>NC_051313.1:44310346-45594096 GCF_015220235.1 Choloepus didactylus
GATGAGGAAGTTCGGGCTAATAAATTAGGTCATGGTAATACTCTTCCAGGAGCATCTGTAAGGGAGTCCTTAAACAATCGACCTTTGTGATGTTCTAGGGCAGCCCAAGAATGAATTAAAATAATCCAAATCCTGCTAATAAATGTTAGCAGACATGGATAAGCAATCTTGTAAATTCACTAAGTTTTAATATTAACTGAAAGGAAATAGTGTTTTGTTTCTATTTACTCAGTTCCTTAAAATACGTCTGCATTATATAAAGGCTTTCCCCAACTTTGCTGTACAGCATAATTAATGATTCTAGAAAATGTAAGATCATGAACCAAAATTATAAGCCCAATAAAGTACTTTTTCTCAGACACTAAACAGTCCTCTACATTAGAAGTATAAGCTTTTATCCTACTCTTTTAAAATGTAAGGAATTTGTAGAGCCCCAAGGTTGGTAAATTTGTTCATATTCTCTCGTGTCGCCATCTTTCGAAATAATTTAAAATGTACATAGTTTTGAAGTCTTGATATAACTTTTTTTATAAACACCCCAAAGCTGCTAATGAGGCAACCTGTTTTTCGTAACTACTGAAAGGAAATGAAAGGCAAGAATGAAAAAATGACAGATCATTGGTTTAAAACTATTAGTCTTTTGAAAACATGAGACAATTCTCATGGTCACGGCAGGATGACTCAAAACTGAATTTGGCATTATTGAAGTAGTAGTAGGTCCATCTTTTCTTCTTAGCTCTTCCATCAGCATTGCCCTTTTTTAAAATAAGGTGACTGGAATGACCTCCAGAAAGATTTTTCCTGTATTCTTTATTCAGGTTTATAGGACCATGGCTTCCCACACTTGGGTAAACTTCTCTTTGTTGACAGTGTTGAGAATAACGTGATTTTGATCATACTGTGCACCTCCTGAAAGAAAGAAAAGGAAAATAACAACAGGAAATGTGCTGCTGGTAACCGGCATGACTAAAGTCTGTGAGGTGGCAAGCTGCCTGCCTCGAGGAAACAAAGCAGGGAGGGAAACCCTGACAGGCGTCCATGGGATAAGAGGGTCGTTCTGCTGCAGGTTAGTCTGTTAATGTCCCGTCACATGGCACCAGCAGCTTCACACAGGGATCCTACCTCACGGGACTCTCTTTCTATTCAATTGTTAAAAGTTAGCCCACAGGTATACTTAAGATGTCTACAATTGGGAGTAACAGGGAAAACTAGAGAAGGGAAAAAGAGCAATGAAATTGTAAAATGTGTTCAGTGGTGAAATCATGGATTTGAGATGGCAGGGTAGAAAAAGCAGACAAACCTTGTCGTAGTGGAAAGTTACTAAGATTGTATGATATTAAAGGAACATTTTTTGGCATGAACAACGAATGTATTAAATGGTCAAAGCGATGTCTGAATGGTACCCAGAAATATGAAAATGGACAGGGTAGCAATCCCACTATTGGTAACTCCCAGGTTTTGGCGTACAAAAAGCTATAGCACTTAAGCTGGTGAGTTTCAGTGCACTGTAAAACTAGTATGAGGAGCTCCGTAAATACCCTTCCACTAGAATGCTTGTAAGATTTTTCAAGGGTGCTTACTGGATATTTCAGATATTTTAGTTTTGAAAAGTCTCACTGCTTCTCCTTTCAATGGAAAAGTACTATTAGCAAAAGAAAGAGTTTCATGATTTTTTTCCCAGTGTGGAATAAACAGCCCTTCAAACGCCTTTTTTTTTTTTTTTTTTTTTAGCATAAGTCTCTGCCTCAAGGTTATTATTACCAAAGACCCCATCAAAAGAAAAATACTTGCATCTAGATGCCATGTAAGTGTGAATGGTACTGAAACCATGCTTTACCCTCAGGCCAAGAATAATAAATATTCTTATTCTATTTTAAAGCATTTATAAAATATCAGAAAGGTCTAAAAACTTGTACAATAGATCTAGGCAGATCTAGGGAAGGAAATTCTCCTATACTCCCCTTGTAAGAAATTTGTTTAATCATGATTGATAATCTAGAGCCTCCACACAGCTAGGTACGGTATCAGGCACAGTCAGGGGCCCTGGGTTGTCTAGGTTTGCAGGGGAAAAATAATCGCCTCCCCACCCCCAGCACCCACTCCCTTCCTATCTCACACACACACACAATATACTCCGTTGAAATTTCAGCAAGTATTATCTGAAGATCACAATATCTTATATTCTTCAAGAGTATAGTATCTTAAATACTCTTTGGTATATACAATATCATAATTCTGAATAGAATCATGAAAACTAGAAAGTTCTTGAGAAATAATTGAATTCTGCCCAAAGGCAGGAGGATGAATCAAAATCGTCCCAGACTTCTGATGTTCCTTAAAATTAGCATGAATGAGAGTCCACTGTTGCCCTTATGTTCGTGGTCTGGTGAAGGAATAATATGTGAATGTCTACCACAACAACTCATTCCCCAAACACCAGGAGATAGGATAGAGAGATGACATTTGATCTAATAAATCTCATGACAATTTTAATTGGTAACGAATGATTCAACAGTTGTAGCTAATGAAAGTCATAGTCTCCTATTAAGTGCACCGAAGAGGAGAGATGTTCTTATACTTGGCACTGCATGTGGGATGTGTGGCCCTGCTCTCTGGTGTCCACAAGATGGCATCATTCTCCTACATTCTGAGAGACCTGTAAATTTGTTTAACGAGAAATTGACTACTGCAGCTACCATGCTAGATACCAGTAGGATGTCATTCTTACTCGAAAGGCACTCAACTACCTTGTAACACATTTTAGGAAGGGATCTTAAGAGTTTTTAAACTGAAGCCTTAAGGAGGAACCTCTTAAAAGTCAGTTCATGCCAGAGCCAAGACCAGAAGCCTGGTTTCCTTACTCCTGCTCCTTCCCTGATGTAGCAAATGAGAAAAAAAAATCCTATATTCTTGAAGCTTCTAGAATGTAAGCCCCAAGAAGCCAAAGTAGTGTCCATTTTTTTCACTTTGGTACCCCTAGTGTTTAGCACAGAGCCTGCCGCGTGGCAGGTACCTGACAAATACATGTAGAAAGAATAAAAGAGGAAATGCTGTACGAGACTTGCTCATAAGGATTACATTGACCTTAAAACCCTGGACAAAGGAAGCTGTATCCCATTTGTAAGAACCATGAATCTATAGGTTTGCTTAGCCATCTCCTTTTGAGGCCAACTATCCTAAATTTTCTAACATTTCCTACACTCCATCAGTCGTACTTCCTCAGCTTCTTTGGAGGTCTTGAAACTATCTTGCATAGACTGAGGAGCCCCATGCAACAAAGTTGATCAAAATAAGATCAAGAAAAGCCTGGTTCAGTGATTCTTGACCAGATTGAATCTCAGATCATCTGTAACATGAACAAATTACCTGTTTATGTAATGACAAGTTTGTAGTGCCAAATGTAAAGTGAAGGAGGTATATAATATATTACCATTCATTTTCTGAATACCTTATATCTTATATATATCTTATATCTTATATATAAGGTATCTTATATACCTTATATCTAAGGGTCTTACTTGCTTTTTATATAACGTATGATTTTTGTTCCCCATCTGGTCTGTAGTTATATATCGTAGTTTGTGCTCCCTAAGTGTGGTACTCTGCCTTTGCCTTCATTAAATTTAATGTTTGCCTCTGAGCACCCTTCCAACTTCTCAGGGCCTCTGTGAATTCTAATCCATTGTTGAGCAGGTTGGCCACTCCACCCCAGGGAGATGATCCAAAGTGAATGAGCCACTTCTGTTCCCCTTTCAGTTTCCAAAGCCCCTGATGCAAATGTTCAGGCTTATTCTCACTATCCATAAAAGTTATTTAAAACCAGGTTACAGCTGTTTCTTTACCCCTACATCTTAATTTTTAACTATGACACTGACCTACAGTATCCTGATTAAAGTAAAATTTAGCCCACTTTCTAGCAATGATTTAAGATGTTGTATGTGGGAGAACCTAAGATGGTGGCTAGGTGAGACAGGGCAAAAAAACACCTCCATGAAAAATACTAGATAAAAGCCAGAAAGTGGCCCAGAACACCAGTTCCAGCGATGCACTAGCTGGACAAGGTCTGCTAAATCCACAGTGACCGTGCACTTGGTGCATTTTCTAGGGTCTTCTTCATGTCCTTTATATCCTGTGCCATGCTCTCATTGTTTGTCTTTAGTTCTTTGATTAACTGCTCCAAGTACTGAGTCCCCTCTGATCTTTTGATTTGCGTGTTTGGGTTTGGGTTATCTGGTTTTACCATATACTGGTTTTACCATATACTTTACAATTTTCTGTTGTTTTTGGCCTCTTGGCATTTGCTTTACTTGATAGGGTTCTTTTATTGTAATAAAAACCAATCTCTAATTTGTCAGATCTACAGCTTGGTGGCGTACACTTTCTCTAACTAACCAACAGATGGCATCTGCGAGTCACCTATTCCCCTCGAGTCAGTTCTCCCCAACTTTGTCTTTGTGGTGTGTGGGGGTCTGATTCTTGTGGGGTCCAATTGGTGCACCAAGTTTGGGTGTGTTTTTGGTGCTGTCTGCCCTGAATGTGGGGCATGTGTTTGAGCCATTAGGGAGGGAGGGCAGCTTTAACAATCAAACCTCCCAGGTGTTCCTGGAGATTTAAGTCTGAAGCAAGAGTCTAAACGTTCATTTCAGTCTCGCCATAGATTGTCTCTGCTGCTGACCCACAAGTCTTTGGTACTGGCGTATGGTCCCTGGGATTTCCGAGTGGGTCCCTCTTCCAAGCCATGCCCTTCTAGGGCCTCTGCTGAGGAAAGGCTGTACTACGTCACAAGTGCGCGCTGTCCCCTAAGGGAAGTTCTGGGCTGCCGGACCATGTAGGGGCATTCCCAGCCTGCTGAAAGGATGGCTGAATGGGGCGTGTTAATTTCCCCCTTTTCGCACAGCTCTGCCTTCCCAGCTCTGGAACAATTAGCTGTGGGTGCACAAAAGGCTACTGTCCACGTCCGATACTGTGGCGTGTACGTGCAATTGCTGGAAACACTGTCACACAGGGCTTTTTGGTGCAGCTCTGGGCTGTGGTGCCTGCACCAGGCAGGAGCGTTCCCAGCCTGCTGGGAAGATGGCTGCAAGGGGCGTGTTTTTTTTCCCTTTTGGCTCACATCTGTCTGCCTCGCTCTGAGACAATTAGCAGCAGGTGCACGAAAGGCTATCTACCATGCCAGATTTTGAGGCGTTCGCACAGACCGTTCCTGCCGTGCTTCACTGTACGGTTTTCGCTGCTATATCTGCAGCCGCTTTTGGGTTTTTTTAAAAAAGAACTAGTCCTCTTCCAAACACCAACCCTCGTTTTCCCCACACCGCAGCGTGGCTGCTGGACATTCAGTGGCTTACTCACTTGTTTCAGAACGCAGACTCCCGGTTTCACCAAGTGCACGGTCCCTGTGGATTTAGCACAACTTGTCCAGCTGGTGCATTGCTGGAACTGGTGTTCTGGGTCACTTTCTGGCTTTTATCTAGTATTTTTCATGGAGGTGTTTTTTCGCCCTGTCTCTCCTAGCCTCCATCTTAGGTTCTCCCCTGTTTTTATGTTTTTAAATTATTATCAGTAGTTCTCCAAGTGTGGTCCCCAGACAAGCAGCATCAGCATCCCCTGGGAACTTGTGAGAAAAACAAATTCTCGGGCCACATCCCAGATCCACTGAACCACCAAATCAGAATCTCTGAGGAGGGAGCCCAGCAAGCTGTGTAATTAGCCCACCAGATGATTCTGATGCAGATAAAGTTTGAGGACAACTTTCTAAACTACTTTTTTCTTCCCCAAGCAAGACCAGTTTGCTCCAAATTAACTTGATTTGAACTCATGTTCAACTGAAACCTCTTGGCTGTGTTGTTTGTTTTAATGCTTTATAGTTTTTGTTTTTTTTCAATGAAAGGTTACGTGTACATACATGAGAACCACCAACTATACTGACTGAGATCACAGTCTTTTAGCTTATGATTTTTAGTCTAACACTGTTACAATAAAACAAATGGTTTGAAGTCAGCCCAGGTCCAGATTTCAGCTCAGCACTTCTGGGTGTGAGATCATGGCCAAATGATTAACTCCTCTGAGCCCTGGTTTATTTGACAGTAAAAAGGAATGGGGCGGGGGGTGAATGGGGAGTGGGGTGGTAAATAACAAATATCCCCCTTTACATGAGATAAGGCATGTAAAGTGTTTAGCACAGTGAGTGCAGGGCACATAGTCGGGGCTCTATTATTATTATTATTAATAACATACTCATCATTTTCAAAAGCTAATATATATCTTAAGTTCACCAAAGAAAGACATATTACAATGAAAGAAACGGTCCTTACCTTTGATATCTAAAACTAAATTTGGCTTCAGCTTGCTGTATATCCTGCCATCTGACTTCATGCTCCAGAACTGACTGTCGGCGTTCTGTTCAAGGGCCAGGCCCAGCTTAGAGCCAGATGTTACAAGGCTGCCCACAATTGTCAGACAGCAGTCTTCTGCTATCTGCATAGTGGAGAAGAATATTCTTAGAAATGGATACACATTTAAATCTCTGAGCAATTAGTCCCTGTGTAAATTGACTTTTAAAAGTATCTTAGTTCCTAGCTTCATTTAGCCCACATAAGACATTTCAGCTTTCAGCCAAGGTTACTGAAATCAGACAACAAATATTTATGCCCTTTATTCCAGATAACTTGAGTGCAGGAAAATTTCCCAATTCTTGTCCATTGTAAGAAACTTCTCCCTTTGTGAGATTCTCTATCTCACCAGTAAAGGAAGCCTATCGTGTTATTTTCCCCTCTCAGAAATGACCATGATCTGAGGCTGAGTCTGTAGCTAAATCTCTCCAAACACATCCACCTCTGCCCCGCCTGCCCCCTCCAATACATGACTACACCTCTGGTTTTGAAGACAGTTGTAGCACTGGAGCGGCTAAAAGAGTGTTGGAATTGCATTTGTTAGTTTCTCTTGTCTTTCCTTCATGAGCAAAGTCTAAAATTTTATAAAAAGGCAAGCTATCAATCAATAAAAAGGAAAAAAAAAAAAAAGGAAAGAGGGATGCAAAGATTGTATATGTCCTTCTCTGAAGTGACTCTACCTTTAGTTTAAAAATGTATGAGATCCAGATGTGGCCCTCTCTCTCTGGCTAAGCCAACTTGAAAGGTGAAATCACTGCCCTCCCCCCTACGTGGGATCAGACACCCAGGGAAGTGAATCTCCCTGGCAACGTGGAATATGACTCCCAGGGAGGAATGTAGACCTGGCACCGTGGGACGGAGAACATCTTCTTGACCAAAAGGGGGATGTGAAAGGAAATGAAATAAGCTTCAGTGGCAGAGAGATTCCAAAAGGAGCCGAGAGGTCACTCTGGTGGGCACTCTTATGCACACTTTAGACAACCCTTTTTAGGTTCTAAAGAATTGGGGTAGCTGGTGGTGGATACCTGAAACTATCAAACTACAACCCAGAACCCATGAATCTCGAAGACAGTTGTATAAAAATGTAGCTTATGAGGGGTGACAATGGGATTGGGAAAGCCATAAGGACCAAACACCACTTTGTCTAGTTTATGGATGGATGTGTAGAAAAGTAGGGGAAGGAAACAAACAGACAAAGGTACCCAGTGTTCTTTTTTACTTCAATTGCTCTTTTTCACTCTAATTATTATTCTTGTTATTTTTGTGTGTGTGCTAATGAAGGTGTCAGGGATTGATTTAGGTGATGAATGTACAACTATGTAATGGTACTGTAAACAATCGAAAGTACAATTTGTTTTGTATGACTGCGTGGTATGTGAATATATCTCAATAAAATGATGATTTAAAAAAAAAAAAAAATGTATGAGATCACGGGACATTAACACATAATGCTCTAGAAAATGCTTACTAAAAGTGTAGTACTCTATACAGTCTGGATTGTGGATAATCTAGGATAAACTTGACATTTTCTCATTGACCTAGTGAATTAGGAGTTGTTTATAACCTCAATGAAATGTTTAATTGCTGAAAGATACCATTTTCTTGAATTGTTTACAGTAATTCAAAGGTAGACTTTAGCTGCTTATTACGCTTCTATATTACAGCTATTTATGTTTCTCTTGCTGTTTCCTCTATGCATATCTAAATATTACTTCTGTTTACTGAAATGGTGATTTTCCCTCAAGCACAACAGACACAATTAACAAGTCATGCTCCCTTTCCCTGTGTGCCTTCTGCTGACTCATCAGGCACCACGTTTTAAAAAAATTGAGCAACAGTCAAGCCCATAAAATCAAGGACTACAAAAGAATATCTACAATAGAAGCATGAGCTTCTCTCATAAAATCTTACTATCTTCAGCTTTTAAACGACTTTTATGCCAGAAATGATGTGAGAGTGAGATTGGGCCATTGTTCCATTTTATGAGTTGTGACCATGAAAATGGATTGTGTTGTGTATCTGGCATCTTTTTACCCTTCATCCTAGTCTCCAAAACAGAAACAAACCAAGAGTGATTTTTATCGATAGAGCTGGAGTTTATAGCTTATTTCTGTAACAATTAGATTAAGGAAAATGGGGAGAGTAATATAGACACTTCTTTCTCTATTACTAGTCAAGAATCAAGAATAAATATTCTATCTTGGATCAGTGCTAGACTTACCTCCCATTTTAAGTTTCTAGACTGGTCCTATAAGACCCAAGAAATCTTTTCATGAAAAAACTTCAAACATTTCTGAAAATGTTCTAGGAATTGTGAAATAGGATCTACTTGAAGAACAAAAGCACATTAAAGGGTGAGTCACTTGCTAGCAAAGGGATTTAGACTGGTGTCTAATCCTAAAAGCTCACCCTACATTTGATGCATCCTTCTTGATAAATCCAGATCTGGTCATCAGCATGAACGTCCTCCATGACCTGTATTCTAAGAAGCTTCAAATCCTCTAAGTTTCCATTGGTTGACATGAATAACCCTGTTGCTTTGTTTCGAAGTCTGAAATAAATCCGTTTCTAGAAGACAAGAACCCCAGCAGCAGTCACATATAAGTTGAACTGTTAGAATCACCCAGCAAGCAACAAATCAGGGGCAGAATTCAAGGTGAGGTGAGCATTAGAGATAACTAGTATATCCAAGAGTCTCAGAGGTTTTAGTATTTTATCAATGAGAAGAGTCTGACAAAATTTCAAAGAAGTGCTTCGGACAGGGGTCCTGCAGCCACAACCTCTTTGCACCAGAAACGGAGCCCAAATTCAGGGGGTGGGTTGGAGGTGGGAGTGGATTTCAAACTTAAATTTAAAACTAGGACGATGCACTGTATTCACCAAGAAAGAAATTTCAGAGAAAAGTTTGTTTAAAACATGAAGAAAGCAAAAAATACCTGAACAAAAGGCCGTAGAGAACCTATCTGGCGACAGCCACTGAAGTCATACCAATTAGGTATTTCTGCTGGTGACAGTAGAAACTGTTGACCCCTGTAATTGCCATATTCATAAGTAACCCATCTGGGAAAAGAAGTAGATAACTACAGTCAGCGGAAATTTGCATCTGACAATGGGCCCCAATTACGTTTATTTTTAGCGTAATGCCTCCAACTTCTAGACTAAGCTCTATACTTTAAATGGACATAAAGGAAAAAATGAAACTGCTTTATTTTTTAAACACTTAAAGCAGCCATTTCTTGACAAATAGCAATTCTTGATACATGAGTTTTTGTTTCAAAAAGAGCTGTTCTTCAAGAAAAATAGGTTTTTCCTCCAATAAGGCAATGAACTAGGTAGTTTTAGTGGGGCAGCCCAGTCCTTCCTGTGGGCTGTTCATTAACATCTTTGATTTTAATAATGGTTCTTTAAGTTATTTAAATAATTAATATTTTGTAAAGTTCTTGGTGTCTGACACATGGTAAGAGATAACGTGTTAGTTAAAAAATAAAAAGCTAAAACATTTTTTGTTTAAAACCAAAGTAATCTTCCTCACATCCAGACATGTTCTAAAAATACTCAGATCTCTTCCATCCAGAAATGCCTGGTGTCCACTTAAGGAAGAAAGGTTCACCACACAACGAGCATGCAAGTAACCCAACAACCCTCCACTCTTGCTGCTCTATTACATCAAGGGAGAATGCTCTCTTCTTTTAATCCTGGAACTTTAAAATGTTATTATTTTAACCAGCTTACTATAAAAACAAAATATTATTAAAACCTGTTGAAAAACAAAACTATAATTCTATTATGCTAATACTCCGTAATTATTTTTTAAATAGTTATATTCTCCTCCAATATTTGATGCATACAGGTAGACTGTACCTGTTGTTTTTGTGAAAGAAAAATACTTTCCTAAAAACATTACACATTGATAGCCCTTATTCATTTCTGTATCTTATTCTTTCACAATTATTCAAAGTTGAGAAAAATCCTTCCAAGCTGACTTAATCATTTGCATAGCAGATGCAGGTCACCCCTAACCAAAGGAAACTTAATCTCTAGCTCCAAAATCAAAGGGATAAGAAGAAATCAGTTCTCTCTCTTTCCCTCTTACTAGTTAAAAAGTATATTCAGTAAATTTGTTCAGCACTTGTGTCCACAAAGTTCTTATCTTAGAGAAACTAAAAATCTGGAAAAAGAGATGTGACTTTTCCCAATGGGAAAAATGTACTCTGAAAGCATGTAAGTACTAATTCTTATGGAAGACATGGAGTTACATGTCGATTAGTTTAAGCTAATGTAGGAGAGAATGACTGAAAGTGATCTGATCAAACTCAATTTTTCAAAATAATCAATTTATTGTAGGTAACTCACTCACATGCCACCAATAACCTGAAGAGAGCGGATCCGTGTGCTGAATCCTAGGAGTCGGAGATTAACTGTTTCCGAATTAAGTTCAATCTTTTTCCCTTTGAAGTCTTCTCTTTCAAAAAGAATAATTGTTGGTTCTGAAAATTCCTGTTTAGGAACAAAAATAATGTTATTTATTTATGTTAATAACTCAAACTTATGTGAAAATCATCTTGTTACAAGTACAAATCAAAAGATCTCACCAGATTTGGTCTGTTCATAAATTCCCTTTCCCAAGAAGTCGGAGTGTTTATATACTCCAAAGCTAAAAAGACCAAAAGAGCTAAAAGAGGAAGGATGTAGGGACAGAAGTTTTCCCATTGAATAGAAAGGCAGGTTGGCTATAAAGCAGAAAGAAAAAAAAATCCCAGGCACAAAGGAATGGGTAAATGCCTGGAATATCAGCACTTCCAATGTTTTTTTTCCCCCTAATTTAGCCATTTTTATTGGGACAAGTTGGGACTGGAAAGCTGTGGGCAGAAATGGGAGTGTCAGGGGCTGTGGCTGTCTTTAGTGCCCAGTGGCCTAGTGGTGCAGTCGTGTTTCCTAACCAAGCAACCTTCCCCTCGTATGTATTTTCAGTTACCTTGTTTCTTGTGTGTGTATGTGTGTTTTTTCTGTTTTAATTGTGAATAAGACAAATATTCTGTGTACTCATGCTCACCACCAACCATTTTAAAGGGCAATAGCACAAAACTCCACTGATTTTCAGAAGAATAAAAACTTGGCAGCTTATGTATGTTTTTTCAAAATACAAACCCTTATGATCCTAGACTAAGCTCTAATACTAATACTCCTAAGATCATTAATGATACATCAAAAAAACCACAAAAACATCTGGGGATTTACCATTCTTTCTCCACCTGCTTAAAGTCTTCTGTCAAGGGTGTGGTATCTTGCTGCTTCAATTATATGATGTGTCTTGACTTGAAGAAAGGATTTTTTTAAGATCAGGAAACAAAGCAGATTAGTGTGTAGAGGTGGTTTGTATGGTCAAGGAATTAGGTTATACAAAGCACAAAAGAAGGAAACCAAATAAGAAAGAAACAAGATAAAAACTGTAGCAGTATTACTACTTTGCACCTTTCTCTGAGATAGCATGCTAAAGACGTTCTAAACAGTTGTGATGATTAGGTTCATGTGTCAACTTGGCCAGGTGATGGTGTCCAAGTGTCTGGTCAAGCAAGCACTGGCCTAACCATTACTGCAAGGACATTTGTGGCTGGTTAATAAACCAGAAGGCTGGTTTATTAAATCATCAGTCAACTGACTGCACCTGTGACTGATTACATCAACGAAGGGCATGTCTTCCACAATGAGAGAATTCAATCAGCTGGATTTAATCCAATCAGTTGAAGACTTTTAAGGAAGAGAGAGAGGACCTTCACTTCTTCTTTGGCTAGCCAGTGAAGCGTTTCCTGAGAAGTTCATCGAACACCTTCATCGGAGTTGCCAGTTCGTTGCCTGTCCTATGGAATTTGGACTCATGCATCCCCACAGTTGCGTGAGACACTTTTATAAAATCTTATATTTACAGATATCTCTTGTTGGTTCTGTTTCCCTAGAGAACCCTAACTGATACAACAGTCAAGTTTGATATCAAGAATCAAACAATTCTGAAGTATTAAGTCACAATTAAGATGTATATTCTCAATATGGGTAAGGTGTTTATTTAATCATAATCAAAACTTAAAAGGAAATCATATATAAAGTGTCAGAGTGAGGTGAGCATATATGTCAAGTTCTGGTTGAGGGAAGGCATTTGAAATTTTTATTTTTGTTTGTATCCCAAATACTTGTAGATAGATTTTAGAATTCTAGGCAGATTAAATTAATAAATTAGTTACTTAATACTTGTAAGCTAATGAATCTTACCACATCATTCCATGGCTCACTGCTACTATTTTCATATCTCAAGAGAGAACAACATTTTAATTATACAAATAGGCAGGAAGGGATGAGAGAAAGCCAGTTCACATATATTCTTCCTACCTTTAAAACTAAAATCAACAACTACACAAATTTAAAGCTTTTATTCAAGATAGCTACCGAAACTAACAAAATTTTCCAAAACCACAGACACCATCTAGACTTTAACATCCAAAATTTTCCAAAACCATCTAGACTTTAACATCTGAGTATTATTTGTTCTATTGACTACTGCTTTGACTATCAAAATGAAGGATTTCTGTTTCAGAATGGTAGCACAAAATGGTACCTTATAATCTAGATTAGTGATAAACTGGGTGAAGTCATTTGACTGTAAATCTCTAAAGAATTTCTGCAAATCAACAGCAACAAAAAAAAAGACAGGAAACTGAATAGAGAATTGGGCAAAGGATAGAAATAGGCAATTCATTGAACAGGAAACCCAAATGGTTAATAAGTATATGAAATACCAACCACACTAATAGAGAAACACAAATTAACACAACAAGATATTACTTTATCCCTTCTATCAAAGGGACAAAAACGAGGAAGTGAGAGAGTACTCAGCAATGGCCATGATGTGGGAATCAGGAATCCTCACGCACTGCCAGAGGGAGTCTAAAATATGCAGTATTTAGTGAAACTGCATATCCACTGCATGAGATGTGGCAATTCCTCTCTAATACATATCCCCAGGAAACTCTCACACAGGTCCACAGGGATATATGTATGAGGTTTAAAAAGTAAAATACAGTGATGGAATACTTGTATCAATTAGAATAAATAAACTAGATGTACACACAGCCAAATGGACAGCTCTTAGAAAGTTTTTTAATGTAAGTATTGAGTGATGATTCTATCGATGAGAACTATTGCATAATACTATTAATAAAAATTAAGACTATGTATAGATTTTTTTTAAAAACATAAATTTTACAATATTCAAGCTGTATCCCAAACACATAGAAGAGGTGCCTATGAAGGGGAGAGGAATGGAAGTAGGGTGAGACATAAAGTGGAAAGAAACAAAACAGGAGAGGGGCTTTGAACAAACGCATGATGACTGCACCAGGACTCTCAATGCTCAGCACCTGAATGCCGGGAAAACAAGCAAACAAAAGCAATTTAGATGTTAAAGATCTTCAACAGAGATCAAAAAGTGCCACGAAGGAAAGCTTCACTGCAACTGATTTTTCTGCCTCACAGTTTAAGACTACTTGTTCGCATCCATGCTGGCATACTTACAACATCTATAAAACGAAGAGACTTGAAAGTTGCTCCAGGCAGGCATCCCATTGCAGACAGACAGGGATAGTGGCCTTCTTCCAATACGTACTGATTACCAGTGAAATTTTCTCCATCATATGCAACCCAGCTACAGTAGGAAAAAGTGCACACACACAATTAGCATTGTGAGTACTCCTATTTGAGAAGTCTTATTTTTACAGGTAGTCTGCTATAAAATAAACACAATGTTTGTGGCTAACAGTGTTCTTTCCTTAAAAGTACCTGAATATATTTACTGCATTGTATCTTGTGACAAGTTAATATTCATAATGAGTCAGTTGTCAACTCTGTATTTAGGAAATAAAACTTCTATACCCATGTTTGTCCCATGTTTGTACTTCTCCACCTTGCAAACATCCTTGCCCCTCTCATGCATGCCACTGTTCTCCCAGTTATGCAGCTGCAAACCCTTGTGCCATCTCTGAATAATCCTCCTTCAACCTTCATAGCTAGTAAGTCACCAAAGAGGTCTACTGATGTCCTTGCCAAATTTCCCTCATACTTCTCTGTCCTCTTCTCCAGTGCCTCTGCACTGTGCCGGGATTCAAAATACCAGAGTAACTTATACAAGTCACTGGGCCTCAGCATTACTGATAAAATGGTGATAATTTATCAGGCTTCCCTAGAAAAGTTTTTCGATTTTTTTAATCCACAAACATTTATTGAGACTAATTGTGTTAGGACTTTTCCAATGCAGAGGACAGAGCAGAGAACTAAACAAAGTCACTGCTCTCTTGAAGCATATACTCTCCTGAGTTGAGACAGACAATAAATGGGCAACAACAACAAAAAACTATATGTCTGGTGATAAATGAAGCAGGGCAGGGGATAAAGAGGACTTGGGATGGGGTAGAGGCATGTGCTAATAAAGGGTGAACCTGTATGGTAAATCGATGTACTTGAATGCAAAACCAGTGTTCTTTCCACTCTATAATGTTAAATGATATGATTGTGCTGTTAAGACCATTAAGAACTAGATGATTAAAGGCACTATCATTATTACTGGAATCAATTTCTCATCACCTCTGTCACAGCTTGTTTCAACAGTGCCCTGACTAAGTTTCCCTGACCTCAGGTTCCCACCCACCTGCCCTCTCTAATGAAGCTTTTTCAAAACTACTGGTTTCAGCATGGCAATTAAGTGCTCATTGCCTGTCCACCATCTTGTGTTTCCTGTGGCATCCAGCTAAACCGATACGCTCAGAAGGAGCTTTCACAACCTGATCCCACCCTCCCTGTCCAAACTTGCTTCCCTTCTCCCGGGGACAAAGATCTCCCCACTACGGAGGCTGATGTGTGCCCTGATCAGCACACGCACCCAGTCCACCCCAGCTGTGCACTTTTCTTCATGATCCTTTCATCCAGAATGCCCATCCTATTCCTATCTACCATAAAAAATTCTCCCTGGAGGGGTGTTTTGGAGATTATCTAGAGTCCACCTCTCCCCTTGTAGATGAGGGAATGGGCTCAGAGAGCATAGAACCCAGTGTGAATTCCATTACACAATGAGGTGATCTTCAGCTTTTCCAGCCCACACTGATCTCCACGACCTCTGATGACCAGCACTCAGATGCTGCAAAACATACTTTAGTACCAAAACGGCCTTGCATTGTTTGGTGGTTTCCTGTAGTGCCAAGCACCTGACATGTGTCACTAAACAGTTGCTGATGTGTGAATTCTATTACCCCCAAGTGATTAGGCTCTGCCAGTCCATTGTTTTGCTCACCTGCCTCCTAAAACTCTGCAAGACTTTGTAGAGAATGAATCATCAATTTGACTTGCAGTTTCTTCAAAACTTTGACTGCAACCTTGAAACTGGGGTTCCGAAAACAGGTGAATCTTTGAAAAAGGTAAACAGAAACACATTATTTTCCAAAACATATTAACACATTCAGCCTTTGAAATGACGACCCAAATATGACCTGTTAACTCTTATTACAGCAAACTGTTAACAAATTCTTTAATTTTCTATTTCTACATTAACAATCAATTAGAAACATGTTGGCTGCACCATTCATGACGGTTTAATTTAATTCAGAGACATCAAAGGATAACCCAACAATAGAAAAGGCAGCATTTTACAGAACACCCTGTTGTAACAAGCTGTGAGGCATTTTAAAGCTTTATTGTGGCTGAAAGTAATTGCTCATCTGTTCCAATATTAACAATCAACTGTGTTTTGGAAACATACAGTTTAATTTGCCTCCCTCTCAGTGGAAGATACTTGCTGACTTACTGGAATCTGTATATGCCAATAAAGGAAGCTATAGCGTCTCTGCCTCTTTAATCATGGCTGTCTGAACACTTCCATTTAAAGTTGCTACAGAGAGGCAGCATTCAAATGGCTTGAGTGAGAGATATAAAAATGTCTGTTTAATGCAGACATGGCACATTTGAAAATCCATTTTACTATTTAACACAATAACAACATGCTATTTGAAATATTAATCTTAGTGTATTAATGTAAGCTCTGATTATACAAAATTCAGCTTTATATACCAAATGTGTTTTATAAGAAATATTTAGATCTAGGTCAGAATGCTATCAAACTTTAAAGTAAACTTGAATCCTATTTTTAAAACCATTAGACAGTCATGCATAAAAATGGGCTAAAATTAACAAAATATCCCAAGTATCGAACATAAGTTAGGCTTTTAAATGGAAGGCCCCTAATTTTAGAAAATAGAATTGTTTTAAGTTACCTGATTTCTTCTGCTTGGGCCAGTGAAAGAATCCTAAAGATTTTTAAAGGAAAGAGAAAAAGAAGTGAGTAGAGTAGACATCTTTAAAAAGTTTCTCTGACCATTAGCAATTACTGTTAACCTCAGAATATTTTCTATAGCAATCAGTATTATATGAATCAGAAGCACACATTAAAGAAACCCAAAATTCAATGAAATATTTTCACACAAAAATATAATTCCTTACCAAACATATGGGTTGAACAGAAGAGATCTTACAACTTTTACCGCCCCAGTCTTCAAAACTGGCATAAAAGCCTTTATCCAATATATATTGTTCTCCCATAAAGTCAGGATTTTCATAGGCTACCCATCTAAAGAAACAAAAACACCAACTTATAGTTCATCTCTTACATATAAAATAAAACTATCAAACACATATGGGTATATGTGCATTATACAGAAATTTTCATTTGTTTTACTAATCAGGAAGCTTAATTTTTCTGATTCTCTATTAATGTTACAGGAGCAGACAGATTTGTATATAGGACAAATCAAAATGGTAAGTGAAAGAATATCTTTACACAAACTTTTTGGTGTTCTCACTTAGTAAATCCTATTCTGTGACAAAGCTCCAATGGGGACACTAGTTTCTGTTTTGTTTTTACTTTTTTTTAATTCATTTTTATTGAGATATATTCATATACCATGCAGTCATACAAAACAAAGCATACATTCAGTTGTTTACAGCACCATTATATAGTTGTGCATTCATCACCAAAATTAATTTTTGACATTTTCATTACCACACACACAAAAATAATAAGAATAAAAATTAAAGTGAAAAAGAACAATTAAAGTAAAAAAGAACACTGGGTGTCTTTTTTTTTTCTTCTTCCCCCATTTTTCTACTCATCCATCCCTAAACTAGACAAAGGGGAGTGTGGTCATATGGCTTTCCCAATCACATTGTCACCCCTCATAAGCTACATTTTTATACAATCGTCTTCAAGATTCATGGGTTCTGGGTTGTAGTTTGATAGTTTCAGGTAATTACTGCTAGCTATTTCAACTCATTAGAACGTAAAAAGCGTTGTCTATATGTGCGTAAGAGTGCCCACCAGAGTGACCTCTCAGCTCCTTTTGGAATCTCTCTGCCACTGAAGCTTATTTCATTTCCTTTCGCATCCCCCTTTTGGTCAAGAAGATGTTCTCCATCCCACGATGCTGGGTCTAGATTCCTCCCCGGGAGTCACAGTCCATGCTGCCAGGCAGATTCACTCCCCTGGGTGTCAGATCCCATGTAGTGGGGAGGGCAGTGATTTCACCTGCCAAGTTGTCTTAGCTAGAGAGAGAGGGCCACATCTGAGCAACAAAGAGGCATTCAAGAGGAGGCTCTTAGGCACAATTATAGGGAGGCCTAGCATCTCCTTTGCAGCAACTGTCTTCCCAAGGGCAAGTCCTGTGGTAGAGGGCTCAGATCATCAAACCACCAGGGGGATACTAGTTTTTTTCTTGCAATTCTATTCTAAAGAAACAATTTGGACTTTAAAGAAGAACCTGTAAAGTTCTTTTAATAAGCAAGCAAGAATTCTTTTTGTTATCAACATTAAAAGTATTTTTTGTAGAAAGACCTTACAGGAAACTGTGTCTTTATTGCACAATAAACCACACTGAAAAAAAAAAAAATTAACAGGAGAAATGCTGCTGACATCGTGTGCAATCGCAGGGTACCTGGGTACCTGCATGTACTGCCTCAGGCTTGTCACACGTTACCAAGGGCAGCGACAGCAGAACAGGGGCATGCAGCACTACTCTGTGGCAGGAGGATCTGCATCAAGAAAACATCATTTACAAAACCAGATTTAAAAAAAAAACTGAAAAATTAAAGATAAGCCTTATTACCAAAAAAAGTGATTCTGGCAGCACTCTGGGTCTATAACAAGTAAGAAGAGAAGGGAGGGTTAAAAGCCTTTTCATTGATTGTTAACTTCAGGGTCAGTGGGGACAGGACATGTCCACCCTGAGGGGAAAAGCCGGTGGGGGGTGGGGGGAGAGGACTGAACACACAGGAGAGGGGCAAAAACTGAGTAAGCCCCGGGAGGAGCTTTATCCTATACCTGTTTTTTTTTTCTTTTTTTTTTTAAATAGCAACTATGATACTATATTCTCTCAAAAACTAAATTACTTTTAAGTAAACACCCAACACACAGCCTATCTAATTCACTTAAGCAGAAGAAACAATATATTAAGAAGTTACTCTAATTGACAATAGTGTTTTCCTTCTAATATACAGCCCTAGATGAATAACCCATGATTATGGGGGAAAACAAAAAGCAAAAAAAACCCCACACAAACAAACAAACCACTCAGAGATTTTCTGGTATATCTACGATCTAGAGTCTACTTTCTTGGACTATACTTAAGAAGAAAATTCCTCACGGTTCTTGTTTAAATGCATTCTGCACGTATGAATCAACACTTGTTTGCTTATAAGATGGGTGGGTGTGGGGGAGGGAAGTGCAAGTACAAGCAGGTCACAGCCTGTTGGAATAAATGCTCAGAATTTAAGGGCGGCAATGCAAACCAGCTCTCCTGTGAAAGGCATAAACAATTTAAAGCAATTTTATTTGTCATCTGAACTCGAGAAATATTCCTTTATGCTCTTACTTCTAAAATACTAGCCCAGTTTCCACTATTTGGGCAAGAGCATAGCACAGAACTAGACACTGATGAGCAGGGCTGGGTAAAGGTGTTTCCTTTGATGTCCCAATAAGAAATGGAAGGCAGCTCCTAAAACCACAATAGTTGGATTCACAAGTATCTTTCTTGAAGTCTGTCCTCTGTTTCAGAGTTAATAGCAAGTTTACTACCCAGGGAATTAGCCAGCTGGCAGTGAACCTCCTGGATGACACAGAATAAAATTAAAGATTTTTTTCTGACTTCAAGTTCCACATTAAGAAATAAAGATCCAAACAGCAATGCTTATCTACCAATAAGAATAAAGCCATTAAAATAAAAAAATTTTTTGGAATTCTTAATAATTAATAAGCCAGTCTCCCCCTCATCTTGGTACATCCAAACCTTCTTGTCCTTCAAGGCCCCACTCCAACGCCTCCTCCTCTACGAGGTCTTCCCTGTGCCCAGTAATCTCTCCTTGTGGTAGATTCCCAACGTATTTTGTCTCTACTTATTTTGTAGCAAATATTATGTTTTACATAAATATTGTGACTTTTTTGAGGACATGATATAATGCTTTACACATAATAATGTTTACAAATAATAAATATTGTCAAATGACCAACTGAATGAAATACACAGAAGCACTGGGCCCTGGTAAATACAGAAGACATTCTATAACCACTGGGTATGAAGAATTTAAAAGGAAATGGTGTGTGTGTATGTGTGTGTATTCAGCTTCCCCCGATAAGAAAACTCAATTGCCATACCCAGAAAAAAGCCTAAGCCAGGAAATGCGACTAGAAATGACTAAAAATAGAAACTTACAAAAGCAACATTTTATAAAGGAAACTGATTTCCAATCAGCAAGGGCTGGGTAACAAGGAAAAGGGACTGGCTCCAGCTCTAGGCACAATAATTCTACCTCTACTAACAACATAATCTACATAAATTCCTTAAGGGGATTCTACCCAGTATCCACTGGCTTCCTTTCCTAGGTGGATGTCCAGACTCTGACTACCAGTGCCAGCACACCTAGTGAGTATGGGAATGTACAACTGACAACAAAAAGACAACCCAATTAAAAACTGGACAAAGAGCTTAAACAGAACTTACAGAAATAGCCACTAAGCAAATAAAAAGATGCTCAACATCATTAGTCATTGGGGAAATGCAAATCAAAACTGCAATGAGATACTATTGCATACCCACTAGGATGGCTATTACTTTAAAAATGGAAAATAAGTGCTGGCAAGGATGTGGGAGAAATAGGAACCTCGTGCATTGCTGGTGGGAATGTAAAATGGTGTAGCCACTGTGGAAAACAGTTTGGCAATTCCTCAGAAAGTTAAATATAAAACTACCTTATAACCCAGCAATCTCACTCTTTTATATATACCCACAAGGTATATACCAACAAGGGACTCGAACAGATATTTGCACACCAATGTTCATAAGGGCATTATTCACAATTGCCAAAAGATGGAAGCAGCCCAAGTTGTCCATCAGCAGATGAATGGATAAACAAAATTGTGGTATAAACATATCATGGAATATTATTCAGCTGTAAAAAGGAATGACGTTCTGATACATGCTACATCATGGATGAACCTTGAAGAATATCATGTTGAGTTTAATAAGCCAGGTACAAAAGGACCAATATTATATGACCTTACTTACATGACATAATTAGAATATGCAAATTTGTAGAATCAGAAATTAGAATACAGGTTACAGTGACAGGGATACAGGTGGGAAGTGGGGAGTTAATGATGAATTGGTGCAGAGCTTCTGTTTGAGATGATGGAAAAGTTTTGGTAATGTATGGTTTTGATGGTAGCACATTATTGTGAGTGTATTTACCACCACTGAACTATATACTTACAAGTAGTTAAAATAATTTTAGGTTGTATATATGTTACCAGAATAAAAATCAAAATACCCACTCCCTCCAAAAATATACAACTGTTTCACCAGATTGAGTTGGTCACTGTATTTTCCCTTCAAATTGTTAACTTTAAAGAAAATCGAAATACTGTGAGCCACGACAACACTTCATATGTCTTCTGTCATACCATACTTTTTGTAGACAGTCAACTATGATTCTAAATTGTTGGCATTCCAGAATCAGACCCAGCAGAAGGTATTTCCTGCTAAGAACGAAAGGCCTGAAAATACTATGGTAATAGGTATTAAATGATTGTTCAGTTTTTAGCTGTTAGTTATTTATTTTTTGAGTGCCTATTCTGTGTCAGAGACCCACAAATCAAGGTTTAACCCATGGTTAAAATCCATATTGAGTTATATCACTTACACTCCACTCAGTACATTAATAGACTGCGTCTTTACTCCATATCCAGTCTCCTTTAAATTAGCAACAATTCCTAATACATCAATACTGGAACCTTTGGATCCAAAGTTTTTTTCACTGTACATTATCATGTGAGCATTCGAAAAATCCTGTTGGAAAAAAAATTAAAAATCAATGGCTACCTATTCATTATCAACCCCCCCCCCCAAGTATTAGCCATTAACTTTTCTTTAACTTACACCTAATATAGGTCGTAAAGACTGAATTTCTCCATTGTAACCTCCCCAGTCTTTCCAGTCCTTGTATTCTCCTTCTTCTAGCAAATACTGATGACCTGTAAATCCAGGTTTCTCATAAGCAACCCAACTGCAATAGAAAGAACATGAAGGAATAAATAGAATTAAAATTTTTCCAATGTATGGACCAATTTCACTGATATACAAATAGTTATAAAGTTAGACATGGACCCATGTATTACGACTATTGGAATTCTTCTCTAAAATTTAAGAAGATAACAGAATGGTCCCAAGAAAACAACCTAAAAAGCATACTTCAGGACTTCTATAAAAGGAATGGGGTGGGGGTGTTTGTGTGTAGGTGTGTGTTGTGGGTGTGTACACATAATAACGGACTCAAAAAAACTCAGCAAGTAAAATTAGATAAACTTTCTTCAATAGCAAGTAAAAGATTATGCATTTTTGGCTATTTACAAGAACAATTTCAGTGCATACATGAAAAGGAAATGTACAAAATCTATAAAATGATCACAAACATTAGAAAGCAAACTGTCTAAAGTCCAATTGTTTGGAGCATAATACTAATAAACAAGACTGTAGAGCTGATCAGTCCGGATGGATCCATTTATCAGCACTGCTTCATTGACTGATCCCAAACCAGCCCCTCAAACTCCTCTATCTCAAATCCAGGCCTCAACAGGCTGAGGAGAACATGGACACAGCTGTTCAAATTCTCCATACCATAAAGTCAGGAATGTTGTCTCTGGTGAAAAAAAGGCATGTTTATTATTTTATTAAGAAAAAAAAAATCCTTACAGGTTATCCCCGTCTACTTACATGCCTCTTAAAACTTTCATAGATCCCACTGACGTAAATGGCAAACAATCATCTGCACTTGTTTCATCTGTTTCACCTCCTTCCAAGATAAAACTGTACATTTCTGTTTCTAGTTCCATACATTTTCCTTCAAAGAAAGGCTTTTCATAAATAACTGCCTACAATAGAAATGAGATATACCAGCAGTTTGTAAGAAGCTAAATATCTCAATAGCTGAACATTAAATCAGTCACTTAATGCCATTAATTCCTGGAACACAAATTAAAATTTTCTAATTCTACTTTTTAAATTAACTAAGTAACAGCATCTTATAATATACTGAAACAACTCAGGCTCCCGGCCCCACCCCCCACCCCCCACCATGTGGTATGGCCCAATGCCAAGGTTCAAAAACAGTTTCTAAATAATGGGTTTTTGTTCCATGCCTGGAACTGATATTTAAGATTTTGCTTAGGCAGAATTAAGGAACCAGAGGACTGTAAAGTTGCTTTAAAAATGAAACAACCTATAGCATCAAAGTATGTGGCATAGATGTAAGAAATAGGAATAGAAAGAGCATTTTGGTAGGGGAAGCTTGTCTCAAAAAGAAAAAAATATTTTCCTGGCTAATTGGCAAGCAGCAACAGGCCCTGCAATTAGTAAACAACAACCACAAATTAGGTACAGTTAACAACAGCGAACCTTTTGGGCCATAGCTGCATGTGCTGTTGGTGATAACTACTGCCATTAGCATTATCTTCCGGCCTGCCAGAAGGACAGCACATGTAAACTGCAACTTCTTTGGGCTACAATTGGAGGTTTATATGTGAAGTCACACAAGCATTATGTTCATGAAGATGGAGTAGGAATAAAATTTAAAATAAATATTTTTTTACCTTTGGATCTGTAGGGAATTCAACTTTACGGCCACCCTGAAAAGAAAAATAAAAAGTGAGTGAAGCCGTTTTTCATGAGATACATCATCATTTTGTATTACTCACTTTGTATTGTATCAACAGTAAGCCGCTGAACCTCACAGGATTAAGTTCCTGTTTGTTTTAATTTACATGAGACAGTTTTGCAATTACCAACAACACAGATGAGACAATGAGGAATACAGTCTAGTCTAATGTTGGTGGCCGATATGCTGAATGTGTATCGTGCCTTTTTTGACCCACTAAGATTTTGTTTTGTTTGGGTTTTAGTTTTTTAACTCAGAAAATTTCTCACAAAAATCTGTACTTCTTGTTTCTCTTGAAAAACTACCCTAAGTTCTGCCATCCCTGGGCCCCTGTTCTCACAGGCGTCGCTTCACCTCCTCCAGTGATTAAACCTGCACTGGGCTGTGTGTGGGAGCCACCACGACGGGCTCCCATTTGCCAGCCTCCACCGTTCGCTTTGGGTTAACTCCCGGACGGCCTTGCACATCCATATTTTCTGTTTGGTCCCTGGAGGCATTTGATGTTGCATCCTACGGCCTACAAACCTGTTACGGTTCACACAAGTTCATAATAGCATCTGGACCAGCTGTTGGAATAATTAAACTATTAGGTAAAATTTAAAACATCCCAAAGGACTGATCCACTTTTGTAATAAAAAGGTGTTTTGTTTTGTTTTGTTTTTAATCTCAAAAAAACTCACTAAAATAAACCAAATAAAAGGTACTATGAAAAATTAAACAGATCAGCAAGAGTTAACATCCTCAGCAGGAAAAGTCAGAGGCATATTTTTCACCATCTTTACATCTTTAACAACTTAAAAAAAAAAAAAGTGCAAAGATGCTCAAATGCACCCAATGAGCTGTAATTACAAAGGAATGTGGCTGATTTTATCAACAAACCAGCATTTATACAACCAAATAAGTGCCTCCTTCTAAAGTACTCCTTTTCAAACACCCTAAATTTAACAGTTTAATAAATCATCATTAAAAACTACTTTCAAAACTTGGGGCAATTTTTTGCTTTCATAATGCTAATAAAACTTTGTTCTTTGAAGGAGGATTTAATTTTAGAAAAAACAAAAAAAGACAAAATCGTTTGTGTTAGGACCAGTAAATATGTGGGCATTTAACCACATGCTTTAGCAGGAGGGGTAAAAGTAAGAGAAGAGTTGTCCTCCTGACTTTCTAATTTGTCTCAAATTGACTCTAAAGACAACTGCAAAGTGGTGTTTCACAAACAGGCTTGTAATAGGAGCCTCCCTTCCATGCAGGGGGCCACCCTGCTCAACACTGGGGGGCGAGACAGATGGGGGGTTCCTCTGGAACTTATGGGCTCACAGGAGAGACAGACAAAGGACAGTGAGAAGTAGAGGGAACATGAGGCTCTAAGTCAGACACTGGGGGAGCCAACCCTCATTTGGCCTCAGCTGCCCCAAAGTACTGGCCCGTTCAGCCTGTGTCCCGAAGAAGGATTTGTTTTTCCAGAAAGGTTTAGTTGTTCACGTTCTTCCAGTATTAAACCTATAAGAGGCTGAAGCTCCGTGCACACATCTGCACGCACGCAAGGCTGAGGATGCCTTGGAAGCAAAGGACAGTGTTTTTATCTGCAGCATCTAGCAAGTTATGCCATTATTTCTGTTCAGCAATAGGTCCCATTGATTAGGTATTTGTTTTTAAAAAATTACATTATGGCCTCCAAGTCACATCCTGTGAAGATCGATGTCAAGCTGGCAAAGAATCACTGACCCCAAGAACACGCTGGTTTCATTTTTACCATTTTCAGAGGCCGCATGGATCCGATGTACGCTTCTTCCGTACCCCAGAAGGATAAGTCAGGGTATTCGCCAGGTTCAAGGATAAAAGGGACACCCTGAAATCCAGGTTCTTCATAAATCAGCCACCTGCGTAAGCACCAAGGAAGGAAAGAAATTGAGACAACTCATCATTGATTTGTTTTTCCTCCTCTCCCCTCCCCACTGACAAGAGAGGAAAAGAGCAGAAGATGTGGATCCATATGACATCAGAATGGTATCAGAATGAGGAAGAAAAGGAATAAGCTATTATTTGCTCCTTTTCCTTTTCTTCTTGGCTGATTTTACCTACATTAATTTTACATTATTATTTGCTCCTAAGTGTAAACATTTCTATTAGTTCCAAGTAATAAAAGTGGCTATCTTGTTGTGCTGTATGTATTTAGAGAGGCTCTAGCTAGGTAGTCTTAAGTTTTGCTTTAAAAGGCTAAACCTCACTTGTAACCAAAGAGTAAGGTGTTTACCTAGTCATTTTTCATGGTGTTAAAAATTAATATCAGCTAACATCTACCTAGAGCTTATGAGGAATGCCACCCAGAATTTCATGTAATCCTCACAACAATGCTATGAGGAAGGAATATTACTGTCCCCATTTCACAGGTGAACTTAAGTAAAGTAAATTGCCCAAGACCACATAGCTAGAAGTGCCAAAGGGCTGGGTGATCCAAGTTGGCTCCTCGTCATTTTTTTAATGGCAATTTTTCTAACTACAGACAGCTCACTGAACATGGTTTACTCTTTTCACAATGACTCAGGATCATCATGGTAAGCATGACTTGGGGAGCTGTGGTATCCCCAGTGCTCTGAAGGTCTGTAGGGCTGCTTGGTCCTAGGCTGCTTTTTGAGTCCTTTGGCCTGATTTTTATGGCTTTTCTTTACCCCACCCTTCTTATCAGGCTTGTCAGCTGTAACTTCTGCTGTGGTTAGGGCTCCAGCAGCCCCACCCTCCTCTAATGTGCTAGAAACAGGAAACCAAAAATCATGCCTGTTAGAACTGGCTCTAAAGACCACATAGCCTTGTAAATTTATTGGCTCCTGGGAGGGATCTGAAAAGGTAAGATTGCTGGAGAATGACTTTTATGTAAGAGAGATGTTTTCATTTCTTTGGCTGCTCAAGAAAATATCACGCAATGGACTGGCTTAAAAATGGGGATTTAATGGCTCTGTTTTGAGGTTAGGAACAAAGTCCAAATCAAGGCAGCGTCAAGGCCATGCTTTCTCCCCAAAGACTGCGGTGTGCCGGGGCTGGCTGCTGGCGACCCTTGGTCCCTAGGTTGTCAGATGGCAAGCACATGGCAGCATTCCCTGGTCTCTCCTTTCTCCTCTGGGTGCCACAGACATTCAGCTTCTGGCTGCTCCCTCTGTGGCTTTCTCTCTGTCTGAATTTCATTTCCTTTATAAAGGACTCCCGTAATAGGATTAACACCCATCCCGACTGAGGTGAAGTGTGACACACCTTAACTGAAGTAACCTCATGGGAAGTTCCTACTTACAATGGGTTCACACTCACAGGAATGGATTAAGTTTAAGAATGTGTTTTTCTGAGGTTCCTACAGCTGCAGATCACAAGCGGTGTCAATGTACCCCTAAATAAAAAAATATAGAGTTCTGGTTGATCACTTAGTCTCCAATTCTTTGTTAGTGTAGCTAAAATGTCCTACTTGTGGTTCTCCACCACGTTTCCTGGAACACTAACACAAGAAAAAATCAGCTATAAATGAAATCTTTTACCAGCAAAATGGGTCTGATTCTTTCCTCTTTGCTTTCATCTTTTTCCCCAGTTTTGGCCCAAAGGCATATTTTTTGGTGATGGTTTGAGTTAAAGATTCCCCTGGATAAATCCGTAACTTGATAAGACTTGTTAAGTATACGTGGACTCACAAACAGAATCCTACTAAAGCTCTGCCAAAATCCACAGAGAAAAAGAACGTTGGGAGGCTGTGGGTGGTGTATGGGTGGGGAATCCAAACTCACCTACAAGTGGGGATAATAATAGCTTGGGCTGGCGGAGGAGGGGAGGGATGACAACGAGGAGACATGAATGGGGTGGGAGCTTCTGAGATGCTGGTAATGTTCTATTTCTTGATCTGGGTGATGGTTACACTTGTTTATTCACTTTGTGAAAATTCACTCAGCTTGTACACTTACGCTTTGTTGTGTTCCTTTTTGTATGACTGTTATACTTCAATAAAAAAAAAATTTAGAAAAGAAAAAGAGGCTTATCTTTTATGTTCAGTCCTATTCCCTAAACCTAAAACACAAAATAGAGGCTAAGGATGATGGGATGCTTTCAAACTTCCTTACATTTAAAGCATGGCAATTAAGAATGTATTACATATTTTTCGGAGCTCAGAATTATCACAGTCACACTACACATGGATTTGGAGCCACAATGGCAGTTCTGTCATAAATTGTATAAGTTGGCAACAAAGTCAGGGGCCTTGAAGTCTGGCTCCTTCACAAATGAACAGTTCATTTTTCACAAGCCAAATGGCTTATGGCTCCTGAACAAATGATTCTGAGATTCTGAAATTATGCTTACCAAAGTATCCTTTCCATGAGTCTTTCCTTCCGTAATATGAGTTCTGAAATTTATTCATCTGATACAAAAAATTTAACTTACTTTGAAGCACATGGTTTAGTCACATAACATTTATGTAAGGAGGGTAATTTTGGGTAAAGGGGACTTTGTTAAAAAAAAAAAACAACACATAAACTGATACATTTGAAAAGAATACTCTTCTGGAGAGTACCCAGACATTTAGGAATTTTGGGTGAATTCTAGAATTTAAAAACTCATATACAGAGCATACATGATTTATTTTTCCTCAATTCTGTTCCAACAAGATACATTATTCATAAGGCCCTCAGTAAAGGGAGAAACAAATTTCAGGCAGGGTTTCCAGTTTCCAAAGGTACTTTTATATTTCCATGTACTCAGGTAATGACTTTTGGCCTATATTATGAATAAACAGTATGACTAAAGGTTTGAGCTTATTTTTTTATTTTTAACAAACATGTAAACTAAATGTAAACTAAATGTATACATACAAATGAAAATTGAAGTAATTACAATGCCTACTCACAAATTGAACATTTGTACAATCACTCTTTAGGAAATACCCTTTGAGTCACACAAGAAAAATTGGTCTTATCTTGTTTACATGTTCTTAAACCAAAAACAGTATTTCCAGCTAGATCACATGCCTTATTCCCCAGACATGAATGTACACAATGCAGCCATTTACAGAAACCGTGTGGATATTCAAAGGATTAAATGTGAGTGTGCCGACTTTGAGGTTATTTGAAAGAGGGTGGGCTATGAATCTCGGAGAGGAGAAGGAACCTTTACAACGGGGCAGTGTGGGAGGCACTGCTTCAACCACTCGGTGACCTGGTCAGCACGCGCCACCTGATGCGATGCAGCACGAAAACACAGCCCTGCCTACACCACGTACCCCGCCCAAACTCTCATCACACCTCTAGACCGAACCCCTGGAAATTCAGGGGAGAGATGAACAAATTAGATAATGCCATGAGGAAACATGCAGAAAAATCCAGAAAATGGCACATTCTATATGACAGCTGGCATAAATTCTTTTAAAAAGTCAGTGGCATGTGAAACAAAAAGGGGGTACTTTTGGGATTAAAAGAGATCAAAAAGATAGAACCAAATATATTATACGAAACTTGATTAGACCCTGGTTAAAATGAAGGAAAAAAAAAAAAGAATCTATGAAAGACATTCCTGAGACAATTGGGAAAGTCTGATTATGGGCTATAGATTACCTATCACAGGCTTATTGTTAATTTTCTTAGGTGTGACAATAATAGTAGTTATACAAGAGAATGTCATTATAAAGAGATTCAGGCTGAAATATTTAGGAATCAAGAGTTATAATACTTGCAACTCATTTTCAAATGTTCAGAAAAAATGATAAAGTAAATATGGCAAATGTGAACTATTATTGGATCTAAGTGGGGAATATATGGATGTCCACTGAACTATACTATCTATTTTTGTGTGTGTTTGAAAATGTTCATAATAAAAATTGGGGCTCTGGTATGATACACTCCACAATAAAATACACACATTGTAATATTATATGGAAGTGCAAAAAGAATGAAATACAGGTATACTCATTAATATGGGTAATCTTAGAAATGATGTAGAGTAAAAAGAACAAGGTACAGAGGCGTTTGAGAAGATTATTAGCAAGTTCAAAATCAAAACAAAAACATGTTTAAGGACACATATTATAGGGCAAAGCTGTAAAATAAGAGAATGAGAAAAACACAAAATTCAGGAGTGGTCACGTGTGGAGTTGGCAAGAGGACAGGTCCAGGGCAGGGTATGTGAGGTAGTGTTGGCAATGGTCTAGGTTGTCAGTTGAGTGATGGGATCATGGGGGGTTGTTTTTTTATTAAAATTCATAACTCACATATATGTAGGCATATTCTTCTATATTTATCAAATATTTCTTAATAAAAATGATCAAAGAATATTTGGTCATTAAAAAATAAGGTCCCTTGACTTGCAGGCAGAACACCTGCATTCTAGTACGGCTACCAACTGTGCTAGAATTAGCTCTAAATTCAGAAAAGTGAGCAAAGCCTGTCTTCCTTGGTTAAATGATGGTGTTGGAGCAGATAATCCTTATGCAATCTTTTGACTAAAATTCTTTGTTTCTGTTTATTGGAAACATTCCAAAAATAAAACATAACAAACATAACTCATCTCACCTCTGGGTAGATGAGTACTGGGATTAGCCAGCTGCTTTTAAAGCAAAGGTTTAAAAACCAGTTATAATCGAAAGTATGATTTGTTTTGTATGACTGCGTGGTATGTGAATATATCTCAATAAAATGAAGATTAAAAAAAAAATTAAAAAAAAAAAAACAAAAAAAAAACCAGTTATGCTGTCCCAATCAAAATTACAACAGCATTCCTGAAGAAATGGAAAAGCCATTCATCAAATTCATATGGAAGGGCAAGGGACCCTAAATAGCTAAAAGATCTTGAAAAGGAAGAACAAAGTTGGTAGACTTATATTTCCCCATTTTAAAACTTATTACAAAGTTACAGTAACCAAAGCAGTATGGTACTGTATACAATAGAATATTGAGTGGCTATAAGAAGGAATGAAGCTGTGAGACATGCAACTAGGTGAATGGATCTTGAGTACAACACTTTGAATGAAGTATGCCAAAAACAAGAGGACAAACATTATAATGTCTCTCAAATATGGACTAACTATAACGTGTAAACTCTGAAAATTGAATCTTAGAGCACAGCTTTTCAGGGGAATGATTATTGTCCCTAGATTGTAGGCTCTTACAGCAGTCACATCTATTCCTGAGTCGTAATAGTTATCTCTAACTTCTGAGATGCTGAGCTCCTTGCGTATTACCTGGTTGGTCTCTGGAACTTTGGGTATCTGTGTGACACATGAGACTCGGAGCTAGAACTTGGCAGCTATGAATGTCACAGTATTACCCCACATGGTAACTGCTGAAAGAACTGAAAAAGAGTTCAGACTTCAATTAGAGATATGAACAAAGTGGATCTGGTTAGGACTAAGGCAAATCAGGCCAAAGGGTAAAGGATGATACGTACTGGGTTTTAAAACTACAAGTTTTGTGCGAGATCAAGTGAGGAGATGTTTACTTGGTGCAGGATCTATATTTTCTGTAGCACACTAGAAAATTTAACTTGTACGATCAGTTTGTTCAAATACCATAGGTTCAAGGAGCTCTGAATGGGAAGTGGGATTTGGTGAGTTTGTACAGGCTGTGGTGAAATCCCAATACATCCCAAGGTGATATGGGCTTAGAGTAAAAGTGTATTTGCGGGGTCCCCCGAGGAAATGGGGAGAAATGTGGAAATGCCGGACCTCCACAACTGGCTTATTGCTGATTTTCTTGCAAACATGGAGGACTGCCAATTTGGTGGGCTGTTCCCTTGTTCTGGGGGCTTTCCCTTGCAAGGCTAGTTGCTGCAAAGGAGAGGCTAAACCTAGTTATAATTGTGCCTAAGAGTCTCCCCCTGACTGCCTCTTTGTTGCTCAGATGTGGCCTCCTCTCTCTCTAAGCCCACTCGGCAGGTGAACTCACTACCCTCCCCTCTACGTGGGACATGACTCCCAGGGATGTGAATCCCCCCAGCAATGCCGGAAATGATTCCTGGGGATGAGCCTGGACCCAGCACTGTCGGATTGAGAAAACCTTCTTGACCAAAAGGGGGAAGAGAGATGGAACAAAGTAAGGTTTCAGGGGCTGAGAGATTTCAAATGGAAATGAGAGGTCACTCTGGAAGGTATTCTTATGGGCTATATAGATATCATTGTTTAGTTTTTAGTGTGTTAGAATGGCTAGAGGGAAATATCTGAAGCTGTCGAAATGCCGCCTAGTGACCTTGATTCTTGAAGACGATTGTAGAACTATATAGCTTGCACAGTGTGACTGTGATTGTGAAAACCTTGTGGCTTGCACTCCCTTTACCCAGTGTATAGACAGATGGTGGAAAAATGGGGACAAAAATTAGATGAAGAATAGGTTGGGATGGAGAGGATGGAAAGATTTAGGTGTCCTTTTTTTGCTTTTATTTTTATTTTGGAGTAAGGAAAAGGTTCAAAATTGATTCTGGTGATGAACACACAACTGTATGATGGTGCAGTGAATAAGTGATTGTACTCTGTGGATCACTGTAAGGTGTGTGAATATATCTCAATAAAACTGTACTAAAAAAAGTAAATGGACAATGGGGGAGAGGAAGGGAATGGGATGTTTTGGATGTTCTCTTTTATGTTAATTTTTATTTTATGTTTTGGAGTAATGAAAATGTTCAAAGATTGTGGTGATGAATGCAACCATATGATAATACAATGAACAACTGAGTGTACACTTTGTATGACTGTATGTTATGTGCATATATCTCCATAAAACTGCATTAAAAAAAACTGTGGTACTGGTATAAGGACAGACATATAGAGAAAAGGAATAGAAATGAGAGCTCAGAAATAAACCCACACCTGGCTACTTTTGACAAGGATCACAAGTCTACTTGATGGGGAAAGAATAGTGTCTTCACCAAATGGTGCTAGGAAAATTGGATGCAAAAATATGACAACAGACCTCTATACTCATACCATACACAAAAATTAACTCAAAATGGATCAAAGACCTAAAGGTAGGAGTTAAAACTATAAAACTTCTAGAAGAAAACATACAGAAATATCTTTAGGACCTTGTATTATACAGTAGATTCTTAAACTTTACACCAAAAAACACAAAGAAAAAATTGATAAACTGGACTTCATCAAAATTAAAAACTTTTGTGCAACATGACATTACCAATAAAGAGAAAAGACCAACAACAGAATGGGATAAAATATTTGGAAACCATATATCTGATAAGGGTTTAATATCCAGAATATATAAAGAACGCTTACAACTCAATAACAAAAAGACAAACAATTCCATTTTTAAAATGTGCAAAAGAATTGAATAGACATTTCTCCAAAGAATATATACAAATAGCCAACTCAATATCATTAGCAATTAGGGAAATGCAAATCAAAACCACAATGAGTTACCATCTCACCCCCTAGAGTGGCTATTATTTAAAAAAATGGAAAATAATCAGTGCTGGTGAGGATATAGAGAAATAGGAACCCTCATACATTGTTGGTGAAAATGTAAAATGGTGCAGCCGCTGTGAAAAACAGTTTGGCAGTTCCTCAAAAAGTGAAATATAGAATTACCATATGACCTGACCATTCCACTCTTAGGTGTATACCCCAAAGAACTGAAAGCAGGAACTCAGACAGATATGCATATAACAGTGTTCACAGTATCACATTTACAATCGTCAAAAGGTAGAAGCAACCCAAATGTCCATCAACAGGTGAATGGATAAACAGAATGTGATATATACATACAACGGAATATTATTCTGTTGTAAAAAGGACTTGAAGACATCATGTTGAGTGAAATAAGGCAAATACAAAAAGACAAATATTTTATGATTCCACTTATATGAAATAACTAGAATATGCAAATTCATGGAGGCAGAAAATAGACTACAGGTTGCCAGGAGCAGGCTGGAGGGGGAATGGAGAATTAATGCATAATGAGTATAGGGTCTGTGGTTGGGGTGATAGAAAAGTTTTGGTAAGGAGACAATGACAATTTAATGCAATACATGATCCTGGACTGGAACTAATAATGGAGGAGAAAATGCCCCAAAAGATATTATTGAGACAATTGAAAAAAATCAAATATAGATTGTATACTCTGTATCAATATTAAATTTCTTAAACTTGGTAACTGTTCTTAATAAGGTTACATAAGTGAATATCCTTGTTGTTGGAAATATACATGGAAGTATTATTAAGTGTTCAAGGAGCAAGATGTCGGCAACCTACTCTCAAATGTTTAGAAAGTAGAGAGAGAGAGAGAGAGAGAGAGAGAGACAGAAAGATTAGATTGATTGATAGGTAAATAGGAAGGAAGGAAGGAAGGGGAGAAGGAGGGAGGAAGGAAGACCAAATGTGGCAAAATGTTAAAAGTTGGTAAATCTGTGTATGTAGGGTTTATGTATGTAGGGGGTATATTAGAGTTCTCTATATTGTTTTTGTATGATTTTTGCAACTGTCCTGTAAGTTGCAAATTATTTCAAAATAAATATTTTTTTAAAAGTTACACTCAATAGAATCTAAAAGGGGAATTTAGCCAGTGAGTAATTTCCCCAAATAAGAACTTGACAAGACAACTAATCTTATTGTATGAGTGTGTGCATGCAAGCGTGTGCATGTGTGTGTGTGCATGCACATGTAGAAAAGCCTAATCTAGAGTGAGCAGGCCCTGGAATAAGTTTCCTAATCATATCTTAGAAAGTTCTCCCCACAACAAAGACTTCTCTTACTACCAGCTCAGGGGACTGATGCACTCTTAGAAGCAAAATGAGTTTGTGTGCTTATTGTCAGTTGAATACTCTCAACCCATCAAGACTCTCCTAGGAGATCTATAAAAGAACTAATGACCTGGTCTCTATGCTGACCTACCAAGTTCAATGAGGCCAAACTGTGAATGGGTAAAGCTAACAACCAAGGCAGCTTCTATTATCCTAACGACAACAGAAAAGAACAGACAAAAGCAAACAAACCTGTATCCATTACCATGCAAGCCCATTGCAAAATTGTAAGCTATGACAGACCTGTAACTACCATCTATGGGGCAAAAATTAAACCTATTGCAAAAGTAAGCAACATCATTTCAGTACTGCTTAATATGCTTCAACATAACCCAAGCCTGAGTCATGAAACCTTTCCTACATTGTGAGATTAAAATATTATCGCAGACACCTGTTTCATTCTTTTCTAAGGCAAGTGCTTTTCCTCAAAATAACACCAGTACTTTGGGGGAAAAAAGAGATGTATAGATCCCTTTGATGTGCACAAATTAAAGGCAGCAGGAGATGATAGCAATTTCTTTTTCTTAGATCTCTTCATTTCTTCCCAATCTCTACATATGCAAGTACCCAAAGTTCAGATGGTTTATCTTCTCTTAACTATACTCATTCCCTTTGGGATTGCATCCTGCACATGCTTTAAATACCTTCTCTATGCTGATAACTCCTTAATTTATCTCTCCAGCCTCTCCCGTGAGCTCCAGTCTCACATATTCTATCAGCTTCCTGGCCTCTTGCTTGAATGTGGAGTTGGCATCTCATCAACTTTGTCCAAAACTGAGCTCCTGAATTTCATTCTCCCTCCCAATCTGCTCCTCCAAGTCTTCCTCATTCCAATAAATTCTGGGGTCCCAAATCCTGGATGCTTCTCAGCTCCTCATACCCCCTATACCATCTAAGCAAATCCTGTCAGTTCTACCTTCAAAATGTTTCCAGAAACTAATCATTTCTCATCACCCCCAGCACTACACTCTCCAAGCCACATCATCTCTTGCCTGGATTACTGCAAATGTGTTCTGTATTGGGCTGAATGGTTGCCCCTCAAAAGATCTGTCCATGCCATAATTTCCAGAACCAGTGCATATTACCTTATTTAGAAAAAGGGTCTTTGCAGATGTAACTAAGTGAAGAATCTTGAGATAAGGAGATCATCCTGGATTTTCTGGCAGGCCCTATATCCAATGACAAGTATCTTCCAAGAGACACACGGAGGAGAAGACAGATGCAAGAGGAGAAGGTCATTGTGACCAGAGACTCAAGTGCTGCAGCCACAAGTCAAGGAATGCCAGAAGCTGAAAGAGCCAGGAAGAAGTCTTCCCTAGAGACCCCAGAGGGAGCACAGCCCTGCCCGAGTTCAGATTTCTGGCCTCCAAAACTGTGATAGAATAAATGCCTGCTGTTTCAAGCCTCTGTTTTAGGCTACTAATACCACACAATGAGTTGGCTTAAACAACAAACATTTATTAGCTCACAGTTTGGAAGGGTAGAGAAGTCCAAAATCAAGGCATTGGCAAGGCCATGCTTTCTCTCCAAAATCTGTAGCGTTCTGATGTGGCTCGCCACAATCCTTGGGGTTTCTAGGCTTGCACCAATGCCTCCATCACAAGGCGCTGTCCTTGGTGTCCTCCTGTGGCCTTTTCTGACTTCTGGCTACAAGTAATATGGATTAAGGCCCACCCTGATTCAATATGGTCACACCTAAACAGAATCTCAGAAGATCCTATTCACAGATGAGTCCACATCTTAACTATCACACATCTTCAAAAAGTCCTATTTACAAATGGATTCACACCCACAGGAACGCAGATTAAAATTAAGAACATGTCTTTTGTTGGGGGACATGATTGCATCAGCCATAGCCATCAAGTCTGTGATAATCTGTTACAGCAGCCAGAGGAAACTAATACACCTCCTAACTGCTTTCTCTGCTTCCATCTTTGCCTCTTAACAGTCTAATTTTCTAAACAGCAGCCAGGATGATCCTTTTAAAGCACAAATTAGATCAAAATCCTCTAATGATTTCCCACATGACTTGGAGCAGATCCAGTCTTCCCCATGGCCTACAACGCCTGACATGATTGGGCCCTCCCGTCCTTCTGCCCACTCTACTCCAGCTACCTTGGCCTCCTACCTGCCCACCTCTCCACCATCACCGTCCTCCTGCCCACTCTACTCCAGCCACCTTGGCCTCCAAGCTGTTGCCCACACATGCCAAGCAAGGTTTTTACAAATGCTGTTCTTTCTGCATAAAACACTTCCCCTTTCTCTTCTCCTACAGAGGTGCACATCTGACTCCCTCACTGCCTTCAGGTCTCTGCTTAAAGGACACCAGAGACATTCACTGACCACCATGTCTAAAACAGCACCACCCATGGTCCCTCCCTATAATTTATGTTTCCTATAGCACTTATCACCAGCTAACACATTATATGTAATTGTATTATCTATCACTATTTTAAAGCCATAAAATTTGCATTGTCCTTGGCAGATAACTTTATATATCAAAAGGAGATATTCAAATTAACGTTATTCTCCACACAATAAATGCTGCCCTAATAAATATAACTTTGTATATTGACAAACCATCACTATAGTCTTTCCTTGCTATTATCTCTCTCATCTCAGAAGAGGGGGGTCATTATCCAAGAGAGGAGGTTACGGTGAGAAGAAATACACTGAGGGCTTCTGGAGTGCTGCTGGTGTTCTATTTCTTGACTTGGGTGGGGGCTATAGGAGGCTCACTTTACTGTTTGTTTAGCTGTACACTGACCTTTTGTGAACTTTTTTCTAGGTGTGCTATAGTTCAAAATTTTAAAGGTAAATAAATAAATGAACAGTCCTAAAAAGCGGCACTAACTCACACTGTATTCCACCTACAAAATCCTAGATAAACTGTGGTCTATCCTCTACTTGAACAATCTCTGTGATAGGAAACTCTCTACCTGACAAGGCTGCCCTTTTCCATTCTAACAACTCTCACCATTAGAAAGTTCTTTCCTAGGCCAAGTCAAAACCCACTTCTCTAATTTCTACTGTTCTCCCCACCCCCACTGGGAACTCCTATGAAATGATAGATAGCAAGTCTAATTCTCTTCCATAGGACCACCTTCCAACGATTCAACAATGGCTGTTACCCCAAGCTCAAGTCTCAGCAGTCACACTTACTATTAAGTTGCCTAGAAATTTTTACTTCCTGATCTCTGAGGACCAAAAATCAGACTCTGTGGTCTCTAGTTTCCTTAAATCCTATATCCTGTCCAATCACTTTCCCAAGGTGAGAAGAATAGCAAACTAAGACTTAGAGTAGTTAATAGGATTCAAAAGATATAATTTGAGTGCCTTTTCACTCACTACAGAGGTATCACTTTACTTGAACAAACGGTAAACTTTTTTGATTGCATATCCAATTACTAAAAAATTTTGAGCATACTCTAAATATATATTTATAAACTATATACATTACCATGGAACTAATGTACCATGCACATTAGAAAACATATAAAAGATAAAATTTTTAAAGGAGGAGATTTTAAACAAAGTATAACGAAGACTTAATGTTTTCTTCCTGCATCTCAGTGGATATCTTTCATGTGTCCTCAGGTATTGCAGTCTGCATTTGCTATCCTAATTTCTCCCCTATTTGCAATATCCCCATTTCCTTCGAAACACTCTTGCAGTTTCCTGTGATTTATGAAACCAGTATCCTCAGAGCTTTGGACATTGTGTGAGGACGCTAAAGGATGTACCATGTGTGCTGGCCTCCATCCTACCTGAACTCTCAAGGACCCAGACTTTGAATTACCTCCTTAGCATCCAGACCACGAAGGTATGATCTGTTACTCAGTTTTGAATGATTCAGGTTCATTTGTGATAAGGAAGTCCTACATTAAAAATGCAGTTTTTTCATACTTCCTCCAATAAACTTATTGTTTATAAAAGAGGTGAATCATAGTAACATGAACAAAAGAATTGGAATTTTATGTGCCTTATAAAAAATACCTTTTAGCCAATAATTACTCAACAAGACAACAAATTAGAGACTGGTATCTTAAGACCCCCTTCTAGTACTATGCTCACAAAAAAAGCTTCATTAAAATTGTATTTGGAAAAAAAACACTCACGTGCCCCAATGCACTTTAATGGAACAAGTCTTCTGCAGGACACCAAATCCCTGAATTTCTTCAGTATCATCAAAGTAGGAATTTAAGAGTCCTAAGCCTTCTCGTTCGGTAAATAAGTCAATTTGACTAATTCTGTAATCCTGAAAAATACATATATACATTTATAATAATAATTATACCATGTCCTTTACTCTACAGTAAGCTCATAATTCTTTATTTGCAGCTAGTTAAAATAAGCTTTAAATACACATACATTTCACAGAGCACTTGCCATTTTATCCCTTTCCTGTTTTCACCCATGATTTAATAATATGCCACTGTGGGGTAGACACACTGCTTTAGTCATACATGACAGTATTATATTCAAGCAAAGAGTACCGAAAATATCTTATTAGAGTGTTGGAACATATTTGTTTCCTCATCCTCACTGAAAAAGCTACTTGGCTTTTCTTGGTCCTAGGAGTTTTGGTTCCTCTGCTCTGTGGCAACCATCCGAGTCCAGAGGTGCTAGGCTATAGAATGGGTACTCTTGGAGTCTTCCTCAGCTGTTATTTTGTGCCCACAAGCCACCTCTCCTTGACGGTGACTAAGCCGCCATGACAACAGTTTGATCTAAGTGGTAAAGACAAACGCACACAATTATGGTGATTTCAAATCTCTGCACAGTGGTAACTGATCTGTGCCCTGCACGTCCGTAGACCATTAAACGGTCTTCAAAAGGGCTCTCCTGGATGAGTGCCTAAGCATTAACTGAATATTTATTGAACCTCTGTTCGGTGTGTTCCTGAGCTAGGTGAATGGCAGCCCAGAAGAAATGTTGATGTTTGGGTCAGTTCAGGGGAGGCTCTTTCAAACACTACCAAAGGAATAACACTAATGAATTTATGGTGGGCTTTATGTTCATGTTTCAAGAAGTCATGCACACCATCTTTAAAAATAAATAATTCATGATTTATCACGAGTCACAGAAGTGTTCTTATACTTTAATATGACACTGTTCAGAACTTATCCCAAGGAAATAAAAAAAATTATGAATTATCAAATGCACAAAAGTGTTCATGCAGCATTATTGGAAATAGTAAAATATTCTTTTAAAGTAGTAAAAGATTAGAAACCATCTAAAGTTCCACCAAAAGAAGAAAGGTAAATGATGGCATATCAATTCAATGGAATATCATGCTTGGTTAAACCTCAAACCATTTGAGAACATGAAAATTATTGAGTCTATCACTGTCAGGAGAAAAAGGAGATCCCTTTAACAGCATGCTTCTTTCCCCATATTTACCTTCCTGGACATGCCTAAATCCCCAACCCACAAATTCTGGTGCTTCCCTCAGTTGCAAATCACTGAGAAACATCACCAATGGGAGTATGATCTTCAGGAAAACAGCATGGAGAGAAAAAAAGGATACAGAATCATGATGTTAAGTGAAAAAAGTAGAGCAACATTGTACCTATACTAAGATTACAAGCACAGAAAAGCAGGTAAGAAAATGACCAAGAGAGGGTAGAGAATTCAGAAAAATGAAGAGAGCAGATACTTCACGGTGGTAGGATTCAGGTGATATTTTTAAACATTCCTTTATTGGCAATATTATTTGAGCTATAAATGAAAACTGCAAGGAAATTATTCCACTAACTATGACATTTTGAAATTGGGTTCCCATATGTTATTTAAGGCTTATCACATTATGTGCTTAAAACTTTTAAAAGATAAATCATTTAGAATATCAGTTATCATCTAAGTCAATAGAAACGATGACCTAGGAAGTCGGTAACATTTTCCACTACCAAAAACTATTACTCATTCTTACTCATTCTTATTTTAGAACCCTCCTATTTCCCCCCGTACACCCCATCCCCCATGTCTATTACACAAGATTGGAATTTCAATTTTCCACTTGGAAGACACCATCAAATTACATTTTTAGAAGGTAAAGAATCATCAAACTCCTAAAAGCCATGAAGGAAGATTCTGTTACACCTTCCTCATCAATAAAAGCAACCAAGAAATTTTACCCAATCCATAAAATGGCCTCAAATATCAATTTGTTTAAAAACCCACATGAAATCTCAGAGCTGAACTATAAACTGAATTATTTTGGGATTGTTTTTTTTCCTAAGAAGAATACCTTTAAGTCACTCAAAGTAGCCTGAACTCATGCAGCAAACAGAAAACTAAGCAAAAGAAAAGTCTGTTTATATAGAGCGTATCAAAAAACCAAGTGACTTAGGTCGTATATATGTTACTAGAATAAAAATTAAAAGAAAAAACATAGGAATGTACAACACAATAAACCCTGTAGTAAATGATGGACTATAGTTAACAGTACAATTAAAATGTTCTCTCATGAATTATAACAAATGGAGCTCACTAAAACAAGGTGTTAATAATAGGGTAGAATATGATAACTCTGTATTTTACATATTTTATAACCTCTCTCTCTCAAACAAAAAACATTATTAAAAAGAAAAAACAAGTGATTTATTATAATGTGATATATTCAGGAGATGGGGATGGGAGGCCCAGGAGTGAAAGATAGGGAGATGTTTATTATTAGTTTACCTTTAGGGTTTTATTATGAAAAAAATTCTATTCAGAATGTTTCTTTTCTCATCTATTTAAAATATACAAATACTTAACTTAGAAAAAGTATCCATAAGCACCAATCAAGTACTTTTTCCAATCACTCATTTCATAAAATGAACATTTCCCTTAAGGTAAGAATATCCCCTGCCATTCAATAAATATTTGCTGAATGAATAAATGAAATCCAAGTTTGCCATAACCTACCTGAACCACATGTCTGATTGAACCAATCACCACGGGCTTAGGAGACTCTGCTTCATCGTTTCTTTCCACAACATCTTCTATTCCCCAGAGCCCAGAAAGTTCCAAATCTCCTTCTTCTAAGGCGATGGAGCACCCTTCAAAATTTGGTTTCTCATACAAAATCCAGCTAAGGATAAAACACAGCAAAACTGTTAGCCAGCCCCACGAGAGAGGGTTTTGGTTCCCCAACTGTTCTGGCTAACAAACCATATATATACATCATAATACACCACATATACAGCATGAGAAAGGACCAATTTTCTAGTAATTAATACAATATAAACTCGCCCTAAAACCAAACCTTCACAGGGCATAATTAAGCCTCTGATAATTCAAGCACAATATTAGGATCTTAGAGAATTTTCGGTCATCAGTATGAATGCTATAGAGCTACTAATGTTCTATGGAATTGCCAATTATTGAGATGTGTGAATGGGTAATACATCAAATAAATGGACTTTTACTGTAGTGTTTTTTCTCCTTTATTGGAAGACATTTCTTTTAGAGGGTTTTTATTTTAACTTGCCATATCCACTGAGCCATATCAATGGATATATTAATACAAATGACTATATGTATGTTAGTGGAACATATTCTTCCCAACAATATCCAAACACTAAAGAAAAACTTCATGTCAACATACCAAAGCAAAAGAAAAGCTGCTTTAATAAAAACAAAATCGTTATTAAAAATGTTTTAGTGCAATTTACAAAGTCTGCAAATCTAAGAACGAAAAGCTAATGCCATTTTTTCTAAATAACTGTTGAACATATAGGAAAACGTATTAAAATATCTAAACACCTAATAAAAAAGATGCTGCATATTTAATTAATAGAAACCAAAGAAAGGCTTACTATTCTTGTAAAACATAAATGTTTAGAGCTTTACCCTTTTCATTTCAAAGAAGTTTATAAGTAAAATTTATAAACCAAAAGCATGTTACAAACCCTGGCATATCATTAGTCCAAAACAATGCTATGCAGGGACATGTGGGGAAAAGGAGCTTGTTCTTTCATTTCTTCTGATTTTTCTACAATAAACATGATTAAAAACTATCCTTTTAAATATAAATTACTTTTAATACTATGAGGAGTAGTTTCTGCTCTTCACATTGCAAAATGAATAACTTTAAATAAGTACTGAGGACCAAAAAGGTAATCAGATATGTAAAACACAAACCCTGCTTGTCTGGAAAAACTCAAAATGCCATTCTTACCATCCTCTAACAACTTTTATGAGTATCACTGGAGAGAGGTTCCAAGAACTGCAATCCTCAGTGTCACTGAAAACATCAATGCAATCCTCGGATACATCAGGTTCCCTATATATCACAACCTACAAGAAAATGAGTGTGGTATCACACTTTGTTGTGTTTTATCAGACCAAAATAAATACAGACTAGACGTAGAAAATAATCTTACCTTTCCAGGCCGGGGATTGATTTTATTGTGGACAGTTCCTCTAAATGTCTGTAATCAGATGAACAAAACCACAACAAACAATTACAACTGTGCGTAACAGTCCTCTTTTCTCCTCCCAGGATCCTTTTGAGTAAGATTAGGTTTGCTTCACAAATTATCATTTGAAGCATGTTTATCCTGATCTATGCCAAGATTGTGTTAAAACTCCCTTTGGTTTTATACTATTAAATGAAGCGCTCTCTTTTTTCCCTCTAACTGAACTTGCCATTTCCATTTCCCCTCAACTACTGGCTAGGATATTTCCACCAATACTAGAAAATTCAGGACAAGAAAACTCAGGGCCCCATGTTTTATGTCAGTTCACAAAATAAGAATCCAGTTAACATTATAATTCAAATGATCACAGTATGATCTCAGTCTAATCTGAAATAGAGAAATTATAATGTATTAATCACCTATCTAGAATGAGCTAAATCTATTCTGCGTGTTCATATATACACTCTATCTATAAATATTTTTTTTCATAGTAAGATCTACCATCACAAAACTACTAATCTAAACAAAAGCATTTCTGGTATATTTCAGAATGTACACTGCACAGAGTAAACTTATTCCATCCTTTTTTGATGGTTAAAATACATTTTTCTATGCCTCAAACTAGTCATTTTCAAGAGCTTCTGCCAAGACCGTAAAACCTGCAATGCATATAATAAAAACACTAATTACACATGTAAAAATATTGCAAAACATGGACTGCTTTCAATGCTGACCAGGACGCCAGTTCTAGGCACTGCCTTTGATCTGAAGGTGCTTGACACATCACACCAAAGTAGAATATGCCCGAGAGTCCATAAGAAGGCCTCCTAGCATTATTAGGGATTAAAATGGCACATATTTAGTTATATATATGAACATATTAGAGGTAGCTAAGCTGAACAGAAAGTCTGAAATATGAAACAAAATTCAGGAAAGGCATTCAAGTTAGACTACTACTACCATCAGCAAGACCCAGGACCTAAAGAAAAACAAAAATTAAGAAAAAAAATCAGCCTTTAGGCTGCATAAAAAGGCCTAAAAACACTTTGTTTCTCCCTTTTATCCCACTTGGCTTGGTTTTCAAGGGAATTCATAGGGAAACTCTCTATATTTTGTTGTCAGACTCAGTCAAGGGGTTTGTAAAATAAGAGAAGCAGTTATCTAAGAATGATTAAAAAGAGAGAACATGGAATGTGAAGTGGACCTGTGGAAATGCTGTGCTGAGAGAAATACTTAAGAACCTCATGACTTTTGAGTGCTGATTCAATTTTGTTACAGTAGAGGTTCTTACACCCCCAGGGGTTTCCCAAGTTCCTTTCAAGGAGTCCGTGAGTTCAAATTATTTTCAAAATAGTGACAGGTTATTTGCCTTTTTCACAGTCTTCTCTCACCAGTGTACAGTAGTTTCCCAGAGGCTCCACGAAATGTGCTGACATCACTGATGATGGCTAATGGGATGGAGGCTTGTATATTCTTGAGTTTTAAAATTTTTTCAGTGTTAACTTTAATATAGTAAATAGCAATAGGCATAAACCATATAAACAAGAACTCTTGGAGTCCTCAATAATTTTTAAGAGTATAACAGAGACCAAAATGTTTGCGACCCACTGGCTGACAACATCAAGTGAAAAAGGGGATCTGAGCCTCTGCTGGAAACCCAACTAAACATTTTGAAAGAGGTTGCAAAATTATGTTCTATAATAGGCTTGTAGCAAAAACCAAAAAACAATCAAAACATTGCTGCGCCTTGTCACATAGCGAGGGCACAGGACGTTTTCTGCTTGATAAATTGTGTTGGATCATGGTCTACACTTGCCAGACAGCCTGTTCACAGGTGGACCACACCCAAGTTTCTGGGCTAGCAGGGCCGACCTCAAAATTTATATTCTTTTCTCTATCACTGTCCTCCCCACCTTGTTTACAAAAAGGCACAAATTCACATCAAAAACTGAATTTTAAGAAAACCACCTATGGCATTCAGATAAAACATGAAGAAATCTTCGCAAGTGTTCCTTAAAATCATATTTTGCTACGAAATAAGCCAGATACAAAAGGACAGATATTTTATGATTCCACTACATGAAGAGACAGAAAATTAAGTACAGGTTACCAGGGGCTGGGGTGGGGGGGGGGTGGTAAGGGGTGTGGAGGTGATTGGGGAATGAATGAATGAATGAATGAATGAATGAATAATGGGTGCAGGGTCTCTGTCTGGAGTCATGGAAAAGTTTCAGTAATGGATGGTGGTGGTGATAGTGCCACAACACTGTGAATGGAATTAATGCCACTAAATTGTATTCCTGGCACTGGCTGAGATAAGAAAGTTTATGTTGTATGATGTTACCACAACTGAAAAAGAGAGACACTAAAGAGACAGTGACAATTAAATGCAGTACATGAACTTGGACTGAACCTAATAATGGAGAAAATGCCCAAAAGGACATTACTGTAACAATGGAAAAAATTGGAATATAGACTGTGTGCTTCATATCAATGTCACATTTCTTGATCTTAATAATTGTGCTTAATGTAGTTACATAAGTAAATATCTTTGTTCTTAGAAAATATACATAGAAGTATTAAATGGTAAAGGAGCATGATGAATGCAACCTAAACTTAAATGTTTAAAAATAGATGATAGATTAAATAGACAGACAGAAAGAAATAACAACAGTGGCAAAATGTTAAAAGGTGGAAAATCTAGGTATCTGGGAGACAGCATATTGGAATTCTCTGTATTATTTGTATATTATGTTTGCAATGTCCCTATAAGTTTGAAATTATTTCAAAATAAAAAGTTTTAAGACATATTTTGCTGTCATCTCCATTACAATCTTAGAAAAAAGATCCAATGTAAACCAAAATCCATGTTCCCCATAGTTTTGCAGGCAAAGTATATCCCTGATGAAAATTAATTCTGAACAAAGAGAAAATATTTTCACAATTGCATGGGATAAACACATTGCTACTTATGGGAATTAACAGAGAATATTATAGTGCAAAGGAAAGAGGACAGAGGAAGATGCTTCACAAATCTTCAAAATTCTGAACCCACAACTAGTATAATATTGAGTGCCTCTATGTAGAATTAGGTAAGTTAAAGCATCTTGTCTGTCACTGAACTCTCAAAGCACCTATCTACACTTTTCATAATACAATGCATAACTTTCACAAGTGCTTTAAAACATATGTAGCTTATTTTTCCTGCTAGACTATGAACGCCTTGCGAACAGAATCTTGGTACCTTTATTTTTGAACCTTAACAGTCATTTGTACATAGGTTTTCAAATATGTGATGAATGAATAAAAGATGCACAAACATGAGCATAATCATTTGGAAAATAATATAAATGAATTGCTCGTCCTCCCTCTCTCCTCCCATTTTATAAAAACCCCAAATCAATCATAATGTTGCTACTTACCAGTGTGTCTGATAATGACAGCCCAGAAAAAGAAACATTTGGGTCAAACCGGCTGGATTTGAAAAGTCCCATGAAGTCCATGTCACCATTTCCATGGTTTGGCAAGCTTGGTTTAAGAACACTTTCAATGTGATTACTCTTTTCCATATCATCGTTGTTCTTAAGTTTTGAAAATTCAGAAAATGTAGTTTCTGGTAAGTGAAGATTGCTTCGTGAATCCAGATCTTTTTCGGTTTCCTCTTTTTGCAGGTGCTTTTCCATGGAGCTTGGACTTTTTAAACCTGAATGTGATGCACTGGACGAGTCGAAATTGAAGACCTTTAATGAGTTGCTGGGTGGAAGATTCGGCTGGTCTTTGTCCGAGCCGCAGGGTGGGGCACCCCCAATCTTGGGCTGTAACACTGAAGACCGAGAAAGGGAAGTGTTCTGAGAAGTGCTGAAAGATGTGGTCATGGTATTGACTGATGTCACAGAGGGGGAAAAGATTTTGTCCTGTGGCAAATTAGAAGATAACATGCTTGAGAAAAGTGCACTTTTTTCTAGCCTAGATCTCTTAACTCCACTGTTTGTTATGTCCTTGTTTTCTTTACCATTTATTTCTGGAGTCACCACAGGTTGGTTTTTACCATTAGTGTTCAAGGACTTCAAGAGGATACTCTCTTCTGCTGATGCACGTTTGGGCCTCAGTTTGGATTTTGTGTCGAGGTTCTGCATCAAATGTAAAGCTGATGACATCTCTGGTTGTCTTTCCTTTAACTTCCCCAAACCAAAAGTAAACATGCTGGGGTCTAACACTTTCTCTAAATTGTCTTCATGAATGGGAGGCATGGCAAAGTGAGGGGCAGAAGAGTTTGGCATCCTGGACTTCTTTTTCTTCTGGGGCACACAAATTGAGCTTTCCATCCTTTTTATAATTTCAGTGAATTTTTCCATGTCAGAAGAAGAATCAAACACACTATCATCACTACCGGCAGAAATGCTCAAAAGGCTGACAGGGCTGTCCTGGCCGTTTGTGACACTGTGATCTGGCCTTTGTGGAGTTTCCAAGTGATTTCTGCTGCAAGGAGAGTTGGTGGAGCTGGATTCAGCCACATGGGGTGTTTCACCGCCCTGACGTTGGGCCTGGACAGGCAATGTTTTCTCTGATTCTGGTGGCCTGACTTGCAGGCCCGAATTTGCCACATGTTCCTCTTTGTGATGACTGTGTTTGGATGGTGTGCTCTTATTGCCCAGCTCTTCCTCTTTCTGGGGAGCACAACTTGCAACAGAAACCACTTCAAGTTCATTATTGTGACAGCTTGGCAACTGCACTTCTCTAACTTCAGGGCTATCTGAGAGGATCTGGGAGCTTAAATCCTGCGTGGTGCTCTCCATGGGGAGCATGAAGGATCTGACCTGGACAAGGACCTTGGATGGACACTCATTTCCCACAGCTTCTGGGCTGTGCTCTGTGGTCAAAGGAGGATCTACTTCTCCTCCTTCTCCTCCATCAAGTTCCTCATTATTCTGATGAGACTCCGGCAACTTACATCCATTATGGTTTTCTGACACTCTTAAATCAGCGCTTGGGAAACTGCTTATGGGAACTTGAGCACATGTGTCTTTGTGAACATCCAGAGGAACGGGTGCAGTCAGTGAAAGAGAAGTCCCATTAGGTGTCTCAGCTGGGGGCTGTGAGTCAGAGAATTTATCCTGTTGCTTTGGGGTGGCTATTGGTGGTGAATCTTTGGTATCAAGAATGACAGGAAGGTCTTGTGCCGTATCAGCCATATTTTCAAGAACAAGTCTTTGGCTGTCAGCAGCCTTCAAGTCATCCTGTCCCACGAGCTTGTGGTCCTCCCCAGGAATCAGAGCAGTAACCCCTGGATCAGAGGGGCAGCCAGCATCTGTTTGCACATCTAAGGTATCACCTTGGGTAAGCTGAGAACCGAGAGCTTGATCCTCAGTAGAATCTTCTTCCTTTCCTCTTACACCGGGACTCCTGGTTGCTGGGAGAATATCCTCTTCAGGGAGAGTAACTTTGGTTTCTGCAGATGTTTCCTTCACCAGGGCACCGTCCTGGTGACTGTTTGGCATTACTTTCTTTTCGGGTTGCTCCATTTCCTTGGCTTTTTTGGCTAAATTCAGTTTTGCCTGCCCAACAAATGTTTTATTGGAAGCAGAAATGTTCCTTGTGCCTCGAGTTTCTGTGTGTCTTGGGCTACTGTTTGCCCGTTTGTTTTCAAATAAGGAGATTTTAGTGGCAGTATTTCCTTTATGAACTGGGTGGCTAAAGGGATTATGCTCATTTCCCAAACTGTCAAGATTCTTAGGGGGTTTAAAATTTAGCTCCACATGTTTCGGCTTGGCCGGGCTGCAAGAAGAAAGCAATAAGATACAGTTATAGATATAGCTTTAAAAAGTGAGCACACAAACCAATTTATTTACAAAACTATGAAAAGCCAACATTTTTCTTGTATGTAACATTTTTTTTAGAAACTATTTTTTAAATGCTAAACACTCTATCAACTATTTTTATTGGATCTTTTGCTTTTGCATGATAAGAAATTCTAGAGGGGGTTTAATTCACTCAACAAATTTACTGATTACCTAATATGTATGCACACTGGTTGGCATTAAAGTTGAAGATAATATCATGAGGACTGAAGGATGTTAGAACAAATTAAAATATTTAATGCACTCTCATACTGTAAATACACAAATGATTTCCCCAAATATCAATTATGTAATTTTTTATTTTACCCTAAAATTTTTTTACATTTTCTCAAAAGGCTAGATTATGAAAACTATTTTTCTATTATTAACCTCTGGATTTTTTATTCCCCCATCCTTCCTCCACAAAATTTTTCTGATTATATAAACATGTTCACTACAGAAAATTTGGAAAATATAAAAAAGAAAAATCACTCATAATCCTACCACCCAGAGAATATCCTTGTTAACATTTTAATACATTTCCAGTCTTTTAATATGTGTAGTTACATGTTTTAAAAGAACTGGGATTATTCTGTTCATAGAACTTGGTAACTTGTTTTTTTAAAGGAAAAAAAGATTTCTTAATATTATATTTAACATCTTTCAGGCTACTAAAAAGTTTGTTTGAAAAGTTTTCTTAATGTCTGCAAAAAAGTCTATCATATGGAAAAAAAAAAAAGCCATCATATGGATGTACCGTAATTTATTTATCAGTTACTAAACTGTTCATGTTATCACCATTCCTTGGGCAAAGAGAAACTCCCCTCCCTCTGGTATGTTTCTAGAGTATGATTACCCCCAAATAGAAATACCAAGTCTTTGAATAGACACAGTGATTTCTGAGAAACAAACTGTTTTTTATATAGCATTAGCTAGCTCTGGTCCTGGATCTCACACTAATTTATCTGCATGAATTTGGTCAAGTTGCTTTACCTCTTTGGACTTCACTTTCTCTATTGGTTAAAACCAGATGATTTAGAATAGAGATTTTTTTTTTTTTTAAACCAAGTTATGCTTGCAAGAACCTTTGAGTTCTCTTCAAGGACTATGATTGAAGGTGACAGAGACGAGGGTAGGGGCTATTGGTTGGCCACCCTACATTGAACCAGAATCACTCTCACTTGTCTGTTTTATTTATCACCTTTATATAAGCTTTCCTGGAAGAAAGAGTTCAAAAGCTAAAAACAAAACAAAACAAAAAAAGCCTAGTGGTTTAGAAAAGGAGACGGTTGTAAGCAAGAGAGATAAATAATCAGTAACTTTCACTGATTGCCAAGCACTGTGAGAAATGTTTTATATGGCTTAAGATAAGGAACTGAGGCTTAGGGAAGGTAAGTAACTTGCCTGATATCACACAGTTAGTAACAATAGGGCCATGATTTGAAGGCAGATGCTCTTGTTTCAGATGCCATGAACATCTAGAACCACTAGATTAGTCTGTTTCCCCAGATGGGGGTGTGAAGCCTGAATGCCCTCCTCTGTTTCTTTCCAGCTTTATGACTCTAGGACTCACTGATGTAACATGAGATCCATAACATAAAGGAATCAAGCTTTAGGCCACCTCAGTAATGAAAACACAAAGGTGGAGAAGCTCTGAAATCCCATGCTGCCTCCAGCAAGGACTCATGGCCTGGAGAATACATTGGCCTTCAAGAAGTCTGGGCCTGAGGAGCATCATGCCGCATGCAGGGACAGGTGGTACGACTTTGGGTGAGACATCTCATTCCTCTGAATAAAATGAGGAGACTGGGCTAGATATCATCAAGGCTTCTACAGCGTCAGCACTGAGAATTTACATTTTTAAAAAATTTTATTGAAATATTAAATTTGATATGTCCTCATAAATATCTCCCAGACATTGCTTCTCCCAAAATCTCCATAAACTACCTAGGTTCCCTCACTGTGGGTCCGTATCTTAAATTTACAGGCAAAACCAGTTTATAAGCATTTCTTAAAGATTGCATTCTAAAACCGGTGAGATGATTAGAAACCGGGAGCTTATAAATGTTAATGAAGGGTGTCCATATACCAAGGAATATATATTTTAAAAAATTCTAACCAATCAGCTCAAGGAACAGCACTCAAGTCAAACATCAAAGTGTACCTTATGATGTAGATGGAAAACGTTACAGGTTAGTGTATATCAAACAAGCTAGCTTAAGGACAGGAAACACACATCTGCACATTAAAGATTTAGACCAAAATGAAAATACATTTTACAACTACGCTTTCTGTGTTATTAAGTTCTGCTACGAAGAGTCACTTCAATTAACCTAGTTCAGACTGAATAAAAGGAAGGCTCCTATAATTCATGATGTAATGCTTTCATTTATAAGGTAAGAGGGGAAAATAATCTGGAGTCTAAAAAGCCATGGTTAAAATGTGAGAGGAAAATTCTCCATATTCTAAAGATGTCATTTTAAGAATTTCAACATTCAACAATGGTAGAGACCTGAAGAATTATTTTTTCTAGCAGTCAACATTAAAAAACATGTTGCTTCATATTATTTTTCAGGGAGTATAAAATAGTTTTTCTAACACTTCAGTCTCAAGTTGTTTTTAGAAATAATTTAACAATCTTACTTGATACACAGTCATAGCAAGAATTAAAGGGTCTGTAAAACCCCATAAGTCAAACAGAAATGAATCAAAGGACTAGAAAGAATTACTAATTTTCCATTTCAATAGTTTGAGAACTCACCATGTACAAGGCACTGAGTGAAAACAAAATTAAATTAACTCAGTGTCCGGTAAAGAAAAATTTTAGGTAGAAAATAATCAGTACTGAGAAAAAGATATTGGGTTTAGTTCTATTACAGGAAATAGCACATGAGGAATAGTTTCATTCTAAGACCCTTTTCTGCTGTTTACCCTCGTCCTTAACAGTGTAACATTTCTGGTTTTTCCACTGGGTGTTCGATTGGAAGACAGGTGAGGTGTGCTTAATCAAGAACACAGCAACATTTTTCTAAGGCTCACACTTAGGAGGTTTGAACGTTCAGTCACACAGATCTTCTACAAATAATGGGCATCATTCATTCCAGTTATATCTCCAACACTGCTGTTACAGAATAAATAGCTGATTATATCAAAGGTCTCCAGGTTGGCAGTTGAAGAGGTAGCTCGTTACTCATTAAGTACAATTTCCTTTCAAGTGTTCACTAAACAGATCTCTTGGGTCTAAAGCTTACTTAACCAAGAGTTTAAACAATAAGAATGAAACCATTCAGTTCAAGAATGATAATGTTGTGAAAATGCCAGTTGCCTTAATAAATGTCTGACTTGGAAAAACATAAGCAGTTAAATATCCATTTTTCACATGTGCTAACTGGGGGGCGGGGAATGGGAGTGTGGAGCCAGGGAGGCTTGTAACAGTTTTATAGAGTGCCGTCCCTATCCTGTTCCCCTACACAAATCACATTTACCAAGGCACAAGTTCCACCTCCCCCAAGAAACCCACAGTGATCTCCCTTGCACTTGCCCAGTCTTTAGAGATGGTAACACCCATTTGGCAGTTTAATCAGGTATCACCTCATATTATTTGATTTGTCTGCATGTCAGTGTGCCAGATGGTACCATAATCTTTCAAGGGTGATGAACTGAATCATGATTTGTTTGTTTAAATTTCCATAGTACCCGCACAATACCAAACATAGAAGATAGTCAACAATTATTTGTAAAATCAATAAACTGAACAGCAAGTAGTCAGAGTCTGTTGTTGGGCTTGATCCTTCTAACGTGTCCTTTCATTTAGAAAATACTCATCCAATGAGAACACCACCTATCTTTCTTCATTTCAATAACTGGAAGTTATTTTTCAAAGACAAAACTATCACCAGACTCCCTAACATTATAAAGGGAAAGAAGCAACCAAGATTCTTGTATTTGACTATTTTTTTTTTTTTAACTTTAAGCCAGTAAGGCACTAAGTTCCATAAAAGGTTCTGTGAATTCTCTTAAACTCACACTTGGCAAGATACTAGATCATACTGAACATGTTAATGTTTGGTCCGTGTTTTCAAATCCACGGTATATGTGTTTTAAGAACCTTCTACCCAGGAAAGCCGGTGTACATTTTGAATGAATAGAATTAGCTCATGTCACACCAAGTAGTTTAATCTCCATTATTTTTGTAAACACTGAACCTCCAAGGATATTTTACCTTTCCATTCATTTAACTTAACTCTTATTTTAAGACAGGAATTAAAAACAGACGAGGCTGCCATATCTTCCTAGACCTTAGCTGTACAAACCAGCCTTTCACTATCTTAAATTCAACACAGAGTTCAAAATTAAATGCACAGACAGTTCTCCCACACATGCAAAGCCCCTGAGCCTTTTAGGGCGCCCGCCCAGTCGGTCCGCGGACACCGCCACCCAGCGGAGTCCAATTCCATGGCTACTTACAGCGTCACTTTGGTGGTCACGGTCGACCTACCGGCACCGAAGTGGTTCCTGAGCCTCAAGCCGTCGGCGTCAGAACCGCCTGCCCATCTGCCCAGCTCCCTACTGCGCCCTCCTTCTCCCCGGCCGTCGAAGTGGTTGGGGAGCGGGCCCCGCTTGTGCTCGGGCTTGAACTCCGGCAGCAGCGAGCTGCTCTTCACCGTGAGCTCGCGGGGGGTTACTCCGGCCGCCTCCTCCCCGCTCTCCCCCGCGGCGCCCCTGGCAGCGGGGCCGGCGTCGGGCGCGGGCGTCCTCTTCGGTGGGGACTCCTTGGCGGGAGCCCGCGGGCCGCTGGCGGGCGGGGCGGGCACAGCCTCGGGGACGCGGCTCCTGCCCTTCCTCTTGGTGGGGGACGAGGCTGGGAGCGGCTGTTTGCCCCGGTCGGACTCCGCCCGGGGCTGCCCCTTGGGGCCGGGACTCGCCCTGGACTCCGGGTTCCCAGCCGAGGCAACGCCCCCTTCGGGGGCCGCCTGCGGAGATTTCACTTTCTTTTCCGCCGAAACTTTCTCGGTGGCCGCGACTGGCGCCACCTCGTCGTCGAACACTGCATCGTCCCTCGCCGGGCTCTCGGGCAGTGCCGAGTCTGCTCCGGGGGAGTCGGTGGATTTCTGCGACTTCCTCCGCCTCCCCGACCGGCGACCGCTAGCCCTCTTCTCCATGTCGTCCAAATCTCCGCAATCTTCTGCTCCAGGAGCAATCACGACCGGCTCGTCCACTGGCGCCGCCTCAGTCTTACTCAAGTAGATGTCCAAAGTTAACACCTTAGCCGGATGGGCGTGCCCTCCCGGCCCGGCTTTGCCGTCGGCCTGCGCGGAGCTGGCCCTATTCTGTGTGTGCTGCGCGGCAGGGTCACCTGGCGGAGCAGATGCGGCTTCAGGGTGCTGGCTGCGCTGGACTTGCGCCCCCAGTGTGCGTCCTTCGGCCCTGTCAGGGCCTTCGCTTAGTCCTTGCGCGGGCCGCTCCCCAATGGGCGTCCCTGGCACACCCCTCTCACCCCGCACTGTCTCGTGCCCGCGGCCAGCGCTGGGCGAAGCGTCCTCCCCCGGACTGCAGGCGGGTGTCTCTGCGTTCTCTCGCCTGGAGGAATTCTCTGGCGTGGAATGCAGCTGCTTGGCAGCAGTGCTGGTAGCTGAGAAAGCCTCTCCCTCTGCCTCCAGAGGTTCTAATTGAGGTGAATCACTTTCATGGCATTGCTGCACAGCCGCTGCTGCTGCATGACTGCTCGGGAACGGTGACCGCTCGGCATCTGGGGGTGCTGCTTGGACGCAGCTCTCGGCGGGCTCGCCCTCGGGTTCCCGGGGTTTCTCCTGGGGGAAGCCCTCCACGCACGCATCTGTTTGCCTTGGTTGGCTGCCCTGAGATTTACTCTTCTCATTCCCTCTTTCAGAGAGTTTAGAAAATGCTACATCTTTGGGAGAGGCCGGCTTGGCATTTAAGTTTGTGGGACTCTCTAACCCGTTGCTGATGTTCCTTCTCCTTCCTGCCGTAAACAGGTTGCCAAATTTCCCCAAAACTGGCTTTCTTTTGTTCTCCTCTGGTGGTTGTGCTCTAGACTGAAAAATAAAAGGAGATGGGGAAAACATTATGAGAATCTGGTTTCTCTCCTTAGTGGTTATACTACGTATGAACTACAAGACGAAATGATAATAGACCGAAGTTTCTAATTATGAATGAGAAAGTTGTGTCTTTGTTACATTCATTCCAACAAATAAACTGACTTTTCTTTTTGGATTTTCTTCAAGGCCATGTATTTTTGGCACTTAGAGTTACCTTTTTAAACTATAATCTTGTTTTTAAAGGAAAATAAAAAAATCCAAATATTCACACATACAGAATAAACAATCCTAAATTCTCTCCAGCTTTTGTTTTTTTAACCTCTTTCCCCCAAAAGAAGCGATTACAAAACAGCCATGTCTACTATCCAGTAGCAGTTCAAACACATTAAAATATCTTAAGGCGGTAACACCGCCCCTTCTTTTTGTAGAAGGGAAGGAGGACGAGGACAAACGGTACCAGCAGGCTTCTACTCGGGAGCAGTAAGATATCATCCAGGTTCAACATAATTGCAAAATGAAAGCATTAAACGAAATGCCGAAGGATCCTGCACCTGGGTCCCGCCCTCCTCCAAACCCACGGCTCCGCGCGGGCCGGCCTGCGCTCGCCCAATAGGAGAAGCGCGCGGCTTTCAAACGCCGGCTCGTCACGGCGAACCGAGCTGGCTGCTTAGGAATTCCCGGGTGAGACGTTTCCCTTTGGGGAGTTCATAGAAGTGCAAACACCGAGGAGTGCCAGCGGGAGCGGGGCGGAGATGGACGGGCGCCCGCCTTCGCACTCCCACACCTCGGGCCGAGGAGGCGCGAGCGCAGGGAAGCGCGCCATGGCTCGGCCCACGGCGACCTCAGCCCCGGGGCCCGTCCCTCGCCACCCCGCTGGGCACCGGGTGCGGACGGGCGGGGGCCTCAGGGGCCGGCAGACCCCCTGAGGGGTCTGGGGTCGCCTGCGAGCGCCCCGCACGAGTCCCGGGAGAGGGAAAACCTGTGCTTCTTACAGGGCCTGGAGCAAACGTCCCGCACCTGGTGCCGCGCCGGAAGCCGGGAAGTAACTCAGAACAAATCAATAAAAGCAAGCCCGCCTTCGGGCGCCTTGGCGCCCGGGGGTTTGCCAGAGCGCGATTGGGTAGGTGAGCTACTTTGGGACCGGCGGGAAGAGAAGGAGGTCCACCTCCGAAAGGCAGGGAGCGTGCGCGGCGAGCCCACCCTTGGTGCGTGTGGGAGGACGAGTTTTTCCGCAGTAAACCTTTCCACCAAGCCCAAGTGACATGTGTGGCTACAGTAACTTCAGAATTAACTCTTCCCCTCAAATCCCAGGTGCTAGCTTGAGCCCCACCTTTCCAGTAAGGTGAACATTCCAGGCAGGTTTTTACGATATCGGCTATTTACGGGGAAAATCTTGATCACATGATTTTACGTGATCACTGTTTAAAGACGTTCCATTTCATTTGAATTGTGTGTTGAACCAACGGACTTGAGATTGTGGGAAACAAGAAAGATTGTAAGATAAAGCTTGGAAGTAACAGGGTCAGCAAGCAAGCAAGCAAGCAAGTTATGTAATCCCTGCTACAGCCCAGTGAGCTAAGTGCTGCTACCACCCTGTACAGATGAGGAAAGTGAAGCTTGGAGAGATGAAGAGACTGAAACAAAGTGTATGTTGGAGGGAGGGGGGAATTCAACCCCAAATAATCAGCTTCCAGCCCACAGTCTTTCAACTCCACCACAGGGTCCCCTTTTAGAGGACACTGAGGTGCAGCAGGTACACCAAACCAGAGTCCAGCCAGAGGAGAGGATTCTGCACCAAACACTCACAAAATCAGAGATCTTGATGGACAAAGTCCCCATGAATCTGATTTACTGACAAACTCCTGAGGTGTATGAGAAGCACCTGGTGGGGGTTTTGGAGCTAGACAGCTGCAGGGTGAGAAGATGGACCACAGCCACTGAGCTTTTGTGACTGACTTGATATACGTTTAAAATAGAATCAGATGTTGATTAGTAATCCAATTTTTCAATGGTTATATAAATAACATAGAAGGAACTAGTGGTGTAATTTAAGAACAATACATTAAATATTCCAGGGAATATATTTGGATTCTTTTACTATGAGTCAAAGGTTTTACATGGTTTTTAAACATAATAACTCATGCTTACTGAGTCCTCCTTACGGGCCAGGCATTTGCTAGATGATTCGCCTCCATTCTCATTTAATCCTCCCGGCAGCCCCCTTAAGGTAGGTACTCTTTTTATGCCCACTGCCAAGTTACTTATCATTTAGCCAAGGACTCATAGCCAGCAAGGTCTTTCTGACTCTGGAGATGGAGATCTTTCTCTCTACTGCTTGGATGAGCTTTCAAACATATCCTGAAGAAGTAGCCAGGAAAATAGGTTTGAGTCTGTTGCCTCAATTCCAGCATGAGTTAAAACAAAACAACTAAGTGTATGCATTATGTTGTTCTGCCAAAGATGTTGCAATCCATTTTTTCCCAGGGGGTTGAAAGAGGCCTGATCAGCAGTCCTCTCTCTGCTCAGTACAGGCATTTTTTTCATTTTTAGCTATAACTGCTTTTTACAAAACCAGTTGCTCTTTTTAACCTGGCCTCATCAACTACTTGACTTTCCCTCCATTTATCACTGGCCAGGCTTCTCTGTCTGATGAATTTCCTAGAATTCCACTGTTTGTTTGTTTAAACATGAATTTTCATAACAGCTTCGTTCATAATAGCCAGAAACTGAAAACAACTCAGGTCTGCTAATGGGATAAACAAAGCCAGGTACATCCATACAATAGAATACAATCAGGAATGAAAAGGAATGGATTTCTGAAACATAATAACAATGTGGATGAATCTCAAAAGCATTATGTTACTGGAAGAAGCCAGGCTCAAAAGGTTACATTTATATGACAGTCTAGAAAATCTGGTGATAAAAAACGAGGCAAACTGGGGGTTAGGTAGGAGCCTTTGGATTTGGACGACTCAGCCTGGGATGAGTGGCCACTCACCCAACACTTTCTCCTACAATTTTGATGCTAAGCTGTTGAGGAAGGGGAGGGTTCTGCAAGCAGGCCATCAGGGCCCCTCAGGCTTCCTCCTGCTCTGCTAGGTCTTACTTGGAAATGGCCTGGCTGCTGAGCATCCTCAGGCTGGGTGTCCTCAGGCCTGAGACTGCAGCAGAGTCCAAACAATCCTTTGCAGTTGCCTTTATATTACCTACTCTCTGCCCACCTTACCCAAGGCAGCCTCCACACCACACTGGGCAGACCTGCACTTTGCATCTTCCTGTCATCCACACCCTACTTGGAGGGGAGCAGTCCGCAACAGGACTAGTTTAGAGATGGCCCATGGCTTGTGGGCAGGACCTGTTTTAGGGAGTTCTTGTTTGCTAGTATTAAATGTAGCTCAGTAAGGGGCATGTGTAAGAATCTGAGACAAGACCACATTCCACCAGGGTCTACAGGCCCAGGCAACACAGGTTGTGGTGCTGATGTGTGATTCTCAACCTTTTAGGTGTGGCAGCACCTGCTATCACCAGTTGCTACTCTATAAATGTCACCCTGTACTGTTATATGTAATTTCAAATATCTGCACTATCTCCTCAATTAATGGACAGCAAAAAGTCATGAAATACAGGATATATTGTTAATAAACTCCAGAATGTCCAAAATATCTAGACATACAAGCAAAATAAGTATGTTTATTGTTTTTCAGATTGCCAACTGGAGTCATTGCTTTAACCTTAGAAGTACTGCACCTGAAATGGTATTTGGAGCTTGAAGAAAAATATGTTGTGTATATTATTTGAAAATTAACAAATATACTGTTTTAAAATGGTCTACAACAGTTGCAACACCAAGCACAGGGACTGACAGCTAGAGGTAAACATAGAGGATTTGCTGCTAGTACAAAGAATTACTGACATCTCACCTTCCTTTCAAAGAGTCATCAATACCCTTTGAGACAACTAGAAACAGAGTGGAAAATTTTTCTGCCCAGGATTTAGTTTGGCCAAGAATTTGTAGCTCTAATCTGCCAGTGTGAGGGTTGTATGTGCTGATACAATTCCTGGCACACAAGTTTGATTTCTTCAGGTTTACTGCTGGCTCCCAGCCCAAACCTGACTCGGGAAAGCAGATCAAGATCTTCTTACATGTACTCACCTGTGCATCCTTCTAAAATACGGTAATCACTGTACACATGGAACTCTCTTTTTCTAAAAACACTTGAGATTCCCTAAGAGCTCACTGCTGATTTCTGAGTGATATGTTAGTTCCTGCTTCAATTTAGCTGCAGTGAGGAACAAGTCAGATGGCTGCTACTGTGAAGGACATGGTGGGCCATGTTACTTTGATATTCCCTTAGGTTCATAATACCCAAACACGGATTTATATGTGTTTGCCTTTGAGAGGCACTTTTTATTTTGATATAGAGTTTTAAAAGTGGCTTAGGTGTGTGACTAAATATATATATATATGTATATATGTATATATATATACACATATATATACATTTTTATATGCTTCAACGTTTAAAGTAAAAACAGGTTAGAAAATTCTATTCAATAACAGCAAGAAATACTTTAGAACCATGTGACAGATAAGTAGAAACAAAGATGGAGGGTGGGGAAGGAGGAGAATAAAAGAGAAACAGTCAAAGCTGGATAGAACTTATGTTGGGAGAAAAAGAAGCACACAAAAAGCAAGGACAACTTTCATGAGACACCACTCTTTTCTTAAAACTTCTAGGATATACATGCCAAAGACTTTTGAAATTAAAGTTAAAATTGCATCTTTCTACTATAAGTATATAGCAGAATAGCATCCAGCATCAGAACCATCAGTCAGATAAAATTAGATTTAAGAGAATTTCCATTTATTGATCCTGGATACTCCAAACATAGATTTTAGAACAGGCTTTTAAAATAACGTACTCTCCTCACCATCTCTCCATTTTGTGTTTTTCTTTTTGGTATTGTTTGTGCTAACATACATGGCCCACTCTAAATACACACATACACACATATGCACACATACATACAAACACAGAAACACACATGCTCATAAAATGCAAAAGAAGAAATGAAAAGTCCCCATCAATAAGACTGGACCTATGAAACACTTAAATGTTTCATTTTAGCTTTTTAAATAAATATTTGTCTATATGTTTTTATGTATTTCCCTCCCTTGGAGTACACTAAATATAATTTAGCTTCTTAATGGCTTCAGAGACAGAATCATGAGCCTCTGTTATTACATTGCTGTAACACAGGCCTATTACAATGAGTGAAGGCTTAGGCTCACACTCAATGACCCACAGGCTATTGCACTTTTAAGGAGTAAGCAGAGCTCTAATGAAAAGGCATATTGGCAGGCATGGACTTGCTACATTTAATGTTGTTGACCCACATAGTCCAATTTCATACGGTCCAACCAACGCTACTTTCCATTAGGCCGTCAGAAACTTCCTCTCCATTGCCACTCCTCCCCAGTCACCTGGGAAAAGCTGCTTGCTCCACCCCCCGTGCTGTTTCTGATATTTGCCACCACTCTCAAGGCTCACCCCATTCTCTGCTGCCACTATCGTTTTCCTTTTTAGCTCTTCTCTGTCCTTTCAAGTTCACATGACACATACTTGTCTACTTAAAACTCCATGTGTTTGTTTTATTCTAGCACTGTCACTTCGAGCCAATCACATCTTGTTGTATAAAATCACAGATACACTGTTGAGTGATAAAACGGTGGCAAGCTTTTTTAAAATTCCAGGTTTAACAGCATTCTAAAAATGAGGCATTATTGAATATGAAAGCCATAATTCATGAAAAAGTTAAACTCTCATTTTTGAAGGTATTTTACGATGCTTAAACAAAGGATTTAATGAAGAAATGTAGTTTCTTTTAAAAATTGGACTTCCTGTTGCAAGTATGAATTGTCTTTAGGTCATTTATTTTTACAGAGACATAGTGAAAAGCAATTATTTAAAGCCACTGACACTTGATGATCAATCAGAAAGGACTATTAGATCAGAGAATGTTTGAATTCTAAGATAGTCCAGTCATTCATTCCACTAATAATTTTTGTGCCAGCATTTCCCCTTTACCTTGAAGAGCCAAAACATTGTCCAAAGATTAAATAATTTTCCTAAGACACAAGTCAGGCTTTCTAAAAGTTAGCTCAGGACTTTTTCCTATCTTAAATTATAATATATCATTAGAAAAATGAGATTTTATTTACTAGATATGATTTATATATCATTTTTATGAAAGTACTGATTACACAGGGTAAGTTACACCTGTGTGTTGTGCTTCCTCACAGGCCTTGCAATAAGGCAATAGATGTGATACTCAGCAGTTAAGTGATGACTTGTCATGGAGCTCTGCCTTTAGAATTCAGGTAACTCTGTAAAGTGTGTGCTAGTTTTTTGGTGTCAGTCAGGCCTCCCCAGCAGCTACCCTTCCCCTCTCTCCAGGGTCCAGGACCTGCTTCCTTCTCTTGCCCCTGCAGGCCTCCCCCAGGAAAGGCTCTCAATTGTTGCTAGCTCAGGGCTCCAGTATCCTTTGCTTGTGGTAGAACCAGGTTTTGTGGGCCTGAAGTATATATAATTTGGAGAGCTTTCTCTAAGAATAAGAACACAAAATATTATATTGCAGATTTAGGTACAGGACTTTGAAAGAGATTATATAAGTGAAGGACCCTGGAGCTTAAACTTCTTTCACCTCTCTTGGTTTCCTTAAAATCTTGCCCACACTTTGTAAATAATCCCTCACCACTCTCCTCAATTATCCCATTTAAGTGTCTTATTTCTTACTGGGAACCTGACTAATATTGGGTAAAAAATTATGGGTAACAAATAACACAGAATGTTTCTGATAACAAAGATAACTGTATCATTCTAAATTAATTTACTTTACAATGGAGAGATATACTCCTAATTTGGTGAATACTTTTCTCATGCATAATATGTAACTAAGAGGAGATATAAGAATTTGAAATTTATAGCAAAACCATTTCTCACCCTACCTCCTGGATGATGTGCATATCCTTGTTAGCATAATCAAATAAATGACTAATTAGTTCCTAATTGGACTAAAGTTTAGCCAAAGTGGAAAATAGAAATGTATTCATTATGAAGTAGTCACATTAGTTCTAGTTCCTTTAATTGCCTCAGAACCAAAAAAGCATATTCTTTAACCATAAAATTTAAAAAGAATGATTGCACAATGACTTATGTGTAAGATTAAGAATAATTACTTCAAACCACTTAAAAAATTAGTCTCAAAATATAAGTCCTAAAAGCCCCATGGACTAATTTTCAGTAAATTCATCCATATATAGATGATGTGGTGAGAGAGATAGGGAATTTATTGGGGGCAGAGGGTACATCAGTCCCAGGACAGCACGCCTGACCCCCCACCAGGCACAGAACACAGGCAAGTAGGCAGCTCCTGTTCTCTGGTGACTGAGATCAGGAAGGGGAAGGCAGCGGGAGATGGCAGGTCTACGAAGAAAAGCCTCTCAGCTGCCTCTGAGACTTCTAGTGACCTTGAGGTCCATTTTACCACAATTAAAAGTGTGCCAAAAAATAGTGGATTTATTTCTAGAAAATGGAACATTCTTTATCTTTCCAACTAATATCCACTGCCTGGAAGTTTCTCAGTTTCCTATAATTTCTAGTAAGAATTGACTTCCTAGAAATACTTTTCAAATTAAGAAGCAGAATGCATGCTTTCATGAAGAGAACTCAGGAATATCACTAAATAGGCCATCAGAATCATTTATCCCATCAAAAAGTCCTCATCTGTCATACAGGGTATTGAGAATTCACATGAAATGGTATCTGTGAACATGCTTTGAAAAGTACCAAGTGCCTTGCGACAGTGACAGCTGGCATAATTAATACTCTGATAGTTTGCTGATGTTTCACAGCCCAGGTTAAAATCATAGAAGCTAAGTAAATTTGTGATTCTGAATTGGTGAGATGGAAATGAAAATGACAGCTGTTTCAGATGATGTTTATAAAGGAGCTAACATGTCTGCGGAGCTTGGCATATCATCGCTTGTGAGTGCTCATCTTCATAGTTTGCTGATGTTTCACAGCCCAGGTTAAAATCATAGAAGCTAAGTAAATTTGTGATTCTGAATTGGTGAGATGGAAATGAAAATGACAGCTGTTTCAGATGATGTTTATAAAGGAGCTAACATGTCTGCGGAGCTTGGCATATCATCGCTTGTGAGTGCTCATCTTCAATGTATCATGACTAGAATAAAGAAGACAAACAGAAGTCAGTCCTTTTTTAAAACTTCTTTTTATCCCACATCATAATGCATAGAAGATATGCAACTTGGTAAGGTGAATGCCTTTGAACTGCCCTATGTAAATACCACCTTCACTTTCCATAACCTCATCCTCCCTTATTTCTCTTCATAGCACTCATCATTACCTGAAATTTATTGTGTACATATGCATATACTTCTTTATTATCTGTCTTTCCTTACAGAATGTAAACTTCATGAAGATAAGAACATAGTTTTAGTCACCACGGTGTCTCCAGCCCTTAAGTAATGCTTGGCACCAATGGGCACATGGCAAATATTTATCAGATGACCATATCAACCATGTTTTCCAGAAATCCCTTACCCTCCCACCCATCAACAAACAAGAGACAGATGACAGCGTGTAATGGAAAGGCCTGTGGTTTGGGGCAGTGATTTGTCATTGAAGTCCTCAGTGAATAATTATCAGAAAGGAACAAAGCCCTGTTCTCTGGCCTTAGTCTCCTCAAATGATTCTCCCCAAATCCAGCTTCTGGAATATTTGTCCCATGGATTTTTGTGAGGATCAAATGAGATGTTTGTAAAACACAGGGCACAGTCTCCGGGGAAGAGCCAGGGAATGGAAAAGGACATTTTAAAAAAAATAAAAGAAATACTTATTCATATTTGAAAGTCAGAATACAATGGCAAATACAATTAGAAAATATAAATTATCCTTAGTTTCCACTGCAAATAACCACTACTGGTTTTTTTATTCCTGGCTTTTTATAGGGCATTATACCATTTTGTAAATAGAGTTTTATATGTTGTCCTTTCACTGAACAGTATATATCATGAATATTTCTTAATGACAATAAATATAATTCAACCATATTTTTAATGGTTGAATTAAATTCCAACAAGAGAACATACCACACTTCCCACAGTTGTTCATTTATGTTATTTTCATTGTATTGCAGCCTGCAGAAAACATATTTCTAGGTTATCATCTCTACACATATTGTAGGATATAGTCCTAGAAATAAAATTGCTAGATCCAAAGATACACATATTTTTAAGGCCTTTCCCATGCATTGCCAAAATCCCTCCTAGAAAAATTGTGTCAATTTATTCTCTTAGCAACAATGTCTGAAAAGGCAAGTTTGCTGCATCTTTACCAATTCTGAAAATCACACTTTTTTGTTTCTTTTTGTTTGATGGGTTAATATGCCTATCTCATTATTCTTTATATTGCATTCTTCTAGCAATTGAGGTGGAAAATGAAATTTATAAAATGACAATTCACCACGATATAATAAAAAACTATAAAATACCAAGTGAAAAAAAACAACAAAAGAGATAGAAGAGCTTTACATGGGAAATTACAAAACTTTTTTAAAGAATAAAGAAGACAAATAAATGGAAAGAAATACCATGTTCATGGATTGTAAGATATATAAATATCTTACAATCCATTAACATTTGTTCTATACATTCAATACAGTTAAAATCTTAAATAAAAATCTTATATAGAAATTGTTCTACACATTCAATACAATTAAAATCTTATATAGAAATTCAAGGGGCCAAGAATAGTCAAAACATTCTCTTAAAAAGAACAAAGTAGGAGAACTTGCTCTACCAGATCTCAACTATTTCGTAACGCTAAAATAAATAAAACATGATGGCATTGGCACAGAGAGAGATAAACAGATAAATAAAACAGAATAGAGGGAAAAGAAAAACATACATACATGGACACTTGATTTTTTGTTTAACCAAGGTAGCACTATAGAGCAATAGAAAATAATGGTTATGAGACCATTAGTTATCCACATGGGAAAAAAAAATTTAATTGGATTCCTATCTTATCTCATCCACAAAGAAAAAAACAATGCTATGTAGATTTTAGACCAAAATTTGAAAGGCAAAAGTATAAAGAATTTAAAAGAGAATATAGTAGAATATCTTCCTGATGTTTTAGCAAGGAACAATTTACTTAAAGAACACAAGACACTATCCATACAGGAAAGAATTAATACATTTAACTCTATTAAAATATAAAATAAGGACTTTTGATCATCACAAGACATCATAAATTGAATGAAAAGACAAGCCAGAGAATGGGAGAAGGTATTTAAAACCTATATCAAGATTCCTCCAAAAACTTTCGCAAACCAATAAAAAAATATATACAAATGATCTGAACAAGCATTTCAAAGAGAGAATATAGACATCGTCAACAAATATATGAAATGGTACCCAGTCTAACTAGTAATCAAAAAAAAAAGAAAAGGAAAGCCACAATGAGATACTTTTACACACCCACCAGATTGGAAAAAATTAAAAAGAATGATAATTCCAAAAATAAGAGAGGCTATGGAGCAACAAGAAATCTAATATACTGATGCTCAAAGTATCAATTGGTACCACTACTTTGGAAACATTTTGGCATTATCTAACAAAACTGGATGTATGCATATCCTATGGGCAAGCAATTTCACTCTTCAGTATATTCCTGAGAGCAGCAATTTTCAGACTTTTTGGTTTCAGAACCCCTTTAGAGTCTTAAAAATTAGGGCCCCAAAGGGTAAAGGACAATACTTCAAATTCCATGTGAGACCAAGGGAAGACATGTTTAATTGGTGCAGGATCTATATTTCCTAAACAATTTAAATCATACAATTTGTTCAAACACCTTAATTACAAGGAACTTTGAATAGGAAGCGAGACCTGGTAGGTTTGCATAGGTTAGTGTGAAATAGCAACACATCCCAAAGTAATTTGGGCAGAGAATAAAAATATATATGCAGGGCTCCCCTGAGGAGCTGGGGGAAAATGCGGAGGTGTTGGGCTTCCTCACCTGGATTGTTGCTGATGTTCTCACAAACACTGAGGACTGGCAGTTTGGTGTGCCGAGCCCTCTATATTGAACTTGCCCTTTTGAAGCTCATTATTGCAAAGGAGAGGCTAAACCTGCTTATAATTGTGCCTAAGAGTCTCCCCCTAAGTACCTCTTTGTTGCTCAGATGTGGCCCTCTCTCTCTCTAGCTAAGCCAACTCAGCAGGTGAACTCACTGCCCTCCCCTCTACGTGGGACTTGACTCCCAGGGGTGTGAATCTCCCTGGCAATGCAGGATATGACTCACGAGGATGAATCTGGACCCAACAATGTGGGATTGACAATATCTTCTTGACCAAAAGGGGAATGTGAAATGAAACAAAGTAAAGTTTCAGTGGCTGAAAGCTTCCAAATGGAGTTGAGAGGTCACTCTGGTGGACATTCTTATGCACTATACAGCTAACCCTTTTTAGGTTTTAATGCATTGGAATAGCTAGAAGTAAATACCTAAACTATCAAACTGCAACCCAGTAGCCTTGACTCTTGAAGACGATTGTATAGCAATGTAGTTTACAAGGGGTGACAGTGTGATTGTGAAAGCCTTGTGGATCACACTCCCTTTATCCAGTGTATGGATGAGTAGAAAAATGGGGACAAAAACTAAATGAAAAATAGGATGGGATGGGGGGATGATTTGACTGTTCTTTTTTACTTTTATTTTTTATTCTTATTCTGATTCTTTCTGGTGTAAGGAAAATGTCCAAAATCGACTGGGGTGATGAATGCACAACTATATGATGGTACTGTGACAGTTGATTGTACACCATGGATGACTTATGATATGTGAATATAGCTCAGTAAAACTGAATTTAAAAAAAATTAAGGGCCCCATGAGTTTTTGTTTATGAAGGTTACATCTATCCACATCTATCAGGTCAGGAATTAAAACAGAATTCTCTTAGCCAACTGAGCAATGATGTCATGACATATGCTGTCCCCTAGATCTCCACTGTACCCTTGTGAGAAAATGAATGTGAAAAAGGCAAATAATACCTTAGCATTATTATGAAAATGGTTTTAAAATCACAAACCCTCTGATGAGATCTTGGGAACCCTCAAGGATCCTCATACCTCTCTTTGACAACTGCTACCCGAAGGAGCACACTGTCCCAGGACATATGTACAAGTATATTCACAGAAGCATTACTTGCAATAGCCCCCAACAAGAAATAGACCCAGAGCCTGTCAAGAGTAGGATAAACAAATTAATGGTGGTGCATTCATAAAATAGATTACAGCAATAGAAATGAGTGACTCTATCTACACACAATCCATGGATGAACTTTACAAATATAATGTTGATGGAAAAGAATCCAGACACACATGAAGACACAGTGTATAATTCCATTTACATGGAATTCAATAACAGGAAAACTGAATTGTATTGTCTTGGGATATACTCATAGGTGGTAAAAATGTAAAGAAAAGCAGAGATGTGATAACCAACAATTAAGATCATGGTTACATCTTGTGGTGCTGATCCTGTCCTTATTTAAAATTTTGATGTTTTGTTCGTCATGTTTTTTTTTCCCATTAATTTTGACTTTTAAAATAGTGTATTAAAATATTTACTTTGATTATTGAAATTTTTGGCACCTCATTAAATTTTGCACCTGGGGCAAATGCCTCACTCACCTCAACCTAGTGCTGGCTTTGGTGGTGAGGGAGGGGGATACGATCAGAAAGAGACCCCCAGGAGACTTGAGAGGTGGCAGCAATATTCTATTTCATGACCTGTGTCCAGCTACACAGGTGCGTACTTTATCATTACTCACTATACTCTACCTTTATATTTTATATACTTTTCTGGTTGTATGTTATATTTTACTATATTTACTATATTTAACTAGGAAGCATGAATTTCTTTGATTCTGAATGGCATTGAATATGTTTTATATAGTTATTGGACTTGTGTTTTTCTCATTTGTGATTTATTTCAGATAACATTTCTTAAGAACCTATCATGTGCCAGGCACCTCATAACCATCCTGTGAGGTAGGAATTGTCATCCTCATTCTACCATTGAGAAAACTGAGATGTAGAAAGTGATTTCTCCAAGGTCACACATGGCTGGTGGGACCAGAAGATGCACAGTAAATAGTAATGTTTGTGCTATTTCTCTCCTGTTTTTCTCCTTCTGCTCCTTTTGGTTGCATTTGACTACACTGACTTGTCAACCTCTCTCTTTCTCTCTGTCTCTGTCTCTCTCTCTGACACATACACACACACACACACAAACACACACTTAAATATGAACATGGAGAAATAAAGCAGGTCACCTCAGACCCAGAACAAGCAGAGAAGCATAGCCTGCTGCCAAGGAGGTGGGGTTGGGGAGCAGGTGTGAGGACAGGAAATAGACTGTGGGGACCAAAGAGTAGAGGCTGTGAGGAGCAGCCCCCGGGAGAACAAAGAACACCAAACTGGGGAGAAAGTCAGACTTCCACTCACTGGAGCCTACAGAATTATTTTCATAAGCTTTTTCATTCAATATCTCATATATTTTTCCACTCTCTGGACCTTGGGTCTTCTACCTACTTCCTTGTAACCCTCAGAAAGATCCACTAGATATCTCCATCCATGGAATTTTGTCTTCTCTCCCTCCATTAGATTCTGTCTTGGGGGGTTGGGACTGTGTGCGTTTTGGGGTTGGGGAGACTGTGAGAAATTTGCTGCTACTTGGGTTTGGAAAAGTAAAACATTTCATCACCGCTTACCACTCTGTTCCTGGCAAGCAGCATGACTGATGCTTTCTCTGCCCCGGCTTGTGCATTTGCATTGCATTTTGCAAACACTGCTCCTGCACAGGCTTGAGGTGGACAAGCCTGTGCACCCAGGTTGAGCACTGCCCCCGTCCTGACTACGCCTGGAGACCCAGGGTGCAGGTCCCTGCCCATTTCCACATTTTGAGTTAAAATTAAAATGTTGTTTCACTTGCTAATACATTATTAGTATCTACAGTGCCTTCTGTGGACCTTCATCTCCTGTCACAGAGAAACTAAAGGGAAAGAACTTAGAATTTCTCAGCTGGTCACTATATCTATCCCTCCACCCCTGCCCCAACACTGGCCTCTCTCCACCTCCACCTCACCCCTAGCTAGTTAGCAAGGCACATAGGCTATAGTTAAATTAATCTGTTTGCACATTTCTCTCAATATATTTACAATTAAGCCTTAAGAAGATGGTTGACCAAAAAATCAGAAATTCCAGTAACTAAAATTAAAATGCTTTTTGAAGGTTCATAGTCATGATGCTCTTAAACCTAGAGACTGATTTTTTTTTTTTAATTTGGCAAGTCATTTCAAAAAAGGCATTTCTTGTAAAACAAAGGGTTTTATTTCAGTGTTACCATTTCTAGGGAAAGATTAAGAGCCCATGCTTCAAGACCATTTGTCAGTACAGTTATTAAGCCATTGTGTCTAAACTATCAAACAAGGGAGAAAAGTATTAAGTATTAACAAAGAAAATGAGGAGAATGATGCCCAGCACTTATTTGGGGCTTTATATTCATGCCTCTATGATCAAACTAGTGAAGCAAAGTTTAATAGACCTCATATAAACTTCTTTTCCCTAGAAGTTTACAAGATAGCTTTTTTTCCTCATAATTTATATCACTCCACAGAACTTCTTGAATGATAGGTTTGTGAGAAGCCGAGTCTCCCATAAATTTGTGTCCTAATAAAATCTCATTTGGGGAAAGTATGTGCAATACATAATAACTTGTTACAGAGACAGGCCGGTGAGAGCAGCAGGCAGCCAACGCCCACTGGAGAATGCATTTGAAAGATAACCTACACTCTAAAAGCATGAAATCAATTTCTACCTTCTCCTAACATAAAGAAAAGTAAAAATCAATCCTTACTCTCAAAACAGTGTTTCCTCACAAGTTCTTCCAAGGGGCTGGACATACATTTGCCTTTGAAATTTGAAAAAGGGGTAGGGAGAAAAGATTTTTTTAACTCAGGGGCAAAAAAAAGGATTTACTAAGTTTTTTTAATAGCACACTCAGCAATAGGACTGTATAATAGACATTGGTACTACGGTTGATGGAACCAACGCAGATCGATTGAACAGAAATAGCTTGTTAATGATTACCTGCGCACAATAATTTAAAGAACCTAGAAAAGAGCACACTAGAAGCAAGGCAGCAGATCACATAACAAAGCATTCTCATTTCTACTTCAAGCCAAAATATCTGATGGCCTTCAGCCTTCCACTATATTCTTTCTTTTCACAATTGCTTAAGACTTTTAAGCCCAAAGAATTTGCCAGATCTAGATAATACATACATTGTGAAGTTAACTGATGCTGTTAGTAACAATACTATATAGTGCAAAACAAAGCCTTAGCCAATGAAGAGATATCAAAACTTAAGTAAGTTTCTTACCATGATGTGGCTCCTTTTGTGTTTTCTATAGAAACACCGAGAGAATGTGGGGAATAAAACGTAGCTGTGCCTGCATCCCCAATATCAGTCTTCTTACTTCTCAAAGTAGCCTGTCTTGTCCTCCTCCTTCCAGCATTCTCTTAACTCTCACCAGCTCACTTTCTGGGTGCTGTTCTGTCCCAGAGCCAGAGCTGAATGACAGATACTGACTGTTTATGTGAAAAGCATATTTAATAAGGGTGTGTTTGATTCAAGAGTTGAAAGAGTTAAAGAGGTGTGCCCATTTTGGGGTGTGACGCTGAACTAAAATTTCTGAAAACACAACAGAGGAAGTAGTAGGTATTTGGGGGAAAGTTGTCCTGCATGCATTAAATTATATGGAAAACTGGATTACAGGTCGATAGGAAGTAGGTAGAGCAAGAAGGATAATTTACTTTATTATTAATTTTTAATATAATTTTTTTATTAGAGAAGTTAAAGGTTTACAGAAAAATCATGCAGAAAATAGAGTTCCCATTTAACTTCCCTCTTATTAACATGTTGCATTAGTGCAATACCTTTGTTACAACTGATGAAAGAATATTATTATAATTGCACTACTTACTGTACTCCATGGTTTACATTAGGATACACTGTGTTGTGCAGTCCTATAGTTTATTTTTAAACTTTTATTCTAGTAACATATATACAACCTAGAATTTCCCCTTTTAACCACATTCAAATATATAATTCAGTGCTGTTAATTACATCCACAATGTCGTGCTATCATCACTACCATCTATTACCAAAAATTTTAGGAAGAACTTGTGCTGGTAAAAAAGGCCAATTTTCTTTAATTCTGCATTTTTGCTTTGTTTTATTTTAATTCCAGTTTTTACCTACTTACACTTTTTTTAAAAAGGTGTAAAGTACATCCAACAAGCCACATCCCATGGAACATTACAAAAATGTGCCTAAGCATGAAACAGAATAACAGAAAAGGCAGACAGTAAAGTATGTCCACCTCATTAAAACCCAAATAACTATCACCTTGATTCATCAATAAATATAGCTCAATAACTAGAAATTACCAGAACATTTGCTTTAATGATTTCTAGTTTGTATATGTGTTACAAGAAATTTTCAGTATTAAGTAACAAATTCCTTTCCTCAATGAAATAGTCACCCAATTGTTAGACCTCTTAATTAGCTGTCTTTATTTTTAGATGATGTAAATCAGAAGAAAATCTTCTATTTTTTCATCACCACCAGTATTAGAATAATTAAGTACCTACTGACTCATATCAATGTGCAAGGATATACCGATGATGAGTGTGTGTGTAAGATGATATTCTTAAGTAAACTTATAAGAAGTAGATAGCTCCACCTAATGAAAAAAAAATTACAAACTTCTCTAGGCTTGGCAAAAAACAACCCACTTTCTCCTGGTCTAAACTCAAGTGTAATTTCCTCTGTAATTGTCTACAAGAAAAGATAAAATTTGAATAGATTGAGAGTTAAACTAGCCTAAAAGTAAAATATATATATATATAAATTATTATTTTAAATAAATAAAAAAATAAAGAGATTCATGAAAAGACTCAATGGTCAGTTGCTACCCATAACTATTGACAGAATACGACACACATGGGGTAAAGGGAAGGAAAGAAGACAGATATGTAAAGGCAATATAATACAATATTGTTATTTAGAAGTCTCTATAGGAATCAGTGGGCATATGATGACAGCTATCATTTATGGAAGGCCTATGTGGGAAAAAGCAGTGCTTTACTGAAGGAGAGTATTTTACATATTAATACATAAAACACACATACCTTAGCTCTGGGCTTGCTTTCTTCCCTTTCTGTTCTCTTCCCTTCCTTCTAAAGAAAGATTATGACTGATAGCAGATAAAAACCTTATAATTGAATATTAATAAATTCTGTAGCAATCACATATTAAAAACATTTATTTAGTACCTATGGTTATAGAAGTACTTGATGACATAATCTGAAAATAAGAATTCTTCTACTGACTCAACCTGGACAGAAAAAGTAATGTGAAACAACTTAGTATCTTCTATTGAATACCTACCATGTACTTTCATATAAGGGATAGAGAATATAAGGCTTATTTTGACTTCTAGAAGCTTATAGACTTGTCTATAAAAAACCACTGACATGCAGGCAGGCATTTAATTAACTGTTCAAGTGTGTAGTAGAGACATTTGCAATACTTTAAGAGTTCAAAGAGGAGGAGATCAGTGAGGGTGTGTAGCCAGAAGACCACAGGAAGGACGGAGCACTAGACTTGAAGGACAGATTTAATGAGGCAAGGGTCAAGGAAAGACATTAACGATGAGGGGAACAGCCTAAAGAGAGGCAAGAAAGTAACGAGCACATGGGGGCTAATTGGAGTTACATGGCATGTTGTAGGTCAGTGGAATAAATAAGGGGATACTGAATAAACAAGGTTAAGCTAGCCTGTGGAGGGCCTTGAAAGGCAAGCAAAGAAGCCTGGGTGTAATGTCATGGGAAATGTGAAATCTTAGCAGGTATACGATCAGGGAAGTGATATGATCTGAAGCAGTGTTGGGGGAAAACGGACATGAGAGCCTTCCGTCCACCTGACTGGGTGGGGACTGGAGTCAGCAGTTCAGACATGAGGTGCTAAGGGAATGAAGTGACCACTGATCATGGAAATGCAGAGAAAGAAAGATTCAAGGGAGACCAAGATTAAGGCTTAATGGGTATAGAGCTTCTGTTTGGGGTGATGGAAAAGTTTTGGTGATGGATGTGGGTGATGGTGGCACAACACAGTGAATGTGGGTAATGCCACCAAACTGTACTTGAAAGTGGTTACAATGGGAAATGTTGTGTTGTATATGTGTTACCACAATAAAAAGAAATAAATTTTAAAAAGGGAACAGGACTGAGGGAAAGGAGACACTGAAAGAGACAGAGACCAAAGTAATGCCACGATGCATTGCCTCGCAGCCTGGGAGACCAATCAGAGGCTTGGGAGTCTGGTTCAGGTCACGTCGAGTTTAGGGGAAAGTTAAGATTTACAAGTGGAAATTCCCACAAACCACGTAGCTGCAACTAGAACTCATTTTTACCTCAGAACTATAAATCTATACTTTACCTGAACCCTAACTCAGGCACATATTAAATCACAATTTGGCGGGAAAAATATAAAAAACAAGTTTATAAATGGCATTATTGGCTTTATTATAGAGCAAGAAGTGTAATTTTTTTCCTGTGAAACAGACAAAAGACACATTTGTCTGCCTTCAGCATCTATCAGCATTTTGCAATTTTTGATCTAGAGTCAGCTGCCGGCTCATGCTGAACAAAGCACCTGTGTAGTGAGAAGCTCATTAATAAGCATAAGGAATAACTACTCTGACATGACTTGTGGGTATTTCATCATTTTGTTTAAACAAAGCATTTGAGAAAAGGTATTCTTTGTGATTATCGTAAGGAATGAAATAAACATAGCAAGCCTGTAGTTGTTTTTAAGCAAACCAATGGAATCTTCTTGCAAAGGGAGACTTCGTTAAATTAACATCGTGCAGCAAGTGGAGATGAGAGGAAGACTGGCCAGTGTTATTTACTTTGCTGCTTCACTCCAGGTATTGTACTATTTGATTAGTACGAATTTAAGTGCACATTGAAAAACGGCAATGCGCTCACCATTAGCAACATGACTTTTCCCAGGGGGTGGGGAAAGGAATGAGAACTTGGCACACCTACTTCCTGTCCCCTCAGCCAAATTCCCCAGGGGTCATTCCAGCTTCAGAGACTTTTCTCACATGTTCATCCTTTCTCTACCTGTGTGGATCTTTACTGCAGAACAGGAAGACAGCAACGGGGAGAAATTCCTCCCCCTGACTCCATGGCTGTTCTCTGCTGAGCCCAGAGCGGGGATTAGATGCCAAGGAAAACAAAATTGCCAGCACCTGGTTTTCCTCCCAACTTTGTTGGCCCAGCCTTTCCATATCTCTTGGGAAAAAAAAAAAAAACATGTTTCCTCTGCAAGTCACGACTGCATGGGTATGAATGAAAAGGAGATTGTGTGCCTACAGAGCCCAACAAATCTTCCCAGAGCAAAAATTCAAATATTGAAACTTCTGTAAAATTTCCAAAATAAATAATCTTTAAGTTGCCATCCTGTTTTAATCTACTCTATTTCATGGGGTTTTGACAAATTCCTTTTCATAGCCCCCCAATGAGATGTTGCCCCATAAACTGAACAAAGTAATTTTTTTTCTGCCCTTATTCTTTTACCCAGTCTCAAACTGCACATTAGTCTTGTTTAAAGATTATGTCATAGTTGTTGCTCCCCAACATCTTGCACCCTCATAGCCCCCATTCACTCCAGGGTAACTGGGGATTCTCCTGGCTGTTTTTGACATCTAATCCCTGTTTCCCCAGCTATTGATTAACATCACCCCAACTCTGTAGATGTATCTTGAATTAAAAGTTAGGTAGAATTCTAAAAGGGAGATGACAACCATAATGCAGGCTCACTGGACTAAGAACTTCCCTACAATTGGCTTTTCATGCCGTGCTGAAGATTTTAGTTTCTTCATAGAAGACAAGATCTTGCCACAATTCTTTTTTTTTTCATCATAACTCATATTTATTTGTTTCATGACACTGTATAGTATTTTACACTTTTTATATTGAGTTTGTATATTATGACATGCATATTATGATTTATAATGATAATATATCATTTAATTCTCACAACGGACACAGACAGATAGATATTATCTCTGTTTTTACAGATGAAATAAGTGTAGGCTCTGAGTTCTACCTAAAGTGTCACAGACTTAGCCCATTGGTGTTCACACTCCAGAGGATTTTCACCTTCAGAGGACATAGATCCCTTTGAGAATCAATGAAAGCCCTAGAACTTCTCCCCAGAAACACGTCCATTGATACAAATACACTAAAATGTCAGGGATTTGGGGATTTTCAGAGGCCCATCCATGGACCTACAATAAGAAACCCTGCACGGTACAATGCTGAAAAGCCAAACAAAAACACATCAGTTTTTAGCTTTCCTTACAAGTTCAGATCCCCCTGCCTGTCTTTGAAGATTTTTCACAATCTGATCTCATGTATCCATCCAATGTTGCTTCTGCTTGGCCACTGTAGGGAGTGTGGGCTCTCAGTCCAGGATGGCCTGGGTTCAGACCCTGGCTCTAACACTTCCTAACTGTGCACCTTGGGCAGGTTATCTAACCTCTCTGTGCCTCTGTTTCTTTACCTGTAAACAGGTGAGGAACAGTACCTTCCTTGTGGGGATGAGAGGGATTATAGGAGTTAGTGGATGTAAAGTACATTGCCATAGCTCTTTACGCGTTTCTCAACCCATGCACTTTTTTGACATCTAATCCCTGTTTCCCCAGCTACTGATTAACATACCCAACTCTCACTTACAAAAGATGATTTTTGCGTTTTTGTGTCCTGGATTCAATAAACAACATAAACTACAACCAAAAGAAATTATTCAAAATCATTACTGTTTTCATTTTAATATACCTCCCCAAAGGGAAAGGATTAGGTTTTTTTCCATAGACTTGTTAGAAGACTTTTACATTTAAAATAGTAATTAATTTGAAGTTTTTCCTACTATTTTGAAACAATCTTTGGATCTTATGACACAATCAAATCAACAAAATTCTTATTAAGACCGCTGTCCCAAAAATATCTGTGGTCAGCAGAATTCTAAAACGGTGCCAGAGATTCCGGCCCCCCCCCCCCCCCCCGGTGAGCACGCCCTGTAAAATCTCCTCCCCTTGAGTGAGGGCAGGACCTGTACATATGAGGAAAGTCACTCCTGTGACTAAGTTATGTTACATGGCAAATGTGAAGGAATTTTTACAGCTGTTCCTAATAAGTAGTTTGACTTTGAGTTACTCAAAAGGGAAATTATTCTGGTTAAGTCTGATTTTATCAGCCGATCTCTTTAAAAGAGCTCCTAAAGGTCAGAAACTTGAAGTATCAGAGACTCTACTGCTGGCCTTGAAAAAGCAAGCTATGAGCTCTACAGCTGCAAGGAAATGAATTCTGTTAACAACCCCAGGAGCTTCGGGAGAGGATCCCAAGCTTCAGACAAAGACCCTGAGAGAGGACCCAGCCAAGCAGTACCATGGAACTGTGAGATAATACACATATGTTCTTTGCAGTTGCTAAGTTTATGGTAATTTGTTGTGCAGCAACAGAAAACTAATTCAATAGTCAATAACAATTTATTGACCAGTTTTTATGTACTAGGCACTGTAGCATATTCTTGTGAAGGATGAAATGAAATTTATAAGAATTAATCCATGCATCTTTTGGGGACTTTAATATAGACACCTAAGTGATGACAAAATAAAGCAGCATGCAGTCACTCTATATTAGATATATCAACTAAGAGTTGTAGGAATGTGGAAGAAGAAAACAATCAGGGAAGATTTTGTGAAGGTGGTGGCACAAGCTGGGTTTTGAAAAGTTTTGATATTTGATATTTGGAAATGAGGTGAATGGATAGTCCAGTCAAAGAGAAGAGTATGAGCAAAGCGAAGGGATGGAAAAGTACAATGTCTCAAGAGGGGACAGTGCGATTATGAAAACCTTGTGGATCGCACTCCCTTTGTCTAGTGTATGGATGGATGAGTAGAAAAATGGGGACAAAACTAAAGGAAAAATAGGGTGGGATTGGGGGGGGGATGATTTGGGTGTTCTTTTTTATTTTTTATTCTTATTCTGATTCTTTTCGATGTAAGGAAAATGTTCAAAAATAGATCGGGGTGAATGAATGCATAATTATTTGATGGTAATGTGAACAGTTGATTGTACACCATGGATGATTGTATGGTATGTGAATATATTTCAATAAAACTGAATTTAATTTAAAAACAAATTTAAAAAAAAAAGTACAATGTCTCTCCAGGGAGCTGCCAGTGGGATACTGTGGCTGAGACACAGGCTGGGACTGTATTTGGTGGTCAATAGGCAGCCATTAATATGATTAAAAGAAGTAAATTTGTGTGTTAACTAAAATGTAGACTATATATAGTGGTAAACAGGAAGCCAGACAAAAAGATGCTGCATTTGCTAAGTTGCTTATGAGACAGATTTATTGTTAGCATGACGGTGGTGCTATTTATCCACCATAAATCAACAAGACATCTCTTTGGCTGTGATGGACTGTAAGCAAAGGCACAGTACAGCATTGTTCAGCTACATTTTATTGAAGAGGGTTTTGAGAGCTGTGATTTAAATGAAGCAACCTGAACTCTAACAGGCTGGTGGGTCCAGTGTAAAAAAGGATGAATTAAAAAAATTATACAGCACAGCAGAGGGGTAAAAGGGGGCCTGGGGAGGCTTACCTTGGTCATGATAAAGTTAGAGGACAAACAATTGAGAAGAGAATTAGAAGAGATCTTTTTAGTAGAAAAAACTCTTATGGGGAAAGCTTATTCTAACCTCTGAAACCCTAGAACTCCATAATGACCAAGATGACACTGTATTTTTTAACTAAAATTGGTGGATGTGAACTTAGCATATTTGTCACAGACTAGGTTTATTTATATGAACGGGTCTGGTGAGCGTGTGTACTGGTTTGAATACTAAATCTTAGATGAACCATTTTAAAAACATAGGAACTGAGGAATGGACAAATGCTCCAGTGTCAGTACAAAAATTGAATACATTAGTTGATTGTCTTTAGTTCTATCATAATTTTGTCACTGATATTGATATAACAGCTGAACCAAATGTTTTTTTTCCTTAAACAAGATCAAGTTTATTTCTTGATATCAGCCAAGGGCTGATAGGGCAGCTCTGCTCCACAGCAACCTCAGGAACTCGGCTATTCTTTCTTGTTAGATTTCTCTCAGTGCCTTCTATCTCAAGATCCCTGTATGGCTCACAATGGCTGCTCTAGCCCCAGCCACCATGGCTACAATCCAGTCAGCTGAAAAGAGAAAGAGCGATGGAAGAAAAAGAGGCAAAATGTCCACACTAGCTCCTTTTCAAGAAGGTTTCTAGTAGCTGGCTACAACACATTTGATTATATCTCATTTGCCAAAACCTAGTCATTCGGCCACCTGTAATTTCAAGGGAGGCTAAGAAATGTAGGATTTTAGCTAGGCACATTAATAAATCAAATATAATCAGGACACTAATACTAAGAAAGAAGGGATGAGTGGATGTTGGCTAGCCAGCAGGCAGTCTTTGTCACCTCTATCCAGTGTGAGCACAACTCTCCAAATACTTTTTTAAACAAAAATTTTGGTAATTCAAATATACTAAAACATAACAAGCAAATAAAAATTATTTGAGAACAAAATGGGTTTTGTGAGGTCGTAAAATCCCCTCTGGAGAGCCCCTAAGTTGATTCTCATCCCTTTATGATGACTTAGCAATAAAAACAGTATAAATAACTTCTTTTAATGAACTAAAAAGATTATACTTTTTCAAATTCTATTATTTTCAGTTTTCTTTGTGACATTCTGTGAAGAATAAAGTGGTGAACATTAGTCTCTTTAGAAAGGCCTATGGCTCTTATTACATTTTCAAAGGCTTGGATTAAGAAGGTAATGAGCATCACTTCAATTTATGTTACACCAGATCTATCTATTCCTCTAAACCAAGGGGCAATCTTGTGCCCATGTGCTCAAATCTTGGAAATGCTAACAGCACAGGATTTATTAACAAATGTAACAGACAGAAACATAAAACATACCAGTAACTCTGGAGCTGGAATAGAAGGTATAAGTCTCTTCTTTGGTTGAAAAGTTGACTGCTATCTTGGTTCAGACGAGAATGGGGAAGGTCCTTTACTTACTCAGCTCTTTCCCTGCTTTTAGGATATAGATACTGTTACCTCCCCTGCATCCTGCTTCTTGGGAATTTTCAGCTGTGCAGTAAACACTAGTTGTCCTTTTTCTTATGGTATCCCAATTACTTTGTTTACTAATCAAAAGGAGATTTTGCTTTTTATAACAAATATTAACTGTTTCTATTTCAGTGGAGGCGAGGGGGATGTGGGGGGTGGGGGTTGGTTGGCACACAGCAGTTATAATTCATACTGATGGTGAATAAATTTATATTGCCTGCCTCCATTTAAGAGAGCCACACCTAAGAATTTGATTGTGCTTTAAAAGAAGATAATTCCAAAATCTTTAAAAATATTTAGATATTAAAAAAGTAGACCCAGTCAGAGTAAGAAGTAGAGACCTTCAAGAAAAAAAAAAAAAAAAGAAATGGGAGTTTGGGGGAACTAAAGAGGAACCTCTAGAAATAGTGGGAAATTGGGACTTAAATTAAAAGGCCAGTGAGAATTTCTCAGTGTGTGGAATGGTTGAGGAAATTTGATCAAAAGCTGTGACCAATATTCAATTTTAAATTGTTTCCTGTACTGTGCCAAACCCTCAGTACAAGTTTCTGCACGTTGCTATGTTGAGCAGGTGGTGCAGAAATCAAAGAGAAGGGACTGGATCCCATGTACAGGTTGACATGGTAAAAGGAAGCTTGGGTAGGGTTGGTGAGAGAGAAAGAATCGCAGCCAGATGTGATCTAAGAATGTGAGCCCCCAGGAATACAGAAAAAAAAGAGGATAACTTTTGCTTTGTCTAGAATGTGGAATGGGGACTTTAGTCCTTTTATTTGAATGTTAAAGGAAAAGTGACCCCATAAGGCTGGAGGCCTTGGAGACAGCAGATAGCAGATATTTGTATTATAGTTTTATGATATGCTACCATAAGGGTTACCTATGACCCAGGCACATTGCACTTTAAGCACTTGATATCCGTAAGCTCATTGACTCCGCAGAGGTACACAAGACTGCCCCCATTTTAAAACTAAGAAGCAAGTTCACAGAAGGTAAATAACTTGCCCAAGGGTACACAGTTAAGAAACGGCACCCAGATTCAAACCGAGGGCTGTTGGTCTCCAAATCACATGTTCTTAACCACTACATTCTAGAACTAGCTTTAGTACAATGCTCCACCATAAACCACTCTCTTTCTGTAGATGCCCTCTGGTCTCCTTCTCTCACAACCTTCTTCCTTATCTTTCTCTTATCAATTTTTTTATTCTCCCTGAAACATAGTCTCTGCTATCTCTTGGGAGCTTCCAGCCATGTTCTGAGGGCCTCCCTTTGGTACATTTCCATGCCATGGATGCCACGTCACCTTCTATTTACAGATGGGACACACAGCCTCCTGGAAGTCTGGGGACGTACCTGAAGTAACACAGCCAGAGGCAAGGCCCGGGGCTATGTGGGATTCCTGCTGCCCAGTCACACTTGGATGGTTCTGTCTGAAGTTAGGAGGTGGCCTAAGTGGCCTGCCGGGAGTTCCTAGCTCCATGGTTCTTTCTACAATTCCTGAACCACAGCTTCAGCCCCTTGCTGCTCTCTCTCCTTCCACCCTTGCCTGCTTCAGTCTGTTCTTCATGCTGCAGCCAAGGAGGGCTTTTATAAACGGTGAGTCCGATCATATCACTCCCCAGCTTGACATCTCCCAATGGCTTCCATTACATTCAGAAAGAAATTCAAAGCTCTTACAATTGTCCTCAGAACTCTTCAACTGGTCCCTGTCTACCTCTTTGCCTTCAAAGCCTCCCACTCTCTGCCTTTTTCTCGTCCCCCCAGCCCCTGCAGTGTCCTCACCGTTCTGCAGTCATGCTTTTCTTTCTCGTGGACTGCCCTGCCCCCAGATATCTCCACGGTCATTCTTCACTGAATTCTGGTGTGACCACTGGTCCTATCTTTAGTAGCACTCCCCTGTCATCATTTTCTATTCCTTTGCCTGTGCTATTTTTCTTCCTAGCATCTATCATTAGCTAACAATATAATGTGTATCCGTTTATTGTGTCTCCCCCATTAGAATGTCAGCTCTTTGACAGCAGAGATTTCCCCAGTGCCTGAAAGGACTGACTCATAACAGGCCCTTCAGAAACATTTGCTGAATAAATAAATGCATTTGACAGAATTGTTCTAAAATGAAAGGTTAAAACCTGGCCTGTTCAGCACATAATTGCTTGACTGGGAGAGATGGTGTATCATTCAGGTCCTGCAGGAAAGAAGCTAAAGAAGAATGGAATAATTTGAAAAGGGTCAAATAAAGGGACAAGGAATGTGCAGGATGTGGGAATCCCTGGGAGCTCTTGTCCTAGCCCAGGGCTAATATCGGGTCTGAAGGGCAAGGAGAGAGCAGTTATCAGAGCAGGCAGGCAGAGGTGCTGTGTTGAGAGGGCTGTGTTAGGAGCTGAGGGACACAGCCAGCTTGCAGTGACCCCACAGGAAGGATCCAGGAACATAAATAGCCCGACTATCTTTCCTCCCTTTTTCTGATCTTCTGCCAGGACTCCCCTTTGACTGAACCCACATGAAAGCTGGAGAGCTAAGGAGACCGTGGATGTGGTCCAGGCCAGAAACAAAGCACTGGGGAGAAGAATGAAGAGCAAATCTGGAGGAGCGCTTTAGTCTAATGCCACACAGTCGGTTGATTTAAAGAACAGGGATGTATTGTCTCATGGTTTTGGAAGTTAGGAGTCCAAAACCAAGATCTCAACAGGCCATGTTTTCCCTGGAGTCTGAAGCATTCTGGTGCTGGCTTGCTGCAATCCTTGGGGTTCCTTGACTTGCACCTCTGCCTCCACTGTATGGAGATCCGTCTACCTGGTCTCCTCTTGTGGCTTTCTCTGATTGACAGTGTCTGAATGTCCTCTGCCTTATAATGATTCTTGTCATATAGACTAAGACACATTTTGATTCAATTTGGCCTCATCTAAATGGGATCTTTAAAGATCCAATTCACAAACGAGTCCACACCTTAACTAATAATAACTTCAAAGGTCCTGTTTACAAATGGGTTCATATCCACAGGATCTGGGATAAGGTGGACATGATTGATCCCCAGCAAGGGAAAAACAGAGAGTCTCCAGCAGAGAAGGCAGAAGAATCATTAGAAGCATGATCTGCTGATAAAGCTGCCACTTACTGCTTATAGTATATTACGCATATACTATCCTCAGGTAACAAGCTAAAACCATTTTATAAATGAAACTTTTATAGTTTACTTTCATTTTTCTTGTTACACTAGTAATATGTTTATTTTAAAAATTAGAAAATATAGGTGTGCAAGAAGAAAAAGGGATAACCATTATTGCATTTTGATATAACAGGATTTGAATGAAAACTTTTTCTTGTTTCCACTGAAATCCCAAATCTCTTCTCCTAGAATATGAAAATTCTTTCCACCTCTTGTCCCCAGTTTTGGGGCTTGAGCTGAAATTCTAAGACAAAAATAAAGATTCCATGTCACATATGATTACATTCATCTATGCATGAAGTGAAACATTCAAATTGGCTCCCCAGGACTTTACTAACTAAAAAACTTATATAGAATGAATCAACACTAAATTCTAACTTACAATGAATAATATTTCAGCTGGTTTTAGGGAACTCAGCACTTGGAATGGTGGAGACATGGGATCTCACTATTTCTTAAGAAACCTGTGTTAAATGTGGTGTCAAGACGCTACAAAGATATAACACAGCTTTGTTTTTCATACTAACACCTTGGTCTGCTTCCAGATGAATATTAGCTATATTTGCTAGGGGAGCACAGCTGAAGGAACAAGTGGGCTTCTGCCTTGCTGTTTCCAAGAGGGGAAATGCAGATTAGGTTCGGGGAAGTATGAGGCCTCGGCGACCATAAAGACCACCACTGGGTTGCCTTTTTAAGGGGTTGCTAAGTGTGTCGTCTCCACCTCGCAGGATTTAATTCTACGGACTGTTAAGGTTTTGTAATTATTCTCTTCAGAGTTGACAATGTTTCACTAAGTCAAACTCTCACCTCCATTAGAGCAATCAAATTTCCTTTAATACCCAAATCTTTTGATCACTCCAAGCTGCAATGAGCCACCCTAACTTGGCCACAGGGTCAGGCAGGCATGCCATACATCCTGCACTGCCTTTGCTTGACCTTATAATCGGAACCTTGGGCCCTGGGGCTTGTGAACTTTATACTGCATGAACTATATATTCCCTTAAGTCCTGCCAATCAAGGCTGCAATTATGTCCTCTCTGGCATCACATCACCAGGAAAACACTGTATTTCTAGCAAATCATGATCCCTCTCTCATACCATGTACAAATATTAACTCAGAATGGAACAAAGACTAAATGTAAGAGTTAAAACTACAAAACTCTTTTGAGAAAATATAAGTGTAAATCTTTGTGGCTTTGGATTGAGCAATCGTTTTTAAATATGACACCTGAAGCTCAAGCAACCAAAAAAAGTTAAATTAGACTTCATCAAAACTGAAAACTTTTGAGTTTCAAAGGACACTGTCAAAAAGTGAAAAGACAAACCAAGAATGAGAGAAGATATTTGCAGATCATACATCTGAAAAGGGACTTGTATCTAGGATGTAAAAAGAACCCTTAAAACCCAACAATAAAGAGACAACCCAATTTTTTAAATGGGCAAAAGATCTGAATAGACATTTCTCTAGAGACGATATATGAACAGTGAACAAGCACATGAAAAATGCTCACCACCATTAGTCATCAGAAATGCAAATCAAAACCACAATGAGATATCCCTTCACTTTACCAGGACGGCTATCTCAAAATGATGGCAATAACAAGTGGAGAAACTGGAACCTTTATACATTGCTGATGGGATTGTAAAATGGGGCAGCCACTTTGCAAAAGAGTTAGGCAATTCCTCAATTATGTTATGGGTTACCATATGATCTAGCAATTCCATTCCTAGGTACCCAAGAGAAATAAAAACAAATGTTCACACAAAAACTTGTACATGAATGTTCACTGCAATATTATTCACAATTACAATGAGATACATTTCCAACAGAGGAAGAGTAAACAAAAGCACAAAAGCCCTGGAGAGAAATAATCAGCTATCAATATTCATTTAATTCAAAAAAGAACATGCTCAACATAAGATAGTGCCTCTTTTTCCCCAATCCCCATTCCTTCTGGATCTAACCCATGAATAGTGAGTAGTGTGAGCAGGGATTAAAAAGTGAAAAAGCAGAAACCATCTATTTCCCTCTCCCCCACTGCAGGTTGCCTACCTGAAGCCCACCAGAGCTGGGAAAGGGGAAATATTAACTTTGAATGAAATGTAACATTGGGATAGCCATTTTACTTACTGAAATAAGGCTTTTTGCTTTCTAAGAGTGGGTGATAAATCCAGGAAATGGAAATGAAATAGCTCATCGAGTGTGTTTGAAGGGATAGTGATGAAAAATAATAAGCTTGTTTTCTGCTTGCACATATTAAGTTCTGCCCATGCAAAATAATGTCACATATTTAAGTAGCCTTCCTCAAAATATAGAAGGTTGGGCTGAGTTAGGGATCCAGCTTGAAGAGGTGACATGGACATAAGAAATGCACAAGGGATAAAAGAAACACCTTCTAGATTATATAAGGAGTTAGGGGTTAGAAGGGTGTCCAGGTAAAACAAGGTGAAATCTGTACATGTTATAGTTATTACTGTGCTGCCCCCTTTCTTTATGAAAATGGGAAGTAGAGAGTTGGCATGCCATCATAAAATATGTGTACAATATCATGAAGGATATGCATGTTTAATTGGTGGAAATGAATTTTGATTAAAGTATGTGCTCTTGATGTTAGAGCCCATCAGAATTGGACAGACTGGAGAGGGGTGTTGGCACCAACATCTCAGGGCCTTAGGGAGACTCCCTGTCCCCAGAAGAAAAGTCTGGGACTGGGCCTGGCACCCAAATGCTCGGCAGAGCTGCAGCTCCTCTCCCCTGCCAGCACCTGTGAGCTCTCACTCTCTTCACGCAGGCAGGCTCCGTGGGCCCTGGGGCACAGTTGCCAAAGCTGTTGGTGACAAAACTGGTTCCTGGCAAAAAATCTTACCTGACTTTCTGTTATGTAAGATAAGAAAGATTTTTTTTTTTCCTGTTTATGCTATTAATTGGGTCAGCGGATGGGAGGGTTTGGGCACAAGGGGAAAAAAACAGGTTTTGAACCTGAGTGCCTGGGAAACCTTTCAGGGATAGTTAATCTTAGTAACTACAAAATTTTAGCAAAGAGAAGCAATATCCCGTACTTACTGTCCCATTGAAATTAATAAATCAAACTAAATAAAAAATTCCGAAACTGTTGAATACATAGTAAGTCTTAAGTAGTTATTGGGAAATAAAATAATTAATGAAATTAAGTTGAAAGTAAAAGGTACAGAAAAAAACATTTGTTCATTTAGGAAATATCTATTGAATACGTAGTATGTGCTAGACATGAGCTAGGAGCTAGGGATATAGCAATGAACAAAAGAGATTTTAAAAATCCTATGCTTCGACCCCTCTTCCTAATGTTGAAACTGGACTCTCCTGGTCTTTTTGGGAGACCTAATGGACCACTGCAGCCTGCGGCCAGTGCTTCCTTAGGCAGTACCTCTTGGGCGGGTGCTGTTGGAGGGATATTTCTCTTTGATGTGTCACACAGCAAACACTAGGTCTTACATATCCTTTCTTGCACTTTATTTTTTTTTTTTTTTTTTTTTTTAAATCATCATTTTATTGAGATATATTCACATACCACGCAGTCATACAAAACAAATTGTAGTTTCGATTGTTTACAGTACCATTACATAGTTGTACATTCATCACCTAAATCAATCCCTGACACCTTCATTAGCACACACACAAAAATAACAAGAATAATAATTAGAGTGAAAAAGAGCAATTGAAGTAAAAAAGAACACTGGGTACCTTTGTCTGTCTGTTTCCCTCCCCTACTTTTCTACACATCCATCCATAAACTAGACAAAGTGGTGTTTGGTCCTTATGGCTTTCCCAATCCCATTGTCACCCCTCATAAGCTACATTTTTATACAACTGTCTTCGAGATTCATGGGTTCTGGGTTGTAGTTTGATAGTTTCAGGTATCCACCACCAGCTACCCCAATTCTTTAGAACCTAAAAAGGGTTGTCTAAAGTGTGCATAAGAGTGCCCACCAGAGTGACCTCTCGGCTCCTTTTGGAATCTCTCTGCCACTGAAGCTTATTTCATTTCCTTTCACATCCCCCTTTTGGTCAAGAAGATGTTCTCCGTCCCACGGTGCCAGGTCTACATTCCTCCCTGGGAGTCATATTCCACGTTGCCAGGGAGATTCACTTCCCTGGGTGTCTGATCCCACGTAGGGGGGAGGGCAGTGATTTCACCTTTCAAGTTGGCTTAGCCAGAGAGAGAGGGCCACATCTGAGCAACAAAGAGGCATTCAGGAGGAGACTCTTAGGCACAAATACAGGGAGGCCTAGCCTCTCCTTTGCAGCAACCGTCTTCCCAAGGGTAAAACTTATGGTAGAGGGCTCAACCCATCAAACCACCAGTCCCCTATGTCTGTGGTCATGTTAGCAACCATGGAGGTGGGGTAGGCGAATACCCCTGCATTCTCCACAGGCTCCTCAAGGGGGCACTACATCTTTTTTTTTTTTTTTTTTCCCCTTGTTTGTCTTTTTTCTTTTTTTTTTTTTTTTTTTTTTTTTTTAACTTTCCCTTCTTTTTTCAAATCACCTGTATGAAAAAAAAAGTTAAAAAGAAAACAAACATACAATAAAAGAGCATTTCAAAGAGACCATAGCAAGGGAGTAAGAAAAAGACAACTAACCTAAGGTAACTGCTTAACTTCCAACATGTTCCTACTTTACCCCAAGAAAGTTACATAATATAGCAACATTTCAGTGAACTTGTTCCTACTACAACCATCAGAAATTAACAGACCATAGTCATTTCTGGGCATCCCCAGAACGTTAAATAGCTTATCTGTTCTTCCTGGATTATTGTTCCCCCTTCCTTAATTGCTCTCTACTGCTAGTTCCCCTACATTCTACATTATAAACCATTTGTTTTACATTTTTCAAAGTTCACATTAGTGGTAGCATATAATATTTCTCTTTTTGTGCCTGGCTTATTTCGCTCAGCATTATGTCTTCAAGGTTCATCCATGTTGTCATATGTTTCACCAGATCGTTCCTTCTTACTGCCGCGTAGTATTCCATCGTGTGTATATACCACATTTTATTTATCCACTCATCTGTTGAAGGACATTTGGGTTGTTTCCATCTCTTGGCAATTGTGAATAATGCTGCTATGAACATTGGCGTGCAGATATCTGTTCGTGTCACTGCTTTCCGATCTTCCGGGTATATACCGAGGAGTGCAATCGCTGGATCGAATGGTAGCTCTATATCTAGTTTTCTAAGGAACTGCCAGACTGACTTCCAGAGTGGCTGAACCATTATACAGTCCCACCAACAATGAATAAGAGTTCCAATTTCTCCACATCCCCTCCAGCATTTGTAGTTTCCTGTTTGTTTAATGGCAGCCATTCTAACCGGTGTTAGATGGTATCTCATTGTGGTCTTAATTTGCATCTCTCTAATAGCTAGTGAAGCTGAACATTTTTTCATGTGTTTCTTGGTCATTTGTATTTCCTCTTCAGAGAACTGTCTTTTCATATCTTTTGCCCATTTTATAATTGGGCTGTCTGTACTATTGTCATTGAGTTGTAGGATTTCTTTGTATATGCAAGATATCAGTCTTTTGTCAGATACATGGTTTCCAAAAATTTTTTCCCATTGAGTTGGCTGCCTCTTTACCTTTTTGAGAAATTCCTTTGAGGTGCAGAAACTTCTAAGCTTGAGGAGTTCCCATTTATCTATTTTCTCTTTTGTTGCTTGTGCTTTGGGTGTAAAGTCTAGGAAGTGGCCTCCTAATACAAGGTCTTGAAGATGTTTTCCTACATTATCTTCTAGGAGTTTTATGGTACTTTCTTTTATATTGAGATCTTTGGTCCATTTTGAGTTAATTTTTGTGTAGGGGGTGAGGTAGGGGTCCTCTTTCCTTCTTTTGGATATGGATATCCAACTCTCCCAGCCCCATTTGTTGAAAAGACCATTATGGCTCAGTTCGGTGACTTTGGGGGCCTTATCAAAGATCAGTCGGCCATAGATCTGAGGGTCTATCTCTGAATTCTCAATTCGATTCCATTGATCTATATGTCTATCTTTGTGCCAGTACCATGCTGTCTTGGCAACTGTGGCTTTATAATAAGCTTCAAAGTCAGGGAGTGTAAGTCCTCCCACTTCGTTTTTCTTTTTTAGAGTGTCTTTAGCAATTCGAGGCATCTTCCCTTTCCAAATAAATTTGATAACTAGCTTTTCCAAGTCTGCAAAGTAGGTTGTTGGAATTTTGATTGGGATTGCATTGAATCTGTAGATGAGTTTGGGTAGAATTGACATCTTAATGACATTTAGCCTTCCTATCCATGAACATGGAATATTTTTCCATCTTTTAAGGTCCCCTTCTATTTCTTTTAGTAGAGTTATGTAGTTTTCTTTGTATAGGTCTTTTACATCTTTGGTTAAGTTGATTCCTAGGTACTTGATTTTTTTAGTTGCTATTGAAAATGGTATCTTTTTCTTGAGTGTCTCTTCAGTTTGTTCATTTCTAGCATATAGAAACATTACTGACTTATGTGCATTAATCTTGTATCCCGCTACTTTGCTAAATTTGTTTATTAGCTCTAGTAGGTGTACCGTTGATTTCTCAGGGTTTTCTAGATATAAGATCATATCATCTGCAAACAATGACAGTTTTACTTCTTCTTTTCCAATTTGGATGCCTTTTATTTCTTTGTCTTGCCGGATTGCCCTGGCTAGCACTTCCAGCACAATGTTGAATAACAGTGGTGACAGCGGGCATCCTTGTCTTGTTCCTGATCTTAGAGGGAAGGCTTTCAGTCTCTCACCATTGAGTACTATGCTGGCTGTGGGTTTTTCATATATGCTCTTTATCATGTTGAGGAAGTTTCCTTCAATTCCTACCTTTTGAAGTGTTTTTATCAAAAAGGGATGTTGGATTTTGTCAAATGCTTTTTCAGCATCTATTGAGATGATCAATTGATTTTTCCCTTTCGAGTTTTTAATGTGTTGTAATACATTGATTGTTTTTCTGATGTTGAACCATCCTTGCATGCCTGGAATGAACCCCACTTGGTCATGGTGTATGATTTTTTAATGTGTCTTTGGATTCGATTTGCAAGTATTTTGTTGAGGATTTTTGCATCTATATTCATTAGGGAGATTGGCCGGTAGTTTTCCTTTTTTGTAGCATCTTTGCCTGGTTTTGGTATTAGATTGATGTTAGCTTCATAAAATGAGTTAGGTAGTGTTCCATTTTTTTCAATGTTTTGAAAGAGTTTGAGTAAGATTGGTGTCAGTTCTTTCTGGAAAGTTTGGTAGAATTCCCCTGTGAAGCCATCTGGCCCTGGGCATTTATTTGTGGGAAGATTTTTGATGACTGATTGGATCTCTTTGCTTGTGATGGGTTGGTTGAGGTCTTCTATTTCTTCTCTGGTCAGTCTAGGTTGTTCATATGTTTCCAGGAAATTGTCCATTTCTTCTACATTATCCAGTTTGTTGCCATACAGTTGTTCATAATATCCTCTTATAATTTTTTTAATTTCTTCAGGATCTGCAGTTATGTCACCTTTTTCATTCATTATTTTGTTTATATGGGTCTTCTCTCTTTTTGATTTTGTCAGTCTAGCTAGGGGCTTGTCAATCTTGTTGATCTTCTCAAAGAACCAACTTTTGGTGATATTTATCCTTTCTATTGTTTTTTTGTTCTCTATGTCATTTATTTCTGCTTTAATCCTTGTTATTTCTTTTCTTCTACTTGGTTTAGGATTGGTTTGCTGTTCATTTTCTAGCTTCTTCAGTTGATCCATTAGTTCTTTGATTTTGGCTCTTTCTTCCTTTTTAATATATGCGTTTAGTGCTATAAATTTCCCCCTTAGCACTGCTTTTGCTGCATCCCATAGGTTTTGGTATGTTGTGTTCTCATTTTCATTCGTCTCTATATATTTAGCAATTTCTCTTGCTATTTCTTCTTTAACCCACTGATTGTTTAGGAGTGTGTTGTTTAACCTCCAGGTATTTGTGAATTTTCTAAGTCTCTGATGGTTATTGACTTCTAATTGTATTCCATTGTGGTCAGAGAATGTGCTTTGAATGATTTCAATCTTTTTAAATTTATTGAGGCTTGTTTTATGTCCCAGCATATGATCTATTCTGGAGAAAGTTCCGTGAGCACTAGAAAAGTATGTGTATCCTGGTGATTTGGGATGTAATGTCCTGTAGATGTCTGTTAAATCTAATTCATTTATCAGATTGTTTAGGTTTTCAATTTCCTTATTGGTCTTCTGTCTGGTTGATCTATCTATAGGAGAGAGTGATGTGTTGAAGTCTCCCACAATTATTGTGGAAACATCAATTGCTTCCTTTAGTTTTGCCAATGTTTCTCTCATGTATTTTGTGGCACCTTGATTGGGTGCATAGACATTTACGATTGTTATTTCTTCTTGCTGAATTGCCCCTTTTATTAGTATGTAGTGGCCTTCTTTGTCTCTCAAAACATCCCTGCATTTGAAGTCTATTTTATCTGAGATTAATATTGCTACACCTGCTTTCTTTTGGCTGTAGCTTGCATGAAATATTTTTTTCCATCCTTTCACTTTCAATTTCTTTGTGTCCCTGTGTCTAAGATGAGTCTCTTGTATGCAACATATTGATGGTTCATTTTTTTTGATCCATTCTGCGAATCTATATCTTTTATTTGGGGAGTTTAATCCATTTACATTCAACGTTAAAACCGTGAAGGCATTTCTTGAATCGGCCATCTTATCCTTTGGATTATGTTTGCCATATTTTTCCCTCTCTCTATTAATATCCTTTATTGTACCCATACCGAATCTCTTTAGTACTGAACCTTTCTCCAAGTCTCTCTGTCCTGTCTTTGTTTCTCTGTCTGTAGGGCTCCCTTTAGTATCTCCAGTAGGGCAGGTCTCTTGTTAGCAAATTCTCTCAGCATTTCTTTGTCTGTAAAAAATTTAAGCTCTCCCTCAAATTTGAAGGAGAGCTTTGCTGGATAAAGTATTCTTGGCTGGAAATTCCTCTCTCTCAGAATTTTAAATATATCGTGCCATTGCCTTCTCGCCTCCATGGTGGCTGCTGAGTAGTCACTACTTAGTCTTATGCTGTTTCCTTTGTATGTGGTGAATTGCTTTTCTCTTGCTGCTTTCAGAACTTGCTCCTTCTCTTCTATGTTTGACAGTGTGATCAGTATATGTCTCGGAGTGGGTTTTTTTTGGATTTATTCTATTTGGAGTTCGCTGAGCATTTATGATTTGTGTATTTATGTTGTTTAGAAGATTTGGGAAGTTTTCCCCAACAATTTCTTTGAATACTCTTCCTAGACCTTTACCCTTTTCTTCCCCTTCTGGGACACCAATGAGTCTTATATTCGGACGCTTCATATTATCTATCATATCCCTGAGGTCCATTTCGAGTTTTTCAATTTTTTTCCCCATTCTTTCTTTTATGCTTTCATTTTCCATTCTGTCATCTTCCAGGTCACTGATTCGTTGTTCAACTTCCTCTAGTCTTGTACTATGAGTGTCCAGAATCTTTTTAATTTGGTCAACAGTTTCTTTAATTTCCATAAGATCATCCATTTTTTTATTTAGTCTTGCAATGTCTTCTTTATGCTCTTCTAGGGTCTTCTTGATTTCCTTCATATCCCGTACTAGGGTCTCATTGTTCATCTTTAGTTCTTTGAGTAGCTGCTCTAGGTGTGTCTCTTCTGGTCTTTTGATTTGGGTGCTTGGGTTTGGGTTATCCATATCGTCTGGTTTTTTCATATGCTTTATAATTTTCTGTTGTTTTTGGCCTCGTGGCATTTGCTGGCCTTGATAGGGTTCTTTTAGGGTTTGTAGACCAGTTGAAGTCCTTATCTCTAATTTATCAGATCTACAGCTTCGTGGAGTACACTTTCTCTAACTAACCAGCAGATGGCGTCCACGAGCCACCTGTTCTCCACAAGCCAGATCTCCCCTGCTTAGCCTTTTTGGTGAGTGGGGGAGTGAGTCTTGTGGGGCCCAATTGGTGTCCCAAGCTTGCGTGTGTAGTTGGTGTTGCCTGCCCTGTATGTGGGGCGTGTTTCTGGGCAGTCGGGGAGGGGGGTGGCCCTAACAATCAAATCTCCCTGATGATCCTAGAGTTTTAAAGCTACTGCAATAGTCTAATCCTTCAGTTCAGTCCTGCCACAGTTTGTCTCTGCCACTGACCCACAAGTCTTTGGTATTGGCGTATGGCTCCTGAGACTTGCAAGTGGGCCCCTCTTCCAGGCTGTGCACCCCGGGTCCTCTGTTGAGGGATGACTGTGCTATGTCACAGGTGAGTGCCGTCCCCCCAGGGCAGTTCTGGGCGGCTGGGCTGTGTTGGGAGGCTCCCAGTCTGCTCAAATGATGGCTGAATGGGGCTCTGTTAATTCACACTGCTCCCCCTTCCCAGCTCTGGGACATTCAGCTGAGGTTGCAGGGAAGGCTAATGTCCACGCCCAGTTTTGTGGTGTGTGCCTGTTATTTGAAGCACTTCCGTCACACTGGGTTTGTCTGGGGCAGCTCTGGGCTATGGGGCTGGCGATGGGCAGGAGTGTTTCCTGTCCACCAGGATGGTGGCTGTGAGCGGACACCCCCCTTTTCTTGGGAAGTTGTGTTGTTTAGTGAATTTTCTCAGCCACTGGATTATTGCCTTTTGTCTCAGAGCTCTCTTATTTCTGCTCTTGACTTGACGTGCCCAAATTTCAATTCTTTGAAGCTTTCTGTATTGAGCTTCTTAGAGTAATTGTTTTAGAAAAAGCAAAAAGGATTTAAAAAAAAAAAAAAAAAAAAAAAAAACGGCCCTCCTCAGAGATCTAATGGGTTATTGAAATGCTAATAGACAAAGCAACCAGGGCCATTAAGGAAAGGTGCCCTGGGCAGAGAGATCAGCCTTGCTTCGGGATTTGCATATGCGCCTCAAGGCCTGATCTCCGCCCTTCCCCTTTCTGTGTTCACCAGAACTCCAAAAATCCTCTGCTTTTACTTTGGAGCTTCTCGTGTTGTTTTCCTTCTATGCCCGTCTCCTCTCTGCTGGGCTGGCTGCTCTCAGAGTCTCTGGTGTCTGGCCTCAGTCTATCTATGGTTGGAGTTTGAATCAGTAGAATGAGTTTCCGATGAGAGCAGCCACTGCAATTCTCCCTTCTCCTTCCTGGAGCTGACAGCCCCTCCTCCCCTGGGACTGAGCCTGGCAGGGAGGGGCGCGGGTCCCCTGGCCGCAAAAACTTACAGATTTCGGTGATCTCAGCAGTTCCACGTTTTCATGAGTGTTGTATGAAGTATGCCCAAAGACAGATTGCTCTGTGGTGTCCAGTCCACGCAGTTCCTGGCTTTTTACCTACTTTCCTGGAGGAGTAACTAAAACATACAGCTCACCAGTCTGCCATCTTGCCCCGCCTCCTTTCTTGCACTTTATAGTGAGGTTAATTTAACCCCGATTTGGTTGAAAACTTCCTAAAGGAAAAAATTCAGTGTACTGTATGGATGCTTAAGCTTTTTTAAAGTCAAGAAGATGGTAACCACAGTTAGATTATAGTCTTGAGGTTTGTGCAAAAGTATTGTCATTCTATTTTGATTTCCTCGTTCAGCCAAGGAACTGAAACCATTTTTTTCTAGGACATGGAGATTTTCTATACAAAAGCATTTTTTCCCAAAATTTCCCCCCAAAATGAGCCTCATAACCTTTACACACAAACATACCTTATTGAGGAGAGGAAGGAGAGAAATTGCCTTTTTATTTCTTCCCACTGTTAAGTGTTCATTGTCTTGAGCCCTGTCTCAAATATCTGCTGTGTTATGTACAGGATGTTATCTTGTCTACATAAGGAGCTGACCTTTCCATGGAGAGATCCTGGAGTCTACTTTGATCAGAACAATAAATTTGTGTCTTTTGTTATGCTTTTTTCTCTTACTTGTTTTGACAATAAAAATCCTTACTACTTTCTTAAAAAAAAAAAAAAATCCCTGCTTCGTGGAGTTTATATTCTAGGGAGACAGACAACAAAAAAGCAAACAAATAAGCAGGAAAATGTCAAAAAAAGTGCTATGTACTATGCAGCTATTGATGTAGGTTGAGAAGCCAGTGGCTCAGTGGCCTTTCTGTGAAGGTGACATTTAAGCTAAGATGTAAAGAACAAGAAGGAATCAGTTCTGTGAGGACTGTGGAAAGTCATTCCAGACCAAGCAAACAGGTCATTACAAATTCTCAAGGGAACACGTCAAGTAATTGCTCCAGTGCAGGAGCAGAGAGAGGTGGTGAGTGGTGGGAGATAAATCAGTGAGTTCTGTAGGGGCAGATCACACAGGCACTGTAAGCCCTGGTAAGTCCCCCAAGATTCTCTTCTTAGTGTGATGGGAAACCATTGGACAGTTACAAGCAGAGGAGTGGTAAGATCTCATTTATGTTTTAAAAAGACAACTCTGACCACAATGCGATAGTATCTCACACCCACTAGAATGGCTGCTCTTTAAAAAATGGAAAAGAACAAGTGTAGGAGAGGACAAGGAAAAATAAGAGCACTTGTATGTCTTTGAAGGAAATGTAAAATGGGGCAGCCACTGTGAAAGTTTGGTGATTCCCCCCAAAATTAAACACAGAATTACCATTTAACCCAGCAATCCCATTCCTACATAGAGACCAAAAAGAATTGAAAACAGGGATTCGAACAGACATTTGCTTACTGATGTTCATAGTGACATTATTCACAATTGCTAGAAGGTGGAAGCAACCCAAATGTCCAACAGATAAATGGATAAACAAAAGTGGTATATACATAGAATTATTTGGCCATGAAAAGGAATAAAGAAAGTGACATTTGACAACATAGATGAACCTTGAAGACATCATGTTGAGTGAAATAAGCCACACACAAAAGGACAAATACTGTATGATCTCACTGATATGAAATAATTAGAATATGCAAATTCATAGAGTGAGAAACGAGAATACAGGATACTGGGACTGGGGTGGGGATAGAGAATGGGGAATTAATGTTTAATTGGTATGGAGTTCATTTTTGGGGTGATGAAAGAGTTTTGGCAATGGATGATGGGGATGGAGGCACAACTTTGAGTATATACTTAACATCACTGAATTGTATATTAGTATATTAGTATATTATATTAGTAAATGGGAAACCCATAGAACTGTACAACAACAATGTAAACAGTGGGCTAAAGATAATAGCATAATTATAATAACATTCTTTCATGAGTTCTAACAAAGGCGCCACACCAATGCAAAATGTTAATAAAAGGGAAAACTGTGTGTTTGGGGGGGGGGGTACCTGGGAACTCCATACTTCCTGCATGATGTTTCTGTAGACCTAAAACTGCTCTAACAAAAAATAATAATATTAATATTTTTTTAGAAAGTAAAGCTAAGAGATCCAAAGTAGAAGGTGTATGGAGCTTACGCGTGTCCTGTAAAAACTGTGTGTTTGGGGAAGAAACTTGGGCATTCCCCACTGATGCACTTCCCACTGATCTGTGGAATGTCAAAACTGTCCTTAGCAGATGCACGAGAGGCACAACACAAACCTTCAGGCCTTGACTCACGTGGCAATTACTGTCAGCACAAGAGTTTATAGTTCAGCACGTGCATCAATTTCTAGATTGCAGCTGTCATCATTTGCAGCTCAAACCACAATTTAACTGGCTTTATTTGATTACAAATGTAGTTGAAATTAAGGTTTAGAAGGCTAGATAAGATAGATCTAATCTTAACACAAAAGAAAAACACATACTTATCATTTTCTTTTCCTTTTTCCTTTTTTTTTTTTTCCACCCTCATTACTGAGGCACTTTTACAGGGTGTGCAGACCAAACCTAGCAGGGCAACATGTGAAGGATACCCTGAAATCTTGGTAGGAACCATCAGTGTCCCTCCACAGCTGGTTCACCCCGCTCAGGGGCCCAGTCCTGGCACTTGTTCTGCTGTGGGGCTCACTGCCATGAGGAACCACAGCCGTGCCCTCCTCTTCCGTGTATGGCAGGCACTTCTGCCAAGCCCTCTCCTGCCCCAAGGGGAAGGAACAGGCACCTTGACACACTCTTCCAAACAGTCCCGGTTTCCTTCTCTGGATCAACCAAGGGGAGAATGAAAAGTCCTTTTCATGGTTTGCAATCCTCAGACAGGAAGAAAACCTTCATGTCCACTTCTGACAAGCCCCATAAAAAATGGTTCCTTCACCCGAGGAACAGAGAGAGATTTCAGGAAAACCTTAGCAGAAAAATCTTTCTCCAATAGGGCAAAAGTCTGAAGGAAGGGTAGGGCCACAAAAAGACCCATTGTCCACATCGCTGCCTCTTTTTTTCTTTTTTGGTTACTTGGTCACAACTGAGATCACCACGAATGACTGAGAGGGAGATGCTTTGTGAGTTTTCTGAGGAGCAAATTAATGAAGCTTAATTTGATACAATATGAGGTAATCCATTAACTACGAGCTGGAGAGCAACCTCAATTTTTCACCTAAAAAGAAATAGTCTGAATAGGACCAGCCTTAGAAACCCTGACTCACTGCTTCAGCTGAACTTGAAATTTTAGTTCCTCGAACTACATGAGAACTTTTCCCCCAGTAAACACCTTTAAAATGAACATTTACCATCTACTGAAATCAAAGCATCAAACAAACATAACATCAACTTTCTTCATGTACTTCTGCCTCTAAACCTTCTCTTGTATTTCAGTTTACTATGTAAAAATTCCTCCTTAAAATAAAGCAGTTAGCCTGTATGGACTCAACTTTTACAAAATGCAAACAGGATGAAACGGTTAGGAGGATGACATTATTTTTGTGGTTTTAGAATCATACTTGAAACAATACCAAAAATATCACCAAAATGGCTGAGCTGATCTTGAAGGTATATTGGGTTCACATATTATTCCTACAGCTCCACATACCAGAGTACCTTCCTAAATAAATCTTTTTTTCTTGCCTTGTCCAAAAATAACACTTTACCAAACATTTATGGTAGGTGGTGTTCTAAGTGCTTCATATAAAATAAACTCAATTAATCCTCATAATGACACAATGAGGCAAATGAGTATCCTGAGTCGCTTTTTTTTTTAAGCACTAGCCCAAGATCAAACAATACCAAGTGGCAGAGCTCAGATTTAAATCCAACAAGACATGAGTCCAGTATCCAGGCTTTCAAACAATTCACAGGGAACTTCCCTCACCTCATGTCCCTTGTGGGCAGTCCCTAAAAAATTCATAAAAGGAATTTCATCTATGAAATTATATCAACAAGCTAACCTATGTTTTTTTAACAAGCTAACCTATTTTTAACAGAAATCATCGGGAGGGGTATATATAAGTTCACATACTGAATGACTTAATAATCTTGACACATAATCAGCAATAAGAAAAATTCTCCACCTCAAGTTTCCCACAAATTAATCATAGATAAGTCCACAGCTGCATCATTATTTGGTGTCATAGCCACCAGATGTCTCAACCAGAGTCTGACTCAAAGTGTATTTAGAAATCCATTTTATTAAATGCTCTTTTGGTATTAGAAATATATAACATACATATTTATATTTTGTATATTTATTATATATTTAATAATGTATATAATTATAGAACCTTAAAGATGAAAAAGGCCTTGCAGTTTGCAGAATTTAATCTCCTTAAGTGATACTGTCCAAAATGGATAAATAAGTTACCCAAGGTCACAGAGCTTATCAGTGAGAGAATCAACACTAGAATAGCTCACAAAATTCCCAGGGTCTAATGCTTTTCTCCACTTCACCACACTGCTTGCCCCACCCCAAGTGACATGTTTATATATATATATATATATATATGTACAAAAGTAGCATGCTGCCATCTCCTGGGGCAAAAGACACTTCCCTATGCTCTGTACAGAGAAGATCAATGTAATTATGTTCCACGGGTTGAATTGTGGAAATAGACTTGATCTCCCTCAAATATGAAAGGGTGGTACGTACCTCTTCCTCATTTAGAGAAGTAGGCAAACATGTCATAAAACACTAGAAGGACATGATTATGAAAGTGGAACGTGTATTATTTTTTATGCTACTTACATGGGCACTCATTTTTAATTATTTTTTATATTTCATCATTAATCATTTGTTCCCAATGCAAATCTTTGGCAATATCTCTGGAAACCATCAGAAAAAGTTTCAAGTTCTGTGAAAGAGGAAACATGTCTGTCTTTCAAAATGTCAGGTCCTTGGCCTTTCTGTGAGCTCAGAACCACCATGGTCTGCTCCTCCCTCTGCCACTCCATCTGAACCTCATTGTCCGTTCCTCCCAAATCACAGCTCTCATCCTCTCAACTGTACCTCAGGAACCTTCAGAATGAAGCCCACACTTCTAACCACACTGTGGCTCTTTCAAGTTCATCCTGTCCCTTAACTTTTGCTGACGTGGCTTTTCCCTCCCAGAGAATCGCCTCATCTGCCTGTGCTCACCCAACTCTGACTCACACGGCAGAGCCGGGCCCTGGGCACCTCGCCAACAGCCCAAGTGCACTGAGATCCTTAAAGCTTGTCTTCCTGGGAACACTGAGCTGATAGCTACCCTTCTGTTTAACTTTAACTCTTCCATGTACATTTCTCTTACCTTCCCGTATGGTTCATAAGCCCCTTTAGAACAGAGTGTCTCTTAAACTTTGATAAAATTTCCTTAGGACCTAGCACTGTGCCTTAAACACAAAGAAGTATCAGATAGCTGATTAATTCCTTTTCCCTTTTCTCCCCTCTTCCCCCACACTATTCTCTTTGAAGAACTGGCATTCAAAATATTTTGGGTGATTTATACACTTATTCTGAAACCAAAAAGCTTATGGCATATATCTTTAGGTAGAGTCTTTTAACTATAATTATGGTCAAATTCAAAGATATCTATTATATTTATTAATCAGTTAAGAAAATTAAGAAAATGAAAATGGATGCACTCAATCTTTCTGGTTGGTTTTGTTTTAAAAATCTACCCAAGTCTGTCCTAACATCAATGGCAGGAGGGAGACAAGATTACAAATGGAGGCTCACATGCCCTATGTTTAAATATTTTAGCCAAACTAACAAGATACTAAATATGTTCTAACTTTCTGCATTTAAAAATATGCCTCAAATTGTAACAAAGGCACTATAACAAAACTAAGCATCAGTAATAGGCGGGTATAAGGGGCATGGAAAAAAAATTTTTTTGAAGCAATGAGAATATTCTCAAATTGATTTTGATGGTGACTGCACAACTCTGTGATTATACCAAGAGCCACTGATTGTGCACTTTGGATGGACTATATGGTATGTGAATAAAACTGTTATATATCTATATCTATAGCTATATCTATATGCCTCAACACAACTTGAGGCCCAGGTTTGCCTCCTTTTCTTCCCTCTGCTGTCTACATTCTACACAAGGGACCTCCCACATACACAAGTGACATGTCGGCTTGCACATCCAAGCTCTAAACACACTCTCCACAAACGGTCTCCCCTTGGCCACCCCTCGAGCTAGGGGTGCACACCCTGACAGCAGGGTTGCCCTCAGGAGGATGCACAGAGAAGTGGCTCACATAGGCCTTTTAAAAGTGGGGCCCCATTGTCCAGGTCTAAAAGAGATCCTGAATCTACTCTTTCTTACCTATAAATGTTAAAGAATTTTTAGCTGCATTCAAAATACTAAATAAAAAGTAAAATCTTCATGAGATTAAAAAAATCAGTTAAAGCTTTAAAAAGAAATAGTTTCATCTCCTTAAATGTAAAAGCACATAAAAAGGGAAATACATGGTACAATTATAAAAATTTCTATGCTACTCTACACCACAACTGTTCTTGGAAACATACTGATATTTTAACAACAAGACGGTTTATATTAAAAACACATTGGTAAAATCCAATGTTACATTAAAAAACAAACAAAAACCCACCACGCTGGTAAAAATGTAACAGTTTCAACTGACAATATCTGAACATATAGTTTTAAAAAAACTGACCACAAACATATTACTTAGTGAACAGCAAGACAGCGTTTCATTTGTTTTATTCGATCTGACTCCAAGTTGGCTTCTGAGTCATGGCGTGGTTGGCAAATGTAGTCATATTCCCCATCCTTTCAAGGTAAGCAGGGCTCTTCTTAAAAAGATATAATCATATGTAAACTCCTCAAGAATATGACTCCTCAGTGAATAAACAAATAAACATTTATCTCAGTTTACATGGGACAAATCTATTTCATAGTTAGTGCAGGAGATAACAGACCAACACGTGCTTTCAAATTACAAGACCAGAGAATTATCATACCACAGAAGTAAAAGAAAATAGTTGAGAAAGAAAGATCACTCACTCTTACTCTGATAGCTAGTAGCTAGCATTCAGAGTAGACTAAGGCATCCAAGAAAGGGATGGCAAAACAGAAATGGTCCAGTTAGCAAGGAATGTTATTTGAACACAGAATATTGTTTGTGGCGTTTTCACCCCATTCTCTCTCATTCTCCCCCACCCCCTTCTTATTCCCTGTGCAATGTCCATCACCTGGTTCTCTCTCTCTTTCTTCAGCTCACTTTACCTCTCTCATGCTTGTGTCTTCTATCTGCCAGTAATGGTGTTGAGGACTGCTCATCCTTGCTGGAAACTATAATCCTCTTCCAGTTACATCCCTCTTTAGGAATGCCGTTATTAACAATATTGCAAATACATATTGTTAAAGAAAAAAAGTTCACCAGTGTCTCATAAGCCTAATAAACCAGTGATTTTCATCTTCCCTGTCTCAATTGATAAACATTAACGTAATTTTTACATAGTTGCAATCACAGCACAGGCAACAATAAAACTAACTGGCCACATTTTGGAGGTTTCTAAAGCCACAAGTCATTATTTTGAAGACTGGTAATTAAAGGGAATCAAGCAAGCATTTATCATGCCTTTCTTATATGAACTATTTTTTCAGGGTAACAGAATAGTTGATGAGGGAAAATCTTCCAATAGAAAAATCCCAGCCAATAATGTGGATAAACTGAGCTAATGGAACTAGGCAACAATCATAAATGGCTGCTAAATCTGCTAGGTTAAAGGCTTTAAAATGGATGGATCAGGATGACGGCATCAATCTTAAAATCATAAAAAAGAGAGACTGTATGTGCTTGTTGACGTGATGCAATAAAGTACAAAGCACCACCTACGAAATATTCTTGCCTAAATAATCTAATCACTGCCAAATTATCAGATTACTATTGACCGGTAAATATTGGGGATGGAGTAAAGTATTAAGTGACATCATGGGGATAAAATCAATCAAATTGAGAATGTCAGTGATTCTACAGAAAAATGACCTTATTCCTTTCACAAATAAATGGCAAGAAAAATAGAGAAAGGAGGAACTATTTCAGATTAAAAGAGGCTTTAAACACAAAGAAGTTTAGAGACACAACAACCAAAAGGAGATTCAAAGAAACCAACTGTAAAAGTACATTCCAGACAATCAAAGACATTAGAACACATTGGATATTTGATAAAACTAAGTAATATCAATAATTTTGGTGTGATAATGGTATTGTAGTTGTGTGTGGGTTTTTTTTTGGCGGGGGGCCTTATCAAAGACACATACTGACATATTTATGGAAAAAATGATATGTCTGGGATTGGCTTTCTTTTAAAATAGACTTTATTTTTTTAAACAGTTTTAGATTTACAGAAAAATTGAGAAGATGGTATAGAGAGTATCCATATACACAACACCCAGTTTTCCCTATTATTTATTTTGTGTGTGGGGGGATCTGTTAAAAAACATTTTATTTATTGCATAACAGTACCTGTCAAAAGTGACAGCACTGTGCAAGGTCAGCAAACACACTCCCAGGGACGTGATGTCCAGAGCCCCAGGAAGAAGATGGGATCAGTAGACAAAGCAGCCCCCAGGGCATTTCCTTGGGGCCCTCACAGAACCCCCATTGCCTACATCCTCAGCTCATGCATGGGCCCATGTGACCCACCAGAGGAAGGGATTTTCATGATCAGTTCAGGAATTTAGGAGCATCTCCATATTACTACACTGAATACTCCATTCAAAGCTGCAGAGATAAACTTATCCCTCTGATTGTTCCCTGACATCCTTTCATTCATTTTTCCTGTGCTCAGATCACTGACTCGATTGTGTTGAACACAACTCCAAGTCCATATATATATATATATATTTTTTTTACCTCATTTCCTCCATTAACATGTTGCAATAGTGTGATACATGTGTTTCAACTAATGAACCAATATTGATACATTATCACTAACTAAAGTGCCTACTTCATTCAATTTCCTTTGTTTTTACCTAATGTCCTTTTTCCGTTTAAGATCCCATCAAGGACACCATATTACATTTAGTTGTCATGTTTCCTTAGACTCCTCTTGGCATGACAGTTTCTCAGACTTTCCTTGTTTCTGATGACCTTGACAGTTTTGAGGAGCATTGATGGGTATTTTGCAGAATGAGTCTCTATTGGAATTTGTTCGGTGTTTTTCGCATGGTTAGATTGAAGTTGTGGATTTGGGGGAGGAAGACCACGGAGGTACATATATACTGTCAATATGATTTATCATTGTTGATGTTAACCTTGATCACCTGGCTCAGGGAGGATGTGCCAGGTTTCTCTACTACAAAATTACTCTTTTATCCCCCTTTGATTACTGATCTTTTTCAGGGAAGTCACTATGTGCAGCCCACACTTAAGGGGTGGGGAATTACGCTCCACCTCTTTACGAGCAGAGTATCCACATAAATTATTTGGAATTCTTCTGCATAGGAGATCTGTCTCTTCTCCTTGCTTTATTTACTTATTCAATGATGTATTTATATCAGCACTGACTCACGGACATTTACTTTATACTTTGAGTTATAATCCAATTCTTCTTCATTTTGTTGCTAAATTTGTTGCAGCTTTGGCCATTGGGAGCTTATTCAGTTAGCTCCCGTGTCCCTACAACATACTTCCACCATTGTCTTTATGTGTTTATGTGTGTGTATGTGCACATATGTGTGTGTTTGAGCACTTCCTTACTGCAAGATGCTCCAGGACCATCTTGTATTTTCCTGCCCTAGTCCTAAAGTCAGCTATTTTTTCATAGACTGCTGGTTCCTTTTTTTTTTTTTTACTTTCTATTTTTTATTTTTTGAGATATATTCACATACCATATGATCATCCATGGTGTACAATCAACTGCTCACAGTACCATCATAGTTGTGCGTTCATCATTCCAATCTATTTTTGAATGTTTTCCTTATACCAGAAAGAATCAGAATAAGAATAAAAAATAAAAATAAAAAAGAACACCCAAATCATCCCCCCCACCCTATTTTTCATTTAGTTTTTGTCCCCCTTTCTCTACTCATCCATCCATACACTGGATAAAGGGAGTGTGATCCACAAGGTTTTCAGAATCACACTGTTAGCCCTTGTAATCTACATTGTTATACAATTGTCTTCAAGAGTCAAGGCTACTAGGTTGCAGTTTGGTAGTTTCAGGTATTTACTTCTAGCTATTCCAATACATTAAAACTTAAAGTGTCATCTATACAGTGCATAAGAATGTCCACTAGAGTGACTTCTTGACTCCATTTGGAATCTCTCAGCCACTGAAACTTTATTTTGTTTTATTTTGCATCCCTCTTCTGGTCAGGAAGATGTTCTCAATCCCATGATGCCAGGTCCAGATTCATCCCCGGGAGTTATATCTTGTATTGTCAGGGAGATTTACACTCCTGGGAGGTCAGGTCCCATGTAGGGGGGAGGGGCAGTGAGATCACCTGCCAAGGTGGCTTAGTTAGAGAGAGGGCCACAGCTGAGCAACAAAGAGGTACTCAGGGGGAGACTCTTAGGCACAATTATAAGCCAGTTTAGTCTCTCCTTTGCAGTAACAAGCTTCATAGGGGCAAGTCCCGTGATAGAGGGCTCAGCATGTCATGCCGTCAGTCCCCAGTGTTTGTGAGAACATCAGCAACAATCCTGGTGAGGAAGTCCCACACCTCTGCATCCTCCCCCAGCTCCTCAGGGAGGCCCTGAATACATATTTTTATTCTCCGCCCAAATTACTTTGAGATGTGTTGCTATTTCACTCTAACCTATACAGACCTACCATATCTCACTTCCTATTCAAAGTTCCATGTAATCATGGTGTTTGTACAAACCGACTGTAGAAGTTACATTGTTTAGAAAACATAGATCATACACCAAATAAACATGTCTTTCCTCGGTCTCACATGGAAGTTGAAGTTTTAACACACAGTCAGTTTCAACCTTTACCCTTTGGCCCGATTTGCCCTAGTCTTAACCAGATCTGCTTCATTCATATCTCTTATTGAAGTCTGGGTTCTTTTACAGCTTTTTTTTTTTTTTTTAACAGTTGCTGTTTACATTAACCCTGACATTCATATCTGCCAAGCTGTAGCTCTGAGTTTCAGGTGTCACATAGATACCCAATGTTCCAGTGACCAGTTGGGTTATACACAACTCAGAGTCTGGAGAGAGCCATTACAATTCAGGAATAGATTTGACAGCTGTAAAAGCTTACAATCTAGGGACCATTACAATAATCATTTCTCTGTTAGGCTGTGCTCTAAGATTAAATTCTGAGTTTACACATTGTAATTAGTCCGTATCGGTGAGGCATTATAGTGTTTGCCTTTGTTTCTGGCGTACTTCACTCAAAATGCTGTCTACAGGATCCATTCACCTCACTGCGTGTCTCACAACTTCACTCCTTCTCGTAGTTGCTCAATATTCCATTGCATGTATACACCACAGTTCATCACTCTGTTTCTCAGTCAGTGTACCCTTAGGCCACCTCCACCCACTGCAAATCATGAATACTGCCTTCATAAACACCAGTGTGCAAATGTCCATTCACGTCTCTGCTCTCAGATCTTCCAAGTACATAACCCATAATGAGGTTGCAGGACCTTATGGCCCCCACATACTTAGCTTCCTGTGGAACCACCACAATGACCTCCAGAAAGGCTACACCATTCTGCATCTTCATCAACAGTAAATAGGTACATCTCTCTCTCCATGATTTCTCCAGCATTTTTACCCCTTTTTATATTTTTATCTACAACTTTATAGAGACACATTCACATAACATAAATTATCCACAGTGTACAATCAGTTGTTCACAGTATCATCATATAGTTGTACATTTATCACCACAGTAGGCACTTGAACATATTGATTACTACGAAAAAGTTTTTGGTTTTGTTGATTCTCTCTATTGTTTTCCTGTTCTCAATTGCATTTATTTCTGCTCTAATGTTTGTTATTTCTTTCCTTCTGTTTGCTTTGGGGATTATTTGCTGTTCTTTTTCTAGTTCCTCCAGGTAGACAGTTAATTTCTCAATTTTTGTTCTCTCTTCTCTTTTAATATAGGCATTTAGGGCAATAAATTTCCCTCTCAGCACCGCATTTGCTGCATCCCATATGTTTTGATATGTTGTGTTTTCATTATCATTTGCCTTGAGATATTTACTAATTTTTCTTGTAATTTCTTCCTTTACTCACTGGTTTTCTAAGAGTGTGTTCTTTAGTCACCATATATTTGTAAATTTTACAACCTTCTGCCTGTTATTTATTTCCAACTTCATTCCATTATGATCTGAGATAATGTTTTTTATAATATCAATATTTTAAAATTTTTTGAGACTTGCTTTGTGACCCAGCATGTGGTCTATCCTAGAGAATGTTCCATGAGCACTTGAGAAAAATGTGTATCCTGCTGTTGTGGGGTGTAGTGTTCTAAAATGTCTATCAAGTCTAGTTCATTTATCATATTAATTCAACATCCCTGTTTCCTTGTTGATCCTCTGTCTCGATGTTCTATCCATTGATGAAAGCAGTGTATTGAAGTCTCCAACTATTATTGTGGACTTATCTACTTCTCCTTTCAGTGTTCTCAGTGTTTGTCTCATGAATTTTGGAGTATTCTGCCTTGGTGCATAGATATTTATGATTGTTATGTTTTCTTGATGAATTAACCCTTTTATTAATATATAGTGTCCTTCTTTGTCTCTTTTAATTGTTTTACTTTTGAAGTCTACTTTGTCTGATATTAATATAGCTACTCCTGCTTTTTTTCTGGTTGCTGTTTGTATGAAATACTTTTTTCCAACCTTTCACTTTCAGCCTGTTTTTGTCCTTGTGTCTAAGGTGAGTTTCTTGTAGACAGCATATAGATGGGTACTGTTTTTTAATCCATTCTGCCAGTCTGTGTCTTTTTATTGGGGAGTTTAATTCATTGACATTTAGTGTTATTACTTTAAGGAGAGTACTTTCTTCTATCATTTTGTATTTTGGATTTTATATTCATTTCTTATTTTTTCCTCTCTCTCTTTTTACCCTTCCTGATAATCTTCATTTCTACACTCTTCTCCAACCCTCTTTCTCCTGTCTTTTCCTATCAGCCTGTAGCACTCCCTTTAGTATTTCTTGTAGTGCCAGTCTATTATTCATGAACTCTCTCAGTGTCTGTTTGTCTGGAAATATTTTAATCTCTCCCTCATTTTTGAAGGACAGTTTTGCCGGATATAGAATTCTTGGTTGGCAGTTCCTCTCTTTCAGTATCTTAAATATATCATACCACTGTCTTCTTGCCTCCATAGTTTCTGCGGAGAAACCTGTACATAGTCTTTTTGAGCTTCCCTTGTATGTGATGGATTGCTTTTCTCTTGCTGCTTTCAGAATTCTCTCTTTTGTCTTTGACATTGGACAATCTGATCAGTAAGTGTCTTGGAGTAAGTCTATTGGGGTCTGTTTGGGGTGCGCTGTACTTCTTGAATCTCTAATTTTCTGTCTTTCATAATAGTTGGGAAATTTTCAGTGATTGTTTCTTCTATTATTCTTTCTGTCCCTTTTCCCCTCTCTTCTCCTTCTGGGACACCCATAACATGTATATTTGTGTGTTTCATGTTGTTACTCAGCTCCCTAAGACCCTGCTCATATTTTCCCATTCTTTTCACCATTTGTTCTTTCGTGTGTGTGAATTCAGATGTCTGGTCTTCCAATTCACTGATCTTTTCTTCTGCCTGTTCAAATCTACTGTTGTATCCCTCCATTGTCTTTTTCAACTCCTCCATTATGCCCTTCATTCACATAAGTTCTGCCATTTGCTTTTTCAAGTTCATGAATTCTTCCTTATGGTCATCCAGTGTCCTCCTTATATCCTTCATCTCTTTGTTATGCCTTCCCTCAGTTCATTGACTTGATTTCTGAATTGATTTAACTTTGTTTGAACATCTCCAATTAGTTCTTCCTTCGGTTCATTGAATTGATTAAGCAATAATTGCTTCAACTCCTGTGTCTCGGTTGAACTACTGAACTACTAGTTTGTTCCTTCGGCTGGTCCATATTTTCATGTTTCCTAGTATGGCTTGTTATCTTAAGCTGTCTAGGCATCTGACTTTCTTGATTAATTTATTCTAGAGCTTGTTTTCACTCTTTTACCTAGGGTTTTCTCATTGGTTGGCTTTGTTCTCTAAACCTTGGTGTTCAGTTCAGCCTATTCTGGAACTTTAACTTAGATTCTATTTAGCTGATCACAGTTTTTCACCTCTTGTTTTCCTGTTTCTTGCCCTGCCTCTATGTAGCCATTTTGTGTGATTGTCTCCTCAGATATGGTCAACCCAAGTCAGGTTATTCCAGTCCAGAGAGGCCCAGGTCTCAGGAGGAGGGTATGGAGTTTACTTGAGAATGAGACCCTCCTGTGAGGTCTTTAGAGTCTATGCTTCTCCTATGCTGTCCAGCAGGTGGTGCTTGTCAGTCCGCAGCTTCCCTACCAGTGTAAGGAGGTGTGGAGCCTTTAGTTCTCCTGGTGACCCTGACCCTGTCGGGGGTGTGGTTGACTGAAGCTGGTTTCTGAATTCCAGCCCCTGGCATCTGAGTTCCCAAAAGGAGGACTACCACTGTAGCTGGGCCACGCTCCCCTTTTCTTGTGAAGTTATGGCATTTAGTGAATTTTCTCTGCCACTAGACTTACTGCTTTGTCTCTCAGAGCTATCTTAGCTCTGCTTTTGCCTGGGCCCAAATTGCAAGTCTTTGAGGCTTTCTGTAATGGGCTTCTTAGAATAATTATTTTAGAAAAAGAGAAAAAGATTAAAAATAAATAAATAAATAAAAGAAAAAGAAGGGCCAGTATGAACTATTTACAGTCCTTGCAGATCTAATGGGCTATTGAAATGCTAAGAGACAAGGAGTTGAGAGCCATTAAGAAACAATCAAGAAAGCAGAGAAATTGGCTCCTCAGACAAGGGTCCTCAACCTCTGGATTTGCATATGTGCCTGATTCTGTTTGAACCCTGCCCTTCTCCATATTATGTTCACCTGAACTCCAAAAATTCTCTTTTTTTATTCTTGGGGTTTTTGTTGTTGTTGTTGTTGTTTTTGCTAGCCCTTCCTTTATCCTCTCAGTTGGGCTGACTGCTCTTAGATTCTCCCAGTGTCTGGTCTCAGTCTATCTATGTCTGGAGTTTTTGATCAGCAGTCTGGGTTTTCAATCAGAGCTGCAACTGCAGTTCTCCCTCCTGGTTCCCAGCACTGATGGCCCCTCCTCCCACGGGACTTTGCCTGGCAGGAGGGGCACGGGTCCCCTGGCTGTGAGAACTCACAGATTTCGCTCATCTCAGCTGTTCCGTGCATTTGTGAGTGCTGTATGAAGTAATCCCAAAATCAAATTACTCTGCTGTGTCCTGTCCACACAGTCCTGGCTTTCTACCAACTGCCCTGGAGGAGTAACTAAAACTCACCCCTCACCATTCCATCACCTTGCCCTGCCTCCTGCTGGTTCCTTTTATTGGAGAATAGTATTCAAAACCAAGATTTGGGTGCTAGGTATGCTCACTGCTTCTAGGGTGTCAGTTACTTCCAGGCCTTCTCAGCTGACAGAGAAAACAAATATATGTGGTATACTAACCAGTGTATGTACAAATGTCTCTAGATATTTCTATATGTAACCACCTGTAGCTATGTTAAGCTAAACACAAGTTCACACTGATTTTGGGAATGGCCTTTAATCCAGCTTTGTGGTAGGAGAGTGGGAAAGGTATAGAGGAAACAAGATTGCCAGCAGTTGGTGAAGCTGGATGATATATACATGGGAGAGGGTGGGTGGGGAATGATCTATTACCCTATTCTTTCTACTTTTATATATGTTTAAAAGTTTCCACAATAATAATAAAAAATTCTTCAACAGAATAGAGTTGGGGAGGGCACTTTTGGCCCTCACTCCTTTATAAAACATTCTAATAAGCATTGTTAGCTGATTTCCAAACACATAGCTAACAGAAACATCAAAATTTCAAAAAGGTAATACACACTGATGAAAGTAAGAAACGGCAGACAACAGCAAAGGAACTTCTAGAAAAAGCTACTAAAGTAATACAGAAATGGCAAGTTACTGTAATAGCAAATAGAACACACCCTTCAATGGGCTCTGAGACATTAGTGTATTTCCATTAAAAAGCAGTTATCTGCAATAACCATACATCAAGATAAATAATGTATAGTATATTCTGTTTAAAAAGCAGAAAAAAAATGAGTAACATCTTTCAATAGTTTTTTTATTCTAAACAGTAAAAAATTTAAAAATTTTTAGCCTACAATGATAAACACTGAGCTGTCTATTAAATTTAAATGTCTAAAACAACTCACTTACTAAGGTCCCAGACAGTCAACTATTGCAATTCAGCTATAGACACCCAGTTATCCAAAATATTTAAGTAATTTATGCTCTCCCAAAAAACATAGATTTAGTGTTCATGAAAGTCTCAGGCTGTAACTTAAAAAAAAAAGAAAATACATAATTCAACAAAATCAATCCCTATTCTAATAACTCTGTGAGGGAAAAATTCTACATGGAAGATTTTTTCAAGGTCCACTTTTGATTAAAAATATAAAGCAGGTATCAGTCTATATTTGCAAAAGTTATCATAGAATACAACGATTTTTCTTCTCTCCCTGAAAAAAAAAAAAAGATGCTAAAGCCATACTGAAGTGTCTAGTGTTCAGAGAGTGAATATATTTTGCTTAAAAACATACCTTGAATCAGTGAACTTTTTATTGGTCAGTCCAACCTCTTCAAAAAAATGTATCAAGAGTTGTTACTAAACTTCTCTCCCTAAATCAAACCAAAGATAAGAAATAAAGGGTAAAAGATTCTATCTTTTTCTTTTTGTCTATTACATGAAAATGAATGGGCCTCTTTTTAATTTTACTTTTATTTTTATTTTTGAGTACCTGGCAGAAAGGGTGCTTAATAGGACTGAAACACAGAGGGTGTGGGGTGATTGGAGAACTGAAATGGGCCTCACTACCAGGCTGACCAGCACCCACCTTTCACCTGACTCTTAGTGCTATTGCCTCGTTGACGAAGTAGGATGAATTCAAGAGATTGTGCCAAGCACATTCCTAAGGGGATTCTTCCTGGGGTGTTATAATCCATGAATTAACCCCTAGGTATTTCTGTACCCATCTGGGCTACTTTTAATAATTTATAGAGTAGACTAAAATAGATATGATCCTGCAAAAGTGAATAGCCAAAACCAGCTCAGCCTTACCTATCAGCAGACCAGGCAGCTGCTTATGAAAATGCCTTCAGAGAAGACCCACACATTGATAAACATGTTTTCTCTGCTTTCAGAGCTCTCGGCCCTGCCATCTCTGGTGCTGGGATACTTTCTTTAAGGACAAGATTTGTATGCTCCTTTGCGTACAGGATTTACCAAGAACATTCTGGAAGGAAGATCAAGTTGCATGTTCAGCCCTGCTCCTTGAAAACAAACATACCCATGAGACTTAAGAGCCATTCTCAAGAAGCTTGGTGCAAGTAAATTCTCTCTAAAGACCAGAAATGATGTGATGCATTTTCCTTCCTGGTCCACCATGCCATACTGTCCCCTCTCCTCCAGCCCCTAAACATGCCAAGCAAAGATCCACCTCCTTTCATGAAGGGTGGGGCAGAAATACTGCAAGAGCATGTATTCCAGTCATTTCCACTTGGCTACCTTCAATAATGTATTAACTCCACAGAGCTGGGTGGCCGAAAGTCAGAAATTCCAGATTCTTTATTGAGCCCAGCAATGTACTGCTTGGAGTCTAGCACCAACACCCTTGCTTTTCCTTGTTTGCAAAGCAGGGATAATGATACCCAACACAGGGGCTCCTGTATGGGCTAATTAATGACTGCACAGTTCTAAATATAAAGAGGCTTCAAGGAACAGGCAGGTAATATGGCCCTATTAATTACAGCATGTGAGAACCCAACAAAGCTGTGTCAGTCATTTTGAGGGAGGTGGTCTAAGTGGATCCACCATATTTCATTTTTATGACTATATTCTTGCTCTTGAATTCCTGCTCTAGACTCTCCTTTTGAATAGTACAGAACTATTATATTTCTATTTCTTGTTGAACTCTTTACCTATGACTGGCTTTCACTTGGTTCTGTGAAGGAATGACATGCTGAGACTTCTTTTGTTGGACAGACTGGAGAAGGGTGTTGGCACCAACATCTCAGGGCCTTAGGGAGACTCCCTGTCCTCAGAGGAAAAGGCCGGGACGGGACCTGGCACCCAAATGCTTGGCAGAGCTGTGGCTCCTCTCCCCTGCCAGCACGTGTGAGCTCTCACTCTCTCCACGTAGGCAGGCTCTGGGGCCCCTGGGGCACAGTTGCCAGAGCTGTTGGTGACAAAACTGGTTCCTGGCAAAAAATCTTACCTGGCTTTCTGTTATTTAAGTTAGATACAAGGAAAAAAAAATTTTTTTTCCCTTTTAATGTCCTTAATTGGGGCAGCAGATGGGAAGGTTGCGGCATAAGGGAAAAAGCATGTTTTAGACCTGACTAACTAGAGAACCTTCCAGAGATGGTTAATTCCAGTAACCACAATATTGTACCAAAGAAAAGCAATACCCTGTACTTACACACCAGCTGAAATTAATAAGTCAAACTTAAAAAATGGCTATTCTTTAAAAAATGGAAAATAAATGTTGGAGAGGATGTGGAGAAAGAGGGACACTTGTGTGTTTTTGATGGAAATGTAAAATGGTGCAGTCACTGTGGAAAACAGTTGGGTGATTCCTCAGTGTTAAGTAAAGAATGGGATTGACCCCGACAATCCCATTTCCTGGTATATTCCCCAAACAAATTGAAAGCAGGGACTCAAGTAGACATTTGACGCCAATGTTCATAGTGGCATTATTCACAATTGCCAAAAAGTGGAAGCCACCTGAGCGTCATCAATATGAGTGGATAAACAAAATGTGGTATATACATACAATGGAATATTATTCAGCCATGAAAAGGAATGAAGTTCTGATAACATACAACAACATGAATGAACCTTGAAGACATCACATTGAATGAAATAAGCTAGACACCAAAGGACAAATACTGTAAGATCTCACTTATATGAGAAAAAGCAGAATATGCATATTTATAAAGTCATAAACTAGAATAGAGGGAATAGGGGCTGAGTGGGGAGAGGAATGGGGAGCTGATGTTTAAGTGGTATGGAGTTTCTGTTTGGGGTGATAGAAAAGTTATGGCAATAGATGATGGGGATGGAGGCACAACTTTGTATAGTAATTAACACCACCGAATTGAATATTTGAAAAGTGATAAAAAGAGAAATTTCAGGTTGTACATAAGTTACCACACACGCACACATACACACACACATACACACACCCCCAAAGAACTGGACAACATAAAGAGTAACCCTAATATAAACAGTGGGCTAAAGTTAATGGCATATTTATAATAATATCGCTTCATGAATTGTAACAAAGTTACCACACTAAGCAAATGCTAATGATAGGGAAAACTGCGTGTGAGAACAGGGAGTATATGGGAACCCTATGCTTACTGCTTGATGTTTCTGGAACCTACAACTGCTCTAATAAAAATAAAGTAAAAGAAGAAGAAAAGATGACTCTGGCTTCTCTATGCAGAAAGAATTGGAGGGGTTAAGAGTACAAAAGAGAGGAGCGGAAAGACCAAATTGGAGTCTATTGTAGGGTGGCAGTAATGTTCTTAGGCCACCCTGGGAAGAACTACTTGCTCATTATTGGGAAAACTAATGACAAATGATCATTTTGTGTGCATCATTTGATGTGTCACATCTACATGTCTGTTGAAGTTAGTGGATTGGGAAATGTTGGATTGTGCTGGATAACAAGAGAGTTACCCTGACCACACCTGGATTATAGGCTCATGATGGCCAACTCATCCTGGCCCTTCTGACAGCCATCAGTTCCCCGGTGATTTCCTACCGCATCAGTGGTTACTCCAGAACCAAGTTTTCTCAACCACCAATTCTCCCCCAGCTCCCTTTTTTGGTAGTAACCTTACTTCTTTCTCTACAAAGAAAAATGAAACAGTTCGGCATGAATTTCTTCTTGTGCCAAATTCATATTTTGATTCTTCCTCTTAGTTTGAGAAGATGTGTTCCTCTTCCTCCCCCAAATTATGGCCCACTTGTACTCAAAAATCCCTCTTAACCAATTTGCACCTTCCAAATTATTCCCTCATGCTGAAGCATTCTCGAATTGTCCTTCTTTCAACTCTTTTCTTCTTCTAAAATGAACTATTATCCTATTTCAAATAGCAGCTCTTCCCTTAAACGTGCTACCCCTTTGACAGCCATCACCTTTCCCCTTCCAGTCTTTGTCTTGCCTTCAACCTGTAGATAAATCTAGGCTCCCTCTCTACCTCCAATTATTCATTTTCCTCCACTTCCACAACCTCAAGAACACAAATTCAATAATATCCTTCATCTTGCCAAATCCACTATTCTCTTGACCTTATCTATGTTTTGAATTTCCTCTCTTAGTTTTTTACTTCTGTGAACTATTATGATTTTTCTTTTGACTCAATCAGTTGTTAAAAGTCTCTTCATTTATTCAACACTTACTGATGACCCCCAGTTGTAGATGATCCTATAAAGTCTCTCACTGCCATTCTTTCTCTAAGCTTACTACAGTTCCATAATCTCTTATGAAAAGTCCATTGGGGCCAAAAGTATTTTGAAATTAAGAATCCTCAGATTTGGGGAAGATAATATGTGCACATACCATAATACATTAATATTTCTACAGCAAAAATATAGGGCTATTCATTCAAAGTAGGATAATTAAAGACAATTAAAGGCAATATTAGTTCAGGTCATATTTTACTGCCAAATGAATTTTGGGGTCAATTTACAAAACAAAAACAAAAAAGCTTTTAAAGGCTTTGGCTTCCAATTTACTCTGATGAACCCCAAATCAGATTTCTTCATGTTGCTCTCTCTCTATTCTAAAACTCTCTATCTGGTTTTCAAATTACTACCTCAAAGTCAACACTTTCTAAAAAGAACAAATCAGTATTTTCTTGCAAGCAGGCCTCTTTCTGAAGAATCTCATTTGTCACCAGGAACATAATTTTTCTAACTTCCTAAACTAAAAACCTTAAAATCTTGTTCATGCCACCCGCTTTTGCTCCTATGTGTAATTATCATTAAATGTCCCGACTTCATCCCATTGAAATCCACTACCTTAATATGTGCCCACACCGTTTTAACAGCCTCTTAGGCAGTTTCTGAGTCTCCATATCTACCTTCCCCCATACCCTACCCTTCCAACACCACCAGGAATACCAGTGTCACTGTCTCCTAAATAGTTCACTCACCACCTTGCTTACTTGCTCAAGACCTTACAACAATTTAAGGCCTGAATTTAAAGACTGACCCCATCCCACACTTATTCCTAAAATTTTTTTACTTCCTAGAGTTCTTTTCTGTATTATTCGTTCTCTGAACACATAATTTGGTTTACTTCTCTAATCCTGGGTTCAACTATCATTTTTATTCTGATGCCTTTCCTAATTTTAAGACAGAACAACATATCTCAAATGCAACTGATACACTGTATCTTATTTTTTCATCTTAAATATAATTAGTTTATCATTTCTTTTAGACTTGGTTTAGGCTAAATTGTTGGTAATTTTTGTAACTGAGTTAGATAGGGTACTTCCAACAATTCCCTTTTCATTCTTTTCCATTTTCACTGAACAAAGAAACTCCAAGGTATTTCATTAACAAGCATGAGGTGAATAAATAAACAGCACATGTACCAAACACAAGGAATGAAGGATAAGCCATTGGCAGAATGTTAGCATTAAAACTGTAGAAGCACTAGGTACTTGCAGTGAGCTGTCTGAATGAATGCTAAGCACATGAGGATTTGAATTATTTTCCATATTTTCCATTTTTTAGGGCTTCTTCCCTTTTCTTCCTGCGATCTGTCTACTAATTCCTTCATTTCTATTCATGCTGTGAAAATATGGGATGCTCTATGTAGCACTTTGGATGATAGTTAATAAATACTTACAAACCTTGAAAATATTTGCTAATTCAAATAAAATTTTTTTAAAAAGATGAAGGTAGAGAAGACAAGACATGGCAAGATCAGCCAACGATATAGGAAGGTCAGAGCATCAACTTTTTCAATTACTCACCCCAATCCCCCAATAATTTAAACCTGCATATCATTCTAGTCAGTGACTTTATAAATAATTGGAAGGAAGAGATCAAGAATATCCTCATCAGATTTATTGATGAAACTGTATATTCAAAGTTGCTAATGCTCAGATAGACAGGACAAAAATTCAAAGTAATTCACTAAATTTAAGAGTGGTTCCACAAACTAAAGAAAATCCAATAGAGGCAGGCAGTTACTTTAGGTTTAAATGGCAATGATGGACGTAATAGACAAGTTGGCTAGGTAAAAGGAGGAGAAAAGATTCGGGGTGGAGGTGGGGAGGTATATAAATAACATCAAGTTAATGAGAGTCAGGAATATGATAAAAGGTTTTTTAAAAGACAATATAATAATGAGGTGAATTAATAAAATGGTTATATAAATCACAGATACTAGAGCTGGAAGAACATAAGTAATTTAGACCAGTTGTTTTCAGGACTTTTTCAGCAGTAGAACATTTTATTTTAAAAAATCTTACACAGATTCAGCCATATGTTGAAAACAGGTACAGAGGAGCTTCTCTGACTCAAGGCAGGGTGTGAAGCTTGCAATCTCATGTTCTCCTCCCATCCAGCTCCCCCTTTCCTCCTGTTACAGCTTCTGAGGCACCTCAAAGGGACCCCTAGAGCTCTAACCCCCACCCCTAATTTACAGATATAAAAGCTGGTGCCCAGGAAGGAAAAACGACTTGCCCGAGATAATGCAGGTAGTCTAGAGAAGAACTGAAATCAGTTCTGGTCTCTTGGCTACATTCAGTGCTTTATAACCATTTACCCAGAAAATGCAATTGTATCCATTGAGTGCCTACTGTATGCCAGGCACTGCATTAGGTAATAACAAGATGTGAATTCCCTGCCTTCCAAAAGCTAACAGTCTAGTGGAGAAGAGATATGCTTTCCAGATGATATGGAGAAATAGGTGCTACTAGGGATATTACAAAACTCTCTGAGAATATCCGAGATGTCAGACAATACCAACTGGGAATTCAGGGTGACTTCACAAACAAGATAATAATCAGAGTTTTAAAGATGAATAGGTGTTGATCAGGCATAACTTTTGTTTCAAATAGATAAGTATGAGATTATTGTAGTCATTTTTGATTACTGCAATTTAAAAATAAAATAGAAAAATCAAAGAAGGCTTTTTAAGTGTATTTATCATTTTTAAGAGTATTTATCATTTTTGTAACATGTATTGTCATTTTGAAAAATATCTGAAAAAATTCACCTAATTCCTTAAACTCTTCTATTCCTTAGAAGTAGTTTGATATTCTTTTTAGTTATTTTAAGCAAAAGTTAGAGTGAATCCAAGGGCAAAGTCCTCTGCACTGGTTTGACTGGAACAGTTATCAGTGGGGAAAGGCTTTAAATAAGGAGTTTTAGCATCACTGCCACAACAGTCCCCTACTTCCCACATTTTCTACATTGATTAATCTTTGTTTTAAGATTCTAATGTTAAAAATCCAATAGGAAAACAGTTCCTCACCATTTAGGGGTCTTATTAGGATTATCTTGGTGAACAGCATAATAATTTCCAGGTTTCTAAGAACTGCATTCACAGTCAAGTGGAGAACTAAGTTAGATAGGTCTGGTTTTCACTGAGATGACTGAGGATGCCTTGAGGATATTCATTTAGGTTGCATCTAGTTACAATAATAGAGATCTCTACAAGTTGCCACAAAGGTTCTAAGCATACAAGTTAAGAGTTATCTATTTGTTCTCCATCCACACATTTTAATTGCCACCCCCCATGTTTTTCTAGACATCTTTTTCCATGTTGATGTTTGGAAGTCATTAAAAATATCACCTGATAGCTGATAGTTAGCCAATAACTAGCAGAGGACATGACTCTATACATAGGGATATTTCAACTTCACGGTGGATGATGTTTGACTAAAGCTTCCAAATGAGAAAATAATCAGGTACAATGATAGAGGGAAATCAAAATCCATTTAAGAAGAAACGAGAGTAAAATCAGTAGTCATGAGAATAAACACAAAATAATTAAAATACTGAGTCCTTTCCCTCCAGTCTGGAATCAAGAAACAACTAAGTGGGACCATCTGACTGATGTGGCCAACAAATTGCCAACTTCAAATGTTTTATTCCATTTTCAAATATCATTTCAGCACTCAGATGTTCTTCAAAAATGTGTTGTGTGTACACAGACATACATACAAACACATGTTTTAAAATCAATTTGTCAATTACCTATTTCATTAAATTATGGGTTATACTCTAATCAGTATCCTGAGAAAAAAAATAGATCAGAAATTTACAGGGCTTGCTCTTTCTACAGCACATCACAAAACTAGGTGGAGATACATTCTACACATTCCATCCCAATAGCTTCAAAGCTGTCACATGCAAAACAAAGCAAATGTATAATATCATAAGTGGAAAAGAGAGGGATGCATACACTTCAAAGCTAAGCTCAGGCTGGCGGGGACGGCCACCCCAAATTTTACAAAGCAGCAGAGAAGATTTAATATTGAAATAGCACACTTGCTTTTACAAATAGGAATTGAGGATAATGAATAACCCTTGAGGTTACAACCTTAGTGCACCTCTCAATTTTAAGACATCTCCAGTCAAATCAGGTGCACAAAGAGCAATTCTGAGTTGTTGATTCTGTCTTGAATTAATCATTCTACTTCCCAAAGAATCTTTATGTGATTTATCAATATCTGATTCAAATAAGAACTTGGTCTACTGAAAATGAACCTAGCCCCAAAGAAAGTGGCTTTTGAGAGAACGTAAAACAGCTTGGTTCTTTTTCCAATGTTAGAAGTTCTGAAAAACCTAGAGCGGAGAGGACTAAGTCCCAGAGAATACTACCCAGCACTAACTACCTTCCCTGGAGTCTACTCTGCTATGTAACCTTTAACCAATTGCAAACAATTCTGTTTAACACTCAGAAAAGAAAATGAACATCTAAGTGAAGATACTAGTAAATAGTGCCGGACACTCTCAAATATATAACACTAAAGAGTCAGCAGTCCTGCATGATAGTAATAGATTCTGATTCACAACCATGGTCCTCTTACTCACATAATATTAGAGACTTTAGGCAAATCAGTGTCTCAGAATGATTCCTCCAGCAAGGGCTTACCTCAGAATCCCGGCCAGAGTACCTGTTTCGGGAATTTTCGCATCTATTCCGGGAGTCAGGACACCTGTTCCGAGAGCCAACATTCCTGCCCTGATTGCTGGCACACTCATTACCCCTGCCACAGCCACACCCACAGCAGGCTCGACCCCCCATCGAGGTTCTGGACGGGACCAGCCTTCCAATTTTCCCCAAGGAGAGAATAAAAAGGATTGCAGAAGAGGTGGAACTTCCAGAGCTACATATGCAGCCAGATGTGTCTCCAACAGGCACAGATGTTGTCAAGAGTGCAGACCGTGGTCTTTGCTCTTGACAAAAGAAGGGATGCCCAGTGAGGGATTTCTGACCACAACAAGTTCTCTCTTGTGATTAGGAAAGGTTCTTCATTGATTTCTCATCTCTGGCCAAAATGATGATCCTCTCTCGATGGCTTCGGAAAAACAAATGAGCATCACTGGCCAGCAACTCTTCTTTATTATGGGGATGATGTCACGAGAGCTTTAATTTCCCTCTGCACTGCATTAGCTGGTAGGAATTCAGCTTGAAATTTCAGGATGTTAAAGAACAATAACAGTAATTACCACTTAAATGAAGCTTTGTAGTTGCCCTGTGCTTTAGAGTCATGAGTGATTCCTTAGTGGAAGAACTGAAGAAAACTCCAGAAGGAAAGGGACCTGTCTTGACTGGAGCTGGAAACAGAACCCCAGAGGGTTTAATTTAAATAATGTTTTCCATGCTTGATGCTTGAAGTCCAAGGCTGTTGAAAATATTTTTAATGCTATGTGTAGGGCATTTATTTGAACAAAGGGATTGAAAGACTCAGGAGCAGAGCTGGGGTGAGAGGGAAGAGCATGTCAGCTACTCTTCAGAGAACTTTGTTTAATTCTATTGCATAAATATTATTTCAAAAGCCCCACTCCCACTCCCCATCTCCTCCAGTACATCCTCTATAATAAGGGCAGAGAAGCCTTCCTGTTTTTCACTTCCCAACAGGTCCTCCCACATACAACCAACCTCCTCCCTCCCACCCCACACACAGCAAATTTAATTCCTGATTGGATAACAGAACACTAAAGTATTTTCCAAAAGAATAATAATACAAAGAAAACAAAAAAATTCCACAGAGAAACACAACTTTTATCACTTCTGGAAAATGGTTTTCATTTTACAATATATTCAGCAGGACAAACAACTCAGTACAAAATTGAACAAAGAATATGAAAAGACAATTCATAAAACAAATACAAATGGCCAATAAATAGAAAAAAGCTCAAGCTCACTCTTAATTGAAAAATGACACACTTAAATAATGAGATTCTAACAGACTGCAAAGTTGAAAACTGTTGATTACATACAATGTTCATGAAATGGTAGGAAAATAGGCACATTCATTCACTATTGGTCAGAATGTAAGTTGATTTTTATAAGCAATTTGATAGTATCTATAACAATTAAAAATACATATGCTTTTGATTTAATAATTCTACTTTTAGGGAATTTATCCCACAGAAATATTGACCAAAAAACAAAACAAAATGCAAACACACACTCATAAACTTATCTATAAGGATACTGCTTGCAGCATTGTTTTTTAAAAATAAATTTTTTAAAAAAAGTGGAAACAACCTAAGTGTCCATAAACAGAGATTGGTAAACTTTATGAGAGTTCATCCATTATATTATACATATACAATATTATGCAGCATTTCAAAAGAAGCAGATTACAGAAACTGACTTGGAAAGATCATTCACTACAAAGACTGCTTAGTGAAAACACAAGTTAGAGAACTGAATGTAATGTATGATCCTTTTTCTTAGGAAAAGCACAAATCCACTAACTCTGTTTATGTGAATGCATAGAACAAAAGTCTGAAAGGTTACACACCCAACTAGTTACCTTTAAGGGTGAAGAGAAAGTGTAAAGTCTTTGTGTGTTTCAATACTTTTGGAATTTTTTTAGCAGTAAGCCTATAATATTTAGAAGAAAAATAATAAGAATATTACCACACTAAGAAAAATAACCTCCAACAGACAAAGCCTTATGGTTTGGACTGATACCAGAAATGGACAGGCTGATAAATACTTACATGTTTATTTATACATATAAAAATAAACAGCACCCACAGTCACAACCTCAAAGGAAGACAGCACATGTACTCGGAATGGAAAGAAAAACATATCATTCATTGAGCTTTCCTGTTACATCTTTTTGACCTTGATTCCTTCAAATGCAAAGTATCACAAAAAGGTGCGGGTAACCTGGACTTTTCTAAAACTGGCAACACATTCTTGCAAGGCAAGATATTTAGCTTATATGAGGAAAACAATTGGTATACAGTATCCTGTCATTTATAATGCCTTACCTAGGATAACAAAGCAGCACTCTTCAGCCTACAGAATGCCAACTTGTGAAACCCGATTTGAATGGAAAGGCAGCTCTTGCTGCACCCCATAATACCAGGCTTTTTAGGATACAAAGGAGTGCTCCCTCCACCACCACACTCTCTTCTTGAGTTTCGCAACTCCACAGCACAAGTGCTGGAGGAGAAGCATGGAGTGAATCATGCTCTGAAAATTGCCACATTCTCTTTTTGTTGCCCACATGTGGCTTCTGAATATATTTATTTATATATTTGGTTAGCTTTCCTGAGCTACTTTCAAAAGACTAAACAAAAGTTAAATTCATGTTAAAGCTGGAATGCTGCACAATTGCAACAGGATTGTTGTCCACTTTTTTTTTTTTTAACTGCAAATATACAGCATTTCATTCATGCAAAATTTATAGAGAATGTTCCAATCATGCTAATACAGTTCTGACACTTAGGGCCTCCTAGTCTAGTAAGGAAAGAGCCTTGTAAATCAGTGTGGTAAATGCTGAGTTTGAGGTACATCCAAGGTAAATGATGGCACAAAAAGGAAAATGAACAATTTTTCTCTCGGGCAGAGATCACAAAAAGAGGCATTTGAGCAGGATTTTAAGGGAGTAGAAATTTGCAGGTAGACAGAAAGTGGAACGACTTTCTAGGCCTGGGAAAGACTACATGCAAAAACAGTAGCATGGCACCTTAAAGAAACTTGGGAACAGTAGCAATAACCCTCTCAGACAATCGGAATCATAAAAAATTACACATGCATACTTCAACCACTTCAATTTAGCTTTAATCATAATAAAACAAATCATATATATTTATCACTCCATCTTCAGAACTTTTTTGAATAGGCAATACCTTCACATAGCCAAAAATCAAAATATGAAAAAATGCATGGTACAAAATTTTTATCTCACCCATGTCCCACCCATGTTATTTCTCCATACCACTATTACAGGTAATTAATATTAGTTTCTTGTGAAACTTTTTATAGTTTCTTAATGCATCTATAAACAAATACATATTCTAATTCCCTCACCCTTTTTTTATACAAAATGTAACATGCCATACATAGTGTTGTATATCTTGATTTTTTCCCTAACTATATGTAGCCTTCCAGGTCAATACATAGTGAACTTCTTCACTCTTTTCTTTCTTTCTTTTTCTTTTTTTTTTTTTAATAGCTGCAGAGTATTCCATTATATGGATTATTATAATTTGTTTAATCAGTCCCATAAAGAGCAACATTTGGGATCATTCCAATCTTTTTCCATTACAGACAATGATGCAAAGAATTTCCTTTTTCACATGTTATTTTACATATTTGCAAGCACTTTTGTAGGCTGTACAGAAGTGGGAATGCTGAACTCCTCAATCTTTTGATATACGTACAATGAAGTCTTTTGTTTGAATACAGGGCCTCTGACTGGAGTCTTTTCTGGCACAAACCACACCCCCAAATATTCTCCTACCTCAGTTTCTGTCGTTGGAGTAAGAACCCATAGACATTTGCAAAGTCATCACATTGTTCTTGATTTTTGTATTTTTTTCTGCCCAATATTTATAGTTCTGTCATCCATAGCTTCCATCACATTTAGTGATCTATCTTTATTGAATCTTTGTTTTCATAGAAGCAACAACTTTCCTTCTCTTCACAATTATATTCATCAGTAGATAGGATATTAACTAAATGGTGTAACTACAGGAACAAGAAAATCTGGCCTTAGCATATTTAGTCACACATTTTGTGACTTCTGGAAAGCTTGTAACTCAAATGGCGGGAGCAGAAGTGCAGGATTTCCCAGAGAGTTGCCTATTGGCCGTGCACATTCACCGTGCCAAGGACATTCGTCTGTTTTTCAGAGGAAATGGAGAGCATAGATTAATCTGGAAGTCAGTGAGGTAGAGACTGGTGAGGAGAGTCTGCCATATGCAGGGCTGAAGCATGATGCGTGGTAGGAAATGAGAGCAGAGAAGGCGGCACTGCTTCATGGAAAGGTTCAAACACCCTGCTGAGTGCTATGAAGTTTACTCTGCAGTCAATGAAGTCATTGAAAAGTCTTGAATCTGATTTGTAATTTAGAAAAATCATTTTGTTACATTGTGGAGGATGAGCTGGATGGAGAGAGATGCAACACCTGAAGTGAGGTGTCAATTTGTAAGACTCCCTGAGAAAAAGGGAGGCTGAAACAAAGGCAGGGAAATTGAGGATGAAGAGAAAAGAATATAAATAATGTTTAGGAAGTAGAACTCAGTGATTCAGAGTTTGAATGAGTATTTGAAGATGTCTCTCAAAGTTTTAGGTTGAATGACATGGGATGGTTATGCCTTTGATCATGATAAGAAACCCAGAAAGATTAACCCATCTGGGGAGAAAAGTAATGAGTTTAACTTTGTAAAATATCTTAGTTAAATAAAAGTTAAATGGTTTTCTGAATGCAAAGATATGAATCTAATTTTATAACACACTTTTTATGGGGACATATATTTCAAACTCCAAGTCATCTGTGCTGGTTTGAATCTGCTATGTACCCCATAAAAGACTACGTTCTTTTAATCCACTCTTGTGGGGGCAGACCTATTGTGGGTGGGATCTTTTAATTAGGTTGTTTCCATGGAGATGTGACCCACCCAATTGTGCATGGGACCTTTTGACTGGATTATTTCCATGGGGGTGTGACCCTGCGTTTTTAAGGTATGTCTTAATTAGTTTACTGGAGTCCTTAAGAGAGTTCAGGGCGAGAGAGACAGAGCTTAGAACTGCCACAGAAGCTGAGACAGACATTTTGGAGAGAAGCTAAGATATGTAATCCAGAGTTTGTCTCCAGTAAAAGCAAGAAGGACCCACAGGAGCTGAGAGAAGATAAGAGAGACATTCAGACAGAAATACCCCAGGAGAAACAAGCAGATTGCTGAGAGAAGCTAAGAGAGACAGAAGCTCAAAGACATTTTGGAGAAAGCCATTTTGGAACCAGAACCCAGGGAAAGAAGGACCAGCAGACGTCACCATGTGCCTTCCCATGTGACAGAGGAACCCCAGGTGCCACTGGCCTTTCCTCAGAGAAGGTATCTTACTGTTAATGCCTTAATTGGACATTTTCATGGCCTTAGAACTGCAAATTTGTGAACTAAAACCCCCGTTGTAAAAGCTAGTCCATTTCTGGTATATTGTATTTTGGTAGCTTTAGCAAAATGAATCATCTTAAAAACACCTTCAGAACAGAACTTTGAAAATAGAAACTATTAACCAATTGTGAACTTTTCATATTTAGATGGCTTCCTCAGTAAGAATACTAGAAGGATGTTAATTGTAAAGAATGACTTTAAAATGACTGGACAAAAATTGATAACAATCCTACAGATTTACATATTTCAAAATCTTACAGTTTGTGTATTAATTGATTGTTGCTCTAATCTTTAAATTTAAAATTTCATTCCTCTTCCACATTTCATGATAATTACAAACATTTCCATTTCTAATATCACCCAATCCATCTAAACTTTTTTCCTTAAATTAAATTTAAAGACATCAGACAGCAGTAAAATTCTCTGATTTAAAATTTAGTTTGTTTAGGTATGTTAAGAATACATAACCAGGATGTGATTGTTAAACATTTTCAAGTCCTAAAAATTGAGCAGAGGCCTCACTTATGAAACACAGACACATACACACAATCAACTTTGAGGAAATGTGAGAATTTGAAGGAAAGAAATCACAAACAAAATATGAATTTGATAAAATCCAAAATGCATAATAGGAAGGAAAAGTTACATGTCTTCAGAAAAATGCAGAAAAATTCCATGAATAGCAAAGAATCTGTCATCCTTGGAGATTCACTGTTAGAGCTTGGAGAGATACTCCTGCAACACAGACTGTCTGGGAAGGGCTGAGAGATTGAAGCTGGGTACTACACTACCTATATGGATAGACAGTTCTCAGGGTGGGGTGGGGTGAAATGATGGAGATATATGACTGACAATAAAAGCAGAGATTTGGAACTAGGAAGGTCTAAGGGCTCTGCAGTCTCTAATCACATCGGAGGGCAGGGGCAATTTCAGATGGAGTCCCAACAGGAAGGTGCAAAGTAATGAGGGGGTGTCCAGATGGATGGTATGTGTAAGTCCTCTAAGGAAAGTTTAACCTTAGTAAATGCCCTGACCTCAGGCCTGGTGTTGGGGGACTGGACTTCAGGATTCTAGAAGGACCAACTCTCGCAGGATGATTTTAGAACAGTCCCTGGTGAGATTAGCAGTCAGGGTGACTGGAGACATAGTGTGGGTGCCGGGTCAGCAAGGAACCCGATCCTAAGCCAGCCCATCAGTGGATGAGATACAACACTATGCCCTGTGGGGTGGGGGCAAAGAAGGCTACAACCTCTTGAGCTGTTTGTATGGTGAACTTGGTCTGGTCTAAGAAATGAGGTGAGTCTGGGAATTGGGCATTGAGCAAAAAATCGGTGGACCTGCTGTGCAGCAGCAGATTGAGAAAAAGAAAAAAAGGGGGGAGAGAAATAACAGGGGGTGGAAAGGGAAATGGGATAGAGGGATACATCATCTTTCAAAGGGGTCAACCACCTGAAAACACAGAAAACGAAAGTATTAGAGACTGTGTTTTCCTCTTTGACACTTCCATGAACGCATGTCGAATGGAATTGTTATACTTATCGACTAAACCAGAATATCCAGGCTGGAAACTGGGAAACACTCCACCTCGACAATTATTAGATTAAGCAGAGGCTTGCAAAAGCTGTAAAAAGCCATTGTGGTAGAACCGTCTCAGGGATAATTAAAAATCTGGCTATTTTAGATGATTTGGTAGCAGTGAGATTAGAGATTCACGGATGGTTCCTGAATGATGGGGCATTGCCAAGTGACCTCTGAAAAGAGAAACACTGATTTGGCAGGTTTTCTCCTCCTCTATAGATCGTAGTTACTTTTTGGGGGAGAAGGTACATACTTTTCATTTTAAAAAGCGCATACACAGGGCACGGTCCTTCGCTCGAACGTAGAGCAAATCAAAGTTAGGGGGCACTCGCGTCGTGGCGGCGGAGACCCGGAAGGGGTCACGGAGGCCTCCTCCGTATCCGGGTCGCGTCTCACACGCTCAGTGCCTCGCTCGCTCTTTTCACGCGGTCACTAGCCCGGAGCGCCCCGCAGCCGCCACCACCCCCAGCCCCGCACACTCATCCAGAAGGCGAAGCTAACCTAGCAGGCCGAGCGCTACGACGCGATGGTCACCTGCACGAAGGCCGGGACGGAGCAGGGGCCGAGCTTTCCAAGGAGGAGCGCAACCTGCTCTGGGTGGCCTACAAGAACGACGTCGGGGGCGCAGGTCGGCCTGGAGGGTCATCTCCAGCATCAAGCAGAAAACCGACCCTTTAAAGGAGAAGTTGAAGCTGATTACGGACTATCGGGAGAAAGTGGGGTCAGAAACGCAGATCCATCTGCACCACGGTTCTGGAGTTGTTGAGTGAGTATTTAAGAGCCAATGCAAACTAATCCAGACAGTAAGGTCTATTATTGAAAATGAAGGGAGATTACTTCCAGTACGTGCTGAAGTGGCATGTGGCAAGGATTGAAAACAAAAGATAGATAATTCCCAAGGAACTTACCAAGAGGCATTAGATAGAAGCAAGTAAGAGATGTAGACTACACACCCAATCCGCCTGGGGCTGGCTCTTAAATTCTCTGTATTTTACAATGAGATCCTTAACAACCCAGAGCTTACCTGTACACTGGCTACAATGGCTTTTGATGAGGCCATCACAGAACTTGATACACTGAATGAAGACTCAGACAAAGACAGCACCCTCATCATGCAGTTGTTTAGAGACAGCCTAACATTATGGACTTCAGACAGTGCAGGAGAAGAATGCGATGCAGCAGAAGGGTGTCATATGTATACAGGGTGTCATCCTTCTTCCCCTCAAGAAAACTTTTTCCACAGCTCCATTCCTTATTCCACTTGGATCCCGAAAGCAAAGAAGCCCATTCATGTGTATGGAATCAGCTACTTACATTGTTTTCACACTGCAGCACTGGGGAAACTCCATTCCCTAATTTGTGTTTGTCTTGGCCTTCCTAGTGTGCAGTACTGATGTAGAAAAGTATTAATAGCTTCATTTCACATAAACATAAGTAACTTCCAAACACTTATGTAGAGGACTAAAGTGTATCTGGAGTTTAAGTAATCTTAACCAGTTCTGCAAGTAACTGTGTTTTGTAATGCTGTGAAGACATGAAAAGGAAGTTAAATAAAATTAAAGAGTATGCTACACAACTTAATTTCTACATTTTCTCCTTACTATTCTTCAGGGATTTCCTTTCAATAAGCAACTCCATGCTCTTAATGTATTCCTTTTTAGTAGGAATCCAGAAGTATTAGATGGAATGGAAAAGCATTTGATATTTCTGGACTGCAGTCAAAAACTGAAATGCCTCCTACATAATATGGTATGGAGGTCATGTGTATCTGTGATAACAGGGAGTGTCCTTGTTCACTCTTCATATGCTGCTGTTTATTTGACAACTTCCCTTCCCAATAAAATTCATTTCTATTAAAAAAAAAAAACACATACACACACACTTATAGACATGTATGCTTGCACACGCATACACGTTTGTACATGATAGAAAATACAGGCTTTATCCATGGTCTTTGAGAAGGAAAGAATCCAAATGATTAAAGCAAAAAAAGTTTTTTGCTTGAATTAACCAAGTAATTGCTATATGTGCTTATGCCATTTTACTTGTTTGAACTTTGCTCCAGAATGATTAAAAATATGACAATTTCACTTATAATCAGAATGGTTATATACATTTTTTTCTAGATCAAAATAAGTTATTAGCATTGAAAAGGAAAAATAGATTTTATACTATAAATCACTGAAATTCTCATTAAGATAATTGCCCTCTTTGAAGATGATCATTTTAATTAATAGTACATGGCTGGGTATCCTATTTTTTTTTTTTTAAAGAAATGCTCTAATTAATAAAGGATGTTCCTTCATGCTATGAAAATACCTTCATATTATGGAATGAAGACATTTGCATTCCAAAATGAATTAAGCAATAAATATTAGTACAATAAATATAAGTAAAATAAATAACAAAATACATAATAATCAATAATATTAACCCTCTCATGCATAGAAAGAGTTAATTCATGTTTGTCACATATGATACATAATGCGTGTGTTTTCATTTAATGATACCACTTCCTTATACTTTTCTTTCATATGGAAAGATAGTCTGTTAGAAATATAAATATTTCAAATAAACACATCTTCTCCAAAACGACTAATGATTTTATGTAGCCATTTAAAGGAGAAATAGTTTTTGTATAAATAAATGCAAAATCCCTGCTGAAATTTTCCCATCTAAGATTTAAATGTGGATAATATTCTGCTTTGATTAGTAGTTACTTTTTTTCCTAGTTTATGAAAATATGTGTCTGAGAGCCAACATTATCTTTGTAATTATAAATCTATATTTCTGTTTACAAAAGCAGGTATAGTAAATGTTTTCTTATTTTAATTGAAGGATTCAATATAGTATTGTCAGCTCTAAGGAATGTTCTATAGCATTTTAAAATTAGCAACAAGTAAATGAATACAATAACATAGAACAGTATGGAACAAATATAGAGAGTGTATAAATCCTGGTTGTTTGGGGAAATGCAAATTGCTTAGCAAATAAAAAATTTAAGCATTAGTTTAAAATAAATAGATATAATTCAGAGGGCTAGATCAACTCTAGGATCTTAAGAAGAATATATGGCCTTCTGCCTGGGAAAGAAGACCAAAGATGATCCTGATATAATTGCCTCAGTAAATCTGCTGAATCTCCCAGGAAATTGTACCAGGCTTATTGAGGAGGGTGAACTAAGTAAGTGAAGGGTTATTTGGAAGGTATGGAAGGTATCCTGAATTCTGGGACTGTAGGTACAAACTACTGAGAATGTAAGTGGGGAGAGAGGTGGTGGGGGAGGGGCGTCTTGCACTTCTGAGCTAATGATTCAGTTGCCCCTCTCAGCCATGAGCTAATGGTTCAGTTGCCCCTCTCAGCCCTGTTCTCAAGAGAAATAAGTTTAAAACACTTCAGTGAGGAAGAGAAAGTCTGTTGCACTGCCTCGTCCCTTCTCCCCGCCCTAGAAGGATGTGCAGAGTGGGGAAGATTAAGAGTGAGAGCTGGAGAGAGCAGGAGGAGGAAAGAAAGAGGAGAGGATGGGTGAGGGAGAGGGAAAGAGAAGATGAAAGGAAGAGAGGAGAGAGAGAGAGAGAGAGAGAGAGAGAGAGAGAGAGAGAGAGAGAGAGAGAGAGAGAGAGAGAGAAAGAGAGATTAGGCAGATCCAGAAGTGGAGCCCGGAGACAAATCTGCCCGTTGGTAAGACTTGGTAAGACTCCCTCGGAGGGTGTGGTGCAGCATCTCTAGAGAATAGAAGCGATGCCTGGCCGACCCACTCCAGTTGACACTTGGAGCGAGTGTAGCCAGAACCACACTTTGCCTCTGCTTGCTTCCTGCTTTGAGTCTCTGCCCTTCTATCTGCTCTGGTCCTTTCCATGCTGGTGTCCTAGTTCCTTTGTCTCTGGTTCCACACCCTTGCCTTACCCATGGGTACAAACTGGCCTCCTTCCACTGCCAGGCCTCCCAATACAGGTGGTCTCTGGCTTGGCCTCAGGGTCTCTCCTAGCACCCAGGGCCACCTTGGCTACAGCCTGGGAAAAAGGAGCAAGGGCTGACAGACCGCGTCTAGATGGGCCACCGGTACTGTGAAGAAACACTATCTTTGGACTACAACACCTGGTGACTGGACTGCAAACCAAGGGATAGGGCCCCTGCAGACCCTTCTTTGCATCCCTCTCAGGGCATTCCTTTTTTGCCCCCACTCTGAAAGCTGCCATAAATTATTTCCTGGACATTAGCACATATCATAGGATATTTAATTGCATTGAACTTGAAGAATTATTTATTTTAAATTTTAAAAAAGCAGAGTTTTTAAAGGATAGATGCAGGAAACATAATTCAATCTCCAGGTTTTTTTCCCAAGTTATAAACTATTTCTTGTCAGGAAAGAGAACAAAAGGGAGAAAGGAGAGTGAGAGAAAGAGATTAAGCAGATGCAGAAGTGGACCATGGACCCAAGTCCATTTGGTTCAAAATGTGAACCCAACTTGAAAGCAAGTATAAAGTACAGTAAGTGAGGTTTTTTAATTTTTAAATTTCTTTGATTTTTATTTCAATATTTTACAAAAATTAATTTTTATATTTCTAATATTCTGATTGATACTAGGCTGTGTTGAATTAGGAAGCATTCTGTGTTGAATTTCTCTACCTACTTTTATCATGTTCTGATATAAAATACGAGAGAATGCGATCATCATGCCCTTTTTTTTTCTTTCTATCCCAAAGTAATTTTTCAGTTTTTAATATATAGCACTACTAAAGCAAATTTCTTTTGGGAGGGGGGATTTCTTTCATGACAAAATATCTTTCATTACTAACCCTTACTGATCTTATAATGAGTTGGAACAAGAAATGTATTATGCAACCTTCAAGGCCTGGCAGTTAAACCATTTCTCACACTGTGACTAAAGACATCCTATCCTGCAAACAAGTAAGTACATGAGTAATGTCCTTTCATGAGAGAATGAATACAGTTAACGAGAAGCACTTCTTTGCCACCTTGGGGATAAAAAATAACTTTTGTTTTAAAGCAATATAATTAAGTCAGAACTTTCTGTGCAAACATCTAGATATCAAGAAGTAACTACTGGTATAATAAAAATAACTCAAGTGTCTTACAGTAGAAAGTACCAAAGATGCTTTTTATAGGAAAGAACCATTATTTCCAATCGTTGATGCTATGTTACCTTGCCTGTTTAAAAGGAAAAAATGCAGGTAAAAGGCACTCCTGGCAATGAGGAAAAATACCCAAAGGCAACAAAGAGCAAAGCTTCAGGCTCATCCACTGAGAACTCATTACATATTATCATGGTGTGCTTTGCTATATAATGCCCTTTTTGCCATTTACATTCACTCTATGCATGTGCTTTTCAATCAGTCAGGGGTTCTGTTATCTTAAAGAGTTTAAATTCTTTAAAGTGTTTATTCTTGGAACATTACCTTTTTAAACATTCCACATTCTGTAGGTAAAGGACCGTGCACCTCATTGGTGGTGTGAAAGAACTGGGATTCCCCACAGTGCAATGTAAATTCTTTTGACTCTTGAGCAACGTGGCTTCCATCCGCTACCTCCAAAGCTCTGTAAAGAATGGAAACAGTTGTTTCAATATGTTGTCAAGAAATCTGAAAACTCAAGACACACAAAGGCATATTTCTCTATGTATATTTCCAATCAGTCAAAATAATGAACCATTCCTCAAAACCCTACATAGTATTGTAGGTTTTGGTACCCTCATAATGCATTTATAATTAATCCTTGATGACTTCACCTTGTGGCTAAGAAAATTCTTTTAAAACCTATGCAGAAAACAAATTAGAAATAGGTAGTTAGTTAGCAGAATGGATAGACAGATTTTGGTATGAAAGCAATCCAATTTCATTTTATGATTTCTTGGTTGTTCTACTGTCATTACTCTTAAGAAATGACAAAAAGAAATTTGTAAGTTTCCTGACATTGGAAGTAAAGTGGGAATTGAATCCCAGTTAGGGAAGGGATCTAGATTATGTCAGGAAAAGGGAACTGCTCCCATAATTATAATATTTATTAGACTAGAGACTAATGAAGGCAGAAAGAATGTTCTAGTGTACTCTGTTGGTTGTCTTTTGAAAAACTATTTCCTTTATTCACCACCCCAAGTCCCCTGCCCCCACCAGACACATTTTCTTACTAATAACCCTGATTTTGTTCAGGTATCCATCCTCCATGTGTCTCAGAAGATGCTGCTTCCAGCCCGGGGTCATGATTGATCTAATCATGGTGGGACCATTCCCAGTCAGTAGTTGACTGAAGCACATACCCACACATCTCTCATACTAAAATTACAACATTGGTTTATGTTTCTGTGTCCCCTTAACATATTAGTACTTTGCCCCTATTTTTCTGTTGCAATTCTGTCCAATAAAATGTGAGGAACAATTGCTGAAGGAATCAGGGGGAAGGTCTTTCACCCTCTGTAAATGAGATTTTCAGAAAGAAATGGTTCCTCTTCTCTTCAGGACAGTGTCATTTTCTCATGTGATGACTATGATGGCCATCTTGGGACTATGTGGCATTAGCCTAAGAAGAACAGATTGAGGACAGCACAGCAAACATATGAGAACAATTTGGGTCTTCAAATATATTGTTGAGCAGCTGAATTAACCAATCCTGGGTTTCCCCTCTCTCTGGAGTTCTTGTTAAGTTAGATAATAAATGCCCTGTTCTTTAAGCCATTTTGAGTAGGATGTTCCCTGTTACCTGCAGTTGAGCATTTTAACTGATACAAGAGTTGATAGATTTCTTAGGCATCTAATTAAGGCTGGTATAAAGATACGGGAGCAGGATAAGGCTTTTAATGAAGAATGTCAATAAAGTGAAAAGGAAACTAAAACTTCAAAGCTTTAGTGTTTCACAGAAGAGTTTCTACAATGTGTCAGGGGTAAAAGAGAAACAGGGCAAAGTACTAACACTTTAGAGAGGAAAAGAGAAATAAACCAATGTGGCAGTATCAGCAGGAGCGATGAATATGGGCATAATTTGGATAACTCTATGATGTTTATCTTTGTTTTAAAAAATACTATTCTGCTGCATTATAAAATTATGAAGGCATATCAATAATAGATTTCCTTTTGTCTTTCCCCACTTTGTACTATACAAGTAAGAATGCACATAAAAAATCAGTATAGAAAGAAATTGAAATAAAGAAGAATCTCTCTCTAGCTCCCACCATAATTTCATTATGTAGAACCAACTACCATTAACAGTTTCCTTCCTGCAACATTTTATGCCATATCTAAGCACTTAATAAAAGACATTTCTTCCGAGAGAAGGTGCTAAAGTTTATCTGTGTGGCAAATCTCTCAGGAATATAAAGACAATATTTATGAAGGGATAGAGAAACACGAGTGATTCAGGAGAATTTAGATAACTGGGAAGTGTCTTAAAAGTGGGAAGGTGTTATATTCTTACCATGGATGTATGTTTGAATTAAGGCCTATTTTTACTAACTGTGCCACCAACTCTAAACCACAGTGTTCACCTGGTTCTTCTGCCCACAAATAAGCCAAGAGGAGCAGCAAGCAGTAGAAGACACTAGGAACTGAAAATTTATTCCAACCACAGCACTTATACATTGTAAAAGTAAACCAGAAATGCATAGGGAATCTGTTTGCCCTTACTATTTTTCCTTTTTGGAGAAAATCATATGTTGCCTATTGAAAGACTCAAGAGAGGGTAGAGATCAAAGTGATCTAAGTGTTTTTCCTCAGCTTTATATTTTTGGAGGTGGGCATCCAAAAAGGAACTCTCTCTTCCTCCTAGATAATTACATATTATTGAAAGCTGGAAAGGGCACTCTTTATATATATATATATATATATAAATATATATATATATATATATATAATGTTTTTGCTATGATCAACTCCCTACCTATAGTGTAGGATCCTTTAGCCTGTAAATAACAGAAAGTCTAACTCACAGAAACCTAGTCAAAAGTGAAATTCATTATTGCTATAAAACAGGAGGGGTAGAATTAGTTGGTTTACTCAGTTTATGCAGTCATTAAGGACCCAGGTTCTTCCCATCTTTCTGCTCTGCCATAATCAGGACATTGGCTTTGTCTTAGGTATAGTGCCCGACAATTGCAAGATGGCTGCTACATTTCACACCTTGGGCGTGATAATTCCAGAGGATGAAAAGACCTGTCTATCTCCCTGTGTATCTCTCTTAGAAGGACACCTTCCCTAGGAGCCTCCCAGCAGACTGACCTCATGTCCCATGTCCTAGACCTAAATCAATCCTCGAACCTACCCCCTAAAGGTTAGGACCTGAAGGGCGTCCTTGTTGCAGAGAGTGGGCATCTGAAAACACTGGGGACCCTTCGGAAGGAAGAAGTAGGTGAAGGGGGTGCAAATAGATGTTGGTGTGTGTTACATCACCTCTTTGACTTTGCCTTGAACCTTGTCCCCTACACTTATCACACTGTTGGTAGAGATAGAGGTGATATATATTCTTGATTAAGTTTGAGTTATCAAAGTAGAAACTTTCATGATTTTGGCCTTAAAAATTGCATTCAAGAAGCCTGTTTGCCATACTGATTTGGGGAGAAACTAACAAGACTTAGCATGCTATCCAAAGTCAGTACTATATGCTTGGAATCAGATGAGAGGATGCACATGGCACTGCGGGGAAGGTTTAGTCTGTCAATGGTCAGAGGAAGGGGAGGACTATTGCAGGTAGTTTGGGGGATGGGCCTTGCTTCATCCATAATTCTGAAACAGGAAATACTGCTTGTGGTACACCCAATAACTTCTGACCTCCCTTTGAGGGAGGAGGATGATAAGGTGTTGGCTAACTTCCCTTTCCTTGTGACCCAAATTCAGGTAGTGCTGCACCTGTGCATCTGGCCTCAGCTGCCTTTATTTGGCAGCCTGCTCCAGGACTTGGGTTGGGAGGTGGGGAAGACCATAGGATAGGAACGATGTGAGAGCTTCGCAAGCAGGGCTCAACTCCAGGGCAGCTTCTCATCCAACTCTAGATGCTCAGATCACCCTATGAGCATTTTCTAGTTACTCTGTGGAGTCACAGAACTTCTATGTATGGCAAACTTATTGGGCAAATTTCTCTCCTCAAACACAACCATGGCAATATATTAGACAGAAATGATAGACTTGGAATCATGCTGGAGGATCTCTGGGGCCTAAGTTAACTAGTGTTCTTTCTTCCAGCATGGATTTTTAGATCTCTAACTACATGTCATACCTCAAAGTACACCAAGATGAGCAAGTCCACTCCCTGTCCTCAAGGATAAATTAAGGTCTAGGGACACAGGGACTCATCAAATAGGCAGCAATATTTTCAGTTCTGAATGATAGTTGCATATAGAGCCAGAAAAAGGTAAGTCTCCCCAGCCTAAAACCCAGCCTTGATAAAGGTTTGCAACAGGTTAATTGGAAAGTTTAACTCTTCCAGTGGGTAAATTTTAGTTTAATTCCTGATGAGTAGGATATAGACATTTATAAGAAAGTCTCAGCTTTGCTCCCTGGTGAGAAATTTAAGATTATAAATGGAAGTACAATTTCCTTTGTGAATGGTCACTACTGGTCACTTATTAAGGACAGTAATCTCTTGGATTAAGTAATAATAACAATAATAAAATAATAAATAAAGCCCCTGAACCCTGCCTTATTGGTCTGGAGTTTAAACAGGATAATTTATGAATTTGCTTATTATAATCTTCTGTACTTTCCTTTTTTAGCACAGATATTGAACAGCCCAAAGTGAAAGAATTACAGTGTAAATTACTTTACTTTATTCTAGCCTTAAAAATAAGTAGAATGTTTGCCAGTTCATTCCATTGTTTTTATGCTTTCTTTTTATTTGACTCACTTAGAAAAATCTCCCTGGATGTTAACTTGTAGCAAAATTAATAATGGCAACGTTGTATTCTGTATACCAGGTTAATAGAGCTATATGGGTATACCCCAGACAAATGTAAGCTTTGGGGGGCCTGAAGATAACACAATTTGGGACCTCTTTAAGAAAAACAAAACGAAGTATCTTTCTTTTTCAAAATTTCAGTGCTAGGGACTCTCCTAAGAATTTGGAAGTGGCCCTGAAGCTTAAGCTTCATTTGCTTCCTCTAAATCGACCTCTGGCTTTCCCTAATAGTGGTCTACCCGGTTCTGAGTTGTTCCTTGAGCATTCTGATATGTGTAGCCCAATATGAAGATTTGTGTAGCCCAACACGAGTCTCTTTATCTAACAAGTCTTGCTCCAGAGATAATGCACTTGTAAAATAATAAAATGTGACACAAAAGTAAAGGTTTAGTTTTGACAGTAAAGTATAAATCAATGCTGTACTGCCATCTGTTGTCTACCCAGGGAATTATTAACGTGTTCTACCGAGCCTGGGAGTTGTGACTTGAAAGCTGCTGAAAGGCACTCCTATACAATGAATCATTTCCTTAAGAGGGCTTAGAACACCAGATATTAGAACCACTCTTCTGAATTAAGGCATTGGTTATAAGGTTATATAAGTTTCCTGGTCAAAAAGGAAGAAAACAATTTATTAACACACAGCACTAATAAATAGTATGCATATTTCTTTGCTACAACTGCTGAATGGTTGAGCTAGCAAACACTGAACAACCTCTATCCTGCTAACAATAGAACCTGTATTAGATTGCAGACACACACCATCAGATAATTTTAGACCTGGAAAGGCACCTAGGAAATACCTGGTTCAGAGTTGAAGAAACTAGGGTCCTGGGAAAGCACATGAGTGTGGTGCCTGCTGTTATTGCATGGAATCTGAGGCCAGGCTTCTTGCGCTGGGGCTCATGAAGAGGCATCTAATGACAGTGTGTCTCTTTCCAGGAAAAAAAAAAAAACAACAACCCATGTTCCTTAGGGAACTAAGTGGTCCTTCTGGACTTACAAAATAGGCTTTTCTTTCAGAAGCAGTACTGTCTTCAAATTTATATTTTTCTCATCTGAATAAAAGATGAACTATAGCAATGGTATGCACACAGATTTCAGAGCTAAATCAGCCTGGCCATTAACTGTGTGATCTTGGGCTAGTTCCTTAACCCCTCTAAGTCTCAGTTTCCTCACCTGCAAAATGGGGATAACAATAGAATTGTCATGAGGATTAAGTGAAGAAATACTCATAAAATGCATAGCTAGTACTGGCACATATAAGTGCCCAATAAGTATCAGCTAGTATAATTGTGCATATGAATGTCAGTTGACATTCTCTGAATAACAACTTACTAGGGGTCATGTGGATAGCACTTTAAGCTACTGTATTTATCAGGATCAGATATGAACTGAAATAGAAATGAGAATGCCTGAGTTGGAACATACCTTAGAAATTATCTCATTTTTACAAATGCATCCTCTGAGGCCCATGGACATTCACTGTTCAAGGTCATGTTCATTACTACCACAGTTGGGAGTTGAGAATCCACTTGACTTGTCATTCAGAGACTGATTTTAAATACTCTGTAGATGAGTTTCATGATTACAAAATACCCAGTTGTGTGGGAAAATGAATAACATTCCGAATGTTCATTCAAATTTAAAAAATCCAAAAATCCTCAGAGTTTTAACTATATAAAAAATCATTAATCAACATTAATACACCATTAATGCAATCATCACCAATAAAGTATTTAGCATCAGCAAATTGTTATTGTTTTAATGCAGAAACTCTGCCATCTAGTGGTTACCCAAGAACATGAAGCCATTCATTCTTTTTAGTAGTGCTTTTGTAAAAACCAAGGGTAATACTCCCTGGTATGGAAGCCATGCCAGGCAGTCACCACCCCTTCATCACCTCCGTCTTCTTAGGCACCTTGATGTTTTACATGTGGCTTGAAGGCTGGCAGCTATCTCCCAATGTGCTGCGTGGGGCTGAAGTGGCCATGTTCCCCACATATCTGACCACTGGAACGCAGATCATCTCTCCAACAAAGGCTGGTGAACTTTGCTCTCATACTTTATTTTGTGAAATGTAAACTCTGCGTGCTGCAGAGTTTTGTGACATTTAACCAAGCTATATCTCAAGACCAATGATATGTGATTTTGGTCATTTGAGATCATATCCCAATGATCCCAGGCTGGGCTCAACAAAGTTTGGCTTTATTAGTGCCCCAGAGGAAGGAAGGAGAGCATTCTGGATAAGAGCAGAGGCAAGCAGAAGCCAGAGACCAAAACAACTGAGGAAATCACTGCCCAAAGTCCCAGGAAAATTAGGGAATGTAGCCTGTGTCTCATGGAAGGGCTCAGGTTTATGAGGAGTCTTGTGTTTCCTGCGTGATTGCACACACTCTCACTCAGAGGAGTTGAGGATCATGGCATTTTTTTTTTAACCTCTCTTAATAAAATTCAGGTTGGACAAGTTTAGTTTCCAGTTGTCAAATCATAAAAGAAGGTTTTTTGATTGCTGACGTTTTCCTTTTAAGGCGACTCAAATTTCTATAATGCAACGGTAGAAAATGTAGCTTTTCTTTTGATGGAATAACCCCCAAAGAAAGACTGTCTAAAGACCTTGTTAAGCTCATAAAAAATTAACAATGTAAGAGAGAGTACTTTAAATTGCTACCCTTTGTAAAACAAAGCAAAGCTGATGCTGGTCATACTGCCATGAAGCGGGCGAGGAAAGGGAGGCAGACAGAACATGGTCATAGGAACACGGGTGAAAAGACCACCCTCTACACCACCAGGGGCAACTCTGAGGAGTCATCCTCGCAACTCCGCTCCTGAGCGCTTCTCAGGGGGCCCTCTGTCACCACACCTGAGCTTGCTTTGAGGAATCCTAAAAGATGTAGCCACAGGAGAACTCTTCGTTGCACAAATTGCAGGGATGCTGAGAAGGACGTTAGCTAGCAACTATCTTACTTCATATCTTCTCAATGGGATCTCAAAGGAGAAATCTCCCTCATCTTTGAAAGCTAAGAAAAGCTTTTCTTTTCTTCACCTGTTGTCTTTCAGAAAATGTGGGATAGTGTACCCGATCATGGAACAATTTTAGTAATCATATAGAACTTTATGACAATATGTTTTGGTGAAGTACTTGTCTCTCTGACCTTATTGTACTATTATTTCTTGACTTTTCTGATTTTTACCTGTTTGTATTGTTAATAAGCTGTCAAGTACTATAAATCCTTTGGGGAAGGATGTGATCGGGTGGCAGTTATACATAAATAAAACCTGTTTCTTCCACCTCACCAGTATGACATCCATCTGCCCTTGTCCATTCCAGCCACCACTACCCTAGATCTGAACTTCATTATCTCCCCAATTTAAAGAGATTTCCAGCTATTCTGTGTTGCCTGCATACTCTAACCTATTATAACTTTACAAATAGGTTAATCTTCCTGATGTACTTTCTTGTCTAAAAACCATTAGATGGTTCACCACTGTCTTCAGAACAAAGCCCTAACTTCATAGTCCAGCATTCAAGCTCTTCTATTTTCTGGACCCAGTCTACCTTTTCAAACGTAATTCCCTTACACACCCAGTATTCCAGGCAATTTTGCCAGATTTTAGCTTCATCATAATCCTCAATGGTTCTTTCTCCCATCTCAGAGGGTAAGTCCTTAAGGGGCTTGTATAAGATTCCCTCTGTTTCTGCCCCAGCGTGTAGCACACCACCTGGCACATTACAGTGCTTAGTAAAGGTTTACAGGGTGCGTGACTACAAAGAGCCCTTTCTGAAAAGATGTTTGATTCATGACTACAGTGGCTGCTTGCAGAGCCTGTTGCTGTTTACAACTGTCTCAAATAACGTCAATATAAAGCTTTGGTTCAAAAGCACCTCCTTCTAATCACGATAGTTGCATGCTAGGCTGGTCTGTCTGTTGCTATTTTCCAGAAGTCTGTGGTCATGTCACCCACTTTGAAATTGACTTTATAGCATCTTTAATATGCATCATCTGCCTTCTTTGCTTACCATTGCCCCCCCTTAGCCCACTATTTTTACAAAAAGACTCTGGTGCCAACAATAATTAGTAAGAGTCTATGAAATCCTGGGGTCCCTAAAGAACCTGGCACTGAACTTGTCTGCCTTTGTTAGTCCTTCCAGGCAGTCAAAGAATTATCTTCATCAATTCTAAGCTTTACTAATACTTGCATTGCTGCAAGCATTATTACTTCATGGCATTCCTGCAAGCAAATAAAGTTGCAAGAGAAATTGTGTCATCTGTTCCCTGTATCAAAACTTGTTTATAACTTACAATTGTTATACCCTAAAAGACTGTATTTCCTGTGCTCACAAATGCCTATTTTTCTTACAAATCAGATACTCTCAAATTTCTTGCAGCTATAGTTCCTGGGTTTAAAGGCTCTGCTTAATATATTATTACCATATGGTGGACTATAACTCTAATAAACTATAGAAGTGAGAACTGAGTCTTTAAATGTTACTTATAAGATATCTAAAACATTCCCATACATAATAGGGCATTCATAGTAAATGCATTTTGGTGATAATGTCAAACAAAATAAGTTATCCTAAAACAGGAGAGCAGGTCTCTATCTTTCTGTAGTTTTTGAGATAATTTTTCTGGGGGTTAACTTTTACATTAATTTTCACAACTGTCAGTTTCATCATGTTCAACTTAATGTCGGAATACCTGGCAGTTGTTCGATGGTTAGTATAAAATGATCAGTAATTAGTACATAATTACCTGAATCACATCCGTGCCTTCCCCATCCACCCGAACCAGGTGGGTAGACTTCACAGTGGGTGAGAGTTGCTTAAGGGTCTCCTAGATACATCGTTTTGTACTGACTAGAATTGTCATCATATACCTAATAAATGGGTTCAGTTACTGGCTATAGCTGGGGCTGTTACAAAAGAAAACTCTAATTAAAAGCAATTTCTAACAGGAAGAAGTAATGCAAAACATATTAGGGACATAGAAAGACTATGACCCTGCATCATAGGATAGACTGGTATTTATCATCTTGCATCTCATGAATTGAAATACTCTAAGGTGCACGAATGCAAGAATTTATGATCACTGTGTCCTACCCTCTATTTAGCTAATGAAGTTGTCTTTTTGGAGCTGATGGCAACAAACTCTAAATGTCAGTTTTTAAAGTCCTCATACCAAGGGTTACCCCAATACCACTCTAACCTCATTCCTCTCCTCTCCTCTCCTCAAACTCCACCTTTCGTTTCTGGTCAAGGATTCTTGTTTGCCCTTCTCTTATATACAACTTGCTTCCTTATTTACATGTCTTTGAAAGGGTCCCCTATTAATGCTTTCTCCTCTCCTCTGTGCTGTCACTGGTTACCAAATTCTATAAATCTAATTTCAAAATTCACTTCCTCAAAGAGTTCCTTGATTGTAATGAATCCTGTATTTCCTTACCCTTAGCTACACAGTTTGTACTAGATGAAATCCCAATTTACAAAAGGGGTGTGTTCCCTTTTTTGAAGGTAGTAATTTGTTATCCTGAAAATACAAAAAACAAAACAAAACAAAACAAACCCACCTGTTATAAATGGTGGTTTGATTCCCAGATAAGCCTCTAAAAGTCAGTTTCATGTAGCTGAAATATTATACCATAACAAAAACAACTAAAAAGCAGGGGTGGGGGGAGAGTGCCATTATGGATCACAGAATTGTTTTAATATTGGTTTTTAAAAAGACAACATAAAAGAAATCAAACAGTCTAAGAAATAGTATTTATTTTCCTCAAATGAAAGCTATTCTCTTTTTTGGAATAAGGATTATTGAGAAAAAGCAGGCTCAATTAGAAACAGATGGCAACTAGAGAATTTTTCAGAGATTATAAAGTGACTTCCCAGAGCCTTTGATGTTGCTAGATCTGCATTATTATTATGTCTAATTTCACATAAAAAACTCCTGGTTTTCCCTTTTCTTTGTACAAATGTATCACTAGTTTCACTCTCAGGCTTTACATCCTTTAACTGAGTGGTTGAGATTCACAGTGGAATGAAAGGAGAAACTAACAATGAAAGAAATAAGAAAGAGGAAGGCGACGTGAGGGAAAGGGAGAGAATTTCCTTGGGTAAATGACAAGACTAGAAAGAAAGAGGAAGAGAAGAAAGTATTCAAGATAAGGTGAGAATTTTTTAGGAAGAAAGAAAATTTCCACATGCAGAAATAATGTAACCCAGGGCAGAAGGAAAGAGTCAGCATAGCATGTGCAGACAGACATCTCTACAGGAGAAACCACCCGCCCCACATTTTCCTGGAGCTGAGCACGAGGTGACTATCTGTAATCCAGAGGCTCAGGAGGACAGGCCCTTGAATACACCAGCTCTTTAAGCACACGGTACTGGAAGATGTGCAAAATTCAGGTGAATGACAGTAAGTAGTTTTTGAACTTTTAGATCGAATATCATGAAGTACCATTTTTGTAGGTCAAAACCAGTCAAATATGGCAATTTCATATGGTTCAACCTAGTATGATTTTCTAACGTTCACATTAGGTTTTCTGTGACTATGTATCATCTCGATTCAATAATAGGCTTTTGGTGAGTTAAGAACTATACTATTTTCTATCCTGTAACCTTTCTCAGTAGGTAAAATTTGAGTACCTTTCCCCACCCTTTTGGTCTGGGGTTAATATAAAACAAGTATTTTTTGTGGCCCTGGATGACTGAGAATACAGGCTTCCAGCACAGAGAGTTGAGTCACTAAACCACAAAGCATTCTGTCCTAAGAAAATATTTATTTTGCTTAACAGGATTTTAAATTAGGGAGTGTTATCTCATCAGGTAGAAAGAGGACTTGTGAGTCAACAAGCTCTGTATACACAGGAGATATTTATTTCTGCACTCAAGAAGGTAGGAACTTTCACAGTGTTTGATTATGAAAATCAGGGACAATCTAACAGAAGGAATAACTGTTTTCATTTTCTTCCCTTAAAAATATTTTCATACTGTTTTTGTACTAAAAATTTAAAAAAATATTGTCAATAATTAGAAAAAAAACAATCTCAGTCTTTTTAAACTGGATGATATTAGGACATATCAAAATGCTTCTGAAAAAAAATGAACAATTGATAAAACCAAGAAGTAGGCATATAAATTTCATTAAAATATTGCTTAAAATGGAAGAACAAAGCTATTGGTCTATTCCTTGCTTTGAACTGTTCTAGTTCCCTAGCTGCTAAAGCAAGTACCATACAAGGTGTTGGCTTAAACAATGGGCATTTATTGGCTCACGGTTTTGAGGCTAGAAGAAGTCTAAAATCGAGGCGTCATCAAGGTGTCCATGGTATTCTGGGGCTGGCTGTCTGCGATTCTTGGTCCTTGGCTTTTCTGTCACGTGACAATATACATGGCAGTGTCTTCTCCTTTCTCTTCCAGGTTCCATGACTTCCAGTTTCTTGCTTCCTGTGTTTTTTACTCCTCTGTGTCATTCTTCTTATAAAACATTCCAGTCATCCAGATAAAAGCCCAAATTGATTCAGTTGGCCACACCTTAACTAAAAATAACATCTTAAAAAGATCCTATTTACAAGGGGTTCACACCCACAGGAATGGATTAAAATTTTTAAAAAAATGTTTTTCAGGGGTACATAACTCCAAGCACCAAGCCCCAGTTTTGGCAATTGCTTTTTGCTAAAAAGAATCAAAATATTTTTATTAGCAAAATTAATTTCCCAATCTGTCATCTTTCCTTCCCATCAAAATCAGAGAATCGTAGGGTTCCTCTTATTTTGGAAATACTAGAACTAAACTATTATTTTTCTTACCAAATTTAAGTTACAACTCATATCCTTAGACTACAAATATGAGAAAATTAATTAAATAATTACAACCCTATTAGTTTACATAGTGAATTTTTAAAAAACTTTTAAAAGTATTTGACATCAAACTATTATATGAATCATTCCAATGCATTACTCTTTGTATCCTTTCACTTCCTTATCAAATAGCTTATCTTTTTTACTAATAGAAAAGGGAGATATTGATCAACCTAAGTAAACACCATATAAAAACCTGGATTCCCACTTAAAATGCAAGAAAGTTACTAAGAAAACAAAACACAAATAGATTTACCATTTATTTGGTTATAGGATCAGCCATAGGCAAAGGGATAGAATCTGACCTTGGCCCGTTCCCCCCACTCCCTGCCCCCAGCTCTCCACATACTCTTCTTTGCCTCCTGACTATGAATCTCAGGATTTTCTTATGGTTCCATTTCAGCTGTTAAGGAGAAAAGGGATCTAGTACAAATAAGTAATATGAAAGAATTAGTCACATACTGTGTTACTCCACTAAGGCGAATATACATTTTAAAAGAAGGCAATGTTTAACACAAACAGATGAAATAACAGGAATTTCCAGCATCAATAACAACTCAGAGGATGAGATATTTTTAAGGGAAGTGGGCCTCTGGGTACAATTCAAATGAAGCTTGGCATGTGCCTGCCTCCTGTGTGTGGGCCTGGGCCTGGCCTGGTCTGAGTGGAGCACTTTACCAATCCCTACTGAGGGAAGAGAGAGAAAGGAGATACGCACTTTGCCAGTCTGAGAACTCCAAAGACCCCAGAAGTCCTAAGATGAAAAATGCTGCATTGGGTAATAAGAAATCCTGGTCAAATCAAGAACAACGGGAGTACTGAGAGACACTCTCTGAGTTAAAACTGTACATTTCTATACTGCACATTCCTCCAATCCTAGCATATATCGAAGTAAATTTCTAGTGGCTGAGAGAATTAGATGTAAAAATATCACATATGAACATTTAGAAGAAAATACGGGATGGGAAATGACTTCTTAAGTTTAAAAGCAATGGAATAAATCACAAAGAAAAATATTGGTAATTTTATTATGCAAAAATTTAAAATTTCCACATATCAAAATAAATGAATAAATAAAGGCAGCAATGAGCCAAGAGAATATTTTCATAAACACATCCAACAATTTGTTAAAAGGCATACTGGGTAAAAAGGCCATACAAATATATATGAAAAATATTAGTAAACCCAGTTAAAAGGGCATGTGAAATGAACACTTTTCAAATGAAGAAATAAAGAGTTAATGAACCTATTTTCCCAACCTCAGTAGTAAATGAAATATCCAAATTCAGGTAACAGTAGAATATGATAAAAAATTGATGATGCTAAATGCTTTTGTATACTATTGGGGGAATATCAATTGCTTCAGCCTTTTAGTAAGCAATTTTCTAGTACTTATCGGGATACTTAAAAATATTGATATACTATTCCCTGTCATTCTAATTCTAGGAAATGATTCAAGGAAATGATCAAAGACGCATTTAAAGATTTACTTACAAACATGTTCATGATAGTGTTATCTACAATAACAAAACTTATCAACAAGTCATTCCATTCAGGTAATGATAAAGTAAATTATGGCACATCCATATTATGGAATGCCATTTACCCTTTAAGTCATAATGTGATGTGATGATGTAATGGTAAGTGATGTAATGGTAATAATAAGTAGATGTGATGTAATTGTAAGTAGAAAAGTAGAATAAAAAATCATATGTCAACTATGTTAAATATCCAAAGAACATACTGAAAGGAAATACACTACAATGTTAAAAATGGTGATCTCTGGCTAGTTGGAGTATTCTCTACAATTGGCATGCATTCTCTTATAAGAAGAAAAATACTTAATAAAAAAGTTTTAAAACTCATAATAGGCTCCTCAGGGATGTCTAAACAAGGATTTTTGAGTGGCAGCAACAGAAGGTAAAACCCTGATGATGGAACAGATCTTTTTTACATAATCTAATAAAATATTAATGCACAGATTTCACCTGCCAGTCTCAATTTCCTTTTTGCAATATCTTAGGCCAAATAATCCTCAACCTGCATCTTAGAATACCCCAGGTTGCTGTCAATTATGAGAGCATCACAAATTTTTTCTTGGATAGTTTCCAAGACACCATTTGTTTTAAAAATTTGTAAGAGGAATAAAAAACACTTGCAGGGACCTTCACTCTAGATCTGTTTTGATGTTTGTCAGAGAATTAAAAAACAATCATTAAAAGGAAATTTTGTAATAGTGGCTGCTAGATTGAGGTGGAGGGCAAGAGAGTACAGAAGTTGATGAGAAAATTACTTTGTTTTGTTTCCTATTGTGTATAATTTTGAAATCATTTATTCTGTTTCAACAGGAAATAGGGAGCAAATAACGAAAGGGTATCCTGATTCCATTCATTGTTTCATTTTTCAGTGCTCTGTATCTTTTCATTGCTCCTATGGCTCCTTTTAGTTAACCACACAAATTTTAAGAACAATCAGTAAATCCATATAGTAGTCAGAAAACAAAAGTATCTGTAGCTGCTTTGGTGCTACAACAGCAGAATTGAGTAGTTGCAACACAGACTGTAGGGCTACAAAAACTATTTACTATCCTGCCCTTTATAGAAAAAGTTTGACAATGCCTGTTTTAGATCATTAACCCCTAAATACAAATTTGCTTGATAGAGTGTCTTCTTTTTGCAATTTTATAATCTCTATAGAAAAGGAATAACACTTCCAAAATGCCAGTAAATATTATCAGACTATTATAATATGACATAGGTTCAAGTTTACCCAAGTCTGCATAAATTCAAAGACAAGAAAAACTTTGTCCAGAATCCTGAATGCAGTCAAAATCTAAATAATTCCTTTATTTACTTAATTTTCTTGCCTGCTGTTACAGCCAGCCTCCAAGGTGTCCCCATCCCCTGGTATTTATCTCCTGAGGGGTCCTGTCTCATATAGATGCAACAATGTGTCACGTCCAAGGCTAGGCCATGATGATGTGGCTTTAGCCTTTTGCTGTGTTGGATCACTCCCTCTGGGGGAAGCCAGCTTCTGTGTCATGCTATGGAGAGGCTGACATGACAAGGATCTGGCGCCTCCAGCCAAATAGCCAGGGAGAAACTGAGGCCTTCTGTCAATGGCCACATGACTGAGCCTCCAAAGGGATCTGCCAACCATTCACATGATGCATTCCTAACTGACTGCCACCGAAGAAAGATCCTGAGACAGCACCACCAAGCTAGGCTGCTCCCAAATTCCTGATTACACTGTGAGATAATAAATGTTTTAAGCCAATGAAATTTGGGGTAATCTGTTACTTGGCAGTGGATAACAAATACACTTACCCTTGCCACCACTTATATATACTAATGTTTAGCTTTTGAAAGCTGTCAGCACAAGGAATGCCAGACACATCCTTTCCTGGAAATGAACCATAAATTAGATCTAGCTCAGGTCACAATATAAATATCATGCGCTTCAAACAAATTGGAGACTTTCCTCTATATTATACACTCATTTTCTCCAAACTACAAAACTTTTTGTATTACAAAGTCTTTTAAATAAAGCTATATCATTTCTCTTTGGGTTTATGTCAGCCATTAAAAGAAATCTCAATTATTCTAATTATGATGTAATGTCACTAGTCAAAGATGGAAATGGCTCAGATGATGTATGGACTCTAGAAATAATATGCTCACCTCACAAGACTGAAAACCCATCAGAACATGTGAACACCCAAACTCCCCAGGTGGAGGTAGGGAGAGGAACCAGAGCTCAAACTTTTTAGACCACTCTAGACTCCCCAAACAGCTTCCAGTCTCCTTCTTCCTCCACTTACCTGGTGGTTTGAAGCTATTATGTACCCCAGAAAAGGCTATGTTCTTTGAATCCATTCCTGGGGGTGTAGACCTATTGTGGGTGGGACCTTTTGGTTAGGTTATTTCAATTCAGATGTGACCTACCTCATTCAAGGTGAGTCTTAATCCTTTTATTGGAGTCCTTTATGAAAGGATAAAAAACAGAAAAAGCCCAGAGAACTTGGAGAAAAAGCCTCTGGAGGAGCTTAGAGGAGAAGTCACTGAAGCCAGAAGCTGAAAGCAATGAAACCTGGGAGAGAAGGACCAGCAGACACTGGCCATGTGCCTTGTCATGTGACAAAGGGGTCCCAGATGCTGGTAGCTTTTCTTCAGAGAAGGTATCCTCCTGTTGATCCCTTAATTTGAACACTTTCATGGCCTTAGAATTGTAACTTGTAAGCTAATAAATCCCCACTGTAAAATCCAACCCTTTTCTGGTATATTGCATTCTGGCAGCCTTAGCAAACCAAAACAACTTATATAAGAAGAGGGGAGTAATATCAACCATGTCTTAGATGTGTGTAACACTTCATAATTTTAAAAGTAGTGCTGTTATGTATATGGTCTCTCTACTCCTCACAGCAACCCTAACTGCTAGGTTTAAAGTAAGAGGGCTATTACTTTTTTTGTAGAAAGAGAGAGGAGAGAGAGAGGGGTGGAGAGAAGAGAGGGAGGGAAGAGAAGAGGAGAGGGAGAGAGAAACAGATTTAGTAAAGAATAAAAATAGCTTTTGGTTATTTCTATGAAGTTATTAGGATGCTTTACAGAGAATGTGTAAGGCCCAGGAGTTTAATGGACAGGTCTTAGGACCAAATCAGGGGTTAAGTAGGGATAGGCAGAGTGTACCTTGTGGGCCCCATTACCAGGATTCTACCAGAGCACTTTTTTCTCACCTGTTCAGCATTGTCCAGGGTACTCTCACCAGAATAACCTCTATGTTTGGATTAGAGTATTGCTCCCATGACTCTTAATTGTTCAAGCGCCCTGACAACCTATAGATTATCTCTAAAACATACTTAACTCCCTGGAGCCAGGGTACTGGGTATCCTTCCTCTCTGTACCTGTTTCAGTTTACTAAAGCTGCTGGAATGTAATACACCAGAAATAGGTTGGCTTTTTCAATGGAGACTTACTAGGTTACAAATTTACAGTTCTAAGGCCATGAAAATATCCAAATTAAGGCATCAAGAGGAGGATACCTTCTCTGAAGAAAGGCCAATGGCATCTGGGGTTCCTCTGTCACGCAGGAAGTCACATGGTTAGCGTCTGCTGATCCTTCTTTCCCAGGTTTAGCTTCTGGTTTCAGTGGCTGTCTCCAAATGTCTCTTGGTGTTTCTCTCTTAGTTTCTCTGAGCTCTCTGAGTTTCCTCTGTCTTTTATCCTCTCATAGAGGACTCCAGCAAGGGGATTAAGACCCTCCTTGAGGGTCACATTTCTATGAAAACAACCTAATCAAAATGTCTCACCCAACAATAGGTCTGCTCCGACAAGAATGGATTAAAAGAACATAGCCTTTTCTGGGGTACATAACAGATTCAAACAAGCACAGTACCCCCAACAGCTTGTAATACAACAAACTCATATAATAAATCTGTGAGGAAGGAAAGGAAGGAAGAAGACAAGAGGGGAGTTAAGAAGGGGTTTAACGTCCAATACAGTTTTCTCATTTTCTTCAAACTACAAAACTTATTTATTTATAAGTATTTTAAACAAAGCTGTATCATTCCTCTCTATGGATCTCCTCTATTTAAAAATTTCTGAAGTGGACAAAACCATGTAGAAGACATTAATGAAAGTACAAAGCAAGTAAAGTGGAAAACTGCCTCTCTGAGTTAATGGTGATTCATCTCCTAAGGAATACAGGTTGTGAGGTACAATTAAGAGACTTATGTTTATATGAATATTTCACTCTCAAAAAGCTTCAAGAGACAAGAAGCATCTAGATGACAGCAATGATTTTGCCATGCTGGAATTAATATCCTGGTCCATTAAGAACAGAATCTGTATTTGTAGCAATGTCACATATAAAACAGGGCCCTGCCCACAAGCACTTGTAATTTAATTGATATCTAAGAAAACAATGTAAAGAAACCCCTCTATGCCCACACTATATTGGGGGTGGCAAAATCATCATGTTATTCACACCCGCTGATAACATCTGGTTTCCAAGGCCTGAGTGGCCCCACCTGGGCTCTTGACCCTGACAGAATTCCCAGGGAGGCATTCAAGCCTCTGTCTGGTGTGTCCCTGCAGGTACAGAAACATTCCAGGTGAGCCTGACACCTTCACAGGATGAGCCCCGTGACCAAATATTTAATGGGTTCAGGAGCAAAAATGCAACAAATCACAAAACATTGTGGATATCTGTGCTTATATCTTTCCCATCCATGGTAATCTCCCCACCTACTGGTAGAAAGATTAAAGCAATAAAATAGGACCCAATGCCGACTTTCACGTTAGTGTATTTGTTTAACTGGAACAGGCAATTTGCTTACCCATCTGGCTCAATCTATAATCCCATTGTTTTAGAATCCATCTCAGACATACTTCCCTAAATGATTTGGAATCACAGTGTTTTAGTTTAGAAAGATCATGTAAAGAAAGTATCTGAACTGAATGAAAGATTAAAATGTCCACCTAAGGATATACTTATAAAATACTTAGGAAAGTTGTTGATTGTTTAGAGATAGGTTTATTTCAAAGTGGGGTTTAGGAGACTACATGACAGAGTACTAGACAGAACACATTTTTAGGAGGCTGTGGTAACTAGTCTCCAAAGATGGCCCCCAACAACTCCCCCTCTCTGTATGTAGCATGCTGCTGCTCATGTCGCAAGTGGAGTGAAGTGATTTTTCCCTCTTGAGCTGCCTTGTAAGAGCTACAAGAGGCCTTATGGTGAGACTACACAGAGAGGCCATGTGGAGAGGCTACCCAGAGAGGAGACTCCATGAGGCTGTGTGGAGAAGAACCTTGGAACACAACTAAGAACTGAGGCCCAGGCATATGACCCCCTAGAGCTGCCCCCACCAGCTTCCAGCTGTTCAAGCCGCCCTCACTGAGTGGTCAAGAGGGTGACAGAGGAGCCATCTTGGATGTTCCAGCCTCAACAGCCATCATGTGGAGCTGAGACAAGCTGACCCCACACGCCCTGTTCAAATTCCAGATGCATGGTATCTTAGAAGCAATAAAATGATTATTTTAAATAGATACCAGAGTTTGGCATAGACATTGTATGCAGCAACAGATAACTGAAACAGACTAAAGTCACATAGATTTTTTTTTCTCTTTTTTAAGTCACACCTGATCATGTTTTATGGAAATCATTCACAGAAAACCCAGTTGCTCTAAGAATTTACTTGGAATCTGATCAGATATGCTGTAGAAGGGGTAGAAAGTTTCAGGAAGAATTTAAAAAAAATAACATTTCTTAATTGTTCTCATTATTTTTAAATGATCAGGGCAGTAGGGGAAGCATATAGAGAATCAACTCAGTAGTACTAAGTATAAGATAATTCTAATTTAATAGTAATAACTACTTTTCTTGAGTGATTACCATAGCTAAGTGCTAAGTGCTTCACATCTATGATCTCATTATTCCTCACAACAAACCTAAGAGAGGTATTATTACCTGCATTTTACACAGATGAGGAAACTGGGGCTCAAAGAGATTAAGTAATTTGTTTAAGTTCACACACCTAGTAAATTGTGGAGCTGGGATTTGAACCCGACCAGCCCGACTTAAAAGCCATTTAACTACTTACTGTATTATACAGCCTCCACCCTTAATAAAAAAATACTTTCATTATTTGGTTACTTTTATGTTCAGAGAGGAATGTGTCCCACAGTAATAACAGCAAAAATAAAAGCCATATTTCGGACCTAAGTGACTCATATTTCATGCAATTTGACATCCTTTTGTGCTAAAACCATGGTATTTGGTCAGCTTCATGCTATATATAATTCTGGGACGAAATAGGAAAAATTATCATACACAATATGAGCATCTACCCTTTTGTTATGATATCTTATATGTCCTAAAATATTGTCCTATAAAAAGAAAAACTGAGGCACAACCATCTGATTCCCATGATTTATCCATGTCAGCCCTCCTGATTGACTTGTCCTCTACCTTCGCTACCCCTCCCCACCACAAACACGTGCCATCCCTTCATTAGTCAGAGAGGGCCTATACTGCTGGCCCTGATTAGCAAGGCTGTAGATGGCGATATATTCCACCCAGAGCCGGAAAATGGGAGGGAATGAAATCAACATAATTTTGCCAAAGGGTAAATTTTCTAGGTCATCAACTCTGCCAGCCTTACAAAATGGTTTCCTGTTCCAAAGAATCTAAAACACTGTAAGAATCCCCCAAAAGAAGAAGTTTTGCTAATATCAAGTAAATGGCTAGTTTTGTTTGCTTCTAGAACCTCAATGAGCAACTTGCTTTCACAAGAGATCAAGGGAGAGGATATTCTTGTCTGTCTGATGAAAAGTTGAAGGAGAAGTCACCACGCCTCAGTACACCTGATCTTTTACTTCCCCAAAGAACCTTCACATTCTCTCAGCTTTGCCAAAGTTGTGCTAGAATTTAGAATGATGTTTTGCTGCATCGAAGGACAATGAACCATAGGACTGATATGCTTGCCTTATGCCAAATACTTCGTTTATGTCCTTACAGTAAAAGGAGAATCTGACTTCGTATCAGAGAACCTTACATGCCACTTTTAATAGTGCTATCCTGGAGAAGACTCTTAATCTCTTTCTTTTTCAGATTCTTCACCTGGAAAATTATGATGATAAGACAATATGCCACAGGGTTGTTATAAGAATTAAATGAGATAGCACTTGTGAAAGCACTTTGTAAACTACAAAGCACATTGCAAATTTCAAATAATATAAGGTCTCCTGTCTTATAGGAATGTTATGCTGTGAGTATCCTACTTTCAACTTTCCAAAGAAAATACATATTTTTATATATCATATTTGTTGTTTAAATCAGACACATCAAAATACCAGAAGAGCGGAAATATTTAATTTTCTAAGCCTGATCAATTTATAATATACTGTTTGCTATCCAGTGGATTCCATTCATTAATTCATTCAACAAAAAATTGTTTTGACCAATTTACCACAGTGAACAAAACTATCCTCATGGAACTTACATTTTAAATGAGAGAGAATACAATAAACACAAAAACAAGGTGCTATTAATTATAATGTCCAGTTTTGGTAAGTTTCACAAAGGAAAATGAAGAGACATAAGTAGAAAAAGTGATGAAAGGTACTACTTTAGGGTAGCCAAGGCAGGTCTCTCAGACGGATGATGTTTGAACAGAAGCTTGAATGAAGGGAGGGTGTGAGCAAGTGCACACCTGGGGACAGAGCATTTCCAGGCAGAGGCAATAAGTGCAAAGGCTTGAGCTAGATGTGATCCAGGAAAGGCAAAAAGCCCTGAATGGCTGGAAGGACTGAGCAAGGAGAGAGAGGAGACGATATGGCGAGGCAGCAGATCATACATCGTGCTGCTTTGGGTTTTATTCTGAATGTGATGGGAAAGCACAGGAGCGTTTTGAGAAGGGGAGAATGCTGTTTGACTTCAGTTTTTCAGGAATACCTGTGGCTGATATGTAGAGAACAGACTGTAGGGGAAGCAAACATGAAAAGGGGAAGACCAGGCTGGAGGCCATTAGAGATGGCAGAAATACGGACTTGGATGATAGCAGCAGTGAACGGGCTAGCAGGTAGTCAGACACTAGATATATTTTAAAGATATGTACAAAGAATTTCCTGATAGAACAAAGGTGGGACATGAGAGAAAGGAAGGTGTCCCAGATAATTCCTAAATTTTTTTTTTTTTTTGGCTTGAATAACTGGGTTATTTAGATTTACTGACATGGGGTACACTAGGGAAGGAGCAGGATTTTGAGGGCAGATAATCATAGTTGTTTTATATCTGTTATACTTGGAAGGCATGTCAGACGTTCAAGTAGGTATATTGAGAAGGCTGTTGGGTATATGAGTCTGGGATGAAGGATAGAGATTAGCATTAGAGATACAAATAGAGGGCTCATCAGCACAAAGGATTTAAAAGTAATTAAGTAAAGTATCTCAAGATGAGATGGTTCTGGATTTAAGGGGGCCTTAAATCCAATGACTGGTGTACTTATAAGAGAAAGGAGAGAGAGATTTGACAGCCACAGCCAGAGAGACACAGGGGGAAAGCCACGTGAAGACGGAGGTTAAGACCGTGATCCATCCACAAGGCAATGAATGCCACGGATTTCCAGAGCTCCTGAAGCCAGGAGAGAGGCGTGCAAGGGATGCTCCCTCAGAGTCTCCAGAAGGAACCAACCCTGCCAACACCTTGATTTCTGGCCTCCAGAACTCTGAGAGAATAATTTTCTGTAGTTTGAAGCCACTAAGTTTGTCGTAACTTGTTATGGCAGCCCTAGGAAAAAAAACACCAGGCAAGAAAATAGAATGCAATGAATTAGGCACCCTTTGGAGACCTCCATAGCCTTACAGAAAGTATTTCAGAGGTATGATGGGTAACAAAAGTCCTGGTTGGACAAGGTTTCAAGAGAAAGTGGGAGAAGAGGAAGTCAAGACAAGTATAAGCAACTCTCATGAAGTTTTTCTGTAAAGAGGATCAGAAAAATAATGGGAGAAATGGGTTCAAGGAAAGCATGTATGCGTTTTTAAGATAGATGATAGCCTGTTTGTGTGCTGACAAGAATGACCCAACAAAGAGGGGAAGAATAAAGTGGGAGGGAGAGGGATCCTTCTAGGAGCAAAACTTGCACAGATGAGAGCACAAGTGAGAGGGCTGGCTTTAGACAGGACCAAGGACATTCATAGTAATAGGAGAAAAGTGGAGGATATGGGTACGAATGAAGATACATTGGTAGACGTGGGGGTGGAAGAGTGTGGGGTTTCTACATACTGGTTCTGTTCTCTCATAATAAGAAGCAACGTCATCAGCTGGGCTGGGAACAGGGATTTGAAAATCTGTGGAGAGGCACAGATAGGAGAGAGTGAAGGACTTGGGGAATGGCCGTTGGATTGCGGGGTCAGCACTGAGGGCCCATTCTGGTTTATGTGGTCACAAATTTAAAATGAAATCAGTCAGCAGATCTCTGAATTTGTCTCCAGCCACATTCAGTTAGACAAAGTATTTAGTCAGAGTACTATGTTTTGTCAGTATTAAGGTTTTCCCAGGTGAATATAATGGGACAGGGGGCAAGGGAGTTGACATTTTGTGCGTAAGAGTGATGATAATGGGCCAAAAATGCTATACTGGATTAAGGTTTAAAATGTACAGGGTTTCTATTTGGAATGATGGAAATATTTTGGTAATGGATGGTGGTGATGGTGGCACAACATTGTGAATGGAATTAACAGCATTGAAATATATAGCTGACTGTGGTTACAAGTGGAAATGTTAGATTGTCTATACAGCAACAGAATAAAAATTTAAAAATAAATCCATGGAACTACACTACACAGTGAACCCTAAATTAAACCATGGACTAAAGTTAATAGTATGATTAGAAAAATGTGCTTTCATCAATTGTTACAAATATACCACATCAATACAAGGTGTTAATAATAGGGTGGTGTATGAGAAACCTGTATTTTATGCATTTTGGTTCTGTAAATGTACAACTTGTATAATCAAAAAAAAAAAAAAAACAACAATGCACATGGAGGGAGTTAGCTAGAATTATGGGTGAAGGTCAGGGAAAGGGATAAACTGAGGCTTTTGGAGATGGTGAAATTGCTGGTAATGACAGGTCTAGGGTGTTAGAGTGAGCATGGCTGGGATGAGGACAGCAGACTGAGAAGCACAGGTGCAAGAAGGGGTCAAGGGTGCAAGGGATGTGGACAGTGAAATCACTAGGACAATGCCAGGAATTGCGCTGGAAAGAAAGACGGTCAACATCATCCCCGAATGAGGGGCCCAGGGAGGGATGAGGAGGACTAGAGTGCAGCAAGGATGGCGAGTGTTACAGAACAAAAGGCATCCAACGCTGGAGAGGGAAGTAGGAGAGGTCCTCGGGGGAGAACTGGATTTTGTTTAGAACAAAAAGAAAAACAGTGTCTCAGAGAGAGTTGGAGATTTTCCTGAGGATGCACCCCAAGTTCCACAGGCCACAAGAGAAGAATCTAGGGGGTGGGGTAGGGCTGGAGGGGGGTGTACTATCTGAACATATGTCAGATATGTCATCTGAACATATGTCACGTATGGTCAGAAGACCCCAGTGGACAAGGAGTGACCAGAGAGGCTGGGCCTCTGGTAGTCACCGAGGTAGACAGGAATGCAGAGGCCGATGGGACAGTCTTGAGGATCTTTTAAGGGGAGATAGGTGATCAGTTCTCACTATTGCTTCCTTTTGGGGGTGGGTCACCAAGGCCTTGTGCAGTGGGGAGGTGGGGAGAAAAGGAGTGGGGGCTGTGAATGGGGACCTCACCGGGAGGACAGGGAGCTCCTTGGGCCTCCACATCCTCATTAGATATGAGTGGAATGAGAAATGAATAGAAATAATTCTGACTTTTCACTGGTCATGTGAGCTCTGTGTCATCATTAGATTTTTATTAAAATGTATATTGTTAATAACCTTTATGTTTTTATTTGGGAGCTTATGAAAAGCCAATTGACTGCTTAATTATTCTTCAAAGAGGGCACCAAAAAAGAGAGAAAATGCATTTTAATGTGCATTGAACCATGTGTTCCTAGAAAAATTGTATGGACATGGAATCTTATAAACCAAATATTATCAATAGGTTGGAAGTTAAAGGAAGTTGTTATTTTGCCAAGTGGAATCCTTTGCAATACAAGAGACCCTTGACTGCCTTGTTTCTGAAATTTTGCTCTTTGCATGTTAGGTTACCTTAAATATTAACACATAAAAGAAAGAGAGAGAGAAGAAAAGAAAGTTACAGTGGATTAAACCCTCTAGTATTTTAAAAACAGTACCCACATAATTCAACTGGGAAAGCTCACTAGAACCAAACATATTTTTTTAGTACTTCAATGCATCTCTTGTCTTGACATAAATAAGCATAAATTTATCCTTATATTTATATTTGTAACACAAATAAAAACACTTCTGCTACTGAGAGTTTTATATGGAAATTACCCTACAGATCAATTTTCTTTTTCTACAGAATTAGTGCAGGGATGATAAAGGAAGAAGTCAGATGATTAAATGTGACTGAGAGGCACCTCTGCAAAATGTATTGATTATTAAAAAAGTCTTGTTCATTAAAATAATCAGTTCCAGCATTACTCTGATAAGTCAAATTTCTTTTAGTCTACAGATGATATCAATGCTTCTATTATTTCAAACAAGGTGATGATTCTCTAAAACAAAGTCATTATTTTCTGCAGATCAGGGGATCTCTAAATGACAAGTGTGTACTTTCCACACACCAAGAAGTAAGTACATCAAGGCAGCAAATTACCAAATGGTGGCCTTTTAGCTTCCAACAGTTTGTTGAATTTATCTACAGGAGCGATTCACTTACAGAGTATGTTAGTCACCATCCGTCTCTGAAGGCTTTTAAAAAGTACCTGCTTTTCATAAAATTTACTATGACAGCATCACTGTTCTAAGATGAAGGTAGTGAAAGGTAATAATATGAGTCAGGGTAGCTTGAGGCACCTAATATCCATGTTCCCAGGTGCTCTGTGGTCAGCATGACCATGTCTTTATCATGCTGTTGCAGCCCCATGACTTGAAAAGAACCCCTCGAGGGCAGGGTCTGCCTTCCATCACTTTATCCCCAGCCGTCTATGTAATAAACATTGAATAAGTATTGAAATTGGTGAGTAATGAAGGCAATGCACAAATAGTCTCAAATCAGAATGGAAGAGGAATGAAATATGGGCTCTTTTTACTCTTGACAATTCAAACAAAACAAATCTATCTGATAGATTCTTGACAATACTTGCCACCTAAAGAGTTTTATTTGTAAATGTTTCTGACATAGTATTTAATATACCCCTTTAAAAAGAAATTGATGCTTCTAATAGCTTCCATGCTATTAAAAGAAAGGGTAGACTGAAACTATCAAACTCCAATCCAGTAGCTTTGACTCTTGAAGATGATTGTGTAACAATGTAGCTTACAAGGGGTGACAGTGTGATTGTGAAAACCTTGTGGATCACACTCTCTTTATCCAGTGTATGGATGGATGAATAGAAAAATGGGGACAAAACTAAATGAAAAATAGGGTGGGAGGGATGGGATGATTTGGGTGTTCTTTTTTACTTATATTTTTCATTCTTATCTTATTCTTTCTGGTGTAAGGAAAATGTTCAAAAATAGATTGGGGTGATGAATGCACAACCATATGATGGTGCTGTAAACAGTTGATTGTACACCATGGATGACTGTATGACATGTGAAAATATCTCAATAAAGCTGAATTTAATTTAAAAAAGAAAAAAAAGAAAAGGTAGGATTGTGGAAAGTGGTGAAGTAGGAAGCTCCAGGAATCAATCCCTCCAATAGAACAACTGTGAAATAGGCAGCAACTACCTGAATCAACTCTTTTGAAACTCCAGAGTCTAGGAGAGCACTGAGCAGCATACAGGGAAAGTGGGAGGGAGAGGCTGGTAAACGGTGGTAGATAACGGTGAACTGCTCTCTCCAGGCAGCAGCTACTGCCACCCCGGCCCCAGCCTCACGGCAGGGCAGCAGTGAAGCACTCAACACCGAGCCCCTGGTGGGATATAAAACACCTGCTTTCCCCAGAACCAAGGTTGTGCAGTCCGATAACCTGGTCACTACTATCAGATCACGAGGGTGCATGGTTCTGAGGGCGGCCTCTGTTCCAACCTGCCCTGGGCGAAAGCCGGCAGAGGACCTTAAAGACAGTGCTCTTCTGCAAGATTACAGAAAACAATTAAATGACCATATTTTACTGGGCAAGAGCCAAATCAAGAGAACACAGCTTCAAAAGAGCCAGAGGAGAAGCTCCTGCACCCCCCTCAACTCTCTTCCATGGGCAGTGTGGAGTCAGCCAGCTGCCCTTCTGTGGGTTCCTGGCTTCCTTCTCCATCCAGCTGGGACTGACCTGGGAAACGCCTCTTTGGCTGGCTCACCCCTCCTGGAATTTGCCCTCCAGGCAAAAGTAGCTTGAGACATGGTTTAAGAAACAATTGAGTCAGGCAACACAGGGCAAAGACTTATCTGCTTTAAGTCCTGTGGCAAGAGCAGTTGGGAGAGGGATAAGGTCTGTTTCCTGGGGAGTAGATGGGGCACCTCAAATTCCTGTAAATAGGGGAACTCCTAAGGCCCACTAGCAAACACAAGTCCAGCACAAGACGCAGGCCGGGAAAAGACGGGGAGGACATGCACTTTGCACTTTGCCTTGGGCTGACCTTCTTAATAGGGGGGTTCAATGCTGAAGGAAGCGCAACCAGCCAATGCAAAGCCAATTTGCAAAGACCGTGAAAGGCACTCAAGAAAATCTCTGTTACATCTCTAGCTTAATACAAACTCAAGAAACTCAGGAACTGTATCCCAGAGTTAACATTTTAAAATATCAGAATGTACACTGTGCAACAAAAGATCACAAGGCAAACAAAGAAACAGGTAAATGATGGCCCAACCAAAGAAAGAGGATAAAAATCCAGAAAACAATAATGAAGACCAGACTGTGAACATAGCCAACAAATACTTTAAAAAAAGGATCTTCAATATGCTCAAGGAGATGAAGGAAAATACAAAGAGAGAACTAAAGGATATCAGGAAAACAATGAATGAATATTATGAGAATCTCAATAATGGGATAGGAATTCTAGAAAGGAACCAAACAGAACACCACAATAACTGAAATGAAAAATACCCAGGAGGGTTTCAAGAGCAGATTGGAGCTGGCAGAAGAAAGAATCAGCAAGCTCGAAAACAAGACAATATGAAATGAGTCAGGCTGAGGAGCAGAAAGGAAAAAGATCTGTGTGATACCATTAGGTATATCAATACATATATTATGAGAATCCCAGAGGGAGAAAAAGAGAGAAAGGGGCAGAAGTAATATTCAAAAAAATAATGACCTTGTAAACAATGGACTATACTTAATAATACAACTATAGAAATGTTCTTCTATGAATTGTTAATAAATGTACCACACTAGTGGAGAGTGTTAACAATAGGGTGGTATATGGGAACTCTGTATTTTATGCATGATTTTTCTGTAAACCTACAAGTTCTCTAATAAAAAGAAAAGAAAAAATGACAGATAACTTCCCAAAGTTGACAAAAAGGTATGAATATGCACATTTGAGAAGCCATCAAACACCAAATAGGATGAATTAAAGAGAACTTATGCCCAGGCACCTGTTGGTCAAACTGTCAAATGCAAAGGACAAAGAGTTCTGAAAGCTTCACGAGAAAAGCAATGTGTTACATACAAGGGAGCCACAAATAGATTACATGCCCATTTCTCATCTGAAACAATGAAAGCAAGGAAGTGCTCAGAGAAAACAACCGCCAGCCAAGAATTTTATATGTCGCAAGTCTTTCTTTCAAAAATGAAGGAGAGATTAAGACATTCCCATATAAACAAAAGCTGAGGGACTTCATTACCATGAGCAATGGTAAAGGGAGTACTTCAGACTGAAAGGAAAGGACACTAGACAGTGGAAAAGTGGCATAAAGAAATAAAGACTTCCAGTAAAGGCAACTATTTGGGTAATTATAAATCCCAGTATCATTGTATTGTATTTTTTAATACATAACTCCATTTCTTACTTCCTACAGGTGCTAAAATGAAAATGCATAGAAGTAATGATAAATCTGTGGTTTTGAACATACAATGTACAAAGATATAATTTGGAACAAGTACAAAAAAATAAAAAACATGGGGGGATGGAAGGGTAGAGGAACAGTGTTTGTCTATGCTATTGAAGTTAAGTTGGTATAAAATAAAAAACAAATGCTATAAATCTAGGATGTTAAATTTTAACCCATGGTAACCACAAAGAAAATATATGAAAAACATATCCAGAAAGAAATGCAAAGGGATTCAATACAGCAGAATGCAAAAAGATTAAATAAATATGAAAGTCGGCATTAATGAAAGAATTGAGAGACAAAAAAATGTATAATTCTTGCAAAATAGCAAATTGGCAGAAGAATGTCCTGCATTATCAGTAGTTACTTTAAATGTAAATGGATTAAACGCTCCAATCAAAAGGCAGAGATTGGCAGAATGGATTTAAAAAAAAAAAAAAGCATGACCCAATTATATGCTGTCTGCAAGAGACCTTAACTTAAATTCAAAGATGTAAACAGGTTGAAAGGGAAAGAATGTTAAAATATACACCATGCAAATAGTAACCAAAAGAGAGCAGGAGTAGCTATACTAATATCAGATAAAATAGACTTAAGACAAAAACTATTACAAGGGACAAAGAGCATCATTATATACTGGTAAAGGGATCAATTCAACAAGAAGACATGAAAATTGTAAATCTATATGTACCTAACAGCACAGCCCCAAAATACATGAAGCAAATGTTGACGATGTGAAGGAAAAAATAGATGGTTATACAAAAATAGGAGATTTCAGTACATCACTTTCAATAATGGATTGAACATCTAAACAGAAGGTCAATAATGAAATAGAAGTTTTGAACAATACTATAAACCAACTAGACCTAATGGATATATATAGAACATTTCATCTGACAGCAGCAGGATACATATTTTTCTCCAGAGCACATGGATCATTTTTCAGGATAGACCATATGTTAGGTCACAAAACAAGTCTCAATAAATTCAAAAATATTGATATTACACAATGTATCTTCTCTGAGCACAATGAAATGAAACTAGAAATCAATAATAGAGGGAGAAATGGAAAATTCACAAATGGGTGGAAATTAGGCAATGTACCCTTAAATAACAAATGGGTCAAAGAAAAAATCACAAGGGAAATTAAGAAATATCTTGAGGCAAAAGAAAATGTACACACAACATACTAGAACTTATGGGATGCAGCACAGACAGTGCTGAGAGGGAAATTTATACCTCTAAATGCTTACATTAAAAAGGAAGAAATACCTAAAATCAGAGATCTATTCTCCAAACTGGAGAATTGAGAAAAAGAAGAGCAAGCTGAACCAAAAGCAAGCAGAAGGAAGGAAAAAACAAAGATTAGAGTGGAGATAAATAAAATTGAGAAAACTGTATGGAAAATCAACAAAACCAAAAGTTGGCTCCTTGAAAGGATCCATAAATCGACAAGCTTTAGCTAGACTGATAAAGAAAAAAAAGAGAGAGAGGACCCAAATAACTAAAATCAGAAATATAAAGGGGACATTACTAGCAAACCCACAGAAATAAAAAGGAATATAAGAAGATACTATGAACAACTGTACGCCAATAAATTAGATAACATAGATTAAATGCAGTTTCTTAGAAACACACATACTACCTACATTGACTCAAGAAGAAATAGAAGATCTCAACAAACTGGTAGAGATTGAATCGGTAATCAAAAAGTTCCCAACAAAGAAAAGCCCAGGACCAGATGGCTTCAGAGGGGAATTCTACCAAATGTTCCAAGAAGACATAAGTCTAATCCTGCTCAAACTTTTCCAAAAAACTGAAGAGGGAGAGAAGAATGCACAGAAGCTGAAAGAAGCCAAACAGACAGGGAGCCTCTGAAGACAGAAGAAAAATGTTGCGTTTATCTATGCTATGGAAATTTACAATTGGAACAGGCCTCAGGAAACTTCCAGCTGATTCTTTCCTTTTACAGATCTGGGGAAACAGATACAAGGGAATGAAGAGAACTTCTACAGGCCCTGCCAAGCCAGCCTTCCTGTACTACTGCCGCTCCTGGCTCCTCGCCATGCCGCTCTACTCAGTTACTGTAAAATGGGGAAAGGAGAAATTTGAAGATGTAGAATTGAATACCGATGAACCTCCAATGGTGTTCAAGGCTCAGCTTTTTGAACTGACTGGAGTCCAGCCGGCCAGACAGAAACTTATGGTGAAAGGAGGAATGTTGTAGGATGATGACTGGGGAAACATCAAAATAAAAAATGGAATTACTCTACTAATGATGGGGTCAGCAGGTGCTCTCCCTGAGGAACCATCAGCTAAAACTGTCTTTGTAGAACACATAACAGAAGAACAGTTAGCATCTGCTTTGGAATTACCATATGGATTGACAAATCTTGGTAATACTTGTTACATGAATGCCACAGTTCAGTGTATCTGGTCTGTGCCTGAACTTAAAGATGCCCTTAAAAGGAATGCAGGTGCCTTGAGAGCTTCAGAGGAAATGGCTTCAGCACAGTATATTACTTCAGCCCTGAGAGATTTGTTTGACTCCATGGATAAAACTTCTAGCATTCCACCTATTATTCTACTGCAGTTTTTGCACATGGCTTTCCCACAGTTTGCGGAGAAGGGTGAACAAGGACAATATCTTCAACAGGATGCAAATGAATGTTGGATACAAATGATGCAAGTATTACAACAGAAATTGGAAGCCTTAGAGGATGATTCTGTTAAAGAAACAGATTCCTCATCTGCATCAGCAGTGACACCTTCTAAAAAAAAAAGTTTAATTGATCAGTTCTTTGGTGTTGAGTTTGAAACTACCATGAAATGTACAGAACCTGAAGAAGAAGTCACAAAAGGAAAGGAAAATCAGCTTCAGCTTAGCTGCTTTATCAATCAAGAACTCAAGTATCTTTTTACAGGACTTAAATTGCGACCTCAAGAAGAAATCACTAAACAATCTCCAACACTGCAAAGAAATGCTTTGTGTATCAAATCTTCCAAAATCAGCTGTCTACCTGCTTACTCGACTATTCAAATTGTTCGATTTTTTTAATAAAGAGAAGGAATCTGTGAATGCCAAAGTTCTTAGGGATGTTAAATTTCCTCTTATGTTGGATGTGTATGAACTATGTACACCAGAACTTCAAGAGAAAATGGTCTCTTTTTGATCAAAATTCAAGGATCTAGAAAATAAAAAAGTGAATCAGCAGCCAAAGACAAGTAACAAAAAGAGTTGTCCCCAGGAGGAAGTTAATATGAACCCTTTTCTTTTGCTGATCATATTGGCTCCAACAACTGTGGATACTATGACTTATAAGCAGTGCTAACACATCAGGGAAGGGCTAGTTCTTCAGGTCATTATGCATCATGGGTGAAAAGGAAACAAGATGAATGGATTAAGTTTGATGATGATAAGGTCAGCATTGTTACACCAGAAGATATCGTGCGGCTTTCTGGTGTTGGGAGACTGGCATATAGCTTATGTTCTACTCTATGGACCTTGAAGAGTTGAAATACTAGAAGAGGAAATTGAACAGTAATCTTCATTTTAGCTATTTATGCTTAGATGTGAAATAAATGTTACTTGTTGATAGATTTCTTTAATCCAGAGCTTTAGAGGAAGATATTAGGTGGTTTTATGTTTCCCCTCATGAGGAATAAAAGAGGGCAGAAGCAGACTTCAAAACCAGTTCATGTATCAAACTAAAAATTTACAGAAAAGTTGAAATTATTTTTGGACTGTGATGCCCTGTGTAAAGGGTATCAGGAAGACATTTTTAAAAGACTTATTTCTGCATAATTTTTAAATTCTAGGTTGAATTGCCTTTCAATCATAACCTTCTGTGAATTTTCTCCATGCCTTTCTCAGCCTAAGGTTCAGCACCCAGGTGTTTATTGCACACCTGTTACCCTATTATTTGTTGTCCTTGTATGGTTCAAACCACCATTCATAGCTGCCATCCTTTGCCTTATCTAACAAAAATTTTGCCAGGAAAGTGGAAAGGAAAGGTGTTGTTCTTTGTGTAAACTCTGTGCTACTGTCCCACATCCCATGGAAACATGGGTACAATCAAGTGTTCATTCAGCCTGACTGGCTGACCCAGTCTGTTCTGTTGGTGGCTTTTTATGACTTAAAAATAAATTGTGATTAATAATAGTTAAAAAAAAATGAAGAGGAAGAAACACTCCCTAACTCATTTTATGAAGCCAACATCACATCAAAGCTGGATGAAAATACCATGAGAAAAGAAAACCAAAAACCAATATCTCTTATGAAATTACAAATTACATGCAAAAAATCATCAACAAAAATACAAGAAAGCCAAATCAAACAGCATATTAAAAGACGTAACTCCCATGAGCAAGTGGGACTTATCCTGGTATTCAAGGGTGGTTCAACATAAGAAAATAAATTAATGTGATACACCACACTAATAGAATGAAGGAAAAAAAAAAAACACATGTTCATCTCAACTGATGCACAAAAGGCATTTGACAAAATACAGCACCATTTCTTGATAAAAACCCTTAGAACACTAGGATAGAGGGAAACTTCCTCAACATGATAAAGGGTATATATTTAAATCCCACAGCCAACATCTTACTTAATGATGAAAGACTGAAAGCTTTCCCTCTAAGATGAGGAATAAGATAAGGATGCCCACTGTCACCACTGTTATTCAACATTGTACTGGAAGTTTGATGGACCAATTAGACAAGAAAAAGAAATAAAAGGCATCCAAATTGGAAAGGAAGAAGTTAAACTTTCCCTATTTGCAGATGCTATGATCCTATATCTAGAAAATCCTGAAAAAAAAAAAAACAAAAAACACAACAAAACTCCCAGAGCTAATAAATGAATTCAGCAAAGTGGCAGTGTACAAGATCAATACCCCAAAATCAGTAGTGTTTCTGTACACAAGCAATGAACAATCAGAAGAAATCAAGAAAAATATTCCATTTACAATAACAACGAAAAGAATCAAATATCTAAGAATAAATCTGAGGATCATAAAGGGCTTGAACACAGAAAATTACAAAACACTGCTAAAAGAAATTAAAGAAGACCTACTAAATGGAAGGATATTCCATGTTCATGGATTGGAAGACTAAATATCATTAAGATGTCAATACTATCCAAAGTGATTTACAGATGCAATGCAATCCCATTCAAAATTCCAAAAGCCTTCTTTGCAGAAATGGAAAAGCTAATCATCAAATTTATATGGAAGGGTAAGGAGCCCCAAATAGTCAAAGTCATCAAGAAAAAGAATGAAGTTGGAGCACTCACACTTCATGATCTTAAAACTTATTACAAAGCTACAGTAATCAAAATAGTATAGTACTGACACAGGGACAGACATATAGACCAATGGAATTGAACTGAGAGCACAGAAATCAACTCTCACATTTATGGCCAACTGATTTTTGACAAGGGAGCAGAGACACCTCAGTTGGGAAAGAATAGGCAATGGTTTTGTAGACTTCATACTGAAAGCACAAGCAATGAAAGAAAAAATAGATAAATGGGACGTCTTCAAAATTAAAAACTTTTTTTGCCTCAAAGGACTCTATTATGAAAGTAAAATGAGAACCCACTTATTGGGAGAAAATATTTGGAAATCACACATCCAATAAAGTTTTAATATCCAGAATATAAAAAGAAATCTCACAACTCAACAACAAAAGGACAAACAACCCAATTTGCAAATGGGCAAATGGCTTGAATAGACATTTCTCCAAAGAAGATACACAAATGACCAAAAAGCATATAAAAAGATGCTCAACATCATTAGCCAGTAGGGAAATGCAAACCAAAACCACAATGAGATACCATTTCACACCCACTAGAATGGCTACTATTAAAACAGAAAATTACCAGTGTTGGAGAGTATATGAGAAACAGGAACACTCACTCATTGCAGGTGAGAATGTAAAACATTGCAGCTGCTGTGGAAGACAGTTTGACAGAGGGCCATGGATTACAGTTAAAGAATAATTATAAAAATGCTCTTTCATCAGTTGCAGCAAATGTACCACACAAGGCAAGTTGTTAATAATAGGGTGGTATATGAGAACTCTGCATTTTACCTAACTTCTTGTAAAACAATAATCATTACTTGAGATAGTAATTTTCTCAAGTCTTTCAGTGATATCACATTTGAAAATAGGAACAATGGATATTGCAAGTGAAATAAGAAAAGTCCTATTTTTTTATCATTTGGTATTTAGTTACTATATTTTATAGTCTAAAAGTAGACATGACTTACCTATACAATCAGGGGTGATATTCAGTTTGACTCCAACTAATTAGAAGAGACACCAAATCAATCCATATGGAAGTTGGCTAGTATACCTTCCTGCTTGGTTGCCAAATGTAATTACTACAGACATTGGAATACCATGCAGGCATTAACTTTTGGTTGTTTAAGAAATAACTACATGGAAAACTCTCATAATATATTTTAAGTGAAAAAATGAAAGGCATTAAAATATATACACACATTATTTGCATATACACTTGGAATTATTCTAAGTATTTAAAAAATATATAAAACATATGCATTGAGAAACAACTAGAAAAAATCTATCAAAATGTTGAAAATGAGTCAATGATCATCTCTGAAGACTGGGACTTTTTTCCTTTTCATCTTTATGTATTTCTACAATTAAAAAAATAAGTCCACTTTATTTTTCACACAAAAAATACAATTTGAAAGAATGGAACAAATAGAATGGAAATAAAAATGTGTTGGTCACAAAAGCTTCCTCCACGCTTCTACCAAAGAAAGAGAAATCTGATTATTGCACTGCAAATTCCTCCTTGTCTTCCTTTCATTTCCAAACTTTGAAATGTATGGTTTATACTTACTGTCTTTATTTCCTCAGCATCTATTCACACCTCAATTCCTTGCCAGCCAGCCCCTGCCCCATTCCTACAGAAACCTAGCTCTCCAGTGTTTCCAGTGACTTATAATCATTCAATTCAATTCCTTGCTCAGTCTTCATTCTACAGTGACTATGGAAAAGGATTTTAAAATATAATTATAGGGAGAACCTAAGATGGTGGGCTAGGAGAGACAGGGCAAAAAAAAACCTCCGTGAAAAATACTAGATAGAGGCCAGAAAGTGACCCAGAACACCAGTTCCAGCAATGCACCAGCTGGACAAGATCTGCTAAATCCACAGAGACCATGCACTTGGTGAAACTGGGAGTCTGCATTCTGAAACAAGTGACTGAGCCTGCTGAATGTCTGGCAGCCATGCTGAGGTGTAGGGAAACTGTGGGTTGGTGTTTGGAGGCAGACTAGTTCTTTGTTAAAAAAAAAACCAAAAGCGGCTGCAGATACAGCAGCGAGAATCACACAGTGAAGCGCGGCAGGAAAGGGCTGTGCGTACACCTCAATATCTGGCGCGGAAGATAGCCTTTTGCACACCCACTGCTAGTTGTCTCGGAGTGAGGAGGGCAGAGGTGAGCCAAAAGGGGAAAAAAACCACGCTCCCTGCAGCAATCTTCCCGGCAGGCTGGGAACGCTCCTGCCCAGTGCCAGAGACACAGCCCAGAGCCGTGCCAAGGGACCCAGTGTGACAGGAAGTGTTTCCGGCAACGCCGCGCACATGCCACAATATTGGGAGTGGACAATAGCCTTTTGCGCACCCACAGTTAATTGTCCCGGAGCCGGAAAGGCGGAGCTGTGCGAAAAGGGGGAAGTTAACACGCTCCATTCAGCCATCTTTACAGCAGGCTAGGAATGCCCCTGCATGGTCCAGTGGCCCAGGGCTTCCCTTGAGGGACGGCGCGCACTTGTGATGTAGCACAACCTTCCCTCAGCAGAGGCCCTAGAAGGGCACAGTTGGGAAGAGGAACCCACCCAGAAATCCCAGGGACCCTACGCCAATACCAGGGACTTGTAGGTCAGTGGCAGAGACAATCTGTGGTGAGACTGAAATGAAGGTTTAGATTCTTGCAACAGCCTTAAATCTCCAAGAACACCTGGGAGGTTTGATTATTAAAGCTGCCCTGCCTCCCTAACCGCTCAGACACACGCCCCACATTCAGGGTGGACAGCACCAACAACACACCCAAACTTGGTGCACCAATTGGACCCCTCAAGAACCAGACCCCCACACACCACAAAGACAAAGTTGGGGAGAACTGACTTGAGGGGAATAGGTGACTCACGGATGCCATCTGCTGGTTAGTTAGAGAAAGTGTACGTGGATGCCATCTGCTGGTTAGTTAGAGAAAGTGCACCAAGCTGTAGATCTGACAAATTAGAGATTGGTGTCTGAATAATCCTTCATAACCTAAAAGAACCCTATCAAGTAAAGCAAATACCAAGAGCCCAAAACCAAAAGAAAATTATAAAGCATATGAAAAACCAGACGATATGGATAACCCAAACCCAAGAACCCAAATCAAAAGATCAGAGGAGACACAGTACTTGGAGCAATTAATCAAAGAACTAAAGACAAACAATGAGAGCATGGCACAGGATATAAAGGACATGAAGAAGAGCATGGCACAGGAATACAGGACATGAAGAAGACCCTAGAAGTGCATAAAGAAAAAACTGCAAGAGTAAATAAAAAAATAGATGATCTTATGGAAATAAAAGAAACTGTTGACTGAATTAAAAAGATTCTGGATACTCATAGTACGAGACTAGAGGAAGCTGAACAATGACTTAGTGACCTTGAGAACCACAGGATGGAAAATGAAAGAACAAAAGAAAGAATGGGGAAAAAAATCGAAAAAATCAAAATGGATCTCAGGGATATGATAGATAAAATAAAATGTACAAATATAAGACTCATTGTTGTCCCAAAAGGGGAAGAGAAGGGTAAAGGTCTAGAAAGAGTATTCAAAGAAATTGTTGGGGAAAACTTCCCAAACCTTCTACACAATATAAATACACAAAGCATTAAATGCCCAGCAAACTACAAATAGAATAAATCCAAATAAACCCACTCCAAGACATATTCTGATCAGACTATCAAATACTGAAGAGAAAGAGCAAGTTCTGAAAGCAGCAAGATTTATGCTTCATATATGTTTCCACAATGAAAAAAAAGACAGTCTAAATAGATAATGACAATTAAATGCCATAGATGATCCTGGATAAGATCTAAGAATAGAGGAGAAAAGGCTCAAAAGGACACAATTGGGACATAAGAAAAAAATGAAATATAGAATGTAAGCTTTATATCAATGTTAAATTTCTTGAACTTCTTAACTACACTTAATGAGATTACATAAATGAATATTCTTACTCATAGGAAATGTATATGTGAATTATATTATTTGTTCAAGGATGTGTGCAACTTGCTTTCATGTGTTCCAAAGACAGAGCAATAGATGATGGATGATAGGGAGGGAGGGAGGGAGGGAAAGAAAGAAATGGTGAAGTGACAAAATATTAAAGTTGGTAGATCGGGGTATTGGTGGAGGGGGTTGGGGTATGCTGAAGTTCTGTGTATGGGGTTTGTATTATTTTTGCTACTGTTACTGTAAGTTTGAATTTATTTCAAAATAAAAATTAAAAAATAAAATATAATTGTACATTTGTGAGTGGTAAAAGAAACTATCCACTTAATCTCCAACCCCAGGACAGGGGATAAAGCAGCAAAGGATAAGAACCGTTGATTATCCTTATAGCAATAAGACTTTGGGAGACACACATGCCCCTACCTGTAGGGTAGGAGCCCTGAGGGACAAGGAGGGCATTACCTTCCACATTGTGCTCTCTTTGGTTTCTGTTTTGGTTTTTGTTTGACACAGAGCCAGAACTGGGGTGAGGCAAGAAAGACTCCCTGGGCTTGAAATTTAGGGAGCCATTTACTTGCACAACCCTGAGAGTGAGTCCCTGCTTACATTTTGCACCCTCTGAGAGGAATGCCTCTCTTTCTCTCTCTCTCCTCTCCTCTCCCCTCCCTCCCTCCATCCCTCTCTCTCTCTCTCATTAATTTTATTGTGGTAACATATATCCAACATAACAATTCCCACTTTAACACTTTCAAGTGTACAATTCAGTGATCTTAATTACATTCACAATGTCCTGCTACCATCACCATCATCCATTATCAAAACATTTCCATCACCCCAAACAGAAATTCTGTAGCCATTAAGCTTCAATTCCCTCATTCCCCTACCTCCTGCCCCAGGAACCCTGGAACCTGGAGGTTACTAATGTTGCCTCTGTTGCCGCATTATCTTCCCCACTCCTGAACACGTCAGCTGCTAGTTTGCAGCCCTGCAACTCAATTTTTAAAAAATATAAATCATATTACTTTTTCTTCTGTTTATTGAAGTAAAACGAGCTCAATGTGAAACGATTCAAGAAACCAGAAATCAGTGTTTCTGTGTTCGCCCTAAATACCACACCTAGAGATAACTATTATAAAGATTTTTCAGTGCACATGCACTCACACATACATACACATATTTTTCAATAAAACCAGGATTATGCTGGCATATGCTAGTTTTTTACTTATTTTTATTTTTAATGTCCTCATTTAGGAAAAGTAAAAAAAAAAAAAAAAAAACCACCTGGTAACCCTAAATAAACAAACAAAAAACAAGATTAGAGGATATACATTGTTCTTTTTTTTATTTAACAATTTATCTTGAGTATCTTCCATGTCAATAAACACGGAATATTTTTAATGAATCCTATAATTTGTTTAATAAATCCTTGATTGGAGGACTTTTAGGATGGTTCATGTTTTTTTGCTTCCACAAATCACTCTAAGATAAACACTCATTCATTCATTTATCACATATTTTTACCTTTCCCCCTTTTCTCAAAAATTTCAGCTCAAGCCTCACATTCAAGAACAATGGGCAGAAGGATTCTGGGAAGATGGCGGCATAGAAAGAAGTGGAAAACTTAGTCTCCCCCAGAACAATTCATAAATGAACAAAAAACCAGTAAATAACCTGGAATAACAGCGGGGAGACAAACGTGACTGTACACACAACATCCACCGACATGAACTGGGAGGAATGCCCGAGATCACGCCATAAAATCTGTAAGTAAAACTGCGGACCCGCGCTGAGAGCCGAGAACCTAGAGCCAAGAGCCCCTCCCTCACGGAAGCCGCGCCGTGCACTTTCTCAGCCCAGCTCCAAGTGAGGTTTTAGTATTAACTGCTCAATACAGACAGTAAATTCTCAACAAGCAGACAGAGGCTTTTGGTGACAACTGACCTTGGGAGAATCAGGGGACATATCTGTCTCAGGATAGGGAGCCCAGAGGATCGGGTGTTATATCTGGCTGATGAGTGAACCTGGGAATTTTTCTGTCCCTCGCTCCCTCTCTGTGGAGAAAACCTCAGCTGTTCTCAGCCCACAAGGCATTGCAGTAAAGACAGCCTCAGACATTCTGCATTCTGAAACAAGCTGAGAGCCCTGTGGCACAGCCCAGGAGCCCAGGGCTCCCCTGGAGGGACGGCGCACACTGATGACATAGCACAGCATTCCCTCGGCTAAGGGAGGATCGCGGCTGGCAGGGGGGATCCACTCGGAAAACCCAGGGGCGCTAAGCCAAGTCCGGTGGTTTGTGGGACAGCAAGAGAGAAGATCTGGGTCTGAACTGAAATGAAGGCTTAGACTCTTGCGGCGGCCTTGAATCTCCTGGAACCTGGGAGATTTGAACAGTAGAACTGCCCTTCCTCCCTGGCCACCCGTACACACGCCCCACATTCAGGGCAGACGGCTCCAGCAACACACCCAAACTGAGTTCTCCAACTGAACACACATGAATCATTTCCCCACACACCATGGAAAAAAGGTTGAGAACTGACTTGAGGGGTATAGGTGACTCACAGACACCCTCTGCTGGTTAGTTAGAGAAAGTGTATGTCACCAAACTGTGTCTCTGAAAAATTAGATCAATATCTTTTTTTTGATACAACTTGAAAGAACCCTATCAAGCAAAACAAATGCCAAGAGGCCAAAAACAACAGAAAATCTTAATGCATATGATAAAACCAGATGATATGGAGAATCCAGCTCCAAACACACAAATCAAGATTTCAGAAGAAACATTGTACCTCACACAATTAATCAAAGAACTACAATCGAAGAACAAAAACATGGCAAAGGATTTAAAGGACATCAAGAGGACCATGGCCCAGGATATAAGTGCCATAAAGAAGACCCTAGAAGAACATAAAGAAGACATTGCAACAGTAAATAAAAAAATGGAAGATCTTATGGAAATAAAAGAAATGGTTGGCCAAATTAAAAAGACTCTGGATATTCATAATACAAGACTAGAGGAAGCTGAACAACATCTCAGTGTCCTAGAAATCCACAGAACAGAAAATGAAAGAACAAAAGAAAGAATGGAGAAAAAAATCGAAAAAATTGAAATGGATCTCAGGGATACAATAGATAAAATAAAATGTCCAAACTTAAGACTCATTGGTGTCCCAGAAGGGGAAGAGAAGGGTAAAGGTCTAGAAAGAGTATTCAAAGAAATTGTTGGGGAAACTTCCCAAACCTACACAATATAAATACACAAAGCATAAATGCCCAGCAAACTCCAAATAGAATAAATCCAAATAAACCCACCCCAAGACATATTCTGATCAGACTGTCAAATACTGAAGAGAAGGAGCAAGTTCTGAAAGCAGCAAGAGAAAAGCAATTCACCACATACAACGGAAACAACATAAGACTAAGTTGTGACTACTCAGCAGCCACTATGGAGGCGAGAAGGCAGTGACATGACATATTTAAAATTCTGAGAGAGAAAAATTTCCAGCCAAGAATACTTTATCCAGCAAAACTCTCCTTCAAATTTGAGGGAGAGCTTAAATTTTTCACGGACAAACAAATGCTGAGAGACTTTGCCAATAAAAGACCTGCCCTACTTCAGATTCTAAAGGAAACCCTACCAACAGAGAGACAAAGAAAGGAGGAAGAGATATAGAGAATTTTAACAGACACATATAGTACCTTACATCCCAAATCACCACGACACTCATTTTTCTCTAGTGATCACAGATCTTTCTCCAGAAGGGACCATAAGCTGGGACACAAAACAAGCCTCAAGAAATTAAAAAAAAATTGAATATACTCAAAGAACATTCTCCAAACACAATGGAATACAAATAGAAGTCAATAATTTTTGAACTATAACTCCACTATTTACTTCCTACATGATAAAAAATACACAAACTCTAATGACAAATCAGTGGTTTTGAACTCAATGTAAAATATGTAATTTTAGACAACTATATAAAGGTGGGGGAATGAAGGAGTATAGGAACATAGTTTATGTGCCCTATTGAAGTGAAGGTGATATCAAAGAAAAACAAGATTGATATGGATTTAAGAGGTTAATTTTAAGCCCCACAGTAAACACAAAGAAATTATCAGAGAATATAACCATAGAGATGAAAAGTAGAGTTTGGGTTAAGAGAAATGGGGGAAGGGGCAATGGGGAGTTAAGAAAGGAGTGTAGGGTTGCTGTTTGAGGTGAAGGGAAATTTCTAGTAATGGATGGTGGGAAAAAGCATAACATCATTCTAAATGTGATTAATCCCACTAATGGAAGGCTAGGGAGGGGGTGGAATGGTAAGATTTAGGAGGTATATATGTTTCCACAATTGAAAAAAGGAAAAAAAAAAAAAAAGACAGTCTAACTAGACTACAATTGAATGCTAAAGATGAACTTGGATGGGATTGGAGGGTGGAGGACAGGTGGCTCAAAGGGACACAGTTGAGACATAAGGAAAAAGAAATATAGAATGTAAGCATTGTATCATTGTTGAATCTCTTATACTTCTTAGCTGCGCTTAATGGAATTACATAAAAGAATGTTCTTGTTCATGGGAAGTACATACGTGAATTATAGTGTATGTTCAAGGATGTGTGCAGCTAACTCATATGCTCAGAAGACAGAGCAATAGATGATGGATGATAGATAGAGAGGGAAAGAAATAGTGATGTGACAGCATGTTAAAGTTGGTGGATTGAGCTATCAGGGGAGGGGGGTCAGGGTATGATGGAATTCTGTGTATGGGGTTAATATTGTTTTTGCAACTATTCATGTAACTTCGAATTTATTTCAAAATAAAAAAAAATAGATCTGGAAGCCTGAATAAACTTTCCTTTACTTCAAAAAACAAAAACAAAAACAAAAAAAACAATGGGCAATACATTCTGAGCAAAGGTGTCAGAAAAATCTGTGCCAGAGTTACTAAAATATAGCAGAACCAGTCTAGCAACTATCAACCACCGTCCCTTGGGCTCATATAAAATAAGACGAGAAATCTGAGAGGAGACTTAAGAGCATCTTCAAAGGAAAGCCTGTACTCGGGTGTCCTTCCCCTCCCCATTGCAGGGAAGAAAAGGTGCTTCTCCCTCTGCAGCAACCCAAGTGAGGGAAGTACAAAGAAAACCAAAAAGAGGGGTCAGGAATGCCTGCACAGGAAGACAGCACTTCCTCTCCTGGTGGATGTTTTTTGTGCTGTGGAATTTGGGCCCTGGAGCTGCCATGGGAGCACAATGGGAGTGTTCTTGGGAGAGTCTGGCCAGGCTGCCTTGGAGTTTGAGGCATACAAGCACATAGAAGGCAGGCCCAGCTTCTTGCCAGGAGGATTCTGAGGCTGGGGAGCTGGAGCCACTCTCAAAACATCAAGCAAAGGGGGCAGCAGAGAGAATCATCTGTAATAAATTTGCAGCAGTTTTCCCTAGGCCAGGTGGACACCACAAAGTTGCCAGGCTTGATTTTCCTTGATTGGGGCCTCCCAAGAGGATGTTTACTTGGGCAAGGGGAACTTTGCAATAAAAGGCTGTGGAGTAGACTACCAGGGGTAGAGCTAAGGAAAGGGGTCCTGTTATTGCCCATAACAGGGAATGCTGCAAAGCGGAAGTGCCTGTGGGGACCTCCAAGGAATCCACAAAAGCCCCCTAGGAGAGAGGCAGCCAGCATTTGAATGGCTACCATATGCTGAAGCCACGGGAAGACAGTCAGATCGCACCAGGTAAGTAGAAAGATGTTTATCCCTTCTCCCCCAATCCCTTAGGCTTCTGCCCGACCTTAAGGGGCAGAGACAAAGAAAGAGCCCTGGAGATTAGTTTCACATGAAAGGATTTTTTTAAAAGCATTTTTTTAAATACAGAATTATCTCATCCACTTTTCTAAATGCAAAAGTGATGACCACTTCCTGAAAAAGTGCAATAAACCTAATGCATAGGTAAATATCTGAATGAAAAACTTAATGCTGTTTTGCTTGAGTAAGAGGTTGAAATTATGAGGTATTCTTCGACATTTAACCCATTTTGCTGTCTATTGATGGTCACTGGGGCTGAAAACCTGGATTCATAAAGGTTATAGGTGGAACCAGAGTTCCCATCTCTCACTTTGCCAGATAAAGGCAGACTCATGTCAAAGATCAAGATTTCTTCAAACTGCCAGGTAAGCGCATTTGCGTTATTTCTTTCATCTCTGAGTCAATGAGGTCAATTTTGGTCTATGTCACTGATGTTGCTTCTGTCAGAAAGGAAGGGATTATAAATCCACTTTCAATTTTAAAGCCACATGTGTTGGGAAATATCCTTCAAGAGTTCTGTAGTGCTTCCAGGGGATTTCTGCCCAGAGAGAGAGTGATAAAAGCCTGCCTCAACATTTCCTCCAGCACTAGAAACTTCACACGTGCCTCCAGTCTCCTCTTCTCAAGAGATACTTTGAATTCATAGCTACTTCTACCATGTTTCCTCTGCTCCTATGACAGCATCCTTAGTGAGGACTGCAGGCTTTTGCATAACAAGTCCCACGTCACTGATAAAGATGAAAATACACACCAAGTTAAGTCAAGTCAAACATTTACTGCTCCTAGTCAACTTGTTCTGAGAGTGAACTTTCCTTCTCTTTCTCTCAAAAGAAAGTGAAACTTTTGAAGAAAGTCAATTAAACATTTCAATCAAACTTGCCTTCTAGAACCAGTGACCCACTATAATAGAGAAAGACTTGATATTCTGCTCCCACTTCTTAGCAAAACTTCTCAAAAAGGAGGTAATTCCATGTTCTGGCTCTGGAGAAGCCGGCAGCAGTAGACACGACTTTCTTTGGGACTACTGGCTGGGCCTGTAGTTGCCAATGCAAACACCAGTGAGCTATCCTGCTTTGTGGAATTTCTTCCTTTGCCAAAGGAGCAAACCAGATACACTGCCAAGCATCAAAGGAGTTCCACTGGTACACAGAATGCCAAGATTCACTTCCACTTGAGGCAATGTTTGGAAAGGCAACTTTTCACTATTTCAAAGACAACAGCAGCTTTCAAGTATCAAAAAGGAGCTCACAAAACAGAAATCGTTCTCAGGTGAAGCAGCACACACCGAATGGAGGAAAACCAGGAGCTCGTGGCGCTGAGACATGTCCGTAATTTCATCCAGTCGACTGCTGCAGGGAATGAAGTAACTGCCAATTTCTCCAAGATCTACTTTAAAATACTAGAAGAAGTATTGTTGATTCTGGAGTAAATATGATATGATAGAGACTCTGGAACAATTACCTTTCTCTGCTACAAGCCCTGAAGCACCCCCCAAATTGTCTCATGACATGGCATCACCAAGGTCTCCCCAGCTGTGTGGTTCTTTCATAAGAAGCAACTTCCAGAATGCTTAAAGGCAGGGCTTTTGTGGTGGGGCAAATCCAAATTTTGGTAATGTTCAATCGTTTCTAAATAGAAACTCTACTCCTGAAGAAGATCGGCTCTGTTTGTAGTAGACATCTGTTTACCTTTGTTGGTCCCAAAGTTCATTCACTTTTCTTTCAGTTTTAGCACTTAGATTTCTCTTTGGGGGAATCACCTTTACTGCATTCTCAGACTGTGTGGTTCTACAAGGACCAACCCAATGCCCTGTCCCAAGGGGTAGGCACAGTCACTGTAGCCATGGGGAGGGAATATACTGATTTCAAAAGCAGGACATGTAACCCAAACCACGTCAATGAAACACAGCCCCAAATCTTTTATTAGAGCAACTGGTAAAGAGCAGTTCTCTTTTTGCTGGGATTGCCAACTATGGAGCTGATAAGCCTAGAGCTGAGGGGGCCACCTCAGGCAGGAGGTGGGAGGTGGCTGCCTGAGATAGCAGAGCCAGGAGATGATGACAGGGCTTGGGCCTCTGGACCACCTTGGACTTTCCAGGTGTGTGAGCCAATAAAGTTTTTTATGTTTTAGGAAATTCAAATTGGATTTCTATGCTTGAAAGTGAAAGAGAGGTGAGAGATTCGGAAGTGTCCATAAGGCACTCCTTCAGTTTTGTTGGCTTCAAATGTCCACTGATAAGAGCATTGCCACACAACAAACACTAAAACTGGGATCCTCGTCAGGTTCAGAAGGAAAAGTGGAATTTAGGGATAATAATCTTAGCATTTTCTTTGCTTTAACATTTTCCAACTTATGTTAGGCCAATGTAAACAAAGACAGATGTCCCTAATCATAATGACAGGGTAGGTTTTCTTTAATTCCTGTCAGTAGCAAACTACTCCAGACATCATCACCTAGCAACAGTGACCACCACACCTTCCGATAACAATCCATAACTATCCATGCACCCTACACATGTGTGAGGGTAAAACAATAATGTAATATCATACTTTTTCCCCATCAAATTCAAATTTTAAAGTAATAGAAAGGAATTTCTTTGGATGAAATGAGTAAATTCAAGAAGGTCCATTCTAAATACATAAAAAAATCTAGATAAAATATAATATTGAAAATGCACAATGAAGCGCAAAAGCAAGAAAGGGAACTTTAAAGTGTTAGCAAAGAAGAGGAAACACAAACCCTCATCCTAAGTAGTGTTGAAGCTGCCTGGCCTGGAGGAGGGGGTTATGGGAACCAAATACATTACTTGGAGCTGGGTTTTTAATGCTGGCAACAGAATGGGAATGAAAGACTCTGGCCCCAAGGCAAGGAAGGTGAAACTGAACTTCTGACACCAAGAATAATGTCAAAAAAGCTGTTCTATCTGTGAATAAGAAGAATTTTATTCACAGGCCTAGTGACAAGGTACAAAGAGACCTATGGTGAAAAAAAGAATCATTAAAAAAAAAAAAAATGAAAACTCCAAGACCCTAAGCCTATATGCAGATCTGTGGTGCCATAAACCCTGAGCTAAGAAACTACACTAACATAAAAATTGTTGAGTCCTGAAAAAACCAATAGCAAATGCTAAACTGTCTCATAGGTGCAGGCTACAGACAAGGGCACACATGGGATTCCCATGGAAACCAACCCAGGCTAAAGACGAGCTCATTATCAGACAAGTTCTCCCAATCAAAAGTAAGTCAATATTAGTTGAACTTTTGTTATGGCCCTAAGTGCCCTATGATAGTTCAAAAAGCCAATTTCCATTAGAAAGCCAGAAGCTTTTGGTAGAATGCATATTTCAAACTGACTTTATTACCTCACATCAACAAACACAAATGCTGTCTGATTTATGTATATTACTTATTAACCACATTTTATCATCTCTTTTACCCAATTCTTACTTAAGATTAAAATCAACTCCCAGAGGCTTTCTACAATTAGCATTTTTATGATGAGTATACTTTCTAATTTACTCTCCCATTCTTTCAGCTAGAATAACAAAGATATGTGACTGAGATAGGATGTTCAGATATAATCATTCTTTTTATGAACTAGATTAAATATTGTTTCCACATTTTCTGAAATAGCAATTCCTACAGCTCAGTTTCAATTTTTAATATCAAGGTGGGTAAATGGTATTAGCATTAGAACTCTTACAGTTCTGACACAGAAATATATATCTGCCAAAATGCCATGTTGTCGCACTTCACATCCACTAGAGTGGCTATTATTTAAAAAGCAGAAATAAAAAGTGTTGGCAAGGATGAGGGGAAGAGAAACCCTTGTACATTGCTGGTGGGAACATAAAATGGTGCAGCTGCTGTGGAAAACAGCTTGGCGGTTCCTCAGAAAGTTAATATGGAATCACCATATGACCCAGTAATCCCCCTTTTAGGGCTGTACCCAAAAGAATTGAAAGCAGGGATTTGGATAGATATTTGCACACTGAGATTCACAGCAGCATTATTCACAAGAGCCAAACACTGGAAGCCACCCAAGTGTCCATCAAAATGAATGGATAAATAAAACATGGTATATCTATACAATGGAATATTCAGCTGTGAAAAGTAATGAAGTTCTGATATATGCTACAACATGGATGAACCTTGAAGACATCATGTTGAGTGAAATAAACCAGACACAAAAGGACAAATACTGTATGATTTCATTTATATGAAATAACTAGCATATGCAGATTCATAGAGATAGAAAATAGATTTACAAGTTACTTGGGGGCAGGGGCAGGGAATGGAGATCTAATGCTTAATGGGTACAGAGCTTGTTTGGGATGATTGAAGTTTTGTTAACTTTGTTAACCAATGTTGGTGACATGAGAACAACATTGTGAATGTAATTAATACCACTGATTTGTATACTAGAAAGGGATTAAAATGAGGAATTTTACGTTTTATATATGTTACCACAACAAAAAAATTAAATGCTGTGTTGTCATTTTATAATCCTAATTCTTTTTTCATCCATATGTTTGCAACAATGGAAAGAACACCAGACTGGTGATGAGGAGGCCTGGAATCCATCCCTGGCCTGTTCTTTTATTAGGTGTCTAAACTTGTGCAAGTCACATAACCTCTCTAGGCTTCAGTTTCCAGATTTATAAAAATGAAGCAACATCACCAAACCTGCACACTTCACAGGGAGGCTGAAGAGAGTTATGGAAAAATCACAGATTTGCGAGAAATCTGGGCACTGGTTCTCCTGAGAGGACTCCCATGTGCCCTTGAGCAGGTTGACTTAACTTGAATAATTTTCAGCTGGATTCTGTCATTCCTAAAATCCTTCCCAACTAGACATTTAGTGATGAGTTCCCCTGGTCAAATCCCCAGCATCTCTCCAGATTTCTGTTTTGCATTTTGTTTCTAAGCTGGCATGTTTTGACCTTTCTTAAATCACCCAACTGTACTGTTTTCTACACTTTTATTCACATAACCTTCATCATTAGAGTATCCATTCCCCAGAGGAGTGTTTTTCAATCTGTACTTATGACCTCTGAGTCATATTGGTTTTGACCACTATTTTTTAAAATATCAAATAGAATAGAAAATAATGGAGCATGGTACACTTAGTAAGGTCAAGCATCATTACATGAAAATTTATTTCAGTTATTTGCATGTGTGTGTGTGTTTTACTAGGTTACAGTGTCAGATGTGTTTGATTGTTGGTCACAATAAAAAAGAGAGAAAGCATTGCTCTGCATTGTAGAGCAAACCAAATCATGCTATCCCCTTCCTTAAAATCTGTTAATCATATCCCACTGCTGAGGACAAAGACCAATTATCTCTAACATGGGTGCCTGAGCCTGCCTTTCTCTCAGACTCACTTTATTCCTTGAGATCACTTGTTCCCTGTGTCCCAGTCACAATAGGAGTTTTTCAATTCCTTCTTCAACAAACATTGTTTGGTTAAGAGCCTTCTACATGTCAGATAGTGTCCTAGGTGCACTGTGAACGAGACAGACCAGTTTCCTGCCCTCACAGAGCTTACATTCCCATCCTCGAATGCAGTGCGCTCCTTGCCACCAGTGGGCATGCTCATCACTCTGTCCACATGGTTCTCCCCCACCCCATGCTCTACCCATCCTACACACTGTTGAGCTAATGATTCCTTCTTCAGGCCACATCAAGGGCTCAGGTGTCATTTCCTCAGGGACACCCTCCCTGACATGCCCCCACTACTCACTGAATGATTCTCAGTGGATCTCAGACAATCATTCAGAAGATAAAACAATAATGATATTACTAGTTGTAGTGGTTTGAAATTGTACGTACCCTACAAAAACATGTTCTTTAATCCATTCCAGTGGGTGTGAACCCATTGTGAGTAGGAATTTTTGATGAGGTTACTTCAGTTAAGGAATGGCTAACCCAATCAGGATGGGTTTTAATCCTCTTACTGGAGTCCTTTAAAAGTGGAATGAAATTCAGACAGGGAGAGAGAAAGCCACAGGAAGCAAGAAGCTGAACATTGATGGAACCTGGAAAAGAGAGTAGATACAAGGAGATGCCGCCATGTGCCTTGCCATGTGACAAGCTAAGGACCAAAGATCGCCAGCAGCCAGCACCAGAACCCCTGTCTTGGGGAAGAAAGCCTCACCTTGACGATACCTTGATATGGACTTTTTCCCAGCCTCAAACCATGAACAATAAATTCCCATTGTTTAACCTGACCTATTTCATGGTATTTGCTTGAGCAGCCCAAGAAACTAAAACACTAGTGATAGAAAACATGACTGAAAAATTCTCAGAATTGAATATCATATTAAAAGGAAGCAGGGAAGCAGGGCGGATTGGTGAGCTGTATGCTTTAGTTACTCCTCCAGGAAAGTAGGTAGAAAGCCAGGAACTGTGTGGACTGGACACTGCAGAGCAATTTGACTTTGGGCACACTTCATACAACACTCATGAACACGTCGAACTGCTGAGATCAGCGAAATCTGTAAGTTTTTGCGGCCAGGGGACCCGCGCCCCTCCCTGCCAGGCTCAGTCCCGTGGGAGGAGGGGCCGTCAGCGCCAGGAAGGAGAAGGGAGAACTGCAGTGGCAGCTCTTATCGGAAACTCATTCTACTGATCCAAACTCCAACCATAGATAGACTGAGACCAGACACCAGAGAATCTGAGAGCAGCCAGCCCAGCAGAGAGGAGATAGGCATAGCAAAAAACAGCAAGAAAAACTCCAAAATAAAAGCGGAGGCTTTTTGGAGTTCTGGTGAACATACAAAGGGGAAGGGCAGAGCTCAGGCCCTGAGACACATATGCAAATCCTGAAGAAAAACTGATCTCTCTGCCCCCTGGATCTTTCCTTAATGGCCCTAATTGCTTGGTCTCTTAGCATTTCAATAACCCACTAGATCTGCGAGGAGGGCTTTTTTTTTTTTATCTTTTTTTTTTTTTTTTTTTCTGTTTCTAAAACAATTGCTCCAAGAAGCCCAATACAGAAAGCCTCAAAGACTTGCAATTTGGGCAGGTCAAGACAAGAGCAGAACTAAGAGAGCTCTGAGACAAAAGGCAATAATCCAGTGGCTGAGAAAATTCACTAAACATCACAACTTCTCAAGAAAAGGGGGGTGTACTCTCACAGCCATCATCCTGGTGGACAGGAAACACTCCTGCCCGTCACCAGCCCCATAGCCCAGAGCTGCCCCAGACAGCCCAGTGTGACGGAAGTGCTTCAAATAACATGCACACACCACAAAACTGGGCGTGGACATTAGCCTTCCCTGCACCCTCAGCTGGTTGTCCCAGAGTTGGAGCAGTGTAAATTAACAAAGCTCCATTCAGCCATCATTTCAGCAGACTGGGAGCCTCCCTACACAGCCCAGCAGACAAGAACTGCCCTGAGGGGACAGCACTCACCTGTGACATAACACAGTTATCACTCAACAGAGGACCAGGGGGTGCACACGGCCTGGAAGAGGGACCCACTCGCAAGTCTCAGGGGCCATATGCCAATACGAAGGACTTGTGGGTCAGTGGCAGAGACAAACAGTGGCAGGACTGAACTGAAGGATTAGACTATTGCAGCAGCTTTAAAATTCCAGGAACACTGGGGAGATTTGATTGTTAGAGCCACGGCCCCCCCCTCCCTGACCGCCCAGACACATGCCCCATATACAGGGCGGGCAACACCAACTACACACGCAAGCTTGGAACACCAATTGGACCCCACAAGAGTCACTCCCCCACTCACCACAAAGGCATAGCAGGGGAGAACCGGCTTGTGGAGAACAGGTGGCTCGTGGACGCCACCTGCTGGTTAGTTAGAGAAAGTGTACTCCACAAAGCTGTAGATCTGATAAATTACAGATAAAGACTTCAATTGGTCTACAAATCCTAAAAGAACCCTATCAATTTAAGCAAATGCCAAGAGGCCAAAAACAACAGAAAATTACAAAGCATATGAAAAAAACAGACGATATGGATAACACAAGCCCAAGCACCAAAATCAAAAGATCAGAGGAGACAAAGTACTTGGGGCAATTAATCAAAGACCTAAAATCAAACAACGAGAGCATGGCACAGGTCATAAAAGACATAAAGAAGACCCTAGAAGAGCATAAAGAAGACATTGCAAGATTAAATAAAAAAATAGATGATCTTATGGAAATTAAAGAAACTGCTGACCAAATTAAAAAGATTCTGGATACTCATAGTACAAGACTAGAGGAAGTTGAACAACGAATCAGTGACCTGGAAGATGACAGAATGGAAAATGAAAGCACAAAAGAAAGAATGGGGAAAAAAATCGAAAAAAATAAAAATGGACCTTAGGGATATGATAGATAAAATAAAACGTCCTAATATAAGACTCATTGGTGTTCCAGAAGGGGAAGAAAAGGGTAAAGGTCTAGGAAGAGTGTTCAAAGAAATTGTTGGGGAAAACTTCCCAAATCTTCTAAACAACATAAATACACAAATCATAAATGCCCAGTGAACTCCAAACGGAATAAATCCAAACAAACCCTCTCCAAGACATATTCTGATCACACTGTCAAACACGGAAGAGAAGGAGCAAGTTCTGAAAGCAGCAAGAGAAAAGCAATTCACCACATACAAAGGAAACAACATAAGACTAAGTAGTGACTACTCAGCGGCCAACATGGAAGCAAGAAGGCAGTGGCATGACATATTTAAAATTCTGAGAGAGAAAAATTTCCAGCCAAGAATACTTTATCCAGCAAAGCTCTCCTTCAAATTTGAGGGAGAGCTTAAATTTTTCACAGACAAACAAATGCTGAGAGAATTTGCTAACAAGAGACCTGCCCTACTGGAGATATTAAAGGGAGCCCTACAGACAGAGAAACAAAGAAAGGACAGAGAGACTTGGAGAAAGGTTCAGTACTAAAGAGATTTGGTATGGGTACATTAAAGGATATTAATAGAGAGAGGGTAAAAATATATATGACAAACATAAACCAAAGGATAAGATGGCTGATTCAAGAAATGCCTTCACGGTTATAACGTTGAATGTAAATGGATTAAACTCCCCAATTAAAAGACAGAGATTCGCAGAATGGATTTAAAAAAAATGAACCATCAATATGTTGCATACAAGAGACTCATCTTAGACACAGGGACACAAAGAAATTGAAAGTGAAAGGATGGAAAAAAATATTTCATGCAAACTACAGCCAAAAGAAAGCAGGTGTAGCAATATTAATCTCAGATAAAATAGACTTTAAATGCAGGGATGTTTTGAGAGACAAAGAAGGCCACTACATACTAATAAAAGGGGCAAGTCAACAAGAAGAAATAACAGTCTTAAATGTTTATGCACCCAATCAAGGAGCCACAAAATACATGAGAGAAACACTGGCAAAACTAAAGGAAGCAATTGATGTTTCCACAATAATTGTGGGAGACTTCAACACATCACTCTCTCCTATAGATAGATCAACCAGACAGAAGACCAATAAGGAAATTGAAAACCTAAACAATCTGATAAATGAATTAGATTTAACAGACATATATAGAACATTACATCCCAAATCACCAGGATACACATACTTCTCTAGAGCTCATGGAACTTTCTCCAGAATAGATCATATGCTGGGACATAAAACAAGCCTCAATAAATTTAAAAAGATTGAAATTATTCAAAGCACATTCTCTGACCACAATGGAATACAATTAGTAGTCGATAACCATCAGAGACTTAGAAAATTCACAAATACCTGGAGGTTAAACAACACGCTCCTAAACAATCAGTGGTTTAAAGAGGAAATAGCAAGAGAAATTGCCAAATATATAGAGATGAATGAAAATGAGAACACAACATACCAAAACCTATGGGATGCAGCAAAAGCAGTACTGAGGGGGAAATTTATAGCACTAAACGCATCTATTAAAAAGGAAGAAAGAGCCAAAATCAAAGAACTAACGGATCAACTGAAGAAGCTAGAAAATGAACAGCAAACCAATCCTAAACCAAGTAGAAGAAAAGAAATAACAAGGATTAAAGCAGAAATAAATGACATAGAGAACAAAAAAAAACAATAGAGAGGATAAATATCACCAAAAGTTGACTGACAAAATCAAAAAGAGAGAAGACCCATATAAACAAAATAATGAATGAAAAAGGTGACATAACTGCAGATCCCAAAGAAATTTAAAAAATTATAAGAGGATACTATGAACAACTGTATGGCAACAAACTGGATAATGTAGAGGAAACGGACAATTTCCTGGAAACATATGAACAACCTAGACTGACCAGAGAAGAAACAGAAGACCTCAACCAATCCATCACAAGCAAAGAGATCCAATCAGTCATCAAAAATCTTCCCACAAATAAATGCCCAGGGCCAGATGGCTTCACAGGGGAATTCTACCAAACTTTCCAAAAAGAACTGACACCAATCTTACTTAAACTCTTTCAAAACATTGAAGAAAATGGAATAATACCTAACTCATTTTATGAAGCTAACATTAATCTGATACTAAAACCAGATGCTACAAAAAAGGAAAACCACCGGCCAATCTCCCTAATGAATATAGATGCAAAAATCCTCAACAAAATACTTGCAAATCGAATCCAAAGACACATTAAAAAAATCATACACCATGACCAAGTGGGGTTCATTCCAGGCATGCAAGGATGGTTCAATAAGAAAAACAATCAATGTATTACAACACATTAAAAACTCGAAAGGGAAAAATCAATTCAGCATCTCAATAGATGCTGAAAAAGCATTTGACAAAATCCAACATCCCTTTTTGATAAAAACACTTCAAAAGGTAGGAATTGAAGGAAACTTCCTCAACATGATAAAGAGCATATATGAAAAACCCACAGCCAGCATAGTACTCAATGGTGAGAGACTGAAAGCCTTCCCTCTAAGATCAGGAACAAGACAAGGATGCCCGCTATCACCACTGTTATTCAACATTGTGCTGGAAGTGCTAGCCAGGGCAATCCGGCAAGACAAAGAAATAAAAGGCATCCAAATTGGAAAAGAAGAAGTAAAACTGTCATTGTTTGCAGATGATATGATCTTATACCTGGAAAACCCTGAGAAATCGACGATACAGCTACTAGAGCTAATAAACAAATTTAGCTAAGTAGCGGGATACAAGATTAATGCACATAAGTCAGTAATGTTTCTATATGCTAGAAATGAACAAACTGAAGAGACATTCAAGAAAAAGATACCATTTTCAATAGCAACTAAAAAAATCAAGTACCTAGGAATAAACTTAACCAAAGATGTAAAAGACCTATACAAAGAAAACTACGTAACTCTACTAAAAGAAATAGAAGGGGACCTTAAAAGATGGAAAAATATTCCATGTTCATGGATAGGAAGGTTAAATGTCATTAAGATGTCAATTCTACCCAAACTCATCTACAGATTCAATGCAATCCCAATCAAAATTCCAACAACCTACTTTGCAGACTTGGAAAAGCTAGTTATCAAATTTATTTGGAAAGGGACGATGCCGCGAATTGCTAAAGACACTCTAAAAAAGAAAAACGAAGTGGGAGGACTCACACTCCCTGACTTTGAAGCTGATTATAAAGCCACAGTTGTCAAAACAGCATGGTACTGGCACAAAGATAGACATATTGATCAATGGAATCGAATTGAGAATTCAGAGATAGACCCCCAGATCTATGGCCGACTGATCTTTGATAAGGCCCCCAAAGTCACTGAACTGGGTCATAATGGTCTTTTCAACAAATGGTGCTGGGAGAGTTGGATAGCCATATCCAAAAGAATGAAAGAGGACCCCTACCTCACACCCTACAAAAAAATTAACTCAAAATGGATGAAAGATCTCAATAAAAAAGAAAGTACCATAAAACTCCTAGAAGATAATGTAGGAAAACATCTTCAAGACCTTGTATTAGGTGGACACTTCCTAGACTTTACACTCAAAGCACAAGCAACAAAAGAAAAAATAGATAAATGGGAACTCCTCAGGCTTAGAAGTTTCTGTACCTCAAAGGAATTTCTCAAAAAGGTAAAGAGGCAGCCAACTCAATGGGAAAAAATTTTCAGAAACCATGTATCTGACAAAAGACTGATATCTTGCATATATAAAGAAATCCTACAACTCAATGACAATAGTACAGACAGCCCAATTATAAAATGGGCAGAAGATATGAAAAGACAGTTCTCTGAAGAGGAAATACAAATGGCCAAGAAACACATGAAAAAATGTTCAGCTTCACTAGCTATTAGAGAGATGCAAATTAAGACCACAATGAGATACCATCTAACACCTATCAGAATGGCTGCCATTAAACAAACGGGAAACTACAAATGCTGGAGGGGATGTGGAGAAATTGGAACTCTTATTCATTGTTGGTGGGACTGTATAATGGTTCAGCCACTCTGGAAGTCAGTCTGGCAGTTCCTTAGAAAACTAGATATAGAGTTACCGTTCGATCCAGCGATTGCACTTCTCGGTATATACCTGGAAGATTGGAAAGCAGGGACACGAACAGATATCTGCACGCCAATGTTCATAGTAGCATTATTCACAATTGCCAAGAGATGAAAACAACCTAAATGTCCTTCAACAGATGAGTAGATAAAGAAAATTTGGTATATACACACGATGGAATACTACACGGCAGTAAGAAGGAACAATGTCGTGAAACATATGACAACAGGGATGAACCTTGAAGACATAATGCTGAGTGAAATAAGCCAGGCACAAAAAGAGAAATATTATATGCTATCACTAATGTGAACTTTGAGAAATGTAAAACAAACGGTTTATAATGTAGAATGTAGGGGAACTAGCGATAGAGAGCAATTAAGGAAGGGGGAACAATGATCCAAGAAGAACAGATAAGCTATCATGGGTAAATTTAATGTTCTGGGGATGCCCAGGAATGACTACGGTCTGTTAATTTCTGATGGGTGTAATAGGAACAAGTTCACAGAAATGTTGCCATATTAGGTAACTTTCTTGGGGTAGAGTAGGAACATATTGGAAGTAAAGTAGTTATCTTAGGTTAGTTGTCTTTTTCTTACTCCCTTGTTATGGTCTCTTTGAAATGTTCTTTTATTGTATGTTTTTTTCTTAATTATTTTTTTTAATTTTTTTATTTTTCATACAGTTGATTTAAAAAAAAAAAAAAGTTAAAAAGAAAAAGGAAAAAAATATGTAGAGCCCCCTTGAGGAGCCTGTGGAGAATGCAGGGGTATTGGCCTACCCCACCTCGATGGTTGCTAACATCACCACAGACATAGGGGACTGGTGGTTTGATGGGTTGAGCCCTCTACCATAGGTTTTACCCTTGGGAAGACGGTTGCTGCAAAGGAGAGGCTAGGCCTCCCTATAATTGTGCCTAAGAGCCTCCTCCCGAATGCCTCTTTGTTGCTCACATGTGGCCCTCTCTCTCTAGCTAAGCCAACTTGAAAGGTGAAATCACTGCCCTCCCCACTATGTGGGATCAGACACCCAGGGGAGTGAATCTCCCTGGTAACGTGGAATAAGACTCCGGGGATGAATGTAGACCCAGCATCGTGGGATGGAGAACATCTTCTTGACCAAAAGGGGATGTGAATGGAAATGAAATAAGCTTCAGTGGCGGAGAGATTCCAAAAGGAGCCAAGAGGTCACTCTGGTGGGCACTCTTACGCACAATTTAGACAACCCTTTTTGGGTTCTAATGAATTGGGGTAGCTGGTGGTGGATGCCTGAAACTGTCAGACTACAACCCAGAACCCATGAATCTCGAAGACAATTGTATAAAAATATAACTTACGAGGGGTGACAATAGGATTGGGAAAGCCATAAGGACCACACTCCCCTTTGTCTAGTTTATGGATGGATGAGTAGAAAAATAGGGGAAGGAAACAAACAAACAAACAGACAAAGGCACCCAGTATTCTTTTTTACTTTAATTGCTCTTTTTCACTTTAATTATTATTCTTATTATTTTTGTGTGTGTGGTAATGAAGGTGTCAGGGATTGATTTAGGTGATGAATGTACAACTATGTAATGGTACTGTGAACAATCGAATGCACGATTTGTTTTGTATGACTGCATGGTATATGACTATATCTCAAAAAAAAAAAAAAGCAATGTTAGTGTTAAGTAAAATCAAAGGCCAAATGATATTTCATTTCCTTGGTTTCAGAATTAAACTTGGCTAATTAACTGGCACCATTCCATAATCACCAATGAATAGCTTTCTGAGATTCCTAACTTTAAGATTTCCCTAAAAGTTAAACCTGGAGGTATTGCCCTTTTAAGTTAATTTATTTAATCTCCTTAAAACAAAATTATAAATAATGTAATTAAGAGTATATGTACATAATAACTTTGGAAATTTCCTATATATCTACTAATTAAATCACACTTTGAAAGATAAAAAAATAAAATAAAATAAAAATAAATAAATAAAAGGAAGCAAAATAGGGGTTAAACTCTCTCTCTGTGGTAGACAATGCACACAAAATATAAGTAAATATCCAAAACATTCACTGGTTCTTATTTAAGAGCCATTTGTTACAAAGGAATTCAATGGCATTATTTGCTCTGTATATTGAAGAAGTAACAGAATCATACATTTTAAATTTAATACCAAGAAAAAAATGATTCAACTCGTCTCATCCCTTTTTACCTGAAAACTCAATTGTGACCAGAATGTCATTAGATGATCTAGGAGTTGGGAGGAGGGAAGGTGGTGCCACAGGCACCGTCTCAGGGAGAGCACAGCTCTAGGCCAATAGGTCCAGTAGCTACAAAAAAGATGGACACCCAAACATCTCATGCATTAGTCACCTTGCTTTCTATGCTTAAAATGCTCTTCCTTTCACCCTCCTCCACCTGGAAAACTCCTGCTCCTATATTAAGACCTAGCTCACACGTCTCCTTTGTGAAACCTTGACTTTTCCTTAAAGAACTTATCACCCTCTTCTATACCCTTACAAACACCATGGGTGTTACAGTATTATAGATAGTTGGTCAGTGTCTATCTATCCCACTGGGTTACAAGGTTCATGTGGGCAAGAATTGTATCATATTCATTTCGCTATTTCTACTTCTGACACTGCACATTGCCTGGTGCTTACTAAGGTTAATCCTACGTTCTATAAATATCTGTTGAATATTTATAGAGTCTACTCTTAAAGTGCCCTGCTAAATCATTCAGTTTCCTTTAACATCAAGGCATATCATTCCATGATTACCTAAAAATATTCTATCTACTCTTGCGGTCAATCTCCTCCCATTGCACTTGTTTCTATCCTAATCTTTCTAGAATGTTTTTCCCATTCATTGCTAGGATTCAATTAAGTAAAATAAGAGATAGAGAAAACATAATAACAATTACATTAAAATAAAAAATTTTAAAAAAGGTCATTGACTCCAGTAAGATTTGGCAATGTCTGTTGTTATATGTAGAAGTGAACATATTAAAATTGCATCTTAAAGAAAGAATCTGGAAAACCCAGACTGACTGAAGATATCACATAGAAAATTTCTTTCCAAACCACAAGAGAATACTGAAAGGAGTAGAACACATAGGTTACTTCCCTGGTTCCAGATGGTCTTCATGAAATTTACCATTTTGTATCACACATCCAAAAAGTTGTTCAATTGGATGCTCTCAGCAAGTTCAAAAATGTCTAGAAGAGAAATGAACTTAACTTTTTAAATCCATGACATTTAATGATTGAGATGAAACAAGGGCACCAAATAAGTTGTAATGTAGTTCTTTTTTGATCCAGAAAGCTTCAAGAGTAAACTAAAGCATGTGACAAATTATAAATCAGACAATTAAGGAGTGAAAAACTGAAATTCCTGTTAGGCAGATTATGAAAACAGTTTGATCTATTGACTCATACCAGGATTTTCTATATACAAAATTATCTGAGTGCTGACCAAAAGGTTTTTCAGAGGTGAAGAGGTTTTGATAGGAAGTGGTAAGGTGATTAGTCAGGCTTTTTCAGTTACTTTTTAAATGCCTAGTCTCCAGTTGGAATTAAATTGACTATTTCTAAGTATTTATATATACATATATTTGCTGAATGCTTCTAACATGCAGAATCAACTGACTTCCTGGGAAAACTTCCTCACTGAGAAAGTTTATTGAAAAGGTGAACTATAGTTCTCAATACCTAGGCATGTTTCACCGTAAGTCTTCATTTATTCACTCAACAAACATTTATGGGAGACCTGCTATGTGCCACATATCATGCTACACACTAGGGATAAAAAAGATGGCAATAACCTTTAAGAAGCTTATGTTCTCGTAGACAAAAACAGGTGTATAAGCAAACAAATGCTGTAAAGCATTGTAGGAGATGTGATAGAGGGATTCAGAAGATGTGACAAAAAGAAGGGAGGGGGTCAATTTTGCTTAGAGGAAACCAAGACTTCATAGAGGAGGTGACTCTCTGAAATGATAATGTATTCCAGCCATGGAGAAGTGGGATAAGAAAGTAAATAAGATTTCAGGATGGCTTAGGAGTCAGAAAAGGGTCAACAGAAGTCTTTCAATATTTGCGAATAATTTAGTGTTCAGAAGGCTGAACTTTCTGTATATTTTAAAGGAAACAGATTTTTTTCTGTCAATTGTTGAAATGGCTTTTGAATTGACCAGTTGTTGGTTTCTTGGATTTTTTTTCTTCTGTTCTCTCAGCTTAGTATGCCCATGTCTATTAGGCCTGAAAATCTTTTTAAAAGTAGGGAGGATGGGCAAGGGTTCAATCTATATATTGTACACTAAGATTTCCCAGAGGAAAAAAGGAAAACCAGTCATGTATACTCCTTCAAGGAGACTCAGTATTTTGGTGTTCATTGATAAACTATAGATGAGTAACTCTCATGGTCACCTTGGGTGCCAGAGAATGTGGTGCCATATAAATTTCATATAGAAACAGGCAATATCCAAAGGCTTCATTGGTGCAGAGATATAGCAGCTCAGATTCCCACAATTCATATCAGTAAAAGCATAGGCCTTCCTGGAATCATATAGGGTGTAGGTGACTATTACAATTTATCTCTAGTTAATCCTTTGTTAGAAATTGTTCCAAATGCAAAGATTATCAGTCAGTGGCCAGGGAATTAGCGGTGATAAGCTCCACTGATTTCAGAGAGGCAGGTATGGCAGTAACCTTTCCTTCACCCCAAACCATCTTAGTCTGGGTATAATGCTCTGACTCCTGCCTGAACTCTGTGTTCCTTGCTCACACCCTCTCCTTTATAAGAGATGAAGGGCCTATAGCTGAAGATTATAGAAAGATTGTGTTGAAGGCACTGGACTGAATCAAGCTCTTAAAAAGTGCCCAACCCTTGTAGCTAGACTCCTAGGCCTTGTCCAAAGCCACTTGAAAAAATATAGCTCTTAAATACTATCATTTCATGTACTACACCAACTTTACTTTGGGTATCTTTGCATACCATGATGTGATCATTCAAAAATGTCTATGTTCAAATAGTGGGTGTTGCTTGAAGTCTTGTTTTTCTGGCAGAACAGGGTGTTAGTAAGTCCACAGTCTGCACATTTGGTCAAGAGGCAATACCATTAAACTTGACCTTTCCACTTATCCATACTAAAGAGTGGCATACCAGAGATTTTGGTGCTGAATTTTCTGGTGCTAAAGTAGTCAAAGAGGATAAATGGTTCCTTCTTGAATTGCTAGAAATGAAATGAGATACTCCAGCAAAAGGTGTAGAATTCTCTTTTGTTAGAAGTTGGTCCAGCCATCCACACAGATAATAACTATGATTACTTGGATGCTTAAATACGGAAGAATCATGATGTGCTCTTTGCTTCTTACTGAATTTATGAGATCATTTAGCATTCACTCTGAAATAGGTCAAAACTCTGTTTGGAAAAGACCCTGGGAGCCTAATTAAAGATTGAACCCTTTCAACCATGAACACAAGAAATGTAAGATAAAATTTCACAAATTAAAATTCATAGCTGAGCTCAAAAGAAATAAACAGAAATAGCCTGGCATGGGAAACAAAGGAAAAACTCAAAGCCAAAACAGTAAGTGTACCTCAGCAACTTTGCTGGGGTAGGTCCAGAAATAAGTGCTAATATCCAAAGACGAGGGCTTTAATGTCCATGAGGGGACAAGAGATATAGCCTTGGGATATGCAAGGCAGAGAGTTAGAAATAAGACCCCATTATAAAACTGGATGCATGGATGGATATCCCCTCTGTTCTAGTTTGCTAACGCTGCCGGAAAGCAAAACACCAGAAATGGATTGGCTTTTATAAAGGGGGTTTATTTGGTTACACAGTTAGAGTCTTGAGGCCATAAAGTGTCCAAGGTAACGCATCAACAATCGGATACCTTCACTGGAGGATGGCCAATGGCATCCAGAAAACCTCTGTTAGCTGGGAAGGCACGTGGTTGGCATCTGCTCCAAAGTTCTCTAGGCTGCAGTTCCTCAAAAATGTCACTCTTAGTTGCTCTTGGGGCATTTTTCCTCATTTAGTTTCTCTGGAGCAAAAGTCTGCTTTCAACGGCTGTCTTCAAACTGTTTCTCATCTGAAGCTCCTTTCTCGGTTCCTGTGCATTCTTCAAAGTGTCCCTCTTGGCTGTAGCAAGCTTGCTCCTTCTGTCTGAGCTTATATAGGGCTCCAGTAATTTAATTCAGACCCACCATGAATGGGCGGGGCAACACCTCCATGGAAATTATGCAACCAGTCATCACCCATGGTTAGGTGGGGTGCATCTCCATGAAAACACTCAAAGAATTACAATCTAATGAACACTAATTAGTCTGCCCACACAAGATTACATCAAAGATAACAGCCTTTTTGGGGACACAATACATTCAAACTGGCACATTCCACTCCCTGGACCCCAAAATGACATTATCTTTCTATATACAAAATACATTCATCCCACAACAATACCACAGAAACCTAGATCATTTCAGTAGCAATAGTTAAGTAAAAGATTCCATCAAAATCAATTATAGACATGGTCAGTCCTAAGCCATAATTTTCCTTTAGCTGTGGATCTGTGAACTTAGAACAAGTTAGGTGTTTCCAATATACAAAGGAAGGACATTCATAGGACAAACATTGCTATTGCTGTAAGGAGAAACTGAAAGGAAAACAGAATTCACAGGACCAAACAGTTCCTAAAACCTGCAGGACAAACTCCATTAGATTTCAAAGTCTGAGAATCATTTACAGAACAACATTGCATCCTTGGGGCTTGAGAGAGCAGGAGTCCAACCCCTCCCAAGGGTCCTCTCAGCAGCCCTCCCCTCCCCCCCCGCCAAACACTGGGGTGAGGTCTCCAACATATCCACACATTCGGGAGACCATCTTCTCAGCCTCACCCCCCTCAAACATCGGGGCAGCAGCCGGATTCCCTTCCATCGCTGGGGCACATGCTCAACACCTTCAGAACAGTGGGGTGGCAGCCAGGCTCTCCCCAATACCCTGCGAATGTGCTCTACCCTTTGGGACCTGGGATGGCAAAACTCTTCCAAAGCATCGAGGCGGAATGCCCACCCTCAACCTCCGGGGCAAACTCACCCTTTCCATGCATGTGGGCCACTCCGTTCTCCCAGCCCAAGGCCTCTTGACTCCAGACCTCAACCTCCATGGCTCTGTTTTTGAAGAAATTTTTCCTTCAATTTGTTCCTTGTCTGTCTCCTCCAGTACAGACTGGCAACAGCTCTGTTTATAAAGATCTCACAAAAATTCTGTTGGCTGCACATGAAGCACACAGGGGTCAAAGCCATCAGACAATAGGATTTTCCACAAATCCTTTCTGCTTAACTCCTTTTCCAATCTTGGCTTGTACTGAAATGGTGGCTGGGTTCCATGTTTGGTTACATCCTCATGTTGGGCTGTAGCTTCTAGGACTACACCCCCTGGAAGCCCGTAATTTTCCAAGCCATCAGCCTCTGGTTTCTTTGAACCCAAGAGTTCAGTTCCAAGTTTATCTCTCTCTGCTCGTATTTTACCATAAGCTGCAAGGAGAAGACAGGGTATATCCTCCACACATAGTCTGGAGATCTCCTCAGCTAAGTATTCCAGGTTGTCACTTTCAAATTCTTCCTTCCATCTGACACCGGGACTCAATTTTGCCAAATTCTCTGCCACTTTAAAACAAGGATTGCCTTTCTTCCAGTTTGCAACAACACATTCATCATTTCTGTTCAAGGCCTCGTCAGAAGTATCTTTAGAGTCCATATTTCCACAAACAGTCTCTTCAAAGCAGTTTAGGCCTTTTCTATCAAGCTCCTCACAATTCTTCCAGAGTCTTCCCCTTATCCGTTTGAAATTCCAACATGTTTGGTATTTGCAAACACAGCAGCACTAGCACCCCACTTCTGGTACCAAAATCTGTTCTAGTTTTAGGTGACAACTCTGATTGGATGATTTCTGTGGAGGTGTTGCCCCACCCATTCAGGATGGGTCTAAATTAAATCACTGGAGCCATATAAATGAACTGACAAACAGAAGGAACTCAATGCAGCTGAGAGTGACATTCTGAAGAGGAGCTACAGCCAAGAGGGACACTTTAAAGAACACACTGGAACTGAGAGTGGAGCTTCAGCTTACAGAGATGTTTTGGAGATGGCCTTTGAAAAGCAGACTTTTGCTCTGGAGAAGCTAAGAGAGGACAAATGCCCCAAGAGCAACTGAAAGTGACATTTTTGAGGAGCTGAAACCTAGAGAGGAATGTCCTGGGAGAAAGCCATTTTGAAAGCAGAACTCTGGAGCAGATGCCAGCCATGTGCCTTCCCAGCTAACAGAGGTTTTCTAGATGCCATTGGCCATCGTCCAGTGAATGTACCCGATTGTTGATGCATCACCTTGGACACTTTATGGCCTTAAGACTGTAATTGTATAACCAAATAAACCCTCTTTTATAAAAGCCAATCTATTTCTGGTGTTTTGCATCCCTGCAGCATTAGCGAACTAGAACACCCTCCATTAAAATGGAAACAGAAACACCCCCTAAGCTCCAGAGAAACAACAAGGAAGTTTGCCATTAGCCCAGGGGCTTAGGGTAGGGATAAAAGTCTCCTCTAGTCCAAAGCCTATGATCCACTCAGAAATAGGGTCTGAATTTATATATACCTTTGTTAAGTAGTAATCACAAGCTGAGAAAATAATGTAAAAGCTGCATTTATTCATTTCTTCAAATGAGATTCCTCGCAGCAATGGTAGAAGCAAAACAACCACTTAAAGGAAACAAACAAACTATCCCATCTGTTTGAAAATTCATAATCTCACTTCTAAATTATGTATTGGTCCAAGGAGAAATCATAATTGAAATTGTAAAATAGTTAGAATTGAACAACAATGAAAACACAATATAACAAAAATAATGGTATACAGCTAAAGCAGTATTTAGAAAACAGTTTATAGCCATTCATAGCTATATGAGGGGAAAAAAAGACCAACGATTAATGAACTGAGCATTTGTACAAGAAGGTGGAAAAAAGACCACCACCATAAACTCAAATATGTGAGAAGAAAGTGAATAATAAAAATAAGATAAAAAATTAATGAAATAGAAAACAAAAGAATAGAGAGGAAAATGCAAACTGAAATCTAGTTCTTTGAGAAGACTAATGAAAAAAGAAACTTCTGAAAACTATAAAAAATAGAGAAAGGAAGCACAAATAAATAATATTAGGAATAAAAACAGAAACCTAACTACAGGTTTTTTTAAAATCATAAAAATATTTTACACCACTATATTTGAAAATTTAAAGAGAATAGAAACTTTTCTAAAAATATATAAACTACCAAAATGGACTCAAGATGAAACAGACACACCGATTTAAGTCCTATTTTGTTAAGGAAATTGAAACAGTATTCCAAGAGGTACTCAAAACCACCAGACCTTGATATTTTAAAGGTAATCTTTACTAAAACTTCAGGTAACCTTTATCTTATAATCTCTCTTACATAAACTGACCAGAGAATAGAAAAAGAAGAAAAGCTCACCAATTAATTTTAAGGCTCATCTATCCTTGACAACCCAAACAGGCATGGGTTAAAAAGTAAAGAAAACTTGTGGGCCAATCTCAGTTATAGGCATAGTCATAAAAGTGCTAAATATAATAGCAATAAAATGAATTAACTGATCAATGTATAAAAAATGTATCTTCACCACATAGAATTTATCCCAGGAATTCCAGCATAGTTTAATGTCACAAAATCTATTAATGCGACATACCAGTTTAAAAAATTAAAGGAGAAAATTTATATGGTTTTCTCAATATATGCAGAAAAATCTCTTGATAAAATTCAATAAGCATGCATGTCAAAATCCCCTAGTAAACTAAGTAAAGACAGCAAACTCTTGTTGAGACAGGCAGTCTGCCATGGGTCCCAAACCTCCTTACGCTTCAGTTCTGAGCATGCCAAACCTCAAGGCCTAACCAGACCGTCCCTGAGCCCTTTGGTAGCTAGTCACACAGGCAGTTGGGTAGTTATGGCAACCATAGAAGGCCTACAGTATGACTACTTGCTCTTAGAAGAGGGCGATGGGTCTGTTCGTTACTTGATATAAAAGCTGCTGAGCCCTTGGCCCTGGATTCCTCAGCTGTGGCCCATTGGGCCCAATATATCACACCATGGGACACAGAGTCAGGGGAACTGGGGCTGCCATGCTGATGCTCGTGAATAATCAACTGTCACGCTCTGTCCCATTGAGTCTTATTCTCTACTTTCAGCATCTATGAAGCTGTGGCAAGCCAACCCGCTTGACTGTGTCTCTTTGGAGTCTTGTTTCTTTTTGTAATCCTCAGTGAGGCTGGAGTTCTTCCTTGACAAAGAGTATCTACAAAAACATACAGCACACATCACACAATGGTGAAATGTTAAGACTCAGTCTCTTTAAAGCCAAGAATAAGACAACGAAGCCTTCTGTCCCCGTATCTATTCATCACTGAACAGGAGTTTCTAGCCAATGCAAAAGATGAGAAGAAAAAGGAAGTATAAAGATTACAATGAAAGAAACAAAATTGTCATTATTCATAGATTAAATGACTATCTAAGAAAATCCAAGGCAATCTACAAACTATTAGAAATGAGTTTATCACAGTTGTTAAATTGAAGATCAAAGTATAAAATCAGCATTGTTTCTATACACAATTATAATTAGAGAATGTAAAAGTTTTTAAAATCCTATTCAAAACAATAAAAACTAAAGGTATCTAGGCATATCAAAACACAGATGGTCAAGGTCTTCCAAGGACAAAATAATAATATTTCCTAAAAGATATGAATAGAAATCTAAACAAATATAGAGAGATCACAATTATGGATGAGAATACTTCACTTCATGAAGATGTCAATTTTCCTCCAATTATTTTATAAATCAGTGCTATTCTAATAAAAATGTCATCAGAGCTTTTCAACAGCCTTATTAAGCTGATCCTAAATGTATATGCAAGAGCAAAGGGTCAAAATTAACCAATGCAATTTTGAGGGAGACAAAGAAATCTTACAGGAAGATATTGATAAATGTTATTACATTAAAAAATCTAAACTTCTGTACTACAAAAGGAAATATTAAAAAGTTAAATGAACAATGAGGACACCGCCACTACAGGCTGGGAGGTGTATATATTGGGAGGTGTGTATATACTGGGAGGTGTGTATATTGTTGTATATATAAAACATACAACAAGCAAAGGATTAGTATCCAGAAACTATAAAGAACTCGAAGACAACTCAACAGAAAAATAGGCAAAGGCTTCACACAATAAATTCACAAAAGAGAAAATCCAAATAGACAATAACATGTAGAGATGTTAAACCACATTAAAACTGAAATTGAAGAACATTCTATTAAAACTTGGGGAGTACAGTCTTCAAAAATGCCGGTATCATGGAGGATGAGAAAAGGATGAGGAACTATATCAGATTATTTTGGCAGCTGCAGGGTTGTCTTTCCATCGATAATCTTCCTAAAAACTTATGACAATCAAATGCTATATACACATGATTCTGGACTAGATCCTGGATGGGAGGGAAAAAATGCTATAAAAGACATTATTGGTCAATGGAAAAAAATATAGATAGTAGATCAGATAAAAGTATTGTGTGTTACTGTTAATTTTCCTGAAGTTGAACACTGTACTGGGATAATATAGGAAATGTTCTTATTCTTAGGAAATATACATTGAAGTATTACGAGTAAGAGGGCATGATATATAAAGCTTAATCTTAAGTAATTCACAAAAATACATATATAGACACAGAGAATGACATAGCAAATGAGACCTAATGTTAACAATTGGTGAAACCTGGATGAAGAGTAAATGAGAGTTCTTTGTATTATTTTTCCAGCTTTTCTGTAAGTGTGAAAGTATTTCCAAATTAAAAAAAATAATGCTATACTGAAATAGGGTTTTACCCTCATATTGGCAAAAATGTAAAAGTCTGATAATCTCAAATGTATCACGATGTGGGAAAAAGGGAACTTTTATTTATTTTGATAAATCTACATTGGAAAAGAATTTTATACTTTCACATAAAGTTGAAAATGTACAAATCCTATTACCCTGCAAGTCGACTCCCAGGTTAAAACCCTAGAGAAACTTTTATACATGGACCTCAAAGAAACATGGACAAGGATGATCATTGCCACATTGTTTGCAATGTTGAAAAATTAGAAAAACCTAAATGTCCATGAATAGGAGACTGGATAAATAATTTATGGTATTCCATAAAAGGTAAATCTTTATAGCAGGTCAATAAACTAGATCTACTTATATCATCAAGGATAAATCTCAAAAAACATAACATTGAGTATTTTAAAACACAGGTTAGAAAAGGATGAATACAAGCAATATTATGCTGTTTATGTAAATTTAAAATATTCAAAACAATAGTGTATGTCACTTATAGAAACATACCCATGTAATAGAAGTATTAAAATATGAATGGGAAGGACATACATAAATTTCAGTTTAATAGCAACAGCTGGAGAGAGAGGGAAATGGGGTACATGGGGGTTGTCTTAAATGATATTTGCAATAGTTTTTTCTTTAAAAAAAGGAGACAGATATGGCAAGTTAACAATTGTGAAATCTGAGAAGTATCTAATATTATTTCTCTGCATTTTTTTCTGTCTGTGAAATGCATATGGCATCATCTTTTAATTTAAAAGAAAAGACGTGTTAGCATTCTTTGACACTCTACAGTATACCTATAACATCAAGGCAGATACCATTTGGAGAGCACTCTAAAAACTACGATAACAACAAGTAATAATTATTAATATCTGTAACAAGAACAACTCAAGGAAATACATTTCATGTTCACCCTTTCAAAAGCTGATATAGGTGTTCCCTTTTCCCTGATTTGTCCTTTACCAATCATCAGGTGCATTACTGAGCTATTTTTAAGGTTCTAGTCAGATCTCAAGTAGGATAGAGACCCATGACCATCAGCTTCTGCACTTCTCCTTTGAAGTATAAGTATTTTTAGAAAGAATATTTTAAAATGTGGTTAGTATTAATTCCTTCTGTGTGCATTTAATACACTATTATTATAACCTCCCTAATTCACTGCAGTAACAATTAAGAGAGAGTCGTTTTTGCTCTGAAAGATTAAATCTGCCAAATCTTTTGAAAACAATACTTAACTTAGCCATAGCAGAAATTACATGGTTCATTTAACTTCAATGCACTATTATGAAACAAACTTAATTTACTAGTTTAGAAACTGCTTTACATTCAAAATCAAGCTTATATTTTTGGAAACAACTTGAAAAATCACTTTATTTCTTTTTTGCTAATGGGGATACCCAACAATGCTGGGAGTGAAAAACAAGATGTCCTAGTGTCCAATTTTCCTAGAATTCAGCCTATAAAATAATACCTTGATAAAAACTTTAATACAATATTACAAGAACATAAGACAAGTCTGGAGACTTGAAATAAAAAAATGTTTTACAATAAATTATCAATTATCTGTGATAAATGGAAATGGACATGATACAGGAAATACAGATATTTAGTAAACACTTAATGAGTAATGAACACTCGTGAATGTAAGATGCTGTTGTACATGTAAGAAAGGTAGAAAAACTGAAAGATTTACTTCCTGACCTTTGGAAACTGAGAGTAAAGAGGACAAAGAGAAGGATAATCAATGTTACAGATATTAATTATAAGCTGTTTTCAGAAATGCCAAAGAAATATAGTGCCAGGGAGGCTGAATCAGGTGAACCTGAGGTTTGCAGTCTGGACTGGATTAGAGGTAAAAGAATATTTCAGGCAGTTCTAACACCCAATTTTGGCCATATACCCTCCTATTCTATTTCTGATAGAAGTGCTATTGATAAGTAATCAAATTGCCTACAGACAGGAGAAGACAAAAAGGAAGAGGAGCAGGAGGAACAGGGGAAGAAGGAGATGTTATATAGCCCAGTGAATCCACTAACAATAAGGAGTTGCCAAACAACCATAACCCTTAGAGCTGAAAGCAGTGGTGAGGGTCAAAATATTTAACCCAGGTAAAGACTGAGCATCAACCAATCTCAGCAGATGCAGGGCTCCCCCTCTGGAGTGAGATCCTGGAGATGCTCAGTCTAGGGAAGGTCAGAGGAGCCAGAAAACTGGGGTTCAGAAGGAAAACTCAGAGGTGCTGGACAGCAGCTGTTTGTTTAAGGGTATGTTAATTTTGAAACACTCTAATGACCAGTATGGCTATACAGAGGCTTAAGGGCTGAGTGCTAGCTGCCCTGATTTAAGGGCTTTAGAGAGCACTTAAGCCATTCCCTCTTGACTTCCCACACAACCCCATTCCATTCCACATCTCTGTGGCTTGCCCTTCCAGGCCAAGTTACCACAGCTCCATCGTGCTCCCTCTCTGAACTCTAATGAGCTAAGCCATGTTCATAAGCTGGAAACCACCAGCACATTCTAGGACTAAAACAAGACCTGTGAATAAACAGAGTCTGCTACAGAGATTTTATTTGATTTGAAATCTAAAAATTGAAAACCCAGTTTAAACAAAGAATTCAGTCAAAAAATATTAAACAATAGAAGTACTAGCAGCAAACATAACCATCCTAGTCAATAATAAAGAAATGGGGGGGAAGGGGAGATGACACATACTGTCCACTAGTATTCAGCATGTAAAAGAAAGACAAAGACAATTGCAATTATACTATTCACTTTCCGTAAATACTAGAAAAACCTCTGATAGTAAGAGTTTTCAGAGCTGAATTATTCTGCATAGCTGATTTTTTTAAACACAGAAGGGGTTAGCCCTATAAATATTAAGATATTTTATGCTGTAAACATTTTGGAAGAAAATGTTTCCCAAATGTTCTGTAAAATTGTCTTGCCTTTTAACTTTCCTCAAAAATTCAGGAAAATCATTATGAATGTGATTCACAACAATCCTCTGTAGTCAATACAATGGACAAAGATGAAACTGTAAACAAGCTACAAATAGAATTTGAACATCCCCAAGGTCTATGAAATCCTTCATATATAAAAATATGAATGAGATATTTTTCTCTCATATAAAATACACCTATGGGGAAATCATGGGAAGATGGCATATATGGAGCTCCAGGATTCAGTCCTTCCACAAGAACAATGATTAAACAGACAGGAACTGTCTGAAACAACTATTTTGAAACTCCAAAGGCCTGTAGAACACTGTATAGCATCCAGGGAAGAGCAGGAGGAAGAGGCCGGTAAATTACAGTAAAGACCAGTAAACTGCTCTTTCTGAGTGGTGGTTACCAATGCCCATCCCACCCTTGCAGCAGGCAACTGTGGGGTCCAGCCCCTGGCTAGTTCACTGGTAACAGAAAAGGACATAACAATCCTTACCCAAGCTCAGGGGTGGGCACAGGTGATTGCTGATCATGGCTTCTGATGAGCGATTTTGGATCACTGGGGGCCCGGTTCTGATGGTAGCATTTGTTCTAACCTGTCCCGGACAAAGGCAGCAGTGGAGGAGACTTAAAGACCCAACACTTCCTCAGGGCCTTGGGGGACAGTTAGTTGAAGGCTGCATTTGATGGGCAGGTCAAGAAAGCTCAGCTTTGGGGAGCCATAGAAGAAACTTTTGGTGCCCTTCCCCATCCCCTCCCCAGGGCACTTTGGAGCTCGTCTGTGCCCTTTCGTGGGTCTCTGGCTCTGTTTTGGCTGGGAAAGACTGACTCAGGAAACTCTTCTCCGGCACGCCCCTCTCCCACCAAATCTGTCATCCAGGCAAAAGCAGCTTCAGACAATGTAAGACGCATAAGAAACTATAGGGGCAGATTGTCTGGACCAAAGGCTTGCCTGCTTTAAACACCCAGAAGAGAGAGGTCTGTCTCCTGGGAAGTGGAGGGGGCATTCAAATTCCTATAAACAGAGGAACTCCAAACAACTAACAAGCACAAGCCCAGGACAAGACACAGGCCCAGAAAAGACAGCGGGGACCCTGTATACTGCGTTAGCCTCGGGCAGACCTTCTAGATAAGAGGGATGAAGCTCAAGAAAATCGCTATCTTATCACCAGCGGGTTACAAAATGAAGAAACAGACATTTCAGGAAGTAAATCCCAGAGTTAACATTTAAAAATATTAAAATGTACAGTGCACAACAAAAGAGTGCAAGACAAACTAAGAAATGGGAAATTAAGGCCCATTCAAAGGAAAAGGATAAAAATTCAGAAAACATCAATGAAGAAGACCAGAATATGGACATACAGAACAAAGCCTTTGAAAAATGATCTTCAAAATGCTCAAGGAGATGAAGGAAAATACAGAGGAAGAACTAGAAGATTTCCGGAAAACAACAAATGAACAACATAAGAATCTCAATAAAGAGATAGAAAATTTTAATAGGAACCAAACAGAATTACAGGAGTTGAAGACCACAATAACTGAAATGAAAAAGTCCCAGAAGGGTTTCAAGAGCAGATTGGAGCTAGGAGAAAAGAGAATCAGCAAGTTAGAAGACAAGATAATTAAAATGAGTCAGGCTGAGAAGCAGAAAAAAAAAAAAAGACAATTATAAAATGTTAAAATAGCCTAAGACACCTTTGGGACACCATCAAGAATACCAATATATGCATTATGGGAATCCCAGAAGGAGAAGAAAGAGAGGAAGGGGCAGAAGGAATATTCAAAGAAATAATGACAGAGAACTTCCCAAACTTAACAGAAGAGGTGAATACGCACATCCAAGAAGCCTAGAGAACACCAAACAGGATAAATGTAAAGAAAAATATACTCCATCATATACTGATCACAATATTGAATGCAAAGAACAAGAAGACAGTTTTGATGGCTACAAGAGAAAAACATGTTATGTACAAGAGAGCCCCAATTAAACTGAGTGACAGTTTCTCATCAGAAACTGTGGAGGCAAGAAAACAATGGGTTAAAATACTTAAAGTGCAGAAAGAAAACAACTGCAAACCAGGAATTTTATGTCTGGCAAGACTTTCTTTCAGAAATAAGGGAGAGATTAAGACATTCCCAGATAAATAAAAGCTGAGGGGGTTCATTACCATTAAACCTGCCCTACAAGCAAGGCTAAAGGAAGTTTTTCAGAAAGAAAGAAAAGGACACTAGACAGCGGTTCAAAGCAGCATAAAGAAATAAAGACTGTGTTAAAGGTAGCCATTTAGGTAATTATAAGCACCAGTATTATTGTATTGTTTGGTATTATGTAACTCCACTTCTTACTTCCTACATGTGCTAAAATTCAAATGTATAAAAAGGAATAGTAAATCTATGTTTTTGAACACACAATGTACAAATAGATAGGTGGTAACAAAAACAAAAGAAGGGGTGGGTGGAAGGGTATAGGAAAAGTAATGGGCCCTGAATACCTAAAGCCGTCTTGAAAAAGAATGAAGTTAGAGCACTTGCACTTTGCAATCTCAAAACTTATTAAAAGCCACAGTAATCAAAACAGCATGGTACGGGCATAAAGACAGACATACAGACCAATGGTATTGCACTGAGAGCTCAGAAATCAATCCTCACATTTATGGCCAACTAATTTTTTTAATTAAATTCAGTTTTATTGAGATATATTCATGTACCGTACAATCATCCATGATGTACAATCAGCCGTTCACAGTACCATCACATAGTTGTGCATTCATCACCCCAATCTATTTTTGAACATTTTCCTTACACCAGAAAGAATCAGAATAAGGATAAAAAATAAAAGTAAAAAAGAACACCCAAATCATTCCCCCCATCCCACTTCATTTTTCATTTAGTTTTTGTCCCCATTTTTCTACTCATCCATCCATACACTGGATAAAGGGAGTGTGATCCACAAGGTTTTCACAATCACACTGTCACCCCTTGTAAGCTACACAGTTATACAATCATCTTCAAGAGTCAAGGCTACTGGATTGGAATTCGAAAGTTTCAGGTATTTACTTCAAGCTATTCCAAGACATTAAAACCTAAAAAGTGTTATCTATAAAGTGCATAAGAATGTTCACCAGAGTGACCTCTCAACTCCATTTGAAATCTCTCAGCTACTGAAACTTTATTTCATTTGATTTTGCATCCCCCTTTTGGTCGAGAAGATGTTCTCAGTCCCACGATGCCGGGTCCAGATTCACCCCAGGGAGTCGTATCCTGCATTGCCAGGGAGATTTACACCCTTGGGAGTCAGGGTCCACGCAGGCGGGAGGGCAGTTAGTTCACCTGCTGAGTTGGGTTAGCTGGAGAGAGAGGGCCACATCTGAGCAACAAAGAGGCACTCAGGGAGAGACTCTTAGGCACAATTATAAGCAGGTTTAGCCTCTCCTTTGCAAGAACGAGCTTCATAAGAGCAAGCCCCAAGATAGGGAGCTAGGCATACCAAGCCTTCAGTCCTCAATGTTTGTGAGAACATGAGCAACAATCCAGGTGAGGAAGTCCAACACCTCCACATTTTCCACGAGCTCCTCAGGGGTGGCCAACTGATTTTTGACAATGGGGTAAAGACCTCTCAACAGGGAAAGAATAGCGTCTTCAACAAATGTGCTGGAAAAACTGGATATCCATTGCAAAAAAAAAAAAAAAAAAAAAAGAGGACCTCTACCTTATATGTTATACAAAAATCAACTCAAAATGGATCAAAGAGCTAAACAGAAGAGCCAGAAGAGTAAAACTCCTTGAAAAAACATAGGGAAGCATCTTCAGGACCTTGTATTAAGCAGTCGTTTTTTAGACTTGACACCCAAAGCACATGCAACAAAAGAAAAAATAGATAAATGGGACCTCATCATAATCAAAAGCTTTTTTTCCTCAAAGGACTTTATCATGAAAGTAAAATGACAACCTACTCACTGGGAGAAAATATTTGGAAACCACACATCTGATAAAGGTTAATATGCAGAGGGGAGGAAAACAAAGCAAAGCAAAGTCTACTATACTATGCTACTGCTAAGACAATGTGAATTAATAACAAGCACCAAAGAACCTATGTTTTTTACTTTGTTACCACGTTCCTAAAACTCAGCATTTCCAAACAGTAGATTATTTGTTCTTTAGTATGTCTGATCAGAACAAAGTTTTCTCTATAGTTCCATCTTGCAAATGATTCATCTCAATGTTGTTTGTCTTTGAACAATAATGGGTTTCATGAATAAAATTACACTGTTTACCTATATCTAAGGATTCTTTTCAACCTAAATTCATAATAAACATAAGACAATAACAATTTCTCAAAAGGTTTACTCAAAAAATATATCCTCTGCCAAAAAACTGAGCACCTAAATTATTTTCACAGCTACTATGAAATAAAGTCAATATTTAACTATTAATGACAAATGATAGCAGTTGAAAAAAGCAAAAAGCATATCAATACAACAGAAACCTACCTCTCCTATAAGGTCATTCTAGCAGTCAATTGGACTAGACAATGATGAAAAAATATAAAAAGTAATAAAAATATGCTTTCAAATTATATGTATGTATCTATAAAAAAGACTCAATTATCTCTCTCAAACAAAAGCACCCAGCTAACATATGCTGCATAAGTCATAAAAGTTACTTCAAATTCCTGCCCCAGGAAGAAAACTCACCCTAGATGTGAGAAAGAGGTAAATATTTGCTTTTTTTCTAAAATAGGACTTACACAGACAAACTGAACACAATGAGGTCTCTGTTTTAAAAGAATGCTTTGCATTTTGAAGCAGTTAATTGCTTATTTCATAAGATATATTTGAAAGAATGAATTAATTTTGACAAAACTATGGTTGATAAACAATTTTAATTGTACATACAGAAATAAACCTTTAAAAGAAAAGTAGTATCACCGTTTTAAGGAAAAGCATATTGCCAATAAAAGCCCTCAGACCCTCAGATTCAGGTCCAGTTGTGGGTAACCACTTTAATTTTACTCCTGCATTCTTACTTATCAGTAAGAAAACAAACACACCAACATAAAAATGGTCAAAGGACATTCCACAAAAAAAATAATAAAATAATTAGCCAATAAGCATTTGAGGCAATATTCTATTTCCCAAGTAATCAAACAAATACAAATTACACAGCAAGAAGCAATTTTAACCACCCAAATTAGAAGAGACTTTTAAAAAATTACAGATGAAATACAGATGAAATTATGAAGGAAGATTTGGGGAAAGGAAATTTTCAAGTGCAACTTCAGGGCTGAGCTGAGAATAAACAGGTGAGAGGAAATAAAGAAACTAGACTTAGGTTATTAAACATTCATGAAATCTAGGGGAACTAGCAATAGAGAGCAATTAAGGAAGGGGGAACAATAATCCAATAAGAACAGATAAGCTATCGTGGGTAAATTTAACGTTCTGGGAATGCCCAGGAATGACTATGGTCTGTTGATTTCTGATGGGTATAGTAGGAACAAGTTCACAGAAATGTTGCTATATTAGGTTACTTTCTTGGGGTAGAGTAGGAACATATTGGAAGTAAAGTAGTTATCTTAGGTTAGTTGTCTTTTTCTTACTCCCTTGTTATGGTCTCTTTGAAATGTTCTTTTATTGTATGTTTCTTTAAATTTTTTTAAATTTTTTTATTTTTCATACAGTTGATTTAAAAAAAAAGTTTTTAAAAAAAAACAAGGAAAAAAATATGCAGAACCCCCTTGAGGAGCTGGTGGAGAATGCAAAGGTATTGGCCTGCCCCACCTCAATGGTTACTAACATGCTCACAGACATAGGGGACTGGTGGTTTGGTGGGTTGAGCCCTCTACCACAGGACTTGCCCTTGGGAAGACTGTTGCTGCAAAGGAGAGGCCAGGCCTCCTATAATTGCACCTAAGAGCCTCCTCCCGAGTGCCTCTTTGTTGCTCACATGTGGCCCTCTCTCTCTAGCTAAGCCAACTTGAAAGGTGAAACCACTGCCCTCCCCCCTACGTGGGATCAGACACCCAGGGGAGTGAATCTCCCTGGCAACATGGAATCTGACTCCCGGGGAGGAATGTAGACCAGCATTGTGGGATGGAGAACATCTTCTTGACCAAAAGGGGAATGTGAAAGGAAATGGAATAAACTTCAGTGGCAGAGAGATTCCAAAAGGAGCTGAGAGGTCACTCTGGTGGGCATTCTAACGCACAATATAGACAACCCTTTTTAGGTTCTAATGAATTGGGGTAGCTGGTGGTAGATACCTGAAACTATCAAACTACAACCCAGAACCCATGAATCTTGAAGACAATTGTGTAAAAATGTAGCTTATGAGGGGTGACAATGGGATTGGGAAAGCCATAAGGACCACACTCCCCTTTGTCTAGTTTATGGATGGATGAGTAGAAAAATAGGGGAAGGAAACAAACAGACAGACAAAGGCACCCAGTGTTCTTTTTTACTTTAATTGTTCTTTTTCACTTTAATTATTATTCTCGTTATTTTTGTGTGTGTGGTAATGAAGATGTCAGGGATTGATTTTGGTGACGAACGTACAACTATATAATGGTACTGTGAACAACTGAATGTACGATTTGTTTTGTATGACTGCGTGGTATGTGAATATATCTCAATAAAATGAATATTAAAAAAAGTAGTGCTATTAAACTTTTTGTAAATAGGATTTAAAAATCTTTATGGGACATTTCAAATATATATAAAAGTAGAAAGGCTAGTGTAATGAATCAATCAATGGTGATCAACTCTTAGTTGCTCTTGTTTCGTTTGCTTCCCTGTCCACTCCACCCCACCCCAGATTACGTTGAAGCTAATAGAAATATCTTTTTAAATGCTATAAGAAGAAATAATTATTGAAAGTGCCAAATCTGTTTGTAAAATGAATGTCTATTCCCTGATTTATTGTGACTTTAGATTTAGATCTTAGTATGGCAGTTTTCAAAAAAAAAAAAAAAAAAAAAAATTCATGAGAATGGTACTAACTTTATGGAAGCATTTATTTCCTGGTTAGATATAATCTTTTAAAAAGTTTAGAAATACTAAATATTCCTAGATGTCATAATAAAGAAACCTGTTTTCCTTTAAAAGTGGATAAAACTGTTAAAAGTCCTGATTGTTCTCTTAGCTAGCCAACCCTATGGTATAAAAGTATTGATTTTATGAGATAGCTATAACTGAAATACAGTTTCTTATATGGTGGCATTTTACTCTAATTGTCAGTTAAGTACAGAAAAATAAATGACTTGAGACATAAACTTCCCAAAGTGAATTTTTTATACAAAGTGAAGGCAGTAATTCACAAGTCCACATGTCAGATGGTATTTTTCTCTGCACACTGATGGTTGATGTCAGAAATTTCTTTCCCACTTTAGAATTGAAGTGTTTACCCCTTTTAAAGAGACCTCTGCTTAAAATGAAACTTTTTAATACATATTCAAAGTACTTTAAAACCATTGATTTTGCCTTTGCTCTTAAATGACTAATAATAGAGGTAGAAGGAGGCAACTCAATTAAACATTTGCCAAAATTCCATGAAGAGCACTCAGGTTACGGGCTAGGGATGGAGGTTAGGGTCAGGATGGAAAAAGGATCCAATCTCCCCCCTCCTTTCCTTATGTATAAGTGCAGGGCCAAGACACTCAATGCTCTTGCATTAGTCCCAAGATAGTATGGGACCTAGAAATTTGGGAAGGTGCAAAGATGGAGATGGTGATCATATCCATAAAGTGATTTTCAGACTTCTGGGGACATTATTCAACATACGCAAAAGAGACATGCTTGTAATTTACCCTTCTACCAATGTGGCAGCAGGAACTTAAGTTTAAAGTTAAAAGGACTGTCATAGTTCAAAGTCCGGTTGATGGTGAGGTGACTTTACAGCTTATCATCCAAACAAAGATTTTTTGAGAGTAAAAAGGGATGCTAGTAATAATTATGCCAAGACAACAGGCATAAACAGGTCCACTTGGTGTCTCGCACATTGATGGTACCAATTAAGTTACAAGAGAGGAAGGCAGGAGAGCGTGCAGGAGGGCGGCTGTGGGGGTCAGCAGTGAGCATGGAGGAATGCGTAGTCGCCCCTTGCTTAAGGCCCCAGCAGGGAAACGGAACCTCTTCCACTGTTCTATGCACAAAAGGCAGATTACAAGTTTATCTTCCTCAGTCTTTTCTTCCTTCCTCACTTGCCTCTGTATTTATATCAAAAAGTTTCTTTCTATTCAGAGTTCAAAGCTTTTTGCAATTCCAATGATATGCTCACTGCTTATGGAGATTCTGCTAATTCAACATGTTCTATAGAGCCCTACAATTTCATATTGCCATTTTATTAATTTTATTAATTTATGTGTCCTGCAGAATTTCTTTAAATTCTATTCCAAGTTTATTAGGGGCTATAAGAAATACTTCCAAGAAACTTGTTGTTTTCCCTATTTTAAGAAATTGTCAATAACAATGCTCCCTATATCAAAGAATTACCTTTATGAGGGTGCTCCAGAGAGTACAAAGAAGGGTTGTAATTTTCCTGATATGTCTGTGTTTACCTTAAGGCCTGAACTGTGTAATTTACACCATTTTCCATTTTACTGAGAGCAACAGAAAACTTAGAGCCCAATTTATGACCCAATCATACTAGTGGGAAGGTTACATGGTCAACAGGTTTAGCGTTATTCCTTACTTACTTGGTTCCCACCCTTATTTTTTCTTTCTTGTTTTACCTCACTTATGTCATGCTATTATCTCCTACTCTGTGTCCCGGGTAAGCCCCCTGAAATCCATTCTGGATTAAAATAAAGTTGTAAGAAATTAGAAGGAAAGGGAAGAGAGGAAACAGAGTTAGAGCTACTGCCTCTAACTTCCAATTTTACTTTAACCAATGTGAAAATCAACGCTGCTTCAAAATCGACCCTGTCTCAATGTGTCTCCTCTAAAGAAGAGAGCCCCAGGTAGGTGCCTAGCGAGAGGCCCCTAGAAGGCCAGTGGGTCACAGAGGAGACTTGGCAGCCTTGTTTTGGGTCAGAGTTTAAACTTACGCTATTTCTCATTCCAAATAAAGGTAACACGGATCCACCATCAGCATGAAGTGCTCTGCAAGTTATTTCCTCAATAAATTGAGCTACACACGTGCTCGCACCTGGTGCCTTAAATGGCCAACACTGCACGTCTACAGGAAGAACTGCCTTGTTAGAAATGCAGTTAATGACCTGAGAAGCAGGTTTGCAGAGCTGACTGCCACATACAAGAATGGGAACCACAATTATGGCTTCTGTAGCCCCATGTGCCAATCACTAATCACACAAACTCACCAGCCCAGAGAGTTGACTATTTGTCACTAAGTAGTGTATTTGCTGGTTGGAACACATATGAGACCAAACATGAAAAATTGCAAGAGGAATTTATCCAAGGTAAACTTGCCAAATCTGTACAGTAGATGTAGAAATAGAGATTGATCAGAGGGAAAAAAACATGTGGCCAACCATATGATGCATTCATATCAGAGCCTTGTTAGAAATCCACTCATACCAGCATGATTGTTCATTGTGTTGTGTTTTGTAGTCTTTAAGGACATAAATTAAGCCCAGCTTCCCAAAACTATTCTTATTCTAGTCTGAGCAAATTTTATTTACATTTTTACATATATCAAAGGATTGCGACTTCATACATCTGTTGTATTTGGTTCTATAGCAAACCTTTACTTATCGTTACTGATGCAAAGGATAAGTTTGGGATATGAGATCAAAATATCCATTAAAAGAATAGGCATAATGTAGAGATACGAATATCAAACTCACGGGAGGTTTCTGTGGAAACTGGGGAACTAAGGAGTAGGGTACCCTGGGGAAGTCCCTCTTGAGATTTCCATGTCCTAACCCCAACTGAACTAGATCCATGGTTCTCAAACTTCGGTGACTACCTAGGGAGTATGATTAAAGTGCAGATTTCTGGGATCTACTCCAGACCTCCAAATTTGAATTTCTGGAGGTAAGGACAAGAAGCTGCCTTTTTCTAAGAGGCAATTTTAATTTGGATATTTAAGCAACACATTTTGAGAAACACTAAACTAGATGGCCTCTTCACATATTTTTTAAAAATCCATAAAATTCTGATTAGATCAAGTTGAATTTGCAACACCCTTTCCAAAAACAGCTACCAAAAGCATCCTTCTGCTGACTTGATTTCTTTTCTGCCTTTTGTAGACATAGAGAACAAAGAAAATGATTTCAGGATTTCCCAGTAGCCCTACCTGGATATCAATAATTTTGTGGTCAGCAGATTACTTAATAGTAATACAATCATTGTGATTTAGCTATTTTCTTTTGCAATGAGGCTAACTCAAGGACAATGATTCAACATGTCTTTTTATTATATGATTAATAGTACTTTTTAAATAATAATTCCAAGTACATGGATTATCAAAGGTCTTAAGCTAGCATGCACAGAAATGGAAATGTCCAAACACTTAGATTTAATTCTGGCATAAACATGAAAAATAAAAATTAAATCATTACAACAATACGAAACAAAGTTATGTTTCTAACAGGCATGATATATTTTCCCACTGTATAAGGAACAATTGGTAAAAAGACTGATTTTTAAAAACCAACTTCACCTAGAAGGTAATGGTTTTCACAAAACTTGGGGTGATGCTGAAACAGAAATTTAATGCTCATGCCAAACATTTTATGTGTAGCCCACGTGTTGTTAAATCAACCAAGGATGCAACTGACAGTTTGATTCTCCATGGAACAGATAAAGAATTTTGTATTTCCTAAAATGCTTTTAAAACACATCATATAATGTGCATTCTCTATCCAAGAGTATCTACAAAAGAAATCATATTTACCATGCAGTTTCCTCCTTTGCATCAGGAAGACAAAGTCCTCATGGATGCTACTCCCTTTAAAATACTGTTTTCTAGGAGTGACCAGCAATTGGACCCTGCAGTTTCAACTACACTGACTGCACATGTGCAGTCTACAGGTCTTTTTGTAATGTCCATGGCCTGCCTCCCAGATCTAAAACTAGGCTCTCAGGGGCTGCCCCTCCCTGGCTGCTTCATACCATCGTGTTTAGACGCAGACGGCAATTGCTGCTGCTGAAGACTACTCATTGCTTCCTGGTGTACTGCTTCCGTGTGGCTTAGAGACATTTTCATCTCCTAGCAGCATATGCGTATCTACCTGCAGGCAGTGCACCGTGGCGGAGGAGTCTGGGTATGCTACCCTGGGTGTACAGCTGTAGCCAGATTATAGTACAGCTGTGCCCCTTCCAGATCCTCTCAAGACCTTGTAATTGGTACAGTTGGACTTTCAACCACCTGGGGGCTTGGTGACCAGCAGGAGTCCACATGGCATAAGGCAGGAAATGCCAGAGAAGCAGCACCCCACAGGAGTGGCCCTCCACCTATGACTGGTAGTTGGTGTTTTAATACCCCCTTCCTCTCCCCGTGGATGGCACAGCTCTGAGACACACGGTCTACACTGATGGCTGGAATTTCCCAAGGAGATGAATCTCCTATTACCAACAGTGGTAACTGGCTTCGTAATTCTCCCTTTATTGGCTGGCTCCCTTTCCTGACTCACTTCCTTATTCCCTACGGGTGTGTTCTGGGATTACCCTTGCACTTAAATCCTTGTCATAGGGTCTGCTTCTGGGAGAACCCACCTAAGACACTGATCTCGTAGGCAGCCTTTGTGCAGTTAAACTGTCTTTTACTAGCTATGACTTTGAGCATGTAGGATTAATTGGCATGTAAATGTTGGAAAAAGCATCTGTCTTTGTTAATGTCCTTGAGACTCCCCAACAGCAGGTTGTAATCTCGAGACAAATAGAATATAACTCTGGAAACAGATTGATAAAGATCTCCTCATTCTTTTACTGGTTCATTGTTCACAGTTGAGGGAACTGAGCTCCAAAGGAGTGAAATGATTTACCTAAGCTAATATAGTCAGAAAATGGTTGAACCAGGACCAGAATTTAGATATTTTGGCCACAAGCTCAGGATGAAGACACTAGACCTCAAACCTGTTTAAAAACAAACAAAAAAAGAGGTATGCTTATTTTATTATGTTAAAAAATACATTATGACTACATAGAAGCCAAATATAGAACTTTTCTAAATCTCCTTTTTCTTCTGAGTTTTGGTCATTACTAAGGCACTCTAGTCTGCAGATGTGACTGTGTCTGGATATCTCATTTTATATTTTATGGTCCTGTACTGAATTAGTAAAATGATTATCAACCATAAAGACAAATAAATGTATAAATATCACAGGATTCCTCAAAACAGCATTTGTCTAATCTGCCCTTCATTTTATGTGTCTAAATGAAATACGTAACTCATGCAGTTTTCTTCTTTTCCCTTTTGCAGTCATCTAAGACATCCAAGACAGCTATTCAAAAGGGGTTTGGAAACTGTCTTGCCAGCTTACCTCACAATTGATGGCTCTCTACTTTTCACCAACTGAAAAGTATGGAAATGACTACTTATCACTAGAACCAATTCCAGTTTCAGTATGTATTAGACATTGCTGTTTATTGTACTTACAACATGAATAACTTTTCTGTGAAAATTACAAACTCAAATATGTAATCAGAGGACCTTAAGACTAGAACAAACTTTATTAAGGAAGACCTAATTCAACCTCTCCTCTAATAAATGAGGAATCTAAGCCTCAGTAAGGTCAAGTGATTCTACTGAATTAACACAGCAAATGAGTATAGATTTAGATTTCTGGTTTGGTTCTTTCCTCAGATTATTACTATTATTAATCTTCTTTTCTGAACTCATCTACAATATTGTTACAAAAATGAAATCCCCAAAATTGTAATAGACACAGTCAGTATCAGCTAATCACACTCTCCTGTCTGTGCTAACAAACCATCAGATTTGTTCAGTATGGCTAGTCCACCAGCCCTCAGCCAACCCCCTCTCCAAGCTCTGACGCCTTAGGGAACTTGGATTTTATCTACCATGGATAAATCTATGGGAAATTCAAATAGACACCTTTTCAAATTCCAAGTTCTCAAAGGAAATTACTTCAGGCATAGTAGAAATTGTTCAGTATTTGAATTTTCTAAATATATTGAGTATTCAATGCTACTCAAATTTTCACTTTAAAAAAGATGAAGGTGTATGTTAGGACTGAACACGAGCAGTTATGATCTTATCTGGTAGGGTAATAACTTTTGAGGTTTGCTCGTTTTGAAGCACCAAGCTTGTACAAGTCAGGGCAGTGCCTTTGTTTATCAAACTCAAGCACGGAAATGCCCTCAAGACAAATATCTTTCAATAGAATAAAGCAGGTAAACGTCAAACTGAGTATTCAATGGTCATTTGTTACTAACAAAAACCTATTACTTCTACGTGTAAAATTTTCTCAGACATGATATGTTAAAAATTAGTATTCAAGGATAGTGTGATCTTTAATTAAAATGTGAAGATCTATTTCTTATTTTACTAATCAAATAAATATTTTTCAATTTCCTCTGTTACTTCAACATCACTTTACTTCATTAACTTTGCCTATGCTGAGAAAAAAAGGGGGCAGGGGTATGGAGAACAAGAAAGAGTATGGCAATTAACCAGGAATGCTACAAAATATTTTTTCCTCTATTCTTCTGGGTAATCTATGGAGTTATAGTGGAAAGAGCATTAAATAAAATTTTGGAGTCCTGGGACATAGTCCTGACTCTCATTAAACAATGTCATGCCTTATTGCCTAATCTGTGAAATAGAGGCAACCAGATCTACTTCTCCGAATTATCTGGGAAGCCCATAGGACCGTCCCTTGTGAAATATGTTATGTCTGTAAGAGGAAGGCAGTGAGTGAGGATGTATATAGGCACATACGTGTAGCTGCAACAATCCACCCAGGCAGTTTAGGCGGTGGCAAGGAATGCCGAGGACACAGCTATGCAGAGCAGCACCAACAGGATCCACAGAGCCCCCCATCCTCACCCCATCATCCCATCACTCTGCACCAGAAGATGGGATGGGAGGGCCTTCTACCAGCTACAGACTAGAATTCCAGAGATTCAGAAAGAGGTTGGGATGTTGGGGAGAATGGTCAGAGGGATTAGGATGGAGAAAAGGGGTTCAGGAGGGAGTGGATCCTATCATTCCATCCAGTTGTTTCAGAAAAGTATAAAGGAAAAGAGAAAAGAATTTACAAGGCTTCCAGAAAAGAAGTGGTGAGAGCCAAAGGAGGATGAGTCAATGCGTGTAGTTCACAGTTCTCACGGCACTGCCAGCATCGCTTCGAGGAGCCTCACATCAGCCTGCTGAGTCCCCCATCCTCATGTCTGCTGAGGGGCAGACAGGTTGGTACATTCCCCATTTTATTGATGAGGCACAAAGAGTTTAAGTAGGTATTCCCCAAATCACAAAATTCATGAGTGAGAAATTTAGGATTAAAACCCAGGCATCCTCAAAGGAGAGGATAGGCCTCCCTTTGGTTGTGCCTAAGAGCCTCCTCCCGAATGCCTCTTTGTTGCTCAGATGTGGCCCTGTCTCTCTAGCTAAGCCAACTTGAAAGGTGAAATCACTGCCCTCCCCACTACAAGGGATCAGACACCCAGGGGAGTAAATCTCCCTGGCAACGTGGAATACGACTCCCGGGGAGGAATGTAGACCTGGCATCATGGGACGGAGAACATCTTCTTGACCAAAAGGGGGATGTGAAAGGAAATGAAATAAGCTTCAGTGGCAGAGAGATTCCAAAAGGAGCCGAGAGGTCACTCTGGAGGGCACTCTTACGCACACTTTAGACAACCCTTTTTAGGTTCTAAAGAATTGGGGTAGCTGGTGGTGGATACCTGAAACTATCAAACTACAACCCAGAACCCATGAATCTCGAAGACAGTTGTATAAAAATGTAGCTTATGAGGGGTGACAATGGGATTGGGAAAGCCATAAGGACCACACTCCACTTTGTCTAGTTTATGGATGGATGAGTAGAAAAATAGGGGAAGGAAACAAACAGACAAAGGTACCCAGTGTTCTTTTTTACTTCAATTGCTCTTTTTCACTCTAATTATTATTCTTGTTATTTTTGTGTGTGTGCTAATGAAGGTGTCAGGGATTGATTTGGGTGATGAATGTACCACTATGTAATGGTACTGTAAACAATCGAAAGTACGATTTGTTTTGTATGACAGCGTGGTATGTGAATATATCTCAATAAAATGAAGATTAAAAAAAACAAAAAAAACAAAAAAACCCAGGCATCCTCAATCCCACTTCTAGGTATATTCCCAAAAGAATTGAAAGCAGGGACTCAACAGAAATTTGCACACCGAGGTTCATAGCAGCATCACTCACAATGCCCAAAAGGTAGAAGCAACCCAAGTGTCCATCAAAGGATGGATGGATAAACAAAATGTTGATATATACACACAATGGAATATTGTGTAAAAAGGTATGAAGTTCTGACACATGCTGCAACATGGATGGATGAACCTTGAAGACATCACGTTGAGTGAAACGAACCAAATACAACAGGCAAATATTGTATGATATTGCCTATATGAAATAATTAGGATATCCAAATTCATAGAGTCAAAAATTAGAATACAATATACCTGGGGCAGGGCTCAGGGTGGGGAATGGGGAGTAAATGCTTAAATGGGGTGATGGAGAAGTTTTGGTAATGAATGACGGTGATGGTAGCACAACTTTGTGAATATAATTACCAGCACTGCATTGTATACTTGATAGTGGTTAAAATGGGAAATTTTATGTTGTATACATGCTCCTACAATAAAAGTTTTTTTTTAAAACACCTTAGAACTGTACAAGAACAACAAAAATATAAATAGGTATTCAAAAATAAAATAAAAACAAAAAAATTCAGGCATTCTTACTTCTACACCACTGGATTTTTGCTTTTGTTTTTCCTTCTCCATCACTGTATGTGGTCATTGGTAAATGGTGGGCATCTGGTATATTGAACTTTAAGTGAATTATCTTTATACTTGTGGTAGAATATACTCATAATTCACATTTCTAAAAGCATGAAATATAATGTGAATATTATTTCCTAAAATAAACTGAATTTATCAGGGAAATAAAAAGGACTAGGACGTTTGATAAACTGAGTGAGTCACTGGATAAGCCTCATAATTCTGAGTTTGAAATCCTATCAGTGATGGCAGTAATCATAGAAGACATTATGATTCAATTTAAAAGATCTGTGACATATCAACAGTCCCTAGTAAATTCGCTAACCCCTCTGGAATTTGTTCTGGAAAATTATAATCTCTAAGATTTAGAAGGGAGCAAAAAGAGAGTGAAGTTAACATGCTTTGCTTCTCATTTAAGGACTAAGAAGATTATTGTTCATATATGGGAGAACGCCGAAAACATGGCAGCTCACAAAATCCAGAAAGTGCTTTTTATAAGGAAGAGGTCATGAACAAACATGTGAATGAAGAAAGCTTATATAAGTATATACAGAGGACTACATAAACTAATATGTAAACGGTGCAAGAACAGGAGAGGGATTAGCCACAAAAGCCCAGAATGAAATGAAAATGAAAAAATCGAATCAATAATATCCAAATGAAATGACAGAACTGGAAACATCTGGCATAGAAAGTATCCTCCTTATTGTTTAAATGCAGGTGTCCAACACAGTGTATGAAAGAATTTATTGCTTCCTTCTGTCTGTTGCAATAACAATTTGTGTATATCTCTGTTAGAGTATTTTAATTCAATTTATTGCCATTTTTCACTAACACTAGCTCAGACCTGGACTAACCTAACCTCCCTTCCCAATTCTTAAACTCTCTCTTACCTTTCGTAGTACAAAGGCCCAAACATAAGATACAATGAAAAGAGCATAATACGTAGGTTTAGATTACGCCAGTCAGAATCCCAGCAGGGGGAGCAAACGGTATACACGAAAGAGATGAACAGATGATGGCTAGGGACATGTGTCAATTTGGCCAGGAAATGGTGCCCAGTTGTTTGTTCAAGCAAGCACTGGACTAATCGTTACTGTGAGGACATTTTGTGGGCTTCAGTCATCAGTAAGTTGATTGCATCTATGGCTGATTACATCTACAATCAACTGAGAAGACTGCCTTCAGCAATAAGAGATGTTTTAGCCAATCAGTTGAAGGCTTTACAAGAAGTGATGATTTCAGCAGTCAGAAGAGAGAATTTTCATCTCCACCTCAGCCAGCTTTTCCTGGGGAATTCATCAAAGACCTTCATAGAAAACCTTCATCGGATTTCCCAGCTTGTAGCCTGCTCTACAGAAATTGGACTTGTATATCCCCACAGTTGCACGAGATAATTTTATGAAATCTCATAATATTTACAGGTATCTCCTGTTGGTCCTGTTTCCCTACAGAGCCCTGATTAATACTGTGTTTAAAGAACTATTTACAGTACAAGATGTGGACACGTTTGGGAAAATCAGTAGGGAATGGTGAAGTAGTGCTCCCTCCCCTGCCCCCACCTTCACCCCCCCCACCCCACCCACCCCCTCCTGTAACAGCAGGAAGCCACCACTATCCCTAGACTCAATGCAAGGTGAGGGAGGGAGTACTGCTGCTGGCAATAGCTGAGCTATCGAAGAGCTCTACCCATCAGAGCCACCGTAACTGGCCATCAGTTGAATAACTAAGCCAGTACCAAACTTCTACCTGCCCTGCACTGCCCTCTCCTCCACAGCCTCCCAATGGCTGAACCTCACCAGACCCAAAGGACAAGAGTACTTGGTCCATGCAGCCCATAAATACAGCTCTCTGGGGCACAGAGTAGGCTGGAGAGTAGATGCTGGGCTAACAGAGAATACCCAGAGACTGAGGTTTTAAAATGTTTCATATATAGATGTTCACTGCAGCATTAATTATAGTAATGAAATATTAGAAAGAACCTAAATGGCCACCAGTAGGGGAATGATTAAGAAAAATTATTTTACATGTTTTAAATGAAGTAGAAAAATGCTTATTATATAATGTTAAGTTAAAAACAAAACAGGATACAAAAGGTATCTGAATTTCTGCCTTTGTAGTTTCATCTTTAGGGCTAACGTATGAAAATAGGAATAGAGTATTAGTAGTGTTACCCATGGATGGGTGATATTACGGATCTTTCTCAGGGCAAACTGCTAAAATAGCTAAGGCAAATGTAGACTACATCAGCAAATAAAAATAAAATCTCAATCATGAACAGTTCTCGGAAGTATTCACTGGTCTGAACATGCCCACAGAACTGGATGGGGCATTTTAAAAGTGACATCAACCAATTCAGGCTCTCCAAGGAAGATAAAGTGACACTTCAGGGACTGAAATCCAACTCACATGAGGAACAAGGGAAAAAAACTGGTCGCATTGCTCTATTACTTTCCATATTTAACAGATTTTCTCTCTTCCCCACCCCCGACCCAGCTATATATAAGGGTATATATAGGGGTCTGTGTTGTAACTTTTAGAAACTCTAAGTGCTGAAAAGACTATGCCTCCCTCATCCCAATATGCCATTCAAAATAAAGACAATCCTAAACCCTAAAACAAAATTTTAATATTTTAAAATAACACAGAATTGCAACATTCTAAATGTGATTAATCCCACTAATGGAATGCTAGGGAGGGGATGGAATGGGAAGATTTAGACTGTATATATGTTTCCACAATTGGGAAAAAAAAAAAAAGACAGTCTAAATAGATAATGACAATTAAATGCCAAGGATGATTCTGGATGGGATCTGAGAATGGAGGACAGGAGGCTCAAAGGGACACAGTTGGGGCATAAGAAAAAAAAAAGGAAATACAGAATGTAAGCTTTATATCAATGTTGAATTTCTTGAACTTCTTAGCTGTGCTTAATGGGATTGCATTAAAAGAATGTTCTTGTTCATGGGAAATGTATATGTGAATTATAGTGTTTGTTCAAGGATGTGAGCAGCTAGCTCTCATATGTTCAGAAGACAGAGCAAGAGATGATGGATGATAGGCAGGAAGGGAGGGAGGGAGGGAAGGAGGGAGGGAAAGAAAGAAATGGTGGTGTGACAGGAAGTTAAAGTTGGTGGATGGGGGGTCAGGGTATGCTGGAGTTCTGTGTATGCAGTTTGTATTGTTTTTGCAACTGTTCCTGTAAGTTTGAATTTATTTCAAAATAAAATTTAAAAAAAAATAACACAGAACTTATAGGTATGTTCTGGAATTTTTTTTTCTCTCTCTCTTATCCTGTTTTGCTGATGTGAACAAATTCTTAAGTTTAGTGAGTAGATACTCTAGCACTGAGTGATTTAAGTACTTAGTTCTAAAAGGTGTGCATATATATATATATATAGATAGAGATATAAATATAACTATCAATGCAAAGATATTATATGCATAAAACTGGATCATACACACACACACACACATACACAAGCATTACTGTGTTTTCTTTAGAATTCCTTTAACAGTAACAGTCTTGAGAGCTCTCAAGACTTATAAACTCTCCATCTCCTAGGAGGTTTAAGCTCCTGTATTCCTGTATTTCTCAGCCTCTGTATTGTACATGTTTGCATATTTCTCTTCCTCCTAATTCTATAGGTAAGTGTTGTGACTTTTTGTTATTTTAATGGTGATGTTGCAACTTCTCTGGAAGACAGGAGAGTAGGTTCAATTTCTCAATGATAGTTCTTGAACTGGTGTCCTTAGAGGTTTGTTTAATAAATGAATTACAGAAGTGGAGTTTCACTCTCACATTTACACGTTCAATTACCTGGGTCACAAAATAAAGAAGCAAACCTGATATGATTCAACTGCCATTATCATTTGATAATGGTTTTTTAAATGACTTGAAGGTCTATGATAAGCAGGGCTCAGCAAAGAGTGCGGTTTAAGATAAAGTAGGAAATTTCCAGCTCTGGAAATTAAGTAGTATTAATAGTTATAATCATATATGCTTTAAAATAGCCATACTAGGTCTAAATATCAAAGCACATAAATTTTCAATCTGGCATAGCAGAAAAAGAAAATTATTCTTTTCTGTAACCTACTGTGAATTAGTTCTGTGTATATAATAATAGCTGTAGAAATTACTGATTATTCTTAAATGTAATTTTTTAAATCTCAAATACATGGGTCAAAATCAAATTCAGTTTTGAGAGAAATGGGCACTAACTAGCTGCTATAAAGTCAAAGACTATTTAAAAGGTTTTCATAATCCTTTTGCATCAAACCCTTCCAGATCTACCTCTTTCACACCAACAGTAACTCCTATAAATTTGGAATTGGGGTCACCAGCATTTTCTTTCCTCTTTGGAGGTAGTGATTAACCTTTCCATAGAGTGAAAAATCCTCAACATTTTCCACCTTAGATTCCTTCACACGCTTTGTGTGAATCATCCCAGAAGCAGGTAGTAGGACTTTGTGGCTTTTAGGCTACATTGGAAATTAGGTGCAACAAGTTCAGTTAACATTTCAGGGACTAAGTCACTGATTCTCAGAAGAATTGTCTCAAGTCATACATTCCTAGGAAAACAAGGGCATTTCATGGACTTTCCAAGGCACATGAACTTTTCCCTCCTGGATATTTCCCTTCTCTATAATGGGACTAGGTAGGGTGCAGTATTCCAAAAGGGGATATGCTTCCTCCTGTTTTTTTATAGGGTGATATCTCTGAGAGTAAATGGATACCTGCATTTCTATCGGATGCCCCTATTTAGCTCACTACTTCCCACAGACACAAACCCTCTAACAACTACCTGTTCAAAGAGCTTTAGTTTTTTCATGGTGTGGTGAAAATACTATGAGCTTTGGAGTTAGAAAGACCGGGTTCAAATATTGCTCTGTCATTTACCAGCTATATCAGCTTGGGAAACTACTTCCCCTCTCTCAGGTTCTGTTTTCTCAAATATAAACATGGGGATAAAATCACTTACTTTGCAGAGCTATTATGAAGATTAAAATGAGATACACTGAATATGAAAGCCACTATTACACAATAGGCACTCATTAATTGATCAAGCCCCATATCCTACTTATTCTTGACAAAGTTCCTTGTATTTATTTAACTTGTAAGGGAGAAGTTAGGAACTAGTTGGCTGAAAATAATTTTCCTCCATTCCCCCATGCTGAGCCCATTTTCCTGAGTAAACATGCCCAAACCCAACTGAGTTTTGCTCTTTTTTAATCAGAAATTGAGTGACATTAAGACATAAATTGGTGCTTCTCTGTTTACTGTCTGCTGACAACTTCTGCTGGCTTTGTAAATTAGTGTAATCATAGCCTGGGTATGCTTACTCACACAGAAAGGCAATGAGCCCCGAAGTTGATATATAAATGACTGGAAGCTTCTCTGAGATGAAAAAGACACATCCTCCAATCTTCAACAGTTATCACCTACACATAAAGGTTGTCCCTTTATGAAAATAAAAAGTTGTTTTATTTCTAACAGCTTTATTGAAATATGATCCATATGCCATACAATTCATCTGTTTAAAGTGTACAATTAAATGTTTTTAGTGTATTCACAGACATGTGCAACATCACCATAATCAATTCTGAACATCTGTAGTCACCTCAGAAAGAAGCCTCATACCTTTTAATATCACTCCCCTATCCACCCACCCCCCACCCCCAGCCCTAAGCAGCCATTAATCTACTTTCTGTCTCTCTAGATTTCCCTGTTCTGGACATTTCATATGAATGCAATCATATAATATGAGGTCTTTCGGACTGCCTTCTTTCACCCAGTATAATGTTTTCAAGGCATAAAAAGACAACCTTTAATAAAATTGAAATAATAAGAAAGGGTACAATTAAGTGCCAGTAGTGTAGAAATCTACCAAGATTTCTAGGTCAAAGGACTTGAAATGTCCCACAGGGTGAGATTAGGACAATCACACAAAACAAACTGGTAAAAGTCAAGACTTTGAGCAAATGGCACATATTCAGTCAGATTTGGCTTTTATCTGGAAAGAAATCCAAAATCTAATGTCAGGCTAGCTTGTTTAAACATGTTAACTGACAAATGTGAGAATACAAATGCCCTTGTTTCAATCCCAGGTATGCTTGTCTGAGGACTCCTGATTGATAACTGAACCCACTCCAGACAAAATCGTTTTGAGTAACCAATATTAAGAGAGTAAGTTTGTAATTCCACCTTGGAGTAACTCCATTTTCTTATTTTGCTGATAATAACAACCATTTAGTACATGGGAGCTAAACAGTGGGGAAGCAAGCCAACGTTTGCAAGGCAATATCACCAAGAATGGCTGGCAAGGCCCCAGTGAGCCTCCACCTCACATGCTTGAAAAGGGCCAGTTTTTAGGTTTGCACATGACATACATGTTAAAGGAGACACTGTATTTCAACATGAATGCCCATAGTTTGCTTCATCTATCATATCTTTTTCTAACAGCAGATGCAAGAACAATCAAGCTGTGTTTACATGGGATATTTATGACTCCATCAGCATTATGAAAACATTTAAATGACAAGTCATAAATAAAATCTACTATGTGTCACAGCATGCACATTACTTCAGGCCTCATAAAGGGAGTTTTTGCATGGGCACAACATGGTTAGACTCTAATTTTAAATGACATTTTGTCATTATAAAATATGGCTTATGCAACCTTTAAAATTGTTTTTGACAACATGAATTAAGTTCTCTCTAGTTTTCGTTTGCTTTTTAGGTAGAAGGTAAGTTACCAATTAAGCAGAAATGCTAAAATCGTTAAAGACGTTCAACAATCAGACTATAGTTTGTACAGTGGCGGAATAACTAGCAACCAATCTAAGGATCAGAGATGGTCAGAGTTGTTGATTTTTGAAACTAGGGGTAAGATTTCCAGGAGAATAAGTCATCAGGAAACTAGATGAGTCAGTCGGGCTCAAGTCCAAGGCAGGTATAGGCCAGGGGTAGAGAGGTATAGTCTGTAATCTAAGGTACCCCAAAGAACAGATGGCCAGAAACCAGAAGACCAAGTTCTAGTCCTACTTCCTCCATCTGCTAGCATTGCCTAATTTGAACTTTAATTTCCTTGTTTATAATATGAGAGCATAGGTTTACTTCATTCACAGAGCCATCGTGAACCCCAAGTGGGATAAAAGATCAGCAATGGTTTATGATTCGTGAAGTATAAAGTAGAACTTGTATTCATTGCCAGAGAATCCTCAGGGACAAATCAGGAAATAAAACCAAGGGATTCAAGCAGCAAGACTTGTAGAGAACTAAACTTAGGGTAGCCAGGGACAGCTTTTAGAAATCAACTATTGGAACTACTGGAGAGATTTTGCTAACCCCATCTAGCCTGAGCAACAACTGTGAACTTGAAGGTTACCTAACTAGCAACTTATCTCTCCATTCTTATTGCCTGTGCCTAACTAGGAGAGGAGTGGGGGTTGGGAGGGGAGGGTACAAACTAGCCCCCCTCTTGCTTATGCTGTTTCCTGACAAAACTAGGGTGAAAGCCTTAAACTCAGGCTCTAGACACAATACTTTCATTTATAGCATACACTTTTAAATTTCTGATTTAAAATATTTTTTCTTCCAAGACTTCAACATGTTATGTTTCTATGAATTTACCTATTTTCTTTCTGCTACTTAGCATAGAAATTGTCTAGTACCAAAAACTTATTTGATTTCATATATATAATACATATTATAATTCATGTTTGTGGGCTCTAGAGACTACATACACTCACGTGGGAATATACAAAAGGCAGCCTTAACCACAGTCATTAGCTTGCAGTGATTAACTGCAAGGCCTCCAGACCCCCTAGAGGGGAATCCAAGCCCCACCCTTCATGAGCTCTGTGACTGGTCAAACTGCTGTACTCTTCTGTGCCTCGTGTTTCTCAACATAGGGATAATAGTAGTACCTTCCTCTTAGGGATGCTAGGAATTAACTGAAATGAGTTAATATCTATAAAACACTTAGAACAGAGCCTCATACACATAGTGTGTGTTAAATAAACTGTATATTTCAATCACATCTTGATGAGAAACAATGTTTTCACAGACATGGTATGAAGTTACTATAAACCAAATGCTTCCTCTATTTCCTTATTTTATTCATAACATTATTTTGGCTCTTCATCCCAGTTATAGGATAAAAAATTATGCAAGTAAAGAAGTCCAAAAATTATCAGGAGCTTACACTACTATTTATTAACTAATTTGAAAAACAATATCAAGAAGTGTACTATGCATGGTGTCTTTATGTAACTGTTAGCCAAATCTCCTATTTGAGCTGTTGATATTACCCTTCAGGATACTATATTCCTAACTTCTAATGAATGAGTCTCAGTTAGTGCCACTGGCTTGAAATGTCACACAACAATAATAAATATAGCTAGAAGCCAACTTTCTTCACCACAGAATATTTTGCCAAGCCTAACAGCAACTTACTTGTACTCATTTAATTGCCATCTCTGGGAAGATAAAAAAAACAAAAGACACTTGTTAATTCTGAGTTTCATTTTTGTGCGTTAACTACAGGTGCAGCCTGCACTGGTCTTGTCCATACTTCGTTGGTGGGAGAAGTTGGGAGACCACAAGTGGACTTTTGATTCTCTGTCCTACTTGTATGTCCTTGGGGTCTCCTGGGACTTTATCAAATTCATCCCTGGTTATGAGGGTTTCTGCTTCACTCCTATAGAACCATCCAATCCAGGGATGTTCAGCTTGTTCTAAAAACAACATTGAGCACTCTCTTGAGTGAAGATTTCTTTCTCATAAGTCTGGATCCACAGAAGCATTTTAATGAGGCATGTGGATTAGCCCAGAGCAGCTCTATTTAAGGGAGCTACAAATGAGCTAATGAGATCCATAAACAATTGACTGGAATTTCTTGCCAAACTCCCCACAAGTGCCAGACATTTATACTTACTTTACCTTGAAAACTTTGAAACAAAATACTGAATGTGCATTTCAGTACTCTCTGGGTAAAGGCCCAGAATACATTTTTTAAAGTGAATATACGGAAAGACATATGTTGAGTGGGCCAGGCAATTTGGTATGAAAATAAAGATAGTGTTATGGATTGAATCATGACCCCCACAAAGACATGTTCAAGCACCAAGTCCCAGGTTTGTGGATGTGAACCCATTTGTAAACAGGATCTTTGAAGATCCTATTAGTTAAGAAAAAAAAAACAAACTAAAGCAGGGTGGGCCTTAATCCAAAATGACTGAACTCATTACAAACAGAGGAAATTTGGACACAGTAGAAGACAGATGGGGACAGAGATGGCCATGTGATGGAGACAGAGGTTGAATTATGGATTGTTGGGAAGCCACCACCAGAATGCCACGGACTTCAGAGAAAGTGTGGCTCTTCTTACTCCCTGATTTTGGACTTGCAGCCTCCAAAACCATGAGACAATAAATTCCTATGGTTTAAAAGCCTACGGTACTTTGTTACAATAACCCTGACAAACTCAGATAGATGGTTGTTTTTAAGGAAGAAAACCTCACTTTGAGAACATAAACAATGCTATACTCTCATTGATAGAACAGAATTGTTTTGACAAAGAACCCAAAGATATAAAGTTTGAATAACAACCCTCTCTGGATCCATAAATCCATCTAAGATTGTCAAGAACACTCATTTTCAGCCTGTAATTCTAGACTGTCAACATCATTTTCACCTGTCATTTTAGGAAAAGTTTTAAAATTTAGTTTGTCACTTCCCTAGCCCAATTTTTATTGCTAGGTGCCAAAATATGAAAGAAGAGCTGAGATGATATAATCTCAGGTTCTAAATATTTTAAGGAACTGGAGAAAATTATTTACTCACAATTCTGAATGTATGATTCTCTATTCATTTTAAATGCGAACATGGAAATAAATTTCTGTGATTTTTCTTTTTTCTGTATTGGATAGTTTAAGATGGTCATTACTTCAAGATTTGGAGCTTTTGATGATTTCCCATATTGAGAGGATACGATTTCTCATTAATTATTCAATGTGAATACAAGTTATTCATGAAAGAAGAAATTTCCTGCTTCTTCAAGATAATCCTTCTGCTGGATCAATGCATTTGTGTAAATCTTCTATTTCCTCACTTAATCCATAATATGCTATTTTATTCATTTTCCTCCATTTGCCTTCCTCCACCAGACTACAAGTTTCTTAGGAGCAGAAACCTCTAATTTCATTGTTTTATTTCTCAGTGCTTGATACATAAGAGCTCAGTATTTGTTTGTTAACTATAACAAGCAAATTTAAAATTAGATTCATCCTCATTTCAATAAGATGATATAAAAAGGAATTTATGCCACAGGATGATCTATCATTAATCCTAGAAAAGTATTTCTATAGATAAGACTGAATTGCTCTACAGATCAGATTGCATTGCTTTTCATTATCAAGATCTTTAATCTTCTAATAAGAATATAATGCAAAATGGAGATTAATCAATAATTTGATAAAGTTTTCAGGGTAGACAAAAAAGCACACAATTCAAACTTTAAGTGATCCTCTCATTTCAACCAGATGCAGCTTTTTAAAAATAAATATATCTTTTTTTTTTTCCCTTCATGGGCATTTTTGAAATACAACTGAACCCTTGGGTGAACTCAAACTTTAAGACAGATACATGTGTTTACTTCATAACAAGAAAGACATTGTGAATGACAACTAGGAGTTAAAAATGAATTATTTCAATAGCTAGTATCTTTGCCACCTTTATTTAAATGAGGACAATTAGTAAAGCAGCAATTAACAATCTCATCCTTACAAATAAGATTTATAATTGAAGGCTAAAGAAAAAATAAGTGAACCCAAGGCCAGAAGGACCTTTAAAAGTCTCTAAAAGGGTTTACGTCACTTATCACCACTTGTATATGAACTAAGTGGTTTTAGAACTGAAAGTGTAGAAATAGAGTGCGGATGAAGTGATACAATGACTGCGATAAGCAGCAAAGAATTATCCTATTTAGACTCCAAAATCACTTTAGGAAAAATTCCTTCTAACTTTAGGAATAAAGTTTATCTTCAGCTTCATTAAAAAAGAGATGTATTAAGATTTTTTTAAAAAAAGTTTTTTTTTTTTTAGTTTTATTTATTTTTATTTCTTAAGACTTTTAAGTCACTGAATGCATAAAGGGCTGCCGTCTTATCAACTAACATTAACATACAGATACTTACAGCTACTTCAAGGATGACAGCCATGGTTATAATTTCTTTTGGACTGCTGAGATTATCTGACTCCAGTTACAAGGTAAAAATGTATTTATCAATGCTACTACAATTATTACGATGACAGCAACAATAACAACAACGATCACAGCTGGTATTACTCCCCTGACCATCACATTTCATCTGCTGAGCACCTGCTTTGGGCCAGACCCTGTGCTAGGTGCTTCACATATACAATTTCTAATCCTCATAGGGCCCTGTAAGGTAAGTGTTATTATCTCCATTTTACAGATGAGGACACTGAGGCCTAAAGAGATTAAAAACATACCCAAATGGCAGAAGCAGATTTGAAGCTGGGTCTATCCAACATCAAAGTCTATGCTTTTTCCACTGCAGCATGCTCTCTGAGATACTGTTTATTGAACACCTGTTATTTGCCAGGCACTATGCTGGTCATTTTAAATACATATTTTTTATAATTCTCAAAACAAAGTGAAGAGGTATGTCACAGATCATGAAATTGACGTTAGCGCAAAGTAACTTTCCCAGGAGCTCGTAGCTAGTAAGCGACAGGGCTAAAATTTAAGTGCCTGATTTATCAGTGGTGCAACAAAATAAATCTAAAATTTTAAAATCTTACCTTTGGCATCAGCTAAATAGGAAATAACCCAGTATTAATCAGTTTAGATGTAATGTTAGATAAATATAGACTTACCTGACTATGTTAGAAAATCATTACAACTGTCTAGAGTTTCAAACACTAAACCCGCCACAAAAGACTAAAAACCAGAATCCATTTTAAATCTAAATCTAGACTAATACTCTGTGGTTCCATAATGTTTTCAAGTAATATTTTAAATGACTGTCTTCTTTTCTGAAGGGGAAAAAAATTGTTCCAAATAACAATAGTTTATCCTTACAACATTCTAGTGATACAGACAGGGAGTAAGTTGTTCTCCTTTTATAGAAGGGAAAAGTCCTTTCAAGTACAAAAAAGCTAAGGGACGGTTTACATTTCCGTAACTATAGTTCCGAAACTTGAGCTGGCCTACCCTGACTTCCAGGTAGATCTTTGCAGCCCGGTGAGGATGCCTGCCCTCGGGCACTGGCTGCATTCTCCTCTGACTGAAACTAGGTCTGCTGGTTTTCAGAGGATAGGAGGCCCAACTACCACCTGCACAACAGAGAACATCAATGCTTGCTTGCTTAACCTAACGCTTGCTTCTAGATTTTTGGTTCAATTCAGTTTAGGGGTGATTTTTTTTTTTTCCATTAAACTTTTTTGAGATAATTGTAGATTCCATGTGTAATCGGAAGAAGAATAAAGAGAGATCCCCTGTACCTTTTACTCAGTTTCCCCAGTGGTAACATATTATAAAACTATAGTACAATACCACAATCGGGGTAAGATACAATTTCAACACCACAAGGTTCCCTCGTGTTGCCCTTTCACAGCCAGTCCCACTTCCCTCCTGCCCCTCCCTTCTGAACCCCAGACAATCACTAATCTGTTCTCTATTTCTATAATCCTGTCATTTTAAGAATGTTATATTAATGGAACTATATAGTATGTAATCTTTTGAGATTGGCTGTTTTCACTCAATATAATTCTCTGGAGATTCATTCAAGTTGCTGCATGTATCAACAGTTCATTCCTTTTTACTGCTGAGTAGTAGTCAACAGTCTAGATACAGTTTGTTTAACCACTGAAGCACATTTGGGTTGAGTCCAACTTTGGGCTATTATGAATAAAGCTGCTATCAACAACTGTGTATAGGTTTTTGTGTGAGCATAAGTTTTTGTTTCTCCAGGATAAATGCCCAAGAGTGCAGTTGCTGGGTCATATAGTCGATACATGTTTAGTTTTTGAAGAAACTTCCAACCTGTTTTCCAGAGTGGCTGTATTGTTTTAAATTCCCATCAGCAATGTATGAATGATCCGGTTTCTCTGAATCCTCACCAGCAATTGGTGTTGTCACTATATTTTACCTTAGCCATTTTGATAGGTATGTAGTAATATTCCATCGTAGTTTTAATATGCATTTCCTCTAATGGCCAATGATGTTGAACACTTCTCATGTGCTTATTTGCCATCTGTGTGCTTTCTTTGGAAAATGGCTCTTTATGTCTTTTTCCCATTTTTTTAATTGGAGTGTTTGGGGTTTTTTTTTTATTGTTGAGTTTTGAGGGAGTGTTCTTTTTAATTCACATGCTGACCTTTAGTTAATAGCTCATTTCTAAGTGAAATAATACCGAATAGGAATTATTTTTTCCTTGAATAGGAAAAATGAAAAGGAAGTACCATTCCTGTCATATAGCAGAAAATAGTCATAAAATTACTACCCAAAAGGAATTGCAGGCAAGATATTAGTAAGAATAAGAAAAAAAGAGAAGTGACTCACATTTATTGAGCCCTCACAATGTGCCAGTTCCTGATCTAAGCACTTGGCATGCTAACTCACTCATAACACCCTTTTATTATTCCCATTTTGTAGATGAGGAAACCGAGGCACAAAAAGGTTAATAACTTACCCAGGGTGACACAGCTAAGTGTTACAGTAAGTAGAAGAACAGGGATTTGGACCCAGGAAAAAAATCCACACTCTGAATAAATTGTTTACAAAATGGAGTATAATTCAAAACCCTTATAACTGACAGTGCCATTAATAGCTCCTAAGGAAAGTCATGCCCTCTCCATGCCTACACTGGACCCTTTGATAAAGAGAATAGACTAGGCAGGAGATTCAACTTACTCAGGAGGACAACGGTTTTATTTCTGTGAAAAATAACACTATATTAACAGGCTTACCAAAACCAAGCTGAAAGAAGCTTTAAGGATGAATTTTAGGAAGAGAGGCAACCTGTTTACATTATTTTGTGTTAAAGGAACAAAATGACAGGCATCAATTTTTAGAACTCTACACGAAAAGCCACAAATACTTGTAGAATATAGAAATTTGGCATCAATAAACTTTAAGTTATTATTGGAATGGTATGCTCTTCTAGGAAGCATTATTTTTCCATCTAACCCTATCTTTCCCCGTTTCTTCCATTAGATCTCCTTAGCTTTTATAATAGTAAAGGTAATTATGATCATTTTACATTTACTAAGTTTCTAATTCATGCCTTGAAGCATGGTAAGGATTTTACATAATAAAATACACTCTCATTTAAGAGTCACAACATCCCTACAGGGTAAGTATTACTATTGTCTTCATTTTACAAATGAGGAATCATACTCAGAGAGGCGAGGTAACTTCCTCAAGGTCACATAGCCAGAGCATAAATTCATTTTTGTCAGACCTAAAAGCTCATAATATTAATCACATAAGCCCAACAAACAAGTGTGGCCACCTGACTATCCCTTCTTACGCAAAGACAAAGGCCATAGTGATTACTGAACATTCCAGCTGAGTTCCACCACCTCAGTGAACCTGGAGCCACACTGGCCAAAGACTGACCAGAAACCAAGTGTGCTTTAGCCACCCTCTTTAGATCACAAACTCACACACTCTGTCAGAAGTAAATGAAATGATCTAACTAGAAAAACATCCCAAAGACAGACCAGTATGTTTAGTTTTCAGAACATTTGTTAGTACAAAGTTCACCATAGTTCTGAAGGAAAGGATTGAGTGCTTCAAGACTGAACTAAAATACAGAAGGCTCAAGGAGAAATTCAAAAAGTCCTATTTTTAGTCTAAAATGTATTTGCAATTGAATAAATTATCTATAGCTATGTATTATTATGTTTTGATAGGCAGGAAATGATGGGACTAGGTCAGATAAGAAGAACCACCATGGAAAAAAAATATTTACTGAGGAAATGGGGGAAAATACTTGAATGTTAGGTACATCGTTATTAAGTAACATATTTTGTTATAAATTTCAATCCATAATTGAAGTCTTTGATAAAAATATGTCCTATTAAAATTGATTACCACTGTGGAAGATAGAAAATGACAAAAAAATAAAATGTCTTCTCTTACCCCTCCTCCCTCTCCCACTCACACATATGAAGACCACCTTGATCCGCCTCTGCTGCTCAGGAAGTACCACGCTCTTCAGAATGTAGGGGATGCTCATGGGGAGCCCCTGCCTGGGACTCCTTGTTCCTCTCCTTTTCCGTTTAAGCCACTTCACTCATTTTCCTCTAAGAAGCCTCTCTGCAACCCTCATCTGTGCTGACTTATGTCTTAGCATTTACTCCATGGTTTATTTTTCAGTCTCTACAAGAGACTAAGAATTCTTTGAGGACAAGACAGCTCTCATTGTTTTTCACATCCCACCACTTAGCACTTAGCTAAGTTCCATGCTCAATAAATTTTTTATTAAGTGAATGAAAGTAAGATTACAATATTAAGACTTTTTCTAAATAAAACATGTTTAAAATGCAAATCTTGCACAATTTTATTCTGGCCCTCATTATTGATAATAGAGTAGTTAAAAACACATATAAAAGGATTTACTGGACATGATCAACTGTCCTTCATTAAAAACATTTTACAATCCCCAAAAATATTGTTACTTCAAATTGATTAATTACTGTTCAATGAATGCATTAATTCAGGTAGTATAATTGACCAATTATACATATATAATACAGCCACCACAAAACCATGATAAAAATTAAAAATCACAATGGTGGTTAAACTTCAAATAAATAGATACTGCTTAGTTCTATGATTGAGTCCAATGGGGACAAGCCATTTACCCTTCTGTCTGAGTTACTCCACTGAGAAATGGGGGTAACCATCCTACCACTTCCTTCTCTATTCAGATCTTGTGAGCATAATGGAGGTATAATATCTCTAACAGTGTTTGGGGATTTTCACATTAAAGGTACTATTATCAAAAGTATTATATAATATTTATGTTACTAAAACTTAAAAAATACAGAGAGTCTAAAGAGACATTGACAATTAAATGCAATATGTGGTCCTGGACTGGATCTAATAATGGAGGAGAAAATGCCCCAAAGGCCATTATTGCAACAACTGAAAACTGGAATACGGATTGTGTGTTTTAGATCAACGTTAAATTTCTTGAACTTGAAAGCTGTACTTGAAGTGGTTACCTAAGCAAGTATCTTTGTTCTCAGAAAATGTACATGAAGTATTAAGTGTGAGAGCAGCATGATATATGCAACCTAATCTCAAATGTTTGAAAAACAAATAAATAGATGGAATAATTTAACAAATGTGGCAAAATGCTAATAGTTGGTAAACCTGGGTATCTGGGTGGGGTACAGTGCAGTTCTACGTATTGTTTCTTTATTATTTTTGCAACTTTCCTGTAAGTTTGAAATTATTTCAAAATAAAAAGTTAAAAAATAAGTGTTATATAATCTTAAGGTAGAGTTCTCGTCATCACTCATTACAGTAATAACCCTTTACTATCCCCTTAACGCTCATTAGTAGACTGGTAGTCTTTACCAGTCAAAATAAATGCCACATGGGAAGGCACACGTTCCTTTCCCTGCCTCCCGGTGGGCCCGAGGCGACCACCGCTGAGCCCCTGCGGACCCCGTTACTGCCGTCCCGGGAAAGGATCGCAGGGCTCCGAGTGGGGTCAGGTGAGGTTAACGGTGGAGAGGACTCAAGGGTCCGTGTAGCGGGAGGAGAGAGGAGACAGGAGGAGGTGCGAGTGGAAGGTTTGCACGGAGAAGTTTACCTGGCCTCGCCGAGGGGCGCAGGGAGCGGGTGCGGAATGAACACCCCACAGTCAGACGGCACAGGCAGGGGCTGTTGCTTCTTCTTGGAGCGCCAGATGTGGAAGGTGGCGTGCTTCTTGGGGGCCCTGGACGGGCTAGATTCCCCGCGATGCCCGAGAGCTGGCGGCGGTGGCGGCATCTTCTCGTCCGCTTCCTCCTGTGACCGCTCGGACACTGCTCTCTGCGCCGCCTTGCCCTTGTGGAAGAGCATACCTGGGCGCCAGCTCGCTGGTCTTTCCCAGCGCGCCGTCGGACCCCACCCCCTTGTCGCCCGTGCGGGGGCAGGCAGAGGGTTAAAGGAGGAGGACAGAGTTAAGTGCGAGCAGCACAGCAGCCCGAGCCCTCTAGGCGGCAGCAAAAGCCAGGCCGCGGCCCAGCGGCCCCGCGCAGCGTGGGCGGCTCGGGGCGCGCGCCCAGGTGAGGCTCGAGCACCGGGAGCCCCTGGTAGGGCTGACTCGGCCCGGTCTGCCCGCCTGCAAAGGCGCGGCGGTCGCGGGACAGCGACGCCTACTGGACCTCTTCGGAACCGCGCCTCCTGAGGCTGCACCCTGGCCCTAGGTTGGGAGCCTGAGCCGGGTCGGGGGTCTACAGGACCTCCCGTGCTTGTGCCATCGGTCCCCTGCGGACTTCTTGGGCCCTCGCGGCCTGCGCAAGGCTGGCAAAATGAGAAGCTTAGCCATGAGCCCCGCCTCGGGAAGGATGGGAGAGGCGCATCCCGTGGCCCGGCCGCCCAGCAATTAGGACTATCCCACTCTGGCCTTTGGGTGGCTTGGGCAATGTCATGTGCTGGGTGGCTTCCTTTCCTGATTGTAAACACGGGTGCCAACTCTTCTCTTCTCCCCTCAAGAGCCTGAATAATTAATGTGTACTTGGATCTCATAAAGCACAAAAGGGGCAGCCGTACTCTGTAGGGCTTAGCAGATCCCTCACGGTGAATAAAAGTGCCAGTCCCATTAGGTATTTGTCATCTGTTTGCTGTTAATGACTCTTTTCTTAACCTCACAGTCATGATTAAATAGCAAAAGCAACTAATATTTAAGCAAAGGAAGTACGTGAGCAGTTATTTTGAGCATCATCAGAATACAAAAACTCAAGAACCAAGAGCTCCTTAAAAACTCATTGCAGCTCCTCTTACACTATACAAGTTCCACTTACACTTTTATATCTTCTACTTTCTTTCATTTCCTTTTTGAAGACCCAGTTCATCCATACACTTACTCAGTGAGCATTCCTTTTTATTTAATTATTTTTATTTACCTTTTTATCAAGGTATAACCTCCATACAGTAAAAATGCACAAACCCTAAGTGTATAACTCAAATTTTGCATATTTCTGTGGTTGGAGTTGCAATTAATTTTTAATGAACGATAGTTGACAAGCTCCTGGAAAATCCTTCGGTATGTGGTTTTTATACATAGCATTATCAAAATATAGAATTTTCCCAAACTTCTGTAGTATCCCTCCTGTCCCCCTTCCAGTGCATAACCTGCTCTGCAAAATTAACCATTAAAACAATCTCTATCACCATTTTCCTGTTACGGAACTTTATTGAAATGAAGTCACAATATGTTCTCTTTTGTGTCTGGTTTCTCTTGATCAATATTATGTCTGTGAGAATCATTTGTATTTTTGCATGTAGCAGTTCATTTTTTAATAAAATTACTGTGTAGTAGTCCATTATATGAATTTACCACAATTTACTTCTCCATTCTATTCTGCATGGACATTTACATGATTTCCAGTTTGGAACTATTATGAACAAAGCCGAAATGGACTTTCTTAGATGTAAGCATTCATATTTGTTGGATATATACCCAGGAGTTCAATCTCTGAGTAAGAATTTTCAAAATGGTTGTACTCTCACCAGCAAGTTTGAAGGTTCCAGTTTTTCCACATTTTCATCAATACTTTTTATCAATCCTTTTCATGTTGGCCATTCTAATGGGAGTGGAATGGTATCTCATTGCAGTTTCATTATACATTTCCTCAAGACACATTTATTGGGTATTACTTATGTGCCAGGATCTGACTTGGGAGAGGGGAGCATTGACAGTGTAAGAGAAATCAATCAAAGTGTAAGAGAATCAATAGAGGCATGCACAAAGCATTGTGGGAGTTTGGAGGAGTTACTAACCTAGCCTGGTAGATTGGGAGGGGGTGAGGGGAGTGGACAGCAAATATTTATTATAAACATGGCACTTGAGTTGAACTTTAAAGGGAAAAGAGAACAGCAGGCAAGAAAGACAAATCTTAAGCACATTTGCTCAGATATTTATTCATTCAATAATTCAGTCATTCATTCTTGACTCCTTCAAGCAGAATTCCTCATTCCACCCCTCCTTTGTGCCACCAGTGAATCTGGAACATATTTCTGTTATCACACTTTTCACATTATCTTGAAATTATTTGGTTATATATCTGTCTTCTGTTGTGTGAGGAGAAAAACTTAAGGACGTGTCTGATTTATCTTTATATATTCAGGGCATAAATTCCATTAACTGAAATAGTTAATCAGATAAATTGATCTAACATCTGCCAACTTAATTGGGCACCTGCGATGATTTGGACACAGATTTTTCAGATTGTGCACTTCATAAAGGCAAAGGTCATGTTCTTTTTTTTCACTGTTACATCCCCAATGATTAGCACAGTGCATGACACATAGTAGGCACTCAACATATATTTATTATATGAATTTACAAGGGATTAGAAGTGCCTGGAAGGGTAAGACACAGTGCCTGTGATTAATCTAGTGAAAGACACAGACATCTAAGCAAATATGTACAATAAAATGTGGTAACTGTTCTAATCAAGGAGTTTTGGCCATTGTTTTTGTTGCAAAAATAGATCCACTCAGGCTTATTTCAGCAGTAAATAAATTTATCAAGGAATATTGAGTTACCTACAGAATCTCTGGGAGAACTGGAGAGGCAGATTCTGAAGCCCAAAAGATACCCCACAGAACTTGTCCAGCACTTGGGGCTATACACCAGCTGCTCTACCATTACTACCCCAAGAATCAAGTCCTGTTCCAACTGCTCTTGTCAGAAGTTCTCTCTCCCAACACCCACTGTTCATATCTGAAAAAAAAAGTCCCGTGCATGTACATCTGATTGGAGGAGTCTAGGTCACATAACTGCTTCCTGGCTACAAGGGGAATTTGAACTTTCTGGGTTCCAATTAGAGAGAGAGAGAATTCGTGTGTTTTGTAAATTTGCCAAACATAGCACAAATATTCAAAAGGGGTTAGGTTATGACTGCATGGCATGTGAAAATATCTCAATAAAATTGAATAATTAAAAAAGGGGGGGTTAGGTATGAGAAACAGCCACTGGTAAAAGAAAATACAAAGGACTGTGGGAACACAGAAGTGACTAGTTCTGTCTGGATGGCTCAGGGAAGCCATCAGTGAGAAAGAAACAGGTTTATGAGTTGTAGCTCATAAATATTTTTAGAATCCAGAATTTATTGGTTGGAGAAGAGGGGGCAGGCAGTCTAGGAAGAGTAAACAGCACAAGCCGAGGCACAGGGTTGTAAAAGGGCATGTGTTGGTGAAGAATAGTCAGAAGCTCAGTGAGGTTGGAAAAAAGAGGACAAGGTGGGGCAGAGTGGCAGGAGATGACATTATTCAATAAAGGTGGGACCAACTTGCTAAACACTTAGTAAGCCAGGCTGTTGAGGAATTTGGATTTAGCCCTGTGGGCAATAGACACTCAACTGGCATTTTTAAGTAGAGTGATATGACCAAACATGGATTTTATAGAGAACCCAACTGGAGTGGAGTAGGGAGAGACTAGTAGAGTGAAACTATTTGAGGGAGACCAGTTAAGGGTTGCTGCAAGAGGATAGGTGAGCAGTATGGGAGCCGATACCAAGGAAGTGGGGTGGGAATGGAGAGGAGGGGGTGGATACAAAATACAAGAAGTAGATGGAATCTCTAGGACTTGTTGAAGTGAGTGAAAAAGGAAAAGCAAAGCAAGGATGACTATGAGTTAGATTTCTAGCTTAGGGAAATTGATGCAGGTGAAAACATTAAGTAAAATAGGAATACAGAAGGAAGAACAGAGTTTCTGGGCATGAAAATCAATTTGTTTTTGAACATGTTGAGGTTGAAGTGCTTGGAGGAAGAGCTCTCCAAGAATCCATTGAAAAATATGGTTTTGGAGCTCAGAGGTCAGGGCTAAATACATAGATTTGTGCATCATTAATGCGTATGTGAGAGTTGATATCATGAAAATTGATGAGATAACCCAGGGTGAATGCGTAGAATAAAGATAAAAGAGGAGCAAGGACAGAGCCCAGGGTAGCATCAATGTTGAAGAGTCATTCAGGTAAGGGAGAGCCTTCAACAAAAAAAAAAAAAAACAGGAGAGCTAAAGAGGTAGGAGGACATCTGGGACAGAATGCTGCCCCCTCAGCCAATGTCATGTGGTTTCTATCTTCAAGCTTCTGCCCAGGCTGGGTTCTTATCTTATAATGCCCTTTTCACTCCTCTCTCTGTATTTGGCAATCCGTGATCTGGTTCAAATTTCCCCTCCACCTCCAAACAGTCAACTCCCTCCAACCTACACTGATTCTTTTCTTTCTCTAACCTTCTACCAGACTTTCTGTCTGAATTTAAGTTAACATTGTGATAGAGTGTAGAAATTCCCACAATTCTCTATGCTTCCTGTAAAGAGGCAGAGTCTTTTTCCCACTCCTTAAATCTGGGTTGGCATGTCACTTACTGTGGCCAATGAAACACTAGCAAATGTGCTGCAAACAGAACCTGACAAGTGCTTATGCACTGGGGCTTGTCTCCTTGATTCTCTTGGAATCCCACTGCCATAGAAGCATGCCAAGACCAGCCTCATGGAAAATGGGAGTCACATGGCCAAGTCACCCCTAGCAGCCCCAGCCCACAATCAGTCAACTATCAGACATGTGAGTGAAGCCATCTAGGAGCAGCCAGCCCCAGGTAAGCCACCAACTTGTCCCATAGCCATGAAAAAACCCATTAGAGATTAGCCAAACCTGTTCCAGGCAGAACTTCCCAGCAAAATGAATTAACTAAACAGTGCTCTTTTTTTTTTTTTTTTAATTCAGTTTTATTGAAATATATTCACAAACCATACAGTCATCCATGGTATACAATCAACTGTTCACAGTATGATCATAAAGTTATGCGTTCATCACCACAATCTATTTCTGAACATTTTCCTTACATCAGAAAGAATAAGAATAAGAATAAAAAATAAAAGTGAAAAGAGAATACCCAAACCATCCCCCCATCCCACCCTATTTGTCATTTAGTTTTTACTCCCATTTTTCTACTGATTTTTTTTCAATTTTTTAACTTTGTTTATCAAAAAATTAAAAACAAACAGGCAAACAACAACCAAAAAAACCCCACAACATTTCAAACAAAGCAATGGATTAAGGAAAACAAATAACCTAAAATAACTACTTTGCTTCCAATATGTTCCTACCATACCCCAAGAAAATTAATAAACCATGTCCAAACAGAGGAGTAAGAAAAACAAATAATCTAAAATAACTACATTGCTTCCAACATGTTCCTACCATACCCCAAGAAAATTAACAACCCCTAAGAAAACAAAGGAATAAGAGAAAAAAAAAACCTAAAATAACTCTATTGCTTCCAACATGATCTTACTATATCCAAGAAAGTTTACAAACCATAATCATTCCTGAGCATTCCCATAACATTGAGATTACCCTCCATAGTTTATCTGTTCTTATTAGATTATCATTCCCCCTCCACTAATTGGTATCTCTAGGTCCCCTACATTCTACAGTATAAAACATTGTACATTTTTCACAGAATTCTCATTAGTGGTAACATACAATATCTCTCTTTTTGTGCCTGGCTTATTTTGCTCAGCATTATGTCTTTTTTTTTTTTTTTTAATCTTCATTTTATTGAGATATATTCATATACCACGCAGTCATACAAAACATATCGTACTTTCGATTGTTCACAGTACCATTACATAGTGGTACATTCATCACCCAAATCAATCCCTGACACCTTCATTAGCACACACACAAGAATAACAAGAATAATAATTAGAGTGAAAAAGAGCAATTGAAGTAAAAAAGAACACTGGGTACCTTTGTCTGTTTGTTTCCTTCCCCTATTTTTCTACTCATCCATCCATAAACTAGACAAAGTGGAGTGTGGTCCTTATGGCTATCCCAATCCCCTTGTCACCCCTCATAAGCTACCTTTTTATACAACTGTCTTCGAGATTCATGGGTTCTGGGTTGTAGTTTGATAGTTTCAGGTATCCACCACCAGCTACCCCAATTCTTTAGAACCTAAAAAGGGTTGTCTAAAGTGTGCGTAAGAGTGCCCTCCAGAGTGACCTCTCGGCTCCTTTTGGATTCTCTCTGCCACTGAAGCTTATTTCATTTCCTTTCACATCCCCCTTTTGGTCAAGAAGATGTTCTCCGTCCCACGATGCCAGGTCTACATTCCTCCCCGGGAGTCATATTCCACGTTGCCAGGGAGATTCACTCCCCTGGGTGTCTGATCCCACGTAGGGGGGAGGGCAGTGATTTCACCTTTCAAGTTGGCTTAGCTAGAGAGACAGGGCCACATCTGAGCAACAAAGAGGCATTCGGTAGGAGGCTCTTAGGCACAACCATAGGGAGGCCTAGCCTCTCCTTTGCAGCAACCGTCTTCCCAAGGGTAAAACCTGTGGTAGAGGGCTTAACCCATCAAACCACCAGTCCCCTATGTCTCTGGTCATGTTAGCAACCATGGAGGTGGGGTAGGCGAATACCCCTGCATTCTCCACAGGCTCCTCAAGGGGGCACTGCATCTTTTTTTTTTCCTTGTTTTTTTTTTGTTTTGTTTTGTTTTTTAACTTTCCCTTCTTTTTTAAATCAACTGTATGAAAAAAAAGTTAAAAAGAAAACAAACATACAATAAAAGAACATTTCAAAGAGACCATAACAAGGGAGTAAGAAAAAGACAACTAACCTAAGATAACTGCTTAACTTCCAACATGTTCCTACTTTACCCCAAGAAAGTTACCTAATATAGCAACATTTCTGTGAACTTGCTCCTACTGTATCCATCAGAAATTAACAGACCATAGTCATTCCTGGGCATCCCCAGAACGTTAAATAGCTTATCTGTTCTTCTTGGATTATTGTTCCCCCTTCCTTAATTGCTCTCTATTGCTAGTTCCCCTACATTCTACATTATAAGCCATTTGTTTTACATTTTTCAAAGTTCACATTAGTGGTAGCATATAATATTTCTCTTTTTGTGCCTGGCTTATTTCGCTTAGCATTATGTCTTCAAGGTTCATCCATGTTGTCATATGTTTCACGAGATCGTTCCTTCTTACTGCCACGTAGTATTCCATCGTGTGTATATACCACATTTTATTTATCCACTCATCTGTTGAAGGACATTTGGGTTGTTTCCATCTTTTGGCAATTGTGAATAATGCTGCTATGAACATTGGCGTGCAGATATCTGTTCGTGTCACTGCTTTCCGATCTTCCGGGTATATACCGAGAAGTGCAATCGCTGGATCGAATGGTACCTCTATATCTAGTTTTCTAAGGAACTGCCAGACTGACTTCCAGAGTGGCTGAACCATTATACAGTCCCACCAACAGTGAATAAGAGTTCCAATTTCTCCACATCCCCTCCAGCATTTGTAGTTTCCTGTTTGTTTAATGGCAGCCATTCTAACCGGTGTTAGATGGTATCTCATTGTGGTCTTAATTTGCATCTCTCTAATAGCTAGTGAAGCTGAACATTTTTTCATGTGTTTCTTGGTCATTTGTATTTCCTCTTCAGAGAACTGTCTTTTCATATCTTTTGCCCATTTTATAATTGGGCCGACTGCACTATTCTCATTGAGTTGTAGGATTTCTCTATATATGCAAGATATGAGTCTTTTTTCAGATACATGGTTTCCAAAAATTTTTCCCATTGAGTTGGCTGCCTCTTTACCTTTTTGAGAAATTCCTTTGAGGTGCAGAAACTTCTAAGCTTGAGGAGTTCCCATTTATCTATTTTCTCTTTTGTTGCTTGTGCTTTGGGTGTAAAGTCTAGGAAGTGGCCGCCTAATACAAGGTCTTGAAAATGTTTTCCTACATTATCTTCTAGGAGTTTTATGGTACTTTCTTTTATATTGAGATCTTTGGTCCATTTTGAGTTAATTTTTGTGTAGGGGATGAGGTAGGGGTCCTCTTTCATTCTTTTGGATATGGATATCCAACTCTCCCAGCCCCATTTGTTGAAAAGACCATTATGACTCAGTTCAGTGACTTTGGGGGCCTTATCAAAGATCAGTCGGCCATAGATCTGAGGGTCTATCTCTGAATTCTCAATTCGATTCCATTGATCTATATGTCTATCTTTGTGCCAGTACCATGCTGTTTTGGCAACTGTGGCTTTATAATAAGCTTCAAAGTCAGGGAGTGTAAGTCCTCCCACTTCGTTTTTCTTTTTTAGAGTGTCTTTAGCAATTCGAGGCATCTTCCCTTTCCAAATAAATTTGATAACTAGCTTTTCCAAGTCTGCAAAGTAGGTTGTTGGAATTTTGATTGGGATTGCATTGAATCTGTAGATGAGTTTGGGTAGAATTGACATCTTAATGACATTTAGTCTTCCTATCCATGAACATGGAATATTTTTCCATCTTTTAAGGTCCCCTTCTATATCTTTTAGTAGAGTTATGTAGTTTTCTTCGTATAGGTCTTTTACATCTTTGGTTAAGTTTATTCCTAGGTACTTGATTTTTTTAGTTGCTATTGAAAATGGTATCTTTTTCTTGAGTGTCTCTTCAGTTTGTTCATTTCTAGCATATAGAAACATTACTGACTTATATGCATTAACCTTGTATCCCGCTACTTTGCTAAATTTGTTTATTAGCTCTAGTAGCTGTATTGTCGATTTCTCAGGGTTTTCTAGATATAAGATCATATCATCTGCAAACAATGACAGTTTTACTTCTTCCTTTCCAATTTGGATGCCTTTTATTTCTTTGTCTTGCCAGATTGCCCTGGCTAGCACTTCCAGCACAATGTTGAATAACAGTGGTGATAGCGGGCATCCTTATCTTGTTCCTGATCTTAGAGGGAAGGCTTTCAGTCTCTCACCATTGAGTACTATGCTGGCTGTGGGTTTTTCATATATGCTCTTTATCATGTTGAGGAAGTTTCCTTCAATTCCTACCTTTTGAAGTGTTTTTATCAAAAAGGGATGTTGGATTTTGTCAAATGCTTTTTCAGCATCTATTGAGATGATCAATTGATTTTTCCCTTTTGACTTGTTAATGTGTTGTAATACATTGATTGATTTTCTTATGTTGAACCATCCTTGCATGCCTGGAATAAACCCCACTTGGTCATGGTGTATGATTTTTTTAATGTGTCTTTGGATTCGATTTGCAGGTATTTTGTTGAGGATTTTTGCATCTATATTCATTAGGGAGATTGGCCGGTAGTTTTCCTTTTTTGTAGCATCTTTGCCTGGTGTTGGTATTAGATTGATGTTAGCTTCATAAAATGAGTTAGGTAGTGTTCCATTTTCTTCAATGTTTTGAAAGAGTTTGAGTAAGATTGGTGTCAATTCTTTCTGGAAAGTTTGGTAGAATTCCCCTGTGAAGCCATCTGGCCCTGGGCATTTATTTGTGGGAAGATTTTTGATGACTGATTGGATCTCTTTGCTTGTGATGGGTTGGTTGAGGTCTTCTATTTCTTCTCTGGTCAGTCTAGGTTGTTCATGTTTCCAGGAAATTGTCCATTTCCTCTACATTTTCCAGTTTGTTGCCATACAGTTGTTCATAGTATCCTCTTATAATTTTTTTAATTTCTTCAGGATCTGCAGTTATGTCACCTTTTTCATTCATTATTTTGTTTATATGGGTCTTCTGTCTTTTTGATTTTGTCAGTCTAGCTAGGGGCTTGTCAATCTTGTTGATCTTCTCAAAGAACCAACTTTTGGTGATATTTATCCTCTCTATTGTTTTTTTGTTCTCTATGTCATTTATTTCTGCTTTAATCCTTGTTATTTCTTTTCTTGTACTTGGTTTAGGATTGGTTTGCTGTTCATTTTCTAGCTTCTTCAGTTGATCCATCAGTTCTTTGATTTTGGCTCTTTCTTCCTTTTTAATATATGCGTTTAGTGCTATAAATTTCCCCCTTAGCACTGCTTTTGCTGCATCCCATAGGTTTTGGTATGTTGTGTTCTCATTTTCATTCGTCTCTATATATTCAGCAATTTCTCTTGCTATTTCTTCTTTAACCCACTGATTGTTTAGGAGTGTGTTGTTTAACCTCCAGGTATTTGTGAATTTTCTAAGTCTCTGATGGTTATTGACTTCTAATTGTATTCCATTGTGGTCAGAGAATGTGCTTTGAATAATTTCAATCTTTTTAAATTTATTGAGGCTTGTTTTATGTCCCAGCATATGATCTATTCTGGAGAAAGTTCCATGAGCACTAGAAAAGTATGTGTATCCTGGTGATTTGGGATGTAATGTCCTGTATATGTCTGTTAAATCTAATTCATTCATCAGATTGTTTAGGTTTTCAATTTCCTTATTGGTCTTCTGTCTGGTTGATCTATCTATAGGAGAGAGTGATGTGTTGAAGTCTCCCACAATTATTGTGGAAACATCAATTGCTTCCTTTAGTTTTGCCAGTGTTTCTCTCATGTATTTTGTGGCACCTTGGTTGGGTGCATAGACATTTACGATTGTTATTTCTTCTTGCTGAATTGCCCCTTTTATTAGTACGTAGTGGCCTTCTTTGTCTCTCAAACATCCCTGCATTTGAAGTCTATTTTATCTGAGATTAATATTGCTACACCTGCTTTCTTTTGGCTGTAGCTTGCATGAAATATTTTTTTCCATCCTTTCACTTTCAGTTTCTTTGTGTCCCTGTGTCTAAGATGAGTGTCTTGTATGCAACATATTGATGGTTCATTTTTTTTGATCCATTCTGCCAATCTATATCTTTTAATTGGGGAGTTTAATCCATTTACATTCAACGTTATAACCGTGAAGGCATTTCTTGAATCAGCCATCTTATCCTTTGGTTTATGTTTGTTATATTTTTCCCCTCTGTCTATTAATATCCTTTATTGTACCCATACCGAATCTCTTTAGTACTGAACCTTTCTCCAAGTCTCTCTGTCCTTTCTTTGTTTCTCTGTGTGTAGGGCTCCCTTGAGTATCTCCAGTAGGGCAGGTCTCTTGTTAACAAATTCTCTCAGCATTTGTTTGTCTGTGAAAAATTTAAGCTCTCCCTCAAATTTGAAGGAGAGCTTTGCTGGATAAAGTATTCTTGGCTGGAAATTTTTCTCACTGAGAATTTTAAATATATCGTGCCACTGGCTTCTTGCCTCCATGGTGGCTGCTGAGTAGTCACTACTTAGTCTTATGCTGTTTCCTTTGTATGTGGTGAATTGCTTTTCTCTTGCTGCTTTCAGAACTTGCTCCTTCTCTTCTGTGTTTGACAGTGTGATCAGTATGTGTCTCGGAGTGGGTTTATTTGGATTTATTCTATTTGGAGTTCGCTGAGCATTTATGATTTGTGTATTTATGTTGTTTAGAAGATTTGGGAAGTTTTCCCCAACAGTTTCTTTGAATACTCTTTCTAGACCTTTACCCTTTTCTTCCCCTTCTGGGACACCAATGAGTCTTATATTCGGACGTTTCATATTATCTATCATATCCCTGAGGTCCATTTCGATTTTTTCAATTTTTTTCCCCATTCTTTCTTTTATGGTTTCATTTTCCCTTCTGTCATCTTCCAGGTCACTGATTCGTTGTTCAACTTCCTCTAGTCTTGTACTATGAGTGTCCAGAATCTTTTTAATTTGGTCAACAGTTTCTTTAATTTCCGTAAGATCATCCATTTTTTTATTTAGTCTTGCAATGTCTTCTTTATGCTCTTCTAGGGTCTTCTTGATTTCCTTTGTCTCCCGTACTATGGTCTCATTGTTCATCTTTAGTTCTTTGAGTAGCTGCTCTAGGTGCTGTGTCTCTTCTGATCTTTTGATTTGGGTGCTTGGGCTTGGGTTATCCATATCGTCTGTTTTTTTCATATGCTTTATAATTTTCTGTTGTTTTTGGCCTCGTGGCATTTGCTGAACTTGATAGGGTTCTTTTAGGATTTGTAGACCAGTTAAAGTCCTTATCTCTAATTTATCTGATCTACAGCTTCGTGGAGTACACTTTCTCTAACTAACCAGCAGGTGGCGTCCACGAGCCACCTTTCTCCACAAGCCAGTTCTCCCCTGCTTAGCCTTTTTGGTGAGTGGGGGAGTGAGTCTTGTGGGGTCCAATTGGTGTACCAAGCTTGCGTGTGTAGTTGGTGTTGCCTGCCCTGTATATGGGGCGTGTTTCTGGGCAGTCAGGGAGGGGGGGGGTGGCTCTAACAATCAAATCTCCCTGGTGATCCTAGAGTTTTAAAGCTGCTGCAATAGTCTAATCCTTCAGTTCAGTCCTGCCACAGTTTGTCTCTGCCACTGACCCACAAGTCCTTGGTACTGGCGTATGGGTCCTGAGACTTGCAAGTGGGCCCCTCTTCCAGGCCGTGCACCCCAGGTCCTCTGTTGAGGGATGACTGTGCTATGTCACAGGTGAGTGCCGTCCCCCAGGGCAGTTCTGGGCTGCTGGGCTGTGTAGGGAGGCTCCCAGTCTGCTGAAATGATGGCTGAATGGGGCTTTGTTAATTCACACTGCTCTACCTTCCCAACTCTGGGACAATCAGCTGAGGTTGCAGGGAAGGCTAATGTCCACGCCCAGTTTTGTGGTGTGTGCCTGTTATTTGAAGCACTTCCGTCACACTGGGTTGTCTGGGGCAGTTCTGGGCTATGGGGCTGGCGATGAGCAGGAGTGTTTCCTGTCCACCAGGATGATGGCTGTGAGCGGACACCCCCCTTTTCTTGGGAAGTTGTGGTGTTTAGTGAATTTTCTCAGCCACTGGATTATTGCGTTTTGTCTCAGAGCTCTCCTAGTTCTGCTCTTGACTTGACCTGCCCAAATAGCAAGTCTTTGAAGCTTTCTGTATTGGGCTTCTTAGAGTAATTGTTTTAGAAAAAGAAAAAAGGATTAAAAAAACAAAAAACAAACAAACAACAAAAAAAAAAACGGGCCCTCCTCAGAGATCTAATGGGTTATTGAAATGCTAAGAGACAAAGCAACCAGGGCCATTAAGGAAAGGTCCACAGGGCAGAGAGATCAGCTTTTCTTCGGGATTTGCATATGCGCCTCAGGGCCCTTCCCCTTTCTATGTTCACCAGAACTCCAAAAATCCTCTGCTTTTATTTTGGAGTTTTTCGTGTTGTTTTTTTTCTATGCCTGTCTCCTCTCTGCTGGGCTGGCTGCTCTCAGATTCTCTGGTGTCTGGTCTCAGTCTATCTATGGTTGGAGTTTGGATCAGTAGAATGAGTTTCCGATAAGGGCTGCCACTGCAGTTCTCCCTTCTCCTTCCCGGAGCTGACAGCCCCTCCTCCCACGGGACTGAGCCTGGCAGGGAGGGGCACGGGTCCCCTGGCCGCAAAAACTTACAGATTTCGCTGATCTCAGCAGTTCCACGTTTTCATGAGTGTTGTATGAAGTATGCCCAAAGTCAGATTGCTCTGTGGTGTCCAGTCCACGCAGTTCCTGGCTTTCTACCTACTTTCCTGGAGGAGTAACTAAAACATACAGCTCACCAGTCTGCCATCTTGTCCCGCCTCCAACAGTGCTCTTTTAAGCCATTTTTTTTGTCTAAAAACAAAAAAGAGCAGTTTGTGGTGATAAAAGCATAGCTCTGTGATCATGCTGAGAGCCATTGATTGTTTCCTTTGGTGGATTGTCTGGTTTGTGAATAAAGCTGCTTAAAAAAAAATGAGCAGTGACCTAACATGAAGTTAACAAACCTTCAACTCAGTTCTGAACACCTTTTGTATATTATTCTCAGAGGTGCACAATGAATGGAAGCAATGGAAAATCCTGAACCACCCCATAAAGATTCAATTATGTTACAGCTACTTAATAAGGAAAAAAATCTCAGCCCAAATCAGTTGCAAAATCTCTACCTGGATTAGTTGAATTAAAAATCTATTTTAAAAATCACAATAACAGGAAATCCTTGAACTGGCCTCAATGTCATAAATATTTTTATAGTACTCTTTATTATATTAGAAAGATAGTATTCAATTAAGCCACTAAATTTGGGGGTGATTTGCTATGCAGCAATAGACAATAGAAAACTGATATAAATACTAGAGGATTAACATCTATTTTCTTCAACTATATTATCAGATTCAAGTCATATACTTGAAGTATCCAAAGTACAAATTAGCTGTATTTTGTAAGTCAATTGTTTGATATGTGAAATATATTATCTCATAGAAACAGTTATATGTAGTGACTAACTTCATAGATTAGCCCACAGGATCAAGTTAACATATAATGGAGCCCCCAAACCTTATTTTCAATGAAAAACCATAGAACATAATTCTCTTATAAATTCTGCTGACCTTTGTGGGCTTCTTGAGCACCTGCCACCACAATTGGTAAAACTGCTTTTATGAAGCGATAGGTCATGTGATAAGAAAGAACTGCAGTAAGGCCAGGAACCAATTCTTCTCATCTTCTTCCCACCACTCAAGACCAGAACGAATGAGGTGACTGGAGAAATTGGGGCCCTAGAGGGCCTGGGTTCACATTGAGTCCCCTTATCCTTAACCCTAGGGTCTCTCCTTGTGGCCTGGAACCCTGAGACATGAGGGCCAACCAGGTGATAGATCCCAAGACCATTGGATATAGAATCTCAGCTGTCTGATCCTCTGTCCTTGGCCACACACTTTTTATCCCAAATATTTTATTTTGAAAATTTTCAAATGAATACAAAATTTGCAAGAACAGAACAAACTTCTAGCCATAATGGAGTAGCTTGGGCAGGATTGATTCTTTACCATAACCAACTAGAAACTAGAACAAAACAAGTGAAAAAAAATATCTGTTTTCAGATATTGAGACAATAGGTAGCACAGAGACTATGATCTGTGAGAAAAGGAAAACAAATGAGGTAAGCACTACAATTGCTATGGCTTTCTACCTGGAGGCAAATTCTGGAATGTATCAGAAGGTGGGTGTTCCTAAGAAGAACAAAGCAGTCTTGCTTAGTTGAGAGGACAGAGGTCAGATCTTGGGGAGGCCAAAGTGGCTGGATTTTGTGGGGCAGAGAATCATAGAAGAAAGGTGTGATGGTTAGGTTCATGTGTCAACTTGGCCAGGTGATATTACCCAGCTGTCTGGTCAAGCAAACACTGGCCTAACAATTGCTGTGAGGAAGCTTGTGGCTGGTTAATAAACCAACAGGCTGGTTTATTAAATCATAAGTCAATTGACTGCAGCTGTGACTGATTACTCACCGAAGGGCATGTCTTCTGCGATGAGAAAATGCAATTGGCTGGATTTAATCCAATTAATCAGTTGAAGACTTATAAGCGAGACAGATAGAGGACCTTCACTTCTTCGGCTGCCCAGTGAAGTGTTTCCTGAGGAGTTCGTCGAAGTTGCCGGTTCGTTTCCTGAGGAGTTCATCGGACATCTTCCTTGGAGTTGACAGTTTGCTGACTGCTCTACAGAATTTGGACTCATGCATACCCACAGCTGTGTGAGTCACTTTTACAAATTTGATAGTCAGAGACACCTCTCATTGCTTCTGTTTCCCTAGAGAAGCCTAACCAATACAAAGGGCTGTACAGAAAAATAAATAAATATGAAATATCCATAGGGAGTCCCTTGAGTCTGATACTGAGACCCAGTCAATGCATGTGTAAGGTGAAACCACAAGCGAGGGCAAAGAATGAGTGGGACCAGTCAGCTGAATAATTCACATAAGTCAGGGAGATGTTCATACATTGACCAGTTGGAGTGATGAGACCTCATTGAATATTAGGGCATTTAATAGAGATGGCAGAAATGTCACACCCTAAAAGGGCTAAACTAGTCCAGAGCAAAGGTGAGTGTAAATCACTCTAAAAAATAAAAAGGCTTAAAAACAATCCTCAAAGTAGCAAACTGATCCACAGGTAATTTAACAGAACAAAGTCACTCCTTGAAGGAAGGCTGATGTAAGTAACTTGACTGCATCCCAGAAAAACAATTCAAAATTCTTTGAAGGCAGACAGCAAATCCAGAACTCAACAAAGTAACAACATACTCAACAATGTCCAACATACAATAAAAAATTACTAGACAGGTAAAGAAGCAGGAAAATGTTCCATATAAATAGAAGAAAAATTAGTCAACAGAAACTCACCCAGAAATGACAGAGATGATGGAAATAACAGTCAAGAACTTAAAACAGTTATAACAAATATGCTCAAAGATTTATAGGAACACATGAACATAATGAGGAAATAGATGAAAGTTATAAACAAGGTCAAATTAAAACTTCTAGGGATGAAAAATATAATGTCTGAAATGAAAAAAAAATCACTGGATGGCATTAACAGCAGATTATCTACTGCAGAATAAATAATGTCAATCTGAAGACATAGAAACTATACAGATAGTTTCTGGATAAAGGAAAAGATAAGAGAAGAAAGGAAGGAAGAAAGAAAGGAAAGAAGGAAGTAGAGGAAGGAAGGAAGGAAGAAAGGCAGGCAGGCAGGCATAAAGGAAGGAATGAAGGAAGGAAGGAAGGTAGGAAGGAAGGAAAAGACCATTAGTGATTCATGGGACAATAGCAAGTGGTCTATGAAGGGTGTAATTGGAATCCCAGAGGAAAAGTGAGAAAGCAAAGAAAAATTTGAAGAAACATTGGCCAAAATTTTTCCAAATTTAATAAACACTATATAAATCCACAGATCCAAGAAGCTCAGCAAACCCCAAGTAGAATAAACAAGCACAAAGAAAACTAGGCATGTAATACTCACTTTTTGGAAAACAAGTGATAAACAGAAAATTTTAAAGTCAGTCCAAAAAAAATAGACATGTTTGTACAAAGGAATGAAAGTAAGAATGATTGCAGATTTTTCATCAGAAACTAGTTAAGCCAGAAACATCATCTATAAAGAGCTGAAAGAAAAAAAAGTCAACCTAGAATTCTATATCCAGTGAAAGTACTTTTCAAAAAATGAAGGCAAAAATAAAGATAGATTCAAACAAAATTCAGCTGAAAGAAAAATGATAGACAGAAACTTGGATCTATACAAAAGAATGAAAGGTACTTGAAATAGTAAACATATGGGTAACTACAAAATACTTTTTTTCTCATTGTAATTTTTTTTAAAAAAAAAGATAATTGCTTAAAGTAAAAATAATAACATTGCATTGAGGGGTTTATAACTTATTTAAACATAAAATGTATGACAACAATAGCACAAAGGAAGGGAGCTGGGAAATGGAAGTATACAAAAAGAGAAAACAAACACTCATGTACCCTTCATTTAGACTCACCAATTGTTAAAAATTTGCCACTTCTATCTATCTATGTATCTGTATCTATCTGTCTATCATTCAGCATTATTTTTGCTGATTTATTTGAAAGTAAAATGCTGATATCAGGATACTTCACCCATAAATACTTCAACATGTGTCTTTGAAGCACAAGGACAATCTCTTATATAATCATGATACAATTATCACACTCAGAAAATTTTGCATTGATACAATAGCATTGTCTTATGTAAAGTCCATATTTGAATATCTCCAATCATCCATAGGCCACATGCTTTGAACCCAAAATTGAGGATCTCTTCCAGAAGGAAGTTTCCAGCCACTTTCACCTTCTTATTCCCCACCTCTCTTGTTCCACAAAAAGAAAACTATTTGCTTATTCTAATCTTTACTAAATTTCCGGTCAGACATTCATTTGTATGAATGTTTCCGTCAGGTGTCCACTTACATTTATATTTGTGATTTTTAGTATGTATTTGTGTAATTCTTAGATTAAAGTCTACCTCCCCTAAAAGATTGTTTTGTTTTATTTCTTCTACACAGGCAGAGATTATTTCCCACCAACCCCAAATACATTCTCAGAACCTAGCAAAATGGTCGGTACATAACATTAGTGGGATGAATGAATAGATGAGGTGTTTAAATTGGGGGAATATCTGTATTTCCTTTTATCTTTGCATCCCATAGAATTGGGCCTTCAATGTGAGATCCTTGTTAAGTAAATGAATATTTAGCACCATAGTTGGAAATACGTTTTGACTTTTCTTTTCACACTTTCTTTAGGCATTTCAGGAGCAGAAGAGGAATAAAGGGAATATAGGATTTGATCTCCAATTCACTGCACCAAAATGTAGGAATTATGGGGAGAACTATTGCCATGACAATAGAAGAATTCGTTTTTCATAGTTTTGATAGAGCCACATAGAACTATCATTTATTGTGCAGTTATAAAGTATCAAACACTGTGCTAAACACTTTACATGCATTTTGAAATTTTATCATTTTAATTTTTTAATCAGTTTATTAAAGAATATTCTACATTCAATAAAATTTAACTTTTTGTGCACAGTTCTGTGAATTTTAACAAGGGCATGTATTCATAACTACTATCAAAATCATGTTATAGAATATTTCTATCACCCCACAAAATTTCCTTATGTCCCTTTTACATGCATCATTTAATCCTCCTAACTAGCCTAAGAGGTATTCCTATTTATTATTTCCATTTTTTTTTGGAGGAAAAAAAGCTGAGGTGAAGAGCAATTGAGTAACTAATTCAGGGTTACATAGTTAGTACATGGCAGAGCTTAAACTCCAGCCAAGATCTGTCTGCTCTACATTCCATGATTTAAGTACTCCACCTTGTCATAATTATTGCTTACTATTCCATTTGTTGAGCATAGTAGTTCCCAGTTTGTTACATAATGAAATGGCCATGGAACTGTGACAACAGGAGGAAATTAAAATGAATCTTTCAAAAATACTAAGAATAGGTGAAATTACAAGAAAAATATATGTCAAATTAGAGATATGTACTCTCTATATTACACAAGATTATAAGCAAGTGAATTTTTAGTTCTTACATATAGTAGTAATATTTTAGTAGCTTGTAAGTTTTAACATCACCACTGAGGAACCCATTAGTCACTTGGATCTGGAAATGCCCTAAAATAGAATTTGGGAGTTGGTGGTTGTCTGACATGTTAGACCAAGATGGTCTCTGTCCTCAAGTAGCTTACAACTGAGTTTCACAGATGAAACAAATAAGTTCATTGCGGTTTTGTTTCAAATTCTGCTATTATGATAACTGTAGCAGGACCCTGGCTCTAGCCTGGTATCACTGATTCCCAAAAAATCCTCTACTGATTGCTGCAGAACTGGAAAAGCAGTGGAAGCTAGAGAGAGGGTCAGGTGTACAGAGCCACTTTTATCATGCCCTTGCATGAAGTCAGTCTCCTTGACTTCACCAATATAGGGAAACAATGAATTAACCTACTTAATGGCTGAAACCTAGTCTTTTTATATATGAATAGGTTAACTACCCTTGAAACTTGTATTTTACCAAGGAAGCTTTTCCTAGTGAGGGTAGACAAATATTTTCATTGCACAATTAGCTTTGAGCTAATCATATAGTCTTATTTTAAATTCAATTTTATTGAGATATATTCACATACCATACAATCATCCATGGTGTAGAATCAATTGTTCACAGCACCATTATATAGTTGCACATTCATCACTACAATCAATTTTTTCATTACCACACACAAAAAAGAATAATAATAAAAGTTAAAGAAAAAAGAACACCCCAAACATCCCATACCCCTATCCATCCCTATTATTCATTTAAGTTTTCTCTTCATTTTTCTGTTAATCTGTCCATACACTGTATAAAGGGACTAGGAGCAACAAAGTTTTCACAATGACACAATCACACAGTGTAAGCTATGTAGTTATATAATCACCTTCAAGAATAAAGTTTACGGGTTGCAGTTCAACAGTTTCAGGTATTTCCTTCTAACTATTCCAATACACTAAAAACTAAAAAAGGATATCTATATAATGTACAAGAATAATCTCCAGAATGACCTCTTGACTCTATTTCAAATCCCTCAGTCACTGAAACTTTATTTTATTTCATTTCTCTTCCCCCTTTTGGTCCAAGAAGGCTTTCTCAATCCCACGATGCCAGAGCCAAGCTCAGTCCTGCAAGTCATGTTCCACGTTGCCAGGGAGATTTACACCCCTGGGAGTCATGCCCCAGGTAGGGGGGAGGGCAGTGAGCTTACCTGCAGCACTGGCTTACAGGCAGAGGCCACATTTAAGCAACAAAAGAGGTCCCCTGGGGGTGACTCTTAGGCACAATTATAAGTAGGCTTGCCCTCTCCTTTGCAATAACAAACTTCATCAGGGCTCAGCCTTCTCAATCGGTAGCCCAAAAAGCTTGTGAGAATCAAATTAATTCCTCAGGTGGGGAAATTTAATATTTCCACATTTTTTCCCAATCCCTCAAGGGGGCTTTGTGAATTCATTTTTATTCTCTGCCCAAATTACTCTGGGATGTATTGGGGTTTCATGCTAACCTGTACAAACCAACCAGATTTCACTCCCTATTCAATGTTCCATGTAATTACGGTGTTTGAATAAGCTGACCATACAAGTTAAATTATATAGTCTGTTACAAAAAATATAGATTTTGCACCTAATTAACATTTCTTCCTTTGGTCTCACACAGAAGTTGAAGTTTTAAAAACACCATCAATATCATCCTATATCCTTTAGTCTGATTTACCTTAGTCCTAACCAAGTCCAGTATATCTCTAATTGAAGTCTGATCTCTGTTTTCAGACTCCTTAACATTTGCTGTATGGGGTGATGCTGACATTCATAGCTGTTGGACTCTGGCTCTGAGTCTCAGATGTCACACAGATACCAAAAGTTCCAGGGACTGACCAGGTTATACACAAGGAGATCAAGCATCTCAGAATTTAGAAATAGCCATTACAGTTTAGGAATAGATGTAGCTTCTGTGAGAGCTTGCACTCTAGGAATCTTTACAATAAGCTTTCCCCTGATAACCTATGCTCTCAGTCTCAATTCTCAGAGTTCGCACTCTATAGTTAGTCCATATTAGTGAGGCATTATGTTTTTGTTTCCATTTCTGGTTTATTTCACTCAACATACTGTCCTCAATTTCCATTCACCTCACAACTTCACTCCTTCTTGTAGCAACTCAGTGCTCCATTGTATGTATACATCACAGTTCACCATTCCATTCATCAGCCAATATTCCCTTAGGCACCTCCATCCACTGCAAATCATGAATACTGATACCATGAACCCCACCATGCAAATGTCCATTCATGTCCCTCTTTTCAGTTTTTCCAAGTAATAACTGAGTTGCAGGACCATATGGCAACCCCTAGATTAGCTTCCTGTGGAACCACCCACCACACTGCCCTCCAGATGGGCTGCATCATTATACTTCCCCACCAATGGTGATTAGGTACATCCATTTCTCCACATTTTCTCCAACACTTGTAACCCTCTGTTTATTTTTTAGATGATTTTATTCACACACCATACATTCCATCATAAGTAAACAATCAATGGTTCCCTGTATAATCACATAGTTCTGCATTCACCACCACTATTTATATAAGGACATTTCTGTTTCTTCCACAGAGAAAGAGGAAGAGGTGAAAAAGGTAAAAGGAAAAAAGAAAAAGAAAGAGAAAAAAATGACAACTAAAAAGCAACAAAAAAAATTAAGATAAAACACAACAACAAAAAAGTCAGACAACACCAACACCAAGAATCCCATACCCCTCCCTTATATCCCCCTCTTATAGACATTCAGCTTCGGTATATTGCCTTTGTTACAATGAATGGAAGCATATTACAATGTTACTGTTAGCTATAGACTATAGTTTGCATTGATTGTATTTTCCCCCCACACCACCCATGTTTAACACCTTGCAAAGTTGGCATTCATTTCTCTCCATGTAAAAACATATTTGCACATTTAATCACAATCACTGCCCACACTAGGTTTCACTAAGTTATACATTTCCAATTTTTATCTTCTATCTTTCCTTCTGGTGTATTCACAGACACCTCTTTTCAGTGTACTTACATTATTGTGCCAGCACCACTCAATATTGTGCTCCAAAGCTCTGTCTCCTGTCTTTTCCTATCTTTCTGTAGTGCTCCCTTTAGTATTTCCTGTAGAGCAGGTCTCTTGTTCACAAACTCAATGTCTCTTTGAGAATATTTTAAACTCTCCCTTATTTTTAAGGGACAGTTTTGCTGGATATAGAATTCTTCATAGGCAGTTTTTCCTTTTCATTTTCTTAAATATAGCATACCTCTGCCTTCACACCCCCATGATTTCTATGGAGAAATCCACACATAGTCTTATCGAGCTTCGCTTGTATGTGATGGATCATTTTCTCTTGCTGCTTTCAGAATTCTCTCCTTGTCTTTGACATTTGATAATCTGATTATTAAGATCTATTCTGTTTGGGGTATGCTGGCTTCTTGGATCTGTAATTTTATGTCTTTCATAAGAGATGGGAAATTTTCAGTTAGCATTTCCTGCATTATTGTTTCTGTCTGTTTTCCCTTCTTTTCTCCTTCTGGGACATCCATGACATGGACATTCATGTACTTCATGTTGTCATTCAATTCCCTGAGACACTGCTCATATTTTTCCATTCTTTTCTCTATCTGTTCTTTGTGTGTAGGATTTCAGATGTCTTGTCCTCCAGTTCATGAATCTTTTCTTCTGCCTCTTAAAATCTGCTATTGTATGTCTCCATTGTGTTTTTCATCTCTTGTATTGTGTCTTTCATTCCCATAAGTTCTGCCAATTGTTTTTTCAAACTTTCAAGTTCTTCTTTATGTTTGCCCAAGGTGGTCTTTGTATCCTTCATGTCTTTTGCCATATCTTCCCTCAACTCTTTGATCTGATATTTGAATTGATTTAAGGGATCTGTTTGACTAATAATTAGTTGTTTCAATTCCTGTATCTCATTTGAAATTGTGCCAGTTTGAATGTATTATGTCCCCCAGAAAAGGCCATATTCTTTGATGCAGTCTTGTGAGGCAGACATTTTAGTGCTGATTAGATTGGAATTCTTTGAGTGTTTCCATGGAGATGTGCCCCACCCAACAGTAGGTGATATCTCTGATGAGATCATTTCCATGGAGGCGTGGCCCCACCCATTCAGGGTGGGTCTTGATTACTGGAGCAGTGTATAAGCTCAGACAGAAGGAGTGAGCTTGCTACAGCCAATAGGGAAACTTTGAAGAAAGCACAGGAGCTGCAGATGAGAGACAGTTTGAAGATGGCTGTTGAAAGCAGACTCTTGCTCCAGAGAAGCTGAGAGAACACAAATATCCCAAGTGCAACTAAGAGTTACATTTTTGAGGAACTGCAGCCTAGGGAGGAACATCCCGGGAGAAAGCCATTTTGAAACCAGAACTTTGGAGCAGATGCCAGCCACGTATCTTCCCAGCTAACAGAGGTTTTCCAGACACCATTGGCCATCCTCCAGTGAAGGTACCCGATTGCTGATGTGTTACTTTGGACACTTTATGGCCTTAAGACTGTAACTGTGTAACCAAATAAACCCCCTTTATTAAAGCCAATCCATTTCTGGTGTTTTGCATTCTGGCAGCATTAGCAAACTAGAACAGAAATGTAAGTTTGTTCCTTAGACTGGGCCATATCTTTGTTTTTCCTAATGTGATTCATAATTTTTTGTTGTCTAGGCATCTGGTTTCCTTGATTACCCCAATCAGATTTTCCCATGCCAGACAGGCCCAGGTCTCAGGAGGAGGCTGTATTCAGTATTAGATTTCCCTGAAGCTAAGACACAGAAAATTGACAGATTTTCCTGTGAGGCCTCTAGACTCTGTGCTTTTCCTATCCTGCCCATCAGGTAGCACATGTCAGCCCACAGCTCCCCACTGGTGTAAAGAGGGGCAGTCCCTTTAATTCTCAGCAGACCCTGTCCTGGCCAGGACCTGAGGCTGTCAGAAGCCAAGCTTAAGTTGTTTTTGGTTGTTTTCCCACCCACCCCCAGGCTCTGGGGTCTGAATTCTCTGAGGGAGGCAGCCACTTGAGCTGGGTCCTGCCACCCTTTTTTGAGGGAAGATACACCCTTTGGGGAGTTATCATCTGCACTTGAATTCCTCCTTTGTCTCTCTGATTCTGTTAACTCCACACTTGCCTGGGTCAGCAATGTCATTTGAAAATGCCTGAGGCTTTCTCCAATGAGCTACTTAGAATGAAAGAATAAAAAAAAAAAAAAAAAAAAAGGAAAAAGAGAGAAAGCCCCTTTTCAGAGCCTGTCCCCAGATGCCCAGTTTTGCTGGTTGACTGGTGTTGGTACCTGTGCCGCTTTTCTTGGGAAACAGCTGTTTTCCAGTATTCTGATCTTTGCTGTCTCCAAAAGCTTCTGTTTTTAATTATTTATGTATTCTTTTCTGTCAGCCCTGTCTCCTCTCTGCTGAGAGTAACCTCAGTTTCCTTTCCTGCTTTCTCTGAGTTTATTTGTGCTTGTAGCTTGCATTCAGTAATACAAATAAAACTGCAACTGGATCTTGGTTGAGTTACTTTCCCTCACTCCAGTTAACCTGCTTCTGTTTTCCACAAGTAATGTTTCAGCTCAGCCTGCCATGCTGATGGGGGAAGACACCAGCTCCACAGTTTGGGGAGCTTTACTTACAGTTCAATGCTGTGATCTCAGCCATTCCATCCATTCCAGGCTGGTGTACCATGTGTGTCCAGTCACAGATATCCCCCAACAGTTGTCCCAGACTATTTACTAGTTGTTCCTGGCTATTTACTAGTTGCTCTAGAGGAATAACTAAATTCACACCTGTCTGTTCTGCCATCTTGCCCTGCCTCCTAATCATATATTCTTATTCAACACATTTCTTTTTACCTAGATATTTGCTTATACTTACTTAATTTAGTTGTTCTCCTATCTACAGCCAGTCAAACCTGTATGCCCCCCCGTGATGCTGTTATTACAAACATAATTGTCATTAACCAACCTTGAGTGCTATGACATATATGCTAAAAATTCTCTCCTTTATTGATGTTCCATTTGTATTTATACTTTAGCAAATTTAAAACTGCCTAGTGAGAGTGGTTATGGGTTAATTTAGACAGTCCTCAGTAGATAAATAAGGCCTGTGTGTATAGTTTAGGATTCTCAATATGGAGATTTAATTTATTAGAATAATTGTAGGGCATGTTTATTTCAGAAAATTTAATGATTACAAATTTATCCTTTAATGGCAAGTTTTTTACAAGCCAATAATATGTAAAGCCAAATATGGTGAATAAAGTAGATGATCCAAAATATGTATTTTGGGGGGGGGAGTGTATAACAATTAGCTGTATTTATAAAGTAACATGGCTTGTTTTTCTTCTATGTTTCTTTAACTGGCTTTAAAGGCAAGTGCAAAAGAGTTTGGTTGATGTTTTGAGCAATTACGTTACTGTTCAACAAATATGTAACATTCTGGATTTTCTCCTTTGAAGGGCAATACATTTTATGTTCCATTATACATGTTAAAAAGAAACAGTTACCTAACTTATAGTGATACCATTAAGCTAATAGCCTTAATTCAAGAGATTCAGTTTAGCTATAAAGATAATTTACTGGTAATTGGGAGCTGACACTGGAATTCTTAATAAGTACATCCTTCAGTCAACCAATAAGCACAGCTTAAGGCACTTCTAAGTGCTCTGGGGACCCAAAATATCCTTTAAGAGGTGAAAATCTTGTTAGAAACCAGGATTAATAATAACAAATGATTAGAGGACAAAATAAAGAAGTTGCTATTTTAATGTGAGCTTTTTCTCATTGTTTTCTCATTAGCTTACCTACCTAATATGTCAGTACTAATAATAAATTTTATTTCTGTCTCATTCCTTGGCTGGACCTTAGTCCACAATTACTCCTCCTCACTTCCTAGCTTGGCCTAAATAACTAATCATGACAACATCCATACGTGACTTATTAAAGCATTCAAAGTGCTTGGATGAGTTCCTGTCCTAAACTAAGTTATGATACATCTACATAACACACAGGTTAAGCACTGCCTACCCATAGTAAATTGAGAATATCATATAATTCTTCCAGACAAGTGGGAGCTTTACAAAATAGGACATAATCACTATATGAATAAATGAGAATTAACAACCTTTCTTCTCATTTGTGATGCTTACTGAGTTGTATGAGTTATATATTACTGGCTTATTTATTTATATTTGCCTTGTTCTGAATGAGGATTTGAGGTAGGCAAGCTAAATATAGGTAATACATAAGCAATGGGCTGTGGAGTTTGATTTCCCCACTCAAAACCGTAGAATATAATTTCATCCACTGTAGTAATAGCTTCATAAAGGTAGCTTAAAGTTTGAAGCAATTGCTTCTAACACTGCTTAACTTGCTAGTTATGGGTAATTTATACATGGCACGATCTAGCCCATTAGTTACTATATTTACTATCTGGAGAAATTCATGTGAATGTAGTCTAATTATTCTGATTCAATGGATCAGTCAAGTCGACTCCAAACAAAGTTTAATTGATTTTCCCCCTACTGAATTGACTTTGGTTTTGATGTACTTTTGTGGTTTGCTAACGCTGCTGGAATGCAAAACACCAGGAATGGATTGGCTTTTATAAAAGGGGTTTTATTTGGTTATACAGTTACAGTCTTAAGGCCACGAAGTATCCAATTCGGGTACCTTCACTGGAGGATGGCCAATGGCGTCGGGAAAACCTCTGTTAGCTGTGAAGGCACGTGGCTGGCGTCTGCTCCAAAGTTCTGGTTTCAAAATGGCTTTCTCCCAAGATGTTCCTCTCTAGGCTGCAGTTCCTCAGAAACGTCACTCTTAGTTGCACTTGGGGTATTTGTCCTCTCTTAGCTTCTCTGGAGCAAGAGTCTGCTTTCAATGGCTGTCTTCAAACTCTCTCATCTGCAGCTCCTGTGCTTTCTTCAAAGTGTCCCTCTTGGCTGTAGCTCCTCTTCAAAACATCACGCTCAGCTGCACTGAGTTCCCTCTGCCCCTCAGCTAATTTATATGGCTCCACTGATCAAGGCCCACCCTGAATGGGTGGGGCCATGCCTCCATGGAAATATCTCATCAGAGTTATCACTACAGTTGGGTGGGGCGCATTTCCATGCAAACAACCTAATCCAAATGGTCCAACTTAATCCCCACTAATATGTGTGCCCCACAAGATTGTATCAAAGAATATGGCCTTTTCTGGGGGACATAATACACTCAAATTGGCACATGTACCCCTTACTAAATTACAGAATTTTAGATTCAATCCCATACTTCCAGATTTTGGATAGACTTTCATTTTTTTTTTAATGAAATTTTATTGAGATATATTTGCATAACATACAATCCTTTACAGTGTACAATCAGTTGTTCATAGTTGTGCATTGATCACCACAATCAATCTTTGAACATTTTCATTACTCCAAAAAATAAAATAAAAGTTAGAATAAAAAAAGAACATCCAAAACATTCCATTCCCCTCCTCCCCACATTGTTCATTTACTTTTTTTTCACACTCATTCATTGTGTTTTTAACTTTATCAAAAAATTAAAAAACAAACAATAAAAAACATTTCAAACAAAACCAAAACAAAGGAATAAAAAAAAAAACAAATAACCTAAAATAAGTACATTGCTTCCAACATGTTCCTAGCTTACCCCAAGAAAATAAACAGACTATAACCCAACAAAGGAATAAGAAAAACAAATAACCTAAAATAAATACATTTGCTACCATACCCCCAGAAATTAACAAACCATAGTCATTCCTGAGCATTTCTAGAACATTAAGTTTACCTTATATAACTTATCTGTTCTTATTAGATTATCATTCCCCCTTCACTACTTGCTGTCTATTGCTAGGTCCCCTGCATTCTACAACATAAACCATTTATTTTACATTTTTCACAGTGTTCACATTAGTGGTAACATACAATAGTTCTCTTTTTGTGCCTGGTTTATTCCGCTCAGCATCATGTCTTCAAAGTTCATCAATGTTGTCATATGTTTCACGACATCGCTCCTTCTTACTGCCACATAGTATTCCATCGTGTGTATATACCATATTTTGTTTATCCGCTCATCTGTTGAAGGACATTTAGGTTGTTTCCATGTCTTTGCAATTGTGAATATTGCTGCTATGAACATTGGCATGCAGATCTCTCTTTGTGTCACTGCTTTCAGATCTTCCGGGTATATACCGAGAAGTAAAATTGCTGAATCAAAGGGTAACTCTGTATCTAGTTTTCTAAGGAACCTCCAGATTGTCTTTCAGAGTGGATGTACCATTATACAGTCCCACGAACAATGAATAAGAGTTCCAATTTCTCCACATCCTCTCCAGCATTTATAGTTTCCTGTTTGTTTAATGGCAGCCAATCTAATTGGTGTGAGATAATATCTCATTGTGGTCTTAATTTGCATTTCCCTAATAGCTAGGAAAGCTGAACATTTTTTCATGTGGTTTTTTTTTTGCCATTTGTATTTCCTCTTCAGAGAACTGTCTTTTGCCCATTTTATAATTGGGCTGTCTGTACTATTGTCATTGAGTTGTAGGATTTCTTTATGTATGCAAGATATCAGTCTTTTGTCAGATACCTGGTTTCCAAAATTTTTTTCCCATTGAGTTGGCTGCCTCTTCACCTTTTTGACAAATTCCTTTGAGGTACAGAAGCTTTTAATTTTGAGGAGTTCCCATTTATCTATTTTTTCTTTTGTTTCTTGTGCTTTGGGTGTAAAGTCTAGGAAGTGACCTCCTAATACAAGGTCTTGAAGAAGTTTCCCCACATTACCTTCTAGGATTTTTGTGGTACTGTCTCTTATATCGAGGTCTTTAATCCATTTTGAGTTAATTTTTGTGTAGGGTGTGAGGTAGGGGTCCTCTTTCATTCTTTTGGATATGGATATCCAGCTCTCCCAACCCTATTTGTTGAATAGACCGTTATGTCCCAGTTCAGTGGTTTTGCAGGCCTTATCAAAGATCAATCAACCATAGATCTGGGGGTCTATTTCCAAATTCTCAATTCAATCCCATTTATCAATATATCTATCTTTGTGCCAGTACCATGCTGTTTGGCTACTGTGGCTTTATAATAAGCTTCCAAGTCAGGGAGTGTAAGTCCTCCCACTTTGTTTTTCTTCTTTAGAATGTTTTTAGCAATTCAAGGCATCGTCCCCTTCCAAATAAACATGATAATTAGCTTTTCCAATTCTGCAAGTAGGTTGCTGGAATTTTGACAGGAATTGCATTGAATCTGTAGGTGAGTTTGGGTAGAATTGACATCTTAATGACATTTAGCCTTCCTATCCATGAACAAGGAATATTTTTCCATCTTTTTAGGTCCCCTTCTATTTCTTTTAGTAAAGTTATGTAGTCTCTCATTTTTAAAAGTAGAATTAATGAGGTAGCAGACAAGGCTAATTGTTCACCCCAATATCCCTTTCCCCTTCTTCAAAATCCCCTGATTTTATTTGAAGTGAGGAATGTATCTATTTGGAAATACTTGACTTCCCATTCTCTCTACTAGCTATGGGGTAGCCATTTGACACAATTTGGGGCAACAATATGTAGGTGAATGTCCCTGGGGAGTGTTTGTCTTCTTAAACAAAATAATGAACCTTTGTGAGGACCTTTTCCTTTAAGAGGAAGAGGTCTTTGGTCTTCATCCTTTCATCTTTTTGTCTTATCTCCTGAGACATGGATGTTATACCTAAGAAGCCACATTCATCTTATAGTCCAAAGGATGGTGGAACAGGAAATAGAAGCATCCTAGGACAATGATGACATCATGGAGCCACTATTCCAGCCCTAGACTACTTATCTCTGGACTTCTTGCAATATGAAAAAAAACTACATCCCAATTTTGATTGTAGTTTCTGCCATCTGCCATCAAATTACAGACTATAACAAGCCTATGGCAGTGCGTAAAATAGGTGTCAATAAATTGTAGCTATTTTATATGAGATTTGGTAAATTAGAAATACTTTAGGAAAGTTAAATTAATTAATTAACATGAAAAAGTTGAGGGAATCTGATAGCAGGGAGGTAAAGACAAAGATATTCTTAATAATTATTATTACAGTTAATGTTCATTGGGTGCTTCCCATAAGCCAGGCACTGTGTTATATGCATGGTATATATGGTGCAGCAACTATTTTTATCCTAGTTTATAGGTTTGAAGAATAAAGCTTAAATAGGTCAAATCATTTGCCCAAGGTTACACAGCTAATAGGTGTTAGGTCTGGGATTCTTAACACTGTGCTGTGCTGCTTCTTAATCTTTCCTTCCTCCCACCACCATTCCATCCCCAGATGAGAAGATCATACACAAATATAAAGGAGCAAGGTAGGAATTGATTTAGTCTAGGAATAAATGAGCAAGGGATAGTGGTGAAAGAGAGTTGCACAAAGAGGTGTAAGAGGGAGAAGGAATTAGCTTATAAGACAACATTCTTCTTTCTAAATGAAGACAAATGTAGGCAAAAACTAAGGCAGGGACAAAGGAGAGGCTAGACCTGCTTATAATTGTGCCTAAGTGTCTTCTCCTAAATGCCTCTTTGTTGCTCAGATGTGGCCCTCTCTCTCTAGCTAGGCCAACTTGGCAAGTGATATCACTGCTCTCCCCGCTATGTGGGATCTGACACCCAGGGGTGTAAATCCCCCTAGCAACATGGAATATGACTCCCAGGAAGGAATCTAGTCATGGCATCATGGGATGGAGAACATCTTCTTGACCAAAAGGGGGATGTGAAATGAAATGAAATAAATTTCAGTGACTGAGAGATTCCAAAAGGAGCTGAGAGGTCACTCTGGTGGGCACTCTTATGCACAATATAGACAACCCTTTTTAGGTTCTAATGACTTGGAATAGCTAGCAGTAAATACCTGAAACTATCAAATTGCAGCCCAGGACCCTTGAATCTTGAAGACGATTGTATAACAATGTAGCTTATGAGGGGTGACAATGTGATTGGGAAAGCCGTGTGAATCACACTCCCCTTTGTCCAGTGTATGGATGGATGAGTAGAAAAATGGGGGCAAAAAAAAAAAAGCACCCAGTGTCCTTTTCTCCTTTAATTGTTCTTTTTCACTTTAATTTTTATTCTTATTACTTTTGTGTGTGTGTGGTAATGAAAAGATTCAAAATTTGGCTTTGGGGATGGACACACAACTGTATGATGGTACTGTGAACAACTGATTGTATGCTTTGTATGACTACATGGGATATGTATATATCACAATAAAATTGAATTATTAAAAAAAAAAAACTAAGGCAGGGAGAGGTGAGGTGAAATGGCAGCACAGGGAGGTATGGAATTAGTGCTCTAGAGCAGCTAGGAAACAGCCAGGAACATCTAGCAAACAGTCTGAAACAACTGCCTAGGGGACATCTGTAACTGGACATATGTCATAAACCAGTCTGGAATGGGTGATCATAGCACTGAACTGTAAGTAAAGCATTGCCAAACTGCAGAACCACCCCTCCCCTCTGGCACAGCAGGCTAAGTTGGAACACTTGCTTGAAGGAAAAAGAAGAGGTCTCTTCTGGGAGCAAGGAAAGGTAAATGAACCAAGCTCTGATTGTGGTTTTAATTAACAAATCTGAACTACTGAATCCAAGTGATGAGCACAGATAAACCCAGAGCAAGCAGAAAAGGAACCCTGAGGTCTCTCCTGGCAGAGAGGAGGTGGAGCTGATGGGAAAAAATAAATAAATGCAGAAGCTATTGGAGACAACTGAGCTCAGAATACTGGAAAAGGGCATTGTCCCAAGGAAAGGGCCCATAGAACCAGGTACCAACTCTGGCTCTTGACTGGCAAAACCAGGGGGGCTGGGGACTCATACTGAAAAGTGGATTTCTTTCTCTTTCTTTTTTCTTTTTTCTCTTATTCTAAGTAGCTCATTAGAGAAAGCCTCAGGAATTTTCAGTTATAAGCACTGACCCAAGCAAGGGTAGAGTTAAGATAGAGAGAAAAAGGAAGAGGTCAAGTGAAGGAGATAATTCCCTAGAGGGCATATCTTCCCTAAGAAAAGGGGGGTGGGACCCAGCTAAAATGGTTGCCCTACCTCAGAGAATTCAGACCCCAGATCCTGGGGGATAAAAAAACAGAAACAGCTTAACTTTGGCTTCTGACTCACCCTTTGTCCCAGGCAGGGAAAGGGCCTTCTGAGAATTAAAGGCACCACAAATCTTTACACCAGTGGGGAGCTGAGAGCTGTCAAGCACCACCCTCTGGGCAGGATAGGAAAAGCACAGAGTCTAAAGGCCTCACAAGAAAGTCAGACATTTTGCTGGGTCTCACCCTCAGGGAAACTTGATACTGATTAACCCTTCCCCTGAGACCTGGTCCCATCTGGTCTGGGAAAATCTAATTGGGGTAATCAAGGAAACAAGATGCCTAGACAATAAAAAATTATGAGTCACACTAAGAAAAATGAAGATACGGCCCAGTCAAAGGAACAAACTTACACTTCAAATGAGATACAGGAGTTGAAACAACTAATTAAAAAACCATTTACAAATATGATAAATCAAGTCAAAAATCAAATCAATTAGTTGAGGGAAGATATGGCAAAAGAGATGATAAAGATGACAATGGGCGAACGTAACGAAGAACTTGAAAGCTTGAAAAAACAATTGGCAGAACTTATGGGAATGAAGGACACAATAGAAAAAATGAAAAACACAATGGAGACACACAACAGCAGATTTGAAGAGGCAGAAGAAAAGATTCATGAACTAGAGGACAGGACATACGGAATCCTACACACAAAAGAACAGATAGAGAAAAGAATGGAAAAATATGAGCAGAGTCTAAGGGAATTGAATGGGTGTTCCAGAAGGAGAAGAGAAGAGAAAAGGAGGAGAAACAATAATGGAGGATAAAATCACTGAAAATTTCCCATCTCTTATGAAAGACATAAAATACAGATCCAAGAAGCACAGCATACCCCAAACAGAATAGATCCAAATAGACTACTCCAAGACACTTAATAATCATATTATCAAAAGGCAAAAACAAAGGCAAAGACAGAATTCTGAAAGCAGCAAGAGAAAAGTGACTCATCACATACAAGGGAAGCTCAGTAAGACTATGTGTGAGAACTCAGTGGTGTGACATACTTAAGATACTGAAAGAGAAAGACTGCCAACCAAGAATTCTATATCAGGCAAAACTGTCCTTCCAAAATGAGGGAGAGTTTAAAACATTTTCAGACAAACAGACACTGAGAGAGTTTGTGAAGAAGAGACCTGCTCTACAGGAAATACCAAAGGGAGCAGACAGATAGGAAAAGATAGCAGAGAGAGGTTTGGAGAAGAGTGTAGAAATAAAGGCCATCAGTAAGGGTAAAAAGAGAGAGAGAAAAAATAAAATAGAATAAGATATGACATATAAAATACAAAAGATATAATGGTGGACAGTAGACATTACGTTGTATGAAATTAGCCAGAAGAAAACAAATAATTTATTGTCTCACTAATGTGAACTAATATTATTGAGCAAACTTTGAGCATTAAAGTTGAGAACACAGGTTATAGGAGATAGAAAGAGGGTAGATTTGGGCATTTGATGCTGAAGGAGTACAGAATGCTCAACAGGATTGATTGTATAGATCCAGAAATGGATTGCACAACACTGTGTGATGTCAGCACAATATTGTAAGTACTCTGAACAAAGATGAGTGTGAGTACAGTTGAAAGAGGAAGTTAGGGGTATGTATGACACCAGAAGGAAAGATAGATCATAAAAACTGGGATTGTATTACTTGGTGAAACCTAGAGTGGCCAACGATCGTGACTAAATGTACAACTATAAGAATGTTTTTACATGAAGGAGAACAAATGAATATCAACATTGCCAAGTGTTGAAAATTGGATAGCATAGGGGAAAAAATACAATCAATGCAAACTAGAGTCTATAGTTAACAGTAACATTGTAATATGCTTCCATCAATTGTAAAAAAGGCAATATACCAAAGCTAAATGTTTGTAACAGAGAGATAAGAGGGAGTGGTATGGGATTCTTGGTGGTGCTGTCTGACTTTTTCATTGTATTTTATTTTTATTTTTTTTCTAGCTTCTATTTTTTAATTCTTTTTTTTTCCCTCCTCTTCCTCTTTCTTCATGGAAGAAATGGAAATGCCCTCATATAGATTGTGGTGGTGAGTGCATAACTATGTGATTACACTGGGAATCCTTGATTGTTTACTAGGGTGTATTTATGGTTTGTAAATAAAACTGTTTAAAAAATAAACAGAGGGATACAAAAGCTGGAGAAAATGTGGAGAGAGGGATGTACCTATTCACTGTTGGTGGGGAAGTAGAATGGTGCAGCACATCTGGAGGGCAGTTGGTGATTCCACAGAAAGCTAAGTATGGGGTTGCCATATGGGCCTGAAACCATGTTATTGGGTATATACTTGGAAGAAATGAAAGCAGGGACACAAATGGACATTTGCACACTGGTGTTTATGCTGGCAGTATTCACGATTTGCAATGGTTGGAGGTTGCTTAAGCATACATCAGCCAATAAACAGAATGGTGAACTATGGTGTATATATACAATGGAATATTGAACAGCGGCAAGAAGGAATGAATTTGTGAGTTATGCAACTAGGTGACTGGAACTTTAGGACAGGATGTTGAATGAAATAAGCCAGAAACAAAAAGACAAACATTATAAAACTTCAGTAATATGGACTAACTCTAATGTGAAAATTCTGAGAACTGAATCTGACAGCATAGGTTATCAAGGGGAAGGCTTATTGTAAAGATTCCTGGATTGTAAACTCTTATAGTAGTCACATGTATTCATGAGTTGTAACAGCTATATTTAAATTCTGAGATGCTGAGCTGTTTGTGTATAATCTGGTTGGTACCTGGAACTTCAGATATCGGGTTATGCCTGAGATTCAGAGCCAGTGTTCAGCAGCTATGAATGTCACTATTACATACAGCAACTGTTAAAGAAGCTGAAAAAGAGATCAGACTTCAATTAGAGATAAGAATGAAATGGACTTGGTTAGGACTAAGGCAAATCAGACTAAAGCATAAAGGATAATATTGATGGTATTTTAAAATTTCAACTTCTGTGTGAGACTAAAGAAAGGGATGTTTATTTGATGTAAAATCTATATTTTATGTCACGCGCTACATAATTTAACTTGTATAGTCAGTTTACTCAAACACTGTAATTATGTGGAACCTTGAAGAGGGATTGAAATCTGTTTGATTTTTATAGGTGGGCGTGAAGCCCTGATACATCCCAGAGTAATTTGGGCAGAGAATAAAAAGGATTTGCAAAGTCCCCTTGAGGGACTAGGGAAAAATGTGGTAATATTTAACTTCCCCAACTGGGGAATTCTTGATATTCTAGCAAGTACTGGGGGTTGCCTGTTTAGTAGGCCAAGCAGTCAATCTTGGGCTTGCCCTTATGAAGCTTCTTACTGTGAAGGACAGGCTAAACCTGCTTATAATTGTGCCTAAGTTTCATGCCCAGAGAACCTCTTTTGTTGCTCATATGTGGCCTCTCTCTAAGCCAATTTGGTAGGTAGGCTTGCTGCCCCCCTCCCCATGGGACATGACTTCCAGGGGTATAAATCTCCCTGGCAACACAGGATATAACTCCTGAGGATGAAACTGGACCTGACATTGTGGGATTGAGAACATTTTCTTGACCAAAAGAGGGAAGATAAATGAAACAAAATAATGTTGCAGTGGCTGAGAGATTTCAAATGGAGTTGAAAGGTCATTCTGGAGGTTACTCTTATGCATTATATAGATATCCCCTTTTAGTTTTTAGTTTATTAGAATAGCTGGAAGGAAATACCTGAAACTGTTGAACTGCAATCCAGTATCCTTGATTCTTGAAGACAACTTTATAACTATATGGCTTATACGGTGTGACCATGTGTTTGTGAAAACCTTGTGGCTCACACTCACTCCCTTTATCCAGTATATGGACACATGAGTAGAAAAATTGGGACAAAAAAGTAAATGAATAATGTAGGGGTTGTGAAGTATGGGATGTTTTGGTTGTTTTTTTACTTTTATTTTTATTCTAATTTTAATTTTTTTGGAGTAATAAAAATGTTCAAAAATTGATTGTGGTGATGAAGGCACAACTATATGATGATACTGTGAACTATTGATTGTACACTTTGGATGATTTATGGTATGTGCATGAATTTCAATAAAATCGCATTAAAAAAAAGTAAGGCAGGAGCAAGTCCCAATGTATAGGACTAACCATTAATTCCTAAATAGCACTCATATAAACACTATGTGAGTGTCAGAAACAAAGTGAAAGCTGAAAGGGAAGGGGAATGGACTGAAACTGTAGTTAGGAGAGGCAAAGCTGCAGATGGCCTTTTTGAACTTCTTGTCTGTTCTGCCTCTCAAAGACTTCTCTTTTCCCATCACTCCTTTCCATCCTGTCACCATTACTTTAGGTCATCACTTCTCAGTTTGATTAGAGTAGCTTTTTTCAACTGCTCCCATTGTCTCCAAAGACATCCCCTGTCAAAATACTCTTCATTCTGTGGTCTGAGGAAGCTTCCAAAACCACAAATCTGATCATATAACTTCCTTAATTGAGACCCTTCAATGGCTTCCCTGTGTTTACAGCAACAGCTTTCAAACCTTTTTGACTCGACCCACAGGAAAAAATAAATTTCATGTCACAGCACAATACATAATACTTATTCAGGATATTACTGAAGTAAAAGTTTCATGAAACAAACTTCCCTTTGCTACTTGTGATGCACTCTGATATTTTCTGTTTTATTGTATTCTATTCCGTAGAATTCTACTTCAGGAAAAACTAAAATGGCAGCTAGGCGAGACAGGGCAAAAAAATAGCTCCATGAAAAACACTAGATAAAAACCAGAAAGTGACCCAGAATACCGGTTACAGCGATGCGCCAGCTGGACAAGGTCTCCTAGTTCCAGAGGGGCCGTATACTTGGTGAAACCAGGAGTCTGCATTCTGAGACGAGTGAATAAGCTGGCTGGAAGACCCGCAGCCGCGTGGCAGTCTGGGAAAGTCAGGGTTTGGCGTTTGGAGACCAGCTGGCTCTTTTTAAAAAAAAAAAAAAAGGGAAAAACCCAGGAGCAGCTGCAGCTGCAATAGTGAGAACCACACAGTAAAACACAGCAAGAGGGGGCTGGGCCAGCCTCTCGGTGTCTGGCTGGGAAGATAGCCCGCTGCAGGTACCCTTGGGGCTGGGGGAATGGAGGGGAGAGCCGGAAGCAGAAAGAAACCCCGCGGCTAGCAGCTGGCTCCCTGGAGGGCTGGATAAACTCCTGCCCAGGGCTGTGCCCACAGCCCAGAGCCCTACCAGTTGTCCCAGAGCTGGGAAGGAGGAACTGTGCGAGGAGGAGGGGATTGAGATGCCCCGTTTGGCCATCTTTGCATCAGGTGGAGAGCGCCGCGGCAAGGCCCGGCAGCCCGGGGCTTCCCATGAGGGACGGCACGCACTGGTGATGTAGCACGGCAATCCCTCGGCTGAGCTCTTGGAGGATTGCGGCTGGGAGGGGGGACCCACTCGGAGAACCCAGGGACGCTACTCCAAGTCCAGTGGTTTGTGGGTCAGCAAGAGAGAGGGTTTGGGGCTGAAATGAAATGAAGGCTTAGACTCTTGCGGCAGCCTTGAATCTCTGGGAACCTGGGGGATTTGAGTATTAAAACTGCCCTTCCTCCCTGGCCACCCGTACACATGCCCCACATTCAGGCCGGACGGCTCCAGCAACACACCCAAACTGAGGTCTCCAAATGAACCCCACAAGAATCATTTCCCCACACACTGCGGGAACAAGGTTGAGAACTGACTTGAGGGGTATAGGTGACTCACAGATGCCATCTGCTGGTTAGTTAGAGAAAGTGTACATCACCAAACTGTGTTTCTGAAAAATTAGATCGAGATCCTTTTTTTTTTACAACTTGAAAGAACCCTATCAAGCAAAACAAATGCCAAGAGGCCAAAAACAACAGAAAAGCTTAATGCATATGATAAAACCAGACGATATGGAGAATCCAATTCCAAACACACAAATCAAGATATTGGAAGAAGCACAGTACCTCGCACAATTAATCAAAGAACTACAATCGAGGAATGAAAACATGGCAAAGGAATTGAAGGGCATCAAGAAGACCATGGCCCAGGATATAAGTGACATAAAGAAGACCCTAGGAGAGCATAACAAAGACATTGCAAGAGTAAATAAAAAAATAGAAGATCTTATGGAAATAAAAGAAACTGTTGGCCAAATTAAAAAGACTCTGGATATTCACAATACAAGACTAGAGGAAGCTGAACAACATCTCAGTGTCCTAGAAGTCCACAGAACAGAAAATGAAAGAGCAAAAGAAAGAATGGAGAAAAAAATTGAAAAAATAGAAATGTATCTCAGGGATACAATAGATAAAATAAAACTTCCAAAGTTAAGACTCATTGGTGTCCCAGAAGGGGAAGAGAAGGGTAAAAGTCTAGAAAGAGTATTCAAAGAAATTGTTGGGGAAAACTTCCCCAGCCTTCTACACAATATAAATACACAAAGCATAAATACCCAGCGAACCCCAAATAGAATAAATCCAAATAAACCCACTCCGAGACATATTCTGATCAGACTCTCAAACACTGAAGAGAAGGAACAAGTTCTGAAAGCAGCAAGAGAAAAGCAATTCACCACATACAAAGGAAACAATATACGACTAAGTAGTTACTACTCAGTGGCCACCATGGAGGTGAGAAGGCAGTGGCATGACATATTTAAAATTCTGAGAGAGAAAAATTTCCAGCCAAGAATACTTTATCCAGCAAAACTCTCCTTCAAATTTCAGGGACAGCTTAAATTTTTCACAGACAAACAAATGCTGAGAGACTTTGCCAATAAAAGACCTGCCCTACTTCAGATTCTGAAGGTAGCCCTACCAACAGAGAAACAAAGAAAGGAGAAAGAGACATAGAAAATTTTAACAGACACATATAGTACCTTACATCCCAAATCACCAGGACACTCATTTTTCTCTAGTAATCACGGCTCTTTCTCCAAAAGGGACCATAAGCTGGGACATAAAACAAGCCTCAAGAAATTAAAAAAAAAAAAAAATTGAATATACTCAAAGCACATTCTCCAACCACAATGGAATACAAATAGAAGTCAATAATTTTTGAACTACAACTCCACTATTTACTTCCTACGTGGTACAAAATACACAAACTCTAATGACAAATCAGTGGTTTTGAACTCAATGTAAAATATGTAATTTTAGACAACTATATAAAGGTGGGGGAATGAAGGAGTATAGGAATATAGTTTATGTGTTCTATTGAAGTGAAGATGGTATCAAAGAAAAACAAGGTTGATATGGATTTAAGAGGTTAATTTTAAGCCCCACCATAAACACAAAGAAATTATCAGAGAACATAACCATAGAGATGAAAAGTAGAGTTTGGGTTACGAGAAATGGGGGAAGGGGCAATGGGGAGTTAAAAAATGAGTGTAGGGTTGCTGTTTGAGGTGAAGGGAAATTTCTAGTAATGGATGGTGGGAAAGAGCATTACAACATTCTAAATGTGATTAATCCCACTAATGGAAGTCTAGGGAGGGGGTGGAATGGGAAGATTTAGGCTGTATATATGTTTCCACAACTGAAAAAAAAAAAAGTCTAAATAGTTGACAATTGAATGCTAAGGATGAACTTGGATGGGATTGAAGGATAGAGAACAGGTGGCTCAAAGGGACACAGCTGAGACATAAGGAAAAGGAAATATAGAATGTAAGCTTTGTATCATTGTTGAATCTCTTGTACTTCTTAGCTGCACTTAATGGAATTGCATAAAAGAATGTTCTTGTTCATGGGAAGTGTGTTTGTGAATTATAGTGTATGTCCAAGGATGTGCACAGCTAACTCTCTTATGTTCAGAAGACAGAGCAATAGATGATGGATGATAGATAGGCAGGGAAAGAAATAGCAATGTGACAGCATGTTAAAGTTGGTGGATTGAGCTATCAGGGGAGGGGGGTCAGGGTATGATGGAATTCTGTGTATGGGGTTAGTATTGTTTTTGCAACTGTTCCTATAACTTTGAATTTATTTCAAAATAAAATAAAATAAAATAAAAAAGGAAAAAAAAATTCTACTTCATAAAAAATTATAACAAACCTCTGAATTGATCTCACGGTCCACGCATGGATCATAACTTACAGTTTAAAAACCCTGGTCTGAGAATAAAGTCAAGACTTACATTGGTTTCCAGGCCATTTCCTGATACAACCCCAGATGACAATTCTGGCTTCATTCATTTGTTCATCTCACTAAGAAATTGTCACTGAATGCCCACTACATGTCAGGTATAGTGTGGAGAATTAGACAGTAAATGAAGGCACAGTCCCGAGTGGAGAGGAATATGCAATATTTTGTGGAGCCCAGACTAGTAACCATTCAAGGATAAAATGCAGGTAAATACAGAATGTTAAGGTAGCTCATAGGAGTGCACTTAGGTCATTCTTCGGGGAGTAGGGAGAACATCCCAGAGGAAGAGACCTCTAAACACACACCTAACAGATAAGAAAGAGTTAATCAGGGAAAAGAGTGATAGGTGGTATCAGTGTCCCATGCAGAGGAAATAGCTTGTTTATAGGCCAAGAGGCAAAAGTGGACATGGCCCCTATGAAGTGTGAAAATTGGTTTGTGTGGCTGGAGGACATATGGTAGAAGATGAAGATGGAGAGGTATTGAACAGCCCATGGATGATGGGGAAAGTCACACTTGTCCTTGCAGGCCAGGGGTTTTCAGGCTGCATCCCAGGGATGCCAAGGACTCCACAGCTCTTACTCCCTTCACCCCAAGTAGCAGAGGCACAAATGTGTTGGCATTTTACACAGAGCATTCTGGGGGAAGTGTGGAAAGTGGGTTGGAGAAGGGCCAGACCAACAGGTGGCCAAACAAGGGAAGTCTCCTTATCAATGAAGAGAGGTGGGGAGAATTTCGAGTCACAAGAAAGAAAAGTCATCACTTGGTGGCTGAGTTCTTGAACAAGCCCTCATCTTTACATTTGTGTCTTCACATATTCTGTTCCTTTTGCCTAGAACAGGGGTTCTTAACTTTTGTGTGTGTGTGCAGTGGATCCCTATGATAGTGTGGTGAAGACTGTCCTTTCTCAGAAAAATGTATTTAGATGCATAAAAATATGTAAATACAAAGAAAACTGATTATATTAACATACAGTTATCAGAATATTTTAAAAACAAATTTGTGTTATAGTATGATATGCTCCTTATTAATGCAAAAAATAATAAGGTCTCATTGTGGGTCTAATAGCTTCAATAATTTTGAAGCAGTGATGAGTGTAAGTGATAATTCAAGGATCTGAATCACCTGCAAAGTGAGTTGAATATATTTTTGCTTCTACCGGTGACAAGTTACAAGTATTGCTAATACTACTCCAGTTTGTGGCCTATGTTTATCATTGAAGGAGATGCTCAATTTCAAATTAGAGGTTAGTGAAAATGAAGACATAATTATTTACCCATCCAAATTCTTGTAACCCCTGAATTTGAAAGGACCCCTGGCTTAAAAGCCCTTTCCTTCCTTGTCCACCTCTTGAAATTTGTATATCCTCCGAGATTTTCTTACACATTGCATGCCAATTCCCACTAGATGTTCCACGGAGTCCCATGATAGTTGTACATAGTTCTATTACAGTCTTTTGGAAACTGGTGTAGGCATTTATTCATTTGTCAGTTCTTTCCCCACCGGAATGTGAGTCCCCTGAGGCCAGAAATTATTTCTGATGCACCTTAGTATTCTGAGTATTTGCACATAAAAGCCTATTGAATGAATGGACACACCTTTTCTGTGGAACACTAATCATTTTGGTAAATTGCTGGGGAAGGGTGAAGGAAGAAATTGATACTTTATTTGTATCTATCTTTCGGGAATACAGAATCTTAAAAATGTTAGAAAATCTGCCTAGAATAAGGAAGTGATTAAAATAAGGGTGAATAAATGTTGGCTAGAAATGTGTGGCAAGTAGAACAAAGATTCCTGTTTAAATAAGGTAGAATTAATTTTGTCTTTTGCTCTGATAGCAAAACAACTGAGATGAACTGTTTTTCCATGGAGAAATGTAGATCATGGGCCGAGAAGCAGTCTCCCATACCTAAATCAGGGTGCCCACGGGCTACTTCTGAACTTCAGTCTCTCAATGATTAGAAGCAAAGGTGACCTCACCGCAAAGCTCAGGTTTCAGGGTCCTTAACCTGAATGGGCCCCTTCTAAGGTAATCTAATCTTGTATTTGTAAATTATTTTTGAGTGTGTGCGCTTTCTAAAGAGGATCTCCCAAATTGTATGAGCACAGGGACTCTGGTTGAACTAATAATTTAAAAAAATGTAAAATAATGTCTGGCACCAGGTAGGCACTATGTATGTTAATTAAGTTAATTCTAAAATGAATAAATTTTATTTTTATTAAAATAAAAAAGATGAAGTTTTCTAACCACTGGACATAGAGTATCTTACTTGGCAGAATAAAATACACTCATGACACCTATGCATGAACATGATTGCTTGTTTCATCCTGCTTCTGATTATTCTTTCCCCCTTCCCTGAAATACTGAACTTTTTCTTTCCTGTGCAGCTTCTTAAATCACGCCCAAGGTAATAAATGGATCTTAGAAGCAGAATGATGGCTATGGAGTGTTTCAGTTGAACATGAAAAGTAAAGCATGGCATGTTTGTTGTTAGTGCTACCTCTAAAGAACGATAAGGAGGTATGGGCTGCCTGTGGCATCAGATCCAGTAAGAGTGTGAAAAAATAATGATCATAAAGCGGGCTTTTGAAAAATTTTGGTAGATAGACTTTTTTTGATGTAAACTGAATATGTAATTTTTTTAAAAAAATTATATCTATTAGAGACTCTTTGCCTCCAAAATTCAAAGAGAGGCTTTTGGAACATACCATCTCTGGGATGCCAATTCTGACTATTAATATATGTGGGCAAATTATCCCACAGAAAGGTCCCCAGCATAATTCAGTGCAGAAAAATATCTCTACTAAATTTTAATAGGTACATTTTAAAGTAAAAAAGAGAAGCCATCTAAATATTCTGCTATGTAAATTACATTTTAAAATATTTTATTTTATTTAAAAAATGCATTGCCCCTCATAAGTTTAGTGGTAATAATTTAAAAGTATGAATGACATCTTTGAATGAGAATATGGAGCTATGGGTTTTGACATACAACATATATTCTATGTATATAATATAGTAACTGTTAGTATTAAACTATGAACTTTTATGATACCTTTTTTCCTTCACTGTTCTTTTCATCCTGCCTTGCATTATTGCTAAAACTCTTGTGAAAGGTTTTGCTTCCCAAACTAGATTATAAGCAAGTCTCAGGCAGAACTGTGACTGAGATTTCTAGATATTCTCTATAGCTCTGGGGAGGGTGTTTCCAGAGGAAGATTAGAATAAGCAAAGGCACTAGGGTGTGAGTCATTGAGGAGAGAGACCAGGGACCCGGAAGGGTGATAGGAAATGAAGTTAGAAAGCTGGATTAGGGTCAGATCAAGAAATTTTGATTTTGAGCATTAGGCAGTGAAGATTTGTGTGTGTGTGTGTGTGTGTGTGTGTGTGTGTGTGTGTGCACTAAAGAAGACTGATCTGGCCTTGGATTATTAAAAAGGTTGGAAAGAGAGACTAATGAAGGACATACAAACAATGGCTGGTATTTATTGAGAACTCACTCTGTACCAAGCACTGTGATAAATGTTTTAGTTAACTCATTCTTCACAAGATCTTTGTGAGAGAGGTGCTACCATTATCTTCATTTTATGGTTAGTAAGATGAAGTGGAGGCTGAGAGAAGTTGCATAGTGTCTGGCTTCTTGGGGGTGCAACCAATCTAGGGCCATCTTAGGTCAATTTAGGGCCATCACACAGGCCATGGTTTAATGCTCTGCTGTTGCTGTCTTGAAATTCTCAATAATTTTTGACGAGGGGCCTAAATTTTCACTCTGCATTGGGCCCAGCAAATTATGCAGCTCGTCCTGGTTAAATAATTTGCTTGTAGCCTCGTGGGTAATAGATGTCAGAGCTGGGATTTAAGAGCCTATGACCTCAACCATTTTGCCATGTTTTACCAGCCCACTCAGCCAAGGACAAATGTGTGAAAATATAAAGAAGGGGAAACAGATTTGAAAGAGAATATCAGAGTTAGTTCTGACAGGTTTAGAGATTTTTTTGTTCCAAATTAAAATAGTTTTGTTATGACAATGTTTTTAGGATTTCACAATATCTCTTGAGATAGCTGAAGGCTCCCTATTGGGAAACACTTGTATTGCATCACTGAGAATGTCCTTGCCTGGCCTTGGAGCTGAGGTGCTCTGAGCTTTACATCGGGTGGACTGTGACACCTTGTGACAATAATGTGCTATTGCAAGGATTTACTTTGCTGTGTTTAGGAATCAGGCTTTTCAGTTTTTGTTTTGTTTTTTAAGGGTTTGTCCTTACGTTGAATACTTTCTAGACCATTTTTCCTTCTGTACTCATTGAAAAACAAATTGAAAAACTACCTGACTGATTTGACCTAGCTTTTATTAGGAGTTTTTTTTTGGGGGGGGGGAAAGGTTCAAATGGGAGCAAACAAACAATCTGATTCAAAGATGATATTTAGAATGATATTAATTTGTGGGATGGAAAATTAGAACACAAATGCATAATAGTTATGAACTTATACATAGATCCAATGAGTATTTGGCATATTGCTTTCATTTACTCCTAGGTAATTTATCTGTGTAGACAAGTAGGTAGAGAATACTGAAGAATGGGATTCATACAGTTGCAGTCTTGTAACACAATTATTTTTGATAGAAGCCCATGTTTTATTTGTAGTAGTGGTAGAATTACATATGGCTGTACAGTTTACATGGCAGTCATAGGCAAACTATGTCAAATTGTCAATTTAAAATACATTTTTATGTATATGTTTAAATTTTGGGGTTCCTATCCTATTGTATAAAAGCTATTTTCACTTTACCAAGGACATAGTAATGTGAGCTCAAGAAATTCCTAAAATGACTGAATGAGGATGCAACACAGTGAATGAAAGTCTAGTCATGAAAGCAAGAAAGAGACTATTTAGCTCCTGGCTTGATTTTAAAATGCCACTTAAACAGATAAAAAATGGAATTTCTACGATTGTTGAGCATTGAAACTGTCAAAATAATATTTGGATCCTCCAAATGTTCTTTCACCTCATAGAAGAGAATCCTGTATAATGATATTGTTCCGGTTTGCTAATGCTGCCGTTTTGCAAAACATCAGAAATGGATTGGCTTTTATAAAGGAGGTTTATTTGGTTACAAAGTTACAGTCTTAAGGCCATAAAATGTCCAAGATAAGGCATAGACAATAGGGTACCTTTACTGGAGAAAGGCCATTGGCATTGGAAAACTTTTGTTGGCTGGGAAGGCACATGGCTGGCATCTGCTTGTTCCCAGGTGGTGTTTCAAAATGGTGTTCTCCAAATGTCACTGTCAGCTTTAAACAGCCGTCTTTAAAATGTCTCTCTAAGCTACAGCCAAGTCAGGAGTCCACAACCTCAAGCATCTCTGAGCTAAGTCAGCTACCATCTGGGTCTGTGCCAGCATTTTTAAAGGACTCCAGTGATTAAATCAAGACCCACACTGAATGGGAGAGGCCACACCTCCATGGAAATAATTCAGAGTTATCACCTACAGTTGGGTGAGTCACATCTCCATGGAAACAACTTAATCCAAAGATTCTAACCTAATCAACACTAACACGCCTGCCCATGCAAGAGTGCATCAAATAACATGGCATTTTGGGGGACATAATACGTCCAAATCAGCCCAGATGCTTTCTCAATTCTCAAGCGCATGTCCTATTTTGGAATTGCTTGAAACTGAAATCTTAGAACCATAAATAAATATGATCATAATTACAATCAAATGCATATTAAATTCTTCAGTGTAATACATTCCGAACTGCTTGTTTTGGTCTTTTTTTAGCAACGTTACCTATGTGCAATGAACTGGTAGGCAGTGCCTTGGAAATGCAAAAAGCTATGACGCCTACAGTGTCCAGTTAGGCAACCCAAATAAGTGAAGTGTGGGGATCGTGCATGTCCAGCCTACAAGAAGGCAGCTGCCACTCCTCTTAGCTCATGGTCGCCACGTGGGAATGTGGGCCCAGGAATGCCAGATTCTAAGACAAGCCAGAAATCTACATTTTGGGTGTGTGTGTGTAATCTGTTACCAATAATTCTTTTTTTAAGTTTTAAGAATATTTTAATGGACAGAAAGAATATTTCTGCTGTTCTTGCTAACTGACCAAGTCTAATTTGATCATGTATAATTCTTAAGCTCTTTGTAGTAGTAACCACAGCCACTAAAGGAGTTGAGGTGGGTGAAGGTTAATTAATTCCCCTTAATCTGGACATGAGGTTATAATGGAAACAAATTTCAGACCAATTTCTGACATATGTGCAGACATTTATTAAACAAAACAGTTCAAATAACCTGCTCTAACCTGCTCTATAAGCTTGATGAAACCATAGCTCTCTGCCCTTTAAGAGCTCTCACTATCTTCTTGCAAGAAGGGTTCACTTAGGGCAGATGTGACTCCATGCTGGAGGCTGAATTCTATAACCATTATAGAAGATGTAAGAAAACTTAGGGATCAATCTGTAGGCTTCCTGGATTCCTATACTCAGTTCCCATGCCAGGGTGGCAAGAATTTCTAAAACGTTTTAGATTTATCTTGAATATTGAATATATCCACATATCTTGAATATTGCTAATTTCATGAGTGAGATCTCATTTCTAATATCATACATGTTAGCAGCCAGAAATAAAAACCCATCTCTGACAAGATACCAATAACAGAAACTCTTATAATAGCAGCTTTTTGAAGTGTGGTCTTTCCCATGCTTTGTTTCCTGGCCACCTCTGGAACATGGAATTCTTAGTTTGGGCAACTAGAATTGAAGCTTAAACCAGCACGTTGTACATGCTGAAGTAGGTTAAAGTACATTAGAGTGAGCCTGTAGAATCTAGTTTGCCATGTTTGATGTATAGGAATTAGTCCCTGCTTTCTAGGAGTTTCCATGCTAGCAAGGGAGAGACATCATTTGAATAAGGATACGAGGAGAGAGAAACAGAAGTGCCCACACTACAGAGTATGTAGCCAGATGGAAGAAGCAGCCACACCTCCCCACACGGATCACAAAACTGGCACTGGGACGGGAGGAAGCAGTTGTGGAGGCAGTGCATCACAACTACTTTCAACTTTCCTAGCTGGTAATTTTATCCCTCAGAAGTTGATGAAGTAATAAGGAAGCTACTACTTTCTACCTAACTCTAAGTTATGAGGAACGATTTGGTTTGTGAGGTAAAAGTGATGGGAATCATGGAAGAAAGCACACACTTGCTTAGTTTACTTCAACAAACATTTATTGAGTGCCAGGCATTATGCTGGGCATAGGGTATTCAAAATGGCAGCTGGAATGATGATGGTCACCTAACCTAGTTGGGGAAAGCTTTCTGGAGAAAACAATGCCTTACTGAGACTTGAAAGATGAGTGACATACGCCTAGTGATTGAAGAAGGGATGAGGCTATGGGATGGTGGCCGATAGTATTTTAGGCAGCATTGAAGCATAAAATATCTAGAGTGCACAGAACTGCAGAATGTTTGATGCTATTGGAGTTTGAAGTGCAAAGCAGGGAGTGTCTGGAAATGAGGGTAGAAAGAAGGAAGGAACCAGTCACAGATGGCCTTGTTTGTCATCCTAAGAAACTGGAAATTTGTCCAGAAGGAATCACTAAAAGGTTTTAAGCAGAAAAGTGACATGTTAGAGTGCATTTTAGATAGTGCACTCAGGTTAAAGCCAAGTAGAGCAAGTAGAGCAAGGCTGGGAGATCAGTAAGGAGGCTCAATGCAATTTTGGCTCTACTTGGAGTTAGGTCAGACTCCACAGGTTAAGGTTGCAATCCTCAACAAGACTGCCCTCACTTCAGACACTGGTCACAAGTTCAGGAGGTTCCCAGAGTCACCCTCACTTCTGACTACCTGGCTGCAACTTGCACTACCCCCTCAAGTTTGATAATTTGTCAGAACAATTCACAGAACTCAGGAAAGCACTATACTTACCATTACAGTTGTATCATAGCAAAAAAGATACAAGTCAGGACCAGCCAAAAGAAAAGACACATAGGGTGAGGTCTTGGAGGGTCCCCAAATATGCAGCTTCTGTGACCTCTCCCCGTGAAGTCAGAACACATCACCTTTCTGGAACCTCAATATGTATTAACAGTCAGGAAAGCACACCTGAGCTTCAGTGTCCAGAGTTTTTAAATGTGGTTTTACTTCATAGATGTGATTGATTGAATAACCCCTCCCCTGAGGTTAGGATGATATGACATGGGTCAAAGCCCCAATCCTATAATCACATGGTTGGTCTTTTTGGCCTGGCCAGCCCCTACCTTAAGCCTACCTGTGTGGTCAGTCCCCCACTCCCCACCCCAAGTCACCTGGTTAGCCTATAATTAATAACAAAGACACTACTATTGATCTGGAAAGTCCAAAGTGTTAGAGGGAATCTATCCTCCAGGAACTGGGACAAAGGCCTAACCTCTCTTTGGAGACCAAATTCTTCACTATACAGGAGGCTATGCTAATAGTTTAATTAAGAAGTGATGAAGGAAGGTAAGGGAGGATTTTCATAGGATGGGAGAACACTTGAGCATGTTGACAGGCTGAAGGAAGAAACGAGAGAAATCTAGGAGATGAAATAATTGACAGAGCACAAACAGAGGATCTAAAGCTTAAGCAGAAGAAGGTCTAGTGTAACTCATCCTCTGAAACCATCAGGATGGAGAAAAAAGAGAGATGGGATAAATTCATCCTTGGAGGAATTAAGTAATGACATGTTAGAGTTCATGGGTGTGGTAGAGCTATCTTGATATTAGAAAAGCACATTTAAGTAAATTTAGAGCAAAGACTTATGGCTTTGAGTCTTACAAGTTGTGAGGCAGGCAAAAATAAAAGCCAGATCTTTACAGCTATTATAGTGAGAAAGAAAAGAGCGCATTGTAAACAGATTTCTCTGGAATTTTGGGGGGATTTATGTATTTGACTTTTGGTGAAAGGAGGGTTTATGAACAAGTTCACACAACACAAATGGCTTCCTAAGAGTCACCCAGAATGATCTGAAGGCTTGAGGAAAATGAGAAGGCCAGCCAAAAAGAGCTCATTAAATGTTACCTTCATAGAAAAAAGAATAAAGAAGATGGAGTATTACTGATTGGGAGAGAAGGCATAATGATAACAAATGGAAATGACAGAGAACAAATATAGAATTTCTTGTTTCCAAATTTTTTTATTAAGGAGCATAATCATCAAATGGGAAAGGGTAGAACAAACATTTTGTAGGGACCCTGATAATTGGACCATATTCAGAGGAGAGATAAGTCATGTGAATTGATTTGTTATGCTGTGTGTAAAATGGCTAAAGGAAGGGGCAATGCTTATCTCTGAGTGGGTTCTGGGGCATGAGAGCTATCTTTTCACATAGGAAGTGTTGACATTTAGAAAAGGGGTTATATATTTTTGTGTGGCAGTAGATATGGAAGAAAGAAAGAAAAGAGTCAATTCTTAAAGTTGCAGGAAACTGGATTCCAGCTCAGTGTTAATCACTTTCCACCTATTAGCATTCACCATACACAGTTTTCTCCCAACATTTTATTAGGACAATTTTCAAATGTACAGCAAAGTTCAAAGAGTTTTTTAGTAACATATACCCACCTCCTAGATTCTACCACTAATATTTTACTGTACTTGCCTTACCCCATATCTATCCATCTATTAATCCCTTCCCTATCCATCCATCCATCAATCTTTTTTTTCTTGATAAATTTAAAAGTAAATTCCATATATTTTTGACTGCCCTTGGGAAGACAGTGCATCGTACTCCCAGGACTATTCTTGTGGAGATTGTAAGAGATGTCATAGAGGCGACTTCTGCTTTGAGCAGATGGAGTGATCAAATCTGTGGCTTTCAAACTTTCTTGACTACTCCCCATGTAAGAAGTGTATTGCACATTCCTCTCCAGTGTGCACCACATACATAGTAAGATAAAAGTTTCAGGAAACAGAAACTAACGTGCAAAACAGGCCAAACATTTCTATTTAATTTCATTAAAAAAATGCTAGTCATGATCCATTAAATGGATTTGATGACCCACCAAGGGATTGTGATTTGCAGTCTGAAAAACATTGGACTAGTTGTGGGAGCCCTGGGCCCCCGAGTGTCTTGAAGACTGCACACAGCAGTTTGCTTGACCTAGGACAGTTAAGGTTTGACCTATTCTCCTTGTAATATCAGGTGCTAAATGTAATCTATACCCAAAACTACCTCCTCCCTGAGACTCCCTGACATACTGTTAACTACAAGATAATCTATAATCCTCCTCTTCTCCCTGTAGATTACAATCAATCCCTCCCTATGTTGCACAGCCCTGCTCCCCGCCTTATGCTCTCATACCCGTTGGAATATCGAGCCCTTATAACCAGTTTATTCAGCCCCACAAAGGGCAGGCTACTTCCACATTGTGCCCTTAACATGCCGCCATTCAGAGCAGCTCCTGAATCCATTCAGAGAAGAAGCTCCTGATTTCAGGGCAACGTGACTCGACTTCCCCACCCTGTAGGTAAGCCCCATAATAAAGGCTCATGTCTCAGAACATGTTCGGTGCTTTCTTTAGTCCTTTGGCTACAAAAGCCCTCTTGGACCGTGACACTAGTCAACCTCCAAAAAGATTCTTTTGAAAAAAATCTTGCTGGTACTACTACGATTATCCTAATCATCTCAAATATCAGGAGCCTGTTTTGAGTCTCAGCATATGACATTATGTTGCATGGCATGTGTAATTAACAGGAAAACTTTAAATGCCTGCTAAGACTTCTGCTAAGACTTCTGGGTGGATCCAATTCAAACAATCTTTAGAAGCAAGTTTACTAATTGCTTGTTATTTTTAAAAACAGGAAGATATAGTTATGTACTATCAAGATGGGTGTGAGGGCTTCAGCACTCAACTACTTCAGTCTTCTGTTAAATGTGGTTATGAAAGCCTGCTGTGGCTCTTACAAAGTCTAGAAGAGGATCAAAAGAGGAAATGGATGTGAAAGTGCCTGAAACCAACATTTTATCAATATTGTTATGTGATGCCAGGAGGCAGTGTCTTGGTATTCTTAAACCTTTCTGTTCCTATGGAACGGTTACATTAACCTATCATCAAGATGAGAGCCAGTATGAAGAGAGCAGAATCTGTGACTTTGCCACGGGTTTGACCCCACACTGCCGCGCGACACTCCTTCCGCACATGCGCAAGCGCCCCCCCTCCGCCTTCCGTGGGTTGGGCGGAACACGAAGGGCGGAGGGTGGGCCACGTGGGGTCTCGTGACGTCATCTCCGGGAGCCGAGGGTGACTGGACTTGCGGTGGGCTTGGAGGCGCGGCTGGTTGTATTAGCTGGATACCGGAGGGCGGAAGTGCAGCAGGGGCTCGATTCGGGCCTCCGCGCCGATACTTTCTGAGGCTGCGCGGGCTGTAGGAGCTCCTGGTTCGTCCGCCTCCGTGGGGCTGTGTATTTGGGAACCCGCCCCGCCAGCGCCTGGGACCTGGTTGCCTCCACCGGTGCGGGAAGCCGTGGGAGCAACCGGCACTTCGGGTAGGGGTGTGTGTGTGTGTGTGTGTGTCCCATTGTGAAGAAATTCCTGGGGGAAAAGGGTTGGGGAGGGGCCAGGTAGGTGTAAGAAGGAGGGGCGAGTGGCCGGCGGGCGGAGCGTTCCCTCGGGCGTTGATGGCTGGTGAAGGTGGTTCCTCCGGGCAGCGGTGGTGTTGGCGAGACGCCGCCCCCGGATCCCTCCGGCTGGAGGGTGTGGCCTCTGCGATCTTTTTCGTGGAATGTCAGTCAGTCTCTGATTGAGGTAGGAACCCAGGGTTTTATCGCAGGCTTTTGGAGTTCAGTTCAGAACTTGTATTTAGTTAATAGAACAGTTATTTAAATCATAATTATTTTCCAGGGCAGTTTGATTTCATCCGAAGTCAGTGGGTGTTTCCTCCAGGCAGTTTCTCTCTCATCGGCAATCATTAAGTCTCATTTTAATACTATCTAGTGATAAAGCCATTTTGTGCTGGCAGTGCACTTTCACGTACTTTAGTTACACTTTGGATTATTTTCAAATCATATCTGAACGCTGAGGAACCTGAGGAACTGGATTGGTTGTAGATTTTTCTGAGCTTTGGGGAAGCACTTGTCTTCAACAAGATTCAGAAGTCAGGAACTAACTACTCTGTAGCAGCCGAACTTCCAAGGCCTTCCCGAACTCACTTGATAAATCTGAGTCCTTGTGATTGAGGGTGTTTGGATCTGAACTGAACTATTGGTTGAATTTTGAATTTGAAGGTAAGGAAGTGTGTTGGGTTGAGATTAGTAGTTGAGGGGAATTTTCTAATTTTATGCTAAATTTAAATATGTGCTTTGATTCCCAAATTCATATTGGTTAAAATTAGGGAAAATGAACAGAATGAAACTCTGGATATGGAGTTTTAGAATACTGTACACCTTTAAAGTGTGGTTCATTTCATTAATTTAACAAATATTGGGTGGACCAAACATTAACTAAAACAGTGAACAAAATAGACATGTCTGCCATCATGAAGTTCACTTTGGGAACGGGGCGGGGGGGGTAGACATCAATATAAAAATCAATTAAAATATATGTCAGATGGTTCAAAAGTACTATAGAGAAAAGAGTGAGGAAGAATGGGGAATGTTGATGGTGTGGGTGAGTAAACTGTAATGGTGGCTTCAGAAAAGATGATATTTTAGGAGAGACCTAAAACTGATAAAGAAGGGTGCCATTTGGATATCAGTGGAAAGATCTATCAGGCAGAAGGAAGAGCAACCACAGAGGTCCTGAGGAAGGATTATGCCCTTTAGTTTGGCTGGAACAGTGAGCAAGAGGGAGAGAAATAGTAGGTAATCAGGTCAGAAACATAGTGAGATGGGACCAGGTCAGGGCCTTGTAGGACTTTGTAAGAACTTTGTTTTTTGCTTTTAGTGAGTGGATCAGTAAAGTGATCTAAGGCTTTAAAAGGATTGCTCTGTTGTTCAGACATAATGAGACCTGTTAGTACACCATTGCAGTTGTCCAAGTTAAAGGTTAATGTAACTTGGATCAGGGTTTTAATAGCAGAAGGTCATGAGAAAAGATCAGATTCTAGATTTGTTTCTAAGCTATAAGTGTCATGTAGAAGAGGGTTTAAGGATGACTTCAAAGTTTATGGCCTGAGCAACTAAAGAGTGGAATTGCGGACAATGAGATGGGGAAGACCATAAGAGGAATGGGGGAAGGGAGGAAAATCTGGGACTGTGTTTAGATTTGCGCATGTTAAATTTGAGATGCCAGCAGGTTTCCAAATGGGTATGTCAGTATGCAGTAGTATATATGAGATGAGGTCAGAAGAAGTCTGGGCTGAAGATATAAATGTGGGAGTTGGTGTATCTAAATGGTACTTAAAGCCATGAGAGAGATCTCCAAGGGAGTGGTTCATGGACTGAACCTTGGGGCATTTCAACTTTCAGAGGTCAGAGAACTGAAGAACTGGCAGAGAAGATAGAAAATACAAAACTTTTCACTTTTGGTCTTAGGGCCTTTTCATACTCTTAAAAATTATTGGGGATTCCAAAGAACATTTGTTTGTATAGGTTATATCTACTATTTACCATATTAGAAATTAAAATAGAAAACATTAAAACATAAGACTACGCAAGCACCTATTCCATTAACTATCAGAGGGATAATATCACACATTGTGCAGCCTCTGGAGAATTCTTTCTAATAAATCTGTGTATCACTCTGTGCCTGGCATGTTTTTTGTCTTAGGGCTGCATCAACTTGAGCCTGTCAAGAGTTGGGTTAGAACAGAGATTTTCAAAAGTGCAAACTAATTCTCCAGAGGCTGCTTGATGTGTGATATTATCACTCTGATAGTTAATGGATGTTTATGGGGGAACAGTAAGGGGTAATTCCTGCTGATTTAACAATATACATTCTAGAGTTCCATTGGTTGATAGCAAGGTACTGGGCAGAGGAACATTGTAGGGAGGTTTTAAGTACCAGACATTCTCCCTCTGCAAATCTTGAGTCCTCTTCTGTTACATCAGTGGTTAATTTGGGCATAAGAAGAGTCCACGTAGTCATGAGTAGAGTTCCTGTGGGAATAGGAGGCCCTGGGTTGGTGATAAAGATTTTAATGGGGAGTCAGGCAAGATGGCGGCATAGAGAGGAGTGGAAGCTAAGTAGTCCCCCTGGAACAACTACAAAAAACCAGAAACAACTAGTAAATAATCCAGAATAACTGCGGGGGGACAAACAAGACCATCCATTCATCATACACCAACCTGAATTGGGAGGAATGCCCGAGAACACAGCATAAAATCTGTAAGTAAAACCTGCGGAACCAGGTCGGGAGACCCCCTCCCCCATAGCCCGAGCTGCAAAGCCTCGTGGTGCCAGAGAGAAGCTCTCTCCCAGCAAGCGAATATAGCTCAGCTGAGCTCCAACTGGGGTTTTAAGTAGTGAGTGTGAACTGCTCACTACAGGTACGCATCCCCAAAAAACAGACAGAGGCTTTGGGTGACGACTGACCTTGGAGAGCCTTGGACTGGGTCTGAAGGGGGCTATCTGATTCTTTTTCGGCTCAGTGGAGAAAGCCATTTTCAGTTTCCAGGGCTGTGAAGCGGAGAAGGGTGGAGACAGCATGAGCAGAGAGCGAGACCATTGAAATGCTAATGACCTCCACCTGAGGGGTCTGTCTTCTCTAGGAGGAAAGGGGTGGGACCCTTTCCATTCAGAACCAGACTCCAGAGCCTGGGGGAACACGGCCACACCGCCTCACACCAGTCAAGAATTATAGGCTAACAGGCATCACCTGCTGGGCAGAAAAGCACAGTGACCCGAGGCATCAAAGGGTGGAGCAATTTTCTAACACACACCCGCAGGGAAAGCAGATACTGAATATTTCTTCCCTCTGGGACCTGAGCCTGTTCTGGTCTGGGAAACCTGATTTGGATAACCAAGGAAACCATGCCTAGACAACAGAAAATTACAACCTACACTAAGAAAAACAAAGTTATGGCCCAGTCAAAGGAACAAACGTACACTTCAACTGAGATACAGGAATTTAAACAACTAATGCTAAATCAATTCAAAAAGTTTAGAGAAGATATTGCAAAAGAGATAGAGGCTGTAAAGGAAGAACTGGACATGTATATGGCAGAAATCAAAAGTTCAAAAAACCTACTAGCAGAATCTATGGAAATGAAAGGCACAACAACACAAAAGATGAAAGACACAATGGAAACATACAACAGCAGATCTCAAGAGGCAGAAGAAAACACTCAGGAACTGGAGAACAAAACACCTGAAAGCCTACATGCAAAGGAGCAGATGGAGAAAAGAATGAAAAAATATGAGCAACGTCTCCGGGAACTCAAGGATGAAACAAAGTACAATAATGTACGTATCATTGGTGTCCCAGAAGGAGAAGAGAAGGGAAAGGGGGCAGAAGCAATAATAGAGGAAATAATTAATGAAAATTTCCCATCTCTTATGAAAGACATAAAATTACAGATCCAAGAAGTGCAGCATACTCCAAACAGAAGAGATATGAAGAGACCTACGCCAAGACACTTAATAATCAGATTATCAAATGTCAAAGACAGAGAGAATCCTGAAAGCAGCAAGAGAAAAGCAATCCATTACATACAAAGGAAGCTTAATAAGACTATGTGCGGATCTCTCAGCAGAAACCATGGAGACAAGAAGGAAGTGGTGTGATATATTTAAGATACTGAAAGAGAAAAACCACCAACCAAGAATCCTATATCCAGCAAAGCTGTCCTTCAAATATGAGGGAGAGCTCAAAATATTTTCTGACAAACAGACAATGAGAGACTTTGTGAACAAGACACCTGCCCTACAGGAAATACTAAAGGGAACACTACAGGGTGATAGAAGACAGGAGTGTGTGGTTTGGAACACAATTTTGGGAGATGGAGCACAACAATGTAAGTACACTGAACAAAGGTAACTAAGAATGCGGTTGAGAGAGGAAGATGGGGAGCATGTGAGACACCACAAGAATGGAGGAAAGATAACGACTGGGACTGTGTAACTTGGTGAAATCTAGAGTATTCAACAATTGTGATAAAATGTACAAATATGTTCTTTTACGAGGGAGAGCAAGCAAATGTCAACCTTGCAAGGTGTTAAAAATGGGGAGGCATTGGGGGAGGGATGCAATCAGCATAAACTAGAGACTGTAACTAATAAAAAAAAATAGATTTTAATGGGCATTTTTTTTATATAAACTGAGGTCTTATTACAATATTTTTGGTGACTCCTATTCCCCAGGGACCTAGGATTCCAACAAATATGGCTGCATAGGCCAGCACCAAGTCTAATTGACCTCTTTTTTTTCTTTTTAACTTTATTTATCAAAAAATTTAAAAACAAACAACAACAAAACACATTTCAAACAAAACAAAGCAAAGGATTAAGAAAAACAACGTAAAATAACTGCGTTGCTTCTAACATGTCCCTAACATACCCCAAGAAAATTAACAAACCCTAACATACAAAGGAATAAGAAAAACAAATAACTTAATAACTGCATTGCTTCCAACATGTTCCTTCCATACCCAAGAAAATTTGGAAACCATAATCATTCCTGAGCATTCCCATAACATTGAGATTATCCTCAATAGTTTATCTGCTCTTATTAGATTATCTTTCCCCCTTCAGTAGTGCTGTCTATCTTTAGATCCCCGACATTCTACAATATGAAATATTTATTTTACATTTTTCACAGAGTTCACATTATTGGTAACATACACTATCTCTCTTTTTGTGTCTGGCTTGTTTCACTCAGCATTATGTCTTCAGGGTTCATCCATGTTGTCATATGTTTCATGACCTCGTTCCTTCTCACTGCCACATAGTATTCCATTGTGTGTATATACCACATTTTGTTTATCAGCTCATCTGTTGAAGGGCATTTGGATTGTTTCCTTTTCTTGGCATTTGTGGATAATGCTGCTATGAACATTGGTGTGCAAATACCTGTTCATGTCACTGCTTTCAGATCTTCTGGGTATATACCGAGAAGTGAAATTGCTGAATTGAAGGGTAACTTGATACCTAGTTTTCTGAGGAACCACCAAACTGTCCTCCAGAGTGGCTGTACCATTATACAGTCCCACCAGCAATGAATAAAAGTTCCAATTTCTCCATATCCTCTCCAGCACTTGTAATTTCCTGTTTGTTTAATGGCAGCCATTCTAATTGGTGTGAGATGATAACTCTTTATAGTCTTAATTTGCATCTCCCTAATAGCTAGTGAATATAAACATTTTTTTCATGTGTCGTAGCCATTTGTATTTCCTCTTCAGAGAAATGTTTTTCACATCTTTTGCCCATTTTATATTGGGCTTTCTGTACTCTTGTTGAGTTGTAGGATTTCTTTATATATGCAAGATATTAGTCTTTTATCATATACATGGTTTCCAAATATTTTTTCCAATTGAGTTGGCTGCCTCTTCACTTTTTTGACAAATTCCGTTGAGGTATGGAAGCTTTAATCTTGAAGAGTTCCCATTTATCTGTTTTTTCTTTCGTTGCATGTGTTTTGGGTATAAGGCCTATGAAGCAACCTCCTAATACAAGGTCTTGAAGATTTTTCCCTACATTACCTTCTAGAAGTTTTATGGTACTGTTTCTTATATTGAGGTCTTTGATCCATGTTGAGTTAATTTTTGTGTAGGGTGTGAGGTAGGGGTGTTCTTTCATTCTTTTGGATATGGATATCCAGCTCTCCCAGCCCCATTTGTTGAATAGACTGTTATGTCCCAGTTCAGTGGTTTTGGGGGCCTTATCAAAGAGGACTTGGCCATAGATCTGGGGGTCTATCTCCAAATTCTGAATTCAAACTCATTGATCAATAAGTCTATCTTTGTGCCAGTACCATGCTGTTTTTACTACTATGGCTTTATAATAAGCTTCAAAGTCAAGGGAGTATAAGTCCTCCACTTCGTTTTTCTTTTTTAGAATGTTTTTAGCAATTCGAGGCATCTTTCCCTTCTAAATAAATTTGATAACTAGTTTTTCCAAGTCTGCAATGTAAGTTATTGGAATTTTGATTGGAATTGCATTGAATCTGTAGATGAGTTTGGGTGGATTTGACATCTTAAGGACTTTTAGTATTCCTATCCATGAACAAGGAATATATTTCCATCTTTTTAGGTCCCCTTCTATTTCTTTTAGTAAAGTTATATAGTTTTCTGTGTATAGGTCTTCTACCTCCTTGGTTAAGTTTGTTCCTAGGTACTTGATTTTTTTAGTTGCTATTGAGATGGAATCTTTTTCTTGAGTGTCTCTTCAGTTAACGTCATTTCTAGTGTATGGGAACATTACTGACTTATGTGCATTAAACTTGTATCCTGCTACTTTGCTAAATTTACTTATTAGCTCAAGTATCCATGTTGTCGATTTCTCAGGGTTTTCCAGATATAAGATCATATCATCTGCAAGTAATGACAGTTTTACTTCTTCCTTTCCAATTTGGATGCCTTTTATTTCTTTGACTTGTCAGATTGCTCTTGCTAGCACTTCTAGCACAATGTTGAATAACAGTGATGACAGTGGGCATCCTTGTCTCGTTCCTGATCTTAGAGGGAAGGCTTTCAGTCTCTCGCCATTGAGTACTATGCTGGCTGGGGTTTTTTTATACATACAGTTTATCATATTGAGGAAGTTTCTTCAGTTCCTACCTTTTGAAATATTTTTATCTAAAAAGGATGCTGGATTTTCAAATGCTTTTTCAGCATCGGTTGAGATGATCATTTTATTTTTCCCTTTTGATTTGTTAATGTGTTGTATTACATTGATTGATTTTCTTATATTCAACCATCCTTACATGCCTGGAATGAACTGCACTTGGTCATGGTGTATGATTTTTTTTAATGTGTCTTTGGATTCGATTTGCAAGTTTTGTTTTTTGAGAATTTTTGCATCTATATTCATGAGGGAGATTGACCTGTAGTTTTCCATTCTCATAACATCTTTACCTGATTTTGGTATTAGAGTGATGTTAGCTTCAAAAAATAAGTTAGGTAGTGTTCCATTTTCTTAAATGTTTTGAAAGAGTTTAAGTAAGATTGGTGTCAGTTCTTTTTGGAAAGTTTGGTAGAATTTCCCTGTGAAGTCGTCTGGCCCTGGGCATTTGTTTGTGGGAAGTTTTTTTTTTTTTTTTTTTTTTTTAAATCATATTTTTTATTGTGATTTATATGTATATATATGTATATATATAACATATATACATAGAAATGATAACTTTCCAAGTGCAATTTAACAAGTAGTTATGGAGCAAATTTCAAAGAATGTAATGGGTTACATTTCCACAGTTTCAGTTATTTCCTTATTGTGAAATCTATGTATAAAAAGGTGATAACTTTCAAATTATAATTTAATGAGTAGCTATAGAAGAAATTTCAAAGAATGCTATGGGTTACAGTTCCACCATATCAATTCTTTCTTTCTGCCTATTCTAATATCCTAGCAACTAAGAAAAGGAAAATTATATCGCGATTCAGTATTCATAATCCTTTGTTAAATTTACTTTGGGTTTTTTAAAAACTTTTTGCAGCAGAGAAGAGCTCCACAGTAGTCCCATGTCTCTATTGCTTCAGTTCCTGCCCAGAATACGAGGTCTTCCTGTAGCCTTCTAGTTTCTTTCTATTCCATGCTCTCACAGTCTGGGGAGGCCTTTTCCCCAGAGTCTCCGTAGTACCTGGATGACAGCTATGTCTTCAAGAAAATTCCAGAGCTTCAGGCAATGTCCCTATGAAACACATGTGGTTGTTGTTGTGGTACATATTTAGTGAATAGATCAATGAAACACAACTACACTGAGTCAATTGTATGTATTTGCTATGTAATAGAAATAACTGTACAGAATTATCTTTATTCAATAAAAGTTATTTGAAGAAATTAAAAAAAGGCTATTTTCGGGATACTAATCCCCAAACATTGCCTTCACTCCACCTTTAGTCCTTCTGAGCACTATCTCAGGAGTGGACCATTATTATCCTTGTAAGAAATACTTAAGCTTTTGTTGTTGTTTTTTCTTTTTTGTTTTGTTTTGTTTTGTTTTGTTTGTTTTTAGATTATATTCAGTTTTATTGAAATATATTCACATGCCATACAGTCATTCATAGTGTAGTCAGTTGTTCACAGTACCATCATACAGTTATGCATTCATCATCCCAATCTATTTTTGAACATTTTCCTTATACCAGAAAGAATCAAAATAAATATAAAAAATAAAAGTAAAAGAGAACACCCAAATCATCCCCACCATCCTACCCTATTTTTCATTCAGTTTTTGTCCCCATTTTTCAACTCATGCATCCATACACTAGATGAAAGGAGTACGATCCACAAGGTTTTCACAATCACACTGTCACCCCTTGTAAGCTACACTGTTATGCAGTCATCTTCAAGAATCGAGACTACTGGGTTGAAGTTTGATAGTTTCCGATATTTACTTCTAGCTATTCCAATACATTAAAACCTAAGAGGTGTTACCCATATAGTGCATAAGAGTGTCCACCAGAGTGACCTCTTGACTCCATTTGGAATCTCTCAGCCACTGAAACTTTATTTCATTTCATTTCATTTCATATCCCCCTTTTGGTCAACAAGATATTCTCAATCCCATGATGCCGGGTCCAGATTCATCCCTGGGAGTCATATCCTGCGTTCCCAGGGAGATTTACACCCCTGGGAGTCAGGTCCGTGGGAAGCTTTTTGATGACTGATTGGCTCTCTTTGCTTGTGATTGGTTTGTTGAGGTCTTGTAATTCTTCTCTGGACAGTCTAGGTTGTTCATGTGTTTCCAGGAAATTGTCCATTTCCTCTACATTATCTATTTTGTTGACATACAGTTGTTCATAGTATCCTCTTATAATTTTTAAAATTTCTTTGGGATCTACAGTATTGTCACCTCTCTTACTTATTATTTTATTTATTATTTTGTTTATTTGGGTCTTCTCTATTTTTTTTTTCTTTTTTTTTTATGTAGTTTTCTTTGTATAGGTCTTTTACATCTTTGGTTAAGTTTATTCCTAGGTACTTGATTTTTTTAGTTGCTATTGAAAATGGTATCTTTTTCTTGAGTGTCTCTTCAGTTTGTTCATTTCTAGCATATAGAAACATTACTGACTTATGTGCATTAACCTTGTATCCCGCTTCTTTGCTAAATTTGTTTATTAGCTCTAGTAGCTGTATCGTCGATTTCTCAGGGTTTTCTAGATATAAGATCATATCATCTGCAAACAATGACAGTTTTACTTCTTCTTTTCCAATTTGGATGCCTTTTATTTCTTTGTCTTGCCGGATTGCCCTGGCTGGCACTTCCAGCACAATGTTGAATAACAGTGGTGACAGCGGGCATCCTTGTCTTGTTCCTGATCTTAGAGGGAAGGCTTTCAGTCTCTCACCATTGAGTACTATGCTGGCTGTGGGTTTTTCATATATACTCTTTATCACGTTGAGGAAGTTTCCTTCAATTCCTACCTTTTGAAGTGTTTTTATCAAAAAGGGATGTTGGATTTTGTCAAATGCTTTTTCAGCATCTATTGAGATGATCAATTGATTTTTCCCTTTTGACTTGTTAATGTGTTGTAATACATTGATTGATTTTCTTATGTTGAACCATCCTTGCATGCCTGGAATGAACCCCACTTGGTCATGGTGTATGATTTTTTTAATGTGTCTTTGGATTCGATTTGCAAGTATTTTGTTGAGGATTTTTGCATCTATATTCATTAGGGAGATTGGCCGGTAGTTTTCCTTTTTTGTAGCATCTTTGCCTGGTTTTGGTATTAGATTGATGTTAGCTTCATAAAATGAGTTAGGTAGTGTTCCATTTTCTTCAATGTTTTGAAAGAGTTTGAGTAAGATTGGTGTCAGTTCTTTCTGGAAAGTTTGGTAGAATTCCCCTGTGAAGCCATCTGGCCCTGGGCATTTATTTGTGGGAAGATTTTTGATGACTGATTGGATCTCTTTGCTTGTGATGGGTTGGTTGAGGTCTTCTATTTCTTCTCTGGTCAGTCTAGGTTGTTCATATGTTTCCAGGAAATTGTCCATTTCCTCTACATTATCCAGTTTGTTGCCATACAGTTGTTCATAGTATCCTCTTATAATTTTTTAATTTCTTCAGGATCTGCAGTTATGTCACCTTTTCATTCATTATTTTGTTTATACGGGTCTTCTCTCTTTTTGATTTTGTCAGTCTAGCTAGGGGCTTGTCAATCTTGTTGATCTTCTCAAAGAACCAACTTTTGGTGATATTTATCCTCTCTATTGTTTTTTTGTTCTCTATGTCATTTATTTCTGCTTTTAATCCTTTTTATTTCTTTTCTTCTACTTGGTTTAGGATTGGTTTGCTGTTCATTTTCTAGCTTCTTCAGTTGATCCATTAGTTCTTTGATTTTGGCTCTTTCTTCCTTTTTAATATATGCGTTTAGTGCTATAAATTTCCCCCTAAGCACTGCTTTTGCTGCATCCCATAGGTTTTGGTATGTTGTGTTCTCATTTTCATTCGTCTCTATATATTTAGCAATTTCTCTTGCTATTTCTTCTTTAACCCACTGATTGTTTAGGAGTGTGTTGTTTAACCTCCAGGTATTTGTGAATTTTCTAAGTCTCTGATGGTTATTGACTTCTAATTGTATTCCATTGTGGTCAGAGAATGTGCTTTGAATAATTTCAATCTTTTTAAATTTATTGAGGCTTGTTTTATGTCCCAGCATATGATCTATTCTGGAGAAAGTTCCATGAGCACTAGAAAAGTATGTGTATCCTGGTGATTTGGGATGTAATGTCCTGTATATGTCTGTAAATCTAATTCATTTATCAGATTGTTTAGGTTTTCAATTTCCTTATTGGTCTTCTGTCTGGTTGATCTATCTATAGGAGAGAGTGATGTGTTGAAGTCTCCCACAATTATTGTGGAAACATCAATTGCTTCCTTTAGTTTTGCCAGTGTTTCTCTCATGTATTTTGTGGCACCTTGATTGGGTGCATAGACAATTACGATTGTTATTTCTTCTTGCTGAATTGCCCCTTTTATTAGTATGTAGTGGCCTTCTTTGTCTCTCAAAACATCCCTGCATTTGAAGTCTATTTTATCTGAGATTAATATTGCTACACCTGCTTTCTTTTGGCTGTAGCTTGCATGAAATATTTTTTTCCATCCTTTCACTTTCAGTTTCTTTGTGTCCCTGTGTCTAAGATGAGTCTCTTGTATGCAACATATTGATGGTTCATTTTTTTTGATCCATTCTGCGAATCTATATCTTTTAATTGGGGAGTTTAATCCATTTACATTCAACGTTATAACCGTGAAGGCATTTCTTGAATCAGCCATCTTATCCTTTGGTTTATGTTTGTCATATTTTTCCCCTCTATCTATTAATATCCTTTATTGTACCCATACCGAATCTCTTTAGTACTGAACCTTTCTCCAAGTCTCTCTGTCCTTTCTTTGTTTCTTTGTGTGTAGGGCTCCCTTGAGTATCTCCAGTAGGGCAGGTCTCTTGTTAGCAAATTCTCTCAGCATTTGTTTGTCTGTGAAAAATTTAAGCTCTCCCTCAAATTTGAAGGAGAGCTTTGCTGGATAAAGTATTCTTGGCTGGAAATTTTTCTCACTCAGAATTTTAAATGTATAGTGCCACTTCCTTCTTGCCTCCATGGTGGCTGCTGAGTAGTCACTACTTAGTCTTATGCTGTTTCCTTTGTATATGGTGAATTGCTTTTCTCTTGCTGCTTTCAGAACTTGCTCCTTCTCTTCTGTGTTTGACAGTGTGATCAGTATATGTCTCGGAGTGGGTTTATTTGGATTTATTCTATTTGGGGTTCGCTGAGCATTTATGATTTGTGTATTTATGTTGTTTAGAAGATTTGGGAAGTTTTCCCCAACAATTTCTTTGAATACTCTTCCTAGACCTTTACCCTTTTCTTCCCCTTCTGGGACACCAATGAGTCTTATATTCGGACGTTTCATATTATCTATCATATCCCTGAGGTCCATTTCGATTTTTTCAATTTTTTTTCCCATTCTTTCTTTTATGCTTTCATTTTCCATTCTGTCATCTTCGAGGTCACTGATTCGTTGTTCAACTTCCTCTAGTCTTGTACTATGAGTGTCCAGAATCCTTTTAATTTGGTCAGCAGTTTCTTTAATTTCCATAAGATCATCCATTTTTTTATTTAGTCTTGCAATGTCTTCTTTATGCTCTTCTAGGGTCTTCTTGATTTCCTTTGTCTCCCGTACTATGGTCTCATTGTTCATCCTTAGTTCTTTGAGTAGCTGCTCTAGGTGCTGTGTCTCTTCTGGTCTTTTGATTTGGGTGCTTGGGCTTGGGTTATCCATATCGTCTGGTTTTTTCATATGCTTTATAATTTTGTGTTGTTTTTGGCCTCGTGGCATTTGCTGAACTTCATAGGGTTCTTTTAGGATTTGTAGACCAATTGAAGTCCTTATCTCTAATTTATCAGATCTACAGCTTCGTGGAGTGCACTTTCTCTAACTAACCAGCAGGTGGCATCCACGAGCCACCTGTTCTCCACAAGCCAGTTCTCCCCTGCTTAGCCTTTTTGGTGAGTGGGGGAGTGAGTCTTGTGGGGTCCAATTGGTGTACCAAGCTTGCGTGTGTAGTTGGTGTTGCCTGCCCTATATATGGGGCGTGTTTCTGGGCAGTCAGGGAGAGGGGGGTGGCTCTAACAATCAAATCTCCCTGGTGATCCTAGAGTTTTAAAGGTTCTGCAATAGTCTAATCCTTCAGTTCAGTCCTGCCACAGTTTGTCTCTGCCACTGACCCACAAGTCTTTGGTATTGGCGTATGGCTCCTGAGACTTGCAAGTGGGCCCCTCTTCCAGGCCGTGCACCCCGGGTCCTCTGTTGAGGGATGACTGTGCTATGTCACAGGTGAGTGCCGTCCCCCCAGGGCAGTTCTGGGCTGCTGGGCTGTGTAGGGAGGCTCCCAGTCTGCTGAAATGATGGCTGAATGGGGCTTTGTTAATTCACACTGCTCCACCTTCCTAACTCTGGGACAATCAGCTGAGGTTGCAGGGAAGGCTAATGTCCACGCCCAGTTTTGTGGTGTGTGCCTGTTATTTGAAGCACTTCCATCACACTGGGTTGTCTGGGGCAGTTCTGGGCTATGGGGCTGGCGATGGGCAGGAGTGTTTCCTGTCCACCAGGATGATGGCTGTGAGAGGACACCCCCCTTTTCTTGGGAAGTTGTGGTGTTTAGTGAATTTTCTCAGCCACTGGATTATTGCGTTTTGTCTCAGAGCTCTCCTAGTTCTGCTCTTGACTTGACCTGCCCAAATTGCAAGTCTTTGAAGCTTTCTGTATTGGGCTTCTTAGAGTAATTGTTTTAGAAAAAGAAAAAAGGATTAAAAAAAAAAAAAAAAAAAAAAAAAAACGGGCTCTCCTCAGAGATCTAATAGGTTATTGAAATGCTAAGAGACAAAGCAACCAGGGCCATTAAGGAAAGGTCCACAGGGCAGAGAGATCAGCTTTTCTTCGGGATTTGCATATGCACCTCAGGGCCTGAGCTCGGGCCTGAGCTCTGCCCTTCCCCTTTCTATGTTCACCAGAACTCCAAAAATCCTCCGCTTTTATTTTGGAGTTTTTCGTGTTGTTTTTTTTCTATGCCTGTCTCCTCTCTGCTGGGCTGGCTGCTCTCAGATTGTCTGGTGTCTGGTCTCCGTCTATAGATTTCGCTGATCTCAGCAGTTCCATGTTTTCATGAGTGTTGTATGAAGTATGCCCAAAGTCAGATTGCTCTGTGGTGTCCAGTCCACGCAGTTCCTTGCTTTCTACCTAGTTTCTTGTATAGTTATCTTGTTTTCATAGACTGTCTTGACATCCATAAAGAATAATGTTTGTCAGAAATCTGTAAACTTCACTGGAGGATGGCAAATAGCGTCCGGAAAACCTCTCTTAGCTGGGAAGGCACATGGCTGGCATCTGCTCCAAAGTTCTGGTTTCAAAATGGCTTCTCCCAGGACATTCCTCTCTAGCAAGCTTGCTCCTCTTCAAATAACATCACTCACAGCTGCACTGCATCTATTTTTTATTTTGTCTGTCTAGCTAGGGGCTTGTCAATCTTGTTGATATCCTCAAAGAACCAACTTTTGGTTTTATTTATTCTCTCTGTTGTTTTTTTGTTCTCTATGTCATTTATTTCTGCTTTAATCCTTGTTATTTCTTTTCTTCCACTTGGTTTAGGATTGGTTTGGTGTTCATTTTGTATCTTCTTCAGTTGCTCCATTAGTTCTTTGATTTTACCTCTTTCTTCCTTTTTGATGTATGCATTTAGTGCCATAAGTTTCCCCCTCAGTACCACTTTTGCTGCATCCCAGGTTTTGATAAGTTGTGTTCTCATTTTCATTTGTCTCTATATATTTAGCAATTTCTCTTGCTATTTCTTCTTTAACCCACTGATTGTTTAGAAGTGTGTTGTTTAACCTCCAAGTATTTGTGAATTTTCTAAGTCTCTGATGATTATTGACTTCTAATTGTATTCCATTGTGGTCAGAGAATGTGCTTTAAGTAATTTCAGTTTTTTTAAATTTATTGAGGCTTGTTTTATGTCCCAGCATATGATCTATTCTGGAGAAAGTTCCGTGAGCACTAGAGAGGAATGTATATCCTGGTGATTTGGGATGTAATGTTCTATATATGTCTGTTAAATCTAATTCATTTATCAGATTGTTTAGGTTTTCAATTTCCTTATTGGTCTTCTGTTTGGATGATCTGTCTATAGGAGAGAGTGATGTGTTGAAGTCTCCCACAATTATTGTGGAAACATCCATTGCTTCCTTTAGTTTTGCCAGTGTTTGTGTCATGTATTTTGTGGCACCATGATTGGGTGCATCAACATTTATGATTGTTATTTCTTCTTGTTGAATTGCCCCTTTTATTAGTATGTAGTGGCCTTTGTCTCTCATAACATCCTTGCATTTAAAGTCTATCTTATCTGAGATTAATATTGCTACTCCTACTTTCTTCAGGGAAATATTTTTTTCCATCCTTTGACTTTCAATTTCTTTGTGTCCCTTTGTCTAAGATGAGTCTCTTGTAAGCAACATATTGATGGTTTTATCCATTTTAGCAATCTGTATCTTTTAATTGGGGAGTTTAATCTGTTCACATTCAGTGTTATTACTGTGAAGGCATTTCTTTAATCAGCTATCATATCCTTTGTTTTTTATTTGTCAGTTATATTTTTTCCCTCTCTTTGTTTCCTTTAACGTACGTTTACTAAAACTCTTTAGTTCTGTGCCCTTCCTCATGCCTGTTCTAGTTTACTAATGCTGCCAGAATGCAAAACACCAGAGATGGATTGGCTTATATAAAAGGGGGTTTATTTGGTTACACAGTTACAGTCTTAAGGCCATAAAGTGTCCAGGGTAACACATCAGCAATCGGGTGCCTTCACTGGAGGATGGCCAGTGGTGTCCAGAAAACCTGTTAGCTGGGAAGGCATGTGGCTGGCGTCTGCTCCAAAGTTCTAGTTTCAAAATGGCTTTCTCCCAGGACATTCCTCTCTAGGCTGCAGTTCCTCAAAAATGTCACTGTTAGTTGCGCTTGGGGTATCTATCCTCTCTTACCTTCTCTGGAGCAAGAGTCTGCTTTCAACAGCCATCTTCACAATGTCTCTCATCTGCAGCTCCTATGCTTTCTTCAAAGTGTCCCTCTTGGCTGTAGTTCCTCTTCAGAAGTACACTCTCAGTTGCACTGAGTTCTCTCTGTCCGTCAACCCATTTATATGGCTCCAGTGACTCAACTTAGACCCACCTGGAATTGCTGGAGCAACACCTCCATGGAAATTATCCAATCAGAGTCATCACCCACAGCTGGGTGGGGCACATCTCCAAAGAAACACTCAGAGAAATCTAATCAACACAGATAACCTCTGCCCACACAAGATTACTTCAAAGATAATGGTGTTTGGGGGACACAGTATTTTCAGACTGGCACAATACCTCTCTCTCCTTTTTTTCTCTGCTGGTAGGACTCCCGTTAGTATCTCTTACAGGGTGAGTCTCTTGTTAGCAAATTCTCTCAGCATTTGTTTGTCTGTGATGATTTTAATCTCTTCCTCAAATTTGAAAGAGAGCTTTGCTGGATAAAGAATTCTTGGTTTGCAATTTTTCTCTTTCAGAATTTTAAATATGTCATACCACTGCCTTCTTGCCTACATGGTGGCTGCTGAGTAGTCACTACTTAGTCTTATAGTGTTTCCCTTGTATGTGACCAATTGCTACTCTCTTGCTGCTTTCAGAACTTGCTGTTTCTCTTCAGCATTTGACAGTCTGATCAGAATTTGTCTCAGAGTGGGTTTATTTGGATTTATTATGTTTGGAGTTCATTGGGTGTATATGATTTGCGTATTTAAGTCATTTAGAAGGGTTGGGAAGTTTTCCCCAGCAATGTCTTTGAATATTCTTCCTAGTCCTTTACCCTTCTCTTCCCCGTCTGGAACACCAAAGATTCTTATATTTGTGTGCTTCATGTTGTCCATCATATCCCTGAGATCCATTTCAAATATTTCGATTTTTTTCTCTATTCATTCTTTTGTACTTTCACTCTCCAAAACATTTTCTTCAAGTTCACTTATTCGTTTTTCAAGTTATCTAATCGGCTGCTGTGTGTTTCCAGGATCTTTTTAATTTGATCAACAGTTTCTTTTTATTTACTCTTGCAAATTCTTCTTTATGCTCTTTTAGGGTCCTTTTGATGTCCTTGATGTCCTGGGCCATGGTCTTGTTGTTTGTGATTACTTCTTTGATTAATTGCTCCAAGTTCTGTGTCTCCTCTGTTTTTTTAATTTGGGCATTGGGGTTATCCATGTCTTCTGGTTTCTTCGTATGCTTTAAAATTTTCTGTTGTTTTTGGCCTGTTGGCATTTGCTTCTCTTAATAGGGTTCTTTGAGGATGTGCAGGCTTATTTGAATAATTTTCTATAGTTTGACAGAGATGCAGCTTGGTTGAGTGCACTTTCCCTGACCTACCAGCGGATGGCATCCCCGAGCCATCTATTATCCTCAAGCCAGTTCTCCCCAACTTTGTCTATATAGTGGGTGGGGGACTGAACCTTGTGGAGGTCCAGTCAGTGCACCGATTTTCCCTGAGGGTCGGGCATGTGCCCTGTGCAGTTAGGCAGGGAAGACAGCTTTAAGACCCAGAACTCAGAGGTATTCCCGGTGCTGTGACTGGAATACCCTGGGACTGTTGTACAAGTCCAACCCTTCAGCTCAGATTTCCCACAGTCCCTTTCTGCCATGGACTTTCTGCCACAAGTCCCTGAGACTGGTGTAGGGCTCTTAGCATGGACCCTGCCACTGAGCTGTGCACTCTGCAGGCCTCCATGGAGGAAGACTGCACAATATCACAGGTGAGTGGAATCCCCAAGGGAAGCTCTCGGCCACGGCACTGCCAAGGGGTGTCTCACAGCCTGCTGAAAAGATGGCTATATGGGATTTGGTAAATTCCCACTTCTGTGGTCCTGTGCCTGCTGCAGCAGCCCGTTTCTGGCTCTGGGACAAATAGCTGCGGGTGCGCAAAAGGCTATCACCCATGCCAGATACTGAGGCGGGTGCCCAGGCCATGGAAGGCACTTCCACCATGCTTGACTGCTCAGCTGTCACTGCTGGATCCACAGCCACTTTCCGGATTTTTAAACTAGTCCACCTCCAAATGCTGACCCCAGGTTTCTCCCCACTGTGGTGTGACTGCTGTTTCCCCAGCAGCCTCAAACACTCACTCGATTCCGAATGCAGTCTCTCAGTTTCACCAAGTGCACAGTCACTTTGGATGTAGCGGAACTTGTCCAGCCAGTAGAACCTGGAACTGCTATTCTGGAGCACTTTCTGTCTTTTATCTAGTGTTTTTCACAGAGGAATATTTTGCTCTCTCTCTCCTAATCTGCCATCTTGGATCCTCCCTCCTTTGACTTTTTAACATTTTTTTGAGACATGCTGTTTTTGGTTCTCAGTATTTGGGAGGCACTGTTCTAGGTGCTTTATGTTTTATGTATGTTGTTGTAAGTGCTGTTAATTCCATTCTACAGATGAGGAAACTGAGACACAATTGTTAACTCATTTTCTTGAGGTGTCACAAGTTTCCTGGCTCTTCAGTCTATGCTTTTTAACCCCTCATTCTGTTGTGCCTCTTGAGTTAAATTTTGTCCTGCCTCTGTTTAAAAAGGATTATTGAATGTTCATATTCTTTAATTTTATCCATGTACCACCTAGTTTTTCTTCTGTTTTTACTTAAGTGTATTCACTAGACTAGAGAAATACTCTCATATAATTCTTTAAAGATGAACATTTATTCATACTGAAAGATTAACATTTGACAGTTCTATACATTTGAGTTTCTGTATTTTGAGGCAGTAGTAGACTTGTTTGCTGTTTTCGTAAATTTGGTTTGCAGAGTTTCTGTTTGTGTTGCAAAGTTTATATTGACTACCTGCATTTCATGGTTTACCTATATTTATTTTACACTATTAGCTGCTTTGGCTTGGTTCAGCCCGTTTTCCCCTTGAAATCCTACAAGAAATATATACATAAGGAACAGTGGCATATGGGAAGTAAGGTACCCATATACATACATAATACATAAAGCACCTAGAACAGTGCCTCCCAAATACTAAGAACCAAAAACAGCATGTCTCAAAAAAATGTTAAAAAGTCAAAGGAGGGAGGATCCAAGAGGGCTACTCAGGGCCCCTTACCCTTCCACTGTTTGGAACCTAAAATCCACTGCAGAACTTTGGTAAACTGAAATGAAACACAGGATTAAAACCCAAGGCTACAGATGGGGTCTTGAGGTGTTTTCCCTCTCTATGATTCCAAACTCAGATCATTGTTTGGGGAGAGTCTCCCTCCTAAAAACAGGGGAGAGAGAGATACTGACCATTTCTTTTCACTGTTCCTAACACATGGAAGAAAAAAGCAGAAGAGAAGGCTGGAGAAGGATAGAGCAGGATGGTCAAGTGTTCTCCCATCTGGTAGAGTAGAGGAAAGAGAAGAGAGCCACAGCCACATGCATGGTATTTTGGTTTGTGGTAATCCCCATCTATTAATAAACACAGCTCAAATGATGTTCTGGAATCTGATTAGACAGATTACTGTTGTTTCTTGGGAGAGAAGGCATTTCCCTAGGTGGCCATACCCACTTTAATTTTGAATCCCATTCTATTCTATTCTATTCTATTCTATTCTATTCTATTCTATTCTATTCTATTCTATTCTGTTCTTATTAGGGAAGTTGTGGGTTTACAGAACATTCATGCATAAAATATAAGATTCACACATGTCACCCCACCATCAACACCTTGCTTTGGTGTGGAACATTGTTACAATTGATGGTAGCACATTTTTATAGTTGTACTATTGAAGTCCATGGTTTAACTTAAGATTCACTGTTTGTGTAGTGTAGTTCCATGGATTTTTAAAAAAAATTTATTCTGTTACCATATATATAATCTAACATTTCTCTCTTTTAGTCATATTCAGATATATATTTCAGTGCTGTTAGTTGCGTTCACAATGTTGTGCTACCGTCACCACCATCCTTTACCAAAACATTGTCATCATTTCAAATAGGAACCCTGTACATTTTGAGCCTTAATGTCCCATTCCCTATCCCCACCCTGTCCCCTATATTCTAGATTCTGACTGTGAGTTTGCTGCTTCTTATTTTTCAAAACAGTGAGATAATACAATATTTTTCCTTTTGTGTCTGGCTTGTTTCACTCAACATGTCTTCAAGGTTCATTCATATTATTGCTCATATCAAGACTTCATTCCTTTTTATGGCTGAATAATATTCCATTGTGTGTATAGACCACATTTCGTTTATCCATTCATTGTTGATGGGCACTTGGGTTGCTTCCATCTTTTGGCAATTGTGAATAATGCCGTTGTGAACATCGGTTTGCAAATATCTGCTGGAGTCCCTGCTTTCAATTCTATTGAGCATGTGCCTAGTATTGGGATTGCCTGGTGGTCATATGGTAGTTCTATACTTAGCTTTCTGAAGAACCGCCAAACTATCTTCCACAGTGGCTGCATCATTTTACATTGCCACCAGCAATGGATGAGTGTTCCTATTTTTCTGCATCTTCTCGAGCACTTGTTATTTCCTATTTCATTAATAGTAACCATTCTAGTGGGTATGAAATGTGTCTCATTATGGTTTTGATTTGTATTTCCTTGGTGGTTAATGATGTTGATGATCTTTTCATGTGGCTTCTGGCCATTCATGTATCTTCTTTGGAGAGATGTCTGTACAAGTTTTTTGCCCATTTTTAAATTGGTTTATTTACCTTTTGGTTGTTAAGTTGAAGGATTGCTTTATATATTCTGGATACTATTCATTTATTGGATATGTGGTTTCCATTTATTTTCTCCAGTTGTGTAGGTTATTGTTTTACTTTCATGATGAAGTCCTTTGAGGTTAAAAAGTTTTTGTTTGATGAGGTCCCATTTATCTATTTTTTTTCTTTTGTTGCCTGTACTTTTGGTGTAAATTCTAAGAAACTATTGCTTAACACGAGGTCCTGAAGATGCTTCCCTGTGTTTTCTTCTAGAAGTTTGAGACTCTTATAATAAGTCTTTGGTCTTTTTTGAGTTGATTTTTGTATATGGTGTGAGGCAAGGTCCTCCTTTTTTTTTTTTTTTTTTTTTAACAAATGGAGTTCCAGCTTTACCAACACCATTTGTTGAAGAGGCTATTCTTTTCCAATTGAGTGGTCTTTGCCATCTTGTCAAAAATCAGTTGGCCACAAATATAAGGATCAATTTCTGAGCTCTCCCTTCAATTCCATTGGTTTGTATGACTGTTCTTGTGGCAATGCCACGCTGTTTGCTTCTTGTTGCTTTGTAATACTTTTTAAAGATCAGGAAGTGTGAGTCTTTCAACTTCATTCTTTTTCAAGATGAACTTAGCTACTCAGGGCCCCTTACCCTTCCATATAAATGTGATGATTGGCTTTTCCATTTCTGCAAAGAAGATTGTTGGAATTTTGATTGGCATTGCATTGAATCTATGATTTGGGTAGTAGTGACATTCTAATGATAGTTAGTCTTCCAATCCATGAACATGGAGTATCCTTCCATTTATATTTATGTAGGTCTTACTTAATTTATTTTAGCAGTGTTTTATAGTTTTCTGTGTTCAGTGAGATTTATTCCTAGATACTTGATTCTTTTAGTTGCTATTTAGTTGCATAGAATTTTTTTCTTGATTTCCATTTCTGATTATTCATTGCTTGTGTACAGAAATACTACTAATTTTGGGGTGTTGATCTTGTACCCTGCCACTTTGCTAAATTCATTTATTAGCTCTAGGAGCTTTGTTGTGGTTTTTGTTTTGTTTTGTTTGTTTTTTCAGGATTTTCTGTATAATAGGATCATAGTATCTGCAAATAGGGAAAGTTTTACTTTTTCCTTTCCAATTTGGATGCTTTTTATTTATTTTTTTCCTAGGCTAAGTGCTCTGGCAAGAACTTCCAGTACAATGTTGAATAGCAGTGGTGACAGTGGGCATGCTAGTCTTGTTCCTGATCTCAGAGGGAAAGCTTTTGGTCTTTTCACTGTTAAGTGGTATGTAAGCTGTGGGCTTCAGTGGTATGTAAGCTGTGGGCTTCAGATATATGTCCTTTATCATGTTGAGGAAGTTTCCTTCTATTCCTAGTGTTCTAAGGGTTTTTGTCAAGAAATGGTGCTGTATTTTGTTAAATGTCTTTTGTGTATCAATTGAGGAGACCATGTGTTTTTTTTCCCCTTCATTGTGTTAATGTGGTATATTACATTAATTGATTTCCTTATTTTGCAAGCTAGGTGTAAGTCCCACGTGATTATGGCGTATCATTCTTTTAATGTGGTGTTGGATTCAGTTTGCTAGTGTTTTGTTGAGGATTTGTGCATGCATGTTTGTAAGAGATACTCATCTGTAGTTTTATTTTCTCATGGTATCTTTATCCACCTTTGGTATGACAGTGATGTCGGCCTTGTACAATGAGTTAGGGAGTGTTCCTAACTCTTCAATTGTTTGGAAGAGTTTGAGAAGAATTGGAGTTACATCTTCTTGGAATGTTTGGTAGAATTCTTCTGTGAAGCCATCTGGTCCTGGGCTTTTCTTTGTTGGGAGGTTTTTCATTACTGCTTCAATCTCTTCACTAGTAAATGGTTTGTTGAGACCTATTTTTTCTTGAGTGAAGGTAGGTAGTTTTTGTGTTTATAAGAATTTGTGCATTTCATCTAGATTATCTAATTCATTGGCATACAGTTGTCATAGTATCTTCTTATATTTTTTTATTTCTGTAATGCCTCCCTTTACATTTCTGATTTTTGTTATTTGTATCCTCTTTTTTTCTGTCAGTCTAGCTAAAGGTTTATCAATTTTATTGATCTTTTCAAAGAACCAACTTTTGATTTTGTTGATTCTGTTGTTTTTTGTTTGTTTTCTATTTAATTTGTCTCTGCTCTAATTTGTATTTCCTTCTCATTTTAGGTTTAGTTTGTTCTTCTTTTTCTAGTTCTTCTAGTTTTGAGGTTAGGTCTCTCTTTTTTAATGTAAACATTTGAGCTATAAATTTCCGTCTGAGCACTGCCTTCACTGAATTCGGTAAGTCTTGGTATGTTGCATTTTTATTTTCATTTGCCTCAAGGTATTTCCTGACTTTGCTTCTGATTTCCTCTTTAACCCACTGGTTGTTTAAGAGTATGTTGTTTAATTTCCACATATTTTTGAATTTTCCGTTTCTCTGCTGATTTCTAGCTTCGTTCCATTGTGGTCATTGAAGATACATTGTATGATTTCAGTATTTTTGAATTTCTTGACACTTCTTTTGTGACCAAACATATGGTCTATCCCAGAGGTTGATCCATGTACACTTGAGAAGAATGTATATTCTGTTTTCATTTGGGTGCAGTGTTCTGTATGTGTCTATTAGGTCTAGTTGGTTTAGTGTATCATTCAAATCCTGTACTTACTGATCTTCTGACTTGATGTTCTATCCACTATTGAGAGTGGTGTGTTAAAGTCTTCTATTAGTGTAGAACCATCAATTTCTCTTTTCAAACCAGTCAGTATTTTCTTCTTATATTTTGGGGCTCTGCTCTTAGGTGCATATATATTTATAATTCTTTTATGTTCTGTTGAATTGTCCTCTTTTTGAGTGTATTATGACCATCTTTATCCCTCATAACTGTCTTTTACTTAAAGTCTATTTTATCTGATATTATTACAGCAACCCCAGCTCTCTTTTAGTTACTACTTGCATGGTATGTATATTTTTTTCATATTTTCACCCTCAGCCTAGTTGTATCTTTGACTTAAAGGTGAGTCTCTTGCAAACAATGAATGGTTTTTTTAATTCAGTTTTATTGAGATATATTCACGTCATACGGTCATCTGTGGTGTACAATCAGCTGTTTGCAGTACCATCATATAGTTGTGCACTCATCCCAATCTATTTTTTTAACATTTTCTGTGTACCAAAAAAAGTAAAAATAAAAATAAAAAATAAAAGTAAAAGGAACACCCAAATCATCCCCCCATACACTATTTTTCATTTACTTTTTGTCCCCATTTTTATACTCATCCATCCATACAGTGGATAAAGGGAGTGTGATCCACAAGGCTTTCACAATCACACTGTCACACCTTGTACGCTACATTGCTATATAATCGTCTTCAAGAGTCAAGGCTACTGGGTTGCAGTTTGATAGTTTCAGTTATTTATTTCTAGCTGCTCCAATGTATTAAAACCTAAAAAGGGTTTTGTATATAGTGTGTAAGAATGCCCACCAGAGTGACCTCTTGACTCCATTTGGAATCTCTCAGCCTCTGAAACTTTATTTTATTTCATTTCTCATCCCACTTTTGGTCAAGAAGATGTTCTCAATCCTGTGATGCCGGGACCAGATTCGTCCTTAGGAGTCATATCCTGCATTGCCAGGGAGATTTACACCCCTGGGAGTCAGGTCCCATGTAGAGTGGAGGGCAGTAAGTTCACCTGCCGAGTTGGCTTAGCTAGAGAGAGGGCCACATCTGAGCAACAAAGAGGTACTCAGGAGGAGACTCTTAGGCACAATTATAAGCAGGTTTAGCCTCTCCTTTGCAGTAATGAGCTTCATAGGGGCAAGTCCCGAGGTAGAGGGCTCAGCATACCAAACCACCAGTCCTCAATGTTTGTGAGAACATCAGCAACAATCCAGGTGAGGAGGCCCAACACATCTGTATTTTCCCCCAGCTCCTCACGGGGGTCTTGCATATATATTTTTATTCTCTGCCCAAATTACTTTGGGATATGTCATTATTTCACACTAACTTATACAAACCTACCAGCTTTCGCTTCCTATTCAAAGTTCCATGTAATTATGATATTTGAACAAACTGTATGAGTTGAATTGTTTAGGAAATATAGATCCTGAACCAATTAAACATCTCTTCCTTTGGTCTTACATGGAATTTGAAGTTTTAAAACACAGTCAGAGAAACTAAGATGGCAGCTAGGTGAGACAGGGCAAAGGGACTCCTCCGTGAGAAACACTAGATAAGGACCAGAGAGTGACCCAGATACCGGCTGGACGAGATCTGCTAGTTCCCAGGGGCTGTATACTTGGGGAAACCGGGAGTCTGCATTCTGAAACGAGTGCGTAAGCTGGCTGGAAGTCCTGCAGCCACGTGGCGATCTGGGGAAGCCAGGGTTTGGCATCTGGAGACCGACGGGTTCTTTTAATAGAAAAAAAAAATAATAATAAAAGGGTAAAACCCAGGAGTGGCTGCATCTGCGATTCTGGGAACCACGCAGTAAAACACAGCAAGAGGGGGCTGGGCCTGGAAGATAGCCCGCTGCAGATATCCCTGGGGCTGGGGGAACGGAGGGGAGAGCTGGAAGCCGAATGAAACCCCGCGGCTAGCAGCTCGCTCCCAGGAGGGCTGGATAAACTCCTGCCCGGGGCCGTGCCCACAGCACAGAGCCCCGCCAGTTGTCCCGGAGCTGGGAAGGAGGAACTGTGCGAGGAGGGAGGTGTGGAGATGCCCCGTTCGGCCATTTTTGCATTAGGCTGAAAGCGAGCCAGCACGGCCCAGCAGCTCGGGGCTTCCCTTGAGGGACGGCATGCACTGTTGACGTAGCCCAGCGGCCTGGGGCTTCCCTTGAGGGACGGCGCGCACTGTTGACGTAGCCCAGCGGCCTGGGGCTTCCCTTGAGGGACGGCGCGCATTGTTGACGTAGCCCAGCGGCCTGGGGCTTCCCTTGAGGGATGGCATGCACTGGTGACGTAGCCCGGCGGACTGGGGCTTCCCTTGAGGGACGGCGCACACTGGTGTCGTAGCATGGCATTCCCTCCACAGAGGTCCTGGAGGATCGCGGCTGGGCAGGGGGACCTGCTCGGAGAACCCAGGGACACTACGCCAAGTCCGGTGGTTTGTGGGAGAGCGAGAGAGAGGGGCTGGGGCTGAAATGAAATGAAGGCTTGGACTCTTGCGGTGGCCTTGAATCTCTGGGAACCAGGGGGATTTGAATATTGAGGCTGTCCTTCCTCCCTGGCCACCCGTGCAAGCACCCCGCATTCAGGGCAGAGGGCTCCAGCAGCACACCCAGGCTGAGTTCTCCGGCTGGACCCCACAAGAATCATTTCTCCACACACCGTGGGGACAAGCTGGAGAACTGACTTGAGAGGTATAGGTGACTCACAGACGCCATCTGCTGGTTAGTTAGAGAAAGTGTACGTCACCAAACTGTGTTTCTGAAAAATTAGATAGGTTTTTTTTTTACAAATTGAAAGAACCCTGTCGAACAGAGCAAATGCCAAGAGGCCAAAAACAACAGAAAATCTCAATGCATATGATAAAACCAGACGATATGGAGAATCCAACTCCAAACACACAAATCAAGTTATCAGAAGAAACAAAGTTCCTCGCAGAATTAATCAAAGAAACACAGTCGAGGAACGAAAACATGGCAAAGGATTTAAAGGACATCAAGAAGACCATGGCCCAAGATATAAGTGACATAAAGAAGACCCTAGAAGAGCATAAAGCAGACATTGCAAGAGTAAATAAAAAAATAGAAGATCTTATGGAAATAAAAGAAACTGTTGGCCAAATTAAAAAGACTCTGGATATTCACAATACAAGACCAGAGGAAGCTGAACAACATCTCAGTGTCCTAGAAGTCCACAGAACAGAAAATGAAAGAACAAAAGAAAGAATGGAGAAAAAAATCGAAAAAATAGAAATGGATCTCAGGGAAACAATAGATAAAATAAAACATCCAAACTTAAGACTCATCGGTGTCCCAGAAGAGGAAGAGAAGGGTAAAGGTCTGGAAAGAGTATTCAAAGAAATTGTTGGGGAAAACTTCCCCAACCTTCTACACAATATAAATACACAAAGCATAAATGCCCAGCGAACTCCAAATAGAATAAATCCAAATAAACCCACTCTGAGACATATTCTGATCAGACTGTCAAACACTGAAGAGAAGGAGCAAGTTCTGAAAGCAGCAAGAGAAAAGCAATTCACCACATACAAAGGAAACAGCATAAGACTAAGTAGTGACTACTCAGCGGCCACCATGAAGATGAGAAGGCAGTGGCATGACATATTTAAAATCCTGAGAGAGAAAAATTTCCAACCAAGAATACTTTATCCAGCAAGACTCTCCTTCAAATTCGAGGGAGGGCTTACATTTTTCACAGACAAACAAATGCTGAGACACTTTGCCAATAAAAGACCTGCCCTACTTCAGATTCTAAAGGTAGCCCTACCAACAGAGAAACAACAGAAAGGAGAAAGAGATACAGAGAATTTTAACAGACATATATAGTACCTTACATCCCAAATCACCAGGACACTCATTTTTCTCTAGTGATCACAGATCTTTCTCCAGAAGGGACCATATATCTCAATAAAATGATGATTAAAAAAAAAAATAACACAGTCAGTATTGTCCCTTGGTCTTACATGGAATTTGAAGTTTTAAAACACAGTCAGTATTGTCCTTTTGGGTCATGATTTTTTATCCATTCTGCCAATCTCTGCCTTTTGACTGGAGAGTTTAATCTGTTTACATTTAAAGTCACAACTGATAATACAGGACTTCCTTCTGCATTTGGTGTTTAGCTTTTCTAAGACTTACACCTTTTTTGTCCCTCACTTCCGTTAAAGCCTGCTTTTCTATTTATTTGCATTTTTCTGTTGTATCATATTGAGTGCTCTCTCACTTCTATGTAGATACATTCTTCATCTATTTTCCTTGTGGTTACCATAAGGTTAAAATTTAACATCCTCTATATAGCTCGATCATATTTGGTTTGATACCAACTTAACTTCAATAACATGCACATGTATTCCTGTACACTTCTGTTCCCCCCACAATTTTTTCTACTTGTTTCACTTAGATGTTTGTACCTTGTATTTCCAAAAACATATTTATTATTACTTTTAATGCATTTGCTTTTTAGTGCCTGTAGGAATTAAGATGTGAAGTTACATACCAAACAATACAATACAATAATACTGGCATTTATAATTACCCATATGGTTACTTTTGTGATGTTTTCATTGATTGTATTTTTTCCCTCAATACCACCCTATTTTTAACACCTTGCAAGTTGACATTCATTTGTTCTCCCTCATGTAAAAACACATTTGTACATTTTATCACAATTGTTGAGTACTCTAGGTTTCACTTGAGTTATACAGTCCCAGTTTTTATCTTTCCTCTTTCCTTCTGGTGTCCCACATGCTCCTAACCTTCCTCTTTCAACCATACAAACAGTCATCTTTGTTCAGTGTACTTAGGTTGCTGTGCTACCATCACCCAAAATTGTGTTCCAGACCTCTCACTCCTGTCTTTTCCTGTCTGTCTGTAGTGCTCCCTTTAGTATTTCCTGTAGAGCAGGCTTCTTGTTCACAAACTCTCTCAGTGTCTGTCAGAGAATATTTTTAAACTCTCCCTCATACTTGAAGGACACTTTTGCCAGATATAGGATTCTTGGTTGTTGATTTTTCTCTTTCAGTATCTTAAATATATCACACCACTTCCTTCTTGCCTCCATGGTTTCTACTGAGAGATCTGCACATAGTCTTATCAAGCTTCCTTTGTATGTGATGGGTCACTTTTCTCTTGCTGCTTTCAGAATTCTCTCTTTGTCTTTGATGTTTGATAATCTGATTATTAAGTGTCTTAGCATAGGTCTATTCATATCTATTCTGTTTGGGGTATGCTGTGGTTCTTGAATCTGTAATTTTATGTCTTTCATAAGAGATGGGAGATTTTCCTTGATTATTTCCTCTGTTATTGCTTCTGCCCCTTTTCTCTTCTCTTCTCTTTCTGGGACACCCATGACGCATATATCCCTGTGCTTCATGTTGTCATTCAATTCCCTGAAACGTTGCTCATATTTTTCCATTCTTTTGTGTGTAGGATTTCAGGTGTCTTGTTCTCCAGTTCCTGAGTGTTGTCTTCTGCCTCTTGAGATCTGCTGTTGTATGTCTCCATTGTGTTTTTCATCTTTTGTGTTGTGCCTTTCATTTCCGTAGATTCTGCCAGTAGTTTTTTCAAACTTCCAATTTCTACCTTATGATCGCCCAGTGTTTTCTTTATAGGCTTTGTCTCTTTTGTTATATCTTCCCTGAACTCATCGATTTGGTTTTTGATTTGATATAGCATATTTCTTTGAAAATCTTTAATAGATTATTTCATTAAACTGAAACAATATCTCAACTGTATCTGGACTATATCTTTGTTTTTCCTAGTATAGCTTGTAGTTTTCTGTTGCCTAGGCATCTGGTTTCCCTGCTTACCCCAGTCAGATTTTCCCAGACCAGAACGGGTTCAGGTCTCAGAATGGGGTTATATTTAGGATGTATCTTAGAAGAATAACAGACTTTTCTTTGAGGTCTCCAGTTACTGTGCTTTTCCTAACCTGCCCAGCAGGTGGCGTCTGTCATCCTGTCGCTCCTGCCTGGTGTAAGGAGATGTGGCCCCTTCAGTTTCTGTTTTGGCTATTTTCCCCCAGGCTCTGGGGTCTGGTTCTGAAGGGAAAACTGGACCCCAGTCCTTACTCTTAGGGAAGATACACCCCCTAGGGAATTATCATCTGCGTTTGGATTGTCTCTCTGACTCTGTTATCTCCACCCCTGTCTGGGTCAGAGAGCTTCAAACTGAAAATGGCTGCGCCTCTGTCCTCTGAGCCCCTCAGATTGAGAGAGAGAAAAAGAACAGAAAGCCCCCTTTTAGAGCCAGTGTACGGCCTCCCAGTTTCACTCGTTGGCCAGAAGTAACACCTAGTCCTCTGGGATCCCCCTCCCAGGACAGATGAGTCTTCTGGTTCTTGAAGATTGTTCGACACTAAAAGCCTCTTTCTGCTTATTGGGGGTTTGTAACTTGTATTCAGCAATCCACATTTGTTAATTAAAACCCCAGTTGGAGGGGGCTGAGCTATCTTCACTTGCTCGGAGAGTGCTGCTTTCTATCACAGCGAGGTTTTGCCACTAAGCCTGCTGGGGTGGGGGGGGCTCCTGGCACAGTTCCACAGGTTATACTTACAGGAATGCCTGTAATCTCAGGCATTCCTCCCAATCCAGGTTGGTACAATGTGTGGACAGTCATGGTTGTCCCCCAGCAGTTTTTCCAAATTATTTACTGGTTGTCCCTGTTTGTTCGTTAGTTGTTCCAGGGGACTAACTAAATTCCGTTCCTTTCTATGCCACCATCTTGCCCACTGTCCCTCATTTTTGAAAGAGAGTCTTGCTGAATATAAAATCCTTGGCTGGTGATTGTTTTTGTTCAGCTCTTTAAGTATTTCAGCCAACTGCCTTCTTGCCTCTGTCGTTTCTGATGAGAAATCAGCACTTAATCCAATTGGGACCTCCTAGTCCATAACACGTTGCTTTTCTCTTGTAGCATTCAGATTTTCTACTTGTCCTTTACATTTGATAGTGTAATCAATATATGACGGGTTTTATTATTTTTCATGTTTATCCTGTTTGGTGTTCTCTGAGCTTCTTGGATGTACATATTCATGCATTTTGCTAAGTTTGGGAAGTTCCCTGCCACTGTTTCTTTGACTATTCTTTCGGCCTGTTTTTCTCTTTCTTCTCCTTCTGGGACTCTATAATGCATATACTGGCGTGCTTGATGGTGTCCCATAGCTGTCTTTGACTATTTTCTCTTTTAATGTTTCTTTTTACTTTCTGCTCCTCAGCCTGACTGATTTCAAGTATTTTGTCTTCAAGTTCACTGATTATTCTGCCAGCTCCAATCTGCTCTTGGAACCCTCCTGGGCATTTTTCATTTCAGTTATTGTGGTCGTCTACTCCAGTAATTATGTTTGGTTCCTTTTTAAAATTTCTATCTCTTTATGTAGACTCCCATATTGTTTGTTCATTGTTTTCCTGATATCGTTTCTTTCTTTCTTTTTTCATTTCTTCATCATCTTGAACATTTTTTACATCATTTTTTAAAGGCTTTGTTCATTATGTCCTTATTCTCGTCTTTGTTGGTGTTTTCTGTTTTTATCCTCTTCCTTTGTTTGGGCCTTCATTCCTGTTTCTTTGTTTATATTGTACTCTTCTGTTGCATGCGGTACATTTTAATATTTCAAAATGATAATTCTCGGATTTTCTTCCTGGGATGTCTGTTTCTTTGGTTTGTAATCAGCTGGTGTTAAGACAAGAAGGTCTGCCCAAGGCAAACGTAGCGTGCAGGGTTTTCCCTGTCTTATTGGGCCTCTGTCTTGTCCTGGGCTTTGCTTGTTAATTATTTTGGAGTTCTCCTATTTATAGGCATTTGGTTGTCCCCTCTCTTTTCCAGTAGAAAGACCTCCCTGTCTTGGCTGTTTGTTTGACACTGGCAGGCGTTTGTCCCAGACTACCCACCTCTATAGTTTTTAATACTCCTTTCTTTGTCTCACTGTGATTTTGTCTGGGGGCAAATTTTGGGAGGAGGGTCACCCCAAAGATAGCTTTCCCAAGTCGGACTTTTCCCAGCCAAATCAGGTCCAGGGACCCAGGAAGAGGGGCATTGACCATCTCCAAAGTAACCTGAGGAAAGACTGAGCTTTCCTGACTTTCCTAGCAAATGCAGCCCTTCAGCTAACTGTTCCCTGCAACCCCGAGGAGTTGCTGTGTCTTTAAATCTCTTCCACCTCTGCCCTTGTCTGGGGAGGGTGAAACAGTGTCTGCCTTGGTCTTTGTTGGGGCAGGGTTGAAACAATGGCTGTGCTTCCCTCCCCTCCCCCCCACCCTGATTTTTTCTGGGGCAGGTCGAAACAATATCTGCCCTCAGAACTGGGAACCAGCATCTAAGTTCACTAGTCAAAAGCCATGATCAGTGATTGGCCATGCATACCACTGTTCTTGGGGAAGAGGATTCTTACGTCTTTTTTTGTCAGCAGTAGCTAGCCAGGGGCTGGACCCCATGTTGACCTATTCCAAGAGTCGGGGATGGGCACCAGTAGCTAACGTGTGGAGAGAGCATTTTACAGTTCTTTACTGTAATTGATCAGCCTCTTCCTCTTGCTCTTCCCTGGATGCTTTACAGTTTTATTCTGGCCTCTGGAGTTTCAAAGTAGTTGTTTTAGACAGTTCCTGCCTGTTTAATAGTTATTTTGGTGGACTACCTGAGTCCTGGAGCTCCCTATTCCGCCATCTTTCCTGAAAGTCCCCTTGAATTGTTTTTTGAATTGTATTTTCTACTCCTTTCTTCTAAGAAGAAAAGTCATCCAACATAGTTATTGATAATGACTTCTTAAATTTAAAATCATATTTAAGTGTTCTTGCAATCTCTTAGGAAAAAAGCTCTTTGTGAGTATGAGAAAATCTGTCAGTTGTTTTCAATTAGATGTATCGTGGTTACAGAAACCACTGCATACCACCTTTATATTAGGATTCAGTTTTAAATTCATTTATTTGTCAAAGCACAAAGTTCATTATTTTCTACCACTAATAAGTTTTTTTTTTTCCAAAAAAAGCAAGCTGTTAAAGTTACCAAGAAGTAATGAGATCTTCCCTATTTTCAGTGAGTGCATTTTGTGTAATTTGCAAACTTGGAAATTTTCTGTAGAGTACAGAAGTGTGATATATATATATATATATATATATATATTCATTTGAAGGTCTATTAAGGTGCAATTATATGATGTTTGAATGCTATGTATCATATGTTTGAAATAGTGAATCGTATGGGTATATTTCAATAAACATTAAAACACTGGTATCCTGGAAAGAGCACTGGACTCAATTCAATTTACCAGAGTTCTTATCCTGTTTGACTGTTTCCTAGTGCTTTTGTGACATTGGATGGATTTTCACACCTTTCTCAGTTTATCTACTTGTAGATGATGACACTGCATTCATGTGACCTCCAAGGTGTCTTTTAGTTAATTTAAACATAGTGATGCAAAATTCAAAACTCTACTCAAGTTTTTCTTGCTAATTCATTTTTGGCAGTTTCAAGACACATGGCATTGATCAGTGGAAGACAAAAGAGAGAAAACAAGCTCCTTGAATAATTCAGTTTTAACGATTGATATTTGGCTAAACTAATAAGTTATTTAAAATGTCTCCATGGGCTATATAATGATAAATTATGAATTAGCATATGAGAGATGGAAAGTATTATTTGGGTAAGTAGAAGAATATTGAATTTTAGTATCCAGGTGCCACCTTGAGTTAGTCTGTGAACATTGGTTATTCACAGTATTCACTGTTTCATGATTTACTCATTTATTATGGTGTTATTTAGTTTTAGAACAGTGCTGGAAGACACTTGGATATTATAGAGGTCAAAAACCATGCCCCTCATACCTGGAATATTTCAGTTGGCAGACTTAGTGCTGTATTTGTGGTATAGAGAGTATCCTAAGTTCAGAGTAGACACAATTCTTATTTCATCAGGGCAGAGAATTGTAAGCTGGGTTTGCAGAGGCAGTAGGATTTGATTAAGTGAGAAAAGGGCATACTAGGCGGGGGATTGGTGGTGGGGCAGAGAACAAGGTGTTCAGAGAGCAAGATTCAGTTTTGCTAGAGAGTTTCTATAAAGAAGTGTAATAAATAATACTGGAAATATTGGTTTGGTTAAATTGTACACAAGATGATATACTGAATGGGGAATAGGTTTATACAAAGATCTTTCAAAGATGGAGAGATGTGTATTTTTGCAGAAATATATTGGATGGATGTTAAATATATTGCATGGGACAGCTATAATTTTAAGAATAAGATCGTTGGAGTTGAGCTGTATGGGATCTTAGGTCAAAGGTAAAGGGTCCATTTTGGGTGAGCGATAGACTCTTGTTCTTCTGGGGTTTGAGAAAATGATGCAAATAATTTCACTTTGGCTGTGGCTCGTTATTTGCATACAGTAGCATATGTAATTTTGAATTAATTACTTCTATGATTGCTTTAAATAAATAATAGAAGCTGCTGTACTTTTTACATTCATTCTAAAGAATGCTGATCACACAATTTTTTGAAATAAATAATCTTTATGTCATTCATTTTTTCCTATAATTTTTCTTTGCTTCATAGCATTTTCATTCATTCTTTGCAAGGATATAACTAATGCTCTTTGTTTTATTTTCAGTTTGACTTTGGTTGAAAAAAGAATTTAGCCTATATGTGCTGCTTTAACCACTGGAAGAATGACAGATGACAAAGATGTGCTTCGAGATGTGTGGTTTGGACGAATTCCAACTTGCTTCACACTGTACCAGGATGAGATAACTGAAAGAGAAGCAGAACCATATTATGTAAGTATGTAAGTGGCAAATGGGATATATAACTTTGACCGTTTTTGTAAATAAAGCTCTAAGAACCTGGAAGTGGTTACCTAACATGTTATATACAGTTAATACATGCTCATTATAATAAATTAGAAAATATAGATAAATAAAAAGAAGAAAATTAAAAACCACATATCCTATTACCCAGAGAAAAAAAACTGCTGTTTGCATATTGATATAGATCCATCTTGATTTTCTTTTTCTTAGTCGTATATAATAATATATAAATTGTAAGCTATAGTGTGTTTTGTAATAGGAAACTGTTTTGAAAATAGTTGGTTCAGCTTTCATGCTTTTGTATTTAGGTGATTCCAAGCAACTGTTGAACCAAATGTTTTTATAGCTCAAAGAATATATATATTTAGTAGTATACATTATAGATTACTGCATAGTCTTGTAGGTTTGTGTTAATGGATTATCTGTTCTAAAATGTTCCAAATACCTTCTGATTTTACTGTGCTTTTTTTCCCCTTTTCTAAGTACATATTTAATGTAAGCTTATGAATCTGTTAATTAGCAATGATGGTATCTTGTTTTTTTTACTTAGTAACTCCTAATAGGCAAACACAATCTCAGTTGTCTTTATTCTAGGTTTTCTCTTTTTTGTGTCTTGGGTACACGTAATATGTTTACCCAGGGAGGATCTGGAAAAGAAGAAATGTGTTGCTAGTGATGGAATATTTCTTCTCTTACACTTTAATAAAGCTTGTGCTTTGCTTTCTCCCCCATCTGTTTGAGAGGCAGCACTACTCCTCAGCCTGCTCCAACTATGGAAGTCAGACTGTCGGAGGAAGCTACTTAAGCTCAAATTCACTAACTTTTTGGATATAGCAACCATTTCGTTTTACTCTGCATTCTCAGCATCTGGCATGGGTTGATAGCTACTCAGTGAATGAAAGTCATCCAAGACTCATGGTGGGATTTTGTTTTAAATTGTCTCTTTGGATTTTCTTACATGGAGTGTGTGCCGGTTTGAATGTATTGTGTCCCCCAGATGCCATTATCTTTGTGGTCTTGTGGGACAGACGTTTTGGTGCTGGTTAGATTTGCTTGGAATGTGCCCCACCCAGCTGTGGGTGGTGACTTTGGTGGGATACTCCCATGAAGGTGTGACCCCACCCATTCAGGGTGGGCCTTGATCAGTGGAGCCATATAAAACATGCTGACTCAAAGAGACTGAAGGGAGTGCAGCTGTGAGTGACGTTTTGAAGAGAAGCAAGCTTGCTAGAGAGGAACGTCCTGGGAGAAAGCCATTTTGAAACCAGAACTTAGGAGCAGATGCCAGCCACGTGCCTTCCCAGCTAACAGAAGTTTTCCGGAAGCCATTGGCCATCCTCCAGTGAAGGTACCCGATTACTGATGTGTTGCCTTGGACACTTTATGGCCTTAAGACTGTAACTGTGTAGCTAAATAAACCCCCTTTTTATAAAAGCCAACCCATCTCTGGTGTTTTGCATTCTGCAGCATTAGCAAACTAGAACAGAGTGATAATGTCAGAGAATTTGGCAGTTTTTGTTACTAATACGTGGTGATCATAGCTGCTTGTATACATTTGAGTCCTTTTAACTTTAGAAATATCAACGGTTTTCTTTTCTGCCTTTAGAAAAACTTCCATACTGAGAAAATATGGTCATAGTTTACTTTTAGAATAATTTCATTAGTTACATGTATTTTTTCTGTTCTTCTTCTGTTAATATAGGTTAGTATATCACTTATGTTTTGTTTCCAAACTCGTTTTGCTATTTTTACCTTTACTTTGGATAGCTTACTAATAGTACCTAAACGAAGGGGTGTTTTTGTGTAGTCAGTCAGAATGTAGAAAACAGATTTTAGTCTGTTTACTTTTAAATCAGACTCTGATATTTGTACTTCATAACTTCCTGCAGTTAAAAAAGTAACAAGTAAAGAATATAGGGTTTTGTTGTTGTTGTTTTCTGTTTATTTTTTCTGTTTGTTTTTTTGCTTCATAAATGAATCTGTTTAAATCTGAAAAGGCTGTTGTGAGAACTGGGAAGGTAAGTTGTTTTCTAGCTGTTTCAAATTGAACATGGCAAAAGTGTTGGTAGGTAACTAAGAGGAAGAGGTTTGTTTTGTCTTGTCATTGTTTGTACTCTTCAATAATTCTTCCTAGTTCTTTACCCAGAAGAACTCCTTTATAGTTATTATGGATTGTGCTTTTGAAGAATGTTGGATGATAGGCTTATAGTAAATATCAAGCAAAAAGCTAGGGCTTAAAATCATATAGCATAGTTCAAATTTTGCTTTTTAAATACGTACATACTTAAACATAAATTAATGCATAAGAAAGAAACTATATAAAAATGTTTAACAATGGTTAGTTTTAGAATTATAGGTGAACTAAATTTCAGTGTCAATATAGTTGTATTTTGGGTAAGTGTAAGCTTTAAAATATTTTTCATTGCTTTGGTTTATAATAATGATAATGTTTTAAAGATTCTGGCTAAAACGAGGTTAAAAATACTGCAACCTGAGAGCCAGCAGACCTTTTTCCCAAACACTCCCCAAAGCTCAGGAGAGTTGACATTATTAGTGTTGTCACTGTGGCCTAAAGAGTCACTGTGGCCTGTTCAGGTGCAGGTGCAGAGTTGTCTCTGTGGCCTGTTCAGGTGGGGGTGAGTTAGGATGGGTAAATGGGAATGTAGTTTACTGTTTATAATGCTTGTAGCTCATTTCTTAGAAACCAGCTTTTGAAATATCCCTTTGTACCAAATTTGTAAGTTAAATAACTATTATTCAGAGAGTCTTCTTGAATTTTCTGTTCCCATTGTAGAAGTATATTAATATTAATGTTAAATATATTCCTGTTTATTTCTTCATTTGGAATTTGTTTCCTCTGCACATAAATCTTTTGACTTGCATCCTTTATGTGTATCATTGAGAATTATGTCTTATTTTGCAGGGATTATTGGGAAGGAAATTTGTTAGAAAGTAGGCAACTTTTCAGTTTTTATTGTTTCTATTATATTCATGTAAACTGTTGCTTTTCATTTAGATTATCCAATACAAAAACACAAATACTAATTTTCATTCATATCTTGTGACTTGTACCAGAAGAAATCATACAGTCAGACAGATGGTCATCAATGTCACTGGATCCTAAACACTGCCCAGCAGTCCTTTTGTGTTTTCCTTAGTCACCTGTCTCTCCGCTTCTCCACTATGACTATTTTAAATCTTTTGCACTCTGTTCAAACCTTGGAACCCTGACCTCATCCTTCACTCTTTAACGGGTGCCCTCACTTCCTCCTTGACCTTACTTCCTCCTTTACAAAGAAAATTGAAACCATGTAATAGAACCAAATCTACAGAGCCTATCTGCATTCACATACATTTACTTCCCTTTGCCTTCTGCTATAGTAGAAGAGATTTCTTTCTTCATATATAAGGTTCAACCTTCCATTTGTGTTCTCAATCCCATCTACTACCTTCTCAGGAAACTGGTGGTATCTAATAAATATTCTCCTCCCTCTACCCTCTACCTTTCTATTTACGTTTATTTTATTTGCAGGTTTTTCCTATATACAGGCTCCTTAACAGCATTTATGTTGTCTTAAATCCTTCCCATCCTAAAACAAACATCCTCTGTTGACTCCATTGCTCTATCTCTTGCCTTCCTTTCCCAACCAGACTTCCTGAAAAGGTTTTCTTTACTTATTGTCTCCTTCTTTCTGCCTCCCAGCATGTAGTTCAGTGTAACCACATTTCCACAGTACTCCAAGAAAACTGCTCTTGCTAAAGTCACATATGACATCTTTTTTGCCAAACCTAGGGTATACAGTATACTTAGATTTTCATTTGCTTGATCTCTCAGCAATATTTGATATTGTTGACTGTTCTCTCCATCTTGTGGTACTGTCTTCTCTTGATTTTGCCAGTGCCTTATATTCCTAATTTTGTTTGTGCCTCTCTTGTTTTTGCCAGATCTTTCTCCTTTGCTTATTCCTTAATGTTGGCATTCCTTATTGCCATGTCTTATTTTTTCCTTTTTGACTTTATTCTTTGAAACGCTCATCCATTTTTATATCTTTCTTTGGGAATCTTGCTAATTCCCAGGATGTCTCCTGAGCTCCAGACTTGTTTGTTTATCTGTTTACTGATATCCTCATTTAGAAATCTTGAAGGAATTCAAACTGATTGTATTTGAAACTGGACTCAGTATTTTTACCCCCAGAATACCTGGTCATTTGCCACTATTTCTTTCCTATTTTGGCGAGTAGACCTATCATCCATCTACTTAATTATTCCTTTGATGCTTCCTTCTTCTATATCCATGACATCTAGTCAGTAACAAAGTCTAGATGATTTTGCATCTCAACTATCTCTCAAACATATGTCCACTTCTTACATCCTCATTAACACCCTAGTCCAAATCACTAGCTAAAAACCTAATGGATTACATAATGCTAACCAACTTCCCTGCTTTCACTTTTTTGCCCTCTTCTCCATTTTCAGTTGCTATTGAAAATGGTATCTTTTTCTTGAGTGTCTCTTCAGTTTGTTCATTTCTAGCATATAGAAACATTACTGACTTATGTGCATTAATCTTGTATCCCGCTACTTTGCTAAATTTGTTTATTAGCTCTAGTAGCTGTATCGTCGATTTCTCAGGGTTTTCTAGATATAAGATCATATCATCTGCAAACAATGACAGTTTTACTTCTTCTTTTCCAATTTGGATGCCTTTTATTTCTTTGTCTTGCCGGATTGCCCTGGCTAGCACTTCCAGCACAATGTTGAATAACAGTGGTGACAGCGGGCATCCTTGTCTTGTTCCTGATCTTAGAGGGAAGGCTCTCAGTCTCTCACCATTGAGTACTATGCTGGCTGTGGGTTTTTCATATATGCTCTTTATCATGTTGAGGAAGTTTCCTTCAATTCCTACCTTTTGAAGTGTTTTTATCAAAAAGGGATGTTGGATTTTGTCAAATGCTTTTTCAGCATCTATTGAGATGATCAATTGATTTTTCCCTTTTGACTTGTTAATGTGTTGTAATACATTGATTGATTTTCTTATGTTGAACCATCCTTGCATGCCTGGAATGAACCCCACTTGGTCATGGTGTATGATTTTTTTAATGTGTCTTTGGATTCGATTTGCAAGTATTTTGTTGAGGATTTTTGCATCTATATTCATTAGGGAGATTGGCCGGTAGTTTTCCTTTTTTGTAGCATCTTTGCCTGGTTTTGGTATTAGATTGATGTTAGCTTCATAAAATGAGTTAGGTAGTGTTCCATTTTCTTCAATGTTTTGAAAGAATTTGAGTAAGATTGGTGTCAGTTCTTTCTGGAAAGTTTGGTAGAATTCCCCTGTGAAGCCATCTGGCCCTGGGCATTTATTTGTGGGAAGATTTTTGATGACTGATTGGATCTCTTTGCTTGTGATGGGTTGGTTGAGGTCTTCTATTTCTTCTCTGGTCAGTCTAGGTTGTTCATATGTTTCCAGGAAATTGTCCATTTCTTCTACATTATCCAGTTTGTTGCCATACAGTTGTTCATAATATCCTCTTATAATTTTTTTAATTTCTTCAGGATCTGCAGTTATGTCACCTTTTTCATTCATTATTTTGTTGATATGGGTCTTCTCTCTTTTTGATTTTGTCAGTCTAGCTAGGGGCTTGTCAATCTTGTTGATCTTCTCAAAGAACCAACTTTTGGTGATATTTATCCTTTCTATTGTTTTTTTGTTCTCTATGTCATTTATTTCTGCTTTAATCCTTGTTATTTCTTTTCTTCTACTTGGTTTAGGATTGGTTTGCTGTTCATTTTCTAGCTTCTTCAGTTGATCCATTAGTTCTTTGATTTTGGCTCTTCCTTCCTTTTTAATATAAGTGTTTCGTGCTATAAATTTCCCCCTTAGCACTGCTTTTGCTGCATCCCATAGGTTTCGGTATGTTGTGTTCTCATTTTCATTCGTCTCTATATATTTAGCAATTTCTCTTGCTATTTCTTCTTTAACCCACTGATTGTTTAGGAGTGTGTTGTTTAACCTCCAGGTATTTGTGATTTTCTAAGTCTCTGATGGTTATTGACTTCTAATTGTATTCCATTGTGGTCAGAGAATGTGCTTTGAATAATTTCAATCTTTTTAAATTTATTGAGGCTTGTTTTATGTCCCAGTATATGATCTATTCTGGAGAAAGTTCCATGAGCACTAGAAAAGTATGTGTATCCTGGTGATTTGGGATGTAATGTCCTGTATATGTCTGTTAAATCTAATTCATTTATCAGATTGTTTAGGTTTTCAATTTCCTTATTGGTCTTCTGTCTGGTTGATCTATCTATAGGAGAGAGTGATGTGTTGAAGTCTCCCACAATTATCGTGGAAACATCAATTGCTTCCTTTAGTTTTGCCAGTGTTTCTCTCATGTATTTTGTGGCACCTTGATTGGGTGCATAGACAATTACGATTGTTATTTCTTCTTGCTGAATTGCCCCTTTTATTAGTACGTAGTGGCCTTCTTTGTCTCTCAAAACATCCCTGCATTTGAAGTCTATTTTATCTGAGATTAATATTGCTACACCTGCTTTCTTTTGGCTGTAGCTTGCATGAAATATTTTTTTCCATCCTTTCACTTTCAGTTTCTTTGTGTCCCTGTGTCTGAGTCTCTTGTATGCAACATATTGATGGTTCATTTTTTTTGATCCATTCTGCGAATCTATATCTTTTAATTGGGGAGTTTAATCCATTTACATTCAGCGTTATAACCGTGAAGGCATTTCTTGAATCGGCCATCTTATCCTTTGATTTATGTTTGTCATATTTTTCCCCTCTGTCTATTAATATCCTTTATTGTACCCATACCGAATCTCTTTAGTACTGAACTTTTCTCCAAGTCTCTCTGTCCTTTCTTTGTTTCTCTGTCTGTAGGGCTCCCTTTAGTATCTCCAGTAGGGCAGGTCTCTTGTTAGCAAATTCTCTCAGCATTTCTTTGTCTGTGAAAAATTTAAGTTCTCCCTCAAATTTGAAGGAGAGCTTTGCTGGATAAAGTATTCTTGGCTGGAAATTTTTCTCACTCAGAATTTTAAATATATCGTGCCACTGCCTTCTCGCCTCCATGGTGGCTGCTGAGTAGTCACTACTTAGTCTTATGCTGTTTCCTTTGTATGTGGTGAATTGCTTTTCTCTTGCTGCTTTCAGAACTTGCTCCTTCTCTTCTGTGTTTGATAGTGTGATCAGTATATGTCTCGGAGTGGGTTTATTTGGATTTATTCTATTTGGAGTTCGCTGAGCATTTATGATTTGTGTATTTATGTTGTTTAGAAGATTTGGGAAGTTTTCCCCAACAATTTCTTTGAATACTCTTCCTAGACCTTTACCCTTTTCTTTCCCTTCTGGGACACCAATGAGTCTTATATTCGGATGTTTCATATTATCTATCATATCCCTGAGGTCCATTTCGATTTTTTCAATTTTTTTTCCCATTCTTTCTTTTATGCTTTCATTTTCCATTCTGTCATCTTCCAGGTCACTGATTCGTTGTTCAACTTCCTCTAGTCTTGTACTATGAGTGTCCAGAATCTTTCTAATTTGGTCAACAGTTTCTTTAATTTCCATAAGATCATCCATTTTTTTATTTAGTCTTGCAATGTCTTCTTTATGCTCTTCTAGGGTCTTCTTGATTTCCTTTGTATCCTGTACTATGGTCTCATTGTTCATCTTTAGTTCTTTGAGTAGCTGCTCTAGGTGCTGTGTCTCTTCTGGTCTTTTGATTTGGGTGCTTGGGCTTGGGTTATCCATATCGTCTGGTTTTTTCATATGCTTTATAATTTTCTGTTGTTTTTGGCCTCGTGGCATTTGCTGAACTTGGTAGGGTTCTTTTAGGATTTGTAGACCAATTGAAGTCCTTATCTCTAATTTATCAGATCTACCGCTTCGTGGAGTACACTTTCTCTAACTAACCAGCAGGTGGCATCCACGAGCCACCTGTTCTCCACAAGCCAGTTCTCCCCTGCTTAGCCTTTTTGGTGAGTGGGGGAGTGAGTCTTGTGGGGTCCAATTGGTGTACTAAGCTTGCGTGTGTAGTTGGTATTGCCTGCCCTGTATATGGGGCGTGTTTCTGGGCAGTCAGGGAGGGGGGGTGGCCCTAACAATCAAATCTCCCTGGTGATCCTAGAGTTTTAAAGCTGCTGCAATAGTCTAATCCTTCAGTTCAGTCCTGCCACAGTTTGTCTCTGTCACTGACCCACAAGTCCTTGGTATTGGCGTATGGCTCCTGAGACTTGCAAGTGGGTCCCTCTTCCAGGCCGTGCACCCCAGGTCCTCTGTTGAGGGATGACTGTGCTATGTCACAGGTGAGTGCCGTCCCCCCAGGGCGGTTCTGGGCTGCTGGGCTGTGTAGGGAGGCTCCCAGTCTGCTGAAATGATGGCTGAATGGGGCTTTGTTAATTCACACTGCTCCACCTTCCCAACTCTGGGACAGTCAGCTGAGGTTGCAGGGAAGGCTAATGTCCACGCCCAGTTTTGTGGTGTGTGCCTGTTATTTGAAGCACTTCCATCACACTGGGTTGTCTGGGGCAGCTCTGGGCTATGGGGCTGGCGATGGGCAGGAGTGTTTCCTGTCCACCAGGATGATGGCTGTGAGAGGACACCCCCCTTTTCTTGGGAAGTTGTGGTGTTTAGTGAATTTTCTCAGCCACTGGATTATTGCCTTTTGTTTCAGAGCTCTCTTAGTTCTGCTCTTGACTTGACCTGCCCAAATTGCAAGTCTTTGAAGCTTTCTGTATTGGGCTTCTTAGAGTAATTGTTTTAGAAAAAGAAAAAAGGATTAATAAAAAAAAAAAAATAGGGCCCTCCTCAGAGAACTAATGGGTTATTGAAATGCTAAGAGACAAAGCAACCAGGGCCATTAAGGAAAGGTCCACAGGGCAGAGAGATCAGCTTTTCTTCGGGATTTGCATATGCGCCTCAGGGCCTGAGCTCTGCCCTTCCCCTTTCTATGTTCACCAGAACTCCAAAAATCCTCCGCTTTTATTTTGGAGTTTTTCGTGTTATTTTTTTTTCTATGCCTGTCTCCTCTCTGCTGGGCTGGCTGCTCTCAGATTCTCTGGTGTCTGGTCTCAGTCTATCTATGGTTGGAGTTTGGATCAGTAGAATGAGTTTCCGATAAGAGCTGCCACTGCAGTTCTCCCTTCTCCTTCCTGGAGCTGACAGCCCCTCCTCCCCCGGGACTGAGCCTGGCAGGGAGGGGCGCGGGTCCCCTGGCCGCAAAAACTTACAGATTTCGCTGATCTCAGCAGTTCCACGTTTTCATGAGTGTTGTACGAAGTATGCCCAAAGTCAGATTGCTCTGTGGTGTCCAGTCCACGCAGTTCCTGGCTTTCTACCTACTCCTCTGGAGGAGTAACTAAAATATACAGCACACCAGTCCGCCATCTTGCCCCGCCTCCCCATCTTGCCCCGCCTCCTCCATTTTCAGACTGCAGTTAGAGTAATCTTTTAAAAGCTCATTTGATCTTGTCACTTGCTTGCTTAAAAATTTTAGTGGCTTTTCATTGTTTTCAGAATCCTTAATGTAGTTTACAGAGTTGTCTGTGATTTGGCAGTTTACTTCTTATACTTGATCAGTACTATTCTTTCCCAGGTGTCTATATTCCTGCCATATTCAACTTGTAACAGTTCCTCACAGCTATCAGTCTTTGTCTCTCTGGTTTGCTCCATGCCTTCTCTGTTGCAATTTCCTCTGTCTGGAATGGGCAACACTCTCCCTTTCCTCGTACCCACATCCAAGCACCCCATACCCACCCTTGTTTGGCTCACTTCGGGTTTTTTTTTTTGTTTTGTTTTGTTTTTTTACTTTTATATCCCTTTCCAACTTGCTTTTATAATATTATTTGCTTCGTCTTTGCTAGTATTCATTGTATTTGTAATATTTTCTTTTAGGATCTGTCATCTTTTCTAGCCTATAAGCTCCATGAGGGGAGGACTCTTCTTTCTTACTCAGTGATCCCCATTGCTTAGTGTGATGCCTCACACGCTGGAATTGTAAAATATTTTAATTCTTTTTTTGCTCTATATTAGTAAATCTCTAATTTTATAATTGAAAATTGTTGGGAAAAATAGAATTTGGTATAAAGAAATATTATTACAGGCACCTTTTTCAGAAACAGAAGTATTCAATACAGCTGTGTAAAACATATCTCTTTTAAGATATGTAGAAAAACAATGAATCATTTGTGTCATACTTATGATCACATTATACCAGTGCTAAATGAGAACCAACAAAGTGATATCCCCAAACAGGGTTGATCCTTTTCATATTAGAAGAATTTAAAGTAAACCAGTGTGATTCACCTAAGAAAAACAGTGAATGGTACAATCTGCAGGTAAAAGGAAGGGCAATGTCTTTTAATGGTTATTTTCTTTTCATTTTTGTCTATTTAAATATTTAGTAGATAAACTGTCTCTAGACTCTAGCAAAGTTATTCTTCAATCTTATAGATATTTCTCTTTTTCATGCAGTTTTACAGAGATATTCACATACCTTAAAATCATCCAAACTGTACAATCAGTTGTTCACAGTATCATCATATAATTGTGCAGTCATCACAACAATCAATTTTTTTTAACATTTTCATTACTCCAAGAAATAAAAATAGGAATAAGAATAAAAATAAAAGTAAAAAAGAACACCCAAAACATTGCATACTCCTTCCTTGCCTCACCCCCACCCCCCACAATTCATTTACTTTTTGTCCCCCTTTTTTATACTCATCTGTCCATACACCAGATAAAGGGAGTATGGGCCACAAGGGTTTCACAATCACACAGTCATCCCGTAGAAGCTATATATTTATATGATCGTCCTCAAGAATCAAGGATACTGGATTGCAGTTCAACAGTTTCAGGTATTTCCTTCTAGCTATTCTGATACACTAAAAACTAAAAAGGGATGACTCTGTAATGCATAAGAATAACCTCCAGAATGACCTCTCAACTCCATTTGAAACATCTCAGCCACTGAAACTTTATTTTGTTTCATTTCTCTTCCTGCTTTGGTCAAGAAGGCTTTCTCAGTCTCATAATGCCAGGCCCAGGCTCATCCCTGAGAGTCATGTCCCACATTGCCAGGGAGTCATGTCCTACATAAGGGGGAGGGCAGTGAGTTTACTTGCAGTGTTAGCTTAGAGAGAGAGGTCACATCTGAGCAACAAAGGAGGTTCTCTGGGGGTGACTCATAGGAACAATAGTAAGTAGGCTTTTCCTCTTCTTTGTAGTAATGAGCTTCATAAGGGCAAGCCCCAAGATTGAGGGATTGACGTACTACTATTGTAGTCCCCAGTGCTTGCGAGAATATCAGGAATTCCCCAAGTGGGGAAGTTTAATATTTCTAATTTTTTCCCCGTCCCTCAAGGGGGCCTTGCAAATACTTTTTATTCTCTGCCCAAATTACTCTGGGATATATCAGGGTTTTTTGCTTACCTGTACAAACCAACCAGATCTTACCCCCTATTCAAGGTTCTATGTAATTAATCTGGAACTCCATTAATTAATTACCTGGAATTCCATGTAATTAACCTGGAACTCCATTAATTAATTCCATGTAATTAATGGAACTAATTATATAGTTACATTTTATAGCATTCTACAGAAAACACAGATTTGCCACCAAATAAACTTCTCTTCCTTTGGTCTCACACAGAAGTTAAACTTTTAAAACATAGTCAATATCATCCTTTTCCCTTCATTCTGGTGTACCTTAGTCCTAACCAAGTCCTTTTTGTTCATATCCCTAATTAAAGTCTGATCTCTTTTTCAGCTTCTGTAACATTTGCTATATGGGGTAGTGCTGACATTCACAGCTGCTGAACTCTGGCTCTGAGTCTCAGGTGTCACACAGATTCCTGAAGTTCCAGAGACCAACCTGGTCATATAGAAACAGTTCATCATCTCAGAATTTAGAAATAACTGTTAGAACTCATGAATAGATGTGACTGCTGTAAGGGCTTACAATCTAGGAACCTTTACAATAAGCCTTCCCTTGATACCCTATGCTTTCAGATTCAATTCTCAGAGTTTGTACATTATAGTTAGTTCATATTAGTGAGGCGTTAAAATGTTTGTCCTTTTGATTTTGGCTTATTTCACTGTCCTTGAGGTCCATTTACCTAGTTGCATACCTCACAAATTCATTCCTTCTTGCCATCACTCAATATTCCCTTGTATGTATACACCACTGTTAACCATTCCATTTATCGGTCGATGTACCCTTAGGTCACCTCCATATTGCCGCCATGAACACCAGAATGCAATGTACTTTCATGTCCCTGCTCTCAGTTCTTCCAAATATATACCCAGTAAGGGGGTTGCAGGACCATATGGCAACCCCATAGTTAGCTTCCTGTGGAACCACCACAGTTTCATTCTACTTCCCTATCAGCAGTGAATAGATACATCCCTCTCTCCACATTTTCTCCAGCACTTATATCCCTCTGTTTATTTTTTAAACAGTTTTATTCACACACCATAAAATCCATTCTAAGCAAGCAAACGATTCCCAGTATAATCACATAATTATGCATTCACCACCCCAACCTATATGAAGACATTTCCATTTCCTCCACAAAGAAAGAGGAAGAGGAGGAAGAAAAAATGAAGAATGAAAATATAAAAGATAGAAGAAAAATAAAAATTAAATATAATGAGAAGGTTAGACAACACCACCACCAAGAATCCTGTGTTACTCCCTTATATCCCCCTCTTATAAACATTTAGCTTTGGTATATTGCCTTTGTTATAATTAATGGAGGCGTCTTAAACAGTGTTATTGTTGACTGTAGGCTCTAGTTTGCATTGATTGTATTTTTTTCCCTTACACCATCCAGTTTTCATCACCTGGCAATGTTGACATTCATTTGTTCTCCTTCCTGTAAAAACATTCTTATATTTGTACATTTAATCACCATCATTGACCACTCTAGTTTTTGCTAAGTTATACAGTACCAGTCTTTATCTTCTATCTTTCTTTTTGGTGTCATACATGACACTAGCCTTCCACTTTCAACCATACTCACATTCATCTTTGTTCAGAGTATTTAAAATATTGTGTACATCACACAGTATTTTACTATCCATTTCTGGATCTATACATCAATCCTGTTGAATCTTAAATACTCCTTCAGCATCAAATGCCCATTTTCTCACTTCTTTCTATCTCCTGACAACCTGTGTTCTCAACTTTTAACTCTCAAATTTCGCTCATCAGTGTTAGTTCATATTACTGAGTCCACAGAATATCCGTCCTTTTGTTTCTGACAAATTTCACTGAGTGTAATCTCTACTGTCTACTATTTTGTCTTTTGGATTTTATATGTTGTATCTTTATTGTTTCTCGCTCTTTCTCTCTTTACTCTTATTGATAGTCTTCTTGTCTATACTTTTCTCCAAACATCTCTCCCCTGTCTTTTCCTATCTGTCTGTAGTGCTTCCTTTAGCATTTCTCTTAGAGCAGCTCTCTTGTTCACAAATTCTCTCAGTGTCTGCTTGTCTGAGATTTTAAACTCTCTCTGATTTTTGAAGGACAGTTTTGCCTGATATAGAATTCTTGGTTGGCAGTTTTTTTCTTTCAGTATCTTAAATATATCATGCTGCTGCCTTCTTGCCTCCATGGTTTCTATTGAGAAATCTTCGTGTAGTCTTACTGAGCCTCCTTTGTATGTGATGGATTGCTTTTCTCTTGCTGCTTTCAGAATTCTTTCTTTTTCCTTGATATTTGATAATCTGATTATTATGTGTCTTGGAGTAGTTCTGTTTGGATCTGTTTGGGGTATGCTGTACTTCTTGGATCTGCAATTTTATATCTTTCATATAAGATGGGAAATTTTCAGTGATTATTTCCTCCATTATTCTTTCTACCTCTTTTCCCTTCTCTTCTCCTTCTGGGACACCCATGACACATATATTCATGTGCTTCATGTTGTCATTCAGTTCCTTGAGACCTTGCTCATATTTTTCCATTCTTTTCCCTATCTGTTCTTTTTTGTATAGTATTTCAGATGTTCTGTCCTAGTTCTTGAATCCTTTCTTCTCCCTTTTCAAATCTGCTGTTGTATGTCTCCATTGTGTTTTTCATCTCTTGTATTGTGCCTTTCATTCCCATAAATTCTTCCAGTTGTTTTTTCAAACTTTCAGGTTCTTCTTATGTTTGCCCAGTCTTCTTTATATCTTTCATCTCTTTTGCCATATCTTCCCTCAACTCGTTGATTTGACTTTTTAATTGATTTAACATATTTGTTTGAAGATCTTTAATTAGTTGTTTCAACTCCTGTGTCTCATTTGAAGTGTATGTTTGTTCCTTTGACTGGGCCATATCTTCATTTTTTTCTAGTATGATTCGTAATTTTTTGTTGTCTAGGCATCTGGTTTCCTTGATTTCGCCAATCAGATTCTCCCAGACCAGGCAAGCCCAGGTCTCAGGAAGAGGGTGTAGTCAGTATCAGGTTTCCCTGAGGATGAGACTCAGAAAGTTATCAGACTTTGATGTGAGGCCTCTAGATGCTGTGCTTTTCCTCTCCTCCTCAGCAGGTGGTGCTTGTCAGCCCACAACTTCCCACCAGTGTAAAGATGTGTGTTGCCTTTAATTCTCAGTAGACTGTGTCCCTTCCAGGGGCTGAGAGTTTCAGAAGCCAAGGTTAAGGTGTTTCTGTCTACCCCTCCCAGGCCGTAGGTTCTGAGTTCTCTGAGGCAGGGGCAACAACTTGAACTGGTCCCTGCCTCTCCCTTTTCTTAGGGAAGGTAAGCCCTTCAGGGATTTATCTCCTATACTTGACTTCTTCCAAGGACTCCACCCTTGCCTGGCACTGACAATTGAAAATGCCTGAGGCTTTCTCTAATGAGCTATTCAGAATGAGAGGAAAAAAAAAGGAAAAAGAAAACCTGTTTTCAGAGTGAGTCCCCAGCCCCCCAGTTACTGGTCAAGATCCATAGTTGGTGCCCAGGTCTATGTACCCCTTTTCTTGGGACACAGCCCTTTTCCAGTTTTCTGAGTTCAGCGAATTCCAAAGGCCTCTGTTGTTATTTATGTATTTTTTTTTCCATTGGCCCCGCCTCCTCTCTGCTTGGAGAAACCTCCAGGTTCCTTTCCTGCTTGCTCTGGGTTTATCTGTGCTTGTAGCTTGTATTCAGTAGTCCAAATTCGTTAATTAAAACTGCGAATGTAGCTTGGTTGAGCTACCTTCCCTTCCTCCTAGTAGACTGTTTCTTTTACCCAGAGTCTTCCAACTCAGCTTGCCATGCCAGTGGGGGAGGGTTAATCAGCTCCACAGTCTGAGGAGCTTTTACTTAGCGTTCTTATGTTGTGATCTCAGTTGTTTCACCCATTCCAGACTAGTGTACGATGTTTTTCCGGTCACAGATATCCCCCAGCAGTTGTTCAGACTATTTACTAGTTGTTCCTGGCTGTATGCTAGTTGTTCCAGTTGGCTGACCAAATTCTGTACCTCTCTATGCTACCATCTTGCCCCATCTCCATAGATATTTCTTAATGTTACTGTAAACATTTATATTAGTTATAGATTACTCCCACAGACCAATTTGGAATAGATGATTCCAAGTACATTTCAGTGTGGATCCTTCTTTATGAATAGGATTTCTTTCGTTCGTTTGTTTTTGTTGACAGCAAACTCTGGTTTTATTTGATTACATTCTTTTTTTAATTATTGTTTTTGGTTCTTTGCCTCAATTAACTTCTGGCATCTCTGATTCGTTCATCAGACATTTATCGTGCACTATTTTGGGCTTTCGGAACATAGCAGTGAACAAAACCAGCAAAAATCCCCATCCTAATAGAGCTTACATTCTAATGTTCTTCATTCCTTATTTTAAAGAAGTAGTTGTTTTGTGAAAAACATTTGTGAATTTTTCAGCAACTTTGGACCCTAGGCATGTAGTATTGCACTCTCCAAAATCAGGACCTGATATTTCATACTCATTAGCTGTGATGTGTTTTCTTACCTCCTTCATAGGTTTATGTCATTTGTTATAGAATAGATTACTATGGAATGCCCAACAGTCATTTTAAATTAAAGTTCTAGATTTACTAATAGAAAACGTATTGAGCTAATTGATTATACTTTTTTTATATTTTCAAAATGGCTAATTTACCACGCTGTTTTAATTTCTTGAGACTGTCTGTGTCATATGTTTACTGATTCTGTCATTTCTGACTCCACCAATTCTTTTCTCTGCCATTTACATAATAGCATATGATTTTGGCAAGTTACTTAAAGCTGTCTGTAAAACAACTAGTGCTTTTCCTGATACATGGTTTTAATTTCCTTTTCTTTTCTTCCCTAATCATATTCTAGTTGTTTCTTTATAAAAGAGGAGCACATGTTCCGTTAAATCCCTTATACTATCCAGCTTGTTCATAGTACCAATTCCTGAGCCAGCCATCTCCATCTCACTGCCTCCCCACCCCACCCTTATACCTGATGGCTCCTAGATCAGTCATGTCCTCCTACCTCGATGGGGCCTATTATCTTGGTCTTCAGTGACTAAATAGTAATTCTTTCAACCAAAATATTTCTTTGCGTGTATTCACCAGCCCAGTAGTTCTTCTTGGATTTGCTGATGAAAAGATATCATCTTGAAAGAACAGCATGCTGAATGGTGTAAGTAGATCACAAAAGCAGAAGAAAGAGAGTAAAAACAATTGGCAAAAGCAAAGGGAGGCAAACGCTTAGGAAAGCAAGAAATAGTTACCAGTGACTACTGTAAAGGAATAAAAACATTACTTTTTGCCAACTTCTTTCATTTGCTTGTGGATTCTTTTTTTTTTTTTTTTTTTTTTTGACTTTTTATGGTTTTATTTCACACCAATACAACTTGCATACCAGCTTTCTATTCATTTTCTGTGCTGTGCAGCCGGGCATTGGGGTTGGTGACTCTGATGGCCAGCTGTGCTGCTCTTTCCACGATGACTTTGTGGTTCTTGGAAGAAACATTGTGAGCAGTCTCAGCACAGTAAGATTTACTGCACATCAGTAGCACTTCCAGCTCCTTGACATTGTGAACCGGAAACTTTCAGAATCCACTGGGCAGTATGTGCTTCATTTTCTTGTTGCTCCCATAACCAGTGTTGGGCATCAAGATCTGGTCCTTGAATCTTCTCTGCACCCTGTTGTCATTGCCTCTGGGTTTCCTCCAGTTACACTTAATTTTGACATATTGGTCTGACTGGCACCGGGTGAACTTCTTGGTCCTCTTTTTGACAATCTTGGGCTTTACAAGGGGTCTGAGGGCAACCATGATGCTGGGTAGGAGATGGCTGCCACCTCCATGGGCAGTGCCAAGGAAGAAGAGTGCTTGTGGATTCTTTATATAAAATAATAACTAGTTTTCCAAAATCTGTTTTCTTTGCTTAACTTTTCTTGGGGAAAAACACTGACAGCCTTCATACTCTTCCAGTTGAGACTTTACCTTGCCCAGCATTCCCTCCCAGACTTCTGTGTCCAAAGTCCAGGTCCTACTATAAGGACAGAATGAGGGAATTGATTGATAGTAGCAGGATCATCAGTCTACCAGCATTATACCCTAAGCTTTATGGTAGTTTATGAGATTTAATGTGTTGCTCGAGAGAGTCATCTTTACCTTATCTTTTTCATTTTCCTTATTAGCAATCACCAAATTCTTTCTATTCCAACTGGTTTCCAGACCTCCAGGCTTTCCAGGCTTTCCAGGCCTTCATCTTTTTGTGTAATACTGCCTTATAAGACTTCCTGTTTATAATCTCATCTTCTTTCAGTCTTTTTAATATACAACTGCTAGAATATTCCTCAAGTACTATTTTTTATTCATGGTGTCTTAGTAGGTTTCTATTGTTCATCAAATGAAAATTTCAGGGTGACCTTTAAAGCCCTTTCTGTTGCTGCCATCTAGTATTTTTATAAGTACTTTTTATGAGTAGTTTTCTATCTCTACTTTATTTTAGCCTCAAATAGAAGTGGAGAGATTGTATCTTTGTCTAGTGTTATTCTCCATTGCAACTAAATCTGATACCTGGTAGATTATCAGCACATGATGAATTAGTTGAAAAGCCTCAATTGATAAGTCAAGGCAGACATCAAGACTGAGTTGCTTATCTTCTCGGAACAGTTTCTGAGAAGTTTCTGAGAACAGTGATTCTCAGAACTCATGTGACTCACTTTAATTTTTAAGTTATATGTAGCAGAATTATTAAGTATCCTAAGTATTATGACAGCTGATTACATTGTATTTTCATTTGAAGAAAAGTGTTACAGAAAGGCTGTAGATAGGATTGTGTTGTTTATTCTGGATTCTAGGCATTTACTCTGCAAACTGTAGTTACAGTAATGACCTCATAAGAAAATTTAAACATTTTAGCCTCTAGTCTTTGATTTTCTATAAAAAGTAGTTGGTCAAGATGAACTAATTACAATATGTAAACTCATAGACAGAACACATATTATGTAGGTTACCAAGATATAGAATGAGGCTAATGAATGGGGTGCAGTTACCTAATATGTGCAGAATGTTTAGTGTGAACTTAAACGTTTGGAAATGGACAGAGGTTGACGGTAGCACACTATTGTGAGAATAATTAACAGTGCTGAATGGTGTGTGAGTGTGGTGGAAAGGGGAAGTTTAGAGTCATGAATGTCACCAGAAGGAAAGTTGGAAGTTAAAACATGGGAGTGTTTAACACAGTGAATCTTGTGGTGTATAATGTCTGTGATTAACTGTACAAATATAAAAAATTTCTTTCACGAAGTAGAGCAGATATATGACACTATTATAAGGAGTTAATATTAGAGGGGTATATAGGAAAAAATGTACCTATTGCAAACTGTGGACTGTAGTTAACAGTGATATTTTAATAGTCTTTCATCAACAGTAACAAATGTACCATACCAATGCTATGGGTCAATAATATGGGGGGATAAAGGAGTGTGGGAGGATTAGGGGTTTCTTTTTTTATTTTTGTTTCTTTTTTGGAGTAATGAAAGTATTCTAAATTTGATCATGGGATTGTGTACACAGCTATATGATGATCCTGTGAACCAGTGATTGTATACTTTGGATGATTTCTATGCTATGTGAATATATCTCAATAAAATTGCATCACAAAAAATGTTAGTTCACTGTGGAATATTCAAAATAGTGCAAAGAAAATGACTGTTTTCCTTAAAACTCAAAAACCTATTTAGTATATATATATTTTTTTTTTGGAAAAAATAAACTAATAAATAAATATGGTTTTACAAATTTTCATTTCAGTTGCTTTTGCCAAGAGTAAGTTATTTGACGTTGGTAACTGACAAAGTGAAAAAGCACTTTCAGAAGGTTATGAGACAAGAAGACATTAGTGAGATATGGTTTGAATATGAAGGCACACCACTGAAATGGTGAGTGAATTTTTCTACATTATTAAACACTGAGTATAGCTAGCTTTAAGAAGGTATAGTTTGCTGAAGCAGTTGTAAAAAGTTCCATGAGGAAAAAAATCACTAGCCTAGCTCATATAATACACTGAATTTTAAACCGTTATTAGAATATAAAATTGAAAATATTTTGCCTTCTGTTTGGATATATGGGTGACTGGACTGATTCATTCTTTGCCAGCAATAGTTTTTTTTATGGCACAATAATAATAGTATACTTGGTTATGGGTTTGTTTATATTTTTTTTCCCCAAGATGTATTTAAAACTCCCTTGTGAATGAGTTCTCTGTCTCCCAAGTCTTTGTAACAGATCTTTATAAGCAGGTGTTTACCTAAAATGGCATCATTCAAACTGATGGCCATATTTAGTTGACCACTATTTCAAAAGATATCTTTTCTGGGCTTGGTTTAGTACTTAAAATGTATTACTTTCCTTTTTTTGTGAAAAATAATTTTTATTTTGTGTGTTTTTTAAGAGCAGTATTGAAAATAATGTGCAAATACTGTTTCTTTTGTACTTCCTCTCTTATAGGGGGTTCGATTCATTGCATTTCCAAAAATATTTGATGAACTGGAGAAATAACAGAGAAAAATATTTTTTAAATGAATGAAGGTATTGAAATGCTGCAATATGGATGTAGTAGAATGAAAGAGATACAGACTGAGACAAAACTTAAATGAAATCAAGAAAAACATAAATAGGTTAAAAATGGACTTGCTCTCTGAATCTGGGAATACTAAAACTCTTTTTGTAGCCTTCTTTATTAATCCAATCAGAATACTAAGCTTTATGATCATTAGAGCTCTTCTTAAATAGTTGTAGATCTCAGATAGCATAGATGACACCAGTGTTTTCTTTTTATTTCCAAGAAGAATTTGAGGTTTTGTAATGGGAAGGTGGCTTAGAAGCGTAAGGGGAGCTAGGATCGGGAGAGTAGAGGGAAAGGAGGGAGGGGGAACAGTTGTGGGTAAGTAGCTTATATAATGTAAGCTAAAGAATAGGATATATCTGTATATATTTGATTGTTTTTTCTATACTACAGTTGAATGTTGAAATTGTATTACCTTATGTATGTTAGTTATAGGTTCCCATAATAATTCATGTGACTAACATAAGGCTTTTCAATTTTATCATTACAAAGCAGGGTTTCTCAACAGGATCACTACTGACATTGTGAATCAGAGAATTCTTTGTTTCGGGGATATCTACTCTGTGCGTTGTCAAATGTATAGCAGCAACCCTGGCCTAGTGCCAGTAGCACTCCCTCCAGAGTTGACAACCGAAAATGTTGATAACCAAAAATTGCCAAATGTCCCCTGGGGGGCAAAAAAGTCCCCTGGTTGAGAATCTTTGGAAATTATGGGAAAACCTAAGTTTATCATGTATTGTAAATAATAAGCTAAGTCAAGATCTTTCAGCTGCTGTTTTATTCTGTCTATGTAATGTTCACTTTTGTAGTTTGATATGATTTGTATTCCATTGGTTTCTATTCTAGATAGAATAGACACATTTCTGTTATTGTAGAAGGTCTTTTACTAGCGAAGGAAATTATTTTCCCCTTTAGAGAGCTTACATGGAAGTAACTATATTCAAGTATTTAATTTTCATTTTGGGGGCATTACTTTTTTTACATATAATACCTCTTTCATAGTTATGTCATGCTATAAGCTAGTTGCATTTGATGACTTTTGATACAGCTTTTCCCTTAGTGTTTTTAGGTACTCCGTATATTTGAGCAATCAGTAACTTTCAGAGCCATGAATGTAATTCAGGTTCTCTGTGCTAAGTTTCAATCTTTTTTCTCTTTGCTCCCAGCAGTAGCCATTTTCTCCTGTGCTAAAAAAGAAGAAATAATCTTCTCCTGGAATTAGGCTATCACTGTAAAAATCTAGCTCGTGTTTAAGCAGTGGGCTTCATAGAATAGGATAATCCTTATAGGAAAGCAGCTACCAGTTTTGTAGGACTGGGGCACTTGAAACCATATAAGCATCTTATGAGTGGAGAACTATTTTCTTGTGTAGAATTACATCTTTCCTGTACTTGATTGTTTGGAGTTTTAAATAAACTCAAGCAGGAAAGGAAATCGGACACCAGTTCAGAAAATCATAAATTGATATTCCGTCTCTCTCTACAACCCTGTCTTTAGTCTTGTCCCCCAATTTAATTACTTAAGATTGTCTCTTTATCTAAGGTGACAGTTCTCAATTAAAGAAAAAAACTGCAGTCCTAGTCAAATCATGCCTTTTATCATACTAAGGTGGTAAAAACGTGACTTTATGTATAAACGAGTACAAGGAGGCTTTGTGGGGTGATAGAGCAAGAGTGTTGACGATCTTTTTTTTTCTTTTAAATAAATGTCTTAGATTTAAAGCTTTTTTAGAAGTATTTTATGTCAAATTATCAGTATAAAAGATAATAGCAGAACAGCGTATTCTTAAAGCAGATTTTATTTTCCCTTTGCTGTTAATTCTTTATCATTATACTTTATTCTCCAGCTTGACTGACAGAGACTCTGTGTGAGAAGGGAAAAATAATCCCAAACATATAATTAAAATTTTTTTTCAAGTTCATTTTATTAAGGTAAAATTCATCCTTTTTAGGAGTATAGTTTGTCATATGTGTAACTACCACCGCATTTATAAATAGAACATTTCTATCTGTATAACTACTAAGAACATTTCTATCACCCCACAGAGCCTCCTTGTACTCATTCATAGTACCTGTTCCCAGCCCTTGGCAATCACTGATCTAATTTCTGTCCCTGTAGCTTTGCCTTTTCTAGGATGTCATATAAATGGATTCATATAGTATGTAGCCTTTTGTATCTGGCATTTAAAGATAAAAACTTTAATTTTGGTTTCTGCATGTTTATTGTTAGTATGTAGGAATGCTATTGATTTTTGTGTATTGATATTTTCTCCTATTACCTTGCTGAACTCACTTATTAGTTCCAGGAGGTTTTTGTAGATTCTTTGTGATTTTCTACGTAGACAGTCATGTCATCTGCAAACAGAGATGGTTGTATTTCTTTCTTCCAGTAGTATTGAGTAAGAATGGTGAGAGTGGACCTCCTTATGTAGTTCTTGATTTTGGGGGAAATTCATTCAGTCTTTCCCCATTAAGTATGCCGTTAGCTGAAGTTTTTTTGTAGATGTTTTCTATCAAGTTTTTATCCCTAATCTGCTGAGAGTTCTTGTCATGAATGGGTGTTAGATTTTGTCAGACGCTTTTTGTTGCATTAATTGATAGGGTCATGCAATTTTTCTTCCTTTTTTATATGGTGGATTATGCTGCTTGATTTTCGAATGTTAAATCAGCCTTGCATACCTGGAATAAATCCCACTTGCTCATGGTGTGCGGTTCTTTTTTGTACATTGTCATATTCTGCTTGCTAATATTTTATTGAGGATTTTCTGTTTAAGTTCATGAGAAGTACTGGTCTGTAGTGTTCTGTTTTTGTGTACTGTCTTGGTCTAGTTTTGATATCAGGGTAAAATATGTTGGAAAGTATTCTCTTGTATTTTCTGGAAGAGAGTATATAAAGTGGTATTGATTCTTTAAGTGTTTGTTAGAATTCTCCAGTAAAACCATCTGAGCCTAGAGATTTCTTTTTCAGGAACTTTTAAATTATGAATTCAATTTCATTTATGCATATAAGATTATTCAGATTGTGTATTTCATCTTTACTGAGTTTGGGTAGTTTGTGGGTTTTGAAGAATTCATCCATGTCTTCTAAGATGTCAAGTTTATGACCATAAAGCTGTTCAGAGTATTTCCTTATTATCTTTTTCATGGCTGCAGAATCTCTAGTGATATCCCATCCCCTAATCTATTCTTGATATTGATGATTTGTGTATTCTCTCTTTATTTTTGTCAGCTTTGTTAGAGCTTTATTAATTTTATTGATTTTTTTCCCCAAAGAACCAGCTTTTTGTTACATTGATTTTTCTCTATTGATTTCCTATTTTCAGTTTCATTGATTTTTGTTATCTTATAATTTTCTTCCTTCTGCTTGCTTTGGGTATGTGCTTTTTCTAGTTTCTTGAGATTTGAAACCATACCTCATTTTTAATGTAAGCATACATTGCTATACATTTTCCTTTAAGCCCTGCTATAGCTGCAGCCTACAAACTTTGCTGTGTTGTTTTTTTACTTTCATTAAGTTCTATGTGTTTTTTAAAATTTCCTTTGAGACTTCCTCTCTGATAAATGGATTATATAGAAGTGTGTTGTTTAATGTCCATGTTTTAGAGATTTTCTTGTCTTTCTTTTATTGATTTTTATTTTGATTTCACTCTGTATGGTTTCAGTTATTTTAAATTTGTTAAGGTTCATTCTTCAGTTTTGATTCTTTCATTATCCAATCCTTAGATTCTAACTTCTAAATATGTCTTAAATTTCCCACTATTGCTACGTAAGTTCAGGCCCATCTAATTTCTCACTAGGATATTTTAGTAGTCTCTTAGTTTGTCTTCTTGTCTCCAGTGCTGTTTTCAGTTTATCTTCCCAAGTACCATAAATGATATTTTAAAAATGCACATCTGGCATTGCTGCTCCCCTTCTTAAAAACCCTTTTCTGGCTTCTAATCATCTATAGGTGTAAATTCAAACCCTATAGCATGACATGCGCATTAGGCCCTCCATGAACCCACTTATTTCTAGGTAAACTAAACTGTTTGTTTTAATGAATGTTGGATATATTTTGTGCTTCTTGCTTTGCATATGTTGTTCCCAGAATCTTTGTTGGTCTCCCCAGTGTCTTTTTTGTCTTGTTCCTCTGAACTCCTATTCATAACTTCCACCTTAAGCATCACCTCTGTTCTGATTCCCTTAGCCAAAAGTCATCATTTCTATCTCATGTCTTCTCTATAGTATGCACGCATTTCCTATATGCTTGTCATTTCTATCTCATGTCTTCTCTGTAGTATGCACATATTTCCTATATGCTTGTCATATGTCACTGCGTATTGTAATATAATCCAGGGTTCAGATTCCAGCTCTATGACTTACTAGCTGTGTAACCTTGGGCAAATTATTTAATCTTTCTGTGTTTCAGTTTTTCTTATCTGTAAAATGGGGATAACAATTGTACCTCCTTCTGTCAGTTTGTTTTGAGGATTAAATGAGTTGAACACCTAAAGTGTTTAGAAGAGTGTCTGGCACAGAGCAGTCCTCAGTAGGCCCTAGCGATTGTCATCAGTGTCACATTCCTCTTCCTCCTCATATTAATTGTTGTTATAATTTTCTAATCGTCTATGTAACATACTTAATCAGAGGCTTTTTATCTTAAGTAATAGCATATAGGAGGCACTAAATAAATGTTTATTCAGTGGATGAGTGAATGAATCTAGATTAGTCCCTTCATTTTATTGAGAAAACCTTCAAACAGGTAAAGTAACTTGTTCAAGTAATGAGCAAGCAGGAGTAGTTTTGAGCTTTTCAGTTCAGTACTCTTTCCACCACACCTGCTGACACTGTATTTGTTAGGGGTTTTTTTGCCCCCAACTTTGTATCTGTTCTCTCTAATTGCCTATGTTAGTTTGTCCCTATTAGAATAGAAAAAATACTTAAGAACAGTGATATTACATGTAATGCCTACTTAATGAAGGTATTATACCAAGGAAGTATTATTTTATTAGCACATTATCCTGTGTATTGCTTTGTCCCTTAAATTTTAACTTTAAGAATTATATGGCTGAAGTGGACAGTGCTGTGTTAACTCAAAATAGAAGAATCTGATTTTTGGACTGATACGACTTCATTAGTCAGCAGAGGGTGCTCTGACATTGCTTTTTGAGTGGTGAAGTTTCTTGGAACCACAATTCAAGTGTTCAAAAATTTGTGTTTGTTACTGTAATATTAGGATTATTTTAAGAGAACAGTTTTTGGTTCTTCTAAAAAACAGTAATACTTAATGTTACCTTAGTAAACACTAGTGTTTGTTTAGATTCCAGGTCATATGTAAACAAGTCTTGCTAATGGGAAATTATTATTCTGTGTAAATTACCTTATTTTCGAGACTGGTTGATGAAATAATAAGTCGAAATTGCTTTTTGAATTAAAAAAAAAGAACAAATATTGATGCTGATATTAAACATAGACATAATAGAGTGACCCAGAATTTAATACTATACCTCTGTGATTTTAAAAGTACATTTTAGCAAAGTGCTTTGGTGAAAACTTTTGTACAGTTTTTCTTTAAAGATTTTTAGTAACTTGAATATGTTAATTATAAATATAATGTAGACTTTATCGATTTATGTCAGTCACATTTTTAAGGTTATGAATTTCTAGAATTTTATGAATTATTTTGTAAACTTAGATTTTGGAAATGTGGTTTCCATGGCATTTTGTACTGGTGTCCTCTCGATTAGTTTTGTACTGTTTAATGTATAATAATTGGATTACATTGTTCATTTTAGATAGAATTAGAAAGCTGTGGCTGTTCTAAAAGTGTTTGTGTTTGTATCATATATAGAATAAGGCAAAATTGATAGTAATCATTAAATTTTTTTGCTTTAAATTTGAAGTTAGTTACACCCTTTTTTATTCAATGAAATGTAATTCTGTTTTTAATGAATTGCTAATGTAACAAACCCATGAATAGTTATGCATTTATTTAAGTGAAATGAGTTTGGGCAGTTTTCTCTAGTGTATGGGGAATATTCCTTTCAATGTTGATCTTAGATGAATAGTGGTTTGCTGTCTGACTGCAGATGTTTAGACTAGAGTAAGCACCCTTGGTTGACTTAAGAGCATATCTATTAATTGTTTCATTGTGTACCAGTACGTGTGTGTGTGTGTGTGTGTGTGTGTGTGTGTGTGTGTGTGTGTGTACTAGCAGTATTTAAAGGGTGAAGAAGAAGAAAGAACGTAATAAAAAAATGAAAATATTTCATTTTGATAATTGGAACTGGAAAAGACTAGAGCAATGTAAAGAAGAGGAATAAAAAGAATAAAATGTGAACATAGACCTAACACTAAATATTCAGCTGCAGTCATTATAGGGCCACAGATATTCCAGGTTCAAATCCTCATTTCTTTCTTTCTATTAAATTTAGGTTAGATGGCAGGAGGAATAGCAACATAACAGCCGGTGACTACATTATTATTTACTTAGAGTTAAAGTTATGTGGTTTTCTTGTGGGTTTAGGAACCTCCCTACTGTAAGGTAGCTACATACAGTGTCTGTCAAGAGTTGTGAAAATCAGTATTTTTGAAATCCTTGACATAAATCAGGTTAAGGAGCAAGAGAAACTCAGTACCTTTAATTTTTACCAGTTTTCTTCTGTAGATTTTCTTGAGTATGAATAGAATTATCAGAAATAAGCAATCTGGGAACCAATTAATTCAGAATAGTATATTTATTAGGATTTAGTATCCTTATATCAAAGTCATTCTAGCATGAACACCTACATTGAATGTATGACCTATAGAATTTGACAATAGAAATAAGTAAATGGTTATTTTACTCCTAAGTTTTTCTGGTTCAGTTTTATTTTTAAAGATTGTTATAGAATAATTATTAACTATTATATCATTTAGAATGCTTTTATGTTAATATTTTCTATATATTTAAATGTAAATGTAATTAATTTTTAGAAACTATAATATTTAAATTTCCATCCAAATCCTTAGTATATCAGGAAAAAGAGCCATCATCATTTACTATCTGGGTCCAATGAACTTTTTTTTAAGTCATTTTATAAATAATTTAGAGAAGTAAGAATAAAGGAGTAGTGTATAACAACTTTATTAGAAATTTTAAAAAGCAGTTAAATAAAGCACATTCAAATTTTTATTCTGTATTTTCTGGTTTTATAGACATATATATGTAAATGGACAACTCCTCTGAATCCAATTAACTGCTCATCAGTTGTCATACATAAACCTAGAAAATATGCATCTTCTAAATATTGATTCTAGGTTTCAAATAGGTCTCCTAAGAGATTCTAGCTTATCATTACTTCTGGCTCTTCTTGCACCTAACAGCAATACTTGATTTTGTTGTAAAATATTTTCGTTTTTAAATTAAATAAACCCCAATTAGAATGATCAACCCAATGAATTTTTCTCACTTCTACATCATCTTATTCCTTCCATTCATCTTTTTATACAAATCTGCCCTCGGTACTTGCTCACCACTATTAAGTAAATTACAGTGCACAAATAGCATAAAAGATGAAAGAATACTGTCACATATCCTTTTAGCAAAATAGAATGGTCTAGGTTCTTGTTAAAAAATATTGTTCGATGAAATCCTTTCTGTTGAGTGACTGAATGGATAAGAATACTGTGTGTCCTTTATGTCTTTAGAAATATATTGTTGACTTATCAATTCTTAAGTTCTATAAAATTCATCTAGGATGTCATCGTCTAAGATTTCACTTCAGTTTCACCATCATTAAAGTCTAAAGTATTGCTGTCTGTCTTTCTGCATTCATCTTCTCATTTGTCTAGTAACTGAAACCTCTTCCTTTTTCAGTTTTCTGTTCCTTGCCATTACAGGCAGAAAATGAAAAATTCTGAAATTTCAATTTTGTTAATGATTGCTAAAAGCAGACTCCAAAAATGGGGTCTCCATTCTTATTTTACACTGTCTTGAAAAATGATATAAATCTCCAGGCAACACAGTAAGAAAATGGGAGAAAGATGTAGTAGTAATGACTTACTTTATTATTGTATCTATCATCTTTCTAGGCATTCTTACTATTTTAATCATTTTTTAACATAGCTGGGAATAATTCATTTTATAATGATGAAATAATTCTTAGAATGATCCAGAGGAGTCATATGGCAATTGCAAGGTGAATGAAGTTTTTGTTTGTTTTTTAATTATTTTTCTATTTGTTGTTTGAAAATTCTTTAAGAAAGAATGAATAAAAATCATGAAGTCTCAATCCTTAAAATAGTTAGGTGCTTTAAAAGTATGCTTTAAAAGTAAACTGAGAACCTAAAGTTTGGGCCATTGGCTTTTGATGGTATACTTGAAGCTACCTATTTTGTGGATCTTTATTGATTTATGCATTCAGCAGTGATTCATTGATTATCTACATTGTTTGAGGTTCTGTACACTTAGAGTCATTATTTTTTAATATTGAGATTAAAAATATTGATGATTAAGTCTTATATTTAATTTGTATTTTGATCCTAATATTTATTTTAGTAACTGTATATGATTTTATGTAACATTATAGATTGCTTTAAGATATGGTATTTGATTTAGTTTTAGAATTTGCTTACAGTTCCATTTGTGAATGACAGGGAATGTGTGCAACACTGAATTGCTAATTATTTGATGAGATCCCTGTGGAATCTATCCAAATGATCAACTACATTGTTTGCTAAAGGAATTCTGTATAATCATTTTTGCAGTGCTACATAAAATTTGGTAAAAGCAACATGCTTTTGAAATTATTTAGTTTATTATGAATGTCAAGTAAATCAAACTTTTTGCCCACATTCATTCTTAACCTAGTTGTAGGTATCTAAAAGGGGCATTCTAAAAAAAATTTGGCCTATTTTGTAAAAGTACAAGGCATTATATAGAGCTAGTACAATTTTAATGGTTCTGAGAGAAAGACCAGAAAAGGAGAGAATCTGTAACTTGTCTTTAGTGCAATATATTTTAATATTGCTTAGTTTTAATATATATTTAATATATCATAATTATTGTTTTTATTTTAGTTTTTGACTGAGGCCAGGGTTTTCTGTGGTTTCAAAATTTATTGAAGTAATGATAATATAAAGAAACATTCTATTACTTAGAAAGTCCAAAAACCCACTAGGTGCCTGGAAAGTATACCATCTTCTAGGCCTGGCACGTAAGTGTAATAACTGTATAAAATGTTACCTTTCTGTGATTTGCAACTGTAGCCCCTGACATTTGATATTAAAACATGCTGGAAATTTATTTTGGAAGTAATAACTTTAAATACTTATTCTCTTAAAATATATTCTTTTATTTTTAGGCATTATCCAATTGGTTTGCTATTTGATCTTCTTGCATCAAGTTCTGCTCTTCCTTGGAACATCACAGTACATTTTAAGGTATAGTTTAAATAGCATTTCCCATTTGTCCCACTTGTGATAATAAATTCACTTAGAGTAGGATTTTTTAATAAGTAGAGCTGTTTATTGCTTATCCCTATATTTTAGTTGCTAAGCTGCCATCAGTGTCTATAAAATATCTTTCATTTCTTCCCTATTCTTGGTAGAACTGTTTAAACATTTAATGTTTAAATACCTTTTCTTTGTTGTTAGAGCTGAGTATGCCATCTTTAAAGTTTATAATATTTTGGAAATTTTATCGTAATTAAAAAAAAAAAACCTCAAATAGAAAGAACAACAATCCTAGGTATAGGTGTGAACGTGGGAGTAGAAAGGAAGAAATCTAACTCTTTAAGTTAATTCTATGGGTATTTTGGTTGCATTCAGAGAATAGTTAGGAGATACAAGTCCAAAGGCTTGATGTAAGTCTGTTTTAAAAAAGACCAATTTTTGTAGTTTGTAACACCAGGCCAAATAGTTTAAACCTAGGTGTAGCTTAATTCTGTCTCAATATATTATAAAGTGCTGATTCTGAATTTTATCCTTTCTCCCTAATCACTCCTCTCCCTGCCTGCCTCTCCCATCCCCACCTCATATCACAAGCATCATTGAAAGATCAGAAACACTTCTATTAGTGGATCACTAGGCAGAGATTCTCAAATGGCAATGGGTAGTGGAGGAATGCCTATGCTGTTTGAAAAAGTCATTTAGGTGTCTCTGATTTACCTTACCATGGGGGCACCCATTCAAAATCACTGCCCAAATGCTGCTCACCCATTCTTGCTCTAGATGCTTTTCAGTCCTACTGAACTTGAGCTTGTGGGTTATTATTGCTCTCTGAAATTTAAGAGCCATTGCTGTTCTCAGTAGTCAGGTGAAGGGATTTAGGAAATGCCAAAGGGAAGCAAGAAACACAACATTTCAAATTAAAGTATGTTTGTTATTTTCATGGAGTAGGACAATGATGCAGGGACCAACTTAACTAAATGAAATTTTACACATTTGAAGGAGTTTGTCATTGTGCAGCACTGACAAAATTATTCTCTTAAAACAACAAAGCATCTTGATACAGGTTAGCCTTTGAAGTGAAGGTCTGCATTTTACACTTGTATTGAAACTCAGTTATGCTCTCTTAAGAAAGTCATAAGGGAACTTTCAGGTCTTTATTTAAGCTACCAGCACAGTGGAAGTGTTCATGCCCTAGTGAGACTTCCGTACTCTTAGAATGAATTTTGTTATTATTAGATCTAGATCTCAGGAATATAGCTATTAAGTCTATTAAATTTTTGACATGCATAGAATTGATATGCTGGCTGGAGGGATTTGAAGTTGGATTGAAAATAAAATTAAAATTTCTTTATATTAGATTAACATACAGGTGGCTATCATTGCTCAAAATAAGAGGAGTATTTAGGAGGAAACTAAAACCACAGTAACCAGTGAAAAAGTAGATTTTGAAAAGGGCTATGAAGAAAAAGAACAGTGAGAAAAGAAAGAAAAGATTAACAAGATAAAATAATGGGGCTGGACTCTCAATGAGGGAATAGATCTATTTAAATTTGGGGAGTCAGTCATTGCAGATGTCACTAAGAAAGTAACTGTATGATTAATCCTAAAGGATGAGAAATGGTTAGGTGGATGAAGGTTAGTTTGGAAAGACTTTATAATGTATGAAAAGGTAATTTTATGTTGTTAGCACCAGTGATTTATGTTCATAGCCCTGTGGAGTCCTAGATGTATAAGCTGAGCATTTTGATTTGTTTATTGAATCTTAGTGTATAATGATTAGCTTGTATAAAAACTGATATGGTAGTTGTAAAGTACTGAGTAACAATATTACTAATTTCCACTTGCTTTTCTGACTCATGACCTTAAAAAAGTCCCTTAAACTTTGGAGCTTGTTCCCCTATACATTTGCACTAATGTGTTTTGTATAGTACCACGTCACTACAGGTTTCATTTATGGTGGAGCCGACTGTAGAGAGCAAGGACGTGGTTACAATGTGCATGCAAAGCAAGCACTGTCCATATATACAATGACTTAAGTCTAGAAGTTAAGTGAGAAGGTAAAACTACTCCAAGTGTGTTAAGGGCAGAGGTTCCTTATTACCTAACAGAGCTTTCCTGTTTTGTTGGAAAAGAGAAAAAATAGTTGCAGTAATTAAATTGTTCATTTTTGCATGTGTGAAATGTGCTCTAAAAGACTTTGAAATCTAGGTTAGAGTATATCATAGTTATCCATTTATTTATTCATTCAACAAATATTTGAGAGTCTACTTTGTATCAGGTACTGTTGTAGGAGTTTGGGATACATGAGTGAGTGAAGCAGTCAAAAACAACTGAAAAACTCATTTTATGGTACCCAGCATTTCTTATAGTGCATAATAAGCCCTCTGTAATTTATTGGTTGGGTGAGTCAATATATTTTAATATGATAGGAAAGCCTTGGGATTGTTATGATTGGTATATTGCAGTGGTGCTCAGAGTGGTCTGTGGATGCCTGGGGGTTCCCAAAACCCTTTCAGGGGATCCATGAGGGCAAATATATTTTCATGGTAATATTAAGATGTTATTTGCTCTTTCCACTGTCTTTACCTTTGCACTGATGCATAAAAGCAATGGTCGGTAAAAACTGTTGGCACCTTGACACAAAACAAGGCGATGCTGCAAACTGTACTGGTGGTCATTGTATTCTTCACAGCCACACTCTTGCAGTAAAAAGAATGTCTGGATGACTGTTCTGGATGAAGCAGTACAGATTATTGATTAGTATTAATATCAACTCTTATGTACATACATGTCTTTTTGATATCCTGTGTGATGAAATGGGAAATACACAAAAGCACATCTGCTGCATATCACATATGATGGTTGTCTTGCGGAAGAGCGTCTGTGCCATTATTTGGAGTTGCAAGCCGCCGAACTAGCCAGTTTTTCTGGGGAATACCATTTCTTACTTGAAAGAATGAGTGACAACTTGTGGGGTTTTCACACCTGGATATTTGTCTTGAAAATTAATGAAGTAAACTTCTCTTGCAGGGAAATAACTGATAATGTGCTACTGATAAAATCTGAAACTTTCAAGTGAAAAGTAGAATTTTGAAAACATTTATCTGAGACGCCTGAACTTGACAGCTTTGTGATCTTAAAGAAGTTTCTCATGATTGGTGGTCATTTAACAAATCTGATTTTTAAAATAGTTTTGTATAATGGAATGTGTTAACATTTGGAGATTTAATATAACTTAGTGAATGAGTACAAAGTAATGCATGTGCAAAAGACCCATTCCAAATGCAGTATTGAACAAGGGTTTCTAATGTAACAGAATATGAAGTATTCATTGATACAGTTTCAGATTCCACATTAATTTTACAATAAACTACACTGATTGACTTTTGTTGTAGCATCAAACAAGAATATCCACAGATCTCTAAATGTTATGCAAATATGCTTTTCCATCTACATGTTTATATGATGCTATTATTTTCTTCCTGTACTTCAACCAAAACAGATCGCAGAAGATTGAATGTGTAAGCCAATAAGATAATCAAAAGATGTTTGCAAAACTATAAAACAATGCCAGTCTTCTCACTGCATTTTTTTGTTGTTGTTGTTCTGGAAAATGTAGTTATTTTTGATGAAAATATAATTCCTAACATAACGGAGTTAATTGTTATTTTAAATGAATTAATAACTTTAAAAAGTCTAATTTCTAATATGATATATATTGATAATACAGTCCACATAAAAACAAACTATTTGGGGTCTTTAATAATTTTTAAGAGTGTAAAGGGGTTCTAAGACCATAAAGTATGAGAATCGCTAGTATAGTTAAAAGAAGAGATATTATATGTGGTATGACTTTAGATGCATCGTTTAACCTATATGAGTCCCTAGGAAAAATAATAACTATCAAATAGGTTGTATTGAGGAACAAATGATATAACATATGTAAAGTACTTGCCAGTTGCCTTGTATGTGGAGGGTAATCAATAAACTTTTCCTTTATTGAGTGATTTTCTAGCTTTGCTTGCCCTAAATCCTTCAGGGTCAGCTCATTTAGATATGGTCAGGTATTGTGAAAAATATGCATCCACTATGTTGATATGCATATGAGATTTGTCCTAAAGTACATGAAACAATTTTCTTTGCTAAATCAGATCTCCAACTGGGACTTTGGTCATTTGGGTAAGTTCTACATTCTCTTCCAAGTAGGGAATTTTATTTGAGAAATCAAAAAGAAAGCAGAGTCTTAGAGCTAGTAAAGAAATCATAGAGGAAATTTTAAGTTTTCTCAAGCTGTCAGTGTGTTTCTATCAGCTACTCTTGTTCTTTCTGTCTCTGGTCAGTGTTGATGAAAAATTACTGCACAGATTTCTATCTCCTAAATATATAAAAGCCTTGCTTACCTCAAAAGGTTGTCCTCAGATGTCAATTGATAGTTTGTATTGATGGTGTAGGTCTCCTCTATTGTACTACCTTATGACTTTTAATTGATTATAATAAAACTGGGTAAACATTAATTGGCAGGTAGAAAAGCCATGTTTTTAGAGTATGAGAGCAACCTCTTTTTTCTTTTTAAGTTTCTAGAAAATAGTTTATTCATTCAGCAGGTTGAACTTACCAAGCAACAACTTTAGCTCAGCTGGGTGTCAGCATTTATTTTTATGATGTATGGGAGACTTGAAATGATGTGTGTGTGTTTACATGATTGCTTGAATTTCTTATTTGTTTCACAGTTGTTTTCAAAGGTATTAATAAATTAGATTTAGTGTAAAACTAACGGCTCCAACATAACCCCCTACACAAACACACACACACATTTGGATTAGTTTGTAGTACAGACTGAGTTTGGTGCCTTTCATATTTTCTCTAGCTTTTAGTTGTCTTTGATGCTTATTTGAATAGATTTATAATGTTTACAGTAAATGAGTTTTAATGTCTAGAGCAGTACTTTTCAAAATGTAATGTGCATGCAGATCAGCTGTATGTCTTGTTAAAGTTCACATTCTGATTCTGTGGGTTTAGGATGTGGTCAGAGGTTCTGCATTTCTAACAAGTTCATAGATACTGCCTATATTGCTGGTCCTCTGGACCACATATTGAATTAACAGAATTTGGAGAACAGTGAAGATTCAAACGTTAATAATATTGTCTATAGAACCAAAAGGTTGTATGAATGAATTAGAAAATGGATGTTTTTGGGGAATTTTTGGATTTTATTTTGAATTCTGAGAGAAAAGCTGTGTAAAGTGTTGACTCTTAAAATATGTAGATTTGGATGGCTGTGAATTGAGCCAAATGTGAATGGCTGTGAATTGCGGTAGTGGGGTCAGTGTGTGTGTGTGTGTGTGTGTGTGAGTCCTACGTGACTTGGTTTAGCTGGGTACTGTTTTTTTTTTGTTCAACTAGTGTGTCTTGTTGACAAAATTGTGCACAAGTAAAAGCAACATTCTGTTATGCTCAAATTGTTCACTAAAGTATCCATTACATGGGAACAAATTTGCATTTTTCAAAGCAAGCATTAGAGCAGAAGCGTGTTTATCATTGTACTGGAGGCCCTTGGCAGTTCAGTAAGGCAAGAAAAAGAAATAAAAAGCATAAAGGTTTGAAAGGATTTGCTGATTAGTTAGAAAGGATTTGCTGATTCCATGATTCTCTGTATAGGAAATCTTAAGGCAGCTATAAAAATACTGCTAGAACTAATGCGTCATTGGGTAAAGGTCAATATACACAAATCTCTTGGATTTTGATGTAAGAGCAACAAATGATTGGAAAATGAAATGTAAAAAGTAATTTCATTTATAGTAGCAGCCAAAAACAAAATACTCAAGCATAAATTTAACAAAAGATGTACAAGACCTCCGCACTGAAAACTAAAAATATTTATGAGAAATTTGAAAAGATCTAAATATAGGTATATCAGCATATTCATGGATTGGAAGGCTCAATATTGTTCTGAAGTCAGTTCTTCTCAAAGCAATCTGTAGATTCAACATAACTCTAATCAAAATACCAGCAAGCTTTTTGTAGAAATTTGGCAAATTAGTTTTAAAATATATATAGATGTGCAAATGATCTGGCATGGCCAATGCAATTTTGAAATAAACAAAAAAGAGCAAAACACTCCCTGATTTTAAGTCTTACTGAAAAGCCTCAGTAATCATTGTAGTGTGCTAGTGGGGTAGAGCTAGACAAATAGTTAAATAAGCAGAATAGAGTCCAGAAGTTGACCCACACCCCTGTAGTTATTTGATTTCTGACAAAGATGACAAGGTAAATTCGTGGAGAAAGGATAATGTTTCAATAAAAGACACTAGAAGAACTAGATATCTATTTCAAAAAACTAACAAGATCCTTTATGATCCTTGGCACTTACCCAACACCATGTACTGGTTAACTCCAAATCTACTATAGACCTAAACTCTAAAATATCTAGAAGAAAACATAGGACAAATTCTTAGTAACCTTAAAGCAGAATTTCTTAGGCAGGAAACAAAAAGCACTGACTGTAAATGGAAAACAGTTGATTAATTGGGCTTCATAGAAATTGAAACTTCTGTTTTTCAAAAGATTCCATTTAAGAAATGAAAAGACAAAACACAAAATGGGAGAAAATGTTCTCAGTGTCATTATCGAACAAAGGTCTTGTATTCAGAGTATATAAAAAAGGAAAACTTTTACAACTCAATCATAACAAATAACCCAATTAAAAGTGGACAAAAGACTTAACTAGATAAGTCAAAGATGAACATATGTGAACACCCAATAAGCACATAAAATGATGCTCAACATCTTTAGTTATTAGTGAAATGTAGATTAAAACTACACTAGATATTGCTGCATAGTCAATAGAATTACTAAAATTAAAAAGGCTGACAGTACCAGGTTTGAAGACACAGAGCAACCAGAACTCTCATACATTGCTAGTAGGAATGTAAAATCATACCTTTTGGAAAAGTTTGGCAGTTTTAAAATAAATTTAAACATACACTTGCTCTATGATGCAGCATTTGTATTCCAGGTATATACCCAAGAAAAATGGAAACATATGCCAAAAAAAGGACTTGTACACTAATGTTCATAGATACTTTATTTATAATAGCTGTAATTTTGATTCAAATTGTGGTGTATTCATTCAGTGGAATGCTACTTAGCAATAAAAAGGAACGAACTACTGATCCATTCATAACATGAGTGAATCTCAGAAGCAAAGTGTCACATACTGCTGTGGTTCTATTTATATGCTGTTCTGTTATTGGCAAAACTAGTCTATGGTGATACAGATCAGGTCACTGATTGCCTGGGGTGGGAATGAGGGAACTGATTGCAAAACGGGCATGAAGGAACTTTCTCAAGATGATGGTAATGTTCTATGTCTTGTTTGAGCTGACAGATACACAATGTCAAAACTCATTAACTGTAAATGTTTAAAATCTCTGCATTTTATTGTATGTGAATCATAACTCAATAAAGTTGACTTATAAAACATTTATTGGGAGAGGACAGAGAGGTGGGAAGAGGAGTCATGATCTTTGCATTATGGAGTTTTCATACTCAGGTAACATAAGGATTTGTCAATAGGCATTATAATATTGACAAATAAATGCTATTATGGAGTCAAGTATAAGGGCTTTGTGAACTTAACCCATACTTGGAGAGAGTAAGGAAAAGTTTCTTGGAGGAAGCAATGGAGAAGATGAAGATTGAGAAGTATTTTTTAGGCCAAGTGTGTTAAGTGGTTGGATAATAGACAAGAGGAAGAGTGCTCCAAGGAGAGGGAGCAGTTTGTACAGAAACACAGAAATGAGAGATTATGGCTAAAAGAACTGAAGCAATGTTTGAGAAGTTGACAGGTAATTAAGATAGTTGTAGCAGAGAATGTGTCTGTGCTGGGAGAGAGGGGTGGAGTGTGTGAAATGGCAGTGAGAGGTTATGCTGGAGAGGTTAGTAGAGCCCTAAGTCATTCAGAATCTTGAAGGCTTTAGAAGGAGTTTGATTTTATTGTAAACATACAGCTTTAAAGAGTAGTGAGAGGAAGATCACTCTGGCTCCAAATGTGAAAATAAAGGTGTTAAGACTGTAGGCATGGGGCCCAGTTACGAAGTTTTTCTGAAATCATCGGAGTTGCCAGTTTGTGCTAGAAATGTAGCATTGGGGATGTTGAGAAGTGATTGAATCCCAGGTCTGTTTAAGAGGTGAACTCAAAATAACTTGACTGGATGTAGGAGAAGAGAATAAGGAAGAGTCAGAGGGGATAACCATTAGTTTACTTTTGGATTTGTTGAGTTTCATATGCCTGGGGGACATGTGGGACATATCTGTTAGATTAATGGATTTACCGGTGTGAAGGATCTTGACTGGAGACAGATATTGGGATTTATTAGTCCATACATGGTATGGAGATAGGTATGCTTATTCAATGTGAGTATATGAAGTGAAAGAGTGAAGAGATTCTAGGCTAGAAACTTGAAAAGTACCAGCATTAAAGGAATGTCAAAGGAAGAGGCTATTGCAAAAGAGACTGAGAAGAAGAGATATGAGGAAAATCAGAAGAGTGTGATAGCAGAGAAACTTGTGGAAGACTGCTTCAAGAAGAATGATCATTGGTATTAGATGCTTGGTGAGGGCTCACAACAGTTAAAGACTGAAATTCCAGGTACCATTGCTGACCTTGAAGACACTAGTTTCATTGGAGTGGTAAAGGTAGCAGACAGATTGCAGTGGATTGATTAAGAGCTGAATGGCCTTTGTGAGTTGAACGTTGGCTGTGAAGGAAAGGGAAAGTCAGGGTCGAAAAAGTTTTTCTTTTTCTCTTTCTTTTCTTTTTTTTTTTTTTTTCAGTAGTCATTGTTTTATTTTTAAGATGGAAGAACACTGATGGGAGCAAGTAATTAGAAAATATTTAAAGATATTCTTACAGGAAGGGAGTGGGGGATAATTAATTGAGCTGGGTTCTAAACATCTAGCAAATTGGATTTCGGGCACAGGATAAGCAATAGCCCTTAGATTGTAACAGCAAAGAAGGAGATGATTGATTGTAGGTAACTTTGTTGATTGGATCTTAATAGAATTGGAAGATTTAAGAGATTTGAGCAATTTTTTAAAACTTGAGCATTGACTCAGTTAACCTTTTTCGTGGTATTCACTTCTCTCATCTTGAAACTGATACTTTGGAACCATTTGAAAAAATCTCCTTTCTCTCCTCCTCTCAATACCTCTCCTGCCCCTCCCGCAACACAGATACACCAAGGTAATCTTGTAAAGAATACTAGGTTTTTATAAAACTAAACTTTTTAACTGTGGTCTCATATTTTCCCTGTTAGAATGCTGAGTCTGTTAGAGGTGATTCAACAATAAAATAATAGTGCTCTGGATTGTCTACTACCAAATGATTGATCAGATTTTAGATTCTTTATGGGTCTTATGGAAAATTCTTTGCTTTGCTTTCTTGCCTTAATAGAGCACCATGAACTTGCAGTGTTACGGATAGAGTGAAAGTATTTTTTTTCCACTAACTTGTAAGTAGTTTTAGTTTAGTGCTGTTTGGTCATCTCTAGTGGGTCTGGACACATTCCAGTCTGGATTAATATTTTAGTTAAAGGCCACGGTAATAATATCTAAGTAAATGGAACCTTTCAGATCACTTCTATAAAAGTGAAATTAGATTTAGTTTATCAGGCATTCTGACCTGGAAGATTAATGAAAGCAAGTAAACATGGTGTCAAACTCGCTACCTTAATGCAAGCAAGCAAATGTGGTGTCAAATGCACTACGTTTATTTGCAAGAATTTGTTTGGACTGAAAAGATAGGCATTTATATACAACTGCTAATGTATGTAAGAAGAGATTAGAAATGTAATGAATCAAGAGTCTATTGGTGACTTTATTGTGAAACTTTTTAGAAAGACCCCTTCACTCCCATGCTAATCATGGGAAGAGGAGCATTTCATTAGTGGGAGGTGAGGGCAGTTTGGCTGAGACATCTGTCTCCTTATTCATTGCTACAATTGATTCAGCTGCTCTGACTGCCTAAATAGATATTTCCTTTTTCTGTTATTGCGCTTGCACATTTCCCCTGAGTTCATTTCACTAAAGAGTTCACTTCTCTCCTAGACAGGTAGAACATTCTTTGCTGAAGGGTAGGTATACCAAAATCTACACTCTTCTGTTAGATGTCTCATTTGGTAAAAGGTTAGTTATTTGTAACTGTCAGATATCAGTTAATAGATGTCAGCATTGGTTGAGCTTAGAGACCTACAGAGCAATGGAACTCTTGAGAAAAGTAAAACTTCAGCACCTTCTCTGGTTACAGGAGCTATTGGGATTAGTAGCCTAGGCTGAGGCAAAAAACACACCAAAAATATTTTTTGCAGCCTCCTCAAGCCACTGTGTTGAGAGCTCTTAACTCCTTTTTTCATAACCAGTTTGTATAATATTTTAAGAAATTCTTTAAATCTACTTTTTGTTTAAGAAGTAAAATTTTTCTTCCAGTTCCTTTTGTACTAAAATAAACAAGAATTTCATTTATGTATTTTCTCCCTAAAAGTACTTAAGTTAAATAGGTGGTGAACTGAAACTATTTGAAAATGGTATTTTCTTTGGAATATGAACATTCATATTTTCAGCCATGCATTTATAATTGAACCAAATAATCTATTGTACAATAAGAGAATTGTACAGTTCCTGAAAAACTTTTAATTTTATAAATCAGGTATGCCATATTCAAAATTTTCTAGACATATTGTGTTCTATATTTATAGTATACTAGAACTTCTCTTTTTCAATTTGATGAACTTTTTATTTTTTTGAATATTGATTTATAGACCTGAAATGGAAAACAGTTGACCTTAGCCATCATAATGTGAATCCATTTGAATATAATAGAGTTGATATGAAATATATTTAATTCATTGTCCTGGCCAGGAACCCAGAACAAATCCCCTCAGTCTACCTTAAGCAAAGGAAATATTACTGATTGTAAAGTCAAGTAAAGCAGCCCTCCTCTCCCTCTCAACTGCTCCTATCCCCTCCCATCTTTCATTTCTGCCTTTCTCTCTCTCATATGCATTCTTCTGTTTTTGTGATCAAGTCTCTAAGGCCTTTGTATGCCAGTCTGGAAACATCCACCCCTATTCTTTATGGCTTTTGGTTCAAGAGCACCACAAATCTGGAGTCTGTGTTTACCTGAAGAGATAATTTGATTAGCTTATCTTGGATCAGGTATTCACCTCTGTTTCAGGCTACTGTGGCTCACCATTTACTCAGTAGAGGCTAATTTCAAACTCTATGAAAACAGACCGAGATATGAGCAGGGCAGGCAAATTATTAAGTCTCTCCTCTATTGTTAATTCCTGATGATTTGCATTTAAAAAAATCTACTTTAGGGACTAGCCATAGGTGGTTTGGCATCGTTTCTCTTGGTAGAGAGATATCTACTATAAGTTTCACAGTCATCCAGCAGCTTTGTTGTATTTCTCCCCCCATTTTCTGTATCACAGTTCCATAGCATGTATAATTGAATATTGTCTATTAATACAGTAACTTGAGTAGACTATAAATAAATGCTGTTTTCTGCCATTATTATGTAACTCAGTTTTTGTTAAAGGACTTATGAACAATAACTTTTTGTAAAATAATGTTCGATTGTAATGATTATCTAAATGTTTAGGTCTTAGACAAGAAGTAGTATTGTACAGTGATTAAGAGCTAGGACTCGTGAGTCAGACTAGGTTTAAATCCTAGCTCTGCCACTTGCAACTGTATAACCACTCTATCCACTCTTTGAGCCTGTTTCTGTTTGCTAAAGCTTCCAGAATGCAATATACCAGAAATGGATTGGCTTTTTTGATGGAGATTAGGTTGCAAATTTACAGTTCTACATTCTAATTGGAAAATATCCAAATTAAGGCATCAAGAGGTAGATACTTTCTTTGAGGAAAGGCCGAAGGCATCTGTGGTTCCTCTCTCACATTGGAAGGCACATGGCTGGCTCTGCTGATCCTTCTCTCCTGGGTTTAGCTTCTGGTTTCAGTGGCTTTCTCCAAAATGCCTCTGGACTTCTGTCTCAGCTTCTCTGAGCTCTCTCCAAAATGTCTCTGCCTTTTATCCTCCCATAAAGGACTCCGGCAAGGGGATTAAGACCAACCCACCTTCAACGGATGGGGTCACATTTCCAGGAAGACAATCTAATCAAAAGATCCCACCCTGAATAGGTCTGCCCCCACAAGATTGTCTTAAAAGAACATAGGCTTTTCTGGGTTACATAACAGATCCAAACCAGCACAGAGCCCTAATTTTTTTCATATGTAAATAGGAATAATAATATTGTTTACCTCAAGAATTGTCATGGGGCTTGAATTAGATAATCCATATGAAAAGTCTTAGTACAATGTTCAATAAATTTTAGGTATTATTGTTATCATTGTTTTTTGTTTTTTAGTTAAAATCATGTTAGTCATCTCATTTACATAATTGCTTATCTGTTCAATGATTGGTGCCTCAATTGCCTAAAAGATGTAGTGAAAGTATTTGTTGTAAATTTAGCTACTTTTTAGCAGCTTTTTGAGGTCTAATTGACCTATAATAATAAACTTCAGATATTCATTGTGTTCAGTTTGATAAGCTTACACCACAATTTGTTTATCCAGTCACCTATTTTAAGAAATGATGAAATTGTTTTCCAGAGTACTTGTCCCATTTTACATTCCTATCAGTAGTATATGAAAGTTCCATTCCACATCCTTGTCAGCACTTGGTATGATTTGTCAGAAAGATAGTTCTAAAATTACTACCTTTTAATGCCTTTTTCCATGTTGTTATAAACACATATGGTATTACATAAAAGCTATTTGGAAAATGTACACATGTGCCAAAGAGCTAAAGACATTTAATTAAGTTAATTTAAAAAGTATTTGGAGTTGTGCTGAAATCTCTTTTGGGGATGCTAAGAGATGATTTGTTAAAAATATTGGGAAATTGAGGGGATGCATTTCTCCTTTTAAAAAGCTAATTTTCTAATGTGTGTTCCTATTTTCTTTTGATAGAGTTTTCCAGAAAAGGACCTTCTGCACTGTCCATCTAAGGATGCAATTGAAGCTCATTTTATGTCTTGTATGAAAGAAGCTGATGCTTTAAAGCATAAAAGTCAAGTAATCAATGAAATGCAGAAAAAAGATCATAAACAGCTCTGGATGGGATTACAAAATGGTAAATACAGCAGCATTTAATTTCATAGTAACATGATTTAACTGTATGATGTAAACGTAACCATGAAGTGATTAGTGCATCTTAATATTGGTGTTACAAGTTTAAATTCCAGTCTCCAAGCCCAAAATTTTGCAAAGAAGCGACCTTTACTTACTCCTCACATTGTACCCTCCCAAATCCCTCTGTTTGTGGAGTCCGTAGCATTAGACTGAGCACTTTGCCCACAATATATGACCTTGACAATGTACCGAGGTACTTCCACTTTGGTGGAACCCGAACTTCAACCTCTGCTTTTTTGGCACAGTATGGCTGTTGCTTTATGCTTGGATTCTGTCTCCTTGCTGGGATTTATAAAATACAACCACATAAAGCTAGGGGGAGTCTGGAGCTCACCTCTGTGTTCCCCATCTTTTGGAGTCCATAGTGCCTTAATATTGCCTGTATTAGTTGTCCTCCAATCCTTTAAACACTTGTTTTATATTCAGACAGTCCTTATTTTGCACAGTTCAAATATGCGTGAATTTCGTTTACCATGTGTTTTGCTAGTGTTGCTGTTATGCAAAATACCAGAAATGGATTGGTTTTTATAAAGGGGATTTATTAGGTAACAAAGTTACAGTTTTAAGGCTGTGAAAATGCCCAAATTAAGATAACAAGAGGATACCTTCACTGAAGAATGGCCGATGGTGTCCAGGATACCTCTTGTCAGCTAGGAGGGCACATGGCTGGTGTCTGCTGGTCCTTTGCTCCTGGGTTGTGTTTCAAAGTGGCTTTCTCCAAAAGGTCTCTGGGCTTTTGTCTTAGCTCCTGTCTCTCAGCTCCTGTGCATACTTGTTTCTTTCTCCCAGGGCATTTCTCTCTTAAGTGACTGGGGGACCTCTCTTAGCTTCTCTGGAGCAAACTCGGGGCTTCATCTCTTAGCTTAGCATCTCTGAAGTTCTTTTGTCTGTATCTCCAAGCATCTCCAAGTGTCAGGAAACATCTGGGGTCTGTATCGACTCTTAGTTTCTCTCTCAAATACTCTAGTGAAGTAATCAAGACCCACACTGAATGGGCGGGGCCACACCTCCATCAAAAATTCAGTCACAGCTTCCACCCTAATCAACAGACTAATCAGTCTTCCCTCACAAGACTGCATTAAAGAATAGGGGGGACATAATTTTCTGGGGGACATAATATATCCAAACCAGCACACCAGGTTTTGGTTAAATAACACCAATTCCCCAACAACATGGTTCAAATTGCAGTTACTGTGGTGTATTATCTGAACAATTACATAAAGTACAAACTTATTGTTAGCTCTTCAGTCCACAAGTCATTATTTTACAAGGCTATGAGCATCATATCAGTGACCAATCACTTCACTTCTTTCAAAGTCATCACTGTATATCTGTCACTCAGTTCATCCACATTCAGGAAGGTGTGTAGTTACATTACTTCCTTGTCTCCCAGCAAAAAACTCCTGACATTTTATAAAAATGGGTAACTGAAAGGGAGAATTGGGCAACAAAGATGAAAGTGCAGCAGAGAAACAGAAAGTGATAATGCTGGAAGTAAAATTTGATTAGAATGTAATGGAGGTACAGAAGAAATAGCTGACTGTGGGAATGTTGACCCTGCCGTGGTTCAGGAGAATCTAGATATGCAGCTAGAAGAACTTAGTGAAGGGAATGTATTGACATAAATGAAGAAAGTGGTTATGAGGAAAAGGATGAAGATGTCCCAGAGGAAGTGACTCTGGCAAAAACCTTCACAATAAGGAACTCTCAGAGATATTTTATGACATTGAAAGCACAAAGGATATAAAATACTGAAAATCGATCCAGATTTAGAAAGGAGTATGAGAGTTTGCCAAGTCATAGAAAAGATGCTTGCTTTTAAGTTATAAATTAAGAAAGCAAGCACGATTCAAACTACACTTAAGTTTTTTAAAATGAAACACTTTTAATTCTTAATGTTTCTAATGTTCTAAATTACAGTGTACTAGGTTTCCCTTATGCAAGCTCCAGCTAGACATCCCAAATGGCCACAGTATGCCATGCCCTTACCAAAAGTAGTTCCCAAATACTTAGGTCCCTACCTAAGATTGAATAAAAGATTCACTCACTAAGTTTTATGTCTCAGAATCTTAAATCCACCAGAGTGTTCCTGTACCAGACAAGTCCTAAAACCCAGGGGCAATAACCTCTGTAAGATCAGCAATTAGATGCAGCCCCCTCCCCATACTGTCAACACCCCCTTCCAATATGAACAAGTTAGGGTGCTTACTGCCTAGACACCCCTGAAGATTGCGAAAGAGATTGAGAGGAAGGGGTAGCAACACACAAGATAAGACTGAACAAAGGTCAATGAATAATGAAACTTTATATAATTACATATATATATATTTTTGGATGCTGGAGTGTTGGAATGGCTGGAAGGAGGTAAATGGCATGGTGGAACTGTAGCCTGTAACATCCTTTGGGATTTGCTCTATAGCTGCTCACTGAATTGTGTCTTGAAGGTCTTCACCTTTCTGTTATATACCTTATATTGCATAATAAGGAAAGAACTGAAATTGTGGAACTGTAACCCCTAACAATTTTTGAAATTACCTAGAAGACTGCTTGTTGAGCTGTATATCAAGGGATGACACCTTTCTGTATGTATGTTATATTTTACAATAATGGAAATGGCTGAAGTTGTGGAAGTGTGATTCATGACATTGTTTGAAATTTGTTCTCTAACTGCTTGTGAAATTGTACATTGAAAGTTGTCACTGTTATGTATATGTTAAAGTTCACAATAAAAAGAAAAAGAAAAAAATTACAGTGTACTAAATAAATATTAGTTTTACTTTTTAAAAATTTTCTTACACATTTATAATAGTATTTTGACATAATTTTTTAAAGATTGCAGAACAATCATAATTGTTAAGATCAGTTGGCATAATTTCAGCTTAGTGTCATTGTTCTAGTCCTGTATTTCTGTGTAATGTGAGGACTGCCTATATTTTGTCCATCTTTGATAGTTGCTTTCAGTCAAGGAGTTAGTCCAATATAAGCTACGTTTTCGTGACAGAACTAGAATAAAATAGAAGAATCCCTCTCCACCCCACTCTTGAAAACAGCAAAACACAGGATATCTGTGACCTAAATAGCACAAAAGGCACGTATTTTATGACAATGTGTACTGTAAAATTTTCTCATTTCTTTATTCTTTACATTTCATGGAGTTGTTCCTTAGTTTTTTGTTTTTATATCTAGCTTTCCCTTACTAGATTATAAGCTTCACAATGGCAGGCCCCAGGCCTTTCCTTTCATCTCTGTTGCTTTAAGAAGGTGTATTTTTTCCTTTTTCTTGTTGGCTATTTGATATTTTTGGTGACTTGTGAATAAGAAGATAGCCTAAAGGGAAGAAGTGAAGGGATCATGTAAAGAAAAAAGGGGTCTCAGAGTAATTTGGCTTCAGGATCAAATTGACGTATATAATTTAAATGGCTAGATAGGTAGATGTTCTTGAATATGAAAAAGAGTGTGAATGTGTTGAGTCTGTTTTCATGAGCTCAGGGATTCAACAGAGGATTCTAAAAATGATTGAAATAGTTCAGTTGGGACATTGGAGGATTGGATATGGAGGGTTATGGTTAAGAGTTGTAAAAAGAACAGGGACCTGGTATTTAGTCTCATCTCTACTAGTAGCTCCTGAGGGCAAGTTACTCAACCACTTTGAGCTTCAGTTTTTTAATTTTTAAAACAAAAGAATGAATATCTAGTATGTTGTCTTACAGATGTCTGTAGAGACTTTAAGGAAATACTAACAGTTTATGTGAAAGTGTTTGAAAGGAAGTAAAGCCGTCTTGAGGAAAGAAATTATTGAGAAGCCAATTTGAGATTCTAGAATAGGGGTTGGCATACTCTGATCACAGGCCAGCCACATATTTTTGTAAATAAAGCTATACCCATTCATTTATGTATTATCTGTGGCTGCTGTTAAATAGTTCTGTTAAGAGACCATGCAGCCCTCATGTCTGAAATATGTACTACCTGCCTGGCCCTTTAAGAAAAAGTTTGCCAAACCCTTGAAGGCTGACCAAACCATAGCTTATATTTATCATGTGTCAGACTTTGCTTAATTACTGCCTTCATGGCTATTTTTTTAGGCATAAAATTCTTTTTTTCCTATTTCTGCTTTAGCTCATATTCTTTGTTGGATATGTGACTATTGTAAAGTTAACTTAATTTTATTAATTTTCAGGTGGGGTTGCTCATTAAATCTGACTTAATGGCATGTGGTTAAAATATACTTTATTCCATTTTTATTTCGGCTATAAATTATTTTTGTAGCTATCAAGTTTTGATTTGTTGTAGTGATTGAACTTACACCATTCATAGTGTTATGAGTGTGGATCTAAAGACCTTGGCATTTTATTTTCTATTTTTTGAAAATTAAAATATTCATTTGGGAAATCTTCAGCTAAGTAAATGTTGTTTGTGGAAAATATATTTTGGAGTAACATGCTGAATGTTACTGAAGGTAATTGGTGAAAGGTGGGTGTGGTTCATTCTGTTGCTTCTGCCTGGAATGCCCTTTTCCTACTTATTTTGACTCTACTTTAACTGTACTCATGTTTTAATGCTTACCTCTTTTTTTATCTTCTATGTGAAGCCTTCCCTTTTTCCTTTGCTTATATAGTCAGATATTTATTGAATACCTAATGTGTCTGACACTGTGTTAGGTGCTAGCGATCATTCAGCAGTTTCAGAACAAAGGTGTCTTGTGTTTTCATGGAGCATTGACTAGCGGAGACAGAACTATTTATCCTTTCATCCTATCATGGCTACTTCTCCATAATAGATGTTTTTGCTTTTGTATTTTATCACACTCTAGTATAGTTATGTGGTTTACATATTGTGCTAGAATATAAATTTCTCCTGGTCAGATTATATCATATATTTTGTATCTCCAGCATCTAGTAGAGTCTTAGACATAAAAGAGACAAAATAAATATTCACTAAATCACTCTTTTATTCTTTTCTAAAACTGCAAGTAAATGATATTAACAGCTTTTCATAAATACTTTAATATTAGTATACAGTAGAGGATAAGTGCCTTGTTTGAATTTATTTATGGCAGTGGATTTTAGGTTTGGTAATTTTCTTGAAAAAGAAGATCCTATAAATTTGTGAAGTCAGAGATATTTTATCTTTTGGTTAGCATGATTGTAAATTTGTCACAATTGAGACATAGCAGATGGTAAATTTATTTCATTCAGAACTGCACCTGTAGAGCATAATGACTAATGATTTAAACAATTTTTGAATGCTTTCAAATGCTAATTTTAATTTCACAGATCTCTGTGAAAGAGAAATAAGAAAAGCTTATGAAACCAAGAAAACTCATTTAAGACATACTGTGCCTTTCAGTATTTTTTGTAGGTTTTCATTTTAGATATAAAAATATTTAACCTCCCTGTGAAACAAAGTCAATGACCACAAAAAAAGAAAAGAAAGTAGCATTTTTATTATTTATAAGGCAGTTGCCATACATGTGTAGGCTATTTTTTGTATTGAATGTTGAACTATTTTTCCCATAAGTTAGAGATTTGAGAAAATCACAAAAATATGTTTTGAACATAATATGACTCAAGTTTTCAGTCTTTTGTCAATTTATATTAATAATTATTTAGAAAGGGATGGCAATAAACTCAGTTAACCTTCAAATAAAGGCAAGATTTGACTGCTAAATATGTTGAAAATTTACATTGTTTCTAAATTGTGGTTAATCTTTTTGAGCTAATTAATTTTTAGAGACATCTATTATTTGAAAGTGTCATTTTAACTTAAAAATGGTTTCTAAGAGGGATAGTAATTAGCCTAATGTGATTTTATAACAAGTCATAGCATTTTGAAAATATATTTGGTAAGTAATGAAAAAGATAAATGCAATTGTTGCTCCTTGGAAACTGATGGGTTGTAATTGCCTTGCTTTGGTTTATTTTTAATTCATTGTGTATTGTAGAATAAGTATTGATTGAGTATATTGGTCTGAGAAGGAGCATTGGACCTGATGTATTCTTTGCTGTCTCTCTTATTAGTTATGTGTCCCTGACAAATCACTTTTCTCTCTAAGCTGGAGTTTCCTTGTGGTAATACCTCACAAGGCTCAAATTCAAGGGTATAAAAAGGTCACATAATTCTGATGATAGATATTCTCAGTTGGTTACAGAAGGACTTCCTAGAAGAATAATTATTGTTAATAGGTGGTATGGAAGGAGATTCCTACCTAGAATTATCAGTAAGTGGCATAAAGTATACTACTCTTGAACCTTTTTGCCTCAATGAAGGGTCAGTATTTGTTCAGCTTCTTTGTTTTAAAGTTTTTCTTCAGTAAAATTAAGATTTTTGCAAGTCATGAGAACACTGAGATCACATTGAGCATGTAGAAAATTTTTAAAGATTTTAATATGGAAAATTTCAAATGTAAACATTGCAGAGAAAATAGTATAATGAACCCTCATGTAACCATCACCTGTCCTCAGCAGTTATCTATATATGGCAAGTCTTGTTTCATCTGTTATCTTCTTTTCCCATTTTGAGTTTGTAGACATTTTTATTCTTTCATCCAGTGTCACACATATTACTCACATATTTATATTCTTCACAGATTTTATACTTTGGTATTCAAGTAAGTCTTGGGAACAACATTGGTTATAGGAGAATCATGCCCAGAGCCTGATAGTGTGGTTTAAGCAATAACAATAGCCAGCCATGTGCCAAGCACTTTGCCTAATCACAGGGGACACAAGTTGGGTGTATGTGAGTGAAACAAGCATGGAATTTACAGTCTAGTGGAGGAGACAGACATTAAACTGATAGCCTTTAAATAATTACATTTATATTTGGAGTTTTAGAGGAAGGGATAGTTGATGCAGAGGGAATGACCCAGACTAGGCTCAGAAGTGGAAAAGAGCTTAAATAACTTCTGGGAGCTGAGAGAAGGCCAGCTTAACTAGGGCATGGTGTTCAAGATTGAGAGAGGCAAATAGATAACACTGGAAGTTAGAGACCCTATCTATTCAGAGCCTTTTGGGTCATTTTAATGATAGTGGGCGTAAGGGACAATTGCAAGATTTTAAGAAGGAATGTAACAAAATTAGATTTTCCTTTTTAAGAGATCCCTTTGACTACAGTATGGTTCATGGATGAGAAAGGGGCAAATATGGATTTTAAAACCAAGTAGGAGTCCATACCAGTCAATGGTCGAGTGAAAGATGGTAATTGTTAAGGCCACAGTGGTGACCTTGGGAGTAAAGAGACATGGGCAGATTTGAAAAATATTTCAGATGTAGAATAATAGGATTTAATGTAAGATAAACCACTTTTTTGATAGCCAGTCCTTTAATAGTATCATAAAAGGAATATAGGTTACTTTGATACCCTACATATTTTCAAATTTATGCTAATTTCTAATTATTTTGCTTCCTGAATGCTCATTATTTTGCTAGGGATTGATGTTGAATTTACCAGTCAATAAAATGCATTTGCATTTTTAAATTGAAACATATGCCTGTCTCCTGACCTCTGGTACCTCTTCCATTTTCCCTTGTTTCATGAGATTAAAGACATTGGTTCTGTAATCATATCTTTATTTTTTTTTAGTGCCCTCTGAAATAATTCCCATTTATTTGAAGATTTGCATTAATTTAGACCAGCAGAGTATCTGCCATTACCTGAGCCTGTCTAAGCATCATTTTACCATTGCTGTATGTTTTCACCCTTTTCTCTTTGAAGACCATTCTGTACTTGGAGAAAATGGGAGTTAAACAGAGGTTGAATGGTTGAGCTTTCTGTCATCTGTTAATATGATACCACCTTCCCCAGTGTTTTTTACGCATTCCTTTTTTCTTACCCAAACACAGTTTATGAAGTTCATTTTGTTTTTCTTATTACTTTTTACAAGCCTCTTCTCATGCTTGGTGTAAGCCACTGTTCTAACATGTTCTTGCTGTAACTTGGTTCATAATGTTGTACATTTGTTATAATTAATCAACCAATATTGTTACATTATTAATTTAAGTCCATAGTTTACATTAGGGTTCACTCTGTGTGTTATATAATTCTGTAGGTTTTGACAAATGCATAATGTCATGTATCCACCATTATAGTAGTATCACACAGAATATTTTCACTGCCCTAAAAATACACTGTGTCCACTGATTCATCCCCTACCCCCAACCCCTGGCACCCACTGGACTTTTTAGTGCCTCTGTAGTTTTGCCTTTTCCAGAATGTCTTATAGTTGGAATCATACAGTTTGTAGCTTTTTCATACTAGGTGTCTTTCACTTACAAGTATGCATTTAAGGTTCCTCCATGTCTTTTTGTAGCTTGATAGCTCATTTCTCCTTATCTGTTGTATGGATGTACCACATTTGCTTATCCATTCGCTATTGAAGGCTTTCGATTTTTGACATTTGCAAATAAACCTAGTATAAACATTTGTGTGCAGGTTTTTGAATGAACATAACTTTTCAGCTCATTTGGGGAAATATGTAGGAGTGCAGTTCCTGGATTGCATGGTAAGCCTATAGTTAGCTTTATTCCAAACTGTCTTCTCAAGTGGCTTTACCATTTTGCATTCCCACCAACAATGAATGACAGTTCCTGTTGCTCCACATCCTCCCCAGCATTTGATGTTGTCAGTATTTTGAATTTTAGCCTTTTAGGTGTCTTGTGGTATCTTGTTTTAATTTGCAGTTCCCTAATGACATAGGATTTTGAGCATCTTTTCAGATTCTTATTTACCATTTGTGTACGTTTTGGGGGGAGGTGTCTGTTCATATCTTTTGCCCATTTTATAAGTTTATCTTCTTACCATTGAGTTTTGATAGTTCTTTGTGTATTTTGGTTATAAGATACGTGTTTTGCAAATGTTTTCTCCCAGTCTGTGGATTGTCTTTTCATTTTCTTAATAGTGTCTTTTGCAAAGCAGAAGTAATTAAATTTTAATGAAGTCTAGTGTAACAGATTTTTTTTTTTTTTCCTTTCATGGATCATGCTTCTGGTGTTGTGCTTAAAAAGTCATCACCACACCCAGGGTCACTCATATTTTCTGTTATCTTCTAGAAGTTGTATAGTTTTGAATTTTACATTTAGGTCTATGATCCACTTTGAGTTAATTTTTCTAAAAGTTGTAAGGTCTGTGTCCGTATTCATTTTTTTGTATGTGATATCCAGTTGTTCCAGCACCTAGTTGTTGAAAAGACTATCCTCATTCTGTTAAATTGCCTTTGCTGCTTTGTCAAAAGATAAGTTGACTGTATTTATTTAGGTTTAGTTCTAGTTTCTCTTTTTTGTTCCATTTGATATATTTTTATCTATTCTTTTAACCAAATAACCACATTTTCTTGACCATTTTACCTTTATAGGAAGTGTTGAAGTCAAATTGTGTCAGTCCTCCAACTCTGATCTCTTTAGTATTACAATGGCTATTCTTGGTCTTTTTCTTTTCCATGTAAAAGAATCAGTTTGTCAGTATTCACAACATAACTTTCTGGGATTTTGATTGGGGATTGCATTGAATCTTGGGAAGAATTGACGTCTTTCTTTTTATCCTTTCTCCCTGGCAGTTCTCATGACCTTTCACTTTTTTCCCCACTTGGAAGACTACTTTGTATTGATAGCAGTTTTCATTGGTCTCTGGCCTTCTTTGATTCCCTTAGATGCAGTTCCTTTTGTCTGAGATGTTCTCCTGCTTATATTTAGAGACTTCTTTAAATAGAAAGAAAATACAACAACCTTTCAGTCTAGTTTTATACTTAGCCTACAAAGTTTCTTGAATTGGATGGGGAGTGGAGGAACCATACTTGGACCATCATGAGTGATAAGAGTTGGCTGTGTAATTTCTAGGATTGTCTAAAGGCATTTTCTGGTTGGATCAGTATTTACTGCTGTCAGGTGGATCAGTATTTACTGCTGTCAGGTAGATTTTTAAAATTAATTTGTTAACCAGCTTTTAGGATGTGTATATTATCATCATTTACTTAACATTTACATGGTGTTTTACATTTTATAAAGTGGACTTACATAACTTTTTTTAAAAATCTCTTTTTGTCTTTATAACAGCTCTGTAAATTTATTATTATCCTATTTTGCAACTGGGGAAACAGTTGTTGAGCAATCTGTTAGATCTCAGAGCAGTTCATTTAAAAGTGGGTCTTGGAGAGGAGCTAAGATGGTGGTGTAGAGAGGAGTGGAAGCCAGTTACTCTCCCTGGAATAATTCATAAATGACAGAAAAATTATTAAATAACCTGGAATAACTGCGGGAAGACAGACATGACTGTCCACTCATCATACACCAACCTGAATTGGGAGGAACGCCCGAGATCACAGCATAAAATCTGTTAAGTAAAAACTGCAGACCCACATCGAAAGCCGAGAGCCCCTCCCTACAGAAGCCTCACGGTGCTAGAGAGCAGAACTCTCTGAACAAGCGAGTCTACCACAGCCCAGCTCCAGCTGGGGTTTTAATGTTAACAGCTCAATACAGACAGCAAATCCCCAACAAGCAGACAGAGGCTTTTGGTGATGACTGACCTTGGGAGAGTCAGGGGACATATCTGTCTCAGGTGACGGGTGAATCTGGGGGCTTTCTGTTCCTTTCTCTCTCTCTCAGTCTGGGTGGCTCAGTGGAGAAAGCCTCAGCCGTTTTCACCTCGCAGTGCTTTGCAGTAGAGAAAGCCTCAGCCATTTTAAAATCGCAGCACTCTGACCCAGACAAGGGTGGAGATAGCAGAGTCAGAGAAACAAAGAATCTATTTATATGCAAATGACCTCTCTCTAGGGGGCATAGCTTCCCAAGAGGAAAGAGGAGAGGCCCAGCTCTACTACCTGCCTTACATTCAGAACCAGACCCCGGAGCCTGGGGGAGGAGAGCCGCAGGCCACACCCCCTTACACCAGCCTGGAGTGACAGTCTGACAGGCACCACCTGTTGGGCAGAAAAGCACAGGGTGTGTCAATCCTCTAAGACACACCATCACTGAATACTGAATATTTCCTCCTCCTGTGACCTGAGCTTATTCTCGTCTGGGAAAACCTGATTGGGGTGGCCTAGAAAGTCAGATGCCTAGATAACAGAAAACTACAACCTACACTAAGAAGAAAAAGTTATGGCCCAGTCAAAGGAACAAACTTACACTTCAACTGAGTTACAGGAATTTAAACAACTAATGCTAAATCAATTAAAAAAGTTTAGAGAAGATATGGCAAAAGAGATAAAGGCTATAAAGAAAACAATGGGCATACATAAGGCAGAAATCAAAAGTTCAAAAAAACAACTGGCAGAATCTATGGATAATGAAAGGCACAACACAAGAGATGAAAGACACAATGGAAACATACAACAGCAGATCTCAAGAGGCAGAAGAAAACACTCAGGAACTGGAGAACAAAACACCTGAAAGCCTACATGCAAAGGAGCTGATGGAGAAAAGAATGGAAAAATATGAGCAACGTCTCCAGGAACTTAAGGACGAGATGAAATGCAAGAGTGTACATATCATTGGTGTCCCAGAAGGAGAAGGGAAGGGAAAAGGGGCAGAAGCAATAATAGAGGCAATAATCAATGAAAATTTCCCATCTCTTATGAAAGACATAAAATTACAGATCCATGAAGTGCAGCGTACTCCAAATAGAATAGATCTGAATAGGCCTACGCCAAGACACTTAATAATCAGATTATCAAATGTCAAAGATAAAGAGAGAATCCTGAAAGCAGCAAGAGAAAAGCATTCCATCACATACAAAGGAAGCTTAATAAGACTATGTGCGGATCTCTCAGCAGAAACCATGGAGGCAAGGAGGAAGTGGTGTGATATATTTAAGATACTGAAAGAGAAAAAACACCAACCAAGAATCCTCTATCCAGCAAAACTGTCCTTCAAATATGAGGGAGAGCTCAAAATATTTTCAACAAACAGACAATGAGAGACTTTGTGAACAAGACACCTGCCCTACAGGAAATACTAAAGGGAGCACTACAGGGTGATAGGAGAAGACAGGAGTGAGAGGTTTGGAACACAATTTTGGTAGATGGTAGCACAGCAATGTAAGTAAACTGAACAAAGATAACTATGAATCTGGTTGAGAGAGGAAGGTTGGGAGCATGTGGAACACTAGAAGAAGGGAGGAAAGATTAAGACTGGGACTGTGTAACTCGGTGAAACCTAGAGTGTTCAACAATTGTGATAAAATGTACAAATATGTTCTTTCACAAGGGAGAACAAGCGAATGTCAACCTTACAAGGTGTTAAAAATGAGGAGGTATTGGGGGAGTGATGCAATCAACGTAAACTAGAGACTATAATTAACAGAGTCATTGTTTTATGCCCCCTTTAATGTAACAAAGGCGATATACCAAGGTAAATGCAGATAAGGGGAGGGATAGGGGAGGGATGTGAGACACTTGACATTGGTGGTGTTGTCTGACTCTTTTATTCTACTTTGATTTAAGGTTATCTTTCCTTTTGCTGCTTCCTAGCTGTCATGTTTTTTTCTTTCCTCTTTCTTTTCTCTTTTTCTTTTGCCTCTCTACCTTCTTTGACTCTTCCTCCTGTTTTGTGGAAGAAATGTAGATGCCCTTATATAGATGGTGGTGAACACATAAATATGTGACTATGCAGGGAACCATCGATTGTTTACTTAGGATGGAATGTATGGCATGTGAACAAAACCATCTAAAAAAAAAAAAAATGGGTTGATGACGAAACCTTGAGGGCAATATACTGAGTGTAATAAGCCGGACACATAAGGACAAATATTGCAGGGTCTCACTGATAAGAACTAATTATAATATGTAAACTCATAGACATGAACTATAAGTTACCAAGATATAGAATGAGGCTAAAGAATGGGGAGTGGTTGCTTAGTATGAACAGGATGTTCAACTAGGATGAAGTTTAACACTTGGAAATGAACAGAGGCGCGGTAGTGCATTGTGAGAATAACTAACAGTGCTGAATGATGTGTAAATGAGGTGGAAAGGGGAAGCTCAGAGTCATATATGTCACCAGAAGGAAAGTTGGAGGTCAAAAAGATGGGAATATATAAAACTGAATCCTATGGTGGGGCAATGTCTGTGATTAACTGTACAAATATTAGAAGTGTCTTACATGAACCAGAACAAGTGTACGACAATACAACTAGAAGTTAATAATAGAGGGACATATAGGGGAAAAATATATACCTATTGCAAACTAGATACTACAGTCAGTAGTATTTCAGTGTTCTTTCATAAACAGTAACAAATGTACTATACTAATACTATGAGTCAACAATAGAGGGGGGGTGGTTAGGGATATGGGAGGATTTGAGTTTCCTTTTATTTATTTATTTTTTTCTTCTTTGTCTTTATTTCTTATCTAGAATAATGAAAAGTTTCTAAAAATTGGACAAAAATTAATTGTGATGGATGCACAGCTGTATGAGGGTATCAGGGGCAATTGATTATACACTTTGCATCTTTGGATAATTGTATGGTATGTGAACAGTCTCAATAAAAATTAAAATTAAAAAAAAAAAAACAAAAAACAAAAAACAAAAAACAGGACCCAGCCAAATTTAACCTTGTATGTTTAGACAGCAAAGACCACCATTTGAAGAGATGGTCCTGATCACTGCAAAAGAAAGACTGGCAACTTTTTATGTAAAGACCAGATAATAAATATTTCAGGCTTTGCAGACCAGACAGAGTCTATCACAAACTAAATCAATTCTGCTGTTGTAGTTGTGAAAGCAGCCACAGACAATTTCTAAGAGAATGGGAGTGACTGTGTTCCAATAAAACTTTTTTATTAAAAAAAAAAAAAAGTGGGTCTTGTACAATTTTTTAAGAAAGTTACTTAAAGCAAATTTGTAACTGCTTGAACATTCAATTAAGTTTTACTTTGGAACAAACAAGCATTTTACTATATACATTACATGTTTCAAATCAGTCTCTCAGTGTTCTACTTTCTGTAATTAAAATAATGGTGGAAATCTTAAAAAGTCTATGCGTTTGGCTTTTTGACATAAGGCCATAAAGGTAATTTGCTAGGCTTCTGGAGAAAGATTGCTCTTTAAGTTACATGATTTAAATGAATAAATAAATTTTGTGATAATTTGGATCATAGTCTCTTATAGGTGCTTTGGATAGACTTGGCAGTAAATATAGATAATAAAACAGTAAAAATTTTTGGAGAGTTATTTCACAATACAGTAAAAATTATACTAAGATAGGCTTGTTGGCAAGAATCTGTTAATAACAGTGAATGGTCATATATCCCAGAGTTAAAAAATGATAGGGAATACATTGTTGCAAATGAGATTCAGTTGATATACTTATAAATCTCTATATGAGTAAGTTGATTAGTAATTGAAAATATTTTTTTAATGAACGCTTAAAATAGTTTACAGAAATGCAGAAGTGTAGCTTTGTAATGCCCTTTTAAAATAAAATTTTTATCATTTAGAGTGAAAGACTGCTTTATCATATCTTTTGTTTTATATTTGGTCCAGTTTAAAGAACTTTTTAAAACTTATGGCTTCCTAAGATAGTGTCATTTTTTAGAAGTTAAGTTTGGGAAGGTGCAAGAAGCTTTTCCTTAGGAATGTTGATAACACTATATATAGAGGAAATGCAGATAAAAATTTGTCTAATCAATGATTCTCACTTTGAAGTTAGGACCTGTCATTACTGTTTGAGTTTACATCAGGATTCTTCTTTTATCCCTTAAAAAAAGAGACACACAGGCATATACAGATACATGCAGGCATATATAGTTTAACTTGTTTTGTTTTTGAATGAATCTTTTGTTTTGGAACATCTCCCTAAGAGAACAGAACGTCCTCTAGGTGTACTTAGTTTTCCTAATCCTTTTTTGTTCTGTCAGTTAGCTTCTCATCAGCTTTCTCTGGAGCAGTGGTTCTCAAAGTGTAGACCCTGGGCAGGAAGAAAAAGGCATTACCTGGGAACCTATAAGAAATGCACATTTTCAGGCCTCACCCTAAACCCACTGGATCAGAAACTCTGGGGTATGGCCAGGCAACCTGTTTCAGCAAGCCCTTCAGGTGATTATGATGTGTACTAAAATTTGAGAACCTCTGCTCTGGGTCAGGATCTCTCAACTCCAGCACCGTTGACAGTTTGGACCAAATAATTCTTTGCTATGTTGGCTGACCTATGCATTGTAGGATGTTCAGCAACATTCCTGGACTCTACTCACTACATGCCAGTACCCCTCTCCCCCATCATGACAATTAAAAATTTCTTCAGACATTATGAGATATTCCCTTGGGGACTAAATCACCCCGGTTGAGAACCTAGAGAGAAGTAATGCAGAGGATCACTGTCTTCACACCAGCCAGACCTGTATCTAAGCCTTCCCATTTAAGAGGTTATCAATTCTAGCAACTCAGCCCTTCACAAGAAGTGTGTTCAGTTATTATAATGATTCATTGGACTGTGTTTGGAACGATATTCTTTTTTAAACAAAAGGAATGTGGCATATAAACAAATTAAACATTTATTTTAACCAGTTACCACTTCTTATATGTAAGCTTAATGATTTAAACTATTACTTGTAAATTTTGCCTTAATTGTTTCTGGATGATGGTGGCTATTTTATTTTTGCTGAGGTGACTATTGAAAGACAAATGAATCAATGGTATGTTGCTTTTTAAAAATAGGTAACATGTATCGTCTATATTTTTTCTTTTCCCTCTTCTGTTTCCTTTCATTTAGTTCTTGATCTAGATCTGGGTATCTTAATAGTACTTCTTTCTTACCTCTAATTTAGCTTGTCCTTGTCCCATTCTTTCATTATCTTTCTATGGTCTGGATGGCCAGATACACATTTTAGCTCAAAAATAAGTAGTTAATACTGGCTTAATTGGTTACTTCTTCCCAAACATCATGTGCTTTTTAAATGAAGGTCTGGAAATTAGTTGTATTGAAAATTTCAGGATTTCAAGACCCCCACCCCTGGCCCCAGTGTTCTGTTTACTCCATCTCTGCCTCTGCAGACTAGTCCTGACTAGTGGCTGTGATGGCTGTGATGACTAATTCTGACTGTTAGAATTCAACATATTAAGGGTATTATTTCCTGAACCAAAGTCAGTACAGTTTTACAGCAGTGCTAGTTTCTTGTTATGTATCACATGCCTTTACTTTTTTGCTATTTTAGAAGCTGTAGAAGATTCAGAGATCCTTTTATATGAAAATCACATTTAAATATTATAAAACTGTTTATGCCACTGTTTTGATTAGCATTCAGAGAGTTGTAAGATTTTTACCCAAACGCTAAAAAACCAAACAGCCCACACAAAAAAATGAGTACAAGATAAATGGGTTGGTTCATTTAAAGATGCAGCTTATTCAGTCAGGTCCTGATTATTATCTTCAAAGTGGCTTTCTAATTAAGAAGCATTTCTTCCAACAGGGTCCATTTAGGAGCCAAGCTATTCTTGAGTTCCTGGAGCTCTTTCATATTTAGATTCATTTCTGTCTTTTCCATTATTAGAAGAATACCAATAAAATGTTCCAAACAGTGTTTCTAATTGGAGTTGATTTCCATACAAGATTTATCAAAAAGATTTCACTTCATTTCAAGTCACTGTAAGCCACATTCAAGACCTAACTTCAGGATTTTGTGGCTATTTTTCTTAAACTAGCTCCTTGTTTTTGTTAATCCTTAGATTTTCTTTCTACAGATATATTAGCCTGCATTTACTTTTCATTTCTTTTAAAATCAAATTATTTTTATGTAGGATTTTAAAAATATCTTTATATACTTTTTGGAAAGATAAAAGATATTTACAGTTGTCCACCTGTAATGTGAGTCTAGGAAGTAGGAAGAGATGGGAGACAACTTCATAGGCTTGTTGAATTAAAGAGGAAAGGGGCTTTACATTTAGAAGAAGCCCCCCCCCATACTTTATCATCATTTACTCTTAGCCACTACTATTCAAAAGAATACTGTGTAGGATTCAGATATTGGAGTTATAAATGCATAATTTTAGAATAATTTTAAATTTTAGTGAATGTATTCTCATTTTTATTGTTAAGGATTCTTGGGAATCATGATTAAATGTTTGTGTCTTGTATGATACTTTATGTATTTCACATCACTAAAAGCTACTGGATACATTTAAAATAATATTTAGTCTAAAATGAACTCATAGGATGTGATAAAGTATGCTTTATAAAATATTGGGTGGGCCACATTTTGAGATGTTTCAAGAACCAACTTTGTTTTGACAATGAATGAGTTGCTATAACAAATCTAATGCTGTAGAAAACTCCACTTGAACAATCCTGGTAGCTAGAAGTTGAACTATGAATTTTCTAGTTTCACTCATTGTCTTTATCTTAAGAGTGATTGATGCTTTAATTGAGTGATGTTTTTAATTGATTATCACAGTGTTACTTCTCTGTGTACTCATTGGAAAATTATGCCTTAATGAACATGTTGAAACCAATAGTATTTATTTTTCCACAGCTACTACTTTCTGTTCAGTTTTGTAATCTGTGACAAAAGGGACAAGAGTTTTTAAATTACTATACTTAACCATGAACTTTGAAGCATAAAACCCAGGAATTTTTGGTAATATGTACATTTCATTCATTAACAATTTCCCAGATTCCTGTTAATCATAAGTCATTGAATTGGCTGAACTTTGGATTTTACCAAACAGACAGTGCTTTCATCTATAAAAATATAACTGAAAATTTTCTGCAACTTGTTAGCATCACTGAGAATCTACTGGCCTGATAACCATGGGCAAATTATTTACCTTCTTTGGACCACAGTTTTTTCTCCTTTAAAATGAGGAACAACCTCACTAAATTGCTTAGAAGAAAATGGGAAATGATATAGGGAATGATTGTGGAGTGGGACCACTTCAGTTAGGATTATGAGGGAAATCCTCTCAGGAGGTGACACTTGTGTTGAGACCTGAATGTTAGGAAGGAAGATTAGAAAAGCGAGGATTCCAAGCTGCTAAAACCATGAGATGGGAATAAGCTTGGCATTTTCTAGGAACAGAAAAACAGAAGTATGACTTGCAGTTTAGTAAGCAGATTGGTAGGCAATGAGATCTCAGAGGAATGCAAGAGTAGTGTTCTTCCAGGGGCCTGGGGGGATGCTGGTAGGATCCCTCCCTCCTCTATCGTCATTGCTTCCCACCCGCATTCCCCCAGAAGTATTTTATTACTGACATTATTTATGGTTACCTATGTGTGAAGTTTGGGCAGGGAACAGTCCGCACCACTTGCACACCTTGTGAGGGTGGGGTGGAGATAGTGGGTTGTTTTCCTTTAAAATATTGGAGTACTTAACTTCAAATATGCATATAGTTAAAGTGAATCATAAAGCATTCCTTATGGTCCATTAGAGCAACATTTGAAAATTTATTAATTAATGATACAATTTAATTTATGTTTAAAAAGGGCATTCTGAATGCTGTGTGGAGGGGATAAAAGTGGAACTTTTGGGGGTCTGTTGCAATAGTTCAGGTGAGAGATGATAGTGATTTAGAGGAAAGTTGTAGCAGTGAACACGGAGAGAAGTAATTGGATTCTAAATATATATTGGTAACTGCCCTTGACACCAGTTTTCCTAGACTTCTTTTGTAGGGCAAAAGATAGTAATATTACAAAATAATGGATAATCCAGTATAAACGACACTTGATTGTATACTCATTCTCAGCACTCATTTTCTTTTACTGCAGTTTTTATCAGTCTTATTAATAACTTTTACCAGTTAAAGTTATTCTTTGTTAGTGTTTTTAGTGTCTACTTTACATACTTAAGAACAACATTTTTTTTAGGATTAAAAATTAGTATTAGTTAATACAGATATTTTATCATATCTTTATACCTTTTTTAAAATAGTTTTATCAGTCTGGGTCCAGTCAGGAGACAGAAACCACAGAGTGGGTTAAGCAGGATAAGTTTTGTATAAAGGATTAATAAACTCTGATAGAAGAGTAACTGTAAGATATGAGAATACTGTATATGGTACTCTAGGGCTGAGGCAGAGTATGCAAAAGAGGACAGACTTGGAAAGGGGGCCCTTCCCTAAGGCTGGGGTTCAGATCTCGTTGGAAAAGGCATAGTTCAGTCCACTGGGTGAGTAGAGAAGTTCACTCTGTTTTGCCCAGGCAGGAGCTGGTCTCCAGTCATCAGGCAATCAGGCAACAACCCTCTGGATAGTGCAGGTGGAATTGAGGTGATCAGCATCTGCTGGCATGGATTTATAGAGAGAGTAGTGGCTGTATGGAAAATGCAGGCAAGCTGCCTGCTTGGGCTTCCAGAGGAAATTAGGGTGACCATAAGGGCAAGGGCCTTCCATGTGCCTGTAGGGGCTGGAGACATCTGGTGTGCTGATTTCTGTGTTGTGAGGGCAGATTATCACCATGCCATACTGAGGCTGCAAGGATGCTGTTAGACAGCCTGTCTGGATGTGTGGTTGGGTTGGGTAGCGCTCCACCTGAAGTTCTCACTCCACAGTGCTGCTGAAAACTGCAGGGAATTTCCTTCCTCTGCAGTGTTCCTTTTACATACTCTACAGAGAAAGCTTAATGGCATTCTCACTGTAAAGGAGAACTGCTTGCAGGAATTCTGTCCATTATGGCAGTACATATATTGAAGGGTGAATTGAGCTGAGAGGCAATAAAGTGATAACCTGCACGAGAGTGTTCCTTTTTCCAGTTTTTTTTTTTTTTTTTTTTTTTTTTTTACATAAATAGATGTGAAGAATTTTTACTTTTTAACCTTTCCTGTCTTTTTATTGTTTGTATTTGCTTTTCTTCCTTTAGCCCAGGGTTTCTTAGTCTCAGGTGTTTGACATTTTTGGTCAGATGATTCTTTGTAGTGGGGAGCTGTCCTGTGCATTGTAGTATATGTAGCAGTATCCCTGGCTTCTATAGAAAAGTAACACACAAACACACACACACACACACACACACACACACACACACACACACACACACGTCCAGTTGGGGCAACCAAATAGGGCTCCAGACGTCACCAGAAGGCCCTGGGGGAGCAAAATCTGGTTGAGAACCGCTTCTTGAGCCCATGGTTTTTCTCTGTTGAAATCAGGACAGTTTTCAATTGATTCATTTCTAGTCCCATGGTTGCACAGCTAGAATTAGAACCCCGTTTTTTTTTTTTTTAACTTTTTTTTTTAACTTTTTATTTTGAAATAAATTCAAACTTACAGGACAGTTGCAAAAATAATAGAAGTTCCATACACAGAACTCCAGCCTCCCCAACCCCCCTCCACCAATACCCAGGTCTACCAACTTTAATATTTTGACTTTACCATTTCTTTTTTTCCCTGCCTCCCTCCCTCCGTATCATCCATAATCTATTGCTCTGTCTTCTGAACATATGAGAGCAAATTGCACACATCCTTGAGCAAATAATGTAATTCACATATACTTTTCCTATGAACAAAAATATTCATTTATGTAATCACATTAAGTGTAGTTAAGAAATTGAAGAAATTTAACATTGATATAAAGCTTACATTCTATATTTCATTTTTTTTCTTATGTCCCAGTTGTGTCCTTTTGAGCCTTTTCTCCTCTTTTCTTAGATCTCATCCAGGATCCTCTATGGCATTTAATTGTAATTATCTATTTAGACTTTTTTTTCAATTGTGGAAACATATATACAGCATAAATCTTCCCATTCCAACCTCTCCCAAGCATTCCATTTAGTGGGAATAATCACACTCACAATGTTGCAATGCCACCACCTTCCCACCATCCATTACTAGAAATTTCACTTCACCCCAAACGGAAGCCCTACATTCATTTCTTATTAACTCCCCATTGCCCCTTCCCCCACTTCTCATAACCCATACTCTACTTTTCATCTCTGTGATCCTCTGATTCTTTCTTTGTGTTTACCATGGGGCCTAAATTTAACATCCTAAACCTATAACAATCTTGTTTTCTTTGATACCAACTTAACTTCAATAAGACATACAAACTATGTTCCTATACTCTTCCATTCCCCTACCTTTATGTAGTTCTTGTCAAAAATTACGTATTTTACATTGAGTCCAAAACAACTGATTTATCATTAAACTTTATGTATTTTAGATCCTGTAGGAAGTAAATAGTGGAGTTACAAATCAAAAATACAGTAGTATTGGTATTTCTATTTACCATGTGATCTTTACTGGAAATCTTTATTTCTTCATGTGGTTTCAGTCAATTCTTTAGTGTCCCTTTCTTTCAGCCTGCACAGTTCCCTGTAGCATTTCTATAGGACTGATCCACTGGTGATGAAGTTCCTCAGCTTTTGATTATCCAAGAATGTTTTCATCTCCCCTTCATTTTTAACTTCCAGGTGTTTGTGAATTTTCTAAGTCTGATGGTTGTTGACTTCTAATTGTATTCCATTGTGGTCAGAGAATGTGCTTTGAATAATTTCAATTTTTTAAAAATTTATTGAGGCTTGTTTTATGTCCTAGCATATGGTCTGTTCTGGAGAAAGTTCCATGATCACTAGAGAAGAATGTGTATCCTGGTGATTTGGGATGCAATGTTCTATATATGTCTGTTAAATCCAATTCATTTATCAGATTGTTTAGGTTATCAGTTTCCTTTTTGGTCTTCTGTCTGGTTGATCTATTTATAGGAGAGAGTGATGTGTTGAAGTCTCCCACAATTATTGTGGAACCATCCATTGCTTCCTTTAGTTTTGCCAGTGTTTGTGTCATGTATTTTGTGGCACCGTGATTGGGAACATAAACATTTATGATTGTTATTTCTTCTTGTTGAATTGCCCCTTTTATTAGTATGTAGTGGCCTTCTTTGACTCATATAACATCCTTGCATTTAAAGTTTGTTTTATTTGAGATGAATATTGCTACTCTTGCTTTCTTTTGGCTGTAGCTTGCATGAAATATTTTTTCCATCCTTTCACTTTCAATTTCTTTCTGTCCCTGTGCGTACAGTGAGTCCCTTGCATGCAACATATTGATGGTTCATATTTTTTGATCGATTCTGCAAATCTATATCTTTTAATTGGGGAGTTTAATCCATTTACATTCTATGTTATTACTGTGAAGGCATTTCTTGAATCAGCCATCCTATCCTTTGGTTTACGTTTGTCAGATATATTTTTTCCCCCTCTCTCTTATTGTCCTTTAATGAACCAATATTGAATCTCTTTCGTACTGAATCTTTCTCCTTCTCTCTCTCTCTTTTCTTTGCTTCTCTGTCGTAGGGCTCCTTTTAGTATCTCAAGTACGGCAGATCTTTTATTAGCAAAATCTCTCTGCCTTTGTTTGTCTGAAAAATTTAAGATCTCCCTCAAATTTGAAGGAGAGCTTTGCTGGATAAAGTATTCTTGGTTGGAAATTTTTCTCTCTCAGAATTTTAAATATGTCATGCCACTGCCTTCTCACCTTCATGGTGGCTGCTGAGTAGTCACTACTTATTCTTATGTTGTTTCCTTTGTATGTGGTCAGTTGCTTTTCTCTTGCTGCTTTCAGAACTTGCTCCTTCTCTTCAGCATTTGAGAGTCTGATCAGAATATGTCTTGGAGTGGGTTTATTTGGATTTATTGTATTTGGAGTTCACTGGGCATTTATGCTTTGTGTATTTATATTGTGTAGAAGGTTGGGGAAGTTTTCCCCAACAATTTCTTTGAATACTCTTTCTAGACCTTTACCCTTCTCTTCCCCTTCTGAGACACAAATGAGTCTTATATTTGGACGTTTTATTTTATCTATCATATCCCTGAGGTCCATTTCTATTTTTTCGATTTTTTTCCCCATTCTTTCTTTCGTTCTTTCATTTTCTCTTCTGTGGTCCTCAAGGTCACTGATTCATTGTTCAGCTTCCTCTAGTCTTGTACTATGAGTATCCAGAATCTTTTTAATTTGGTCGACAGTTTCTTTTATTTCCATAAGATTATCTATTTTTTATTTACTCTTGCAATTTCTTCTTTATGCTCTTCTAGGGTCTTCTTCATGTCCTTTATATCCTGTGCCATGCTCTCGTTGTTTGTCTTTCGTTCTTTGATTAACTGCTGCAAGCACTGTGTCTCCTCTGATCTTTAATTTGGGTGTTTGGGTTTGGGTTATCCATATTGTCTGGTTTTTTCATAAGCTTTAAAATTTTCTATTGTTCTTGGCCTCTTGGCATTTGCTTTACTTGATAGGGTTCTTTTAGGATATGTAGAATTATTCAGAGACTAATCTCTAATTTGTCAGATCTACAGCTTGGTGGCATACACTTTAACTAACTAGCAGATGGTGTCTGCAAGTCACCGATTCCCCTCAAGTCAATTCTTTCCAACTTTGTCTTTGTGGTGTGTGGGGGTCTGCTTCTTGTGGAGTCCAGTTGGTGCACCAAGTTTGGGTGTGTTGTTGATGCCCTCCACCCTGAATGTGGGGCATGTGTCTGAGGGGTTAGGGAGGGAGGGCAGCTTTAATATTCAAACCTCCCAGGTGTTCCTGGAGATTTAAGGCTGTTGCAAGAGTCTAAACCTTCATTTCAGTCTCGCCACAGATTGTCTCTGCCACTCACCCATAAGTCTTTGGTATTGGCTTATGGTCCCTGGGATTTCCGAGTGGGTCCCTTCTCCAAGCTGTGCCCTTCTAGGGCCTCTGCTGAGGGAAGGTTGTGCTATGTCACAAGTGCACACCGTCCCTCAAGGGAAGTTCTGGGCCACCGGGCTGTGTAGGGGCATTGCCAGCCTCTTGTAAAGATGGCTGAATGGGGCGTGTAATTTCCCCCTTTCACACAGCTCCACCTTCCCAGGTCCAGGACAATTAGCTGTGGGTGCATGAAAGACTGTTGTCCATGCCTAATATTGTGGTGTGTGCATGTGTTGCTGGAAATACTTCCTGTCACACTGGGTTTTTTGGTGCGGCTCTGGGCTGTGGCACCTGTGCTGGGCAGGAGTGTTCCCAGCCCACCGGGAAGATGGCTGCAAGGGGCATGGTTTTTTCCCCTTTCGGCTCTCCTCTGCCTTCCTCGCTCGAAGAAAATTAGCAGCGGGTGTGCGAAAGGCTATCTTCCACGCCATATATTGAGGCATTCGCACAGCCCATTCCTGCCACGCTTCACTGTGCGGTTCTCGCTGCCGTATCTGCAGCCACTTTTGTGTTTTTTAAAAAAGAACTAGTCCGTCTCCAAATGCCAACCCACAGTTTCCCCACACCGCAGCATGGCTGCTGGATATTCAGCAGGCTTACTCACTCGTTCCAGATCACAGACTCCCGGTTTCACCAAGTGCACTGTCCCTGTGGATTTAGCAGACCTTGTCCAGCTGGTGCATCACTGTAACTGGTGTTCTGGGTCACTTTCTGGCTTTTATCTAGTATTTTTCATGGAGGTGTTTTTTTGCCCTGTCTCTCTTAGCCGCCATCTTAGGTTCTCCAGAACCCCCGTTTTTAAAGTGAGAATTATGTTTGTAGAATTCTATTATATTCATTAAGTCAAGAACATTTATTATATGCCTAAGGAATGCTAATGCATGCACTATGCTAAGTGTTGGAGATTTAATGATGAGGCAGTGGGTATAATTTATGTATGCTATTTTATTTAGCTATCACATTCTTGCTTGATAGCTGATAGTGGAAAGTCACTTGATAAAAAGCACTGAAAGCATAAGACTGAAGATGGCAGCATAGAGAGGAGTGGAAGCTAGTTAGTCACCCTAGAACAACTAATAAACAACAAGGAACAGCTAGTAAATAATCTGGAATAACTGCAGGGGGACAAATGTGACCATCCACTTATCAGACACCAGCCTGAATTGGGAGGAATGCCCAAGATTGCAGCATAAAATCTGTAAGTAGAAACTGCAGATCCAAGCCAGGAGCCCCCTCCCCTCAACGGCCCGAGCTGCAGAGCCTGGCAGTGCTAGAGAGCAGCTCTCTCAGAGCACGTGAATACAGCTCAGCTGAGTGCCAACTGGGGTTTTAATTAACAAACGTGGACTGCTTGATACAGGGCAGCTATGAATCCCCAACAAGCAGACAGGCTTTGGGTGATGACTGACCTTGGAGAGCTGGAGGGTGGCCGCGGACTGGCCCTGAAGGGGGCTTTCTGTCCCTGTTTTGGCTCAGTGGAGACAGCCTCAGTCATTTTTAGTTCCCAGTGCTCTGACCCAGACAAGGGTGGAGATAGCACAGGCAGAGAGAGACCTTGAAATGTTAATGACCTTTCCCTAGGGGGTCTATCTTCCCTAAGAGGAAAGAGGTGGAGCCCAGCTCGACTACCTGCCTTCCATTCAGAACCAGACCCCAGAGCCTGGGGGGAAACAGCCAGTGCCACACCTCCTTACACCACTCTGGAGTTACAGGCTGACAGGCGCCACCTGCTGGGCAGAAAAGCAGTGACCTGAGGCCTCAGGGTTTACCAGTTTTCTAAGACACACCCTCAGGGAAACCGGATATTGAATATTTCTTCCTTCTGGGACCTGAGCCTGTTTTGGTCTGGGAAAACCTGATTGGGGTAACCAAGGAAATCATGCCTAGACAACAGAGAACTACAACCTATACTAAGAAACATGAAGTTATGGCCCAGTCAAAGGAACAGACTTACACTTCAACTGAGTTACAGGAATTTAAACAACTAATGCTAAATCAGTTAAAAAGTTTAGGGAAGACATGACAAAAGAGGTGAACCATATAATGAAAACACTGAGCATACATAAGGTAGAAATTGCAAGTTCAAAAAACCAACTGGCAGAATCTATGGAAATGAAAGGCACAGCACAAGAGATAAAAGACACAATGGAGACATATAACAGCAGATCTCAAGAGGCAGAAGAAAACACTCAGGAACTGGAGAACAAGGCACCTGAAAACCTACACAGAAAAGAACAGATAGAGAAAAGAATGGAAAAATATGAGCAACATCTCCAGAAACTTGAGGACAAAACAAAATGAGGAATGTACATGTCATTGGTGTCCCAGAAGGAGAAGAGAAGGGAAAAGGGGCAGAAGCAATAATAGAGGAAATAATCAATGAAAATTTCCCAGCTCTTATGAAAGACATAAAATTACGGATTCAAGAAGTCCAGAGTATCCCAAACAAAATAAATCTGAATAGGCATACTCCAAGACACTTAGTAATCAGATTATCAAGCATCAAAGATAGGGAATCGTGAAAGCAGCAAGAGAAAAGTGATCCATCACATATAAAGGAATCTTGATAAGACTATGTGCACATTTCACAATAGAAACCATGGAGGCAAGAAGGAAGTGGGGTGATATATTTCAGATACTGAAAGAGAAAAACCACCAACCAGGAATCCTATATCCGGCAAAATTATCCTTCAAATATGAGGGAGAGCTTAAAATATTCTCTGACAAACAGACAGTGACAGAGTTTGTCAACAAAATGCCTGCTCTATAGGAAACACTAAAGGAAGCACTGCAGACAGAAAGGAAAAGACAGCGAGGTTTGGAAAACAATGTAAGTACACAGCAATGTAAGTACACTGAACATAGATGACTGTGAGTATGGTTGAAAGAGGAAGGTTAGGACCATGTGGGACACCAGAACAAAAAACGGAAGATAAAGACTGGGACTGTATAACTCAGGGAAACTTAAGGTGCCAAACGATTGTAATAAAAGGTATGAATATGTTTTTACATGAGGTAGAACAAATGAATGTCAGCATTGCAAGATGTTAAAAATAGGGTGGGGTTGGGGGGGAAATACAATCAATGCAAACTAGAGACTATAATTAACAAAAACATTGTATTATGCTTCCTTTAATATAATAAAGGCAATATACCAAAACTAAATGCATACGAGGGGCAGGGGAATAGGGGAAGGGTATGGGACTCCTGACATTGGTGATGTTGTCTGATTCTTTATTCTACTTTAGGTTAATGCTGTCTTTCCCTTGGTTGCTTTCTAGCTGTCATGGTTTTTTTTTTTCCCCGTCTCTTTTTTCTTTTTCTTGTCTCTCTGCCTTCTTTGACTCTTCCTCCTTCTTTGTGGAAGAAATGGAACTGTCCTTACGTAGATAGTGGTGATAGTGCTGAATACATAAATACGTGACTATACAGGGAACCAACAATTGTTTACTTAGGATGGAATGTATAGTGTGTGAACAAAACCATCTTAAAAAAAATGGGTTGATTAAGAAACCTTGAGGGCACTATGTAGAGTGAAGTACGACAGACACATAAGACAAATATTGCAGGGTCTCACCAATATGACCTAATTATAATATGTAAACTCCTAGACATGAAATATTAAGTTACCAAGATATAGAATGAGGCTAAAGAATGGGGAGTGGTTGCTTATTATGAGCAGAATGTTCAACTAGGTTGAACGTAAATGTTTGGAAATAGACAGAGGTGATGGTAACATGTTGTGAGAATAAGTAACAGTGCTGAAAGGTGTGTGAAGGTGGTGGAAAGGGTAAAGCTCAGAGCCACGTATGTCACCAGAAGGAAAGTTGGAAGTTAAAAGATGGCAATGTATAAAACAGTGAATCTTCTGGTGGACAATGTCCATGATTAACTGTACAATACTAGAAATCTCTCTCATGAGCTACAGCAAATGTATGGCACTGTAACTAGAAGTTAATAGAGAGGCATATAGGAAAATTATATATATACCTATTGCAAACTATATACTACAGTTAGTGGTATTTTAACATTCTTTCATCAACAATAACAAATGTACTGTACCAAAACTATGAATCAATAATGGAGGGGGTTGGTTAGGGGTATGGGAGGATTTGAGTTTCCTTTTTTTGTCTTTATTTCTTTTCTGGAGTAATGAAAATGTTCTAAAAATTGAAAAAAAAATTGTGGTTATGGATATACAGCTGTATGATAGTACCATGGGCAATTGATTGTACACTTTGAATCTTTGGATAGTTGTATGGTATGTGAACAATCTCAATAAAAAAAAATTAAAAGCAAATTAAAAAAAAGCACTGAAAGAATAATTGTTTTATATATGAAAGAACTTTGGTCAAAGGAGCACATTTTAGCATTAAGGTGCAGTTTTGTGGCTGCATCTATTAAAACATTTGTGAATATTTGTGAACTTTGAATCAGAAGACTAAGATTCTGGTCTTGGACATAACGATCTGGACCCTTAACTGTCATCTGTGAAACTGCACTGGACTAACTGGACTCTAAATTCCCTATCTTTCCAGTTCTAATATGCTGTGAGTCTTCCCCCCAGATTGGAGTTGGGTATTAGAGCAGAGAAGGCCTAGAACCTGTCACAGACTTTTATGACAGGCCAATAAGAAGAAACAACTAAACTTTTCCTTTATTTAGTAATGATAGCCTAAGTAGTATTAATAGATAGCCAGTAAATTGTATTGAGAAGAATCAAGTGGTAGAGAAAGGGCTTGTAACATTAAATTGAATTGAAATCCTGGAGCCATTTATCTGTTCTACAGAAATTTTATTGTAAGATAAATTTCTGAGTATAAAAGGGATTTTATTTTAAGGTAGGATTTTTGGGTTGAGTTTAAAAGGAGTTACTTAAAAGACAACAACCCACAGAATGGGAGAATATACTTGGAAATCATATATCAGATAAGGGGTTTACAAAGAATTCTTATAATTCAACAATAAAAAAAGAACCCAATTTAAAAATGGGCAAAGGAGTTTTGAATAGACATTTCTGCAAAGAAAGTGTATAAGTGGCCAATAAGCACATAAAAAGATACTCAACATCATTAGTCATCATGAGAAATGCCAATTAAAACTGCAAGATACTACTTCACATCCACCAGGATTATTATAATAAAAAAGATGAACAATAGTAAGTGTTGAAGAGGATGTGGAGAATTTAAAACCATTATACCTTGCTGGTGATGATGTAAAATGGTGCAGCCATTATAGAAAACAGTCCGATAGGTCCTCAAAAGGTTAAACATAGAACTATCGTAAGACTGAGCAGTTCCCACATAGTTATATACCCAAGAGAATTGAAAACATGTCTACACAAAAAATTTGTACATCAGTGTTGGTGGCAGCATTATTCATAATAGCCAAAAAGTGAAAATAATCCAATAAATGAATGGATAAACAAAATGTGGTATCTCTGAACATTGGAAAGTTATTTCGCTATAAAAAGGAATGATGAAGATGTTAGATTTGCTACATCTAGACTTTAGAAACTCACGCAACACAGGCACCCTAATCACGGCTTACAGTATAATCAGTATGAAGATGAGGCTGATGAACCTAGTTAATTGTCTCGTGTGTCATGTGAAAATATCCCTGAGTGCAAAACATTTATGTTTGTAACAATGGTAACTCTTATGCCATAATTTCAGCAGCTTTACAGAAACTGGTCATTCAACTGAAGGATTTTTCTGTTGTGCTACGTGTAAATGCCTGAAAAGCAAAATATTCTGTGTATTTCTATAATGTCTATGAAGGATGAGGCAGTGCTGTTTTTCCTTGTTTGATGTGAGTGGTGATTTTGCTAGTTGAATTGGTTCTCTGTCCTTTGTGAAGAGATTGTGCATAAGTCAGATTTCTCGACAATGGCTTGTTTGCTTGCTATTTCAGGGATGGTAAAGGAAAAAAAATATACTTACAATCTCAAACATCCAGGTCCCCAAATAGGAAAATAAAGATACATAATGACTTTTCTTTTATTTTTATTCTATGATAATTAATTTTAAGTATCATGGCATACTTTCCAAAAAATCTACTGTGTAATAAAGGGAAAAAAATGTGGCTCTGTAATCCTGAGAAGGTGGGACCCTTATTTCCCAGCCTCATTCTTCAGGTCTATCTGAAGTCAAAGGGATGTCACTCACAGATTTTGGTTTAGAAGAGTCTCTCAGAGCCTTTCCTCAAATAATATCAATTTGTAGTATCCACCTCCAATTATGTATGCAGGGTATCTTAATTAGCATTTAGAATCCCTACAGGAGTTATGATGTATTGTCTAAAGTTAGAGCCAGAACAAAATAGGAACAGATTGTGTTCTTTGGTTTTATACTATATTTGGAATTTGCAGCTTAAAGGACCCTATCGTCATATGCTGGTAAAGAAAAGAAAAAGAAAACAAAACACAACTTTGGCTGTTATCTGGAAGCTATTTTCCTCTTGATTTAAGTTTTCCCTTCCATGGTAGAAATTACTGTTTAATTTTACCTCCTACCTGTTTTTGTTACCTTCCGAAATCAAAGTACTTTTTTAGAATATGATGTCTGTTTATGTCTCATGTTGATCTAAAGTCTGATACTCAGTATTGATTAACTAGTCCCAGTCTCCTGAACACATTCACTGTATCCATCCTTTGTTACCATTTTCTCCCTGCTTCAAATGTGCATGCTTGCTTGAGAGAAACCTTGGGAAAAGTCAAGCTTATGGATGACATAGACTTTTAGAGGATCAGATCAATATTGTAATTTGGTAAGTAGGATTTTCATTTTTTAAGGGTAGCTTCACCTACTGTTTTAAATGAAGAATCCCAAATAAGAATCTTGACACCAGTCACATAAAGGTATTGGAAAAAAACGAATCTGCACACCCTAGACCAATGTTCAGAAGCTGCTGTATGAGTTAGAGAGCCCAACAGGTCATTCTTCACTTCTCCCCCAGGCACTCATGAGAGATGCCAAGTTTACAGAATGAGTATTTCTTGGTGATATAGGGAGAGATGGAGTCTTTGTGCTTACTGAGGAGTCCCAAAAGGCAGGGACAGTTTTCAGTTTTTGTAAACGTTAAGTATTCTCCATCATACAAGAGGCTACTTGAGGAACTTAGTTTTGGAGGAGGGGGTTGGATGGGGTAGAGTCTGAAGAGGCCAAGAATGCCCTAATTTGGTGACTGCATTCTCTCTTTTGTACCATCTGCTATCTCTGCAGTGTTTTCCACAGCTTTTACCCTTCCAGAGCTAAGAGCATCCCCACCTTTCCCTGAATCCCCTCGGTCTCTGAGATAAAAAGTATACATTGTTTGTATGCGGCAGCATGTTAGAGATTGTGTATCTGTCTCTGTAATCCTCAGTCACCCTCCTTTTGCAGAGAATGATACCCTCTGGAACTGATCTCAGAACACTGCCTTGCCTGCATGTGGTTTATGCTTAAAATCTGATATATCAGCACATATCGAAATCTGTGATTTCAGGAATCTCTTAAACCCTGAAAAGAAGTCTTTCCAAATAGGGAGTTTGGCAGGGAAGATGACTGGGTTTTTAATTCAGAAACCTACTTACATACTGTTTAAATTTGAAGTATTATAGTTTATGCTAAAAGATAATTTAGTACTAGGAGTTTCTTTGCAGTCCTTATCATGATAAATTAAGTAATAAATACGGTGAAAATGATTCAGTCACCCAGGGGAGTGAATCTCCCTGGCAACGTGGACTTTGACTCCTGGGAGGAATCTAGACCCGGCATCATGGGATGGAGAACATCTTCTTGACCAAAAGGGGGATGTGAAAGGAAATGAAATAAGCTTCAGTGCAGAGAGATTCCAAAAGGAACCAAGAGGTCACTCTGGTGGGCACTCTTACGCACAATATAGACAACCCTTTTTAGGGTCTAATGAATTGGAATAACTAACAGTAAATACCTGAAACTATCAAGCTACAACCCAGAACCCATGAATCTTGAAGACGGTTGTATAAAAATGTAGCTATGAGGGGTGACAATGTGATTGGGAAAGCCATATGGACCACACTCCCCTTTGTCCAGTGTATGGATGGATGATAGAAAAATGGGGGCAAAAAAAAAAAAAAAAAGGCACCCAGTATTCTTTTTTACTTTAATTGTTCTTTTTCACTTTAATTTTTATTCTTATTATTTTTGTGTGTGTGGTAATGAAAATGTTCAAAAATTAATTTTGGTGATGAATGCACAACTATATAATGGTACTGTGAACAACTGAATGTACGCTTTGTATGACTGCATGGTATGTGAATATATCGCAATAAAAATGAATTTAAAAAAAAAAACCCTTCAGTGAAATGTTCAGATGTTGGTTGTGGTGATGAATGCACAACTATATGATGATCTGTAAACGACTGTACTCTTGGGATGATTATATGGTGTGTGAATATATCTCAAAAAAATTGCAATTTAAAAAAAAAGTAAAAAAGATTGTCAGTAAATTATAATGAGTTTTTTATTTTGTGGTGTTTATCTGCACTTTGTGTATATGAAAGTATACAAATATGTAAATAATTTTGTGTTATTCTTAATCTAAATTGCTACAATACCTTTAATGTATATTTACACTCTATTTTAAATTACTTAAAAAATAAACTTTGTACGTTCATTGTAATTCAGGTGGAAAAAGGGATGAGAGACAGATACATGCTACAGCATGGATGAACCTTGAAAACGCTGTGCCAAGTAAAAAAAAAAAACAGATGTGAAAGACCACATATTGTATGACTCAGTTTACATGAAATGTCCCAAATTGACAAATCCATAGAAATAGAAAGTAGGTTAGTGATTGCTACAGGCTAGAGGGGAGGGGAAAAAGGAGAATAGCTGTTATTAGGTATGGAGTTTCTTTTAGGGTTGATAATGTTCTGAAATTAGATAGCAGTGATGGTTGCTTAACTGTGTGAGTATATTAAAAACCACTGTATTTTAAGCTTTAAAGGATGAAATTTATGGTAGGTGAATTATATCTCAGTAAATATGATTTTTTTAATGAGCCTGACAAATAAAAAAAAGTTAATCAGTCTGAAATTAAGCTGCAGTTGACTGTTAGAACTATCAGTTCCACATTTCTTTAAAAGCCTTTCCTGAAGCTTATCTTCTTTGTTCTTTAATGTTTACTGTGTTTGGTATTTTGACTTTGTTTCTTTAAATAAGCACTGCTTAAAATTTGGATCACTTGAAGCTGTGCCTTTATAGGTTAGACGGTAGGATCAAAGTAATCAAGACATCCATCCCTACCTGCTGTTTTTTGCCTTAATACAATTAGCCATATATCCGTGTAGGAAAAGGAAACAATAATATAGAAAAAAATTAATTTTATATCTAACTTAATGTTTAGTTAATGGAAAGATAAGTTAGATTAAGAAAAAATTACATATGAATGATGCCCTTTTGAAAAACTTTTAGGAAGCTGTTTACAACTTTCAACCCTTCTTCATATGAGGTATTATATTATGATGTTCATTTTTAATGACAAATAATTTATCATTGCAGACAGATTTGACCAGTTTTGGGCTATCAATCGGAAACTCATGGAATATCCTGCAGAAGAAAATGGATTTCGTTACATCCCTTTTAGAATATATCAGGTAGGAAGTAATGTTTTTATTTAAAATATCCAGATGTGATAGCCTTAGATGACATCTTGAAGCACTCTAGTTCAAAACTAAGTTTGCAAAGGCAATGAACAGTTATGTATAAGGGCTTTCCAGATCCGCGTCTTTTGACAGCAACCAAATCGGAGAGTACAACTGAAATACTTGACTCATTTATCTATTTGTTTTAGATGGTGAATTCTCTGTGCTGTGGAACAAAGTATACAATAGGCTCCCACGTCTTCCTTATAGCCCACCTTCATGGAATAAAGAAAATCCTTTGTTTCTGTAGAGTACTTTAAAAATCCTATGTGTTTGTCATGTAGCAAATGAATGAATGACCTTCCAGAAGGATAAGAAAAAACATCTAAGAACAGGAATTGAAACATAGTTTCACAGGCATAGCAGAACTTAATACTCAAACTCACATCAGACTTCCTTTAAAACTCAGAGGTTTTAAAGGTTTTCTTTGTAGCCATTTCTAGTATCCCATAATCGTTACTAATATTTCCTTTTATAGTTATTTATTCTTTTATAGACCCAACATATTCAAAGAGGAAAACAAATTGTCTAATTGAAAACAAGCAAACAAAAACTCCAGTATACTAGAAAATGAAAAGTACTTCTGGTTTAGTGTTACTACTTACTTTTCATTTGTTTCATTGATATAATGACAAATAGGTAATGTTTTCTATAATGGGGTCATAATTGGACAACAGAAATAAAATCAGAAGAATGCCTGAAGGAGTAAGACCAACTGATGTAATTAGCCACCCACCTCTGCTTTCTCTCTTATAGGAAAATAAGTTTTTATTTAATTCACATACCACACATTGGGTTTTAGAAATAGCATAGTATATTTATGTATACTCTGCTTTGTGTCAGGAAGGATCTGAGGCTATTTACAAGAATATGTAATCAAAATAGAAAACAAATGTAAAAATCAAAGGCACTGAAATATGCAGCAGAAATTCAGCATGAAATTATGTAAGCTATATAAATTAGTGAGACCCTCACATTTATTAAAATTGATCTATAAATTTGACCCCATCTTCTTAGTAGTGAGAGCATGGACCAAAAAAAACGTGTGATGAGATATAAAATGATAACCTGCTAGTTTGTCAGGGAAAGCTAAACTTTTTAGGGCATTGAATAGGGAAGAAATTTCTCATGTGCTTCATTTAGAGGAGACAGTAAGTAGTATACTGGACAATATCCTTAATAACTTACCCTATAGTAAAAATATAATAGTAGTTTCCATAAAACTGCTTCCTAAAATGTCACTCAATGAAAGCTTTGTTGCTGTACCATAAGCCAAGGATCATCCTACAATATAATAAAGAATTGAGTGGGGTTATGGAGAGGCTGAGACTGAAAAGGTATTTAGGCTATTTTTTGAAAGAGTGCGTATATAAAATAAGAGGGAAAATAATTGATGGAGCAAGGCAGAGGGATTGGGATTAACAGTAAAGGTTCAACCGTGGTTGGAGACATTTGCAGAGAAATGTTAAGGAAAAGGTAGAGGAAAGTTTGGTGCTGCTCATATTGGAAAGCCTCCATCCTCTCTCTACAGTTACAAAGGAAGCCATTTGCTGAGGAGAAAGGTGATGCAGTTTTGGTGACTCCTCTGTTTGACAGTGGACAAGTAGAACAGTTTCTGTATTTGTATAAAATAAGGGGAGAAAGGTGGCTGAAAGCCAAGTTGTTTGTGTTCAGAGAATATCTCATACTAGATGAATCTGTATTTGCCTGCTAGGTATTACCTAAAAGAAACTTCAGTAGTAATTTTACAGAGCTGGATTCAGTAGTGATGTACTTTAGTTATTCCACAGATAAAAGCCAAAATAGAGCCAGACTTTATGGAGTAATAATATTGTATTACAAGTGTAATAGTTAATAGTTAGTAGGATTCTTTATGTAGGCTATAAATCTCATTGGGAGAATCTACTTCTTCACCATGGCTGATGTCAGTGATTAAATTTAGTAAAACAATAACAGATTATCATAGAATTTTTAGAGTAGTCCTTTCATTTTCTGAATGGATTTCAGATTTTTTTCCTTTAAGTAGCAGCCCACTTTGGAGCTGAGCTTGGAAGGATGGGTGGGTACAGGTGCGCCTGGCCCAAATGCTTGCCTTCTCTCCTAGGGCCAATAATTGTAACATCAAATATTTATGGCAACTTTGAAGCACAGTTTCAAAATCACCTATCCGTCTAGGATTAGACAGGTTCACTGCTTTGCCCTAGCTTGTTCTTGGTTATATTAATACCCTCAATATGATAGTGATCTTTGAAGATAAGATTAAATTTTTTTTTCTAATCCATATGCAGTAGGATTTAGCATGGTATTGGTTATACTTTAAGTGCTTCATAAATATTATTTAATCATATCCTAGGGTATTATAGGCATCAAAGATCACTTAATTTTAAAGCTGAAAAGGATTTTATAGTTCATTAAATCCAAAATTGCAAAAGCTGGCAGAATTCCCATGATTTTATATGTGTGGTGGCTTTAATAGGGATAGTTGTAGTTGAAGAAAATGAAACCTTTTAAAAATTTACTAAAATGATGGGAGAAGAGTAGGAGCAAGCAGAAAAGAGCTTTTGGAAGGGTTGCATTAAAAAAAACAACAGTACACAATAGATCAAGATCACTATTTTGCCCCATTCACTTCAGTTTTCTAGCCTGAAAATTTGTACTTCATCTCCCTGAGCTCAGAAAATTGCAGACTATTTGAGACATTACACTGAAGTAATTGCCCTTGGAAAAATGGTCTGTTTACTAGAAAGAGAACTGAAGTAGCAAGGAAGCTATGCTAGATCTGACACCAGCTGTAAAGCATGGGAAGTTACTCTGCCTTTCTGCACCTGTTTCCTCATCCACAAAATGAAGGGAGCAACTGAGTGAATTTATATGTCCAATTGCAGTCATTCTTTAACAAAATCATATTATACATTATTATTACAGAAGTGGCATTTAAAAAATTATAAATTGTTTTAGGACTTAAAATATCACTTCAATGCTAAAAAATCATATCAGATATGGAAATAAGGCACAATAGTAGGTGATATGTCCATTTTAAAAATACTTTTTAATTAGAGAAGTTGTAGGTTTATAGATCAATCATGCAGAAAATAGAGTTTTCATATACCCTCTCCACTCCTTCCACACCCCATTTATGCACATAGTTTTTCCTAATATACTGTTAACTATAGTCTGTAGTTTACAATTGAGTTTACTGTTTGGGTTGTACAGCCATATATTTTTTTTAATTCTGGTAACATTTACAATCTATTATTTTCCCCCTTTTAACCACATTCAAATATATAATTCAGTGGTGTTAATTACATTCACCAAGTTGTGCTACCATTACCACCTTCCATTGCCAAAGCTTTTCATCACCCCAAACAGAAACTACACCAATTAAGCCTTGTTTCCCCATTCCCTATTCCCACCTTGGCCCTTGGTAACTTGTATTTTAGTTTCTGACTCTTTCATTTACTTATTCTAATTATTTCGTATCAGTGAAATTGTACAATATTTGTCCTTTAGTGTCTGGCTTATTTCACTCCACATGATGTCTTCAAGGATCACCAATGTTGTCTCATTGATCAGAACATCATTCCTTTTTATAGCTGAATGATCCATTATAAGTATATACCATATGTTGTTTATCCATTCATCTGTTGGTGGACAATTGTGAATAGTGCCACTTTGAGCATCGGTGTGCAGATATCTGGTTGAGTCACTGCTTTCAATTCTTTTGGCTATATTCCTATAAGTGGTATTGCTGACTCATATGATAAGTCCATGCCTGACTTTCTGAGGAATTGCCAAACTGTCTTCCACAGCGCTTACACTATTTTACATTCCCATCAACAATGAATGAGAGTTTATATTTATTCACATCCTCTCGAACACTTGTTTTTCATTTTTTAAATATAGACATTCTAGTGGGTATGAGATGATATTTCCTTGTGTTTTGATTGGCATTCCCCTAATGGCTAATGATGTTGAGCTTCTTTTCATGAGCTTATTGGCCAGTTCATATCTTCTTTGGAGAAATGTCTATTTGAGTCTCTTGCCCACTTTTTAATTGGGTTACTTGTCTTTTTTTCTAGAGATCTAGTATTTGTTCATACATTCTGGATATTAAACCCTTATCAGATATGTGGCTTCCAAATATTTTTCCCCATTGTGTAAGTTTTCCTTTTACATTCATAATGAAATCCTTTGATACGCAAATGTTTTTAATTTTGATGAAGTCCAATATATCTATTTCTTCCTTTTGTTGCTCATGCTTTGAGTGTAAAGTCTGAGAAACCATTGCCTAACACAAGGTCCTGAAGATGCTTCCCTATTTTTTCTTCTAGGAGTTTAGGGTTTTATTTCTTATATTTACATCTTTGATCCATTTTGAGTTGACTTTTGTGTATGGATTTTTGCAAATGGATATCTAGTTTTCCCAGCCTCATTTGTTGAAGAAACTGTTTTTTCCAATTGAGTGGACTTGGTTCTGGATTTTACAGGGTTTTCTGTATATAGGATCATGTCATCTGCAAATAGTGAAAGTTTTACTTCTTCCTTTCCAATTTGGATGTCTCTTATTTCTTTTTGTTGCTTAGTTGCTCTGGTTAAAACTTCCAGAACAAACACTGATGAATAACAGTGGTAACAGAAGGCATCCTCATTTTGTTCCTAATCTTAGAGAGAAGGCTTTCAGTCTTTCCTCATTGGGTCCTGTGTTAGCTGTGGGTTTTTCATATATGCCCTTTATCCTGTTGAGGGCATTTCCTTCTATTCCTATTTCTTTAAGTGTTTTTATCAAGAAGAGGTGCTGGATTATGTCAAATGCCTTTTCTTTGTCACTTGACATGACCATGGTTTTTTTCCTTCATTCTATTGGTATGGTGTTATACATTAATTGGTTTTATTATGGTGAACCGCCCTTGCATACCAGGGATAAATTATACTTGATCATGGTATATAATTCTTCTAATTTGCTGTTTAGTTCAGTTTGCTAGTATTTTGTTGAGGATTTTTACATCTATATTCATAACAGATATTGGTCTGTAATTTTCTTTTCTCCTGGTATCTTTATCTGACTTTGGTATTAGGGTGAGGTTGGGCTCAAGAGGTAAGTTAGGAAGTGTTCTGTCCTCTTCAGTTTTTTGGAAGAGTTTGAACAGAATTAGTGTTAATTCTTCTTGGAATGTTTAGTTAAAATTCACCTGTGAAGCCATTTGGTGTCTACATCAGCAAGATTACTGATTCAGTCCCTTTACTAGTTAAGTAAACTGTTTCTTCTTGAATCAGTATAAGTAGTTTTTGTGTTTCTAGGAATTTTTCTGTTTTCATCTAAGTTATCTAATTTGTTGGCATACAGTTTGCTCTAGGTTGAATCTGTTAATGTGCCCTAGAAAAACCATGGTCTTTTAATCCAGTCTTGTGGGTGCAGACCTATTGTGAGTAGAACCTTTTGATTAGGTTGTTTCCATGGAGATGTGATCCCACCCATTCAAGGTGTGTCTTGGTTCCCTTGCTGGAGTCCTTTATGAGAGATAAAAGGCAGAGACATTTTGGAGAGAGCTCAGAGAAGCTAAGATACGTAATCCAGAGTTTCCCCCCGGGAGAAGCTAAGAGAGAATCTAAACCATAAGCCCAAAGACATTTTGGAGAAAGCCATGGAAACCAGAAGCTAAACCTGGGAGAGGACCAGTAGACTCCAGCAATGTGCCTTTCTATATGACAGAGGAACCCCAGATACCATCAGCCTTTCTTTAGAGAAGGCTTCAACGTCTTGATGCCTTAATTGGGATATTTTCATGGCCTTAGAACTGTAAATTTGTGAACTAATAAACCCTCATTTTAAAAACCAGTGCATTTCTGGTATATTGCATTCCAGCAGCTTTACCAAACCAAAACAGTTGTTTATTGTATCCATTCAAATCCTTTTTTTGTCTGTGGGGTCAGCAGTAATGTCCCTGTTTTCATTTCTGATTTTAGTTACTTGCATTCTGTCTCTCTTAATCTAGCTAAAAGTTTCCCAATTTTATTCATCTATTTTTTTTATTCTCTATTTGATTTACTTCTCTAATCTTTATTTCCTTCTGCTCACTTGAATTTACTTTGTTCTTCATTTTCTATATCTTCCAGTTGTGAGGTTAGGTCTCTGGTTTGGATCTTTCTTCTTTTTTTAATGTAAGCTTACTAATGTAAGCATTTCCCTCTTGGTACTGCCTTCATGCTATCTCATACATTCTGGTATGTTCTGTTTTCATTTTCATTTGCCTCAAGATACTTCCTAATCTGCTTTGTAATTTCTTCTTTGACCGATTGATTGTTTAAGAGTGTTGTTTCCACATATTTGTGAATTTTCCAGGTCTTCTATTACTGATTTCTAGCTTCGTTCCGTTGTGGTCAGAGAAGATATGTTGTATGATTTCAGTATTTTTGAATTTATTGAGACTTGTTTTGTGACCTAACATATGGTCTATCCTGGAGAATGACCCATGTGCATTAGAGAAGAATGTGTATTCTGTTGCTGTTGGGTGAAATGTTCTATAAATGTTAGGTCTAGTTGGCTTATAGTATAGTATCATTCAAGTCTTCTGTTTCCATCTGTCTGTATGTTCTATCCGTGGTTGAAAGTGGTGTATTAAACTCTCCTAATGTTACTATAGAACCATCTATTTCTCCCTTCAGATCTGTCAATATTTGCTTCATGTATTTTGAGACTCTGTCATTAGATTTTTATTTATAATAATTTATAATTGTAATTCTTTCTTGTTGAATTGAACTCTTTATGGTTATTTGGTGGCCTTCTTTGTCCCTCGTAACAGTTTTGAATTAAAAATCTATTTTATCTGATATCAATATAGCTAACCCCAGCTCTCTTTTGGAAAACTATTTGCATGGTATATTGTGCTGTTTTGGATGTATTATGTCCCCCAAAACGCCATGTTCTTTGATGCAGTCTTGTTGGGGCAGACATATTAGTGTTGATTAGGTTGGAACCTTTGGATTAGGTTGTTTCCATGGAGATGTGACCCATCCAACTGTAGGTGATAACTCTGATTAAATAATTTCTATGGCGGTGTGGCCCCACCCATTCAGCATAGGCCTTGATTAGTTTACTAGAGCCATATAAAAAAGCTGACAAACAGAAGGAACTCAGTGCTGCAGCTGAGAGACACATTTTGAATACGGCCGTTGGAAGCTGACACTGACATTTTGGAGAATGCCATTTTGAAACACAACCTAGGAGCAAGCAGACACTAGCCACATGCCTTCCCAGCTAACAGAGGTTTTCGGACGCTATCGGCTATCCTTCAGTGAAGGTACCCTTGGACGCTTTATGGCCTTAAGACTGTAGCTTTGTAACCAAATAAACCCCTTTATAAAAGCCAATCCACTTCTGGTATTTTGCATGCTGGCAGCGTTAGCAAATTGGAACATATATATATTTTTTTCTATATTATTTTCACTTTTAGTCTATTTCTGTCTTTGAACTTAAAGTTTCTTGTAGACAGCATAAAATTGGATATTGCATTTTTATCCATTTTGCTAAACTTCGTCCTTTTACAGGAAACTTTAAACCATTTCCATGGGAAGTAATTACTGATAATGTGAAACTTTATTCTGCCATTTTGTTATTTGATCTTTGTAAGTCTTATATCTTTTTTGTCCCTAATTCTTCCATTGATGCCTACTTTCATATTTATTTCATTTCTTTTGGCATACCATTTTGAGTCCCTTCTCATTTGCTTCTCTGTAATTTTTCAGATGTTTTCTTGGTGGTTGTCATGGGGCTTAAAGTGTCTATAACAGCAGGTTTGTTTTGATACCAACTTAATTTCAATAGCTTACACAAACCACTGTTCCTATACCCCCTCTGCCTTCCTCCATTGTTTGTTGTATTTGTTACAACTTAAGTCTTTATACATTGCATGTTCCAACCCATAGATTTATCATTACTTTTATATATTTGCATTTTAGAAGCTGTAAGAAATAAAAAGTGGAATTACATACCAAAAAGTATATTAGTACTGACATTTATGGCTACCTTTACTGGGGGTTTTCATTTCTTTATGCTGCTTTGGTCTAGTATCTAATGTCCTTTCCTTTCAGTCTGGAGAACTCCTTTTAGGATTGCTTATAAGGCAGGTCTAGTGGTCACAAACTCCCTCAGCTTTTGTTTATCTGGGAATATCTTAATTGCTGCCTCATTTCTTAAAGACAGTCTCATCCAATATAAAATTTTGGCAATTATTTTCTTTCAGCACTTTAAATATTTTGTCCCACTGCCTTCTTGCTTCCAGGGCTTCTGATGAGAAATTGGCACTTAATCTTATTGGGACTCCCTTGTATATAACATTGGTTTTTCCTCACAGCTTTCAGAACTCTCTCCTTTTCTTTGGCCTTCCACAGTTTGACTAATATGTGTCTGGGCATGGTCCTCTTCAAGTTTATCCTGTTTGGTGTTTTGAGTTCTTGAATGTATATATTCTTTTTTTTTTTTTTTTTTTTTTTTTTTTGCCAACTTTGGGACGTTTTCTGCTATTATTTCTTTGACTATTCCTTCTGCCTATTTCTTTCTTCTCTTTCTGGGACTCCTATGATGTGTATATTGTTATGCTTGATTGTGTCCCATAGGCCTTGTACTGTTTGCTCTTTTTCTCATTCTTTTTCCTCTCTGCTCCTCAGCCTGAATCATTTCAGTCGCCTTGTCTTTGAGCTCACTGATTCTTTCTTCTCCCAGGCCCAAACTGCTGTTTAAACTCTCTGGGGAATTTTTCATTTCTGTTATTGTGGTCTTCAACACCAGTAATTCTCTCTGGTTCCTTCTTAAAATTTATCTTTCTTTATTGAGAAATTCATTTGTTCATTCATCATTTTTCTGATATCCTTTGATTTCTGCTTGTGGAATTTTCCTTCTTCCCCTTAAGCATATTAAAGATCATTTTTTTGAAGTCTTTGTGGATATGTCCAAAGTCTTGTTTTCTGCCTTTTTTATCTTCTGAATTTTTTATCTTCTTCCTTGGGTGGGCAGTCACTTCTTGTCTCTCTATTTGTCTTGTAATCTTTTTCCCACAGAGTACATTTTTTAACATTTTAATGTGCTAAGTCTGGACTTTTGTTCCTTTGCTGTCTGTTGCTTAAGTTTGTATTCAGCTAGTGATATGACGAAAATAACCTTGAGTGCCAGGAGCTAACAGAACCAAACAAACCAATGTGAAAAAACACTTTTCACAGTGTTTTCAAATTGGCTCTGAGTTCCCTGCTGCTCTCCTTCAGTTTAGCTGTCCGATCAAGATTAGCAAATGCAAAGTGCCACCTCCTTTCTGTGTCTAGGTCTTATTTTGGGCTTGAGCTTGCTTGTGGCCTGAGGAATTCCCCCTTTTATAGGAACTGGAATGCCCCTCTACTCCCTGTGAAACAGACTTTCTCCCCCTTCTGGGTACTCTATTGTATGACTTAAAAACAGGTAAATCTTTGCCCCATGCCATTTAGACATAATTGTTTCTCATACTTATGAAAGCTGTTTCTGCCCACAGGGCAGATTCTTGGAGAGTGACCCAGAGGGGAGTTGCCTGATTCAGTCTTCGTGCTGCCGCCAGATAGGTCGGCACCAGCATACAGGCAACCCCAGTATGCTCATACTGGTTTCTCTGCTCCCTCAGGAAAGGATCAGGGACCCACAATGGGAAGTGCTGGCCAGCTCTACACCATGCTAGAGAGGGAGTGAGTGAGGGGCCATCAAGGGTGCCATGAGTTTCCAGAAACTTTTTTAAAGCTGTATTTTCTTGATTCAGCACTGGCTGAGTTACTGCAACCCTTTAGCTGTTTTCTGGAGTTTTGAAGAAGATGACTCTGCCAGTTTTTGCTAATGGTTCAAAGATTCTGTGGGGAATGGCACCCTGGAGCCTCTCATGCCACCATCTTGGTTGAAAGAAGTAGATATTCTTATTTTTAAAACATTTTTTAATGTGATTTTATTGAAATATATTCATATACCATACAGTCGTCTAAAGTGTACAACAACAGTTCACAGTTACATCATATGGCTGTGCATTCAACACCACAATCAATTTTTGGACATTTTTATTATTCCAAAAAATAAAATGGGTCAGCAGGGCTGCCAATTGAAAATGCCTGAGGCTTTCTCTAGTGAGCAGCTTCGAATGAGAGAGAAAAAAAAAAGGAAAAAGAGCAAAAGCCCCTTTTCAGAGCCAGTCCCCAGCCCCCGGCCCCTCAGCTTCACCGGTTGACCGATGTTTGTACTCAATTCTCTGTGCCCCTTTTCTTGGGACACAGCTGTTTTCCGGTATTCTGAACTCATCTGTCTCCAAAAGCCTTTGTTTTTCTTTAGTTATATATTTTTTTCTTCAGCCCTGCCCCCTCTCTGCAGGAAGGTTCCTCAGACTCCTGCTTCCTCAGGGCTTATCTGTGCTTGTAGCTTGTATTCAGTAGTCCAAATTTGTTAAATTAAAACCTCAATTGGAGTTTGGTTGAGCTACATTCCCTTTCTCCCACAGCGAAGTTTTGCAGCTCAGCCTGCTGTGCTGGGAGGGGTGCCATCTCCAAGTCTTAACTTACAATTTTTATGCTGCAGTCTCAGCCATTCTACCCATTCCTGACTGGTGTATGATGTATGAACAGTCACGGATGTCCCCCAACAGTTGTTCCAGACTATTTACTAGTTGTTCCTGGCTATTTTCTAGTTGCTCTAGAGGACTAACTAAATTCCACACCTCTCTATGCCGCCATGTTGCCCTGCCTTTAAAACATTTTAAACTCTTGCCTTCAAAACAAATTTACCATCCTTAACAATAGATGTAGTCCTTTCCGTTATAGTACTGTTTTGACTATCAACCTTTGTGGTACCATATGGCTTTTAATCATTTCTAAAGATGAAAATTATAATATTCAGTGGTTCATATTTATCATGAAGGCAGGATAATTGTTTTGTTCTTGCTGTTTGTTTACAGTCAAGAAAAGTGCCTGGCACGTAGCAGGAATTTATGAATATTTGTTAGTTTATTAAATCGGTCATCAGCCATTAACTGTTGATTTGAGACTCTTCTATTGTGCCATGAGCTCCATGACAACATGCACCAGAACAAATCCCCAAGCCTAACAAATTATCTTATTCGTGGAATTTTGTTGAATAGAATATGGCACAGACTGTAAAGACATTTCCAAAAGAAGAGTTCCAAAATTATTTTGAGATATATACCACCATCACCACCACCACCCCGCCCCCACACACACACTCACACTCATTTGGATGGAAAAGTTCTGGAATGTATATTTAACTATACTGCAGTTTCTGTATTGTAAATATTTTAAGCTCTTATGTGGGGAAAGTATTATACTATTAATTGAGAAAGTGTTACTGTCAAAATGATTGTGCACATATACTGAAGAGAGGCCTTCCTTTTTCATATTTGTAATTCTCTTTCAGGGGAAATTGTCAGATTTATCCATACCTCTTACATGCATTATTAACAGAGAGAGAGAGAGAGAGGTGGATGCAAGAGAGAGAATGTGTATGTGTGGTGGGGTAGGTGTATGGGGAGAAATGGAAAGGGAAAGAAGGAATATGTTTGTGAGAAAGAATGACTTTTACAGTGTTTATAATTATATAGAACATGGGAAGCCAGAGAATTCTCAAAATTTGCTTGACAAAACCCAGCTGCCAGGTGTGGGCTCTGTTATGGCCGAGTTTGTTGCCTGATCTTAAGATTTTCCTTAAACAGAAAGAGGCAAGGAGCCTGAGGACTTTGTTTGTTCTCAGTTGGTTTACTTGTCTTAGTGTGATTCTGACCTACACGACTTTGCTTTCAGCTTTACCCCTTTCCAATTTGGTTCCTATTTGAATTTGATTAAAATTTTACGAGTAAAATACGTAAGTGAATATGAACCATTACAAGGCCTAGTTTTTGCCAGCTTGTTATTTCCTGGCTTTCTTTCTCCATTTTGTATTTTTGAATCTTTATTCATACCTTCACCAAAGAAGGATGGGCTCTGCTTTCCCGTTTCCTCATGATATGCTCTAAATGCATCATTGGGTTTCTTTTGCGAACTCCTTTAAATCTGATTAGTTTATATGGTTGTGATTTTCCACTGATTAAGTATAACTTTTATTTATGCAGCATTTTGATTAATCAGTAGCTTTCATTTCTCATCAGTACTAAATTTATTTTAGTAACATACCGACAACCTAAAATTTTCCCTTTTAGCCTCATTTGGATCTTAATTCAGTAATGTTAATTACATTCACAATGTTGTGCTATCAGTACCATCATCCATTACCAAAACTTTTCTATCTCCCCAAACAGAAATTTTGTACCAATTAAACATTAATTCCCCATTCCCTGCCCCTCCCCAGCCCCTGATAACTTTTATTCAAGTTTCTGGCTTATGAATTTGCTTATTCTGATTGCTTTAGATCATAGAGTAATTTTCCTTTTGTGACCTTTCGTTTCTTTAACACACTAAATATAAATCCTTGTTCTGAGACCATAAATTAGTAGATTTTAGCAAAATCTGAAAATCCGAGTTTAGAATGAATAGATGAAGGACTTCATTTTTGCTAAAATACTTATTTTTCTTTGCAAACAGATTCCTAAAGAATTCCTAAATAGCAAGGGGTATAAGAAATGGGCTCTAAGCATGCTCGAATGAGACCCATTTTATCTTGTTGAAGCCTCAGAGCCACCTTATGATATTGGAGTCATCTGGTTATACATATGAGGAAGCAGAAGTTGAGGGCTCTTAAGTCACTTGTCCAGGGTCACACAACTTAAAAAAAATGGAGGAACTAGAATCAGATCTAGATTTGACTTAGGAACAAAGTTTGATTTTATGTATAAAAATTGTTTCAACACAGAATTTTCAGGTATAACTAACACATAAAGTCAAGTCCTCCTGGACCAATTAAGTTGATATAAACCTGGAATACTGACTGGTAGTCTTCAAAGATTGGCTTTTGTACAGATTGTTGGAAACTAGTTCTTTTTTATCTGTAATGTGTTTATCATGGGCTCAGAAGGACTGTAATCAAGTGACAGTTTTAGTGGTAAAAGTTAAATATGTCAAAAACCATCCTAGAAATGTTGAAAGACCAAAATGTACCAGTTCTGTCATTTACATAGCAGTTTAGTTTGGTGTGTGATTTTCAGGCTTGTGTTCCTGAAATCCAGGTGCTTAATATTTGCTAGTATTCTAGAGATTGTTAATGGCAGGAAGTGTTTCAGAGATGTAACCAAAATATTTAGAATAGCACTTGTAAACAGATGGTGATTGATGAAGATGTCTGTCAGAAAGATTTGTAAAATAACCGTGAAGTCCTCAGGCAATAGTATTTAGATTTTAGAGTAAAAATAAGGCAAATAGTTTTTGCTTTTCAGAAAGCAATTAATTCATAAATTTATCCTGTCAAAATATTTTGGGTAACAAAAGTTTTGTTTCTTTCATTCATTCAAGTTCACTTACTCACAAATATTTGCATGGTATATACCATGCTATGCTCAGGGGGTATGAGTGGTGATTAAAATCATACATAACCCCTTACAGACCATGTAGTCTGAAAGTAGAGAGAGATTAATCCACAAAGAGATGTAAAATTCTAACTGATTGGTGCTGTGAAGGAGAGGTATGTAATCCAAGAAGTCTCTTCCCCTAAAGGAATTTGATTTTGTTTGTGAAGTCAGAGAAGGCTTCCTTGAGGAAGTATTGTATCTCCTGAGATCTGACAAACATGTAGACTTAAAGTAGGCAAAGAGTGATGAGAAGGGAACTTTCCAGGCAGAGGGGACGTTGTGAGTATTAGTCTCAAGCACACATAGTTTGGGAAGATGAGGCTGCAAAGATAGGGGTCAGGCCATATAAGGAGTTTTATCTTTATCCTGTAAAGAATGGAAAACCTAAAAAGTTTTTCATTCATATTTATCCATTCATATTTGTTCAGCAAAGTTTATTTAGTACTACTTCACTCTAAATTTTATTCTATGAAGAAAATCATGATCCTTAAAACCTAACATTATTTTTGGTTTTAAAAAAAAACCACAAAGCTGAAAAAAAGTGTTTCATTTTCTAATAAAGTTAAAATGGCTCCTACTTGTCTTTGGAAGAAATACATTATCAGTTATATAGTAGTAAAACTAGAATTGAACTTAGTTTTGCTCTCTTTCATAATCCCCACGATGCTACTTCCTTTCCCGTTTATTTCAATGTAAAATTGTTAAATTATGTCCTTAAAACTCCATTAATATTTTAATTCTGTTTGGAGGGTTTTTAAAGCCATTTTATTTAAGCAAATCTATGTAATGTCTATTTGAATATGCTGAAATTTTTAAGAATTTGGGGGGAGAAAGAGTACATTTTTAAAAATGGAAATCAGGATGTTAGAGTTAAATTTGGCACTTCCTAAACTGAAGAAGGAGTAAAAATTCTAGATTCTGATTAGTTTCCAGAAATGTTAAATTATGAATTTTGAAAAATGAGGACAGTGGAAATGTGTGGCAAATTTAATCGGTGTTTGTTAGGATCCCTCCTCCTCCAGGGTTCTGGCAGTGTTGGTGAGAAATTGTAATTCTCTTCTTCCATCGATTTCCAGTTTAGTTGATATCTTGTGATAATATCTATCAGAAAAGCCAGAGGCTGAGCAGAGAGACCTTTTGGTCAGGAAACTGAATATTATTCCTTTTAATTGGTTTTTCAGTCGTTTCAAAAAGACACCGTGCATAATTTTTAATACCTTTTGAGCCATGCAGTTTAGTAGAATGTAAATATTCTTTGTTTCACACTTGAACATGTTACTTAATTTTTAACTTATCATAATAGCATTGACATATAGCTAGTGAAGACTATGTAAAGATAAAGTATAATGATTGATGTATTTTTTAGTCCCGAATTATTTTAAAGTCTGTCTTTGTTCATGATTAAAAATTATTGAAATGAAAATATCATTTGTGGTAAATGGGATTCTTTTAATGTTTAAATGTCATTACCAATTTAACAATTTGTTAAGCTATTTCTTTGACTAAGGAACTATGGAGATACAATAGTAAGATATGACCTTAGTCTTCAAAGAGTTTAGTCCCAGAAAGGAAATGTTTTATATATGTGAAAACTACATTACAGTGTAGAAGTGATCAATATTGTCAGAATTTGTGATGAGAAGTGATTGCCTCTGAATTTGAGTGTGATAGTAGAAGAGTAGAGAGGACTTCATACCCAGTGATTTGAGCTAGGCCTGAGGATAACTAGGGTTTGGATAGTTGGAATTGTGACTGGAGGGGCAAATTTTTGGTAGCAAGAACATAAATAATTCTATTGCCTGGCTTCAAGTCAAGCTATTTCCCCATTTGGCTAGTCTTGGGAATCACTATGGTTTATTGAACACCACAGTGCTAACTATGTTGCATATATTGTCTTATTTTAATTCTTATAATACTTTTTTTTCTGTTTTACAGATTATGGAAACAGGCTTACATAGGTTAAGTAACTTTTCCAAGGCAACACAGATTACTAAAGAGGCAGTAAAATATGCTAATAGTTAAAAATGCAAGTAAGCAAATAATTTAACTTGTATGGTCAGTTTATTCAAACACTGTAATTACATGGAACTTTGAATAGGAAGTGAGATCTGGTAGGTTGGTACAGGTTAGTATGAAATTCAGATATATTCCAAAGTCATCTGGCAGAGAATGAGGATGTATTTGCAGGGACCCCTGGGGAACTGGGGAAAAATGCAGAAATGTTGGACTTCCCCACCTGGGTTGTTACTGGTGTCCTCACAAAAGTTGAGGACTGACAGTTTGGTAGGATGAGCCCTTGATCTTGGGGTGTGCCCTTGTGAAGCTTGTTGCTGCAAAGGAGAGGCTGAGCCTACTTCTAATTGTGCCTAAGAGTCTCCCCCAGAGAACCTCTTTGTTGCTCAGATGTGGCTCGCTCGCTCTCTCCAAGCCCACGTGGCAGGTGAGCTCACTGCCCTCCCCGCTACATGGGACTTGACTCCCAGGGGTATAAATCTCCCTGGCAACATGGGACATGACTCCTGGGGATGAGCCTGGACCTGGCATTGTGGGATTGAGAAAATCTTCTTGACCAAAAGAGGGAAGTGAAATTAAACAAAACAGTTTCAGTAGCTGAGAGATTTCAAATGGAGTAGAGAGGTCACTCTGGAGGGCATTCTTATGTGCTATATAGATATCCTTTTTTAGTTTTTAGTGTATTGGAATAGCTAGAAGGAAATACCTGGAACTGTTGAACTGCAACCCAGTAGCCTTGACTGTTGAAGATGATTGCATAACTATGTAGCTTACATGGTGTGACTGTGTGATTATGAAAACCTCATGGTTCACACTCCCTTTGTCCAGTGTCTGAACAGATGAGTAGAAGATGGGGCAAAAACTAAATGAAAAATAGGGTGGTATGGAGGGGGGTGATGGAGTGTTTTGGGTGTTCTTTTTTTACTTTTATTTTTTATTTGTTTTTGGAGTAAAAAAAATTGTTCATCTGTGAAAAATGTAAAATAAATGGTTTATATTGTAGAATGTAGGGGACCTAGTGATAGATATCAAATGGTGAAGAGGGAATGATAATCTAATAAGAACAGATAAATTATGGAGGGTAAACTTAATGTTATGGGAATGCTCAGGAATGACTATGGTTTGTTAATTTTTTGGGAGGTGTGGTAGAAACAAGTTGGCAGAAATGTAGTTATTTTAGGTTACTTGTTTTTCTTATTCCTTTGTTTGGTTATTGTTTGTTTATTTTCTTAGGGTAGGGTAGAAACATGTTGGAAGCAATGTAGTTATTTTAGGTTATTTTGTTTTTTCTTATTCCTTTGTTTTGAATTTGTTTGAAATGTATCTTATTGTTTTTTAATTTTTTGCTAAAGTTAAAAAATTTTTTTAAATTTAAAAAAGGAAAAAAGAAAAATGTTCAAAAGTTGATTCTGGCAATGAATGTACAATTATATGATGGTACTGTGAATGATTATTGTACACTGGATGATTGTAGGGTATGTGAATATATCTCAATAAAACTGTGTTAAAAAACAAGTAAATAAATTATGAAAAGTAATGTTGATATTAGATGCAAATAAATAATGAACACTGACTTTTAAAAAAAATGCAGGTAAGCTCTGGAGTCAGACTTCCTGAATGTATGGACTTCTGCAGTTAAGAGGTTTAGTCTTTCTGTAAAATGGGAATTCATTCATTCAGCAAATATTTAGTGACCCTTGTGTGTCAGGCATTATTCTGAGAGCAGGTATATCAATGACTTAAAAAACAAATAAACAAAACACAAAAGAAACTTCCTACCTTCATGGAGCTTTCATTTTTATAGGTAGGCAATGAAGAAAAAAAATAATGATGTGTATTTATTACAAGAAGATAAGGGCTATGAAGAAAAATGAAGCACAGAGTGGGATAGAAGTTCTGGGGTTGTGTATGAATTCAGTAAGGAAGTTGGGGGAGGTCACATTGAGAAGATGATATTTGAGGAAAGACTTGAAGGAAGTAAGGGAATGACCATGTGGATTTCTGAGGGAAAGGTATTCCAGGTAGAGACCCTGATGTGGCAGTGAGCCTTGTATGCTTGAGGAACAGCAAGGAAGCCAGCATGGCTCACGTGGAGAGAGCAAGGGTGAGAAAGTAGAAAAGTCAGAGAGCTAGAGGGCTTTGTGGGGACGTGGGCTTTCACTGTGAGTGACACAGTGTGCCATTGAAGGATTCACGGCAGAGGATAATGTGACCAGACTTAAGTACTTAAAGAGTTATTTTGGCTGCTGTGTTGAGAACTGACTTAAGGAGAAGAGGGATAGAAACAGAGAGAGCCTTAAGAATCTAGTGCAGAATCCAGGTGATAGATCATAATTTTGGTTTGGACCAAGATGTAGCATTGATTCAAGAACAATGCCCCATTTCTAGAATAAACAAAAACGTGACAGATCTTAGTAGGTCTGTCATCAGTCTTAGGTTAGAAAATTAGAACTTTAGAGGGTACAGTTATCAATGTTTTCTTTCATGTTGTCACTTTGATTGCACTAAAATTTTAATTTTTAAAATTAAAAACTGCTTTTTGGCTGTTTTCAGAAATAGGAAGTAGTCAGTGGCATTTGTAATTCACATATGGTCTATATTTTAATTTAATTTTCTGTATTTGATGTTTTTAAAATACAACAATATGTTCTTGTTCTTAAATGAAATAATACCATATTAAAGATATATTAGTGAGCTAATGTATCTCTTCATCCATCCTTAAGATCGCCCCAGTTTTCCCCTTGCTGATGTTACCAAGGTTAACACCTAGAGTATCTTTCCATACCTTTCTCCTTATTCAAGCATAAATATTATGCATATTTATTTATATATATATGTATAACCACATATACACAGTTACTTGTTTTTACCAAGATAGAGTCATTTTATACACATTACTTTACTTGAAAATATATGAAGGGCAGCATTACAGGTTAATTGATACCTAATTTCAGTAATTTTGTTATATTTGTGCAATTTTACCTAAATGGAGTTTTGTCTTATACTTGTTAAGGTTGTTTTATTTTAGTGTACTCTTTGTTTTCTTTTATCATTGCCTCTTCAACCATCTCCTCCCACTCACACACACAATTCCCAATACTCCCTTTTGCTCCAAATGACTGAACAACCCAGAATTTTTTTCATGTTCAAATAACCAGGCATATCCAAAAGTATCTGTTTGTGTCGGGATTTTATTATTTAATCATTGTCTGCTTTATACATTTAGGATCATCTTATATTCACTGACAAAAATTAATTTTTAAAAAGAATTAATTAGTGGTCTACTAGGTGAAAGTAGCCCTGGAAAGAGATCTGTTGTGTAGGAATTGGAATTGGAAATGGAGAGGAGAGAAGATACATTAAGCTACCAAGTACCCAGCATCCCTTTCATATATAGTTGTTAATATCTATGCTGAAAAGTATGATGTGTACTCATGTGTGAAGAAAGACAAGAAAGTATAGAATGGTTGCTCTGTTCTTAAAATCACTTCACCTCTGATCCAAGTGAAGATCGCAATTATAAAGGTAAGTACTGTTGACAGGAGATCATTCATTTTCATCTTTATGTGTAGATATTCGTGTAAGATCAGTTTATGAAGTTAATTTCACCCCCCCCACCAGTACTTTAAACAGTCAAGGAGAATGCTTCTTTAGTAAATATAGAGAAACTAAGCCTCTGTACTGTACTTGTATTTTGTGCTCTTACCTTACACATAAGGGATGCTTAATAAATATACAATAAATGAATGAGCTAAGGAGTGATTGTCATTCAGACTTTTAATGTATTATACCATGATATTTATAACATAAATTCTTACTGTAGAATTCTGGGTCGGATTTTTAGTCAGACAATTACTTTCATTCTCTACTATTGCTCTGAAGTTGTAAGACAAAGCAACATGGGATATATAATATAAAATAATTTTGTATTTGCATAGTACTTTATAGTACCTTGTTTGATCTTCACAACACCCCTGTGAGGTAGACAGGTCAAATTTATTACTTCTTCTAAGTGACAATGTTTAAGCTTAGAATATAATGACCAGACAAAAGACAAAAAGCTAATAAGCAAGATCTGTCACTAAATCAAGTGACAGATCTAGAATGCAGATCTGTCAAAACAGTTATGTGCACATGCACACATTATAAAGGTATATCTTTTTGCAAGAATATGAATATACATATTGAGGCTTTAGCAGTTGCATATGAAATTAATGTTTTATGGGTATAGGTTAGTTCAATTAATGAAGAGTTGGAGCATTATACAGTACTTTGAATTTTAAAGGATTAAAGAAATATAGCCAACATTTTTTTTTATTTGATTTTAGTTTTGCTTTTATTTAAAATTTCCTTTTTGTAATATGTATTTTGATGTTAGCTCATAGTTTCATTTTTTAAATTAGTTGGAACTTAAACTAATTAAATTAATATGATTTAGCAGAGTAGAACAGGGGGTCTGTTTAAGGCACAGAGTGGGTGTTGAGTAGACTGTAAGATCAGATTATGCTAAAAATCTGAGAATTTTTAAAGCCAAAGGCTCAAGAAGTAGTCTCCTTCAATTTATGGGTCTGATAATTTCCATGTGTGTGTGTGTAATTTTTCATGTATGTGTGAGTACAGATATTAAGTTACCAGATACACTTAGTTACTGCTTTGGACAGGCACAATCCTGCTTGCTGGTGATATATTAATTCCGAAAACAGGAATTGTGTTTGCTTTCATGGGGCTTGGAGTAATAGACAGAGCAAACTGCATATATTTAGAGTAGAATTTAGAAAATCCTTTTCATATGTTGCTATACTTTGTATTTGGTTTTTGTTGAGGATTTTGCATCTATATTCGTTAGAAATACTGGTCTGTAATTTTCTTTTTTTGTGATGCTTTGTCTGGTTTTGGTATTGGAGTAATGCTGACCTCATGGAATGAGTTCTCTTCTGTTTTTTGGAAGAGTTTGTGAAGGATTGGTGTTACTTCTGTAAATGTTCAGTGGAATTCATTAGTGAAGATATCTTGTCCTGGACCTTTCTTTGTGGGAAGTTTTTTATTATTAATCAAATCTCTTACTGTTTTTGTTATAGGTCTGTTCATGTTTGCTCTTTTTTCTTGAGTCAGCTTTGGTAATTTGTGTCTTTCTAGGGATTTTTTCATTTCATCTAGGGTTATGATAATTTGTTGGTATGCAGTTGTTCATAATATTCCCTTGTGTTTTGGTTAGCTAAAGCTGCTGGAATGCAATATACCAGAAATGGGTTGGCTTTTTCAAGGGCGATTTATTAGTTTACAAATTTACAGTTCTGAGGCCATGAAAATGTCCAAATTGAGGCATCAAGATGAAGATACCTTCTCTGAAGAAAGGCTCCTGGCATCTAAGGTTCTTCTGTCACATGAGATGGCACATGGTGATGTCTGCTGGTACTTCTTTCCTAGGTTCTGGTTTCAGTCACTGTCTCTCTCTCTGCTCCTCTGGGGGCATTCTTCTCTTTTATCCTCTTAAAAAGGACTCCAGTAAAGAATTAAGACCCACCTTGAATTGACCTGTGTCACCAGTCAATTGAAATAACCTAACCAAAATACCCCACCCACAGTAGGTCTGCACCCACAAGAATGGATTAAAAGAACATGACCTTTTCTGGGATACATAACAGCTCCAAACTATCAACCTTGTAATCCTTTTATTTTTGAAAAATTGATAGTTATGTCCCCTCTTTTCACTTCTGATTGTATTGATTTCAGTGTTCTCTCTTTTTTTCTAGGTCATTATAGCTAAAGGTTTGTGGATTTAGTTGATCTTTTCAAAGAACCAACTTTTGATTTTGTTGATTTTCCCTACCATTTTTTTATTTTCCATTTCATCTGTTTCCTCTCTAGTCTTTATTATTTCCTTCTTTTTGCTTGCTTTGAGTTTAGTTTGCCCTTCTTTTTGTATTTTCTTAAGATGAAAGTTTAGGTTCTTGATTAGAGATCTTTTTTAATATATAGGCATTTACAACTATAAATTTCCCTTTAAGCACTACTTTACCTGCAACCTATAAGTTTTGGCATATTGTGTTTTATTTTCATTCAACTCAAGGTATTTTCTCACTTCTCTTGTGATTTCTTCCTTGACTCATTAGTTATTTAGGAATATGTTATTTAATTTCCACTTATTTGTGAAGTTCCTTCTGTTTTTGATTTCTGTTTTTCTTCCATTGTGGAGAACATACTTTTTATGATTTCAGTACTTTTAAATTTATTGAGACTTGTGTTATAGCCTAACCTTGTGATCTATCCTAGAGACTATTCCATGTGCACTTCAGTTCCACAGTTGTTAGGTGGAATGTTCGATAGATGTCTGTTAGGTCTAGGTGGTTTATTGTTGTTCAAGTCTTCTATTTCTTTGTTGAGCTTCTGTCTAGTTGTACTGTCTATTATTGAAAGTGGAGTATTGAGATTTTCAACTGTTATTGTTGAATTGTCTATTTTTTTCTTCAATTTTGTCAGTTTTTGCTTCATATATTTTTGGGTTCTGTTGTTAGGTGCATTTATGTTTATAATTGTTCAGTCTTATTGATGGATTGACAGTTCAACATTATGAAATGCCCTTCTTCATCTCTATCAACACTTTTTGTCTTAAAGTATGTTTTATCTGTTAATTAAGATCTCCATTCCAGCTCTTTTTGATTACTGTTTCCATGGTATATCTTTTTCCATTGTTTACTTTCAACCTATATATATCTTTGAATCTAAAGTGTTGCTCTTAGATACAGCATATAATCAGGTCGTGTTTTTTAATCCATTCTGCCTATCTCTATCTTTTTGTTAGTGTTTATTCATTTACAGTGAATGTCATTCTCATAATCTAGGATTTCTTTTTCTGTCATTTTGCTATTTGTTTTCTATATACATGTCTCATGTGTTTTTATTCTGCTATATCTCATTTACTACCTTATTTTGTGTTAAATATTTTCTAATGTACCATTTTAATTCCCTTGCCATTTCTTTAGCTTTCTTTTAAGTTATATTTTACTGATTGACCTGGGGATTACAATTAACATCTTAATTTGTGACAAACTAGTTTAACTTAACACCAGTTAATTTTAGAAGTTCACAAAAACTTCGTCTTGTATAACTTCATTCCCTCCCTTCCTTCTTTGTGCTGTTATTGTCATGCAGATTACATTGTTATAAGTGGTATGTCCTTCAACACATAATTGCTCCATGTAGTTGTCTTTTTTTTTTTTTGGAAGAAAATACTAGAACTTTAAAAAAATTAATACAGTAGTAAATGTATATACTTTACAAATAAATATCTACCTATTGGAGGTACAGGTGCCAAAATTTTGATACAGTCGCAGGTTCCACAATCAAAAATATATGGAGATCACTGAATTAAATCATGTGTTATAAATGTCATAATTTGCTATTATTCTTATATCCAGATATCATGATTTTTTTTTAATTTAATAAATTTTACTTTGAAATAAATTCAGTCGTACAGGAACAGTTGCAAAAACAAACAGTACAACCCCCATACATAGAACTCCATCATACCCCAACCCCCCTCCCCCGATACCCCGATCCATCACCTTTAAGATCCTGTCACACCACCGTCTCTTTCTTTCCCTCCCTCTCTCCCTCCCTCCCTATCTATCATCCATCATCTATTGCTCTGTCCTCTGAACATATGAGAGCAAGCTGCACATATCTTTGAACAAACAGTATAATTCACATATACCTTTCCCATGGACAAGAACATTCTTTTATACAATCTCATTAAGCACAGCTAAGAAGTTAAAGAAATTTAACATTGATATAAAGCTTACATTCTATATTTCCTTTTTTTTTTTCTTGTGTCCCATCTGTGTCCCTTTGAGCCTCCTCTCTTCCATCCTCAGATCCCATCCAGGATCATCCTTGGCATTTAATTGTCATCTATTTAGACTGTCTTTTTTTTTTTTTTTTTTCCAATTGTGGAAACATATATACAGCCTAAATCTTCCCATTCCACCCCCTCCCTAGCATTCCATTAGTGGGATTAATCACATTTAGAATGTTGCAATGTTATCACCTTCCCACCATCCATTTCTAGAAGTTTCCCTTCACCCCAAACAGAAACCCTACTCTCATTTCTTAACTCCCCATTGCCCCTTCCCCCACTTCTCGGAACCTCTACTCTACTTTTCATCTCTATGGTCATATTCGCTGATACTTTCTTTGTGTTTACTGTGGGGCTTAAATTTAACATCTTAAGTCTATAACAATCTTGTTTTTCTTTGATACCAACTTAACTTCCATATGACACATAAACTATGTTACTATACTCCATCATTCCCCCACCTTTATGTAGTTCTTGTCAAAAATTACATATTTTACCTTGAGTCCAAAGCCACTGATTTATCATTGCAGTTCATGTATTTTAGATCCTGTAGTAAGTAAATAGTGGAGTTATAAATCAACAATACAGTAGTATTGGTATTTATATTTACCATGTGATCTTTACTGGAAATTTTATTTCTTCATGTAGTTTCAGTCAATTGTTTTAGTGTCCCTTCCTTTCAGCCTGCTCATTTCCCTTTAGCATTTCTTATAGGACTGATTACTGGTGATGAAGTCCCTCAGCTTTTGATTGTCCAGGAATGTTTTCATCTTTCCCTCATTTTTATCCTCCAGGTGTTTGTGAACTCTCCAAGTCTCTGATGGTTATTGACTTCTATTTGTATTCTATTGTGGTCAGAGAATGTGCTTTGAACAAATTCATTTTTTTTTTTTTTTTATGTTATTGAGGCTTGTTTTTATGTCCCAGCATATGGTCCATTCTGGAGAAAGATCCATGATCACTAGAGAAGAATGTGTGTCCCAGTGACCTGGGATGTAATATTCTATATATGACTGTTAAATTTTTCTATATCTCTCTCTCTCCTTTCTTTGTTTCTCTGTTGGTAGGGCTCCCTTTAGTATCTGAAGTAGGGCAGGTCTTTTATTAGCAAAATCTCTCAGCATTTGTTTGTGTGTGAAAAATTCAAGCTCCCTCAAATTTGAAGGAGAGTTTTACTGGATAGAGTATTCTTGGTTGGAAATTTTTCTCTCTCAGAATTTTAAATATGTCATGCCACTGCCTTCTCACCTCCATGGTGGCCGCTGAGTAGTCACTACTTAGTCTTATGTTGTTTCCTTTGTATGTGGTGAATTGCTTTTCTCTTGCTGCTTTCAGAACTTGCTCCTACTCTTCAGTATTTGACAGTCTGATCGGAATATGTCTTGGAGTGGGTTTATTTGGATTTATTCTATTTGGAGTTCACTGGGCATTTATGCTTTGCGTATTTATATTGTATAGAAGGTTAGGGAAGTTTTCCCCAACAATTTCTTTGAATACTCTTTCTAGACCTTTAGCCTTCTCTTCCCCTTCTGGGACACCAATGAGTCTTAAATTTGGACATTTTGTTTTATCTATCATATCCCTGAGATCCGTTTTTATTTTTTCGATTTTTTTCCCCATTCTTTCTTTTGTTCTTTCATTTTCTGTTCTTTGGTCCTCAAGGAGGCTGAGTTGTTGTTCAGCTTCCTCTAATCTTGTATTATGAGTATCCAGAGTCTTTTTAATTTGGCCTACAGTTTCTTTGAGTTCCATAAGATCTTCTATTTTTTTATTTACTCTTGCAATATCTTCTTCATGCTCTTCTAGGGTCTTCTTTATGTCTTTTATATCCTGTGCCATGCTCTTCTTCATGTCCTTTATATCCCGTGCTATGCTCTCATTGCCTGTCTGTAGTTCTTTGATTAATTGTGCCAAGTACTGTGTCTCTTCTGATCTTTTGATTTGGGTGTTTGGGTTTGGGTTCTCCATATCGTCTGGTTTTATTGTATGCTTTAAGATTTTCTGTTGTTTTTGGCCTCTTGGCATTTGCTTTACTTTGATCTTCAATTTGTCAGAATTGCAGCTTGGTGGCGTACACTTTCTCTAACTAACCAGCAGATGGTGTCCGTGAGTCACCTATTCCCCTCAAGTCAGTTCTCCCCAACTTTGTGGTGTGTGGGGATCTGATTCTTGTAGGGTCCAATTGGTGCACTTAATTTGGGTATGCTGTCGGTGCTGTCTGCCCTGAATGAGGGGTGTGTGTCTGAGTGGTTAGGGAGGAAGGGCAGCTTTAATAATCAAACCTCCCAGGTGTTCCCGGAGATTTAAGGCTGTTCTCTGCCACTGACCCAAAAGTCCTTGGTATTGGCGTATGTTCCCTGGGATTTCCGAGTGGTTCCCCCTACCCTGCTGTGCTCTTCCAGGACCTCTGCTGAGGGAGGGCCGTTCCATGTCATAAGTGTGCGCCAGCCTCCAGGGAATCCCTGGGACGCCGGGTTGTGCAGGGGTGTTCCCAGTCCGCTTCAAAGATCATTGAATGGGACGCATTAACTTCTTCCTTTCCGCACAGCTCCACCCTCCCAGCTCCGGGACAGTCGGCCGTGGGTGTATTCAAGGCCACTGTCCACGGCCGATATTGTGGCGTGTGAGCGGTGCTGTGGGAAAGACACCCTGTCACGCTGGGTTTCTTGGCGCAGCTCTGTGCTGTGGGTTTGGCCCGGGCAGGAGTGCCTCCGCCCACTGGGGAGATGGCTGCAAGTTGTGTTTTTTTTCTCTCCTTTTGGCTCCCCTTTGCTCCCCTGGGCCTGAGACAATCAGCAGTGGGTGTGGGAAGGGGTATCCTCCACGCCAGACACCGAGGCGTTAGCCCAGCCCGTGCCCGTCGTATCTGCAGCTGCTCCCGGGCTTCTTTTTTTTTTTTAAAGAGCTAGTCCGTCTCCAAATGCCAACCCACCATTTCCCCACACCACAGCGTGGCCGAGGGACTCTCACCCGACTCACTCATTTCAGACTGCAGACTCCTGGTTTCACCAGATGCATGCTCCCTGTGGATTTAGCAGACCTTGTCTGGCTGGTGCTACTCTGGAAGTGGTGTTCTGGGTCACTTTCTGGTTTTTATCTAGTATTTTTCACGGAGGTGTTTTTTTGCACTTCTCACCTAGCCGCCATCTTATGACCCTATTTGTAGTTGTCTTTTAAATCAGATAGATAGCAGAAGAAAAGTTATTTAAAAAATACATGTATACAGTCTTTTACATTTATGTATGTAGTTCCTTTTACTGTTACTCTTCATTTCTTGAAGTGGATTTGAGTTACTGTCTTGTGTCATTTTATTCAGCTTGAAAGACTCCCATTCATATTTCTTGTAGCAATAAATTCTCTCAGTCTTTATTTATCTCAGAATGTCTTATTACTCATTCTTTTGTAGGAAAATTTTGCTGGTTATAGAATAGTTGGTTGACATTCTTTGTCTTTCAGTGCTTTGATTATGTCATCCCATTGTCTTTTGTGCCTCCATCATTTCTGATGAGATTTAAACCGTTAATCTTATTGAGTATCTTATATACTTTCATGTCGCTTCTCTCTTTCTTCAAGATTCTCTCTTTGTCTTTGGATTGTGACCCTTCAATTATGATGAATATGCTATCTGCCCTTTTCTCTCTTGTCTCCTTCTGGGCCTCTTATTATGGGTTTATTAATGTGCTTGATGGTGCCCCACAGGTCTCTGAGACTTTATTCAATCTTCTTCATTGTTTTTTCATTCTGTACCTCAGAATGGATAATCTCAATTGACCTATCTTCACGTTTGCTGATTCTTTCATGTCTGCTCAAATCTGTTCTTGAGCCCCTCTAGTGAATTCTTCACTTTAATTATTGTATGTTTTAGCTTTAGAATTTCTATTTGGTCCTTTTTTATATAATTTTTCTTTCTCTGTGGGTATTCTCCCTTTGATGACACATCATTCTCATACTTTCCTTTAGTTTCCTTTAGTTCCTAAACATGGAACTACAGCCCGGTGTCTGATCTTCCTCAGGAATAGTTTCTGGTGACTGATTTTTTTCCTGTGTTTGGGTCAGTCTTTCTTGTTTCTTTGTCATAATTTTTTGTTGAAAACTGGACCCTTTTATGTTACTATAACAAAGCAACTCTGGAAATCAGTTTTCCCCCCTCCCCAGTTTTGGTGTTGGTGGTGGCTGTTTTTGTTATTGTTCTATTTGTTTGGTGACTTTCTTGAGCTAATTCTTTAAGGTCTTTACTTAACTGTCATGTGTTATCACTGAAATCCCTGCTTAGTTAGCTTTGTGATCATCTAATGATTACAAGAGGTTTCCTTAAATGTTTGAAAACAGTAAGCCTCCCTATCTTTGCAGAGGGACTGTGTACATGTTCAGGCTTGCCTTTAATGCTCAGATAGGCTGTTTACTACTACTCTACCCTAGCCCCTAGCTTTTACTTCCTGCTTGTACAGAGCCTCAATGTTAGCCAGAGAGAGGTAAGAACTTAGGGCCTTCACAGGTCTTTCCTGAGCATGTGCACACAGCCCTTCATATGCATGTGGCTTCTAGATTCCCAGGAATATATTGGAGCTTTTCGAAGATATGACTATGGTTGTCATTCTCCAGATTTTCCTTTAAATTTTTTTCAGTTACGTTGTTATTTGACCCAACTGTTACTGCCCCTCAGGCAGCGGTGAGGTTAAATAGTTGCCACTAATTTTTTTTTAACCAACACTCCTGGGGAAAAAAAGGCTCTTCATACTGTCTGAGCTCTGAGTAAGGTCATATAAGTAAAGTCTTGTGAGTGGGGTTTTCCAGAGAATTGCCAGACAGGTCATATAATGACAGTTCTCTGTGAATGGGGCTTTGAAAGAGCTTTGACCCAATTTGGACCCTTCCAGTGGCTGCCAGTCTGCTGGTTTTCAGTGTGATTGTGGACTGTTGATTTTCAAGGCTACCGCAGAGCTGGGGAGAGAGGAGAGAGGGTGGGATTAGGGCAAGTTCACCACAGAGTTCACTTTTCTTACCTACCTAGATTGAGCCATTTTTCTTGAATAAATGCTCTCAAGGTTGTTATAAGCCTTGGTTTAATTCCGAGAGCCCTTAAAAAGTTTTATTTTAACAGCAGTGCTCTCACTGCTTTGTGTAGGAGAGGATATTTGAGGTCCTTACTCTGCCATTATCAATGACATCACTGCTTCTAATGATTCTTAACCTACAGGTTTGGCTAAGTGGATTTTGTAAAAATTTGGAAAAGAGAGTGAAGACTGAAGGGTTTTCTAAGTTTTCTTGATCTGTTCTTTCCAATTTTTTCTAAAACACAAAAATTTTAATTCTCAGTTTATTTCTTAAGAATTCTCAGTGTATTGCTTTTATAAAAGTTGCATAGTCTTGATTTTTTTTGCAAATTTGTTTTCCCACGTAGATTCCTTGATAAAGAACCTTGAAAATCCTGAATGAATTGGAGGGCCTTTGATTTGGTAAATCTGACATTTATATCCAACTAGGTGTGTGATTGGGGTATCCACCTCACATCTTTGAGCCTCAATTTTATCATCTGTAAAATAGAGATAATGATATTTCAGAGGGTTGTTTTAGAGATTAAATGAGGTAATGTTTTTAACACAGTGTTATACCTGGTACCTAGGAAGTAATTTGTAAATTATATGTTATTATTGTTAGAATATTTTTTTTACTTAAATTATTGCACTTTTGCTGAGAATTATTTTATCAGCAGGGATGATGGCTTACTGCGCCTACTATGTTCTTTTATTTTATGTCTAATGGAACATATATGGTAAACAGCTGATAATTTATTGATGTATTTCCTGCCTTAGAATAGTCTTCCCCATGAGTTTCTAACTGATCCCAAAAAACTACTTCCCACCATTACCAAATACTTAAATAAATGACTCCTGTTTGAGTTCCCTGTTCCTTTATTGCTTTGCTTCATGTTCCCAGACTTGATATCTTGGAAACATTTTTGATCAGTTTCTTAGAATTATAGTCTAATGTATTAGAGCCATTCTGTTTATCCTCATCTTGCCATTTTCGCTGACTAACTTAGTTCATGTCCCCTGATTCCTAGCTGAAGTATTTTACTGATTCTTAGATCTTTCTGCCTCCTTTCTCTCCCTCCAGTCTACTAGTTTTTACACTAATGCTAGTTAAATCTTCCAAACACAGAGCTAGATTACAACCAAATAATGCCATACATTATTCCCTAAAACATGCTTGATGTTTTATTTTCTTATTCCACTCACCACTCCTAGGAATGGCCCAATTCCCAGCATGCTTCTAAACTCACCTCAAATGTGACCTCTCCCAAGAAGTTTCTTGATTTTCTCCACATATGCCCCAACCCTTGAGACCATCTAGAAGTTGTCTTCTTTCTCTGAACTTACTTAAATAATTTCCATTTACCTTTTGTTATGGCAAATGTAATGAATAGAATATTAGAGCTGAAGCAGCTTAGGAATCATCTAATTCAGCCCTCTAATTTTAGAAATAAGACAACTTGTACAGAACTGACTTGTACAGTATTAAGCAGGATATTTGATGACAGGGGCAGGAGAAGAACATGGATCTTGGATCTCTGGTCTATGTTTTTGTTTTGTTTTGTTTTTTGCTATACCCAACATTATGGTATAATATAGACATTTCATAAGCCATTTTGCAATATTTCACAATGATTCTGTTAGTCTCCTTAACATCTTTGTAGGCAATAACCTATGAATTCCTTGGAGGCAAGAATTCAATTTTCTGTCCTTATAGATGGTGCTCAGAGACTGTTTCCTACCACAATGAATGAATGAATGAATGAATGAATGAATAAAAAACTAATGTACTTCAGAATTTATTTATTTAGTAATATACTTCAGTACTTTCCATTTGAGACTGTTCCCAGTTTTACAGTTTTTCCAGTATTAATGTTCTTAATGTAAAACTTGAATAAAATTTTCCTTAGACTTTTTAAAAGATATTAGGTACATTGAGGCCTGTAGGGGGCAGCCCAACACAACAAGTTTTGATTGCTCTTGCTCTATAAGCCATTTACTATTCTCTGAGATTTTTTTTTAGATTTAAATTTCTTCCTTTGTGGACTTTTGAAAAATGAAAGCAATTATTGATTATAAATTATTTGTCATGTGTATTTTAAAACTATTATCATGTATAGGAATAGGAACCGTTTGATATAAATGATTTGCTATTTTGTTTTCAGAGCACTGGATGAAAGCAAATTATATTAGATCTTTTATTTCTTTATTCATGAATTTCAGAATAACGTTTGTAATCTGAGGGCAAAAGTTATCCCTAATTTATAGCTGGAGAAACTAAAATGTGCTGAGTTAATGATGTTATCCCACACTACTAGAGTTATTAAAATCAACATTTTCTCATTACTAATTATTGCATTAAGCTGGGTCATTGTTTTATTTAATATTTTCAAGATTAATTTTAAAATATTGCTAGTAATTAAAGCAAACATAGATGAATAATAACAATAATAGCTAACTTTTGTTGAGTACTTCATTGAGTACCAGGTACTATTTTAAATATTTTGCAAGTACTAGTTCATTTAATATTCGTTTTAATCCTTTGTCTCCATTTTATAGATGAGGTAATTGAGATACAGATAAACATGCCCCAGGGTCACTGAGCTCTAGTAAGTGGAGAAAACTGGTATTTGAACTTAGGCAGTCTGGCTCCAGAACCAGTGACTCTTAGTCTCTATTCCCTTTGATATATTAACAGCATTACTTTTCTTTTCTTACCCTTTTGTATCATATCTTTCCATTTGAGATTGTTGTCCAGTTTTACACACATGAGGCTTCTCCCCTCATTCCCTCTAGTTCTGTCATTCCCAGCCTTCAGTCTGTTTTTCTTTTAATAGAGAAAATGAATGGACAGAAAGTAAAAACATCTTCCCTTTGGGGTGAAGAGATTGAAATGGATTGCTAAAATTGAGGTGTTTTTTATTTATGGAATGTTCTTTTTATATTTACCAGTGAAGGAATTTTTAGTGATCACATGAAAATATGAACTCTCAAATTTAGGGGTAGAATGAATGTTAGTTTTTATGTTTATGCATGCATTACTATGGGGTAATTTTAGAAACCAGAATAATAAATACTTCATTTTAAAAGAGAGACACCTAGATTATGAGATGGTTTTAGTTATTACTTTACTAAAAATGGATTTTTAAGCCCCTTTCACAAAGAAATTCTTGTTTGTAACAAGAAACTTAGTATATTATGACATGTAAACATGAACCTTACTGTTAGCTATTCATGAGTTTATTTGGTATTCATTTTCTTTCTCACTCTTGCCTTTTGGTAACTCGTCTATCCTTAATATATCTTTGAGAATGAGTAAATACATAAAAAAAGGTGGGACTCCAATTGGTCAGTTTTGAAATTTGATAAAAGTTTAGTTGTTAAATGTGAAGTAGTTTAAAAAGTTTTAACTGTTGGCTAAAACTAGTCCATAGCTAATTATTCATTAATATTTATCTCACAAAATAAGATCTTAGTGTATAACTCATAAAATATTTTAAAGTTAAGGTTTACTACCTGATTTATTATTATTATTTCTGTAAGCACCTCGATTTACAGCTAATGTTTTGAGTTCCTATGAAGAATTGTCAACTGTGGTAATACTTGCCAGAGATAACCTACACTTTGGATGTGTCAGCCATTCTTATTGCTGGTTTGGTGATTGACTTAGATTCCTCCCATTTTTCTATAAATGACTTAGGCTTTATTTTCCCAATTTACTGCTGGCCTAATAAAGTCTAGACAGTTGTCCTAAGAATATTCATTCTTTAAACCTATTATTCAACAAGATCTCCAAGACCCAAATTGACTTTTTTTTAAATGCCATTATCACTTATTTCTTTCCCTTTCTTTCCATCAGTGAGAATACCAATATCCAGAAATGAAACTGCTTAGCTTGACAATTCAGACTATTGACAATTTCAAGGTGTAAGAAAATCTGCTTAATCACATATCTATTCCAGTAGTGAAAACTACCTTCTGATTTTTTTTTTCTGTTCTTCTCATAAATGATTTTCATATAACATGCCAGAACACACAACACCTGTCTCTTAAGAACAGAATTAGTTGGCTTTGATTCTTGGTAGTGGTTCCTTCTTTTAGGTAAATATGAGAGTTGCTTTTGGTCTAATTACCGATACTTTTTAAGTAAGTACTTGCTAATAATTTAGAGTGGGTAATAAATAGATTCATTCAGGAATATTAGAGGGAAAAATCCACATGAAAATACGAAGACTAATATATTCTTCACTTCTGACCTGAGCCTGGACAATTTTGTTTGACATTTCATATCAGGATATCATACTCAGTTGTTGGGGTCATACCTGTTTTTCCTTTTAGTTTTCAATGTTTTGTGAGATTTTTATACATTTTTGCTACCTGATCTGTGTAGATTGTTTACAGTAATACAAGTGCTAAGGAAATATTATAAATACAGATATATGTATAGATATACTGATACATACATTGATCATGTTGATACTACATATAGGTGCAGATAGGAATATATACTACTTGAAACCCCTCAAGTCTTTAAGCAAATTGTTTCTTTTACAAGTAGATTGTAATGTATTACAATGTAAATTGTCAGTTAATAATTATGGTCTGGTATAAATATTGAATTGTGTTACACAACTTCAGTGTCTTACGTACATTTTACAGAATAGACCCTGTTTAAAACAGGATGTATCTCTCAAAGGATTTACTTGAAAAGAGGCTATTGATTTAAAGGAAGGTCAGTGCTGCTTTAGGTTAGCGGGAGTAGAGGATGGGGGAGAAGTCTCTTGTCAGTGAAATGATTCTGATTATAATCAAGTTCCGCAGGTTTGGATCCACAGTTGCAAACCATATTTGAGTAGACCGTATGCCTACTTGGGTGTGATCTTTTCACAAAAGTCACCTGTCTGCATTACATATGTTGTGACACAATTATGTACAAAATGTAAATTAATAAAAATTATAAGAGTTGTGAAATTATATGAGTTGGTAAGCTGAAGATTTCAAATGAGTATTGGTGTTCACTGGTGAGCTGTATTTTAAATCTGTGGCTGAGTTGATTTGCATGAAACTTTAAATTTGAAATTTAAAATTTGATATTTATTAATAGAATGTTTTCAAAGCTAAAGACCGAGCAGTTCAACATAGTACTTACTCTTAACATTAGATTTGTCTAGATTTTCCAAGCACAGTTAGGGGAAACATAGGTTATTTCTTGTATACAAAAGGTAAGAATTTATTTTGCTTGTTTAGAATTTGAAAGAAGTAATATATTTTAGTAGGTCCTTCTACCTTTTTGGTCTTTCCTTTTTCTCCCATTTATTTTTCTCCCTCCTTTTTCTTTTTCTTCATCTTTCTGTCACACCTTTCCTCCCTCACTGGGTCCTTCCTTTTCTCAGTCTCACTAAATCTGAAGTGTTTGTTTTTTTTTTACTACATAGTAAAGCATTTCCTATTTTAATTAAACTTTTGAGGTTTATTTTTAAAAGGAGACCTTTGCCAAAGGAGAAACACCTCTATTAGCTTACATTTTAAATCCTTTTCATCGTGATGAGTGTAATTATCTGTTACTTTTAAGAAGTAAGCCATTGCTAATTTCTGACTCTGCATATATGTTTAAAGTAACTTAGAACCAGTTCGGGACAGTTCTGACGTCTGCTTATGTAATGCAGCATCTGCAGTCTTTACTAGGTGCTCATTTTAGCTACAGATGCTTCATATAAAACAGTAGGGTAGCTTTCAAAGGGATCTACACATCAAAGGCTTGAGCTCTGATTTTTACATTGCTTGAGAGATGCTTCATGGAGTAGAAGTAGCAAATTTGTTTTCCCCCAGTCACATTATCATCTTAAAGTTTTTGATAATTTTTATTTCCATGCTTTTCTAAACCCTGTCACATACAAATGAATAGTTTCATTACTTTGCAATGTTTTAACAATTAATGATCACATTAAATATTACTGTAATTCATGTTCTGTGTAATGAGGAATATTTCTTTTAATTGTCATTAATTCTGGGAAATCATGATGCTGCTTTTGGAATAGTAAATAAAATTCTTTGAGTAAAACACTGTATTTTAAGTCAGAATACCACACTCTTTTACTTATTTCTGTAATTTGGCTGATAACTGTGAGACCAAGTTTATCATCTTTTAAGACGTGGTTTCTAAAAGGGCTTCAAAATGAGTGCAGTGATTATAGCTTTTGCCACAATGTATCCTCTTTTTCTGCAGAATGTCTTGTTGAACCCCTCACTGCAGTCTCTCCCATTTCTCAGATGCATAAACTGTCACTTTAATTATGTAGGACTTAAATTAATCTTTGTATAGGATACTCTTATAACCCTATTTAAACATTACTGCTTTAGAGTACTGAATAGCAAGATGTTTATACTGTTTAAAAGCTCCCATTTTAGAAAAGACATGTGTTTTGACTTAATTGAAAGTTTTGGATTATTAACTTGAAATAGAATACTTTGGGAATTTATCAACCTACTTTGGATTCTCTAGACAGATTCTCTATTCATATATTCTGTTCCAGAAATTCAAGTCAGTTTTATAGAGCTAGGAAGGAACCTTTATTGTAAATGATAGTCAACTTCCTAGGATAGATCATGTAAGTAATACTGAAATTGAAGTATAGTATCAGTTCTGCAAACCCTAACCTCCATGTTATAGCATTATTTTTTTTATCATTCCAGAGTCTAACTCAAGAATCTGTGAGAGGAAGAGTTCCCTCTTCCTGCAGAGTCGCTCCTCCTCAGTGTGAGTGGGAATCCAGAGGTTCCAAGCTAATAAGGAAGTAGGGAGATGAGGAGTACCATAGCTACCCTCATAGGTGGGGAGGTTTCTGGGGAAGCTCAGAAATAGTAGATGTGATGAGTCTAAAATAAGCAGCAGTTTATCAATAAGAACATTTTTTGTGTGTGCAAGCCAGACACCATATTTGGTAACATAGATTACTTATATTTCATATTACTCCTTGTTATTAAATTACATATATATTTTAGTAAGCCTTTTTTTGATTAGCATTTTGTAATTTCAAAACTTTTTTGCTTCCTTTTTAATATTGAGTTTTGGTAAACATGTAAGGCAAAGTGATTTAAATGCCCACAGATAACTTAGAATTGCCATGGTGCTACACAAAATTTTTTAGGATATCTGTGATTTTTCTGAATTGATGAGGTCAGGCCTTTAAAATTTTTTTAATAAAATTTGAAATAAAATGAATGTTTTTTAAAAACTCAGACATAAAAAGACATATTAGATATGAAGAATAGTTATAAATCAAACATTGATGAAGCTGGTCCCCAGATGGACTCCACTGCCACCCATATGTAGTGTTTTTACATTGAAAGTAATAATAATAACAGCTTTAAATAGCAGTTACTCCCCATTCCCTCCTTCCTCCAACCCGTAACAGCCACTAATCTACTTTTTGTCTTTAGTATATGCCTATTCTGGACATTTCATATAAATGGAATCATAAAATATGTGGCCTTTTGTATCTGCCTTCTTTCCTTACCATCCTGTTTTCAAGGTTCATCCTTGTAGGCAGGTATCAATCAGTACTTTGTTTTTTTTCTAATGACTGAATGATACTCCATTGCGTGGATATACCATGTTTTGTTTATCTACCCATCAGTTGATGGACATTTTGGTTGTTTGCACTTTTTGGCCATTGTGAATAGTGTTGCTGTGAACATTCATTTACAAGTTTTTTTGTGGACATATGTTTTCAGTTCTCTTAGGTATATGCTTAGGAGTAGAATTGCTAAGTCATGTGGTAACTGTATGTTTAACCTTTTGAGGAACTGCCAGACTATTTTCCAGTGCTGCACGATTTTACAATCCTACTAGTAATGTATGAGGGTTCCAATTTCTCTACATCCTTGCCAACATTTGTTATTGTCTGTCTTTTTTATTATAACCATCCTGGTGGGTGTGAAGAGATATCACATTGTGATTTTGATTTGCATTTCTCTAATGACCAATGAGGTGAAGTATCTTTTCTTGTGCTTACTGGCAATTTGCTTACCTTCCTAGCTGAATTGTCTATTCATATCCTTTGCTTATTTTTAATAGGCTTTTTGTGTCTAATATTGAGTTGTAAGAGTTATTTATGTATTCTGATTACTAGGCCCTTACCAGATATATGTTTGCAAGTATTTTCTCCCATTCTCTGGGGTTGTCTTCATTTTTAGATAGTATTCCTTAAAGCACAAAAGTTTTCATTTTAATGAAGTTCAATTTACTTATTTTTCTTTGGTTGGTTGCTTATGCTTTTGGGGTGTCATATCTGAGACACCATTGCCTAATCAGATACCATGAATCCTTTATTTTATTCTAAGAGTTTTATATTCAGCTTTTACATGACTTTTTTTCAATGTTCATCAGAGCAGTCAAGTGCTGTTTTTCAGATTTTCTTAATCTGCAGATTACTTGCTTCTATTTGCTATTTATAAAAATTCCATAACAATTTATATGAAATCTAATTTGATGATACTACAGTGGCATAAATTTTTTTAAAATTTTATTTGTGTCAGAAACAAATATAGACATTGCTATATTATAAACTTTAGTATTCACTGTAAAACCTACAGGCTATAATCTCAGAGGAGTGGGAGTGGATGAGGGTCTTTCGTAGAGCTTCAGTAGTTCCTAGTCCAAGTTCAGAATCACTTGTCTCATGGATAAGATTCTTGACTGGGCATCAAGAGAACAGAATTTCATTTCTGTCTTTTACTCAGACATTTCTTCTTGTTACTTTGATTTCCTTATTTGTGCAAATTAAAAATACTTATTTTCTAAGTATACCATAAAGATAAAAACTTCTTTATATAAAAGATCCCTTCAGTTCTTCAGAAGGAAATAGTTTATTAATTACATTATTCTTGTATTAGACTAGCTTTTAAACTTTGGATAAAATTAGCAAAGGTATTTTAAAGCTCTTATAGATGATAAAATTTAAACTGTGATTCCCTTGGTATGATTTTTTTCATCTTTTTGAAATCATTGTTGAAGAACTTAGATGAATATTACTAATATCAGTCCTAGCACTTTTAAATGAAACTTCTCCTTTGGCTACTCTACTAATAATTTCACATAAAAATAAAGAATAATATGACTTGTTTTATAAATTGGCTCCTAAGCAGTGTCAAAGTGATCCCAATCTTATGTGAAATAGAGAAATAATGCTTCCCTGTAACACATTGTATTCAATGAGGATATGAGGAAGACACCAATTATTGCTGTATTTGAAGAAAATTTTTTTAACTATTTGTGGCAATATATTTGTCATTGTCTAGACAATTATAATAAATATAACAATTTAAATAAGACACAACATAAACTTCAAAACAGATGTGTGGATATAATTCTTATGAGTACTTTCATTTAATCATAGTCTTAATTAAGACACTACTGCTCTGAGAATTAAATGTCCTTGACTACAATAATGACAGCTTTTGAAATGTTAATTATTAGTTTTTAGTGTTGTCAGGAATATTAAGAGTGGGCTCCAGACACTTGTAACACGACTACAAAAAAGTGCTTATTTTCAAGTCTCCTGTTTCACTATATAAAGGGATAAGAGTAGTCTGATTAAGTGGCACTGACCCTAACCTGCTCCCCTCCCTACTTCCTCATCCCCTACCACCAAAAGGACTTGTTTACTGTAAAGTCTGAAAGCATTCATTTTTAAATGGCCTGTTCTTTTTATTTAATAAAGTATTGTAATTGTGTATATTTTTAAGCTAATTTTAATTTGAGGCTTCTTTTGAAATAAGCATGGAGTGAAGTGTTTGACATGCATGAATGTATCTTTGGCCAAATATACATGTGACAGTTTAAAGCATGTGTCATGTGTCATTGTTGGTGAAGTCTGGCAGCATAACCTGTGTAAACCCGTTTTCTCTCTCTCTTTGTGCCACATAATATTTATTCTGGTTAATGAGACTTCAAAGGAAACTGATGGTTGAATTCCAGTTATTTTTTATTCCCTCTATAATTTTTCTGTAAAGACTGAATACCCTGTTACCTTTCTTTGGTTCCGAATTTAACAGTTTAAAAACAAAACATTTTAAAACATTTTAGGGAGGAATGAAAAGAACTAGCCATTATTAAGCACCTGTTGCATTAGATGATTTATGGATCTCTTTTAATTATCTTAGCGATCTTTCAAAGGTTATGTATTATCCCTGTTTTTCAGATTCAGAAACAGACTCCCAAAGGTTGATGTAATTTGTCCTAGGTACCCAGTAGCTTGTGGAATTGAGATCCCAACCAAGACTTTGTTAATTCCACTACATTTGGCATTCCAAGTTCCATATGCCATGGTCCTTAGCCTACCTTTCTCTGCTTATCTACTAATTTCTCACAGGAGCCTAATATTCCAGCTGCCCCCTGAATACTATAGGGGAGAGGAGGCAGATGAAAGGGATGGGTTGTGTTGCACTCTGCCTGAAATGGCTTTATCTCTTTCTGTATTTTAAAAAATGTTACCTATTTTAAGTCAGAAACTTGAAGACCTTCTGTAGTCTCTTCTATGTTTTCATTATCTTTTGAAACTCCCTTCTGTTTTAATATTTTACATTCTCCCACACTTAGATATTTTACTTTGCACCTACCACTCCTAGAAAATGAAATTATCTGTTGGGTGATTGACTGATTGATTGACTGACTGTTGTAGCTGCCAAGAAATCTAGTGTTAAATTTTGTGTTCAGGCTTTGTAATTTTCTCATAGCACTTTATATGTATTTCTGTTATCGTTTAACTCTGTATTACAGTTATTTTTATTTGTCCATGTGTGCCATAATCATCTTTGTGTCCACTAGCACAGCAACACCCTAGTAAGTGCTGAGTAAATGTTTAATGAATGAAGATTTCTCATATAATTTATCCCTGCCCTTAGTCAGAGATCCCGGATTTGATAATTCTGTTCAAGCTGTATATGTGTTCATTGTTTTTGCTGTTGCTTTCATTTTCAGTAATCTCTCATCTTTTTTTAAATATAGGCAGCAAATAAATACAGTATTCTACATTGCATATAAATTATTTTTATATCTTTGTTGTGCCTGTCACCGCTATTAATGGAATATCAACAACTATATGATTCTCTTCTTTGTAAAGTTATGTATTACATTGTGGCTTTATTCTAGGAATCTATAAGAAAAGTTTTATTGGTATTCATCCTTGTCACCACTTTGGTAATAATCAAAGCTTTCAGTACTATGTAAAGTTTTTCAAAACTAGTAAATTTAATTCATTTATTTTAAAATTGTCAAGTGAAAATATACTGATTTGGGTGGCTCTAGTGATTAATTGTTGATAGGGTTCTTAATAATGGAAGATATCTTTTGTGCATGGAAGACATATATTTACATGAATTCAATCTTCACAACAATCCTATGAAGTATATACTATCAATATCCTCATTTTGCAGATGACATAACTAAGGTGCATGGAGGTTAAAGTACTTAATTATGGTCACACAAGTATTAACAGATACCTCTGGAATTTGAATCCTAGCGCTGAATCTAACTATAATAATGTGCCAAATCTAGGACTTAAACCTCGGTCTTTTCACTTTAAATTTAATGCTCTTACCATTTTGCCACAATATGAATTATTTAAAATATGAAGGTTCAGTTTTAATATGTTTGTGACCATGAGATATGAGATACCAAAGGTAGAAAATTCTAGAGTTGTTTCTCATTAGAAGTGCCATTTAAAGGATTTGAATGCTGTATTAGTTATTAACTAAGTGACTTTAATTCTGATGAAATTCTTATTTTAGAAGGTTTTAAAATAATTACCTTTGCTCTGTTACAACAGTTTATATTGTCTGTCTTTTAAAGATCTGAAATATTATGACCATTCATTTGGTTTTAAGCCTCAGTTGGCTACGTGCTATGTTTTTCAGCTGGAGGTGAGAGGAAATACATAATTAGAATCACCTAAAAGGTTTTTTTTCCTTCCTACATGAGTTCTTAGTCCCTCCTTTTATTCACTTACCCTTAGGGTGAGAATCATTGCCAAACTGAGCCACTGTTTTTCATGGCAATTTTATGTCAGATGGGTTGGAGTGAAAATTGGTGCTGTAGATCAGTGTTTCCCAAACGTACTGTGAGTGAATCACCTGGGGATCTTGTTAAAAATACAAATTCTGATTCAGGAGGTCTGAGGTATGCGGCCTAAGAATTTGCATTTATTACAAGCTCCCAAGTAACACCAAAAATGCTGCTGGTCCTTACATTGTACACTTTTATTAGCAAGGATCCAGATTATAGTTGGGTGTTTTTTCTTTTTTTTTACTTTTTATTTTGAAAGGATTATAGATTCATATGCAGCTATAAGAAATAAGTGAACCTATTTCACATCCTATATAACCTTCACCCAGGTTCCCTCCCCACTCCCATGATAATATCTTACATACAGTATCACAACTAGGAAATTAACATTGATACAATCAACTGATCTTATTCAGATTTCATTAGTTTTACATACGCTCTGTGTATGTGTGTGTGCAGTTCTGTGCAGTTTTATCACATGTGTGCGTTAACCTCTGACAGCCACTAATTTGTTCTCCATTTCTATACTTTTGTAATCTCAAACTAATGTTATATAAATGGAATCATGCAGTATGTAACCTTTTTTTTTCTATTTTGAAATAAATTCAAAGTTATAGGAACAGTTGCAAAAATAATACTGACCCCATACACAGAATTCCATCATACCCTGACCCCCCTCCCCCAATAGACCAATCCACCAACTTTAACATGCTGTCACATCACTATTTCTTTCCCTCCCTATCTGTCATCCATCATCTATTGCTCTGTCTTCTGAACATACGAGAGCTAGCTGCACACACCCTTGAACAAACACTATAATTCACATATACACTTCCCATGAATAAGAACATTCTTTTATGCAATCCCATTAAGCGCAGCTAAGAAGTACAAGAGATTCAACAATGATACAAAGCTTACATTCTATATTTCCTTTTCCTTATGTCTCAACTGTGTCCCTTTGAGCCCCCTGTCCTCCATCCTCCAATCCCATCGAGGCTCATCCTTGGCATTCAATTGTCATCTATTTAGACTGTCTTTTTTTTTTTTTTCCGATTGTGGAAACATGTATACAGCCTAAATCTTCCCATTCCACCCCCTCCCTAGCATTCCATTAGTGGGATTAATCACGTTTAGAATGTTGTAATGCTCTTTCCCACCATCCATTACTAGAAATTTCCCTTCACCTCAGAGAGCACCCCTACACTCATTTCTTAACTCCCCATTGACCCTTCCCCCATTTCTCTTAACCCATACTCTACTTTTCATCTCTACGGTTATATTCTTTGATAATTTCTTTGTGTTTATTGTGGGGCTTAAAATTAACCTCTTAAATCCATAACAATCTTGTTTTTCTTTGATACCACCTTCATTTCAATAGGACACATAAACTATGTTCCTATACTCCTCCATTCCCCCACCTTTATATAGTTGTCTAAAATTACATATTTTGCGTTGAGTTCAAAACCACTGATTTGTCATTAGAGTTTGTGTATTTTATATCATGTAAGACGTAGATAGTGGAGTTACAGTTCAAAAATTATTGACTTCTATTTGTATTCCATTGTGGTTGGAGAATGTGCTTTGAGTATATTCAATTTTTTTTTTTTTTTTAATTTCTTGAGGCTTGTTTTATGTCCCAGCTTATGGTCCCTTCTGGAGAAAGATGCATGATCATTAGAGAAAAATGAGTGTCGTGGTGATTTGGGATGTAAGGTACTATACATTTCTGTTAAAATTCTCTGTATCTCTTTCTCCTTTCTTTGTTTCTCTGTGGGTAGGGCTCCCTTTAGAATCTGAAGTAGGGCAGGTCTTTTATTGGCAAAGTCTCTCAGCATTTGTTTGTCTGTGAAAAATTTAAGCTCTCCCTCAAATTTGAAGGAGAGTTTTGCTGGATAAAGTATTCTTGGTTGGAAATTTTTCTCTCTCAGAATTTTATGCCGCTGCCTGCTCGCCTCCAAGGTGGCCGCTGAGTAGTCACAACTTAGTCTTATGTTGTTTCCTTTGTATGTGGTGAATTGCTTTTCTCTTGCTGCTTTCAGAACTTGCTCCTTCTCTTCAGTATTTAAGAGTCTGATCAGAATATGTCTCGGAGTGGGTTTATTTGGATTTATTGTATTTGGAGTTCGCTGGGCATTTATGCTTTGTGTATTTATATTGTGTATAAGATTGGGGAAGTTTTCCCCAACAATTTCTTTGAATACTCTTTCTAGACCTTTACCCTTCTCTTCCCCTTCTGGGACACCAATGAGTCTTAAGTTTGGGCGTTTTATTTTATCTATCGTATCTCTGAGATCCATTTCGATTTTTTTAATTTTTTTCTCCATTCTTTCTTTTGTTCTTTCATTTTGTGTTCTGTGGACTTCTAGGACACTGAGACATTGTTCAGCTTCCTCTAATCTTGTATTGTGAATATCCAGAGTCTTTTTAATTTGGCCAACAGTTTCTTTTATTTCCATAAGATCTTCTATTTTTTAATTTACTCTTGCAATGTCTTCTTTATGCTCTTCTAGGTTCTTCTTTATGTCCCTTATATCCTGGGCCATGGTCTTCTTGATGTCCTTCAAATCCTTTGCCATGTTCTCATTCCTCGATTGTAGTTCTTAGATTAATTCTGCCCAGTACTGAGTCTCTTCTGATATCTTGATTTGTGTGTTTGGAGTTGGATTCTCCATATCGTCTGGTTTTATCATATGCATTAAGATTTTCTGTTGTTTTTGGCCTCTTGGCATTTGCTTTGCTTGATAGGGTTCTTTCAAGTTGTAAAAACAAAGGTAACAGTAGAGAACAAAAAAACAATAGAGAAGATAAATATCACCAAAAGTTGGTTCTTTGAGAAGATCAACAAGATTGACAAGCCCCTAGCTAGACTGACAAAATCAAAAAGAGAGAAGAACCATATAAACAAAATAATGACTGAAAAAGGTGACATAACTGCAGATCCTGAAGAAATTAAAAAAATTATAAGAGGATATTATGAACAACTGTATGGCAACAAACTGGATAATGTAGAAGAAATGGACAATTTCCTGGAAACATATGAACAACCTAGACTGACCAGAGAAGAAATAGAAGATCTCAACCAACCCATCACAAGCAAAGAGATCCAATCAGTCATCAAAAATCTTCCCACAAATAAATGCCTAGGGCCAGATGGCTTCACAGGGGAATTCTACCAAACTTTCCAGAAAGAACTGACACCAATCTTACTCAAACTCTTTCAAAACATTGAAGAAAATGGAACAGTACCTAACTCATTTTATGAAGCTAACATCAATCTAATACCAAAACCAGGCAAAGATGCTACAAAAAAGGAAAACTACCGGCCAATCTCCCTAATGAATATAGATGCAAAAATCCTCAACAAAATACTTGCAAATCGAATCCAAAGACACATTAAAAAAATCATACACCATGACCAAGTGGGGTTCATTCCAGGCATGCAAGGATGGTTCAACATAAGAAAATCAATCAATGTATTACAACACATTAACAAGTCAAAAGGGAAAAATCAATTGATCATCTCAATAGATGCTGAAAAAGCATTTGACAAAATCCAACATCCGTTTTTGATAAAAACACTTCAAAAGGTAGGAATTGAAGGAACCTTCCTCAACATGATAAAGAGCATATATGAAAAACCCACAGCCAGCATAGTACTCAATGGTGAGAGACTGAAAGCCTTCCCTCTAAGATCAGGAACAAGACAAGGATGCCCGCTGTCACCACTGTTATTCAACATTGTGCTGGAAGTGCTAGCCAGGGCACTCCGGCAAGACAAAGAAATAAAAGGCATCCAAATTGGAAAAGAAGAAGTAAAACTGTCATTGTTTGCAGATGATATGATCTTATATCTAGAAAACCCTGAGAAATCGACGATACAGCTACTAGAACTAATAAACAAATTTAGCAAAGTAGCGGGATACAAGATTAATGCACATAAGTCAGTAATGTTTCTATATGCTAGAAATGAACAAACTGAAGAGACACTCAAGAAAAAGATACCATTTTCAATAGCAACTAAAAAAATCAAGTATCTAGGAATAAACTTAACCAAAGATGTAAAAGACCTATACAAAGAAAACTACATAACTCTACTAAAAGAAATAGAAGGGGACCTTAAAAGATGGAAAAATATTCCATGTTCATGGATAGGAAGACTAAATATCATTAAGATGCCAATTCTACCCAAACTCATCTACAGATTCAATGCAATCCCAATCAAAATTCCAACAACCTACTTTGCAGACTTGGAAAAGCTAGTTATCAAATTTATTTGGAAAGGGAAGATGCCTCGAATTGCTAAAGACACTCTAAAAAAGAAAAACGAAGTGGGAGGACTTACACTCCCTGACTTTGAAGCTTATTATAAAGCCACAGTTGCCAAAACAGCATGGTACTGGCACAAAGATAGATATATAGATCAATGGAATCAAATTGAGAATTCAGAGATAGACCCTCAGATCTATGGCCGACTGATCTTTGATAAGGCCCCCAAAGTCACTGAACTGAGTCATAATGGTCTTTTCAACAAATGGGGCTGGGAGAGTTGGATATCCATATCCAAAAGAATGAAAGGGGACCCCTACCTCACCCCCTACACAAAAATTAACTCAAAATGGACCAAAGATCTCAATATAAAAGAAAGTACCATAAAACTTCTAGAAGATAATGTAGGAAAACATCTTCAAGACCTTGTATTAGGCGGCCACTTCCTAGACTTTACACCCAAAGCACAAGCAACAAAAGAGAAAATAGATAAATGGGAACTCCTCAAGCTTAGAAGTTTCTGCACCTCAAAGGAATTTCTCAAAAAGGAAAAGAGACAGCCAACTCAATGGGAAAAAATTTTTGGAAACCATGTATCTGACAAAAGACTGATATCTTGCATATATAAAGAAATCCTACAACTCAATGACAGTAGTACAGACAGCCCAATTATAAAATGGGCAAAAGATATGAAAAGACAGTTCTCTGAAGAGGAAATAGAAATGGCCAAGAAACACATGAAAAAATGTTCAGCTTCACTAGCTATTAGAGAGATGCAAATTAAGACCACAATGAGATACCATCTAACACCGGTTAGAATGGCTGCCATTAAACAAACAGGAAACTACAAATGCTGGAGGGGATGTGTAGAAATTGGAACTCTTATTCATTTTTGGTGGGACTGTATAATGGTTCAGCCACTCTGGAAGTCAGTCTGGCAGTTCCTTAGAAAACTAGATATAGAGTTACCATTCGATCCAGCGATCGCACTTCTCGGTATATACCCGGAAGATCGGAAAGCAGTGACACGAACAGGTATCTGCACGCCAATGTTCATAGCAGCATTATTCACAATTGCCAAGAGATGGAAACAACCCAAATGTCCTTCAACAGATGAGTGGATAAATAAAATGTGGTATATACACACGATGGAATACTACGCGGCAGTAAGAAGGAACGATCTGGTGAAACATATGACAACATGGATGAACCTTGAAGACATAATGCTGAGCGAAATAAGCCAGGCACAAAAAGAGAAATATTATATACTACCACTAATGTGAACTTTGAAAAATGTAAAACAAATGGTTTATAATGTAGAATGTAGGGGAACTAGCAGTAGACAGCAATTAAGGAAGGGGGAACAATAATCCAAGAAGAACAGATAAGCTATTTAACGTTCTGGGGATGCCCAGGAATGACTATGGTCTGTTAATTTCTGATGGATATAGTAGGAACAAGTTCACAGAAATGTTACTATATTAGGTAACTTTCTTGGTGTAAAGTAGGAACATGTTGGAAGTTAAGCAGTTATCTTAGGTTAGTTGTCTTTTTCTTACTCCCTTGTTATGGTCTCTTTGAAATGTTCTTTTATTGTATGTTTGTTTTCTTTTTAACTTTTTTTTCATACAGTTGATTTAAAAAAGAAGGGAAAGTTAAAAAAAAAAAAAGAAAAAAAAAAGAAAAACAAGGAAAAAAAAAGATGTAGTGCCCCCTTGAGGAGCCTGTGGAGAATGCAGGGGTATTCGCCTACCCCACCTCCATGGTTGCTAACATGACCACAGACATAGGGGACTGGTGGTTTGATGGGTTGAGCCCTCTACCATAAGTTTTACCCTTGGGAAGACGGTTGCTGCAAAGGAGAGGCTAGGCCTCCCTATATGTGTGCCTAAGAGTCTCCTCCTGAATGTCTCTTTGTTGCTCAGATGTGGCCCTCTCTCTCTGGCTAAGCCAACTTGAAAGGTGAAATCACTGCCCTCCCCCCTACGTGGGATCAGACACCCAGGGGAGTGAATCTCCCTGGCAACGTAGAATATGACTCCCGGGGAGGAGTGTAGACCCGGCATTGTGGGACGGAGAACATCTTCTTGACCAAAAGGGGGATGTGAAAGGAAATGAAATAAGCTTCAGTGGCAGAGAGATTCCAAAACGAGCCGAGAGGTCACTCTGGTGGGCACTCTTACGCACACTTTAGACAACCCTTTTTAGGTTCTAAAGAATTGGGGTAGCTGGTGGTGGATACCTGAAACTATCAAACTGCAACCCAGAACCCATGAATCTCGAAGACAGTTGTATAAAAATGTAGCTTATGAGGGGTGACAATGGGATTGGGAAAGCCATAAGGACCACACTCCACTTTGTCTAGTTTATGGATGGATGAGTAGAAAAATAGGGGAAGGAAACAAACAGACAAAGGTACCCAGTGTTCTTTTTTACTTCAATTGCTCTTTTTCACTCTAATTATTATTCTTGTTATTTTTGTGTGTGTGCTAATGAAGGTGTCAGGGATTGATTTAGGTGATGAATGTACAACTATGTAATGGTACTGTAAACAATCGAAAGTACGATTTGTTTTGTATGACTGCGTGGTATGTGAATATATCTCAATAAAATGAAGATTAAAAAAAAAAAAAAACAAAGGTAACAATCTAATTTTTCAGAAACACAGTTTAGTGATGTACACTTTCTCTAACTAACCAGCAGATGGTTTCTGTGAGTCACCTATACCCCTCAAGTCAGTTCTCAACCTTGTTCCCGTGGTGTGTGGGGAAATGATTCTTGTGGGGTTCAGTTGGAGAACTCAGATTGGGTGTGTTACTGGAGGTGTCCGCCCTGAATGTGGGGCATGTGTACGGGTGGCCAGGGAGGAAGGGCAGCTTTAATATTCAAATCCCCCAGGTTCCCAGAGATTCAAGGCTGCCGCAAGAGTCTAAGCCCAGACCCTCTCTCTCTCTGTCCCTCAAACCACTGGACTTGGTGTAGTGTCCCTGGGTTCTCCGAGCAGATCCCCCCACCCAGCCGCAATCCTCTAGGAGCTCTGCTGAGGGAATGCTGTGCTACATCACCAGTGCGCGCCGTCCCTCAAGGGAAGTCCCTGGCCGCCGGGCTGTGCAGCGGCACTCTCAGCCTGATGCAGAGATGGCCGAACGGGGCATCTCAACCTCCTCCTCATCACACAGTTCCTCCTTCCCAGCTCTGGGACAACTGGCAGGGCTCTGGGCTGTGGGCACGGCCCCGGGCAGGAGTTTATCCAGCCCTCCGGGGAGCCAGCTGCGAGCTGCGGGGTTTCTTTCAGCTTCCAGCTCTCCCCTCCGTTCCCCCAGCCCCGAGGTTATCTGCAGCAGACTATCCTCCAGGTCAGACACTGAGAGGCTGGATCAGCCCCCTCTTGCTGTGGTTTACTGCGTGGTTCCCACTCCTGCAACTGCAGCCGCTCCTGGGTTTTTCCCTTTTTTTTTTTTTTTTTTTTCTAAAAAGAGCCAGTCAGTCTCCAAACACCAAGCCCTGGCTTCCCCACAACGCCGCGCAGCTGCAGGTCTTCCAGCCAGCTTACTCACTCGTTTCAGAATGCAGACTCCCGGTTTCACCAAGTATACGGCCCCTGTGATACTAGCAGACCTTGTCCAGCTGGCACATCGCTGTAACCGGTATTCTGGGTCACTTTCTGGTTTTTATCTAGTGTTTTTCACGGAGGTGTTTTTTTTGCCCTGTCTCACCTAGCCGCCATCTTAGTTTTTTCCAGTATGTAACCTTTTAAGAGTGGGTTTTTCCAAACTCAATATAGTTCCCATGAGATTTGTTCAAGTTGTTGATGTATCAATAATTTGTTTCCTTTCGTTGCTGAGTAGTGTTCTGTGGTGTGTATGTACCACAGTATGTTTAACCAATCACCTTTTGAAGGACATTTGGATTGTTTCCATTTTGGGCTATTATGAATAAAGCTGCTAGGAACATTCATGAACAAGTTTTTTTGTGAACATAAGTTTTCATTTCTCTGGAATAAATGCTCAAGAGTACAATTGCTGGGTCATACGTAAACTGTTTCATAAGAAACTGCCATACTCTTTTCCAAACTGGCTATGCCATTTTACATTCGCACCAGCAAATATTGATGGATATTATCACCATATTTTATGTTGTACTTTCTGGTAGGTATGTAATGATATCACATTATGGTTTTAATTTGCATTTTTTGATGACTAATTATGTATAGAACATCTTTTCTTGTGCCTATTGTCATCTGTATATCCTCTTTGGTTATATGTCTGTTCATGTTTTTTGCTGATTTTCTAATTGGATTGCTTATTTATTGTTGAGTTTTGAGAGTTCTTTATATATTCTAGATACAAATCCTTTGCTAGATATATGCTTTGCAAATATTTTCTCCCAGTCTTAGCTTGTCTTCTCATTTTCTTCATAGGATTTTTTTATGCAATTTTAGTGAGATATAATCACATAACATACAGTCATACAAAGTGTATAATCAGTTCACAGTATCGTCATATAGTTGTGCTTTCATCACCACAATCAAACTTTGAACATTTTCATTACTCCAAAAAATAAAATTAAATTAAAATAAAAAAGAATATCCAGAACATCCCATTCCCCTTCTCCCCTATTATTCATTTACTTTTTTTAATACAGTTTAATTGAGATATATTCACATACCCTATAGTCATCCACAGTGTACAGTTATTCACAGCATCATCATACAGTTGTATATGCATCACCAGAATCAATTTTCGAACCTTTCCCTTACTCCAAAATAAAAATAAAAGCAGAAAAGAACACCTAAATCTTGCCATCCCCTCCATCCCACCCTATTCTTCATCTAATTTTTGTCCCCATTTTTCCACTCATCTGTCCATATACTGGATAAAGGGAGTGTGAGCCACAAGATTTTCACAGTTACAGTCACGCTATGCAGTCTACATGGTTATACAATCATCTTTGAGAATCAAGGTCACTGGGTTGCAGTTTGACAGCTTCTAGCCATTCCAACACACTAAAGACTAAAAAGGTGATATCTATATAGTGACCTCTTGACTCCATTTGAAATCTCTCAGCCACTGGAACCCTACTTTGCTTCATCTCTCTTCCTCCTTTTGGTCAAGAAAATCCTCTCAATCCCACAGTGCTGGGTCCAGGCTCATTTCCAGGAGTCATTTCCTGCGTTGCCAGGGGATTCACACCCCTGGGAGTCAACTTCCCACGTAGGGCGGAGGGTAGTGAGTTCACTTGCTGAGGGGACCACATCTGAGCAACAAAGAGGCTCTCGGGGGGGGGGGACTCCTAGGCACAATTATAAGTGGGCTTAGCCTCTCCCTTGCAGCAGCTAGCCTCACAGGGAAGGCCCCAGATGGAGGGCCCAGCCCACTAAATTGGCAGTCCTCAGTGTTTGCGGGAAAATCAGCAATCACACTTCCGCATTTCTCCCCAGCTCTGGGGAGTGGGGGTGGGGGTTGCCCTGCAAATACTTGGATGTCCATATCATTCTGGGATGTCTTCACAGGATCTTTTAAAGAGCAAAAATTTTGATGTTGATGAAGTTAAGTTTGTCAATATTTCTTTTTACAGATTGTGCTTTTGCTATCAAGTTCTAAGTTCATTTTGAATTTAGAGAAGATAGATTGGAACTTAAAGAAAATAAAACCTTGGCTCTACTAAATTGGAATAGTATTAAGTTAGAATAGCCATTACAATTGTGATGGTTAGTTTCATGTGTCAACTTGGCCAGTTGATGGTGCCCAGTTGTCTGGTCAAGCAAACATGTGCCTAACCATTACTGCAAGGACATTTGTGGCATTAATAAACCAGAAGGCTGGTTTATTAAATCATCAGTCAATTGAGTGCATCTGTGGCTGATTACATCAACAAAGGAAGTGTCTTCCCCAGTGAGACAATTCAGTAAGCTGGATTTAATCCAATCAGTTGACGGCTTTTAAGGAAGAAGAGAGAGAACTTTCACTTCTTCAGCCTGCCTGCCCTATGGAATTTGGACTTGTGTACCCCATAGGTGCCTGAGACACTTTTTATAAAATCTCATATTTACATATATCTCTTGTTGGTTCTGTTTCCCTAGAGAACTCTGACTAATACAACAGTATTCTAAAACAGGAGTGGTGGAGGGTGGTATGTTTGCTGTGTGTCAAGATTGTTCTATGCATTTTATTATTCTAAAAACTGCAGTGTAGGTATTACCCTGTGTGTATTTGTGCATGTGTATACACCTATGTCTGTACACATGTATATAATTGTTCCTGTTTTATGGTTTAGGAAACTGTTTCCTGGAAGTTAGGTAACTGTTCCATGGTCACATCATAAGTGACAGAACCAGGACTTGAAACCAGTTCTTTCTGTTGCATTATATGCCTTATGTAGCCCATACATCCCAAACTTTATCTTAATGGTATGGTTGTGCATGTTACTCTTAAAGTCCATTCAGTGTCTAATTTTTAACTTACTATAGTAAATCAGCATTTCTTGTTTTATGGCTATATTGGAAATAGATCTTTTCTCTGTATTTTATGTCTTAGTTAATAAATTTGATAAATATCAAGATTAGCCTGCAGTTTACACTATAGCTATAACACAGACCATTTATAAGAATTTTTTTATTCTTGAACTATTGAAGAAATTATAGAACTCACTGAAATTTTACAAATTTAGTTTGAAATTTTTACAAATTTGGTTCTTCCATTTTTGTTAGTTTATCTCCAAGATAAGTCAACAGCATAACTTTCCTGCTACAGGAAGAGGTTATTATGCATTGGTAAAGATTCATGAGTAGAGGAGGGATGGGGAGCAGCCATCCAGTAGCACCCAAATTTGTATCCCATTTAATGTTTTTAAGAAATGACTAATGTATTTGTAAAAATAACAAGAACAATTTCAAAGATGACTTTACCAAGTCCTGTTATTTCTCATGAGAGTGTAATACTATTTCTTGGAAGTCACTGAAATAGTTTGCATATTGACAAATATATGGCTGTGTCAACTAAGTATTGTGCTACATTCCTAGTATGGTGACTTTCTTGGCCGTCAGGCTTAGGTTCAGATTACCATGGATATTGGTAACACTGTCTGGTTTCATATATACTGAATCACAGTTTACAGATTTCATGTTCATGGAAATATTTATATGTGTATTTTTAATTCTTGCTATATTCAAAAGGAAGATAGCTTTTAAATACATCTTGGTATAATTCAGTTTTCTCTGCTGAGCTCCAACATAGGTTAATGAAGTCTATTGACCTGCTTTGAGAAATCTGCATGAATCTTCCTCTATTCCTCTTGCCCCTCAGAACTTGTAGGAGTACTTGAATGCATGATCTGTCTGTGGAGGGCTTTTATTTTAAGGGTAAAGAAATCCAAAATTGAATATTTCCATAATCCTTGTTATGACTTTTATTCAGGCACTTAATTACTATTTTCTAGCATACTAAAAACAAGAATATTGAGATTTTAAAGACACTGTGTAATAAATATTATACTGAAAGTGTTTATCAGATTTTTGATTTGGGTGTTCTGGGTCTTTATCTTTTAAAATAAAGTTTTCATTATGTGAGAAATAGTACTTTACTCTAATGAACATTTTCCTGGTTACCGTACTATAGAATATAGGTTTAATATGTTAATAGTACAGAGACTTTTTTTCTCTTAATTGAATATACCATTAAAAAAGATTTGGAAGTTATGCCCTTTTAATGACCACTTGGATTTGGGAAAGGGGGTGGAGGAGAGGTACAGAGAAACAATAGACCATTTTTTTTCAGGAGTGGATGTAGAGGAGAATTTCTGTTTCTTAATATGTACTAAGACTGCTTGGCCTTTCCTATTTAGCATATTATTTTTGGTAATTTTATTACAGCTTAGCCACTTCAGTGTTCTCAAAAAATTTCCTTGACTTTACTGAAGTCCTTAGCTATTTTCAGGTGGGACTAGGAGAGGCACATTTTAACTTTCTTCTTTGTATTAGGGGTACAGTCCTTCCCCTCCTTTCCACTGACCCAGTCCTAGTTGTCATCACATAGGCTTGCATTATTCAGACAGCTTCTTACTGGCCATCCTGATGTTTGTTGCCTCTCAACCAAGTCATCGAACTCAGTGCTGCTTTCTATTAACCTTCAGAAAGAGCCTCTTTCATCACGTCGCTTCCTTTGCTAAAAAGTTTTAAAAGCCTCTCCATTGCCTAGAAGACAGAAAGCCCTAAGTGGATGGTGGCTATTTTAAATTATGACTACAGTTACTATTCCTTTCTTCTCTGAACTCCGCTAAGCCTTATTATCTGAACATAATTAATCACTTGATGGTGTATGATATTGTTCTCAGTTTCATTTTTTATTTAAAAAAAAAGAGTATGAACTTGAACTGAAGGATGTCATACTTTTTGAAAATTTTAGCTGAAGAATTCAGTTATTGAAGTGAATGAATTATATTCAATGCATATTAATTATCAAGATTTTAAATTATTTTCTGAAGTTCTTTTTCTTTCATTCTTGCTTCCAGAAACTAAACTGTGTGAGTAGAATATCATTATTAACATTTATTACATTCCACTAAATACATGTTGCAGAGTTGGGGAAGGTAGTTCACATGCCTGTACGTTTGTTTTTTCTTATATTTTAACTTTATATCAGCACATAAAAGCAGATTTTTTTTTAACCAAATCTGTAGCAATTATGTCTAAGGAGTAGAGATTTACCTCTGTGATTAAAAAAAAAAAAAAAGACAAAAACAATGGCTAGGTATTTGAAATCATATTCTTATAAAGTATAAAGCATTATTCTGTTGTAGGTTTTTATGATTTTTTCACTCCAGAAAGCTTGAAATAAAAACTTGCCATCTTAAAATGAAATAGCATTTATGGGGCATGGAGGAAAAAAATATTTAATACCCACTGTGTACTTGGTGTCGTAGTCCCTCATTTGTTTTCACAACAATCTTAAGAAATATGGAACATCCTAAATTGACAGCCAAAGAAACTGGGTGCAAGATCATACAGGCCATAAATGATAGCACTGACAGTTGGCCCCAACTTATGCCAGAGTCTCTGCACTTTGTTATGATGAGGCCTCCATCATCCTTGTGGTGCTCCTATATAGGGCATTTAGGAAAACAAAAACTAAGACCATATACCCTTCACCTTGATTCACCTATAATTAACATTTTTCCATATCTGCTCCTTCTACACACCCATCCACCCCCAACACACACACTTTGTTTTAACCATTCAAGTTAAGTTTCAGACATCATAGTACTTCATCCCTAAATATATGAGCATGAATTTTTTAAAAATAAGGATACTGTTCTTATAATCTTTGTCACATCTAAGCAATTTGACTTTAATTCCATAATGTCACCATTGAGCATTCTGTATTCAGATCTCCCCAGTTATCCCAAAAATGTCTTTTATAGCTGAGGGGTTTGGTGTTTTATTCCCCTCCTTCTATCCAGTATCCAGTCAAGATTTAGGTTTATTATTTGCCTTTGGTTATTAGGTCTCTTCAATCTCTTTTATTCTTTTTGGTTTGTATTGTTTTTTTAATGCCTTTGACTTTTCTGAAGAATCCAGGCCAGTTCCAAATTTTGGATTTGTGTGACTGTTTTCTCTTGATTAGATTTACCTAAACTTATCACCTTAAACATTTTTGGCAATTATACCCCATCTGATTAAAATATATCAAAAGGTACCTATGCTACCTTAAAATTTCTGATCTATTAATTTGTAATTAGCAGCAATGAAGACTTAATTGCTTAAATTATTTTTTTATTTTTCCAAATAGACAACAACTGAACGACCTTTCATTCAGAAACTGTTTCGTCCTGTGGCTGCAGATGGACAGTTGCATACACTAGGAGATCTCCTCAAAGAAGTTTGTCCTTCTGCAATTGCTCCTGAAGGTAATGTAATGAACAACAGTAAAATGTTTCTTTTATTTCTTGTTTTAAACTTTTTGTTACAGAGTTAGCTTAAGCATTCTACATTTTTAATAATATTCTCCCGGATTACTTCAGGAAGATATTTTATCTTGTCGGGAAAAATCTTTTGAAACAGAAATACTTACATTTTATAAATTATTGGCATTAATAAAATAAGGAATCAGTTCTCTTTGGTAAAATAAGATACACTCTTTTTAAATTATCCTCTTATCACAGTTATGGTGGTGTGGGCCTCTTTTTGTGAATTCAATTCTGGTAATCATTTTTAATCTTGCACTGTTTCTTAATTGTAAAGAAATAAGAGATAGTTAAAAAAAAACAGCTTCCCTTTGGTTGATATTTGAAATTTTGAAATGCTGAATAATAGAGAAGTATTTTATTTGAAGTTTCTGCTACCTTCTACATGATTAGTTCTTTTTAACTCAACATTGTTCTTTCAAGCTTTGACAGTTTAATAGTCTGATGAAGAATTTGTTTTGTTTCATTGTCCTCATTTTATTGCTTAGATTAAAATTGTTTTCTTGTAGGCAAAGAGGAATCACAGAAACTGGTGAATTCTTTTATCTTGATTGCAATATAGAGAACACTTATATATGCAGAAAATAATAAAAGAAAAAAATGCTTATAATCCCTTAACTCATAGATACCATTATTAGGGTGTATGTGTGTTATGTTTCAAGTTATTAAAAATTCTTGGAAGCTATTTTTTTAAATAATGGTATAGTAGGCCAAATTGATATACAATAATTTAATCATTGCATTGTTATTGAATGATTTATAATCCTAGTCCTATTTGGTCACTAAGCTATAGGGGAAATTTTCAGTGGCGTATTACTATATTTATACATAGAAAAATTTAAAAATTGCCACTTTCAATCCTTATGGAAAGTGGTATGGCATTTATAACTGCATCAGTATCAGTAGATAATGCTGCCTTTCTTATGAACATATTCTAAATTAGAGGGACTACAGTATTACTAATATGACTCGTAACTACATCACACAGTTTAAGAAGCATGTAGACTAAGGAAATGATTTGCCTAATAAGTAGAATTAGAAACAGAGTGGGATTAGGGGGAATGTTGCTATTCCAGCCTAAATGACTAAACAGAGAATGTAAAGCTGAAATTTGTCATTCTTTCTATATAACTCTTACTCAGCCAAGTATACTTGCCTGTACTGGCATCCCCGGGTATATCTAGCACTTCTAAAATGTCAATAGGAGGAGGAGAGGAAGGGCATCTAAAAATACCATCAGAACTAGTACCAGAAAGGATTGAAGAAAAAAGACCATTTACCAGTACTCAAAATTAGTGAAATTTATCGAATAGGAATAGTTGGTTTAAAAGGTTAGTGTTTTATTGAAGCGATATGAAATGCATATTTTTAAAGGCTTCCTATATCATTTGTCTTCACTGAACTCTACTAAACTATATACTAAAGGTTTCTGATGGTGTCTTTCTTATTCATCCTGTATCTCTAGTGCTAACATAAAAGTTTGCTGAATATTCCAATTATGAAATTTATTTGTATCTTTATTATCCTGAAATGTAAGATTTATGATCATTAATTCATGGAATAATGAACATTAAATTGTTTATAATAGCATTTTAGAATCCTAATCCATCTTTACTGCTGTATAATTTTAGTTTTCAATATGAATTTCAGGTAAATAATTTTTTGACAGGTCAGTGATTTTTAGTAAACTTATAGACTTGTGTAACCACTACTATAATATACTTTTAGAATATTTCCATAATCTACAATAGTTCCCTTCTGCTTGTTTGTAGTTAATCTCTGCTTCCACCACCAATCATGGGCAACCTCCTTTTTGTCTCTATAATTTGTCTTTTCTGGATATTTCACAAAAATGGAATCATTTATAGTTATTTGCAACTTTTTTTTTCTTCTTAGCATGTTTTTTAGTTTCATCCATGGTATAGCATTTATCAATTGTTTATTCCTTTTTGTTGCTGAGTAATACTCTATTTGGTGGATATATCACATTTTGTTTATCCCGCCACCAATTGATGGACGTTTGTATTGCTTCCAGTTTTTCATTTGTATGTAAATAATGCTGCTTTGAAAACTCACATACAGGTCTTTGTGTGGACATGTTTTCATTTCTCTTGGGTAAACTGCTATGAGTGGAATGACTGGGTCAAATGGTAAGTTTATGTTTAACTTTTTAAGAAGCTGCTGAACTTCTCAAATGGTTGTACCTCATTTTACTGTCCAACCAACAATATATGATGGTTCCAGTTTCTCCTCATCCTCACTAATGTGTGTTGTTTTATCTTTTTTATTCTAGCCATCCTAGTGGTTGAATAGTGTAGCTCATGGTGGTTTTAATTTGCATTTCCCTTATGACATGGCCTTGAACACGTTTTCATGTGCTTATTATCAGCCATTTTTTTAATATCTTTGAAATGTCCATTCAATCTTTTTCTCATTTTTTCATGGATTATTTATCTTCCTATTACTGAGTTTTGAGAGTTGTTTATATATTCTGCGTATAAATCCTTTATCAGATACATGATTTGCAAATATTTTCTTCCTGTCTAAGGCTTGTCTTTTCATTTCCTTTTAAAGCAGAAAAGTTTTAATTTTGATGAGGTCCCAATTTATCAATTTTTTGAAGTCCATTATTATCTTTGAAATCCAAAGTTATCAATTTTTTTGATGGACTGTGCTCATTTAAATAATTTAAAATATTTTTTTCTACTGGACAATACATTTACATAGTTCCAAAATCCAAAAATATATAAAGGAATTATTTGGAAGGTCTCTCTCCCAAGTCCTAGCCACCAAACTCTAACCCAGTTACCCTCTCCAGAGGCAACCAATGTTAACATTTTCTTGTATATTCTTCCAGAGTTAGTTTTTAATTTTCAATACTTTTTAATTTTGAATTCAGGTTACAGATATTTTGGCTGGGAAGTTCCTAATAACTTTTATTGTTCTAGTTCGTTTTCTCTCTGCCATAATGGTTTTTTTTTTGGTCCTGTTTAAGAGTGCTTTGTAATATTTTAAGGACATTTAGAAAATATTTTTATCAATTAAAAGCTAAAGCTTAATATTCAAATGACTATCTTATTGTAGTTTTCCTGGGTGTTTTTGATAATCTGCTTTCAAAAATATTATGTCGTTTTATATGTATTTCTTTATAAGAACCTCTGCTATTGAGTGAGAACATCACAATGAGATTCAAAACCGTAGATGAAGAATGTTCTACTGTATTGATCTGTCCCCTAACCAGCACAATTGTCAACAAATACACAAAATGATCATTACTTTTCTAGTGTGAGTTTAATGAGTTTTGCTGGATACAGCTGTGTTTTTTATTTGTGACAACTAAGTTCAACAGTTGTTTGTTTTGGGCCAGGAAAGAGGACTTGTTGAAATTTTGTCTGTTTTGTTAGAACACCACCAGTCATTAGTGTAATTCATGTTTTAAGCAATTTTATTGAGATAAATTCTCATACCATATAATCCATCTAAATAAAGTGTACAACCAGTATCTTCTAATATATTCACAGAGCTGTGTATTCATCACCACAGTCAATTCTAGAACATTTTCACCTTCAAGAGGGTTCACTGTGTTATATAGTCCCATGTTTCATCCTTTGGCTTTCCTTCTAATGGCATACATGACCCTAAACTTGCCCTTTCAACCACACTTACATACACATATCATCGCTGTTAATTACACTTGCTATAATGTGCTACTATCACCTCCATCCATTTCCAAACATTTACAATCAACTTTATTACATATTCTGCACAAATTCAGCATCAGCTCCTCATTCTCTGCTCTCATTCTATTTTCTGGTGACCTATGTTCTAGATTTAGCACCATGAGTTTGCTTGTGGTATTTAGTTCATATTTAGTGAGGTCATATACTATTTGTCCTTTTGTGTTCTGACTTTTTTCACTCAACATAATGTCCTCATGGTTCATCCATGTAGTCACATGCATCAGAACTTCATTTCTTCTTAAGCTGCATAGTATTCCATCATACATATATACCACATTTTGTTTATCTTTTCTTCGGTTGATAGACACCTGGGTTGTATCCATCTTTTGGCAGTTGTGAATAATGCTGCTAGAAACATCAGTGTGCAGATGGCTTTTCGCACCCCTGCTTTCAGGTCTTCTGAGTGTATACCTAGTAGCAGGATTGCAGAATCATATGGCAGTTCAGTACTTAGCTCCCTGAGGAACCGCCAAACTGTCTTCCACAGCAGCTGTACCATTCTACATTCCTGCCAACACACATCCTCTCCAAAACTTGCAGTTCTCTGTTTTTGTTTTTGTTTTTTTTGATAGTTGCCATTTTAGTAAGTGTGAAATATCTCATTATACTTTTGATTTGTATTTCCCTAATAGCTATTGATGTTGAACATCTTTTCATGGCTTTTGCCCATTTTTAAATTGGGTTGTTTGTCTTTTTATCGTTGAGTTGTAGGATCTCTTTTTATATCCTGGATAGTAAACCCTTATTGGATATGTGGCTTCCAAATATTTTCTCCTGTTGAGGAGGCTGCCTTTCACTCTCTTGACAAAGCCGTTTGAAGAACAAAAGTATTCAATTTTGAGGAGGTCCCACATATATTTTTTTCTTTCCTTTCTTGTGCTTTGGGTGAAAGGTCTAAGAAACCACCTCCCACAACAAGATCTTGAAAATGCTTCCCTACATTTTCTTCTAGGAGTTTTATGGTTGTGGCTTTTGTATTCAGGTCTTTGATCAATTTTGAGTTAATTTTTGGATAAGGTATGAGATAGAGGTTCTCTTTCATTCTTTTGGCTATAGATATCCAGTTCTCCCAGCACCATTTGTTGAAAAAAATGCTCCATCCCATTTGGATGGACTTGGCAGCCTTGTCAGAAATCAGCTGACCATAGATGTGAGGGAATTCAATTCATTTTTATTTCATGTTTGTCACTTTCTACATGGTGGTGGGTTGGGGGAAGAAGAGAAGAGAAAACTTACTAGAGGAGTGTAGAAAGAAGTTAGTTGTGTGTTAGTTTTGTATTAGACATCTCTAAAAACTCATATAACTGTAGAGTCTTAGAGATAGTTTAGTTCAGTCTCTTTATTTTTTGGATGATTTACTAACGGTCAGTTAGCTACCTTAATTGCAGAACTGGGTTTAGAACTCAGCTCTCCACTTCATGGTTCATTGATTTTTCCACTTTAGTATGCTGCCATGTATTGTTGTCTTGTTTTTCATTTCATTTCTTTTCTTTTTTTTTTTTTTACCCTTTTAATTTAGTTTAAATTAAATTCTGAAATGCTTGCCTTTTCCTAGCTCTTTATCCTATGACTTGTGTGTAGTACCTAATCAGGCTACAATGCTCTGTGCTCTCTTACTGTGTTTCCTGATAATCTTAGGAACCCTTAGCCTCTACTGTAAAAACAGTAAAATATAATAAAATTTTTATTATTGTTTGTTTATTTTGTTATTTTAATGTTTCTGTATATAATTCTGGCTACTCTTCTTGTTGAGTTTACTAGAATGCTGACTCTGACTATCAGGCATGTAAATGAAAAGCGGTCATGCTCTTTGCGCTGATGCCCTATGTCAGAATGCACCTTTATGCTCTATCTTGCAGTTCCTACACTCAGATCACAATAATTCATATAGATTAACATGGCCTCCCCTGCACAAGAATGGCAGATTTGTGAGGCTTTGTATTCTTTTAAAGAATTTTTGTTCTCTTCTAAATTTCTCACCTGTCCTGTCTGCACACCCATTCCCTGAAGATCGGCAGTGTGACTTCCCTTACGTCTTTTTTTTAATGGAGGGGCAGGTGAGATGGCCACTCCCAACTTGAATCCACAGTCCTGCTTCTTAGGAGATTTCAGGTATAGTAGGAGGATAGTTTTGTATGACAGATTCCTCTACCCCCACAAACTGTCAAATGATTATATTGGTACATACACTTGATTGAAGTGGTATAAATTGTACCAATACTTTTGAGGCACTTATGATAATTATACATTTCTAACACCAATATCTTTTCATTGGAAAAACTTTTTTTTTTGCTCTTCCTTTTGTTACATCAATTTGGAAAATAACTTTCATTTCAAGATTTGAGGGGACTATCTAAAACATCAAGTCATTGTTTCAGTGAAGAATTATTTACTGTCTGGTTCAATACACCTCTGGTATTGTTAGTTGTGAAACATTTTGACACACCTCCACCCAACTTAAGTTGAAAGCGAAAGACTTTTAAGGTTGGGTGTGTATGGATAAGAACTGTCATCACTTGATAAAAAGAGAAAGTACTTCATAAAAGTTGTGGCGCCATTGCTTCTCCCACAACGAGTGATTAGGCATGAAGGAATTTTGTCTTATTTCATAATATGTAAGTAGAATATACTTATATTTATGGAGACGTGCTTTAGGTCACTGTTCCCGTGTGTATTCCTTTTTTTGTTTTGTTTTGTTTTGTTTGTATTTTTTTTTTTTGGTTTTTTGTTGTTTTGTTTTGTTTTATAAGTGGCTGGAGGAGTTAGCCAAGTTAGAGGAAATAGATAGGAAACAGCCAAAGGTGAGCTAAGGTAAATTGTTTTTGTGGTTTCAGCTGGAGTTAAAATGACTCAGAGAGCTAAGCTTCTGTACCAGGCCTAAAGTGAAAGATTTCTTTCTTTGTTAATTAAAAACACGTATGCCCAAGAATATCAACAGCAAAATTTTTTAAAACAGCATTTATACGTTTATTTATTTCAAAGTTCCAGTTGATCAGTTCTCTCTAACAATATCCGTATTCAATATTGTACAAATGCGGTGCATGTGTAGGGAAAAGCTGATGTTCCATGGCAAATTAATAAAGGTTCCCTGCATCTCTCCCACCACCAAATAAAATTCCCATAGCCACTTGCCTTTTTCTGTTTCATTTCAGCCCTACTTCCTGGGAATTTAATTACTCCTTGACACCCTTCCCAACTACCATTTAACTCTTGGGGTTCATTTTGTGGTACAGATTGCATTATTCACCAGTCAGTTTCTTTGCATTATACTACTTATTGGCACTGGGGATACTGAGATGTGTAAGACATAGTCTTTGATCTTAAAAAGCTTTTGGTCCAAAAATGCGTGATTGTGCAAATATTAAAAAGCTCTTTCATAAACTAGAACAAGGTATGACACTATTACAAGGAATTGTAATAGAGGAGCATATGGGGGGAAATGTACCTATTGTAAACTATGGACTATAATTAATAGTAATATTTTAATACTCTTTCATCAGCAGTAGCAAATGTAGTACACCAATACTGTGGGTCAGTAATGGAGGGGGATAAGGGGTATGGGAGGATTTGAGTTTTATTTTTATTTTTATTCCTTTTCTGGAGTAATGAAAATGTTCTAAAATTGATCATGGAATTGTATGCACAACTATGAGATGATACTTGAGCCAGATGGTATCTTGTGAGCCAGTAGTAGTATACTTCAGATGGTTTGTGTGGTGTGTGAATATATCGCAATGAAACTGCATTTTAAAAAAAGAGCTCTTGGTCCAGTTGGAGTGAACAGAAAGATAGCAGAGTTGCATTTGTAGGAATGGAGATACACAAAGAATATTAGGAAACACGTAAAATTGCGATTTTATCCATTCTGGGGGATGTAGTGAAGACTGAGCTAAGTCTTAAAGGGTGAGCAGAAACTTAACAGATGAAAAGAGAGGGATGCAGTCACATATATGCCACATGCCTACTATAGTATCTCTCACCACCTACCCAGGTCCTGGTGGCTATGGGGTAATATGCAGTCTGTTTGCTGAGGGACTAGCCATGATTCTCTAACCCCTCTCTCCCCCCAATATGTGCATTTAATTTTCAGTGAGGTCAGAAGTGTAGGAAAGGCACTGAGGAACTAAGTGTCTAAGATTGATTTATTATTTGCTTGGTTTGTACATTGAAAGATTATCTTAAGTTGAGGCTAGGAACTCATGACACCCTATATAGGATAGTCTAACTTAAAAATTATATTGCTTTATGTTTAATAAGCCTTTAAGAAACCACAGAGTAGTTGTTAAAAGATGGTGTATTCACATTTTTCCTCCTTTGCTCCATAACATATGATTGATTTGTGTGCAAAAAGGGAATTAACTATTGTAAATAAATTTTTTTCATACATAGAATAATTAGAGAAAAAAAAACAACTAAATTTGAGCCCTCAAGTGTTTGGACAGAAGTAAATCTGGTTGACTGGTATCTTATGATTTGAGGTTTGAACCAGCAACAGTTTCATTTGTCAGTGTGATGACACTGCCCCTCAAGAGTCAGCATTTCAGCATATTTGTGCATAGAAACATAAAACTGCAACCCCCCAGATTTTATCAGAATGAGTGTTTAGGGTCAACAGTAATTATCCAAAATGATTTTACAATTTTGGTGATTGTTTATGCAATTATACAGAATTTGTTTTCATTCTGGTATCCCTGTGTACCTTCACATTTTTAATTTGAAAGATCACTTAGATTTTTTTGGATCCTGGCTTCTTGTTCTGTAAAATAGGGATGTTTCTTGCCACCAAGTTCACGGAAGCCAAAGGTTTTTTTTTAAGTGAGATTTGATAAATCTTTTTGTATTTTTCAAAGGTTTTACAATTAACATATTTTTTGTTTCTCACAGCTTTGTTCATTTTTTTTTACAAATAAAAGAAAGCAAAGTTACAAAGAAGCAATTTTGGTTTTCTTTTTGTTGTTCTTTGTTTAATCATTGAAAATCTCACAGTCAGGTATTTTTGATGTTTGGTTTATGCACAGAAAGTGCAAATCTGTGATGAACTCCAAATGCAAACCAATATTCTAACTCCTGATAAAGATAAAATACCTCAAATTTTGGCAAGAGTTGCATGCCCCTGATTTTTACCTTTTTTAGAAATAAATTTCTGGCCATAAATTGGAAATGCCGGAAATAAGGCTTTTGATAATGAAGGAATAAGCTAATTTTACTAAGTCATCTCCATGGTCATTACATCCCCTGTAGCCAGCTTGATTATCATCATACATTTGTTAAAATAAATGAAAGTAAAGCTCTTTAAGGCAAGAGGTCCAAAAATAAACTGCAATAGGTGGTGCTGCTAGTGAAAGTTTTTCGTTGAGGAAGACTAAACAACATTTCACACATTTATTTGACATCTCGACTATTTAAACAAACCCTGGAAGGTCCATTTGTAACTTTGCTGAGACACTGTAAGCCTGACATGTGGGATGGGTCATTTGGCTAATGTGGGAGCCTCTCCCTTTCAGGCTTACCCTAACCCTCTGTGTTCTTCATTGTTCTCCATTCTTCAGTGTATACATATTTTTTGGAAGAAACAATAGTGCCTTCACAGTGGGAATTAAAAAAGTTCTTCAAATGTAACCCTCATGAGCAAAGATCATCCTCATGTTTGGACAGAAATAATCTGTTAGGCTCAATTTAAAATTTGTACTTATGATATATTTTCTTTTCTTAAATTTATTATTATGCTGTCACATGCTGACTTTATATGGATCATTTCTTTGCCTTGGATCAAATTCTTTGCCTTGATTGCTTCGTTTGCTCTCTGTCTCTGTGCTTTGTTCCAAGGCATGGACAACATTGATTAATCAGTTAATTTTGAAATATTCTATAACTCATACTTGACAAATATGAATGGGTTTGGATCCAGCCAGCTAGAATTGCTGGGCCATTTTATGTAAGCAGATCAAAAGCATTTGAATTTATATTTTCAAAGTTTATTTCAGGGTTTTCTTTTCAAAGAACTGATTTAATTTCTGATTTTTACTACATTCCTTTACCTTATTGTCAAGAAACTTTTAATCAGTTTATAAAGACAAGGTATTGCAGTTACTTGTTTTATCACAATTTTATAGTTATAGCTAATTAAATGGGGATTTTAAATTAAGATTTTGGCTTATGCCCTATTACGAAGAAACATAAAGATTATAAGCAAAAATCAATGAAAGAATTAACATGAACATATTTTGAATAACTTGTTTAAAATGGTAAGTGTTGAGGCTCTGGAAAAAATTTTGGGCAGAGAAAATAAATATAGAAATATATAATGTAATATATAATATAATATAAGCATGGAAAGGGATATGTGGTTTATATTACCTGTGATACTATATGTTCATTAAGACCTGTACTACTAAGTGAGTATAGATCCGGAAGAAGTTAATGTAAGTATTTTTAAATGGGTTTGTATTTCTCTGATAAACAGCACTCTCCTTCTGTTTGTGATCATAGGATGAAAGCTCTGTAAGCTTGTATATGTTCATTTTTACTGCTACATCATGTAGTGTGCTCTTAAGATTGAGATCTCATTCCCCAGGAAACATTTCTGTCCAAGATTAATTGCCCTTTTAAAATCAGCGTTTGATGTATTCCTTTGGCTATATCCTGACTTGGTTTAACCCTCTTTGACCTGACCTCACTGACTATTACCGCCCTGGCTGAGTCAAAATCCTTCAGCATGATGTATGCACTTCAGATTTCAGCCTGTGGTTTTTCATGTCAATGGATTCAATTAGTTGGCATTTTACTAATGAACATATCAGAGATTAAAGAATTTGTCAGACAGAACACAGTTGTTCATACTTGTGGTAATCAAAAAGCTTATCTCTTTATTTAAAACTTTTTCAGAGGTATTAAGTATTTTCGGAAGTTTTACCTTCAGCAACACACATTCCAAGATAGAAAATCAAGTAGTTTTCTGCTGAATTACAAAATATAAATGTGAAGCTACAACAATGATTGCAACTTTTGGCCTTAGATTTTTTTAATTCCATATTCACAAGTATGAACTAAAAACCCTTTAATTAAACTGAAATTTTCTGATGAATGCCTGTATGAATTTCCCTTGAGAATATACCATCCATTTCCTTAGCCTCCTCCATATTAAAATATATCCCCACGCATGCAGTATTCTTACTAATAGTAATAGGTAAACTCAAACATCTCACTAAAATCTCAGATAGCCTGTTTTTAAAAACATTTAGGTCACATTCCCTGTTGAAAATTGGCCAAGAAATAAAGAATAAAATACAAATTGAGATGGGAGATGTTATGAGCCATTGGTAATAGAAATTTCTAAAAGGCAATTCATCACATAGGCTGAGTTTGCAAATAGTGTTGTATTTTTTAATGTATAACATAAAGATTTGGGAAGGTTTTTTTCCTCCCCTTTCTGAACGTTTTCATCTTTTTTTAAAAAAAAATTAGACCCTCACTTAAGTGGATTAAACAATAGTAGAGTAGGACTCATTTGACTTATAGATGATGTGCTCTACTGAGTAGGTATGTTAAGACCCCTATTCAGTGAATGCTTAGGGCTTAAAAGTGCTGAAGGAATCTTTTTTTAAACATCAAGCATTCATTTAACTGTTTACATCATCACTGAGTCTTTGGGTTTTTGCATTTTTTTTTAATGTTTTCATAAAAGTCTTGTACCATGCTGTATAGACATGCAGCTAATTCACAGTATATATTAAAATGAGGCCAAATTCTCACAGCCATTTATGTGCCAGACACATCATTGAATCTCCATGGTTTTTTATGCTGGTATCTTTTGCTGTATCTAATACTAAAAGAATTACATTATGCCCATGACTTTGTGTGCAGGCAAGAATAATTATTATAAGTCCTTACTTTTTGTTCGTAAACCGTGAAACTAGTCTTCGTTAGGGGTGTGGGAAGGAAAGTTACTCACTTTATTGAATGCCTACTTATGTCCCAACCCTGGCCAAACTGTGCTTGGATGCTTTCCTTGGATATTCCACTTGACCCTCCATACAACCCTGGAGATTAGAATTCTTTAACCTGCCTGTCAGATGAGGAAACTGAGACTCAGAAGATTAAATGTTTTGCCTAGTAATTAAAAAGTTTTGTATTATAGGCCTATTATGATTTTAACTCAGAATAGAAATATTTTGTTGTTTAGACACAAAAGGCTTATATATTACAAGTGGAAGACATGTTAGTGATCATCTGTTCTAGATCAGTGGTTTACAAACCGTAGCCCTACAGAGTTATCTCAGAAACTGCCATGGGTCATGGGTCAGCAAGCAGGTCTTGGGAGACAGGTGTAACCCCAGTATCAACCAGAGCAGCCCCACCTTCACCTGGTTTATGCATAAAATTTTGCTTAAAAAAAAATTCTATACTCACATGATCGTAAGATATATTTGACAGTATATTTTAAAAGAGACTTTACCTCGGAGATTTAATTCTAAAGATCTGGGAGCTTATGTATTTTTAAAAATCTCCCAAATGATTTGATGGTCAGCCAGATTTGCAAACCATGGGTCTGTACCTTCATTTCATATGTAAGAAGCAGCCCAAAGAGATAGGAGTGCTGTCCAATATTGTTCATTACCAGCATTGGAAGTCAAGCTGCCTGACTCCCAATTAATCTTTCAGTAGCACCTTGTTAACTGTCAGTACATAGTTTCCCCATCTCCTTAATTCTCATTTATACTTTTGTATACAGTTATATTCATGGCGTATATACCTTTGCATAGGAATCATTTTTTTATATCTGCATAAGAAGTTAATATTGTTTTAAGTTTGAGATTTGCACTAACGATTTGTTTGGCTAATGTGATTTTTTTTCCTCTGTGTAATTCCCACCATTCTAATCATACTACAGAAATCTGTGTGAATATTTGTTTTTTAGTGTAACACAATTCCAAAAATGCACACTTTAAAATAGATTCTGGTTAAGACTTGACTGTTCTTACTAGGCCGTTGGTGATAATGCAAATATTATGTGGTACATTTACATTTTGATTTCATCATACTTGGACTTTTAGATAAGAAATGAAGTTTTATTGTGATGTTCTCTGTAGTGGTATATGATCTCTTTAAGACTTAGTATCTAACTCTTAAAGTGAATTCAATTTCTCCTCTACCTAAAGAAAGTCCATGTCTCTGACATTTATTTCTGACCTTTTCTTTCACAATCCCAAAGTATTTTTTGAATGACTGTCCTTATATTTACAAGATGAATTAGGGTAACAATAGTTTTAGATTTTAAAAAAAAAGTGATGTAGACCTTCTACAAAATAATGACATATACTTTTCAAAATTGTCACTGTTAAGAAACGCAATGAAAGTCTAAAGGAAAATAGAGAGATGTGAAATTAAATGCAGTGTGTGATTCCTGAATTGGATCCTAGGCTGAGGAAAAAAAAAAAAATTGGGGGGACAGTTGATAAAATTCCAGTATGGATTATTGATTAAATAATAGTATTATATCAAAGTTAAATTTCCGGATTTTGTTCACAATACTGCAGTTAAGTAAGAGAATGTCCTTATTAGAAAATATACACTGACTAAAGTTTTTAGGGGTAAAGGGGCTCAATTTTTCCAACTTACTTTGAAATATATATATATTCATGTTCTTAATACAGAGAGAGAACAAGGTTTGAAATTATATCAAAATGAAAGTTACTCCAAAAATGTGCCCTATATAAGGGAAGTTCATATATAGACCTAGTTCGCTTGATTACTGTCTCAAATGTTTGCTGACTTTTTAAGGCATTAAACCAATTTTTTAAAAATTTGAAGTGTAGAGTAACATTTTTCTCCTGTAGTGACATATTTCTCATTCCCAAATTTTAAATTCTAGATTCCCATTTTGAAGCGTAAAGACATGGTTACTAAAAACATGGTTTACTTTAGCAATATCATCAAGTGTTTCTAGTGTTAGAAATAAAATAAACATCTGCTAATTTTCACTGTTCCCTTTTGTTCATTCTAATATTGTCAAAATGTCCAGTCATGCTTTGTTGTTAATTATGATAGCATATATACTTCTTGGCTTGACTGGAAATATTTTTTATTTTTTGCTGTTTTAAAACTTAAAAATCAAAGCAGTGTTTACAGGTAAAGCCCTTCTGTATAACAGAGCTGGCCATCAAAAACTATTCTCAAAATATTAATCTTAGGAGTGTATTCTACCAGCAACAAAATTATCCAAGTTATGATCAAATTTATTGATCGATTACTATGTGTCAGGCGCATAGTAAGAGAAACTTCAGTTAATAGTTCTAAGGCAACTTAGTCCTGTTTCGAGAATCCCTGTAGTTAACAGTTGTGTTGGGCGAAGCCAGAAAACAGACAGAAAAGACAAATACAGACAAGTGAAATATTTCAACAAATGTAGGCAGTGACAAATAATATATTTAAAGCATTAAACTATTATGTTAAGGAATATGACAGTCCTTCTAGGTCCTTTTCCTTAGTTGTCTGTGTTTGGTTAGTGACATTTTCATGTTGCTGATTGAAAATGGCCCCAACTTCTAAACCAGAGAATCATTGCTGCCTATGCAGGGCTCTGGTAATGTGATTATTAGGTTTGCCACACAAAGTGTTTGTATAGTGTTATGTTCTCCAGTTTCCGTTGTACAGCTCACAAACTTCATCTATCCTTTTCTTAAGAGGGTTGCTCTTTTGTCTTTCAAACACATTATATGTCACCAAATGGCATATTGTATTTGCTCCCACACTTAAATATTGCTTTAAGTATGGTAACCTAGATATTGAGTTGTGAGCTTGTTTCTTCTACTCTGTTTCAGTGTACCCAGAGGTGACTCTGGCTTAAGGAAAAAGTTTACAGATAAGGAACTTTTACTCTTAAACTACTGTTCTTTCATTTTTTGACTCAGTGCTAAGTAGGAGGAAGATTCTGAGAATGTTAAAATACTTGAGAGAAATACAGTGAGAATATGAAAAGAACTACACCGGAAATATTTTCAAATATTCTAAGAAAGATTTAATACAGTAAAACCTTGACAATCCAGGACTTATAGAGAATTCATCATTCCAGATAGCTTACGGTTTATCCCTCAGCTTTGAATACCAATTTGAATATCAACATTTTAAAATTTTCCCAAAGTACTAATACCATGCCTTCTACAGTGTTTGGTCTGTAGCTTAATCTTATTTATAGGTGATTCATATCATCATCATCATAAAAACCAATTGTTATATTAACACTGTGATCACAACTGTTTGAAAAATATATAGCTGCAACAAAGATTGGCAGAAAAATCAAAACAGTGAAAACATTTTAGGTGGTATCTTTTTCTAAAGACTTTTTTAAACTGTGACACAGTAATTGGGGGCTTTGTTGGGAGCTTTTTATTTAATTGGCTTTAGGATTAATAGTATGCTTGTTATATTTTTACATTTTTTGGCATTCTTTTATCAACTTTCGATAGTTTTTTTGTGTCCATGTTAATCTGTTTGTTGTCACGTCCCTTGACTGTGCTGCCTCTTATAAGAAGTTTAAATATTTTGAAAGAGTCTCTTGTTTCAGATTTTAAGGTACCAGCCAAACTGTTATCACCATACATCATCAGTCCATTTTGTCTAGACTTTAGAGCACTAAGGATTCAAAAGCCATTTTGAACGGAACAAAAGGAGAAAAGTAGGGTATTTGCTCCTCATAAAGATCCTTGAATTCTCTGTTTCCTTGTTGTCTTCTGTCTCCAGGAAGCTGAGAAGTTAAGGCATTGTATTTTGAAGAAATCACAAGGAGGCTATGAGTTGTGCTAAAAGGGCAACACAAAGATTCTCTTCAGTGGTCCTATATTCTGTTTTGTTTTTCCATTAAAAGGGTTGGGTTTTGCACTCTTTGTTTTCCTATAACAACCAAGGGTGTTTCTGTTTAAAGGTTGTCACTGTATCATCCCCAAATCATTAAAAGTACAAACTAATCTTAAATTTATTTTGGAATAGAATTTTAGTGTAAAAGAGAAATGTGAATTACAGCACCCTTTTAATTAGAGAATGGATGTTAATAAAAATCAGTCAGGTTTCGTGACTCCAGAATAGGAATCCGAGTCAGACTTTTAGTTCCTTCTTATTAAAACTTTAACTCTTATTCTAATAGTCTTTATAAAACCTTTTGATATATACTTGAACTTTATTGAAAATTAACCTAAAGCTCCCATCTATTTTATTAGCATCTCTTTAAACACTGATGTGATTCTTGATGATTTGTAGTCACATTTATATTTTCCATTTTTTTAAAATATGCCTTGACCTACTTCATGTCCCTGTCATTTTAATAGCTGTATACTACAGTTTTTAATGTGTAACTAAAATAAATTTGGTCAGTGGATACAATGGGCTGTTTTCTCCACTATAGTTTCATTAACGTCAATCATAGGTAAGCACAGTAATTAAGAAAGAATGAATACTTTCACATACAGCAACAGAATTTTTATCAGAATTCATTGTAACCCTCAAGTTTCTGTTTTTGGGTAATACATATTGCAAAATTTGAACTTTCTCTCATGTCCACATTTCCTGCTCAGGAGACAGACCAGATTTAAACTGTTAAAGCTGTAAAAAATCCATTTTATGCATGAAGGATTCTCAAGAAAAGTGGTTTATTTTTTCTTCAACTATTTGACTCTTATTGTTGGATTTCTTTCTTGGAATAGATGGGGAAAAAAAAAATCAAGTGATGATTCATGGAATAGAACCAATGATGGAAACACCTCTGCAGTGGCTGAGTGAACATCTGAGCTATCCGGATAATTTTCTTCATATCAGTATCATCCCTCCACCAATAGATTGAAGGATCAAAACAGTTCGCTTGAGTGGAATCATCCTTAAACAGGGCTTATCAGAGCATGTCACCCTTCTGCTTCATTCAGATTTGGTGGAGGCAGTCTGACCAGAAACACTTCTCTGCTGCAAGCCCAACAGGAAAAAGATTCCATGTCAGATAAGGGCAGTTGGGCTGGTCTTACTTTGCATCACCACTGCTTTCCTCCACTGCCGTCATTAAACCTCAGCTGCGACATGAAAGACTTTACAGGTCCACTGCAAGTCTTCTGTTTTCTTGTAAAATATAATGAAGCTGAAACCTTCGACCTAAGAAGAAAATGGAAATATGTGCCACTCAGTTTGTATTTCTGATTAACAAATAAACAGGGGTATTTCCTAAGGTGACCGTGTTTGAACTTTAGCTCGAGAAAGTGGAAACATTGGTTTAATTTTCAAGAGAATTAGACTTAAGAAAGTAAAAGAGAAATTCTGTTATCAATAACTTGCAGTAATTTTTTTGTAACAGATCAAATTACAGTAAACCCATCTTTCCTTAATGAAAATTTCCTATGTTTACAGTCTGTTGGTATGCAAACAATCTTGTAATTTTGATAATGAACAGTGAGAGTTTTAAATAAAACCTCTAAATGTGTTTTTTCATTTAGTAACATACAATTTTATCACTTTTCAAGTACTTTCTGAGTCATGAACAGATCACTGGTTTTACTTTATATGTTACAATTTAGACAGGCTATCATTGACACGGGATGGATGGAAATCATAGGATAACTTCACTCAGGAGCTGTCATAGGATTTCTTGCTGCCAGTTTTCAAATCTGTGTTCTTTACATGCTAAAAGTATAAATAATGTTACAGCTTATCTGTGCTGTTTTGTTTATCACTATAAACCTGTCAAATCATAGTATGCTAAGCTTCCGTAAGAGATAATTTTGCACATTTGGAAAAACCCATTCCTTTTCAAGCTAGTGTTTTTCATTGGCTCCAGGTCTAATATCTCACAATGTAGTCCTGGCAGCCAGGCTTTGAAGTTTGAAGATGACCTATCTCTTGACTGCAGTAGCTTTTCCTTAAGTTTACCAAAAATATTCAGAGTTACTGGAGTTCTTATTCAATATAAGGAAATTTTTGCTGCACTTTATTACCAAGCTGCTGGAATTCTACCAGCTGAACATATTTGTGCATCACAGTATGTTTTTTGTTAGCTAGCTTGCTGTCCATATTGAATGTTGACCCATTTAGGTATACTAAAAGGCTTAGAGTATCACACAATAATGGTTTTAGATTCCATAATAAAAATGAACATCCTCCTATAAAAATTATACAAATGTTGATGTGTGTTCCCACTAGTGCTCATTGTTTCCTTTTCTTTTTCCTTTTGTAATTTTCACTGATGAGTAGCAAATTTATTCACACAAAGAGAGAAAGTTGTACTTGGCCAAAGAGCAAATATTCTGCAATAGAAATTACAAGGCACAATCAAAAAGAAAACTACATGGTACCAGTATGATCGGAGAAAAAGAGAAGCAAGTGAAAATAAGTGGCTGGTGTAAATATATGAAAAAGTGGCATTTTAGTTAAGGCAGGAAAAAATAACAATATTTGGGTTACTTAAGGATAAAAAAACTACTGACTTGTATTTTTGCAAAAGAAGTTGATCTGAATATGATTGTTCACATTAAAAGTATTTATTCTTCTATCAGTTTGGGGATTTTCCCTGCTCGATGTTTTGACAGACTGAAGTCAGCTTCAGTGAGCAAAAGGATCACTCTGATGAAGAAAGTGCGGTAAGAATGGTAAGCCATAGTAATTCTCCACAGATGAGACCAATGTTAAGGTCTCTGTAGTGGACTTAGTATTTATTTCCGGATTTGAAAGTAAATTTTATCAAGTCATTGCCCATTTTTTCTTATTCATTATTACACCAGCATCTTAACTTTAGTACTTTACTGTAGTCCTCTAGTACCAGGTAAGTCAAGCCTCCAACACCCAGCAGAAGAATAAAAACACAAATCAGTGCTTGTCTTAAATATCTATTTTTGTTTCTTTTTATTTGAATATTTAAATTTTATGGTTTATTAAAAAAATTAAATAAACTTAGTGTCTGTCTTTATTCCTAAAAGTTAAAAATGAAATTTATATAAAGCAATTGCCCATTGGGGAAGTTATTAAAATTTCCTTAGTCATGTTTACACCTGTCATAAAAATTTCTCAAGGAAATTTAAAAGGTACGAGTGATAAAAGAGAACATAAGAAAGAAAATTGGGGAGGGCCACAATCTCAATATGCTTTTTAACTCATACTTAGTAAATAGTGACCTTCTAGGAAGATGAAAATATGCTTCACAAATAATTGGCATTGTTGACTAGGAAGAAATGCATTAAGCCTAAAGAAATCATTGCTTGTCCTTCGTAATGTCATTTTTTTCATTTGGATGGATAGAATTGAATTGATAAGCACAATGCCTTCCTCGTGTGTCTAGAGACCAGAAGTAGCCAGTTCCTAATTAAACAAGGTTGACCTACCAATCATTATAGAATTCCATTCTGAGTTGAAATGATTCCATGTCAATCTTAAATTTATCCAAGTTCACTGGAAATTAGATAGGATTTGGTCATTTTCCAAGAAAACTGTGTAATATGCAAGATTTGTACCAAGTGGCAGTAACTTTTAAGATTATTTTTCTAGGGTATGTTTATTTCTTAATAGGCTATTTAAAAGGTACTTTTTCATCCTTTCCATTTTCAGAAATTTGGTTTATGTGGGTCATGCCAAAGAGTAGCAACTGTCTCACTATTTATTCATCATACTATTCATGTTTAGGTCTGAGGTAACTTGGGTTTCCTGTTAGACGTGCCAAAATAGTTGAAACACAAGTGTAGACTCTTTGCATGATCAGGAAAAATATAAAATGTGAAGATATTTTGGAAAATCTGGACCCGTTCAAAGTCAGTCACTGGGATGGAATCAGATATCTACTTGCCTCTTTTGAGTTTGGACAGCCTCTTGAGTGTTTTCTAAATATATTCATCTCTTGGTCTGAAAGAATTAAAAATTATGCAGGAGCAAACAAGGGAGAGGGAAAGGCATGTCTCTTCAGATAATTTTAGATTAATGGACACTGTAATTATAAAAATTTATTTACTATGTAACTTCAAACGTGAATTACAATTTGTGGTTCCTCATACTTCACTACATGTGTTAGCACATGTAATGCTATTGTGGTATCCAGCAAGCATAATATACTAATCAGAGAGTGAAAAAATACTTTTCTTTTTTAGATCCTTTAGGTAGTTCATTAAGTAAGTTTTTAAACACTTGATTATATTTGATAACCAAGAATGTGTTAGAATGATGAACAGTGAGATAAAGACAAATGTGAAGATTTAAGAATTTCAACATGCATTGGCATTACAGTTGATTTCTTCTGAAAGCAGTTAGTTTGTCTTACCACTCTGTAGCTTCCCCACCCACACATAAGGATTTTTTAATGCCATTTTATTGAGATATATTCACATATCAGATAGTCATCCAAAGTGTACAATCAGTGGTTCACAGTTTCATCATATACTTGTGCATTCATCACCATAATCCATTTTTAAACATTTTCATTACTCCAGAAATAAATAAATACATAAAAATTAAAAAGAACACCCAAAGCATCCCATACCTCTTTCCCTCTTATTTATTTTTTGCCTTTATTTTCTACATAAGGATTTTAAATGAAGCACAACCAGGCTTTTTCATCTTTGTTTTCCCCAGTTCTTAGAGCACCTAGTACATAACCTTAGTAAATTTTAATAGAAAGAAAAAAAAATCAACTGAGGGTTATTTAATGACGCTATAAAATCAGTGTTACATTTTCCTGTTAAGAATGTCACGACCCTATAAAAATAGGAACAACCTTCTTCAGAAATCAGTATATGAAGTGCAGTTGGTTCAGGATGGCATTACATCAAAATGATGAGGACTTGCTTACTCAATTGACTACTTTCAGTAGGGATCATTGTGGACCAGATCCTTGCGTCAGTCCACACTCATTTTAGTTGCAGTATAGACCACAGCACATATCTTGTGTTTCAACATCACTCTTAATTTAAGCAGCCCCTAAAGTTGGAGCTATTCTCACAAAGCATCTGCAGGTGTTTGTTAATTCTGACCTTTTCATAAATGAGTGATTTGTGTCTTGCTTTTGCCTCTAAGACTCTACTTCTGAAAATGTAATACATTTTTAGCTAAACAAGTGTGTTAAACCTGTGAACAAGGTTATTCAAACTAAGGTAGAACATTGGAACCTTCCTTTGAGAGCTTTAAGAGAATATTTGGGCTTCAATCTTTTATATGAGTGGCAGAGGATATCTGCCTGCTTCCCATTTGACTTAGAAAATGCTGATGAACTTTTCTTTCATAACACTTGCTGTAGTTTATAATTAAATACTTGTGTGGGTATTTTTTCCCTCACTGGAGTATAAACTCCACAAAGGCAGGGACCAGGTCTGTTTGGTTCAGTATTGTATCCCCAGGATCTAGCATTGTTCCTGGAATTTAGTAGTTGATAATAAATACTAGTCAAATAAATGAATAAAAGTTTGGAAAAAGTTGTATTTCATATCTCCCTTTTAGAATCCAAAGCTCATTAACATATTAAAGACTTGAGATGTTCTAAGATTGAGACCTTATAAACGTTATAAACTAACATTTCCCAAACTTTCTTTTTTCCGCCTAGTATCAACTACATCTCCTGAATTTTAGTTTGGGGAATGGAGGATTAAAATTACATCTGAATAATCTAGGGTTAAACAGCATAAGTTTTATCCCTCCCTTTATGACAACTTTTTGACTTTGAAAGAAGCTTTCAAGCTTCTGACTCATCTCCAAGCAAGGTAACTTCAACCATTCCTTCCTCTAGGTAGTCCCGTTTGCCAGTATTGCTGTTAAAATTCATTCACCAAGTGTTATACTTAGTACCTAACATATGCCAAGTATTAGGCCATGTGCCAGGAATGCAGCAGTGAATGTAACAGACATGGCTCCTGTCCTCATGGAGCTTCCGATCCAGGGACAGTCATTGAACTGTGCTTCAGATGTGATCTGACTAAAACAATGCAGTGTAACTTGTGCCTCTACTGTCCTGGAACTAGACATAGTGCAGCCTGAAATTAGAGCTGCATTTTGGACAGCCATGTCTGTCTAATGAAAGTGCCTCTCAGCAAGGAACAATTATTGTATGCATGACCCTGCCACTTTGATTTAAATGCTGCCAATATTGGGTGGGTAGTCTAGCTTCCCAGTAGTGCATGGTCTGACAGGGCCCAGCAAGAGTAAGATTTAGTAAAAGGGCTGGGAATCCACGACACATCTATTCAAATATTAAAAACTGAGGAAAGTGGCCAGTGGATTGGAGAAAAACACTGCTCATTAGGTAAGTAAGAGTTGAAGGTGAAATATTTGCTCAGGGAACCACCATAAAACTAGCCAAGAGAACCTAGGAGCTGAAATACAACATTCTGTGAGAACAGTCATGAGCCCCAAATGGAGCACACCTAAAGCCAAGCAGAGGCTGGCTTCATGGATGGGCCGTTTTCTGTGGCACTGGCGTATGTGCCAGCAATTCCTGATCCCCAGTTCAGTATTGTACTATTTGCGATGCGATGACTATCTTTTTGTGTTGTTGCACATTTTCCAGATGCTATGAAGTTATGTTGCAGAAAACTTAACATCCTCAAGTTGGATGTTGATACTTTATGTTACTCAAAATGTTGGTTTTTAGCTTTCTTATTCCTGAGAGAGTAAGCCATTGACCCATAAACTTTCTCTGACCCTTAAGATTTTGTGCAGGCCTGGGGAAAAATTCCATCCTTGACTACCAGCCCTTTTCTGGTTGTTAAAGAATATACCATCTCTACCATGCCTTCCTTGAGAAGTTGTTCATTCATGTTCCTATATTAAAGCTCCCTTAATTGTTTTGAAATTACTTACATCATATGAAATGTCAGCTTACCCTAATGCCTAATAATGAAGCTAAAGTTAGAGTGTGACAGAGAAAGTTATTCATGACCTTTGAAGGTATCAACAGGTCCTGGAGCTAACTTTTAAAGGTAGCCAGGTCAGGAAAACAAGCCAAATTCCATGTAAATATCATGTGGGAGCAAATCTAGGTAAAAGCTAAGTTAGTTTTGGACTGCCATAAGCAGAGGCATTGGAGTTTTAAAATATATTTATATGTAGATGGGGTGTGATTAGCAATAGTCCATCAAAGATGTATAGCAGGTATCTTTCATTCTAGGTAGAACAAAGCTCACACATTAAAAGGAGAACATTTAGGATATCTCAATAAAACTAACTGCTAACCCTGTCAGGCATATTCTCCCAGGTTTTATAGAGTTCCACATCAACCATATATCCAAACATTTATTCCACAAATAGGGTAGTGGATGTTCTGGGAGGAACAAACATGATGTCTGGGAACAGAAGACGTACAAAAAATAACCATACAACATAATACTTGGAAATTGGAATGAGAAAGATACAAGCAAATTACTATGAGAATAGAAGTGAGTGAGGGATTTACTTTGAGCTAATTAGTTAAACGCTGCTTGGCCACTCAGCAGCATTTGACAGTTGATCGATCTCACCTTCATTCTTGAAACACTTTCTTTACTTGAGAACACACCCTTCTGACTTTCCTCCTACCTTGGCCCCTTTCTCAGTTTCCTTTGGTGATTTCTTTCTTTTCTTGACCTCAACATGTTTAAATGTCCCAAGGCTGAGGCCTTCTTCTCTAGCTGCACCCACATGATATCACGTCGTGGTTTTCAACACCATCGTGTGTTATCTCCAGCATTAGCCTTTCCCCTGAGCTCCAAGCTTACACTCAACCCCTTACTTGACATCCCCCTATAGATGTTTAATAGGCAGTTCAAATTTTATTGGTCAAAGCAGAACTCTTAATTGTCCACTCAAATTTGTATTTCTCCCACTTTCCCATCTTAATAAATGCTACCCATTTATTAAGTCCCCAACCTACAAGTCTACAATTCCTCTCTTCCCTTCCCATAACTAATACATTAGCAAGTCCTGATAAGTTCACAATGTATCCTGAATGTATTTACTTCTTACCACAAGTAAGAAGTTCACAATGTATCCTGAATGTATTTACTTCTTACCACATCTGCTACTACCTAAGTCCAAGCAACCATCATCTCACAGTCCAGAGACTGTGGTCTCCCTTCTACTTTTGCTCCCCTTCAGTGTTTTCTTCAAAGCATAGTGCCTCCTTAAAACATAAATGATGTTATGGCAGTTCTTTGTTCGTAACTTTCCAATATCTTCCCATCCCACCCAAAAGAGACCTTTACCAAGCTCTGCTTAATTTGGTCCCTGCTTGTGACCTCATCTTCTGTTGCTATCTGCCTCCACTACTACATTGTATCTACACTGACTTCCTTGCCCATCTTGTCAATTGAATATGCCAAGATTATTCTCTCTCCAGGGACTCTGCACTTGATATCATCTCTCCCTGGAACTCAGCCTGGCTTGCTTCCTCATTCGATCCAGGTCTCTATACCTGTGATCTAAAAGCATACCCCACCCTACTCCCACCCCCATCTTACTGTCACTCCCTATCCCCTCATCATCTCCTACCTCCTTCATAGTACATCTCATCCTCTGAAATAATGTATTTATTTGTTCATGGTTATATAGCTAACATTTATTGTTTACAAGGTCCTGGGCATTGTTTTAAGTGCTTTCAAATATTATTTGATCTTCATAGTCCTATGAGGTAGTTACTAATATTAGCCCCAAGGGGAAATAGAGGCCAAGGATGGTTCAGTAATTTTCTCAACATCATAAAGAAAGTAATGGAGTCAGGATGTAACCCAGGCAGAAAGGAACCAGAGCTAGATGCTTACCCGCTTCCTGCAGTTGCTTACCTTTGGTGTCCTCACACCAGGATATAAGCTTCCTGAGGACAGGACTTGACTCATTATTCTGTTTATCCCCATACCTCTAACAGTGCCTGGCACATCATATGGGCTTATTAAATATTTGTTGAATGGATGAGTTTCCATAACTTCTGTCTGAGTAGATCAGGAAAAACTTCATTAAAGAAATGGACTTTGAGCTGGACCTTGAAGGAAGGGTACAGTTTTCACAGATGGGAATGAGTAGAGTGGGTGACAGCAAGCCAGACAGTACTGCATGAATAACAGGTAAGAGGGATGGTTGGCCAATTGGGCTGGGACCAAACTCATTTGTAGGAGAGAGGGAAAGGTGAGACCAGAAAGATATATTCTAACAAGATTATAGAAAATCTTGAGTACCAGGCTAAGGAGATGAGATTTTATTTGATGTGCAATAAGAGCTAGTATTTTTAATAGTTACATCATATGCTCAGAGCAAACTTGTAAGATGATGACTGGTGACCATGTTTAGGGAGATTTAGAACAGGCTGTCTTGGAGACCAATGAGAGAGAGCTATTGTAAGTGGTTTTCAAACACTTTTTAGCTTCAGAATCCTTTCTTCAATAAAATATCCAGTAAAACAGGTCAAAGAGGAGCTTCTGTGATTAAAGCAGAGTAGCATGTTTAGAAGCTGACCTTCCAGCTCCAGTTGTCTCCTATACCAGCCTTTAGGGCACCAGTCCTGAAGTTTTTGCTCCTCAGAAAACTGTTTGAACACCTCTGACCTGGACCTTTGAGTAATAAAGTCTGATAAATTTCAAACCAAAGGCAAAATAGTGTTAGTGGAAAGGGACATGAAGAGATAGTAGAGGAAGAAGAAACTAAACAGTATGGGAGACTTGAGAGGAAGAAGTCAAAGGTGATGAAAATACTAAGAAATTGGGAAAATAGTTATCCAAATAAAAATTAGTTGGTGGAAACAAATGATGTGTTTAGTTTTTTGTTTGAAATTTTTATATTTATTTTTAATTACAAACACTCTATACCCACCAAACAAAAATTCCCCTTTCCTCCCCTTCCCCATCCCCTGGTAACCTCTAATCTACATTGTCTTTGCAAACTTGCTACTTCTAGATATCTCATATAAGTGACATCATACAATATTTGTCCTTATGTGTCTTGCTTATTTCATTCAGCATAATGTTTCTAAGGTTCATCCATGTTGAAGCATGTCTTAGAACTTCACTCCTTCCTATGGCCAAATGATACTCTGTTGTGTGTAATGTGTGCATCACATTTTATTTATCCATCTGTTTGATAACGAACATTTGTATTGTTTCCACCTTTTGGATACTGTGAATAGTGCTGCTATGAACATTGGTGTGCAAGTATCTGTTTGAGACCCCCTTTTCACTTTCTTTCACTATATACCTAGGAGTGGAATTGCCAAGTCATATGATAATTTTTTTTTTTTTTGCAACTTTTTAACAGCAGCCTTAGAAACCTGATAATTCTGTATTTAACTTTTTGAGGAACTGCCATATTACTTTCCACAGTGGCTGTACATTTTTTCATCCCCATCAACAATGCACTAGAGTTGTAGTTTCTCTGCATCCTCTCCAACACTTGTTATTTTATGTTTAATAAATAATAATAGCTATCCTTGTGGGTGTGAAGTGGTAGCTCATGGTTTTGATTTGCATTTCCCTTATGGCTAATGATATTGAGCATCTTTTCATATGCTTTTTGGCTGTTTGTATATCCTCTTTGGAAAAATGTCTGTGCAAGTCCTTTGCCTATTTTTTAATTGGGTTGTATTTTTGTTGTAGTGTTGTAAAAGTTATTTATATATTTTGGATATTAAGTCCTTATATGATATATGGCTTGCAACTATTTTCTCCCATTCTGTAAGGGGTCTTTTCACGTTCTTGAAAATGTCCTTTGATGCACAAAAGTTTTAAATTTTGATGAAGTTGAATTTATCTGTGGTTTATTTTGTAGCTTGTACTTTTGGAGTCATATCTAAGAATTCATTGCTGAATCCCAGGTCATGAAGGTTTGCCCCTATGTTATATAATGTTATTTCATGGTTTTAGCTCATATTTATATTTAGGTCCTTTATCCATTTTGAGGTAATTTTTTAATATGATGTGAGGTAGGGATCCACCTTCATTCTTTTGCATGTAGATATCCAATTTTCCCAACACTATTTGTTGAAGAGACTATTCTTTCCCCATTGACATCCTTGTCAAAAATCAGTTGGCCACTCAGCAGGTAAATTCACTGCCCTCACCCCTATGTGGGACCTGATTCCCAGGGATGTAAATCTCCCTGGCAACGCAGGATATAACTCCCTGGGATGAATCTGGTCGAGGCATCATGGGACTGAGAACATTTTCTTGACCGAAAGGGGGATGCAAAATGAAACAAAGTTTCACTGGCGGAGAGATTTCATATGGAGTCAACAGGTCACTCTGATGGACATTCTTACATACTATATAGATAACCCTTTTTAGGTTTTAATGTATTGGAATAGCTAGAAGTAAATACCTGAAACTATCAAACTCCAACCCAATAGCCTTGACTTTTGAAGATGACTGTATAACAATGTAGCTTACAAAGGGTGGCAGTGTGATTGTGAAAACCTTTTTTATCACACTCCCTTTATCCAGTGTTTGGATGGATGAGTAGAAAAATGGGAACAAAAACTAAATGAAAAATGGTGTGGGATGGGGGATGATTTGGGTGTTCTTTTTTACTTTTATTTTTTATTCTTACTCTTATTGTTTCTGGTGTAAGAAGAATGTTCAAAAATTGGGGTGATGAATGCACAACTATATGATGGTACTGTGAACAACTGATTGTACACTTTGGATGATTATATGGTATGTGAATATATCTCAATAAAACCGAATTTAATTATTAAAAAAATCAGTTGGCCATAGGTGTGTGGGTATATTTCTGGACTTACAATTCTATTCTCTTGGTCTTTTTGTCTGTCCTTATGCCAGTACCACACTGTTTTGATTACTGTAGCTTTGTAGTATGTTTTGAAATTAGGAAATGTGAGTCCTCCAACTTTGTTCTTCTTTTTCAAAATTGTTTTGGCTTTTGGGGGCCCCTTGAAGTTCCATTTGAATTTGATGATTGACTTTTCCATTTCTGAGAAAAAGGCTGCTGGAATTTTTATGTGAATTGCATTTAATCTGTAGATCACTTTTGGTAGTATTTACATCTTAACAATAGTAAGACTTCCAGTCAGTGAACATGGTATGCCTCGGCATTTATTTAAATATTTAATTTCTTCCAGCAGTGTTTTGTAGTTTTAGGTTTTATAGTTTTTATATCTTTAGTTAAATTTACTCCTAGATTTTTTTGTTTCAGATGCCATTGTATATGAAATTGTTTTCTTTATTTCATTTTCAGATTATCATTGCTAATGTATAGAAACACAATTGATTTTTGCATATTAATTTTGTACCTGCCACTTTGCTGAATTTGTTATCTCTAATAGCTTTTTTGGAGGATGCCCTTGGATTTTCTATGTATAGGATCATATCATTTGCAAATATAGTTCTACACCTTTTTTTCCAATTTAGATATCTTTTATTTCTTTTTCTTGCCTAAATGCCCTGATTAGAAATTCTAGTATGGTATTGAATACAATAGTGAAAGTAGGCAGCATTATCTTGTTCCTGGTCTTATGGGGAAAGCTTTTATTCTTTAACCATGGGGCATGATGTTAGCTATGGGTTTTTCATAAATGGCCTTTATCATGTCGAAAAAGTTTCCATATATTCATAGTTTTCTTAGTTTTTTTTTTTTTTTTTAATCATGAAAGCATGCTGGAATTTGTCAAATGCCTTTCCTGTATCTATTGAGATAACCATGTGGGTTTTTTCCCCATTGTTCTACTTATGTGGTCTGTTACATTGATTTTTATATGTTGAGCCACCTTTGCATTCCTGGGATAAATCTCACTTGGTCATGGTATATAATCTTTTTAATATATTTTTGGATTTGGTTTGCTAGTATTTTGTTAAACATTTTTGCATTTATATTCCTAAGGAAAACAGGTCTGTAATTTTCTTTTATTGAGATGTCTTTATCAGGCTTTGGTGCCAGAGTAATGTTGGCCTCATAGAATGAATTCAGAAAGGGTCTCCCCTCTTGAATTCTTTGGATGAAGAGTTTTGTTTTTAACCAGGTTTAAGTACTCAGGTATTGAGGTGTTATGACAGACACTGGTTCTGTACTAGTTTACTGCACATCCCACACACTGGTGGAGATACTTTGAAATACATATTCCTGCACCCCCAACCCCAGGTGGTTCAGTCAATTTGGACAGGACCCAGGCATCAAGACTTTTTTGACACCCCACAGTGATTCTGAGTTGCACCCCCCAATTGAAGGCTTACTACTAAAAGGTACTGGATATAGTATTGTCAGTGAGCACTGTAAATGTGGGCCCACAGCTCCTGAGAGAGATCAGTACTGGAAAGGCTGGACGTAGGTGTGGTAGTCATCCACCTGGAAGTGTGAATTGAAACCAAGAGTTTGGCAAGGAATTGAATCAATCACATCCCCAAAACTTTCTTAACCATCCTCTTCCATCCTCACTGTGAATCCCCTAGTCCGAGCTACTAACATCTCTTGACTATTACAGTAGCCGTGGATCTGGAGTCCCTGCATGCAATCCTGCTTCTTCAATTCCATTCTCCATCAGGCAGCCAGAAAGAGCATGTAAAACTTCAGATCAGATCCACTTTCTCCTCTGCTTGAAGTCTTTTAGTGGCTTCTCATTGCCTTTAGAATAAAGTCCAGAATCCTTAACATGATAAAAGCTTTGCAAGATCTGGCTTCTCCCAACTAGATTTATCCCCCAATACTTGTCTTCTTTCAGATTCTCAAAAGCATTATTCTCTCTCTCATTACAAACTTGCCTCAACTATTCCCTCCCTTTGGAATGTCTCCCCTGTCTCACTATTGACTTTTGCTTGCTAATTGCTACTCATCTTTTCTCTCAATTTCTCAGGATTTACCTCTGTAACTGACATACCCCCTTCCTGGTAAGGTTGCCATATTTAGCAGATAAAAATACAAGACACCCAGTTAAAGTTGAATTGCAGATAAATAACAAATAATTTTCTAGTATAAATATATCCCATGCAATATTTTATGCATATTTATATTAAAATAATTTGTTTTTAATCTAAAATTCATCTTTAACTAAGTGTATCCTGTATTTTATTTAGAAACCCTATTTCCTGAACTAGATTTAGTTATATCCTCCCCTAATTCATTCTCTGATTTTACTCCATATTTATCCCACTAGTATTAATTGCCCCATATCTATATTTCCTGGTAGGCTCTAAGTTCTATGAGGTAGCAACTGGGTCTGCTTTGCTCACCAACACTTAGCACAGTGTAGTGGCATATCATAAGTCCTCAATAAATGTTTATTAAAGGAATGAAAACAATATGAGATTGCTGGAGTTCTAAAGAGAGGCCAGGTCTTAAGATACTGCCTGGGACATTTTCTGAATGCAGGTGACCTTTGAGGGAGAGTAGGGTAGAGTGGGGAGAACATACAGTGGAATTATAGAGCAAAAAGAGAAGAGAAGGCCTTGGGCTACCTGAGAGGAATGCCCATGCTTGGGTGGCTGAAAGGAAGAAAGAGATGCCGGAGACAGAAAAGTTGCTACCTGTATATGAAAATCAGGATAGTGTTAAAGAACAAGGGAGTCTAAAGAATTCATAAGCTACAGAGTGATCTCAGGAAGTGGCAGTGGAGACCAGGCCTTTCGATTCGGCATTTAAATATTTGGGGACCTTCAAGAGAGCAGTTTTGGCAGAGTGGGTCTTACAGCTGTCAGGTAGCATTGTGGAGGTAAAGAGGTAAAGAGGGCAAATATAGACAATTCTTGAGAATATAGTGCTGGAAGGAAAAAGATAAGATTGTAGCTGAGATGTTGACTTGGTGGTGAGAAAATGCATGTGTGTGTTTTATGCATAAGGGAGCCCTCAGTGTGTTCATTGGTGAAAGGGAACAAACCAGTGGACAAAGAGGGTGATCTTGGGAAGGGACGGGGTAATAGACGGTCTGGGAAGAAGCGAGAAGGGATGGATTAATAGAAGAGAAGGAATGTTTCAGAAGTAAGAGAAGGAGGGTGTGAACAACTATTAGTGCAGTGAATTTCTGATAAGTGTGACTCTGGTTAGTGCCACCTGAAAAGTCCCATGGTCCTCATTACTAACAATAATGATAATATACAGTGTTCACTAAAAAGAATAACCTGAATTTGAATATAGGTAACGTTTCTTAGCCCAGTGCTTCTCAAACGTTAGCAAGCATAGGAGCCTTGTTTAAATGCAGATTTTGATTGAGTAAGGTTGGGCAGGGCCTGAGATTCTGCATTTCCAACAAGCACCCAGTGAGGCTGCTGCTGCTGGTCTTAAACCTCTCATTACCGCTTCTCTGAAGCTTTTTCTTTTTTAAATGGCAGCTGAACGTAAATGTTTAACATTTGGCTTAACCTCTTAATGAAATTTTTGTAAGAAAAATTGAACAGCCTTTCTCCTGAAGTTAGCTGAAATGTTATGGAATACAGCTTTTCACAAATGCATTCTGGTTTTAAATAACTCAAAATGTGTATGTGTATGTCAAACACTAATTCTTTCAGTACTAAGCAAGAAGTTATCTTTGGAGTTGAAACCATATTGCTTTGGAATATGAGAAAATAGAAAATTGCCTCAAAGCAGAATGTGAGCTTGATGAAATATTTATCTATAGTGAATTATTATAAATACAGTGAATTATTTGACGAATCTATTGTTTGTTGATTCAAAGGGACTCCAAAAATCTTTTCTTGAAATGTTTTGTGTGCTATCAGTGTGATTCTTTGTTTAAAGATGCTTTTAAAATGTTTACATTTAACAAAGTAATGCTTTTTAACAGAAAACTACAATATAATCCAAGTATATTATGTACAAAATAACAATAGAATTTAATTTTTTAATTAATTCCTAATTTAGACTATATAGACTTTGATGAATATCTTTTATTTCCAACCCCATTAATGTACTTCTGTGAATGTATGTAAAACCTCTTTTGAAATTATGTTAAAAGTGAGGATTTGACAGGCCAAATAGCCTACCTGTCTATTGCCTGACCACATGCTAGAGCCTGCATAAAGTGAAAGGCTAAGGTAATCCAAACATTAACCAGAGGAAAAGTTTATTGTAATCTGTAGCCCAAATTCAAATTTTCTGCCTCTGATTTTTGTCTTTTAAGTTTCAAATAGGTAACATATGTATAAAATTCAAAAGGTTCGAAGAGTGTATAGTGGAAGTCTCTTTTTCCTCTCTTCTGCCTTTTTCACAGAACTCCCCTCTGTTAGTTTTTTGTGTGTATTTCAGAGTACTGCTAGGCATTTATAACACAGTATGTTTGCAGGTACACACACACACCACCTATAATGTAGTAATGTACTAATTATTCTGCAACTCCTTTTTTTCACTTGATATATTTTGGACAGTATTCCATATAAATGCATGTAGTCTGCCCTGTTCTTATTAATAGCTGCATAATTGGGAATGATTTTTCATAATTGTTTCCAAAATTTGAATTTTTTCATACACAAGATTACATGCAAGTGAATATTTTAGCATTTAGAACCTTTAAGGAAGAATATCAGTGGATGCCATAGGAAAATTCAACATCCCCCTAAACTGTCTTACATTTCAGGAGACCATATCTAAAGCTTCGAGCCCCTGCTAACTCTGTCGATGCCCACAAAGTCATGCATTCCTGCTGGGTTTTACAGGATGTTAGGACAGAGCAAGGAGAAGATGCCTTTCATCCCTGCTTATTTATTAGACACACTAGTTAATACCATTATAAATGCTTCAAGAAACTAAGCTTATGTCCTAGCACTTCCATACCTGTGGATGAACATTAGGGCCATTCAAAACCAAGGCTACCATCTGCATTCTTTCCAGAAGTTCTCTAATGATGCAAATACAGTCATTACACATGTACAAAAATGATAATCCAGAACAGCCTGGGAGACCTAGTATGACAACAGTGGTTCTGGAATTCAGGAGGGGCTCGAGCAGGACCTTGCATCCATCTATCTAGTCACTCATCTATTAACACAAATTTTTGAACGTTTACATTTTTTAGGCACAGTTTTAGGTACTAGGAATATAATGATGAGAAGACAGACAAGGTTCCTGTCTTCTTGGAGCTGGAGCTTACATTCTGTGGGTAATAACTTCACCCAACCAAAACCAACCAGAACCTCCTCTCTCACTTTCTCACTCTTGTCATCACTTTCTCCCTCTCTCTTTCCCTCCTTCTCTCTCTCTCACTCTTGCTCTTATCCCTCCTCCCCCACCCATTCTCTCTAATCAACCTGTAAACCTCCATGTGTTGCTCATGGTTTTCACCACCCTGGATGCCCTTCCTTCTCTATATCCAACTGACATCTTCCAAGGGTTTGTTAAGTGTCTTCTTTGTGCCCAGCAATATGTGAAGTGCTTTGCAGGTGCTCCATAAAACCAACAGAATGGAGGCCCTGCTCTCAGCAATGAGGCTGAACTTTTTTTTCAGTTAACTTTTTATTTAAGAAAAAAGTTTATATTTACAGAGAAGTTGCAAAGACAGTATAGAGAGTAACTGCACGCCCCTCACCCAGTTCCCCCTATTGTAAAACATCTTACATTACTACGGTACGTTGGTCACAGCTAATGAACCAATATTTATACATTTATATTAACTGAAGTCCATACTTCGTTCAGATTTCCCTCATTTTTCAATAAATTTCCTTCTGTTCCACCAACCCATCCAGGATTCCATGTTACATTTAGTCATCACATCTCCTTAGTCTCCTCTGGATTGTGACAGTTTCTCAATCTCTCCTTGTTTTTTATGAGGTTTAGACAGATTTGAGGACTACTAGTGTTTTAGTTTCCTAGGCTGCTCAAGCAAATACCATGCAGTGGTTCAGCTGCAACAATGGGAATTTATTTGCTCATGGTTTTGAGGCTAAGAGTCAAAATCAAGGCATCATCAAGGTGATGCCCTCTCCCTGAAGATTGGTGTTCTGGGGCTGACTGCCACCGATACTTGGTCCTTACTTTTCTGTCACATGGCAATGTGCATGGTGGCCTCTTCTGGCCTCTCCCCTCTCTTCTGGGTTCCACTGATTTCACCTTCTGGCTGCTTCCTCTGTGGCTTTCTCTTTTTCTGCGGTTTTGAAATTCATTCTGCTTATAAAGGACTCCAGGAATAGGATTGAGACCCATCCTCATTGACATGGGCCACACCTTACCTGAAGTAATCTCATCAAAAAGTCCTACTTACAATGGGTTCACATCCACAGGAATGGATTAAGTTTAAGAACATGTTTTTCTAGAGTACATACAGCTCCAAACCACCACAGCTAGTCAGATACTTTGTAGAATATCACTCTGTTTTTACTTTCTTATGATTTGGTCATGGTTACACTGGGGTTATGGGTTTGGAGGAGGAATATCACAGAGGTGAAGTGCCCTTCTCATCTTGTAGCAGGGGTTACAGGATGATTTCACTGCAAGGTAGTGTTTGTCATGTTTCCCTGCTATGAAGTTACCTTTACCCACCCACCCCGCATTCCCTACTCTGCTCTTTGGAAACAAGAAGCTCAGTGCACCACACACACACACACACACACACACACACACACACACATACACCCTCAATGTGGGGGGAAAAGGTAGTTAAGGTCTACCCTCTTGAGGACAGAGTATCAACATAAATTATTTTTAATGCTTCTGTAAGGAAGATTTTCTTTTCTCCCCCTTTTGTGTAGTCAATCTTTTATTAAATCAGTGTGGACTCATGGGCATTTATTTAATGCTCTGTGTTATAATCCATTAGTAGGTTATTTTATTGCTCACATTGTTCCAGCTTTGCATAGAGAGCTCTTTCAGGTTGGCTCCTGAGTCCCTTTGGCATGCCCCATCCTTTTTTTTTTAAACACTTCCTTGCTTTCTGGCACTACAAGATGCTGAAGACTCATCTGTTAGAGTTCCTGCTCCAGCCTCAGAATCCACCACTTCTCAAAGGAAAAACATGTCAAACGCTACCTTGCATGATCAAGGTCAGGTGATCAAGGTCAACAGCATCAGTGATTGGAGAGGCTTATTTTTTAATCCAGGCCTCAGCCTTACATACTCACCCGTTCATTCACTCACTCATGTAGTCAGTCAGTCAATGAAGAGTTTTTCATATTCTACCCTGGTGCTAAACAGATGCTGGATATGTAATGGTGAACAAAGCAGCAGATTCCCTAACCTCAAAAGCTCACAATGTGGTGCATGCAACAATGAGCAAGTCTCAACAAAGAAATATAAATTTGTAATTCTGATACATGCTCTGAAAGGAAGGGATGAGGACTGAGATTTAAAATAACTCCAGTCAGGGCCTGGTTTAGATCAGGTGGTGGGAGAAGGCCTCTGAGAGGATGGCATTTAGGGAGAAGGCTGGAGGAAGACAAAGGGGCAGCCATTGAAAGAACAGAAGGAGGAGCATTTTCAAACTGCAAGTTAGTGGGTCATGACTAACTTTTAAAAAAAGGAATAGAAAACACCAGGAGCGTGTTCATATAAGACTTTTGTTCCCTTTATATGTAAGTATGTGTTTATGTATATTACTGGTTCATGATATTAAATGCAATTCATACCATGGATTATGGTCAAAAAAGTTTGAAAGCAACTGTTTTAGGTGGAGATAAAAGCAGGTTGAGAGTCCTGAAAAGAGAAAGAGCTTTAACATACTGGAGGATCTGAAAGGAGGCCAGTGTGTCTGGAGAGGAGTGAACACGGATGTGAGAAGAGGTCAGAGATGAGGAGGGTACCCGCTGCCCAGCAGGGCCTGGGAGGCAGTGGAGTTTTAACTAAGGAGTGATGGGAAGCCATGGGAGGGCTTTAAACGGGGAAGTAGTGATATTTTGAAAAAACCTTTTAAGCTACTATGTGGAGAATGGAAGGAAAATGCAAAAGAGGAAGCAGAGAGAGGTCCAGGCAAAAGAGGATTCTCTAGAATGTGTGGTTCTCGTTCCCTTGTCAGTTTTGCTCTCCCAGCTGCTAGAACAATGCCTGAAGCATAGCATACTTTCAATATTTATTTTTTGAGTGAATAAATAACATGGTTACAGTAAAGATGGTGGAGAGACATGGAAGCATTAAGACAAATTTGGAAAATGGTGAATCTTACTCATAAGTTGGGTATGGAGGGAAATGGAGAAGAAAAGAGTGAACCCCCTTTACACATCTCACTCTGCCATACTTGTTTATGCTTCCTTTCTGTCTTCTTGGACTAAATAGAATAGTTACAGGATTCTTTTAACTGTTTAGACTCTGTTTCTACCTTTGTGCTTAGTCATACTGGCCAGAAGTGGATGTATCAGAATTTTTCAAGAGAAACTGAAATTGAATGGAATTGCAGAAAGCCAGCTCTTATCACAGATTTTCAGACCCACAGGACTCTGCACAGTTCTTGATCATCTTTGATGCCAAATCTCTGAACCTTTTTGAGACTCGACCACTAGCAAATAAAGACCCTCTGAGTGTTGTAAAAACTCCTTTGGGAAAGGCTAGGCCTCCCTATAATTGTGCCTAAGAGCCTCCTCCCAAATGTCTCTTTGTTGCTCAGATGTGGCCCTCTCTCTCTAGCTAAGCCAACTTGGCAGGTGAAATCACTGCCCTCCCCACTACGTGGGATCTGACACCCAGGGGAGTGAATCTCCCTGGCAACATGGAATATGACTCCCGGGGAGAAATCTAGACCTGGCACCATGGGATGGAGAACATCTTCTTGACCAAAAGGGGGCTGTGAAAGGAAATGAAATAAGCTTCAGTGGCAGAAAGATTCCAAAAGGAGCCGAGAGGTCACTCTGATGGGCACTCATACGCACAATATAGACAACCCTTTTTAGGTTCTAAAAAATTGGAATAGCTAGCAGTAAATACCTGAAACTATCAAACTACAACCCAGAACCCATAAATCTTGAAGACAATTGTACAAAAATGTAGCTTATGAGGGGTGACAATGTGCTTGGGAAAGTCATATGGATCACACTCACCTTTGTCTAGTTTATGAGTAGATGAGTAGAAAAAAGGGGGAAGAAAAAAAAAAGGCACCCAGTATTCTTTTTCACTTTAATTTTTATTCTTATTATTTTTGTGTGTGTGGTAATGAAAATGTCAAAAATTAATTTTGGTGATGAATGTATAACTATATAATGGTACTGTAAACAACTGAACATACGCTTTGTTTTGTATGACTGCAAGGTATGTGAATATATCTCAATAAATATGAGTTTAAAAAAGAAAAACTCCTTTGGATTCAACATTCTGACAGGGAGCTATTGGCCAGTTGCATTCCAAAGAAACCTTCTCCTGCCTGTTTTTACACTATATTAAAAATATTTTGTGCAAAATCCTTTCTTGATATTTCTTTTCTTGTCAGTACTGATGCCTGAGAACTGCAGTTGGCTGCCCACTTCCCCTGCTGGTTTCCTCAGCAGGGTACAGCTATCTCTTCTCACTGTGGTGGGACCTGGAAGAGAACCAGACTAGACTGAGCTAAGATGAAGCAGAAAGCTGTGAAAAGGTCAGACCCCAGGCACAGAGAAATGGCAGTCCTCTCTGGAGAGTTGGGCACCAGGGATAGGCATGCCCCAGAAATGCTGATTAATGGAATTGGTCATTTTAGTCAAATGGGTTTTATGCTATTGAGAAGTCAAGACAATAATCACATTTTATAGGCAGTGGTGCCCATGGTGTCTGTGTTGGTTAAGAATTTTCATGTGACAGTCAAACTCAAGCTGCCTTAAGCAAACAAAGAGATTACCTTGGCTCATAGCTTGATCTAGAGTTTACTCCCTCCTTAGGATGTCAGCTCTGGTCTGTTTCATTCCAGCACCGCCGCTGCTATGTGGTGGCTTCATCTTCAGCCAAGCCACCTCTCTTGATGGCACAAATGGCTGAGGGAATTTTGGACTCTGTATTCTCCTACTAAACCATACAGGAAAGGGGGGATTGTTGCCCTCTGGTAGTCTAGTAGAGAACAGAGGAAGCTTCTTTTCCCAGAAGTCCCAACAAATGTTTCCTCAAATCTCATTGGCCTGAATCATTCATAGGCCTATCCCTGAGCCAATCACCATGGCCAGATGACAGGTATTCTGATTGGCTTAAGCACATTAGGGCCTACCCCCCGGAGCTGGATGTAGCTACCTGCCAGAGAGGGAGTGGTTGGGAAGTGGTTCCCTCAAGGCAAAATCTGGATGCTGTGGTAGGAGAAGTGGTGAATGGATGCAGGGAGGCAACTTATGAATGTTTACTACATCAACATCATCATCACTATTATTTTGATAAAGGCCAAGTTGTAAACAATGCAGATATAGTTAAGAAAACTTTTGTTCAGAGCTCTAGCTATGCCTTCTTGGAGCTAAGCCACTTACTTCTTCAAGTCTATTTCTTCGTCTAAAAAAAATGTGGGCAATAATAACTCAGGGAAGAGTTACGGATGTCAAAAAATTGTATATTTGAAAAAATAAAAATCAAATATTAGATACCTTTTGTATTTTCTTGAAGTACCAAATCCAGTCCTGTTAAAGCCAGAGTCCACATTTCCACCCTGCAGGATAGCAGAAGAAAGGAAGACTTCCCTGGCCACCATGAGTCTGTTGGGCAAGTCAGGACCCATCCCATGTCTTCATCACAAGAAAGAAGTTTCACTGGTTCAGAACCAACTTTAAGCAGCAGGTGTTCAGGGCTGGGGTGGTGAAGTTTCAGCTTTGATTTTTCTATGAAATTGTTCAGGTTATTAAAATGTCGGCCCTATACTCTTGTTTAAGAACTGGTTTCATTTCTTATGACACAGCACCATCATGCCATTCCTTGATTTAGTCACGAGAACCAAAACTAATGTGTGGCTAGTTTCGTGTCATTTTTATAGCAGTTAGTACAGAGAACAACAAGCTCTTGTGAAAACAGATGTATTCACTATCTATTTCTCTATCTGCTACCTCCCAAACTCAAAACCTGATTTCTGAGATGGCTAAGGTAGAACACATCTTCTGTTTTGGTCCTTGTGTGAGAGGCTCCCATGAGTACAAGAACTTGGCTACTCTTCTATGTGGGGAACCTTTTTACAAGAAGGAAGATTTAAACCCTGTAAGAATTGGAAACAGATATCAGAAATGGCTAAGGTAGAACACATCTTCTGTTTTGGTCCTTGTGTGAGAGGCTCCCATGAGTACAAGAACTTGGCTACTCTTCTATGTGGGGAACCTTTTTACAAGAAGGAAGATTTAAACCCTGTAAGAATTGGAAACAGATATCAGAAAGAGACCATTCTTCTCTTGAGCGAAGATTCCCTCAGCATTATTGTCTACTATGAACACAGAGGGGTGTTCTTTGTTTGATGAGCCTCTGTAAACTTCTTAAAGGCATTGCATGAGAAGGTGAGCCTGTATTTAGTATTTCCAGAAAAACACATCACCTTAAGAACAATAATAATGCTAAAACTCTCATAATGACAACACAGCAAATCTCTTCCCAAAGGCTGTTTTCCATGGTTTCAGAGAAAGAATGAATTATAGAGTTTAATTAGAGTCCGGGACTAATTTTGACTGCAAATTTGCTTATCTCTCTGTGTCTGGCTTTCCTTATATATACAATGCAAATAATAATAGTAAATACCTCATGGGTGATGGTGGAGACTAAAACTAATGCCTGTCAAGTACTTAGAATAGCATGTGGCACACAGTTACACACAAAAAGTATTAGTTTTGTAGTTATCCTCACTACCAATTTCTCTCAGTTGCATGTTGATGCCCCTGTCTCTGCAATCCCACACCACCACCATTGCACATACACACACACACACAGAGTGATTCTCCTTCCATCCCTACTCCTCTCACCCTGGGCTCCCTGTAACCTCAGTTATTCATCTGATCTTCAGACCCAACCTGTCTTCCAATCTCCATCTCTGTCCACACTTGCAGACTAAAGCAAGCCTTGCTTCCATGCTAGCAAGCTGCCGTGTCTGGGGCCATCTCACTAGTCTTTTTTTGTTGCATTTTAATGAAAATGTGACTCTTAGGGATACCAATTTAAAAAAATAATAATGATAAGTTGACTGTCATGTTCAGGTAGATTCAACTTAGCCAGAAGACTGGATTTGGCAGTTACTCCTCCTGTTCTTTGCTTTGAGTTGGAACCCAGGCTATAGTACAGTTGAGTCCAGGTAGACTCCTTGGCCCAGTTTTTAATTTTTCATCCAGTTTGACCACATGGTTTGACTTAATTCCTGCACTGTTGTGTGTGTGTGTGTGTGTGTGTGTGTGTGTGTGTGTGTGTGTGTGTCTAATTTCTACATTAACTTTCCACATTTCATTTCTTTTGAGTCATTCATTCATTCATTCTTTCAACCAATATTTTCTTACTGTATTCATCTGAGCAGTCCCAATAATATTGCTGCTCTTTAATGCTGAGTCTATTCATCGTGTCTCTTCTCCTAGATTGCAAATTTCTTGGAGCCAAAATCCATGGTTTCTATTTCTTTACATAACCCACTAGAACACGGCTCTGCTTGGAGATTAGCTCATGGAGGGATTGTGAATGCATATATAGGTCTCCTTGGTCTTTTCCCCCTGCATAAATCCTCTTTCTTTTCTGAACCTAATACTCTCACAGTCCCCTTCTGCCTGAAAGTAGTTAGGCCTCCAGCAAGCAGAGACACAGATTTCTGTGTCTGATCTGTCCTGTGTTTGGGGGTGCAGGGTGATGTGCTCGGGGCTGTTCTTGGGCCTGGCCTCAGGCACCATCTGTTGGTGTCTGTGCTGGCAGACAGCCTGCCATTTCCTCAAACCTATGACTGGGTCTTCTCTTCCTGTCTCATTGTGCTGCCCTTGGTCTAGTCTCTCTCCTCCCACCCCCAGTCACATTTGTTTGACTTTCCCTGATTCTTTCCAGGACCAGCCCTTCTTGTGGACCTGGCCTCTGTTCAAGCCTTGGCCGTTACTCCTGCTTGATCCTTCTATATGTCACACTTTGGTTTCTGTTCCCTCTGGTTCTTTTTCTTTCACTTTCCCCCCGCCCACCAGTCATTCTTAACCGTGTCATCATGACTTACAGTGTGGGAACATGGTACTCGCCGTCTCCCACACTACACAGCCACCCCTGGATTTTATGTGACCAACATTCCTTTCCTGAACCACTTGGGCAGGATGGAAGCTCCACCACAGTCAGAGGCCAGAGTTGAGCTCGTATGGTACATCCTGCTTCCTGCCTACCTCAGGAAGCAAAGCTAGGGCAGAAGATGGAAGCCACAGAAAGTACCCTAGACCTCTTGTCAGATCCTGTCAGGCAGTGTGAGCTGGGTGCACCACTAAGAACAGCTTTGCTCTGTGAAAGAGTGAAACAGGGAGGGTTCTCTTAAAGAAATGGTATGGGCTGTGGGGAAAAGGTGGGGTAGCAAATTACAACTGAGACCAAGGAGGTTTTCAGTGCTAGCATGACCTGACCTCCTGGTCCGCAAAACTCAGCTGAAACACCCAAGCCCAATAAAAAACAGGGTCTCAGTTGTAAGCAGAAAATGCTCTTCCCTTTTTCTTCCCTCAGCCTCTCACATGCAGGTTTGTGCAATCTGTTCTTATGCAAAGGTTTGCAAAATTGTTCAAGTGGTTTGGAGTTTGTTAGCCATACCTCCCTACCTAGAGGGTCAGCCATAAGCCATGACAGCGAAACCACCTGGAATGGCAGAGAGAGGAGGGGTGGGGAGGAATCAGGATACTGAGGAATGGGGCCTTCCAGCTATCCCAGCTCTTTTGTTTACTACTTGCATGGTATATAATTTTTCTGTCTTTTCACTTTCAACCTACTTATGACTTTGAAATTAAGGTGAGTTTCCTATGGACAGCATGTAATTGGGCCATACTTTTTATCTATTCTGCCAATTTCTGCCTTTTGACTGGAGATTTTAATCCATTTAAATTTAAAATAACTACTGATAATGCATAACTTTCTTTTACCATTTTGCTTTTAGTCTTTGTAAGTCCTATACCATTTTTGCCCCTGAATTCATCCATTAATTCCTACTTTCATATTTTTTTTATTTTTTTTTTTGTATTATATCATATTGACTCACGTCTCCTTTCTACCTGGATATATTTTTCGTCTATTTTCCTTGTGGGTACCATGGGGTTGAAATTTAACATCCTGAGTATATAACAATCATATCTGATTGGAAACCAACTTGATTTCAATAGCATACACATACACTGTTCCTATACCCCTCTGTCCTCCCACCCTTTTTGGTACTTATTATCACTTACATTTTTGTACAAGTACAATACCATAGTTTTATCTTTTATGCATTTGAATTTTAGCACCTGTAGGAAGTAAGAAGTGGAGCTACACACCAAAAAAAGGCAATACAATAGTACTGGCATTTATAATTACCCAAATAGTTAGCTTTACTGGAAGTTGTTATTTCTTTATACCACTTTGAACCACTATCTAGTGTCTTTTCCTTTCAGTCTAAAGAACTGTCTTTAGCATTACTTGTAGGGCAGATCTAGTGGTGATGAACTCCCTCAGCTTTTGTTTATCTGGTAGTGTCTTAATGTCTCCCTTATTTTTGAAGGAAAGTATGGCCATATATAAAATTCTTGGCTAACAGTTGTTCTCTTTCAGCACCTTAAGTATTTCAACCCACTGTCTTATTGCCTCCATGGATTTTGATAAGAAATTGGCACTCAATCTTATTGGGACTCCCTTGTTCATAACCTGTTGTTTTCCTTGTATAGTTTTCAGAACTGTCTTCTTGTCCTTTGCATTTGACAGTTTGATCAGTATATGATGGAACATATTTGTCTTCAAGTTCATCCTGTTTGGTGTTTTCTGGGCTTCTTGGATGTGCATTTTCACATCTTTTGCTATGTTAGGGGAGTCTTCTGTCATTATTTCTTTGAATGTTCCTTCTGTCCTTTTCTCCCTTTCTTCTCCTTATGGGAATCCCATAATATTCATTGGTATGCCTGATGGTGTCCCAGAGTTCTCTTATGCTATTTTTGCTTTTTATAATTCTCTTTTCTTTTTGCTCCTCATCCTGTCTCATTTCAATTGTCTTGTCTTTGAATTTGCTGATTCTTTCTTCTTCCAGCTCCAATCTGCTGTTGAAACCCTCCTGGGAATTTTTCAACTCCAGTAGTTCTGTCTTAAAATTTCTCTCTCTTTTTTGAGAGTCACATATTATTCACTCATTGTTTTTCCCGATATCCTTTAGTTCTTTCTCTGTATTTTCCTTTATCTCCTTGAGCATATTGAGGATGATTTTTTTTTTTTAAGTCTTTGTCTGGTATGTCCACAGCCTTGTCTTCTTTGTTGATGTTTTCTGGATCTTTTATCCTCTTCCTTTGGATGGACCATAATTTCCTGTTCCTTTGTTTGCCTTGTAATATTTTGTTGCACACTGTACATTTTAATATTTTAAAATGTTAACTTTGAGATATATTCCCTGAAATTAGTCTGTTTCTTGAGTTTTTAACCAACTGGTAATACGACAGAGATTTTCTTGAGTTGTCAGCCCTCCTATCTGAGGGGTCAGCCCAAGGCAAGCGCAAAGTACAAGGTCTTCCCTGTCTTTTCCAGGCCTGTGTCTTGGCCTAGGCTTGTGCTTGCTAGTGGCCTTAGCAGTTCTTCTATTTATAGGACATTGGATACCCCCTCTACTACCCTGGATCCAGAATTGCTCCCTGCCCTGTTCTGTTCCACTACAGGACTTAGAGCGGGTAAGCCTTTGCTCCAGGCTATCTGCCTCAATTGTATCTTACATTGCTTTCACTGTCTCAAGCTGCTTTTGCCTGGAGGGCAAATTCTGAGAGGTGGGGCACACCAGAGAGGAGTTTCCCAAGTCAGTCTTTCCTGGCCAAACAAGGCCAGGAACCCACAAGAGGAGTGCCAACTTGCTCCAAACTACCCTGGAGACGGGGTGAAGGAGGGGCCACGAGGGGCACCAGGAAAGTCTTCCATGACTCCCCAAAGGTTGGCTTTCTTGACCTACCCAGCAAATGCAGCCCTTCAGCTGTCCTTTGCATCTCTGAAGAACCATACCATCTTTAAGTGTCCTCTGCCACCTTTGTCCGGGACAGTTAGGAACAATGGCCACCCTCAGAGCCAGTGATCCAAAGTGGCTAATCAAAAGCAGTGATCAGTGATTGGGTCCTGGGCTCCCTGATTCCCTCCCCAACCACAAATCTTGGGGAACAAGGTTTTTTTGTCCTTCTCTGCCACCAGCAAGCTATGCCATTAACTAGACCCCACTGCTCACATTCCCAGCTGAGGTTGAACAAAATGATTATCTGCCTTGTTGTTTCAGCTAACATACTATAAACAAATGTTCTTTCTGTGATATATTTTCTACCACATTTTTTTGCAGTTTTGTGATTTTTGAAGGGGCTTTGCTGTTTTAAATGGTCCCTAAGAGTAGTATGGAAGTACAGAAGTACTGTTTAGTGTTCTAAGTATGAGAAGGCTGTGATGTGCCTTACGTAGAAAATACATGTGTTAGATAAGCTTCATTCAGGTGTGAGTTACAGTGCTATTGGCCATGAGTTCAATAGTGATGAATCAACAATATATAATAAATAAAGGGTCTTTAAACAGAAACATACATAAAACAAGGTTATGTATTGATTGGTTGACAAAAATGACTACAGGCTTGTAGGAAGCTAATTCTGTATGTCCCCTAGGAACAATGGTTAAGTATTACTAATTCAGTGATTATGGAGACTTTATAGAACATAGCTACCACAAACAGTGAGAATCAACTGTATATGTGTTTAAATTTACAAATTTAAATATATATATATATATTATTTATTTATTTATTATGGGGATGTTTGTTTGGATTGGATTGTAAGATCAAAAATGTTTGGTGAGACCTGTTTCTGGCCCATATTGAGCAACTGAGACCGTACTTCCCACATGCCTGAAACAATCCCCCAAACAGAAAAGAATATATGAAACAACAGTTTTCAAGACACTGAACATCAGGCTATGAAGAGTAGTAACCCTTGAGAGGAAACAAATGGGCCCTACAATTGCCCCAGCTCACAGCCTAGAGAGAGTTTCCAGTCTGCAGCAAAGGAAGAGTAACCCAGGTGGAGCCCGCTGTACTTCTTGAGTTGAGGAGACATAACTGAGAGACTGTAGGGATCAAGGCAGCTAGAGTTCATGAAGGACAGTATTGGATAAAAAAGAACTCTGCATGGAGAGACCCCTGGAGATCTGCAGTGGATTCATCTTGAGTATTTAGCAGAGTACTAGTTACTGCATGCATGTGAGAAAACTACCAAAGCTGTAAAAAAATAATCAAATACCTAAAAGGATTATAGGGAATAGCGTCTGGCACTCACACAGCCAGAAATAGTACCTGCCCCTACCAACCAGACTGGAAAACCTCATATTTTACAAGGTATTGTGTAAAGCACTCAGAAAAGTCTTCCGTTGTTAGTGAGGAATAATTAGCCGTAGATTAAATACTGCATTTCCCACAAATGCTATAAGATTACAACCTAGCAAATCTTAAAATCAAGACCCAAAAGGATCAAACTATGTCTAAGTAATTTAACTGTGTTCCAAAAACAAAACTCAAGAATATTTATAGAAATACAAAAGTATCCAACACCCAATAAAATGAAATTAACAGTTTCTGGTAACCAATCAAAATTACATGGCTTGCAAGCCATGTACAATACAATTCATAAGGAGGAGAAAAACCAATCAAGTGAAATCAATCCAGAACTGATACAGATGTTAGAATTAGCAGACAGGAATATTAAAAGGGTTATCATAACTGTGATCTACCTGATCGAAAAGTTAGGAAGATACAGGGGAGATATCAAAAAGACCCAGATTAAGCTTCTAGAAATGAAAACTACAATGTCTGAAATGGAAAATACACTGGATGGGATCAATTGGCAGATGGACATTGCAGAGGAAAGGATGAACTTGAAGACACAGCAATAGAAACTATACAAAAGAAAACACAGCAGGATAAAATAATTTTAAAAATGAAGAGTATCCATGAGCTGTGGGACAACTTCAAGCAGGCTAATATATTGTGATTGGAGTACTTAAAGAAGAGGATAGAGAAGAAATATTTGAAGAAATAATGGCTGAAATTCTTCCAAATTTGATGAAAACTATAAACCCACAGATCCAACAGTCAATGAACCACAAGCACAAAAACCATTAAGAAAACTACAGTAAGTCACATCATAAGCAGAGTTCTCAAAATCAGTGATAAAGAGAAAATGTAAGAGCACCAGAGAAAAAGATATATATTATGTACCCATACAGAAGAATAATGTTAAAGATTTCAAGCAGATTTTTCACTGGAAACAATGCAAGCAAAAAGACAATGGAATAACATCTTTAAATTACTGAAAAGAAAAGAAAAAAAACACAAAATAAAGTAAAACATTGTCAACTACAATTCTATGCCCAAAAAAATACCTTTCAAAAATGAGGCAAAATTGATCTTTTCAGATATACAGAAAGTTCTGGTTTGTTAATGCTACCATTATGCAAAATACCAGAACTGGATTGACTTTTATAAAGGGAATTTATTAGGTTACAAATTTACAGTTCTGTGGCCATAAAACTTTTCAAATCAAAGCATCAACAAGAGGATATATTCACTGAAAAATGGCCGATGGCATCCGGAACACCTCTGTCAGCTGGGAAGGCAGATGGCTGGCATCTGCTGGTCTTGAGTTGTGTTTCAGCTCCTCCCTCTCAGCTCCTGTGTGTCCTTGCTTCTTTCTCCCAGGGAGTTTCTCTCTAAGCATCTGGGGGTCCTCTCTTAGCTTCTCTAGGGCAAACTCTGGAATTCATCTCTTAGCTTAGCATCTCCAAACATCCTTCTGTCTGCATCTCCATGCATCTCTGAACCTCTCTGTCAGCTCCCAGGTGTCTCTCCAAAAGTCTCTCTTAGCTGCTCTGAGCGCCTTCTGTCTGTGAGCTCTCTTATAGGACTCCAGTGATTTAATTAAGACCCACCCTGAATGGGCAGGGTCCACACCTCCATGGAAATAATTCAATTAGAAGTTCCACCCTAATCAACAGACTAATCAGTCTGCCCCCCACAAGACTGCATTAAAGAATTTGGCCTTTCTGGGGGGCATAGTATATCCAAACCGGCACACAGAAGATAAAATAACTTATTACCAACTACTAGAAATGTTAAAGAAAGTCCTTTTAGAAGAACAAACATGATACTAAAGGGAAATATGGATCTACACAAAGGAATAAACAGGTTGAGAAATGGAGCCAGGCTCCATGTTGTAAAGAAGCCTAGTGAGCCCCATGAAGAGGCCCATGTGTCGAGGAATCAAGACCCATGTCCATAGCTGCAGCTGAGCTCCCACTCCACAGCCATTAGCAACTTGCCATTTGGAAGTGAATCCTCCAGTCCCAGTCAAGCTGCTCCAGCTGATGCTTCATTGAATAGAGTGAAACCATCCCCTGCCCAAACTACAGATTTGAAATCAGAAGAAATGATCATTGTTTTTATAAGCCACTAAGTTTTGGGGTAGGCTATTACTCAGAAATAGATAACCAGAACAGGCTAACTGGGAGATGGCCTAACTGGCTCTGCTATACCAACCATCACCCCATCACCTCCTCCTCCTCCAGTTTGTGTTAAATAAAAAAGATTAGGATAAAGAGACCACAGAGTTGTAAATAATTGACTTAGTAGGCTTGGTTAAAAGAACCGTGACTCATTTCTTCATAAGTTAAGTGGGAATGTGGTGGAAGTTGGGGAATCTGGCTCAAAGATTTGAGAATGCTTGCAATACGTGGTGACTGGTGTTTCATTTTCTACTTGTACATATGCTAAGATATGGAAATGCGGTCTTGGCATAGTTCTGAAAATGGGGTATAATAAGGAAATCTTAGAATTTTGTCATTTATCTCCTGGAGTTTGGGAGCACATTTAGATACAGAAATTTGTGTTCACCAAAATTTCTGAAGGCAGAGGACTTGCTGGAGAAGCTTACAGCAAACTGAATGGATAGGATTCTATCATGTGTTTCTAGGGAAAAAAAAAAAATGGGAGAAATGCTCCTTCAATTTTCCATAGCCTTCAAAGCTTAAGAAAAGACTTCAAGACAGTTGTTCTTTGGGACTGCGGGAGAGCCTGGGGGTTAAGGAGGCTGTGCAGAAGCCATGGGCTGCTCGTGGGGCTGCCAAGCAAGGGGTGCTCCTTCCAGACAGGATGTTTTTAGCATGAAATGCTCATAGGGGATGGAAAGGAGACACAAATGAAAGCATCATAGCAAAGGGGACTGGGTCAAGTAAAACAATGACCTGAGGAAAATGTGTTCCTGCCTGTCTATGGAGACTAGCCTTTGCAGGGAGGTGATGAGCAACAGAGATCTGGACTCCGTGAGATCTAGACTTGGGGCGTTCTATCACTGAGATGTGTCCAGTTCTTAAAAAGACACCAGCTTTATTCCCCTTCCAGCCCACATCAGAGGAGCAAGGCCCAAAGACGGAGAAGTAGAAGAAGAAAATGAGATCTAGAGAATATCCCCAATACACTCACTTCTGCTGTAAGGGGATGGAGCATGAAAGAACAGATCCTGCCTCCACCCCACTCCAGATCCGTAGGACTGAAACAACCTTGCAGGTATTTGGGAGAGAGAGAGGATGAGATAAAACTTGAACATTTTATTTAAGCAGCTTTTGTGAGGTAAAAATTACACATGATAAAATCCACTCATTTTAGGTGTTCAATTCAAAGATTTGTGGTAAATTTAGAGTTGAGCACATATCACCATAATGCAATTTTTGAAGAGAAGCTAAGGAATGTAATCCAGCGTTTGCCCCCAGGAAAAGTTGAGAGATGCTTAGAGAGAAAATGACCAGAGGCATTTTGGAGACAGCTGTTGAAACTAGAACCAGGAGATGCTAAGCTCAGATACGAAGTCCAGAGTTTGCCCCAGAGAAACTAAGTGAGAACCCACAGATGATTATGGAGAAAGCCACTGGAATCAGAAGGTGAAAGCAATGCAACCCAGGAGCAAAGGACAAGCAGACGCCAGCCATGTGCTTTCCAAGCTGACAGAGGTGTTCTGCACACCATTGGCCTTTTCCTCAGAGAAGTTTTCTACCTCTTGATGCCTTAATTTGGACATTTTCATGGACTTAGAACTGTAAATTTGCAACCTTTGTTAAAAGCCAGTCCATTTCTGGTATATTGCTTTTCTGGCAGCTTTAGCAAGCCAGAACATTGCTTAATAAACCTTGATTGAATGAATAATGAAGCTCTCCAGAGAAGACCCAGAATAGTTAGATCATAAATGATGGGATGTTAGAGTCCAGATGCACTTTAGAGATTAGTCCAGTTTCCTCCCTGTATAGATGAGGACATTCAGGACCAAAACAGTGCAGCGACTTGCCCAAAGTCACACAGCCCCTTAGTGGTAGAGTAACTGGAGCTCTTCTCTATAAACCAGCCCTTGAGTTAAGCTAGGCATGAACACCACCCTGCAGAAGGTCCTTTCTTTAGAATAATTCTTGCTATTCACAGAGCAGAGGTGTGACGGGGTTCTATATATTAAATGTATTGTGCTCAGGAGCAGAGTAGGCATGCGGAATCACTGTGGGCAAAGTTACTGAGAGTCAAAGATGTGACCAAACACTGCTTATTTCTGGAAAGATATTTGAAGAAACTTTGAGGTTGGGCAAAGGGCAGAGGAGGATCATTTCATTTCTAACATGAGCCCTCGCTGTCGCCTGAGATTCTTTGAGATGAGATCTTGGGCTCTGGATCAAGACAAGACTATCTATCTGGACATTCCAAAAGACTCTGGAACTGACAGAGGGTGGTCACAGGGCTTAGGCGCCTATGCCAGGACAATCAGCACTTCCCAGAATGGCCCTGCAGGCCATAGGTCTGTCCAGGGAGTGGGAGGAGGGTGTCCCACAAAGAACAGGCCCACAGTGAGACTCTCATCCCACAGCCAGGTGGTGTATAGGGTACCAGCAGGCATGGCCCAACATGCTCGAGGACCCTGCATGGAGAAGACTGAGTGCCCAGGAAATGCTTGTCAGTCGGGCCACAAGATGTGTTCATCTTGGAAGGATCTTTCTGCTCAGGATCAAAGCAGCCCCTGATACTATACCCATCAGGTTGGAACAAAGTCCCATGGGTTGGTTTTGACCTCTCTCTGAGGTTTGGTGTTTAATGAGGCAATCTTGACTATGTTGCCTCTCTGCCCTGGTTTGTCCTGGGTTCTTGTGGGAAGCAGCAGTTTTCATCAAACCCTTTCCCTTTGGGTTACTCCTCACTTCAAATCACTGACTGTTCCTCAAAGTCCTTGAAAAAGCATTCCAGCTCTTTCTAAGCACTTTGTTAGGGGCTGGAAAATTCTAGGACATGTCAATGACTGCCTGGTATTTTCTTGAGAATTTTAAGACTTGATCCAGCCTAGCATAGGGAAGGGACTTCTTCATCCTTCCACTCCCCCCACCCCCACTAAAATATGTCTTTAAGACATATGGGGTGGAAGCTGTTTGTCTCTTGTTTCGAAGACTGTAGTAGCCTCACAGTGTGACAGTTTTTCAAGAGACATTTGAATTTGATAAATGACAAGGTCTGAAAGCAAATGGTGATTTAAATGTGACTTATCAAATTTCTTAACCATGTAAATCCCAGGAAAGTTCCTCTAGAAAGGAATCTTAAGTTGGTTAGATTATATAGCTTAACAGGAATCCATTGAACAGAAGTGCTATTTGATTTACTAGATATGAACGTCCTTGGGCCCAGGTCCCAGGTTGGTGGTCAAACATGTTAAGCTCTGTGCACTCTGTGCCCTTCCCCAGCTGACTTGTCAACTGGAGTCCTGGCAGAAGTCACAGTGCAGCACCCTGGAATGGGAAAAGGCATGTTCCTGGCAGCCCATGAGAGTGAAGTGTTCTCTATGCACTAATTAAACTAAGCAGCCAGCAAAGGAATTGTTAGTCCCCATTTTATAGATTAGGAAACAAAGGGTCATTGAAAGGTCAAATAAGATGCCCACAGTCACAGGATGAGGCAGCAGTAAAACTGCATCCAGGATGCAAACGTTGTACCTTCTATGTCCAGCATTTGACCCTACTTAGACTCTGGTCTCAGAGATAATGTTTCCTGCTTTATCCAAGAGTTTAGCAAGAGTTCTTTGCAACATGCTTTTTTGTGAATCCTGCCCTAACACTATCAGTTCTGGCCTCAATAGGCAAAGCCCCTGCCTTTCCCAATCTCCCTTCACATGGCTCCTTAACCTTCCTGCAGACTGTACAGCTCCCATGGGCTTCTTGTAGATTCATCTTAGCTGGACTCCCCACTCATCCCAGAGCATCCACAAAGGTGGTCCCCTCTGCCCTTGTCCTTGGCCATGCCAGCAACTTCCTTGCTTACTATGAACCAGAAACACAGCCCTACCTGGGAACTCCTGGGCACTTTTCCTTCCTTGCTGCTTCTGCTGCCCACGCTGGTCTCTTTGGTTCTTTTGGGTTCAGCAGCTCCTTCATCCACTCCTTGCACCATCCTCCTCATCTCTATTCTTTGCCTATAAAACCTTTCTCTTCCCATATCATCAAGCCTTCTTCAGGAATTCCAGGTCCCTCCCAACTTTTCAAGAACTCCTAAAGGCTTTCCCTGTTTACAATGTCTTCCTACATTGATTAAAGGAACACGGTGTCCTCTCCAGCCACCATTTGCCCACAAATTGATTTGTCTTCAAATCCCTCACCAGTGTCTCAAATATATATTTAAGGTGATGTGGTAGGCAGAATTCAAAGATGGCTCCTCAAGATTTCTTACCCCCATGGTAGTTTGAAGCTGTTACATACCCTGCAAAAGGCCATGTTCTTTTAATCCTTTCCTGTAGGTGAAGACCTACTGTAGGTGGAACCGTTGTTTAGGTTATTTCAATTGAGATGTGACCCACCTCATTCAAGGTGGGTCTTAATCCTGTTACTTAAATCCTTTGTAAGAGGATAAAACACATATAGAAGCTAAGAGAAAGAGAAGCTCATAGAAAAAGCCCCAGAGAAGCTGAGAGGAAGCCACTGAAGCCAGAAACTGAAAGCAATGAAACTTGGAAGAGAAGGACGAGCAGACATTGCCATGTGAGTTGTGATCTGACAGAGGAGCCCAAGCTTACTGGTAGCCAGTCTTCAGAGAAGGTATCATCCTGTTGATGTTGCTGGCTCTGAGACAAAGATGAACTAGGACACCATTCTGCCCTCAGGGGCTTCCAGTCTGGTAATTATACCAACACATAAGTGAGTCTAATACAAGGAGGAGGAGAGGAAGAGAGAACATAGAGCAGAATGTCTGGTAAAGCTCAAGAGAAGGAAATCATATTCAACGGGGGAATCAAAAACTTGATGAAGGATGTGGCATTTGACATGGACCTGAAAGCTGAGTAGGATTTTACTTGAGAATTGGAGGTAGAAGAGCAGAGTGTGTTCAGAGAAATGGTGTGCAATTTCGTTGTACAAAGTGTGGGACATTTGACACATCAGGTACAGTATGAGTGAGGATGGAAACAGTATTCTGGGGCCACAATGCAGAGGCTTTTGAATTCTAGGGAGTAGTATGCTTGGATTATTGGCAAGGAATGGGTGGCCATGGAAAGTTTGGAGGCTGGAGCAGGATAGAATCAAGGTGAACTAAGCATGTAGGATGGATTAGAGTAAAGGCAGAAGAGTGGGAGGACTATTTGCAGACCATAAGAGTAGAGGGCATAAAAAATAATCAGAACCCTCATGTATTGCTGGAGGGGGTGTAAAATGGTGTAGCTGCTGTGAAAAACCGTTTGTTCATTCCTTAAAAAGTTAAACAGAGAACTACCATATGACCCAGCAGTTCTACTTCTAAGTATATACCCAACAGAACTGAAAGCAGGGACTCAAACAGATGCTTGTATACCAAGTTTCACAGCAACCTTATTCACAGTAGCCAATGGGGGAAGCAATTCAAGTGTCTTTCAACAGATGAATGGACAAACAAAATGTGGTATATCCATACAGTGGAATATTATTCAGCCATAGAAAGGAATGAAGTTCTGATATATGCAACAACATGGATGAACCTTGAAAACATTGTGCTAAGTGAAATAAAACAAAAACAAAAGGGAAAATATTGTATGATTGCACTTATGTGAAATATCTAGAATGTGCAAATTCATGGAGACAGATTAGGGGTAACCGGGTGTTAGGGGTATGACAAGGAGGTATTACGAATGGGTGTGGAATGTCTGTTGGGATACTGAAAAAGTTTTGGAACTAAATAGTGGTAATGGTTGCACAGCATTGTGAATGTAATTGAAACCACTGAATTGTACACTTAAAATTGGTTAAAATGGCAACTTTTATCATATATATATATTTATGACAAAAAGTCTAAATAATAAAAGTGAACTTCAGTGCCTTATTCCATAAATAAGTAAAGAAATAATCAGAGCCTATATCAGGGCTCTGACAGAGGGGACAGAAAGGAGATGGAATGGCACAGTCAGTGGAGTAGACCTTCACCAACTCGGCAAGGGAATGACCAGAGCATCCAGCACAGGCCTGTCCATGAGAACATCCTTCTTCCGTTCAACCAAATGTATATTAGTTAATATTTGTTGCATATCTCCTTGTAGTGGGTTAAATTGGGTCCCCCCAAAAGATCTGTGAATTGCTTACCTGTGAATATGACCTTATTTAGAAATAGAGTCTTTGCAGATGTAATCAAGTTAAGATGCGATCAAACTTGGTTAGGATGAGTCTAAATCCAGTGATTGTTGCCCTTATAAATGGCACAAAGGAGACTTAGGGAAGAAGACCGTGTGAAGCCAGAGCAGACATTAGAGTGATGCAGCCACAAGCCAAGGCATGCCAAGGATGCCAGCAACCACCAGGAGCTGGAGGAAGCAAGGCAGCGTTCTTCCCTAGAGCCTTCAGAGCAAGCACGGCCTTGCAGACACCTTAGTTTTGGACCTCTGGCCTCCAGAACTGTGAGAGAATAAATTTCTGTTGTTTTATGCCACCTATAAGTTTGTAGTACCTGTTACTGCAGCCATACAAACTAAGACACCTCTGTAGCCAATGATCCATACCAGCTGCTGCCCAGAATATAAAGGTCACTAATTTGAGGTGATAAGAATGACTATAATACTAGGCAATAAATGGTAAGCCCTAGAAGAGAGGCCTGGCTATAGAACTACAGGCTTAGGAGGGAGAAAACACCCAGCTACAGCCACAGGGTCTTCAGGAAGAATGGCATTGAGTCATTGTTTATCTTATAGGTGGCAAATTTAAAAGACACCTGGGCATCTCTCCACTAAACTACCAATAAAACGTCACCTCAGTATACACCCACCCACCTGTAGACACACGTGCACATGCCCCCCCACACACACACACACAAATACAGCTGCAGCCTACTGCCCCCAGTTTGTATGACTTTCAGAATGACAAACAGGGAGAAACAGTTATTCCTGCAAACGCTTGGTTTGGCTGTTCTTGAAGATACCTTGGTGGCCATGAAATGGTCCTTTGGGCCCCTGCTTAGACACTGGTTTTGGGTTGCTATTCCTAATCATGATTTTATAGGGTAAGAGACATATGACATAGTCTTTGTTAAAGCACCACCCAGCCCCACTCAAGGCCAGACCAGGCCAATGAGGCTGTTCCTCCCTCTTCCTTGGTTCTGGATAAGCACACTTCTCCCACCCTTACTTTAAAGGCAGACGATTTGTTTTCATCATTTGCCAACACAGCTGAGGATGATTATTAATTAATCAAAAACACTGACTTTTAACTTCCCACGCTCTCTCCAGAGATGCTCCAGTGACAGCTTGCATCTGGACTTCAGAGCTGTTTAGATAGAAGTGGGCACCATGCAGCAAAGGCTTGTTGTTGTTGTTTTTTTTTTTTCTTCTGGTTTATTCTTTTTAAAACACAACCCTCCATCCCATTTAGCCAGTAAACTTGATTTTAAGGTGGTCTCATTTTGTGGGGTTTTGTTGGTCTTTTCATGCAGCTTCTTTTGAAACCAGGAATGCTGTGTCAGGATTTTGCAAAAAGGAAAATAAGTTCAGAGCACATGTTCTGTGCATCAGAAGCTCAAACTGAAGCACATCAGCAGCATGTTTCCACAAATAATGAAACACCATTGTATTACCCTGCTTCTAACCTGATGTTCTAGTATTACCCGCCGAATTCACATCTTGGCAACAAGTACCTAACGGTTTCTGAACTCAAGTTTGAAACGTTACGTTTGAAATATCAAAACAAAGGATTATCTGCTTCAGTTGACTGAGGTCTAAGCAACCGAATTCTTTTTTCCCCTCTCTGAGATGGCGCTGCCGGGCAGCCATCCTCCCCTCTGCAGTTCATCTTTGTGGCTCTAAGGTGGTTTTCAATGAAAAAAGAAAGGGGAGGCAGAAGATAGCTCACATCAAATTACACATCAAAGCCTACTATACGCTACCATCCAAAGGCTGCCACTGGGAGATGGGGTTCAGGGCTTTACCACAGGGCAGGGGTTTGGAATCAAAACCTGATGCTTTGAGGGGCTGCATACACTGATAAGACTTTAAGCAAAATTGATAAGATTTTAAGCAAAACTGAATGCTCTGTTTCCATCCAATGAAGGCCACAACTTTAGAATCTCAAATCCCTGGAATGAGCGATGTATTGTAAACGTATCCAATCAGAGCCTTGGACAAGTATTATTAGCTTTGGCTTTCTGGGTTTCTCTTACCCACCTTTCAAAAATAAATGTTTCCAAAGCTCTCCAACTTCTTTAAGTCATTCCTGGGAGCTGTTCTAGTAGTGTCGAAACCACCCAGGCTTTTGTTTCTTCTCTTTGCTCTCCTGCCACCTGCCTTTTTACCTCTTGTCATTGTTCATTAGCGTCTCCACTGGAGGTGTGTAAGGGAAATAAAAGGAGATAAAAACTCCCCTTGTCACAGTCCATTTGCTTCTTGTCAACAGCTCTGCTAAAAGACAGAAGAGGAAGCTATTGGCCAAGATAAGAGTTTAGATAAGGTTTGGGGATTATCTGTAAAATTCATTTATTCAGGGTTACCATCTCAATCACCTAAGGATAATGGAGCGTTATCTTTATCATGCTTTTTCTTTTTTCTTTCAGGAAACTCAAAGCAAAATTCTTGAGTTACTTCTAAGAGTTGGTCAAAATGATGAGATAAAATTAGTGTAGCTACTTTATATCTTGGTGATATAAAACTAGCATAACAGCTGGAAACAGCTAAATATCCACTCCACTGCTAAACAGCTATATACCCACTCCATTGTTTAACTCCCCTAGAGCCACTGCTTCTGGAAATGGAGAATCTCTCTCCTTAAACAGGGAAAGAATTTAACTCATTATTGGGTTAATAGGTATTCCTGGGCAGCTTTGCAGGTCTTCTGAATGAATGGGAAGAAAGCAAACTGAAGAGATAAATTTGGGTCTTTGATTACAAGTAATAGAAAACAGCTGAAGCTAATTTAAGTCAAAAAGTTCAGTTTATTACAGAGACCCAGCAGGGGGTTTCGTGGGACCCAAGAGCCAGGCCTCTGCAAAGAGCTGGGACTGAGAACGTGGAAGGCTTTTGGAACACTTGCCCTTTTATTTTATTTTTTTAACTTTATTTATCAAAAATTAAAAAACAAAAACAAAAACACTTGCCCTTTAAAAAATCCTCTTCGGTCCTCTTTAACTCCTCTTCAGTCCTCTCGTATACCTTAGCCCTCCCACTTATCCACCCCTTTCTCCTCTAGACACAGGGCAGAGGAAAAACAGCTAACCCACGGCACCCAAATTTCCACAAAAGAAACAGACACAACTCTCTTTTGGTACTTGTTTAAAATTCTCAGGAGATAGCATCTGATTGGCTCAGTTTGAAGCCAAGTATTCACCTCTGGGCCAGTCAGCTCTGATGGGAGGGTGGATCATGAATATAAACTAGCTGCTGGGTCTCAGAGAGAGAGCGTTCTCAGAAAAACTGAGAAGGTGATGGAGTAGGACTGCTCCAACGTTTATTAATCCAACAAAAGAAAAGAAGCATGGTTCCTGTCCCCTGTTGCTTACAATCTGGAGACAAAACCTACACTTTTAGGAAGACAGACAGAATCATTTAATGCAAATGCTATGAGGATAAAACTGTGACTAGAATGAATACTGCTAGGAAATAAGTGAAATGGCTCATCTTTGGTAGAATAGATAAATACATTTAGGACATGCATAAAACAGAACCCACAGTACAGCAGTGAAAATGAATGAACATTACAGTGTGCATGAGTCTCAAAAACATAATGGTGCATGAAAAAAGCACAGAAAAACACATACCAGATGATTTTACTTATGTAAGGTTCAGAAACATGAAAAGTTGGACAATATATTACTTAGGGTTATATACTTATATGGTAAAACTATAAAGAAAAGCAAGAGAATAATGGACAGTATTCAGGATAGTGGTTATCTGTGTGTTGGGGGTGGGGGGGGTGTGATCAGAGAGGGATAACGGCTTTGAACTGGTGAGTGATGTTCTGTTTCTTAAGCTGGGTGTTGGATTTAACAGCATTAACTTTATTACAATTTAATCTTTCCATATGTACTCTTTTTGTTTATATGATACATATTGTAAGAATGTCATTAAGCAAGAGTTTTATATCATGAAACCATTTCCCTGTCCTGGGTGATGGCCAACAGCGCTGGGCACACTCAGTCAGGGGACGAGGGTGAGTTAATTGTTTGTCAAAGGCTTCTCTGGTTTCTGTCCGTGTGACAACAATCCTAACATGGAAAGTGTCTGGGGTGGCCGGTTGGCAGGAGAGAGCCTGAGGGGTAAGCCATGCTGTTCTCAGGTCTTTTGGCCTAATGTCATGCTACACTAATTATTCATCTCTACTTCCATCTTAAACATCCCAGCCATCTGCACCAGAGAAGGCTACCTAACTGCTGAGCATTTCCATCAGAGCACACCTAGGAGGAGCAAAACGGTCCTGGGGGGAGGTCAATGAGGGCACAGCTTCCCTTTCCCTTCCTTAGATTTCCACCTAAGTTATCTGTGCCAGTTGCCTGCAGAGGAGCTGCACACCAGTTTATTTCCAATCCAGTCATGCAGTCTGGGAACATCATTTCCAGTACTCTTGTCAATCCAACAAAATGAGAAGGTATGCATACCTCGTGGAGTATGGTAATGTGGGATTTTGGTTGGTCTGGAAGTGAGTACGTGGGTACAAAGCCAAGTAAGGAAGCCTCTGGTTTCTTTCCTGCCTGGATGGGAAAGGTGGGCCAAGGCTGTGGGATGAGAGGCCTGGATGGTGTTAAGACTGCAGGGCCTGCTTCAGAGATATGGCAAGCAACTGAAATTCTGGATTCCAAATGTTGTGATTGGTGGCTGGTTGATTTCAGTGTTTTAGAAGAAGAGAAGGAGAAGGGGAAATATATTTTGCTCAAGTCCATCTTCTGTTTTCTTTTAATTTGTTGAGACCAAGTGTTTGCTGCTGATATGGAGAATGCCATATCTTGATTTAAATAGGTCAAGATCGTCCTGGATCCTGAGAATGGCTGGGAGGAAAGTGTAATGACTGGTTAAGATGGGAGTTTGAGTTGTAGGTCATAATACCCGGTAGGAGCCAAGGGTATGACACAGCCAGGCTTCGGGCAGGGGCCTGGGCCACAGTATGGCTTTCAAGGGCCTTGGGCACTGTTGCATTTGGGAGCCCCTTCCACCATAATGATATCAATACAAAATCATTCTTAATGTAACTTTAAATACTTAAACATTTCTTTCTGTTTGAGACAAAGTTTAATTGATTTTTGTGGACCCTAAGAATTTCACTTTTTTCTGATGAGAGAAAAAAATGAAAACATTTCCATTGGCCCCTACAAACACTGTCACCCCTTAGGTACTATGCCCTCTCTGTGTAATGGGTTCATCAGCCCTGGGAGGGACTCAGACATGTCATCTTATATCTCTACCTCTATGTCTTCTTCTCAGGTAGTGTTCTGGTTTGCTGATGCTGCCTTTTTGCAAAACACCAGAAATGGATTGGCTTTTATAAAGGGGGTTTATTTGGTTGCAAAGTTACAGTCTTAAGGCCACAAAGTGTCCAAGGTAAGTCATCAACAATCAGGTACCTTCACTGGAGGATGGCCAATGGCATCCGGAAAACCTCTGTTAGCTGGGAAGGCACATGTCTGGCATCTTCTCCAAGTTCTGGTTTCAAAATGGCTTTCTCCCAGCATGTTCCTCTCTAGGCCGAAGCTCCTCTTCAAAATGTCACTCTCAGTTGCTCTTGGGGTGTTTGTCCTCTCTTGGCTTCTCCGGAGAAAGAGTCTGCTTTCATCGGCTGTCTTCAAACTGTCTCTCATCTGCAGCTCCTCTCTCAGCTCCTGTGCTTTCTTCAAAATGTCCCTCTTGGCTGTAGCAAACTTGCTCCTTCTGTCTGAGCTTATATAGTGCTCCAGTAAACTAAACAAGGCCCAAGCTGAATGGGTGGGGCCACACCGCCATGGAAATTATCCAATGAAAGATCTCGCCCACAGTTGAGTGATCACATCTCCATGGAAACATCCAATCAGAAGTCTCCAACCCAATCAACACCAATATGTTTCCTGCCCACACAATAATGCATCAAAGATAATGGCGTTTTGGGGGACTTAATACATCCAAACCAGCACAGGGAGGGAAAGGCTTTGAGATTATCTGATGCCACCTCCCATTTGGACAAGAATCCCACCAAGACATCCACGACCTGGGCTTATGCAGTCTCTGCCTCCAGGTGTGGGGTCCAGGCTGTTGCTGCTGTTTGTTGTAGCTTTAAGTGTAAGCAAGTTCTTCATATTGAGTTACTGAGCTAAAATCTGCGTCTCTGTGATTTTCACCAACTGCTCCTACTTTTGCCCAAATGGAACAAGATTTGAAGGCAGCTGCTATGTATCATCACTACCTTTTCACCCATGCTCTTTTCTCCAGATTAAGCACCTGAGATCATGTGTGACATGATTTATACACCCCTCATCCTGCCGATTGTCCTCCTTCAGATAAGTACCAGTGTCCCCTTGGTAGTGGTCTGATCTGATCACAACCGTCTCCTCTGCTACAACAACGTCCTTCTACCAATGTCAGTTGTTAGTCAACAAATCACAAGTTGGCATACACTCACTCTGTGATCAGTTAAACCCCATAGATGTTTCTGGGTTTTGTTTTGTTTTGTTTTTTGCCTCCCAAACTGAAGTTAAGCCAGTGTCTCTCAATCGCTACTGGAGCCACTGACTTTCTCAGTATGGAGGCATATTCTCTTTGACCTGACTCATCACTATCGTATTAAGATCTTCTGAATCCTTACTTCCTCATCAAAGACAGAGGTTGTCCTTTTCATTCTTGGCTTTCTACGGATTTGACAAGCATGCTTTCTTTGTCTTCATCCTGGAATGGCAATGATCAAAATTTCTATTTTCAAATTTGCCAGCAGTTTTTTTCCTGTTATTGCAAGTTGAGTCTTGACCCTGACATGGTTGAAGCTGATAAATTGCCATTTTGGATTTGTGAGGGATTCTTTTGCATTCTAGGGAAGAGGGAAATTAGTCCTTGAAGTTAATTTGTCATTTTGTTCTGGAAGGAACCCCTCTGATGTGGGTATTTTTGTTGTTTTTAACTCTCCGAGTGTAAGGTTAGATGTTATGTAACATCTTTCTAGGAGAGATGCTCTAACCTGGCCACATGGTGGTGGACCAGGGCTTTGGTAAGGGGTAGCTCAGAAAAGATAACAGTGATGAGGGAAAGCAGTGGCCTGTGGGAGAGCTGCTATCCACTTGAAGTTTCTTTTTCTGCTCTTTAATTCCCTTACGTTATGCTGGAGGCCCTCGGCAAATGCTGTTAAACTGTTGGCTGTGTTTGGGGAACCACAAGGGGTCTGGGAGGACACAGAAAGGTAGCAACATGAAGACAGACGATGAGGCAGCTGGTGCTGACCAGGAGGGGCAGGATGCCCGCCCAGTGGTCTGGAGTAAGAGACAATAAGAAACAACCAGGAGAGATTAGGAGAACACGGACACATTCTCCAGGGAGTTCCAGAAAGGTGAGGCGGGGAATGAGAGGCTGGTTGAACATTCTGACATGGTTATTCAGAAAGGGTGACCTGGGAGGGCTGATGAACATGGGATGTCCAGATTTTGGGAGGCATTGCTAGCAGTGAGCAGGTAGGATCAGAGGAGCGCAACTCTAGCAGGAGACTTTCAGAGGCTATCAGTTACCAAGGAACATGTTTTGGAAGTGGATGCATACCTGGGGTTTTTAACCAGCTGAACACTCCTCTAGGTGTATTGTCATTCTTCTGCCCACTTGTCTACATCTTCATAGTCTATGGATTTGTGTTTTTTGTTTTTTCCTTTTTAGTTACAAAAGTAAACTGTGCTCCTTATGAAAATCCAAATGATGCAGAAGTATATTGGAAAAAAATTGTCAAATGTATTAAAATTCACATGCACCAGACCTGTGGCATTTGCCAGATCTCTTTTGACAATAAATCTCTTGTTGACTTAACATGTTACCTGCTTTCTTGTCTGCCTGCCCCCCCCCCCCAGTTCTATAGTTTGGCCCTGAAGTTCATTACCATAAGCTTCCTGAATAGCTAGGGACATGCAAACTAGCAAAAGAATCATGTTTGTTTTTAAGTAACTAAAGGAGGTGTTATGACTTAACAATAGAATGTGAGGATCAAACTAGGGTTTTATGAGCAGGAATGGAAATAACATTTAAAAGAATATTCTGTTAGTGTAGATGATTGTCTCTGGATGTTCAGGCTGCCATGACAAATACCACACAATGGGTTGGCTTAAACAATGGAAATTTATTGTCTCATGGTTCTGGGGGCTAGAAGGCTTGCTTTCTCCTAGGGTCAGTAGTATTCTGGTGCTACTCAGGACTTGCCAACATCTCTACCTAATGTTGCATGGCAATGTCCTCTCCTTTCTCTTCTCTTCTGTCACTTCCCAGTTCTCTTTATAAGGCCTCCAATAATCCAGATTAAGACCACCTTCATTCAGTTGGATCACAGTTTAGCTAAAAATAACATCTTTAAGAGGTCCTGTTTGCAGTGGGTTCACACCCACACAAATGTGGATTAAGATTAAGAACATGTCTAAATTGGGATACATAATTCAGTCTACCACTATGACAAAATGTTGACTTTTCTATTCGTACACATAAGGTAGTAGTCATCTGTTGGTTTTATCTGCCTAATATCCTTTCCCTTTTCTTTTGCCAACAGCAGCCCAGTTTTCTTTGAAGGAACCCCTCTGCCCCCATACTTGACCCCAGTGGCCTATGAGGGGCTACCCCATACCCTGGCTCCATAGGCAAGCAGACGACCAAGGCCTAGACAAGACTGCCATAGCCTCCTGTCACAGTGGCCTCACAGAGGGGTGTGGGGTCCAGTGCAGCAGCCACAGTCAATCTCAGGACTTTTTGCGGGTGTCTAAGTAAAGGACTCTCCATCAGCTGAGGTTGCTCCACTGGAGGGTGCTGGCCTGAGTTCAGGTGGCCACAATCACCCCCACACAGGAGCTCTGACTAAGGACAACACTAGAGATGGAGAGACTCAGATGTCCCAGTGACATGAGTTACTCACAGGGATCCAGCTGTACCTGATGCCACCCTGGAATTGTCCATTTAAGCCAGTTTGCATGGAGTTTGTGCCACTGACAACCAAAAGAAGGCAGAATAACAGTTGCACAAAATAATTGTCTCCCTAGAAAAAAACAGTTGGCTTGGTAGCTGTATTTTGCTTATTCTATGTTGGAATGTATATTTTATGAGCCATTTGAGAGTATGAGTGGAGGCTCTTTTGAATCACTGTACAGGCATTATTGAAAGTTTTTACTTTAATGTAGGGTTTATAATACTCAAGCAACAATTGGACAAGGTACACAGGAGGAGAGCCCATCCCCATGTGGTGTCTAAGGCCTGGGGAAACCGTCTTCAGTTCTCCAGTCAGGACAGTGAATTAACCCTGTCAACTCCTTAGATCAAACTACAAAGCCGAAGGAGGCAAAGAAAGGAAGTAAAACCCGCTGAATGCATTTACCTTTAAATTGCAGTTGTTAGGAGTGCTGGCTTTCCAACTGTGGTCTGAACTGGAAGGCCACCGCCACACTTCACCTATCTTTTTTTCCCAGACTCCTGGAAAACTGCTCTTTTTTGCTGTGTTTACAAGTGTGTGTATGTATGTGTGTGTTTGTAATTGTTGTGTCTTTAAAGATAGACATGTGTGATCCAAGCCACAGACTAGGCAACAGGGAAGGCCATATTTTAATTTGAGGTATGCTACTGAGTCCCTGTGTGGCCTTGAAAAAGCCACTTGACCTCTTGGCCTCAGTTTCCCTGTCTGCAAAACAAGGCTCATCATCCAAACTTACCTGCCTCACAGGGCTGCTGTGTGCATTAATTATTATTTATAGTGCATGGAAGTTGAGGTGTGTTAATTATTATTATCATTCCTGGGTCTTCTAGCCAAGTTTAAGCCAAGCCCTTGCCTTGCTTTAGTTCCTGAGATCTGACAAGACAGCCCAAGGCTGTGAGGAGGGCCATAAATTAAAGGCTAATCAGCAGATTATGCATATCTCCCAGGATAAGGCAACTGGCCCCAAAAAGCTCTGCCAGCTGCAGCCCTTCTATTATAAGCCAGAGACCCACAGGCTTTATTAGAACCTCATTCTAATAGAGCAGGAGTTCTAAAGCTGCTGCCACACGTCTGTCCCTCTCCTCTTTGTGTGCCTGCCATTTAATTTACTAAGAAGTCTGGAGATCAATAAAAGAAGCTCACCCCGTCATTAGACAAGGCCCTAAATTGCAAGTTGCAAGTAGACAAGCTTTAGAAGTATTGTGATCGCTCATGAAGAAAGATGACTAATCGCTTTCTTCTGGTCACTTATTTGGCTATGACTTGGGTTTCCACTCTCTAAATACAACAGTTATCAGATTTCCATGTAACCAGGAGGCTGACAATTGGTATGTCCAGCTTCTTTTAAAACACTTGTGGGTTCTGCCACTTGCCCTAGTCCAAATTGCTCAGTTGTATTTTTTCCCTACTGTAATTTAAAGTTCAGGAGACAGGTGAAGGAGAGAAAGCTCACCTCACCTCCCCTGTCGCCATCTCCGTCAGCATCAACATCAACACCACTGTTGAGCAGCAGAGAGACACCGTGTGTTTAACCTTTTGGGGTGAGGTTAATCTCCACGTTTCCAGTGCAAGTTGGATAGACAGTCCCAGCAGGTTTGAACCTTGGCTGTGTACAGAACCCTATAGTTTAGAAAAACAAAAACAAAACTGCCTGAACATTCTGGAGAGCAGGGAAATCCACGTTCTAACAGGTTTGAAACGGACTCTCAGGCACAGCTGCAACCTGTTTCTTTATGTTCACTAATAGGGATAGGGGCTAGGGCAGTCTGCTTTAGGGAAATCCTAAGCCACCTGCAAGCACCCTTCTCACCCACCCAGGACTAAATCCAGTTGTGCAGTGGTAGACTGTGTTGTTTGCCTGGGTGCTTGACATTTTTCCAAGGAATGTACCCACATCTTTTTGCACTAATTTATAACTGTCTCCTGAGTTTCATCCTTGATATTAATACCCAATCCTCCCCCCTCTTCACCCCACATGGCCCAGCCCTCACTTTCCCTGAGCTCTGCAATCTTCTGGCAAACAGGTTCACTTGGCTCTTTTGTCTGCTCAGCAAGCACAGCAGGTAGACGTCCGGGTGGCAGTGAGTGCTAGTTAACTAATTAATGATTGTAAAGCACTTTGAAAACATAAAGAACTAGATAAATGGCAAGCGTTGTTGTTATTAATTATGATGAGGAGGATGTTTAGTCATCCTTTGCCCTGAACCCAGCTCACTGCCACCACCGTGGCGGCAGGCAGCCTTGTGAACTAGGATGAGAACTTTCCTCCTCTCTGCAGGCGCTGTTTCACACTGAGTCAGTGACCAAGGTGAAGGGCAGGGGCCAGGAAACCTCCTCCCTCCTCTCCCACCTGCTCTCTAAGCACTGCCTGCTTTGCGGCTGTAATGCTAACATTTACCGAAAGCCAGGGTCTCTGAAACTGCCTCTCTGTTTCCCATTCACCTGTTCGTAAGTTCACTGGTGTTTCTTTGACCTCTTGAATATGGTGATTAGACTGCCCCTCTGGGAGGACAGGAGGGAGTCCGAGGTGAGTCCCCACTTTCCATTTAGTGGACAAACTCATTTGATAATATTGATAATTATTCCATCTTACATGTTTTTACGGCTTTATTTTTTACCAAATGCTTCTATGTGCATTTGCTTTTTTGATGCTATAATTCTGTTGACTGGGCAGACATTAATTTCTCCATTTTACAGATAGGAAACCTGAAGTTCAGGGAAGGTAAGGGGCTTGTGTAAGGCCCCAAGCATCTAGAATCTGGTGACAATGCCAGACCTTCACCCCAGCTCCCCCGAGCCCCAGGCTGAGCAGTGCCCTCCGCCCCACAAGGGGACTGCAGCAGACTCTAGCACCTGACAGGATGTGCAAGTAAATGTTAAAGAGGCTCCGTGTATATGTGCAAGCAAATCGAACGCTTTCAGGGGCGGCCCGCTCTCTGCACAGTCATCTGACCCGAAGCCCCAGCCACTGGTTAACATTTAGAAGTTCCCATGCCCTGCTTGAGTCTTGTGATCCTAGAATCTGATGTTCTATAGAACATTAGGGCTAGAAAGTCCTTTGAATCCACCTCTCTACCTCCCTCCCTTCACAGATGATGAAACTGAAGTCCAGAGAAGTCAAATTATTTGCATCAGAGATGCCAGAGTCGGACAAGGCACACAGCACAGTGTTCATGCTTTCCCTCGTCTGCCACACGGCTCCCTCCTCACCAGCCACCCACAGCTCAGCAGCCGCTTCTCCACTGCTGGGTGGTGAGGTTTCAGGTGGTTTCAAGTCCTTGTCCTTTTCTACATTTCCCCAAATTTCTCCACTGAACATTTTCCAAAATTTCTTTGAAAATAAATTACAGAAGTAATCAGAAAACAAATCATTGTTATGTATGCATAAATATGAGTAAGAGAAGTATAGTAGAAGCATACGTCTCTTCCCAAAACACATGATTCTTCCATGTTTTCCTAGATGTTCTTTCAACTGAGGCTTATTTGAGGGCTCAGATATTGCTGGTTGTCTTCTCCCACTGTAGTTCCTGAAAAAAGAGGTATTTAAATGGGCCTTAAACTTAGTTTTAGGTCTAAGCCCCAAAAGGCAGGGCTGTGGGGTCTGGGGGTGGGGAGGGCTGAATGGCCTGGACCTGAAGCAGAGGGTGGGGGCAGCCTCTCCGGGGGTGGGACAGCAGATGCACCACGTTGGAAGCTAAACAACACTGCCTGCTCTTTCCACCAAGATCCACACCCAGTGCTGTGGCCTGAGGTGCTGTGGGGCTTCTTTTTCTAAGTAGTGACTTTTTATGTAGCTATGGTTCTAAAAATTGCAGCTTCAAAATACATCTGAGTTCAAACATGCATCAAAAACACTGCCCTTCAAATCCATAGAGACAGAAAGTAGAGGGGAATGGAAAGTCACTATTCAGGGGTGCAGAGTTTCTGTTTGGCATGGTGAAAAAGTTTTGGAAATGGGTGACAGAGGCACAGTATTGTGACTGTAATTAATACCACCATATTATATTCTTGAATGTGGCTGCAATATCAAAATCTGTGTTATATATATTTTACCACAATAGAAATTTTTTTTTTTTAAGTGCTGCCCTTGCCTGAAGTGGAGCAATAAAGCAGACCAACGCTGCCCTGGACAAAGCTCAGGTTCTGCCCCCTCTTGCCCCTCCCCATGCCCCATCCTCTTGAGTCGCAGCTGCTGTTGCCCTCCAGTGGGGCCCCAGCCCTTCTTGCAGGGGACCAGTAAGGTGGGCATAGCTGGCAGGTTTGATTCTTTTCATTTACTTCTGAGCTGATGCTTTATCTTGCAGAGAGGAGTTTTTGGAGAAAATAGAGGAGAGATCACATCCAGGAGAGAAAAACCACAGACTAGGCTGACCCAGCAAGAGGCACCAGGTCATGGGCCCATCCCCCAGGGGTCAGGGAAGCCAAGAGAAATGGAAACTCCCTTTGGGGCTTTCTGGCAAGGCCATAGCATATTCACATGGCCCAGTGTTAAAAAAGAAAAGTAACTTCCCAAAGCTAGAATCACCACCCAGCACAGCCATCCCTCTCTTTCTTTCTGGGATACCTAATGTGGATTGGGCACTTACAATGTGTCAGGCACTATTACATCCCCTCTCTCATTTAATCTTCATATCAACCTAGGAGCTCAATTTCACAGATGAGGAAACTTAGGCACAGAGAGGTTAAGAAGCTTGCCCAAGGACACACAGCTAGGAGGTGGCAGAGCTGGGATTTGAACCGTGTCTTCCTGGCTCCAAAGCCCAGGCTCTTCCCCTATTTGGTATTTAGAGACCACAGTCTCATCAGAATCTCTCTAATCACTTCAGCCCTCCCAGTCTGAGTGCTGAAAGGAAGTGGAAAATATTCTCTGAACTACCATAATCCTGAAAGACTTGCCCAAGGGATGTTAGGAAGATCGGGATGTGGGGGCCAGGGCTGCTTTTTGTGCATACTGAGTCACTTGACTGGGGATTTCTTCCCTCTTGGTGCAGGAAGGAAGTGCACAGAAGAGACTGGCTGGTTGAACAGCCACCGGACCTGGGTGTGTGTCCATGTGTCAGCCCCGTGCTCCAGAGAGAGAAAGCTGGGCTTTCTCAGCAGGTAGAGACCAGTTTGGAATTGCCTTAGTTGTCCATGATTTGAACACCTCCACCTGATGACCACTTGCACCAAAATCCACCCACTCATACTGCTTTAGTCTGTCTAATTTCACAAGCATAAAGACATAGATGCTGGGAAAAAGGAATCTGAAACACGAACCACACATTTGAAGAGGTCTTGTGGAGGCTCTTGGGCCTTTGCTTAGCTCATTTACCCGGCTATGCTTCCACCAGCCAAACTCCTGCCCAACTCCCACCCTACCTTGTATTTTTCATGTACATTCAAGCAACAGAAAATGCAGCTCCAAATAATCTATGTAAAGAATTTTGGACTCTGCCCTGAATCTCGCGGGCCGATTCCACATCTACCACAGCAATGTGATGATATTCCTTTCCCCTGAAGACTGACTTGGGATGGGGAGGGGAGAGTGCAACAGGCAGGGAAGCTGAGAGCTGAAGGCATGAGCTGTGGTCATAAGAATATTTACCCATAGAGAGCCTTTCATCTGACCATCTCAAAGCACTTCCTGCGAGTAATTAATCCCCACACCACCTCTGCTTGGTAGGTAAGTGTGATTTCCCCATGTTTATAGATCGGGACACAGAACATGGTAGTATTAAATGCCTTTCTTCAGGACAGCATGTCCTTCAAAGGGCTGGGACTAGATCATGAGGCAGTTCTGCCTCTGATGTGGTGGGACAGCAAAGAAAGTGATGTCAGGCTCAGTGAACAGAAGTCAGACCCTTGTCCCCTTGTCGCCCTTACCCCCTTCACACATGATCCCTAGTACACACTAAATTTGGCGATTAGTGGGGTGCATGTGTTTGTATATACATTAGAAGAGTCTCAGGAAGCCAAAGGGAGGGTAAGGCTGAGAAGAGAAAGAATGAAAAGCAATAAACTAAGAGGTGGTTAGAGGTTCTCTCTGATTTCCTGTAAGTATAATCCTACTGGCCACATGTGAGGGAAACCAAATGTCATGCAAAGCAGTGAAATTGTCACCCTCTGAAGGTGGGACCCTGTAGGCGAAAGGTCAGCATAATACCTCTTCTAGCAAAGCAGAAGTCTCGATACTATTTTTAGAAACTCCTAGAATTTGCCATCTTGCCGTGATACGAGAAGAACCGAAGATTACGGTTCATCTCCGGAGAACAGTGTCATGCTTCTCCCTCTGCCTTAGCTGATGGGCTTCCGAGAAGCTGTGTGTAGAAAAGATGTTGGGAAGTGAACCACACCCCAAATACACCGGGGCTCCTACGGGTTAAGGGACTTGGGTGGGGAATCAACCCAAAGCAGCCAGTCATCACCCCATCTGAGCGGCTTTTATGTTTAGCCTCGTGGTTAGGAGTGTGGGGCTTTGAAATCACGCTCCAGTTCCAGCCCCACCTTCCACCATGGCCGTGCCACCTGGGCAAGTGGCTTGACCTCTTTGAGCCTCAGTTTCCTCATTTGTTAATTAGGGCTCATCATGTCCTCCCTCACGGGGCTGCTGTAAGTGCTCCAGGGGATAGAACTAGTTCCTAGGAAGCATTCAATGAATAGTCGCCATTGTTCAGTTCTTAAGTTTTACATATTGGTTTTTCTTTAGTCAAAGGATATCTCTTTTAGATGACTCAGATTCCTTAGGGTTCTAAAGCAGATCATTCCTCCATAAAATCCAAGTCTATGAAACATGACTGATTTTACTCAGTCTGGAAGGCCCTTGTTCTTCATTTCCCTTGGGATAAGCACAGATCCAGATGTGAGACAATGTGGTCTCTGGGCTGATCCTCTAGTCATAGTGCCCTCTCCTAGGGGTTTTCAAGACAATCAGCATTATAATAGAGGGTCTAAAGCAATGATTGTATCTTTTTTCAGTAATTCCCTGAGATAACGATAAAAGTTGTAACTCTCTCCCTCCCAAAATATACATGCACACAAAAACATATGGTTTCAGCGCATTCAAAGCCCATGGAAGTCAATCCTAAGGAAATTTGGGTAGCGAGAAGTGTTTTATCTTTCTCATCCCCTGGGAACCTATCTAAAATAGGAACAAGTAAATGTCTTTCTGTGAAAGTACAGGTATCCTTTACCAGGTGTTTCCATTCTTTCCTTTTTTAATATTTTATACTTCTGGACTTTGCTCCAGAAAACAAAACCAAAAACAAAAAAGATAGGCATTTTTGAAAAAATGCACATATTATTATAAAAAAATAAGAATATTGGGTGCTTTTTTACATTTATTAATATTGGCCTTAAGAGTCCAACTCTGATTATAACTATAAAAAATATTCATTGAAAAAAGATTGGAAGGAAACATGGAAAAATGAGAACAGTTGTTGGGGTGGCAGAATATGGAATATTCTTTTTCTTTATAACTTGATCTTCAGTTATTGATGTTACATGATAAAATACCTAAATGAACATAAGTAAAAACTTCAATTGAATCAATGTGTCTGGGAGTAGAAAAATGACTGTTGAAAACATATTTAAACATAGGAGAATTAATCGTCTTTCATCATTTCTCCTTTGGAAGCTCATGCACATTTATGGAAAAATATTGAGCATTCCATCTTACCCATGGATACTGTTCTTCAGGATTTTCTGAGAATGATGGATGCAGATAGATTTTATAACATTCTGAGTCCTTTAGATGCCTTCATTCCTGCAGACACTAACATGGAAAGTAGAAAATCATAATAGCCAAGACATAAACAGCACAGGAACTAATATATCACCAGCGTGTCTCTGGGAAACTGGAAACTCAGCAATATGATTTTATGAAAATTACCAAGGAGAAGGTCCAGAGAGAATCACCAGCAAGAGCGCAGACGGAGTGGCCTCTAATAGAGCAGGATGGAGCACAGGTGGGACCTCTGGCCTGTGAGCCCTGAATCTGATGCAATTCATGGACCCAAATGCCACAGTAAGATTCTTCCTAGGGTCATAGTAAATCAGCTAATCTATGTTTTATTGAGCACCTTTTATCATGTAACAGGGACTACATGTGGCAGGTACCAAGAAAAATGAGAAAAATGAGACCTCGTCTCTGATTCCAAATCTGGAACCAGATTTGTCTGCTTGGGAAGACAGAATTCAGTCATCAAAGAAGTTCCTGCTATAAGACAGAAGCACGAGACAAGACTTGGAGCTCCTATGAGTGCCAGGCCCTGATCTGCGCTCTAGGGTTACATGCCAGTGAACAAGAGAAAGTTCCCACCTTTAGGGCCTTAGATTCCTGTGGGGGAGACAGACAATGAACATGAAAACAAATACATAAACAGGATCCCTTCAGACAGAGATGAAAACAAAACAGCAATGTGATAGAGTGCTTGGCCTCTTTGGGGAGATCGTGTTTGAGCACTGGATGATGGGAAGAAGTCAGGCACAGCAATATCTAGGGGGAAATCGCCATTGGCAGAAGATCTGTGGTCTGTGGGGCTCATCAGGAGGAGACCATTCCAGAAGGAGAGAAAGATACGTGTAAGGAAGTAATCCTATAGAGGGGTAGGGGAGCTGAAACAATGTTGGGCTTCATTCTGCAGGTCAGGGATGTTGCTCCTTCCTACCTCTGCTCCCATGGCAGACATTATTAATCTAACCTTGAGTTCTCTCCCACAGGGCCCACAGGCAGCCTCCCAAGCAGGCACTACCAATCGACTAGAGTTAAAAGCTTTTGAGCAAAACACTATCCAAATAAAAGCAATGTTTTAAGAAAGATTAATCTGATCATGATACGCAAGACAACTTGGAAGGAACTGAAATGGGTGTTCCTGAGGACACTATGAGGTAATAATACTTGCTAATATTTATTCAGCACCTACTTAATAACTTTATTTATTTATTGTAACTCTATTAAATAAAAGTTGTAACTTTATTCATTTTCATCAGCTTTCCAAAGTAGATATTATTCTACTCTTTGAGCAGGTAATGAAACTGAGGCTCAGAGAGCATAAGCCATTGCCCAAGTGGAGAAACCAAGATTTGAACCTAAATCACTCGATTCCAAAGCCCTTGCTCATTTCAGTATGGAACATCAATATTCTAAATGAAAGGTGATAGAAATATGGAATAGGGATGGAAAGACTGGGCAAATAGGAGAAACATAAAGAAAAAAATAATGGGAGTTGATGACTGGATAACAGAAGGAAGGCAAGGGTAGGGTCAAAGATAATAACCACAACAAAATAATATATATCTTGGTTTATTCACAGAAAAGAGTCTTGAATGATACACCCCAAACTGGTTACTTCTGAGGAGTGGGCTGGAGAGTGGTGTGGGAGAGGGGGCAGCATTTTTGCTTGTTACTATATGTACTTCTGCATTTTTTGAGCATTGGATGTCACATATATTTTTATATTTAAAAACATTAAAGAGTTTAATTTTTTTTTCTCCTCAGTGACTGAGAGAATGCCACTGACAATTCAGCAGATGACACTTGGGGTTTTAGACATGTTGAGTTGAGGTGATGGTGGGCCAGCCGTGTGACCCTGCCCCACAGGGTTTTAGGGCCGATTCAGGATCCAGGCACATTTGTGGTTCCAAGCTCTGACTCTTCATTTTGGGATTCAGCCAGCCTAGGCCATCCTCTCTGCCACTAGACTGTCCCCAGGGGACTGTGGCAAAACTCCAGCACCAGCTTGACCTGGTGCCTGGGGCTTTGTGTTGGACCCACTCTGGGAATACTGTTCCTTTTTGTTTGCTTACAGTTCCCCAGAGAAGTCCTGGCAAGGTAGTTGTGGGGAAGGGGGAGGGAGGGGAGGAACACCTCTAGCATTCCTGGCTCCCTGGTGAGATGCTAGGACCTAGTCTAGGAGATGAGCCTTTGTCAGGCAAGACCTTTTTGGCTTCTTGACCTCTCTGTGCCCTGTGTGGGCATCACCCCATATCTGTTTACCTCAAAACAATGGGGCTGTGAGCAATCGCTAATAAAAAGAGCTCTTCAACAACTAGCAGTTTCCATAATCACAACCATAATAATAGTAATAATAATAATAATGATAATATGTCCAGGAAAAACAACAGTTTGCTGAAAATTTGAGAGTAGATTCCTGAGGCAGGAATAAGATGCCCCCATAATCATCTTACTCAAGATGCTTTTTAATAGAAGGTAATAACCAGAATTGAAACCATCAACATAATGTATGCCGTGTCATAAAAAGTAATTGTCAGGTCTGCAAGGATCCCTGGAGCAAGGCTTCCACTGTCCTGCTTCTTCTTTGCCAACTGCAGACTATGTATTTCACCATTGCTTAGGAGTGACCTCTCTCCAGAATCAGAGCAGAGAGAGCCAGTTAAGCCGATACAAATTGTCCCAGCTTCTAAGACATCAGGAAGCTTTGAAATCTAAGAGTGGGCTGTTTCCTCTGTGGGGGTGAAATGAGTGGGACAGACCCAGGATGAGCTCATTTCCCTCCTGTTTGTTTACCACATGTCTGGCCTGGGGTGGCTAAGTTGCTAACCTAGCTCAGGTAGGCCTTTGTCTGGTACCCCCCATGCGCAAGCCTTGGGAGCCTCCTTCGGGCTCTCGAGAAGTCATACAGTCATTTTCCAACCCCAAAGCCTAGAAATGTGTAATTTCTTTAGAAATTGACCTGAAAATAGGCAAGGAACCTAAACATACCTGCTTTCTGAACGTGCAAATGGTCCCGTTGGCATGGCGGGATCGGAGTGAGTCATGCCCTGTCGGCCAGCACCGTGTGTCCTCCTGGCAGTTTATGGGCTGACATTTGGCCCACAGTCTCTCTGTCCCCATGGTCAATGCCTCAGGATGCTGGGATTCAACTTTCACTTTAAGAGGCGTAATTCTAAAATATCAGTCCGACTTGTGGCCTTTGACAGGGAAATTCCTTCTGTGCAGCAGAAGGCAAATCCTGTGGTTGCAAGGCATGATGTAGCACTTTTACCTGTGTCGAGATACCTGGCCGAATCTGTGAAATCTGGGAAAGATCCCAGTTCTCTTCAGGAAGCACCAGCCTGAGTGTGGTGGCCCTTCCCTGCATTGCTCAAGAGTCTCAGAGTTGATTCATGTCAGTGATACAGAGAATTGGGGAGTCAGGCAGCCACCCTCTCTTACACACCTCTTTGTCACATTTAATCACTTAGAATTATCCAATATGATTTGGATTTTTTTTTTTTTTACAATGTATTATTTCAATTTTTTTTTTGTCTTTAAATGAAGGCAGAAGGAAGACCAGGCCCCCAGCTGAGGCCTCGTCACTAGGAAGAGGGCTTTGCTTTGAACTCGGGCGGACTTGCTTCACATTGTGTCTCCATGTTTAATGGAGCCCCTGAATCCGCTCTTCCCTTTGCGTGGTTCGGTGACATTCCATTCATTTCTCCCTGGTGTATCTCTCCCGGGTGAGGTTGGTGGCTCCTTCCTTCCCTGGCCACTCGTGAGCTGAAGGTAGACAGGATCATCTCTAAGGAAGCCCTGAAGTCGGTAGTCCCTCCCTGCCGGATTCGGGTTTAGCAAATCCCCTCCTGCCTGCCTCACTTCCTCTTCCTCTCCTGGTTCTGCCTGGGCCTGTCTGTGCTCTTCCTCCCCTGCCACAGTCCAGAGAGCGTGACGTAGGTTTGCAAAATCTCACAGAAATCTCTGAATCTCAGAACCAACAAAGGGCTTTCACCCCTTTTCTTTCCTCTCTCTGCCCTAACACTTCCTTCGTTTTGACCCTTCCCATCCAGAAGAGCATCTACACAGTTCACCTGGCACCAGGAGGGACGGAGCTTAGACATTCTCCATCTTTGCTTCCCAGTACTGAATTCCTACGGTTAATACATAGGAAGGGGCCGAGTGACACGCCAGCCTCTTTCTGCGCATCCCCCATGGTCACCACCAGCCACATGTGGCCACTGAGTACTTGCATCGTGCTGGTCCTAACTGAAATGTGCCTTGAGTGTAAAATATACACCAGAGTTCAAAGAATTCAAACAACACAAAAAGAATGGCAAATATCCCATTAATATTTTTTATGTTGATTATGTGCTGAAATGATATTTTGGATATATTGGGTTAAAATAAAATATATTGAAATGACTATCCCCTGTTTCCTTTTACTTGTTAAAAAATGTGGCTACTAGAAAATTTTAAAAGTTATCTGTGGCTCACATTCTATTTCTCTTGGCTCATGCTTGACTCGGGAAAGACCCTTGCCCCATTGTCACAGGGCTCCCTGGACTGTCTCCTTAGCCTTAGCCCTTTTGAAATAGCTCCAGAGCCTGGCCTCAAAGCTGATCCCTCAAGTGCTGATTTCCAACCACACCGTAAGGTCTGGATTAAGGCAAGAAAAGCGGGGGTGGGGGCTTCCTAACTGCCTGTTTAACTTGCATTATAGGTCCCTGGAGATTATGTTCTTTTAGGCTTTTATTGCTATCAATATGGTGGCCCCCAAGAACCCTTTTAATTACTGTGGCTATTAGGACCAATATGAATAATAACCATAATAATCACCTCCGGAGGCAGAGTGAGTAAAATATTCCACGAGAGTGACACATGCACCCATTAACTCGGGGCACTGGAGTGTGTGTTTGGAAAATAAGCTCTTCTAGGAACTAAATGATAACTTCAAGTCCTGAAAGAGTTAATAGGGAAGGAATGTACTGCCATACAGTATTTTCCTTAACTCCAGGTGGCTGTGCATATGCACACGTGTAGGTATAGAAACATTGTTATAAATGTCTAGGCAGCCCCATTTTCTTTTGTGTGTCAGAAGCAGCTCCAGCGGTGTTATCACATCTAGTGTAAAAATGAAAACTCACCCACATGGTGCACGGCCCTGTGACAGGCCCTTGGTCAGGTAGGAGTTCCACGTCTAGGCCTGAGCTTCTGGCTGCTTTATCTTCAACCTCTCCCTTCTCCCATCTGTCAGCCTCACTTCCAGGTTCATCTTCCTGAAATGTGGAAGTGTCTGTGAGACTCCCTTGGTCAGAAATATTCAATGAGTCTCTGTTGCCTGAAAGATAAATCCCAGACTCCTCAGGACTCAAACCCTCAGTTTCTGGCTCCTGTTTCCTCTCTGGCTTTATTTCCCCCCTCTTCTCATATGATCCAACCCAGCTGATGGCTCCTTCATTGATTCCGCAGACATGTATTGAAGGCCTGCAATCTGTCTGTCACTTTACTAGGCTCTGCAGCTACAGGCAGACACCATTCTTGTCCTCTGGAGTCTACTATCCAGTGGGGAAATAATTACACAGATAATTAATGGTTCATGGTAACCACATGAGTGAAGGAGAAGCACAGGGGACTGGAGAAGCATTATTTAGCTCTCTGTAAGCCTTTGCTTTCCACCTAGAGTGGAAGCTCCTTGATAACAGAACACGTCTTTCCTGCCCCAGGAGAACCCACCACATAACTCAGCTCGTGGTTGGTGCTCAGAGAATTCTTGGCAGAAGTTATTGATGGTGAAGTATCAGAAGTGGATGGGCTCTTCCAAGTTGCATGATCAGTGGTTTTCCATCTCCATGCCCTGTATTCACAAGTGCCCAGCAGGGAAAGACAGCAGGAAAGAGTCAGGGTGTGGGGCAGTGACCCCTTCCTGCCAGGCTTTGGGCAAGGCCCTCACCTGCAGTACCTTTCCTGTGAATTTTACCCAATAATGTAGATAATGTACTAAACTGCTGGCTCAGGTGTTCTTCACAAAATACTTTTTAAATCAAAATACCGTTTTTACTCAGTAGGGTACTTTGAGGAGCAACATAATTTTTCTTGTTTTTAAAATATTTTAGATCTTAGGCAAGACTCTCCCCGCAAAGGGAGGCCACTGCAAGGGACGAGATGGCTCCTCCCCTTCCTGTTGCTGACAGCACGTGGAAGGTGTCCTGATGCTGAGCACCTCACCAGGGGGCGTGTGGCCAGCGATGCCTGTCAAAGTCACGGTGTCCCGCCCTCGGGGTGGCAGCCAAAGAGCATGGGAAGCAGGACTCAACGTGACAGCATCCACCCATTGAGACATTCGCATTACATCATCCAGGTCCACGAAGAGTTTCTGTGGAACCAGACCAGTTGAGTTTCTTGCTAGCTGCTGGGACGTGTGCAATGAGTTTAAGTGAACACGGATCTTATGAAAGAATAACTTGCATTTTCTGCTGGACTCACTGGGCCATACAGCAGTTTTCAAAGTGAGGCCCTCAGGCCACCTGCCAGAATCAACTGGGGATTCCTGCACCTCTCCCCAGATCATACAAACCAGTTTCTCCAGAGTGGGACTCAGGAGTCTGCACTCTACCAAAGTTCTCCAAAGGGCTTTTGTGTAAACTCACTCACGTTTGAGGACCACTGTTGAGTGTGGCCACCAATCAACCCTTTCTCAAGTCCATGCTCTTGCTTCCCTCCATTGTCACTCTTGCCTCCTAACCCCTCACTGGAATTGGTGTTTGCCTTCCCTATTCCCCAGAGCTACTGTCTGCCAGCAAACTGTCCACCCTGCTGTTGCCCAGGAGCTAGAGAGGAGGGAATGGGAAATTATTGTTTAATGGATATAGAGTTTCTGTTAAGGGTGATGAAAAAGTTTTGGAAATTGATTGTGGTGATGACTGCACAACATTGTGAATGTAATTTATCTCACTGCAATGTATACTTAAGCATGGTTATGATGGCAAATTTCATATTCATATATTTTACCACAATAAAATTAAAAAGTAAAACAGTCAAGAGCTCAATCACTTTCCTCCTAGGAGAACCCCAAAACATATGGGAAGAGATCACCTTTGTCAAGCCCCCAGAAATGTCCTGCTATACCCTTCTCACAGAACAAAGGACCCCCTTAAATGATTCTCCTTATTGGCTGCTCAAAATAGAGATGGCTGGCAATTTTGAATGTCCTCTTATCTCAACTAAAAAATATAAAATAAAATAAAATTCTTTTCACCAGCCACCCTGCTTACTAGAATTACATAATTGAATTCCATAATATTTTGTTGTTGCTACAAAATCATGTGGATTTAAGCTATTAAAAAAAATGCTTAAAGGGCTTTCTAGTGTATCCTTTCTACCACTTCCAAATCCTGATTATTGGTAATGAAAAATGTTTTAAATACAGATTTACCCTCTTAAAGAAAATAACCATCAGGGCTAATCTTGGACAAAACTGTGACTTTGGCTTTCTTAACAAAGTATTCTGTACTCTTTCTCCACTTCAGGACCCCGTCTGTCCATCCCCAGGGTACAGAGAAATTAGGCTGTGCCAAGTCTTCTGTTCTAAAGGAAAGCATCTGCTCAAAACCAACTTACTATGACAAAACCAACTCTTAACTAAGATTTTAGGAATTTCAGTAATGCCCCCACCAGGAGTGCTTGTGTTTTAAAAGAGAAGTTTAGAGGGAGAGCAATGTTCAGCACCAAGAATGAATCACTAAGGACGGCACTCCGCATCTGGGAGTAGAGAGCCTTCAACATCCCTCCAGTTGCACCCTGTGGTGGGTGACTGGCTGTTCTGCTCTGCCAGGGGCCCACCCCTGCTGTTCCCAGCCTGCTGGAAAATGCAAACAGAAGGGGTCTCATGTCAGCAATACGTTGATGATAGTTGAAGCTGGGTGCTGGGTACATGGAAATTCATTATACTAGTCACTCTCCTTTTGTGAATGCTTGAAAGTTTTCCATAGGAAGAAGTTAAAAACTACTCTTCAACCAAAAAGTAGGAGGTAATTCTTTTGGTTTTTGAATGTGTGTAGATCGGAAGAGTGATTATAAAAGATTCTGTTGATTTTGAAATGCATTGTTTCATTTCATCAGCTGGTGACTGATGGGTTGATTTTGAATATCAGGAATTGACTTAAATCGTTGCACAAAAATGTGCCATAAATCCAGTTCCTTTCTCTCTAGTATAATAATATTTTTATAATCCAGGAAGTGAAGTGCTATTATGCAAAAAAGGAGAGATCTTTGTACACAGTCTGGGCCCTCAGAAGACATTACCAGATTTTCTGTGTATGCAAAATAACCACAATCTTAGGCTGGCTATAGCTCTTGCCAGACTCAGGCATGAAACCTGCACTAGAAGAAATGCAGGGTCTCTTGAAATAGCCATACAAAGATGCTCCCAAGACTCATGAAGTAAATGAAAATTATAGTTTCTTAATCTGAGAACATGTCACTTGACATAGAATTATAGTCATCAGAACCTATTTTTATGGGCAACAGTGTGGCTTATCTCTAAGATAAGTTGCATGTAAATACACAAAGTAAAACTTGGCCATCCCAGAAATCTTGGGGAATGAGTCATTTTTGCTGATGTTACTGATATCTTTTAGGCAATAAAACTTTAACCAATTATATATGGGAATTTCTTGTAAAAGCTGTGAAGCTCTTTACCATGTTACACTTCATCATGGTCTTTCCTTGTCTTGATGACTTAGAGATATGAATATGAACACAATTACTGTATTTCTCCATGTCAGGGAAGATGTGGATGGGGCTATTGTCTACACTGACCAGTCTTGCATTGATTTTTGTAAAGCTCTTCTTCCATCTGCTCAGATGTCAGCTACCTCTGCTATCTGCTTTCAGTGTGCCCATTTCCAGCATCTTTTCCTCTCGCTCTGCCTTTTGATTTGTTGCTTCTAGTCCTTTGTGGACTGGAAAACAGATCACTGACCCTTTTAGAACTGTGTATAAGGAAGAGTAGATAGAGTCTGAATAACAAGCCAAGAGCAGAACCTTTATGAAACCTCTTCTGGTGGATCAGGAGCCATCGCTATAAATGGATAAGGTCTTAGCATCAAAAAGAGTTATATGATTCTGGCAACTGTAACATTTCTGTGTTCTATTTTGAGTTCCATGTTGCTCTTTTCATTTATTGGATTATAGTGTGCAATAGCCAGGGCCAAAGACATCAGTTTATGGATGGAAGTTAATATCCATGGATCCAAGTTACATAAGATGAATTGTTTTCAAATTTAAGTTTTGGGGTTGTGTATGTGCGCGCGCGTGTGTGCATGTTTAGTTGGCTAAGAGGCTGGCAAGACTGTTGCTGCAAAGGAGAGGCTAGGCCTGCCTACAATGGTGTGTAAGAGCCTCCTCCCAAATGTCTGTTGCTCAGATGTGGCCCTCTCTCTCTAGCTAAGGCAACTTGGCAGGTGAAATCACTGCCCTCCCTATGTGGGGTCTGACACCCAGGGGAGTGAATCTCCCTGGCAACGTGGAATATGACTCCCGGGGAGGGATCTAGACCCAGCATTGTGGGATGGAGAACATCTTCTTGATCAAAAGGGGGATGTGAAAGGAAATGAAATAAGCTTCAGTGGCAGAAAGATTCCAAAAGGAGCCGAGAGGTCACTCTGATGGGCACTCTTATGCACAATATAGACAACACTTTTTAGGTTCTAATGAATTGGAATAGCTAGAATAAATACCTGAAACTATCAAACTACAACCCAGAACCCATGAATCTTGAAGACAATTGTATAAAAATGTAGCTTATGAGGGGTGACACTGTGGTTGGGAAAGCCATATGACCATACTCCCCTCTGTCCAGTGTATGGATGGATGAGTAGAAAAATGGGGGCAAAACAAACAAACAAACAAACAAAAACACAGTGTTCTTTTTTACTTTAATTGTTCTTTTTCACTTTAATTTTTATTCTTATTATTTGTGTGTGTGGTAATGATAATTTTGGTGATGAATGCACAACTATTTAATGGTATTGTGAACAATTGAATGTATGCTTTGTATGACTGTATGGTATGTGAATATATCTCAATAACAATGAATTAAAAAAATAAAAGATTTGCTGGATACAAAAAAAAAAAAAGGCAATTAGGCAGCATATAGCTAGTGAGAGGCAGCGGGCAGGGGTAGCTTAGTGTTAAGAGAGTAAATTATGAAGCCAGATCACCTTCTCAGTAAAATGGGGACCAGGATACATTTTTGGGTATTAAATTAGTTCACTCTGTAAAGCATTTGATCAACATAGACTCTTATTTTTAGGCAGGGAGAAGAATACAGCCAAGACTCAAGATTGATTCTGGATCAGAACTAGAGTAAATTTTCTCCCACCCCTTCCTCCTGCATCAGATAAAAGAAAAAGAGAGAAATAAGAATAGTAGAAATGGTGAAGGAGGAAAGAAGCCATGGGGAGTAGTTGGGAATTATTTGTGCCTGTTCTGTGTGTAAAATTAACATTGCCCAAACAGAACTGGTAGACACAACCAGCACAGCACCCTCTCTAATGGAAATACTGATTACAACTCAATGATCTGCTAACAACTAATAAATAAAAATGCATAGAAGAGAAAGAGTGAGAGGATAGTGAAAACCAACAAGGGGAGTGCTTCAAAGGTGATTCATGCAGCAGCAAGAACTCGCTGCCCCTTCTGGAACACTTTCCTGATGTATATAGGCAAGCCTCAAAGAGAAGTATAAGAAATGAAGGGGATCAGGATCAGGTCAGAGATGAAGCCTCCTTTTTGGATCAGTGTGCCTGGAAGGCTTTTTCTTTAGTTTTCTGATCCCACGAAATACAAACTTATCTGCAAAGAAGTGCAGTCTTGAGTTGTTAAACACCAATTCCATAAATGAAAGGACAGAGCCTGAAGGCATGACATAATTAATTTAGTGGTGCAGTTTTTCAACCATTTGTTAGTTGAGTCATTTCCAAAGACAGATTGCAAAACCTTTGAGCTGTGACTGAAAATGAAGAATGAAGATTAGCTTAGGTGCTGACATGTTTTTTATTTATCCAGATCTGGGATATTGAACATAGGGGACAACTTTGGAAGCAATCGATAAAAGCCAAACAATAATCAAGAAAAGTCAAGAAATAAAGATCCCTTTCTGCTAAATAGGAATGGAGAGGCCCTCTCCCTGCTGCTAAGCTTCCGGTCTTTCAGAATATGACAAGCAAGATGGCTGGTGGTTATTGTTGTAAACATTCAGCTCCAAACAGATACCTCAGTTCGTTATGCAGTGGGATGGGGAGGATGATCCATTTTGACTCATGCTGCCTAGGTGGCGGAAATCCCACTGAAAACAGCTGGAGGAATTAGATGAGACTGAATTAACTCAGGTGTCTGTGGAAATGGGTGGGAAGAGGCAGTGATTCATGGCTGTGGCTAAGATAAACTGGTTCTTTTCATTATAAGCTCCAAGTGATCCAGAGTCCATTTCCTGAAGTCATTGTAAAGAAGAGGAAGTTCACTTTTAATAAACAGAAAGTAAACACATCGGAGCTGCTCAGGTGAGACTCAGAAAGATGCTAGAGGTCATTCCCCAGGAGTGATGAGGTGTCTGCTCACCCCAGGCGGTGGGTGCTGGCGCCCAGAGATTTAACTTGATCACAAAGACCAAGGGGACTCATACAGACATGGCTATGCTGTCAGACTGAGGTGGACATTTGGCCTTTAATATATTTTTAAAAATTAGTCAATGATGAAGGTTTTATTTATTTATTTATTTTCCTACAGAAAAACAAGGGACAAAAGTTATCAGTTTTCCTTACTGCTTTGCTCCTATGGTATAGTTTCCAGATCTGAGACTGTAGCAGATTTCATATAGCCCACCACTGGTAAAAATTGATATAGGGTAAATTTTGGAGTGGAGATTTTTGATGATGCTTCTAAGTGGGACTTGATTCAGGGCGGAGTTGGTTTGGGTGCATTTGCTGAAAGGCTTGTGTGATCATTTTCTCCCCCCACCTCCAAATGGTCTCAGCAGCCTGGCCTCAGGGAAGCCCCATCTAGCTTGTCCTCACAGTGTTTGATCAGTGTTGGAGGAATAACACATACCGTTAGCATTGCCCCTTCTGAAAATCCAAGGGGACAGTGACGGTGTGGTAGCTTTATAAAAGAAGAACTGGATTTAGAATTAGAACACCTTGGGGTGGTCCCAGCTCTGCACCTGATGCCTGATGTGCCCCTGGGCAGGTCGCTCTTCCCCATGGGACCTGACTAAATTGAGAGAGCTGGGATAATCCCGAGCCCCTCCTACTCCTGAGATCTACTAGTCTGTGAAGTGCTATCACCAATGGTAACAAAGTCTGCGAAACTGATGGTCCTCTGGCAACGTAGAATAAAGGAGACGTGACCCTCTCCCTGTGACGGGAGCCAGGGCTGCCCAGTCCCCTTCTTGGCCACACATGTGCAGATGATAGAGGGCACCTACAAGCATCGCACAATTCCCTGACAGCACAGGGAGGGAGAATCTTCTCAATGTTACCAGCACTCCCGGCCTACTCTTCCGGGTTCCCCAAATCCCCTCACTTAACTCTCTCCCTCACCTGTTTGAATAATCGTGGTGAAAATGGTAGTATTGTATTATAGAAATCCCTTCTTCCATCCTGCTTGTACCAGTTTGAATATATTATGCCCCCCAAAACACCATGTTGTTTGATGCAATTTTGTGGGGGCAGATGTATTTAGTGTTGATTAGATTGGAATCCTTTGTTTCCAAGGAGATGTGACTCAATGAACTGTGAGTGAAACGTTTGATTGCATAATTTCCATGGAGGTGTTGCCCCGCCCATTCAGGGTGGGTGTTGATTGGATCACTGGAGTCCTATAAAGGAGTTCACAGACAGAAGGACCTCAGAGCAACTGAGAGTGACATTCTGAAGAGGAGCTGCAGCTCAGAGAGGACAAAACGCCCCAAGAGCAACATTTTGGAGAATGCCATTTTGAAACACAATTTGGGAGCAAGCAGACGCCAGCCACGTGATGGAAGTTTTCCAGACGCCAATGGCCATCCTTCAGTGAAGGAACCTGATTGTTGATGCGTTACCTTGGACACTTTATGGTCTTCAGACTGTAACTCTGTAACCAAATAAACCCCCTTTATAAAAGCCAATCCATTTCTGGTATTTTGTATGCCAGCAGCATTAGCAAACCAGAACACTGCTCTACATGTCAGAAGCATTAAACTGGAATTGACTTGACCGAGACAGGGCAGGTAACTCCCTGCCTCCAGTAGAACAATTTCAAAACCTCTTGCAGGGGAGCATCTGCCCCATTTCTCAGACCTCTACAGAAAAAAAGTTCTCCATTTTCCCTTTGTTTGATATTTACCAGCCCTTGTGGTTGAGAGTTGACCAGAGGATTAGGGCATATTTTTAAATTTATTTGTTTTATTTAAAAATTTGATAATATGTGTACCCGGTGGAAAATTGGAAAGATGCACACGGGTACTCAGGGTGAAGTAAGTCTTTCTCCAGGCTGTCTTCTAGCCTCCTGTCTCTTCCCTAGAGGCACCCACTTTTTCCAAATCATTGTGTTTCTGTTCAAAGCTATTCATTATATATACAGGAATTTGCACACCTATTCCTTTTTTTTTCTTTTCACAAATGGTAGCACAGTCCATATTATTACACAACTTGCTTTTTTCCCTTAGATCTATATCTCTGAATCTCTCCATTTAAGTACATGTAGAGCTGCCTCCTTCTTTTTAATAGCCGCCTAGTAGTCCATTGTATGGATGATACTAATTGTTTCACCAGTCTTCCATGAAACATTTTTCCAAATGTTGCTATAACAAACATTGCTGCAGTGGATATCCTTGTACAGGCAACTTTGTCTTACCTGGAATTATTATCTGCTGTTGATAACTTTACTTTCATGTGTAAATGTCTATTTTTCCAATTAGATTGTAAACACCTAGTGAACAGGAGGAGCAGACCTTCTGCTGTCCAAAGACTAATAGCAAAATGCAGCATTGTGCACATAGAGTGAGTTTCATAAATATTGGCTGGTTGAATGAAAGTGCCTCAATTATGCCGTGGATACTTTAGAGATAAACAAATGGTAATTCAAAGGTTAAATGACTTGCCTAAATCATAAAGAACTAGTCAGTGAAAGGAAATATGGATAAAATAAAATAAAATAAGCAACAAAACATTGCTAAAAGAAATCAAAGGAGTCCTATAGAAATGAAGGATATTCTGTGTTCATGGATTGGAAGAGTAAATATTGTTAAGATGTCAGTTCTACCCAAACTGATTTACCAGTTCAGTACAATCCCAATCAAAATTCCAAACAGCCTACTTTGCAGAAAAGGAAAAGCCAATCATCAAATTTATTTGGAAGGGCAAGGGGCCCCAAATAGCCAAAAACATCTTGAGAAAGAAAAATGAAGTGGAAGGACTCATGCTTCCTGACTTTAAAGCATATTACAAAGCTATAGTGACCAAAACAGCATGATATTGGCATAAAGATAGATATATTGATCAATGAAATTGAATTGAGAGTTTAGCAATAGACCCTCACATCTATGGTCAATTTTTTTTTTTTTTTGGTGTCATTGCTTTATCTTTTAAATTTACTTATATGAATGGCAAAGATCCATTTCAAATTGTACCTTGCCCTTTGATAAATCCATTTATATGGGAACGTTTAACTCATAACTCTTTTTTCTTTAGACAAAAACATCCAATAATATGAATTAAGATCCAAAGTGTTGCATCGAGTGAAAGAAGCGAAACATAAAGAATACATATTATATGATTAATATAATTCCATGTATATGTGACTTTAGAAAATACAAATCTAATCTACAGTGATAGAAGTAAACCAGTGGTTGCCTAGGGCCAGGAACCTGGTGATATTGACTAGGTGGTGGCATGAAGAAACATTTATTGTTGATGGATATGCTTGATTGGGTTGGTGATTGCTGAGTGTATATCTTTATAAAAATTGTACACTTATGTAGCTTGCATTTTAAAAAAATTTAAACAGTTTTATTCAAACACCATATAATTCATCCTAAGTGTACAATCAATAGCTCTTGGGATAATCATACACTTATGCATTCACCACCACAGTCAATATGAGAACATTCTCATTTCTTCCCCCCCCCCCAAAAAAAATCCCATACCCCTTATCCTCCTATTATTGATATTTAGCTTTGGTATAGTGCCTTTGGTACAATTAATGAAAGAAAATTACAATGTTACTGCTAACTATAGACCTTAGTTTTAGTTTGCTTTAATTTTATTTTTTCCTATATACCACCTTATTATTAACACCTATAATAGTGATGTATGTTTGTTCTAGTTCATGTAAGAACTTTCTTATATTTGTAAAATTAACCACTGTTATTGTCCACTCTAGGTTTCACTAAGTTACACAGTACCGGTTTTTATCCTCTAGCTTTCCTTCTGGTGACATACATGACCCTAGCCTTCCTCTTTCAACCATATTCACACTCAGCTTTGTTAATTACACTTACAGTATTGTACTGTACCATCACATGGTACTGTGCTATCCATTTCCGAACACTTACAATCGACCTTATCAAGCATTCTGTTCTCCTTAAGCATCAATTGCCCAATCTCTACCCTCTTTCTATCTCCTGATAACCTATGCTCTTGAATTTAATTCCCAGAATTTGCTCATTATAGTTAGTTCATATTAGTGAGACCATACAAGACTTGTCCTTTAGTTTCTGGCTTATTTTGCTCAATGTAATGTCCTCAAGGTTCATCCACATTCTTGCATGCATCGCAACTTCATTCCTTCCTACAGCTGCACAACATCCCATCATACGTATACACCACAGTTCACCCATCCACTCATCAGTCGAGGGACACCCGGGCCACCTCCATCCATTGGCAACCGTGAATAATGCCGCAACAAACATCAGTGTGCTAACATCTGTTCATGCCCCTGCTTTCAGTTCTTCTGAATCTATACCTAGTAACTGGATTACCAGATCATATAGCAGTTTTATACTTTGCTTCCTGAGGAACTGCCAAACCGCCTTCCAGAGCAGCTGACCATTCCACTTACACCAACAGTGAATAAGTGTACCTATTTCTCCACATCCTCTCCAGCACTTGTAGTTTTCTGTTTGTTTTTTGAACAGTTTTATTCACACACCATGGGTCAATTGATTTTTGACAAGCCTAGGATGGAACAGTCTCTTCGACAAATGGTGCTGGGAGAACTGGATAGCCATATGCAAAAGAATGAAATAGGACCCCTATCTCACACCTTATACAAAAATTAACTCAAAATGGGTCAAAGACCTAAATGTAAGAGCCAGGACTATAAAACTCCTAGACGAAAATGTAGGGAAGCATCTTCAAGTTCTGGTGGTAGGAGATGATTTCTTAGACTTTATACCCAAAGCACAAGCAAAAAAAGAAATAATAGACAAATAGGACTACCTCAAAACTGAATACTTTTGTGTGTCAAGGGACTTTGTCGAGAAAGTGAAAAGGAGCCTACTCAATAGGAGAAAATATTTGAAAACCACATACCTGATAAGGGTTTAATATCCAGAATATATAAAGAAATCCTACAACTCAACAATAAAAAGACAAATGACCCAATTCAAAAATAGTCAAAAGGGCTGAATAGACACTTTCCCAAAAAGGAAAGACAAATGGCTAAAAGCACGTGAATAGATGCTCAAAATCACTAGCTCTTTGGGAAATGCAAATCAAAACCACAATGAGGTATCATTTCACACTTACTAGAATGGCCAGTATCAAAAAAGCAGAAAGTTACAGGTGTTGGAGAGGATGTGGAGAAATGGGAACACTTACTCACTGCTGGTGGGGATGTGGAATGGTGTGGCCACTGTGGAACAGTTTGGTGGTCCCTCAGGAAGCTAAGTACAGAATTGCCATATGATCAGGCAATCCCACTACTAGTATATACTCAGAAGAACAGAAAGCAGGGATGCAAACAAACATTTGCACACGGATGTTCATAGTGGCATTATATACAATTGCCAAAAGATTGAAACAACCCATGTCCACCAACTGATGAATGGATAAATAAAATGTGGCATATAGATACAGTGGAATATTATTCAGCTGTAAGAAGAAATGAAGTCCTGATGCATGTGACAACATGGATGAAACTATGAGGGCATTATGTTGAGTGAAGCAAGCCAGACACAAAAGGATGAATATTATATGGTGTCACTAATATGAGCTAATTATAATGAGCAAACTTTTGGAGCTAAAATCTGGAGTATAGGTTACCAGGAGATAGAAAGAGGGTAGAGAATGGGGTGCTGATGCTTAGTTTGTACAGAATTTTTAATAATGTTGATTATAAATATTTGGAAATGGATAGAGGTAATGGTAGCCCATTATGTAAGGGTAACTCACAGCACTGAAATATGGGTGAAATTATGGTTGAAACGGGAAGTTTAAGGGTTGTGTATGTCACTAGAAGGAAAGCTAGAGGATAAAATACGGGACTGTGTAACATAGTGAACCCTATTGTGGACAATGACTGTGGTTAATAGTATAAATATAAGAATGTTCTTACATGAACTAGAACAAATGTATGTCACTAATACATGGTGTTAATATTATGGTGGTATATGGGGGAAAATACAACTAATGCAAACTATGGACTATAGTTAACAGTTACATTGTAATATTCTGGCATCAGTTGTAACAAAGGGCCTATACCAATGCTAAGTCTCAACAATAGGGAAGCATAAGGAGTATGGGATTTTCTTTTTGTTGAGCAATGAGAATGTTCTCAAATTGACTGTGGTGATGAATGCACAACTCTGTGATTATTCTGAGAGTCTTTGATTGTATACTTTGGATGGATTGTATGGTGTATGAATAAAACTTTTTATAGAAAATATCAGGATGATATATGGGAATCCTGAATTTATGCATGATTGTTCTATAAACCCACAACTTTTCTAATAAAAAACTTTAGTTACAAAAATTTAAAAGTAAAAAAAGAATATCAATTGGCCAAAGATAGATGGGTCTATTTCTGGACTTCAATTTTATTTAGTTTATCTGCATGTCTGTCTTTATGCCAGTAACACACTGTTTTGGTTCCTGTTACTTTGTAATAAAATTTGAAATTTGGGGGGAAAATAAAAGCAGATATTTACAATATGTTCCAAAAGTTGAGTTTTTCCAACATTTATACACACGCTTAGAAGAGAGAATTCAGTTGGCTAGCCGTGCAGGGTGAGTAAACAATTCTTCTGGAAAAAAAAATCTGTCCTCTTGGGAGCAGCAGATGTCTCTGGCCATCAGAATTCCATTTAGTTAAGTGTTGATTCCAGTTCACAAAACGGTGTCCCAGTGACCTGGAAAAGTTAAGCATGACCCAAAGTGCCTGACTGGCCAATGGGGAGACATTTCCTCAAAGTAGAGTATCTAGATCAGCCCAGAGGAAGATAAAAAAAAGTAGAAGGAAGAGAAGAAGAAGGAGAACAAAGCAGGAGGAGGAAAAATTACGCTCAGACCATATGACAGCTCTGGAATAAATGAGGAAAAAGAGGGAATCGGTAGATGACCTTAATTGTCCCCACATCAGCTGTCGTTGGTGATAAATGAAGAGAATGGCCTTTTGTTAACAAACAAGGTGGGTGTTGTTTTCATGCTGTTTAATGAACACTCATTACCATCTGGTAGTTCGAAATGTGTGTTCTGACTGGTTGATCGCAAAAAAATCATGTCGACGTCTCATAGCTTAAGGATCGTCTAGCTTTGTAGTTTCACAATTTATTACCGTTAAAAACAAACACAGTTTTCCATACAGCTAAGTGTTGTGTTAATCTTTTCGAAACTTTTCTAGGATTTCTAAGACCCCTCCCTAGAGTAACTCAAGTGTTGACACCATTTTCTTTTTTGAGGTAGGACGTTTCCTCTGCCCTCAGATTAGCAAGAGTGTTGGGTTGCTTATTTTCCTTGTTTTTTCTCTATTTTTCTCTTTAGCGACCTGATGGAGTAGGTCTTTTAGGTTTAGGAAGAATAACCTGATCACTCTTCTTTCCACCCCTTGTCCGTGAAAGCCCTTTCATCACATTTGTGGGTTGGTAAACAACAAGCCAACTACACAACACCAGGGAGCAGGCAGTGTGAATGCCACCTCGCACTGAAATGGGAGAATAATTTGAGGAGCATAATTATCCAGGGTGGCAGTTTGATGAGGGATGGAGGATGACACTCCTAAGCTTGAGTAGTGTCCTGGAATCTGAGTGGCCGTAAATGGTCCACATTTCAAGGACCTGCCTCACCCCAAAGTGCTGGTGCCCCATCACAACAAGGCCCAACTGGGGACCTGCTGCTCTGACCCAGAGGGCAGACAGCCAGGTGCTGAGTCACCAGTACTGCCCAAAGCTCTGAGCCAAGACCTGCAGGGCAACTCCACCCTGTTTTTTCTTTGCCACTGCGACCAAAACACCTTTCTGGGCAGAGTGGCTAGAACCAGCTGATGTTTCAACATGAACTTTTAATGTTAATACAATGAGCATCAAGCTTTTACACTCATTGATTTGTAGAAATGGTCTCAGAGTTCATCTTGTTGAACTGCTTCATTTTGCAGATGTGGAAACAGACCTAGAGAGGTTACATGTCTTGCCAGTGTCACCCAGCTGGCCAAACTAGGAACAAGCCCGGGTCTCTGGATCACCTGTTCCCCCAACCTGCTCCCCAGGATGGTGTTCTTTACATTTCATGGTGCTGGCATCCCCCCACCCCATTATTACTCTTGTTCTGGGAATGCATTCTTTCAAAATGAAATAATGACTTTACATGGTTTATGTGTCCTTATGAAATGATTGCTTGGGTCAAAGTTAAAACCTAGGTTATCTCAGCATACACTGTTGTGTATAATGTTGACAACAATAACTTGAAGAATTTTTTGTTTGTTTATGTATGGTCTTATTCAGAAAGTCATGTTTCTGAAGATCTACATAGAAATGATATTTAGTCCTATTGCAAGGAACTAGTCACCTAATCCTGAACTGTCATCAATTTGTAACAACTTAAAATCTCAATGCAGGACATAGCCAGATTTAACAATGTTGTTGTTGACATTCTATTCTAGCATTGCCCCAGGGTAGCTAGTATAAATATCACAAGAGGAACATGGAATTCTCTATCCAAACCCAAATATAGTCAGAATGTACACTGTTCTTAAATATTGTTTTTGAGCCAAAGGTGAATTAATTATATGCAAGGGTTACCCCAAACACTTGTAAAATGAAAGGCCACAAAATAAAAGTCAGTATTAGCATTTATAGTTCAGTTTGATTCCTCTTAGCAGATATTGATAGAAATGATTTATTTAAAAGAGGTCAATGGCGTTATTCCAATTGTACATAGTTTTCTCCCTCCTGAGAGGAGTAACTTTGAGAGCGGTGTCCTGGTCTGATTCATAATTGACCCTCGCCTTGGGCCTAGCCCGGTAAAAGTTCAGTGAATGAAAATGAGTGAATGAGTGAGTAAACATGCTGGCTTTTTTCTTTCATTATTAGAATGAAAACCCAACTTTAGATGAAAAAATAAAAGCATCTCAAGATCCATGTATTGAACTAACCTACCTGAAGGAATGATTTAAAAATAAGAGGGACAGTGGGGAGGATTTTCTAAGCATTTTTTTCTTGGAGGAAAATGGGTGAAAAGAACACAAGATTATGTGCAATCCACTTAGCAAATCCTCAACTCTCTTAACTCTACAGCTAGTACATAATAAAGTGTAGGTTCCAGTATATGTTAAAAACTATATCTGTTTTTAAAGATCTGTGCATTTTGTGGCCTAAAGCTGCTATGGTGAAGTGGAGGGGGCAGTGGCCATGGAATGGGACAAGGTGGTGTGACATTTAGCAAGCGACTTAATGTGGAATACTTCCCATGTGCACTGGGCTAAGGTTTTTTGCCCCGCATGCTGTCATTTATTTAACTTCTCTCAGTCTCTGTTTCCTTGTATGTAAAATGGGGATAACAAAACCTAACTCACAGGCTATTTGTGAAGATAAAATGAGATAGTGACTGTGACAGAGCATAGTAACTTATAGAGTATAAATCAAATGTGAGGTATTATTTTCATAATTATTGATGTATTATAGCAGCACCAAAATTAGTATTTAAGGTACATTTTTACTTTCTGTTTCTTCTGTTGGAACAATGCCATTTAAAATGAATACTGTAGAGAAAAAATAGACATGACTCATGAATCATATGCTCTTTGGAACCTTAATCTCTTGCTCTCTTTATTTATCTTTTGAAGGAAATGAACCAAAGAAGGAAAAAAGTCAAGGCAAGAATGAGAGACGACAAAAAGTGACTCTAAGAAATGCCCCGCTAATTTCTAGAAAGCTTCTTATCTGCAAATGGTATGGTCAAATTGTTCAGTGTGTTTTTAAGAGTCTTTAAGACTACTGAGTTGTGATTTGTAACCTATTTCTGAATTTTATTTTCCTTACATTTCTATTCTCTTAGGAGTCTCCGAGTGAGAAGTACGTCGTAAACGCTTGGAAGCTTTGTTCTGGACAAGAGAAAAACAAGCCGACCTCATTCTGGGCCTTGAAGCTTGACAGTGTCATTTATGGAGTGACAGAGTCACACTGTAAATGACCAGAGACATTCCAGAGTTCATGACTGTTGTGTAACAACAACACTTCAAGGGTGGCTGCAGGCACGAGGCCGACCCGCCCGAGTGTGTGGTGGATGTGGAGGAGCCACTCCGCCCTGGAACGTGGCTTTGCTCAGAGGCGCCAGGGCCTTCCTCGCCATCCCCACCAACCCAGCGCCTCGCCAGGGGCGGGACTGGACAGACCGGAGGGACGACTCTATTTTCAGGGAATGACAAATTGATTGTGCTGATTGGGTGAGAGTACCTGCTTACCTGTCCTGCTCTGCTTCCAATTACAACCTGCAGGGAGGATTTGTTTAGGAGTGACTTGTATGAGGAAGTGTGGCCGAAGCACGAGAACCCAAACCACCCGGTACCGAAGAGGACGTCAGCCAAGGCTCACGTGGAAAATTCGAGGCAAGGGGCCTTCCCCTCCCCACACTCCGACAGCCGCCAGGTTGCTGGGGAGGACATTCCATTCCACTGACAGAGAGAAGGAGACAAGATGGCAGCTCTAAATTACATGTGCAACAGCCCAGGAGGCTTGTAAACACTTAAGGAGTTGATTGCTATTTTCATTCCTGACTCATTCCATGGTGCAAATAACAACTCCATAAACTTGCCGAAGCCCAGCCGGAGTTATTGGGGACATGCATTTGTGAACGTGATCCACAGCGAGGAATGAATATTCATGGCAGAGTGAATTTGAACTGCTCCCCAAACTGGTCAGCTCGTGAGTGAACCCAGATCAGGTCTTAGCATGGAAGTCAAGTTTAGAGACTTCAGTGAAGAAAAGCATTCATGATTAGTAGCATGATCAAGAAGTGTCAGTACAGAATCTGCCCTAAAAAGGCTCAACCCAGATATACAGCCATGCACCAAAGCCTCGTTTTTCCTTCCAATCCCCGTTGGGTACAAATGCTAAGCAGACAGGTATAAGGCATTCTCAGGCTACGCCAGAGGTCATCGTGGCCCTCTTTGGGCCTCCTGGAAACATGGAGCTTCCTGAAGTGGATGTTCTTTCCTTTGTTTAATGATCTCTTCCCCTAGCACCCCAAGATGACCTGGGGCACAGTAGACTGCCAGAAAGATATGCTTTGCTGCTGTAAGGATTGGAGAGCCCAGCTGGGATGGGTTCGCCGTCTAAGCCAGAGAGGTAAGCTCAGGGATATCTCCCCTCCCTTCTCCCCACCACCACCCCCTGGGCCCCCCACACCTACTGCCTCCACTTGCACCATTGAAAGGGACTTTCCCTCTCTAACCACCAGGGTCTCCAGTGGTGAGCAAAGATGATGACAAAAGGCATGATGTGGTTTCTGCTCAGTTAGAAGCACAGGAAAAACTTTCAAACAGCCCTTAGAAGGGAGAAAAACCCAGCACGGAAGGAAGTGTGCACACCTTCAGTGCAGACTTTACCCTGTGTGTGTGTGTGTGTGCGCGCGCACGCGCGCGTTTTTTTTTTTTTGTCTTTCAAAAATATATGCCTCTTCATCTGGAGAAGCCCAGGAGCGCAATGGCCTTCAGCAAAGCCCAGAGAGAGAAGGAAGGCAAGATGGGGTTGAGAGTCTCTACCAGCAAGCATTCATTTCCATTCTGTCACTTTTAGTTTCTCATTTCTGTGATTTGAACAAGATTCAAACCTGAATTGAAGGAAGCCTCTCTCATTTCTAAGTTATATAGCTGGCTTTAGAAGCTTCTTTCTTTCCTTTCCTCCTTCCTTCCTCCCTTCCTTCCTTCCTCTCTTCCTTCCTTCCTTCCTCCCTTCCTTCCCTCCTTCCTGTCTCTCTCATTTTTTTCCACCAATCCTCTTAAGAGCATCTTTCTTCAGGCTATAGATAAGTAATAACATATTAAGTTATTACGTTAAGGTTGGAGAGAGGATTGAAACAGCTGTAACCTATCTAAGATGGACTGAATGGTTTGCTTTGGATAATGTAATTTTCAGTCTGTAACCCACATGTAGGTCAAAACTAGAAAAGACAAAAACTACCGATTTGAAGCAATACAACTATAAATCCTCTAGGGTTTCTGTTGGTTGCAAAAGCTGTATAACAGGTGGGCATACTGAAAGTCTTCAGATAATTCTTAGCGGAATACTGCCTGATGGGATTATATTGCCTAGGGGGAAGGAAAATCTAGAACAGACTGCCCTTTCTCAACTTTCATCTCTACCTCCAGGTACATTGATAAACTGTATATGGGCAATATTTAAAACAGAAAGCATACCTCCTCAAATGCAGAAGCAAGTTTTTTTTCTTTTTTATGTGCACTTGAAGCAGAAAGTATGTCCATTTATACATTTCTTCTTTGTAGAAAACACACACCTATCATGGTCATGATAAAACCAGTTTATCTGAAATAGCATCTGAATTTTTGCAATTGCCCAGTGTCTTCTCTCTGAGGATCACTGGCACCTTTAGCTGCAGTTATCAGGTCTCTGAAGCTGCTCTGACGAGGCGGGGTTAGCGCTGTGCCTCAGTTTCCGGTGCGGTCCACTGCTGACCAAGACTGACGCAGAATCACTGAAGCTGAACGAGCGCCTTTCTGCTAAAACGCACGGAGATGCCACCTCAATCTGGCACTTCGTGGGGGAACTGGCCACCCCCAGAGCGGTGGAACCCTTTCAATAAAGGGGCAGCTGGAGTGAGCTCAGTTCAGAGACATGAACGGCTGTGTGGGTGGAGGTAGAAGTAGGATGGATTCAAAATAACCATGGGCCGCAGCAGGCCAGGGTTCTCCAAGACTCCCCATCTCCTCCCCCCTTTACTGGAATGTCTGCAGAACTAGTTAAGAGTCAGGCTTCTGACAAGACAAAAGGCAGTAATTTAAGGCCATAAAACTCGGCTGTTTGGAAATGAACTTCAAGAGTAGAGTAAGTATATTTAAACTTAAGGATAAAAGGAGAAAGGGAATTTTGTGGCTTTAAATGAACTTGACTCCAGGGCCAGTGATTAAGAAGTAAGAAGTTAAACAAAACAAAACAAACACTAAACAAAAGCTCAATCACCATTTAGAAACTTCTGTCAGTAATCCGTGAGAAATCTTTACAAATTGTTTCTGGGAAATGGAGCCGTGGTCTGAATATCTCAGTCAACTAAAGCTTGTTATGACATATCAAGCTATAGCAAAGTTCTAGAGCAGTGACAGTAGTCTGAATAGGGCAATTCAAATGTAGTAATTCTCCTTCCATCATTTAGTTATCCAGAGTTAGTCCAAAACATCATCTGTACCATTCAAATATCCTTGTCTCCAACTGTGAAGGTGAATCCAATTTTTCCCTTAAAATTAGTGTGATGTGGTAAAATAAATAAATAAATAACACAATCTAACTAAAAATAAAAAAGTAAAATAAAAATAAAATAGAAAGTAAAGTAAAATAAAATAAAATTTTTGATTTTGAACCAGGAAAAAAAAAAAGAAAACAAAACTCTGCTGTTTGGGCAGGCTGGCCTTAAGTACCAGCCTGCCAGTGACACCCTTGGGCCCTGCCCATCTTGGCAATGGGAAGGAGCATTGTTAATCAGCTCGTGTAGGAAGCCCCGAGTCAAGAAGTTCGGCTTTGGTTTCCAGTTCCACCATGGACTTGTTAGGTGGCTTGGGCATCTCCCTTGACCTTCCATGACTTGATTTTCCCATTTTGATGGGATTGAGATAAAGTTCAACCCTTTCTACCTCCTTCATGCAGAAACTCGAGGAGGAAAGCCTTCAACTTTCCCACCTGCACAAGGCCATACACCTCTTGCAGTAACAGCAAGAGCACATACCAAGATCTCTGTGGGGCTTGGAGGAAAACCTTGGCCCCATTGGCCAGATGTACAGAACTACATGTACAGATGTACAGAACTAATGACCCTGGTTATTAAGAATGAAACAGAGTTATTAAAACTGGACCTCATTCTTTGATTGTGCAGCCAACTGTGTGCATGGGTTATCTGCTCCGTGGGCCACCTGCATCAAGTGTTGCCCTGGGCCGGTGTCCCCAGCCCCTAGTACAGTGGAGGGCTGCCTGCCCCCCAGACTCTGCTGCAGAGATGAGGGTGTACTCGGGGAGGGCCAATGCTTACCAACAGAGTGCACAGAAAGCACTCCAAAGCCAATAATTTTGGAATTTGTGACCACCCAATTCCCAACTCCTTTCTATTAAAGCAGATAGTCAAAAGTAACTGAGTGTAGGCAGGTCAGTAAGTGGGAACAAGCCTGCAGCTTTGGAAATGGTTCGCACCACTTGGTAGAAGCCACTCCTGTGAAGGTTCTCCCATCCCCTGGTGGATGCCTGAGCGCTTTCATCCCTTCATGACTCTTCCTAGAGCCTCGGAGGGCAGAGGCACCCTGGGGAACCAGGCGGCTTCCCAGTGCTCCTTGCACTTCCTCAATCATAGGCAAAGGGGTGTGGGGACCACTACGACGATTGGCGATCCATTTGCTAGGCCTGAGGCAGGAGTTCTGCTTGAGAAAGGGATTTTGTCAGCTCTTAGCATGGAAGACACTAGTCAGAGGGCCACCGTGCTCCCGTGGGCACACACTACCAGGGGATGACAAGGAACATCATGTACGGAATCAGAGCGATTCCCACATGCTAGACCCCATCTTCTCATTTTCAGAAGAAGGCAGAGGCAAGCCATGGCTTCAGCCCTCACTCACTTCCAGACTTCTCCTTCTCGCAGGCTCGCTCACCTGTCCCTCTCCCTCACTCCTTGGTCTGCCTGTGTCTTTTTTGTCCCTGGGAGGACGTCACCTGCCTTGCAGTGTCAGTGGGCCGAAGAGATGACCAGGCCATGCTTTTTGTGTTCCAGGCGGTAAAATGGTCCACATGCGCCTGAGATCGAGGGTGATCACAGTGAAACTGAACACTCAAGTAGAGAATGGTGTCCGCCCACAGGAACTGCCGTGCACCAACTGCTGCAATGTAGGTTAAGCGCCGAGTTGCTGCTGGGGTCAGGCTCCGGCTTCCACGAGCTCGTGACTCAGTAATAACTGGAAGCACGATTGCTTTTTCACTCACTATTTTTTAACGGTTTATTCATAAAGCAATTTTTCACTTTTCACTTATTTTCAACCCCTTTCACATCTATCTACTCACAGTTTCTATCTTGGCTTAACCTTTCCCTCTCTCCTCCTCCTCCCTCTTTCTGGTTAATTTTTCTTTATTCTCTTTTTAAAACCTTGAACCGTTAAAACAGCATCGAGGTTTTGATTGCTTTACTAACTGAAATGTGTCCTTTCAACGTCTCCTTTGGTTCTTAGTTATTAACTCATTCTCTTCTTTAGCCACCAGTATTTTTGTTCCTCTTTCCTTTCTGTGGCAACAAACTTAAACCATCTTACAAGTATGCCTTTGCTTTAAAAGAAAAACAAAAGTCAAAAAGCCCAAAACCCATTAAACCAAACATCCCAGAATTTGTGGTACTTCAGCAGAAGTTTAATTTAAGCACAACCGATTATTTCCATTAAAATAATCCTGATTCCTTTCAGGTGAGCATATGAATTCCTGGAGAAAGTTCACAGTTCTCACAAATTATCAGGACCTCTGCAAACCCACCCTCTTTTGCCTAAAGAAGCCACAATACTGGTTTCCATACAGGCCTGTCCCTCAGTTCCATTTTCTCTGACATCTGCTCTCTAAAGTACAAATATCTGCCTATAACAACAACCAGAGTTCCAAGGAAAACAGCCCAGAAGGAAATAAGAGAAAACAAGAGAATCTGAGCATATTAAGAGATATAAGGCTCCCCAAAGAGCATATTAAGAGGTGTAAGACTTCCGAAAGAGCTGGAAGACAAACCAGGAATGATGCCATCGTTTTATGGATCAGGAAACTGAGGCCCAGGGAGGTTTCAGGACTTTCTCGAGAGCAAACAGTTGACTATGCACTGAACCAGGACCAGAGCTGAGTTCCAACTCTTGGTTCACGGCTCTTTCCAAGAAAGCCGGTGCCCACGATTTCAGTTCACATCTGGGGTTTATTTTTAACCTTGGGCCCTGAGAGCCATGCAAGAAGGAGTTGAAATCATTAATGCTTCTCAGTTAGTTGTTCTCACATGGAATCACTGTCAGGTTACTTGTCCTAAAATCAGGAAAGCAAGGAAGGGCTGGTTACATGGAAGGGGATGAGGATGCATCTTGCTTCCTTTGCCTGTGTGGACGAGGAGCACTGTGCTGGTGGAAGAAGGTGGGGATGGGCTCTTCTTTTCCCAGGTAATCACTGCACTGAAAGGCTACCAGCCTGTGAGTGGCTTTGCAGAGGGCCAGGTGCAATGCTTGGTGAGAGTCTTGCCATGTCTCATTTTCCATCCCCTTTCAGAATTCCTGGGAACCCAAACATGGGTTATCTTTTCAAACATTTTGTGAACTGTGCAGCACAATTCATTTTATGGTACTATGGATACTGCCTCAGAATTAGGCTCTGCACATCTGTCTTCCATGTAAATATAAATACAAATACATATATGTATATGTATAGCATCCCCTGGGAGGGAAGATAAAGGAAACTTAAATTTTCTTGTCAAAGCCTTTCATCTGTCTTGTTCCCAGGTGTATTATCATTTTCAAGGTTAATAGAAATCTTTGAATTAAAGACCCAGGAAAGGCTTGCCATAGCATCTTGTTCATGATCGTCTCTAAGCCCTACAAAGGAGACTCTCCTCCCTCCCATGGAAAGGAGTCCAATGTATTACAAATGCTGAAGGAGGGCATTAGTCTTTTGTTTAAGACAAAGCCCCTTGTGCTATATGCAATTTCATTTCCTTTGTTCTGGCCCTCACTGATAGTGGAGAACTGCTGGTTACCATGATCTAAGGTGAGTCCTTTAGATACCTTAAGATGGGGGGTATTGCCACAATTCCTTAACCCGCTTTTGTTAAAAACGCTGAAGAATTTATCAAAATTGCCCATTGGCATTTATCTGTCACTTCCTCTTTCTTTTTTGATGGGTAGAGGGGAAAAGTACAATATGACTTACATTCACACTTATGCAAAATAAAAGCGTTTATCTTAAATTCAAAGAGAAGGAAATTTGTATGTCATCAACTCTGGTTTATTACTTGCCAAACCTGGAAGGAAGAACAAACTAGGAGAGGGTTCCTTAGTTTATCTGTGAAATTGGGCAGTGGACAGTATTTGCATAAATCAGATTAAAAATAACTCGTTGGAATCTTACTGAATTTTTGCCTGAATTGCATGATTAAGGCTCTATTGAGATTAAAATCACTTCTCACTTATGTAGGGAGCAGTTGTCAGTAGAACTTGGAGTAAAGAGACTTGAGAGCTCTGAGGATTTGAAGTTTGAAAAGGGATGAGAAGGAAGGCTTCTTGCAGCTTCTTGCAGTTGCTCTGTGCTCAGAAATGGACTCCTAATGAGGTAGCTAATGCTCAGTGACCTGATTTCTGGTCAGAAGCTGATGATGAAATGGACATACTATGGACAAAGAACTCTATGGTATCTTAAAGGAAACAGAAGTGTCTTCTGGATTGGTTGAAGTATGTCTACATACTTATTCTCTCCTATTCGTTAATCCTTTTAGCTAGTGCCCTCTCTAGTACAGACCAGGTTATCCTAGAGGCCTGGTTTTACATTAGAAACTCTTCACCAAGTGCCTTTAATTAATTTTATTCCTCCATTCTGGCCTTTCCCCATTATCTCCTTTTAAAGATGATATTGGAAGTCATCGCACATGAAAGAATAAGCTCACTTATACCACCTTATGGGACTTAAATTGATTTCATTCCCCCAAGGAAAAAAATATCTGGAAATTGGCCCATATACTCCTACGGAAACTGTAGACTCTGTTTATTACCCTACAGTGGGGAACTGAATGCGTAATTTCTGCACAGATCTTTTATTTTGTTGAGGAAAGACTCAGAAAAAGGTGACTTCTTTGGTCTTGCCTTGCCTGACAAACAACTGCACAGAGCCTCGACCCAACAGTGTGGACTTTTACCTGGTGGACTTGGAATCATGGTGGACAATACCTTTTCATGTAATGTTCCATTAACAGCCAAGTCCACAAGTGTTTCCAAGATACGTAACTCTCAAGGAATAAAAGATATGCTTTTCTAAGTAAAGAACTATGATTTAAGGTAGTAAGTTTTACACTGTGGATCTTGTTGGGCTTTGTTTTGAAAAATTATTATTACAATGGTTCTGTAGAATTTAGGAGTGCAACCAGCCCCATTTGACACTTTTTACGACAAAAAGATTCTGGTGTGCTTAACTCCTCGCTAGTCACATATTGGCATCATTTCAAATTCTTGACACAGTGAATTTAAAGAAACATTAAAAAGGAAAAAAAAAAAAAATCAAGTGGCGTTGAGTGTCCAGGAAGAAAGAGCATTAGTTTCTTAATAAGAAGGTAGGATGGAACCATGAACTTGGCAATGGATGAAAAACAGCAAGCATGGAAACCATTAGCAAAGGGATTTTAGATCTCATTTTCATTGAGAGCGCTATCACTTTACTAGAAGCCTTTCCTATTCACATCTACCAAACGAGGCTCAAATTTGTGTCTTTCCTCGAAACAGATGTTGGTTTCTGGAGCATCAACGGCCAAGGAAGTGGGCTCGGACTCATTCTCACCAGGTGACCCTTTGGGCCACACAGTCAAGTTCTGGTAAAAGAGCACCTTTCTGGAAATCCATTTTAGATGCAGAAGTGGTAAATCTACTTCACGAGTTGAGAAGTAAAGGAAAAAACTTCCCAGGACATAGGGCAGGAAGACTTCAGAAGCCTAAAAGCCCTTATTCCTTGTGGCATGCTTGCTGTTAACTACTGAAGATTTATTCCTTGCCCCAGCTTCCAGGGCTTCCTTAGGGCCTCGTGAAACGGCTGCGTCTCCGCGCGCGCGCACACACACACACACACACACACTGACCCAGGCCTAGGATGGCATTTCTGGAAATGCTCCAACTCATCCTTACCTCCCCACCACTCCACACGGGCCACCAAGTAAAACAAAACAAAAAAGTCCAACAAAAGCACACAAATCTTCCCCCACCTACTGGCTAATGCTTGAAATCTCTTTCTTAGAGGACACTCTTACAGCTCATAATTAAAGAAAACATCTTAAACAGGTGACAAGAGAGAGACAGCAGATCAACACTGCCAGGTCACTCGCACGTGTAAACCCTGACAGAGCTTGGGGGAGGGCCTCATCACGGAGCTGCTTGAAACAGAAAGAAGGCAGAGACAAATCCTGTCAAGTTCAAAATTTGGTCTAGTGCCACCCTTAGAGTTTGGATAAGATGTAACTCACTGGCCCCTCACTCAAGACACTAGACAAGCATTGGTAAAGCATGAACATTTATATTTAATTTACACTTCGACAATTTGCACATAAATAACAATGTAAACCAGTACGTAAACATAAGATAGTTTGTTGTTCTAGCAAAGTAAAAAGCCAGTAACTTTGGTCAGTTTTAACTTTGAATAGAGGAAAAAGTAAAACCACTATTGATTGTGGGCTCAACATTAACATGTAAGAGGCCTATTGGGGAAAGTCACTTGGAAAGAGAAGGAAGAAGTCTCCAGCCACCTGCAAAGCAATGATTTGTAAAAATTCTCAAATACAAGAAAGCACACAAGGGAAAAAAAGAGAATGCATGAACGGTGGTGAAGAGAAAGTGGTGTCCATGTCCGAGTAGTGAGGGCTTCGTATTACCTACAATTAAGAGCTGTTTGTCAAACACCGATACATTAAAAATTCCTGTCTTGCTATTTATAAGTACAGATCAGTAAGGCTATTACGTTTCCCTGGCTTATCCTAAACCTGTTCTATTTTGCAGGGTTGACATTAGTTGCCATGAAAAAATTGCTGAATATATAAAATGGACTGATTAGTAAGAGAGCAGTATTTAGGAGGGAGAGAGAGGAAGAGAGAAAAATTATGGCTGATAAAGGGACTGAATAATGGGATTTTTATTTCTTTGACTTGGGTGTGACCACATAATCACAAGGTGGCAAAACAAAACTAAGCTGGTCTTTGATTAAAAGTTAAGAAAATCCAACCAAGGAAAAAACTAAAGCTATCTATCTCTGATTGTCCCGAATGGTACAAAAGGATTGGTTGCTCTCTTTCTCCCTAGTTGTCACCCAGTTCCACCTTTGCACCATAGTTCCAGGCTCTCTGGCAATAGCAAGGAGGTGCCCGAGCACAAAAATTAGATTTTGAGGTTATTGAGTGTTAAGCAGAGTCTCAGCAAAGGTTTGATTTTTTGTTTTTGCCCTTAGGAAAAGTAGGTTCTTTTACATGGCTTGGCTCACAATTTAAGTGGTTATAAATATATTATATATATATATATATATACACATGGTATAGTGGTATAAATAGATTTATAAATATACATCATTCATTGCTACACCTTGAATGCCAACATGTCATCTTTGGACTTAACAGAATAAAAGATAAAATGACACACAGTCTGTCTTTTTGGAGCACACTTGGTTTCTTCTCTAGGGTAGCAAATCATTAGATAAAACATCATTTCCTGCACTACCGGACACACTCAATGAGGTAATTGTTGTTGAACAACTTTGCAATGCCCTTTCATCTTCAATTAAGTTAACCATAAAATGTAAAAACACAAATACTGAGGAAAAGCTGAGTTTTATACAGGAAAAAAAATAAAATTGATGTGTTGGGGATAGGAATGTTCATTACCCGCTTTTACCTAAGATTATGAGAATACCCGTTTTTCTGTTTTTGCTTTTCGGTGTGGCCTGAGCCTATCTACCTCAAACTCCTTCCTGGTAGAGCACCATATTTGTGCAATTTTGACATAAAAAAACAGAACCAAAAACAAACACAACACCCAGACTCAAGGCCCCAAACCTCACAGATACAAAAACCACCTGTGCTTTGGGAAAATTTCGCAGTGGTTTTAAACATAGCATTTTGTCTTTTTCACATTTTCAGATAATACGTTGGGATGCAACAATCACGTGGCTACTGTGAATGGTCACATGACTTTGGGGAGTGGGAGGGGGGAGGGAGGGGCTCTGCGTTTTGGAGAGGGAGACAGGCTGCAGAGCCTTCCTGTTACCTTCCTGGGTAAAATTGTGTCTAGGAAAAAAAAAAAAATCTGAACTACCTACGGAAACGTACACTACTCTTTTTCTTGTTTCTTCTACACAAGTTATTATTGGTAATTCTGCACACATACCTCCAAATTATATAATGCCATCCAAACGATATGATCTTTTGAGTTAACAGATCAACTGTGTTAACTCTGGCAATACCAAAACCTCATTTCCAAACCATTATTACAGAGGGAAGTCGATGAAAGTAATATATTTGTTTGCTAAATCTTAGGTACTTAAACAGAGGTGCACAAATTATCTACAAAGAATGGTCACAAGACAAAAATATAACATTTATACTCAAATTACAAGGAATTTTTCCAGTCATTGTAAACTTTTTTAATTATTGCTTTTTGAATGATAAATTGCATAATAAATTATGAAGTATTATCATTGAAAAAATAATTATGGTTAGGCAATAGTCTTAGTAATGGGAAGGCTATGCAAACATATCCACACAAATTCTCAAAATGCTCAGGTTCAAATATATAGATGTGTGTGTAAATAAGTATATATATATATATATATATATATATATAATATGTATATATATATTGTCTTTGCTTCGTTTATGCCCTGAGATTTCAGTAACTTTGGAGTTCCTTCTTTATTCCAGAGAGGTGAGGGGAAACTGTCTGTGGTCAGGAGAGCCATGCAGAAGTGGAAGTATGTACAAGGAATTTGCTACAGGCACCCTGACTACACCAGGTCATAAATTAACAAAACAAAACAAAATGCAACGCTTCTCATTTTCTGAAAAATCCTAAGGATCCATCGGTTCAGCTGTTTCCTGTTTGACCTTTACAGGTACCAGAGGTAGTGGGAGAGTGTGAGGCAGCTTCAGGAGGGACGGCTCTGATGACTCATAAAGGCTACACCCTGAGGAGAGGAGTCCATTCCCCGTGTTTCTTTGCAAAGAAACCTTCAGCCCAGTTTCTTCTTTTTCCTTTCTGACCATGGCCAGAATTTCCTTCTCCACCACAGAGGTCACATCGATGTTGTCCCCCATGTCCTCGAGCCGGTCGGCATTGTCACTGATGTCAAACTTCTCTATTTCCTCGTTGATTCGGGTCAGGTCGTCCAAGGGCAGCCCGGCAGCGGGGGCCATGGGGCAGTTTCCCTTCAGGTGGACCCTGAGGCTGCAGAGGTGGATGTAGCTTTTGTGGCACTGGGCACACTTGTGGGGCCGCTCCCGGGTGTGTAGGCGCTTGTGGAGTTTCAGGTGCACGAACTGGGTGAACTTGGCAGGGCACACCTTGCACTGGTAAGGTTTCTCTCCGGAGTGGAGCCGTAGGTGGGTCTTAAGGTTGCTGGTGCTGCTAAATCGCTTGTGGCAAACCTGTGGTGTGGGGAAGAGGGAAGAGAAGGGAGACAGGAGGAACAGAAGATTAAAAGTGGCCAACGGGAGGGGTAAGCTGGTAAACAGCCAGCAACCTGGGAGGCGAGAGGCCTCCCTGTGACACCGATGGCGTGGCACTAGGCAAACAAGGTGATGTGGGCACGCTGCACATGACGTGCTGTTTACTTCCCCTGCCATTTTCCCACCCACTGGAAGCGGGCTGTGTCATCCTCTCAGCTTGTCAGCAGCTACAGAGCACTGGGAGGTCCCCAGTACTGATGGCCTGGGGCAAAGCAGAATTCCCTGAGTTGGTTTCAACTATGGGCTCTAGGAAATGGGAGAGCAACTCCACAGACATTTTCCACAGAGGTCAAATGCGTTACCCAGAAAATACTGCCCACCTGGCATTCATGTGGCTTTTCTCCTGTGTGTACCAGGTAGTGTTTCTGCAGGTGGGCGAGCTGAGTGAAGCCCTTGTTGCAAGTCTGGCATTTGAAAGGCCGTTCTCCACTGTGCACTCGGAGGTGGACCTGAGAAGAAGCCACATGGGTTAGCTCTGCTCTCCAATCAGCTCCAAGACCTACTGCCACCCCTCCCAGACTCGGGCATCTATGACACAAACCATCTTAAGAAAAGCATCAAGACAAAGTCTTAACCAGAACAAATAAAGCCCCAATGTTTTCAGAATGTTTTGTTTGGTTTGAGCAAAAGGAACTAAAAACCATAGGCTAGCAGGGACTTTAAACTGAACTCCTGGCCCAAACGTTACAGCTTTGTTCAGAAGAAACTCAGGAGAAAGGCAGAGCTCATCCAAAGCCACACAGTTACAAGTGCAAAGGCAGAACAGAGCCCACCCGGACTCTTCTCATTGCAGGTCTCACACTGCCTTGGCAGTTTATAGCCCGTGGAGAGTGAGCGGAACACAAGCATGAGGTGCACCCACACACACAGCTCCCAGCAGGCAAGCAGAACTGCTAGGGCTCGAGGCCTACCTTCAGATTTGAGAGCTGGCCGAAAGTCTTGGCGCAAACGTTGCACTCATACTTAATCTTGCCGTTCTGCTTCTTCAGTGGGTAGGGAAGCGTCTTGTAGCCAGTCATGTTTCTTTTGTTTTTAATGAGATTCATGGCTTCGTCGCTGCTGGGGGCTGCCATCGCTGCTGAGGTAGCTTTGGGCTGCACCACGTGCTCCGACATGGCAGCCGTGCCCGCCGTGGGAGACCCGCTCGTGGGGCTGCAAGCCTTGTCCTTCATGGTGGCAGCGGCCCCGGGGAGGGAGAAGGCACTGTGGGGTGTCGGGACAAGCACTTCTCGGGGATGTTCAGGCTGAAGGAGCCTCCGGGCTCCGTCGGAGGGCAGCGAACTCGGCAGAGAGGCTGGGTTGAGCACAGGGTGAGGCAGGTTGCCCCCACCGAGGAGGTTGCTGTAGACAGGGTACAACCTCGGGAAGAGGCTGAAGTTGTTGATGCTGTTTATGTTGCCCACAGCGCTCAGGCTATTACAATTCATGCCATACTGGGGTAAAAGAAACCTGGGGTAGTGAGCACTGTATGAGGGGATGAGAGCTGGTGGGAGGTGGGGAGCAGGCGCGTATCCGGGGTAAGAGCCCAAGCCTTCAGGGCCGTAGGGCGAGGTCAGGTAAGTGTATGAGTCCCGATGTTCGTGGGGGATGGGAGCCAGCGGTGACACCGTGTTCCCTGGGCTGCTGTGGGGACTGCAGCTTTTTAGGCTTTGGTCAGGGCTGCTTCTGGATGAGGGACTTGGAGTTGCAGAGGACGGGATGGGGGAGTGGGTAATGTAAGTCGGTCTCTCCATCCCATAAGCCAGGGAAGCTTTCAAAAAGTCTTCTGGCAGAGGGGCCCGGATGGGGTACACCACCCGAGGGTAGAAGGGCATTTCGGGGCTCCCACTTTTTCTGAAGTCATCCATGTCCTTTTCTGAAGTGAGGGGTGAAATGTTGGAGCGGTAGACGTCCCTTCCTTTGGAGGGGTTGGAGTCCAATTTTAGGATTTCTTTCACGCTGTATTCTCTCTTTGGGACATTCTTTGGGCAAAGTTCATTTTTCTCAGTGCTCTGCTGCTTTGGATTGCTGCTCTGCGTTGGTGCTAAAATGAAGAAAGGGCGATTATTCAGAGCGATAGAGAGAAGTGAAGTGAAATTGCCAAAGTTGCTCTCTCTTTTTGAGAAAACCTGAGCACCAGCTGGCTACGCAAGTTAGAGACACCTGGCTTGACGCCCTCTCCTTCTAAAGGTCTCTGGGCCACTCTCCATTTCCTCCTCAGCAAAGTGGGGACAGTGGCAACATCTATCGAGTGAACAGCACCGTTTGGATTGTTTTGTTTCCATTCATAAAAACCTTATCATAGAAAAGTGCTGTTCATGCCGAAACAGATAGCTTCTATTAAAATGAAGTGGAAAATTCCGGGGTGGGGGGGGAGTGTCAAATGTAATATAAAGTCATTCTGATGTTCAGTTTAACTAAAGGAAATCAGCTCACCCTGTGAGCTAGATGTGAAAGATTAAGACTCATTTCAAGTAATAAGCAGTCATCAATTTTCACCTCAATTCTTGTTTAAATACAAATTTGATTTAAAAAAAACAAAAAAACAAAAAAAAACTGTCCAGACTGCCTATGCCAAACAGATCAGTCATGTGGAAACCACCCCTTACCCTCCACTTGCTGACAACACGAGCATTTCACCAGCACTTTGTCTCCTGGCAGTGCCATCCCCTGGAATCCTAAGGCACGACACAGTCACCTCTGCCAAACCACAACTGGCACTTCCCGAGCCAGTTCAATTACTTAGAGCACCAAAGAAAACAGAGGCAGCGAGGATGAAAGCATTTATTCCAAAAGAAGGTATACTATGACTTGGGAAATAGACTATTTGGTAACAGCAGCAAGAAGGAGCAACAGTTCCAACCATCCATGCCCGGCCAGCCCTGCCCCCACACACTTGGGATAACTGCAGCGCTCTGCTCAGCCTTCCCTGGAAATCAAAAGTAAAGCCCATGGTGCTTAGTTTAAGCGCTGGTTATGGTTACTGGAGGGTGATCACTCCAACTAGAGCAACTGCCCTAGATGGGGTATGCAGTCAGCCCGGGAAGGGCACCCCCTCTGCGGGCAGAGTCGCCTTTCAAGGCAGCAGAACCCTCGCCTCAGCACCAGAAGGATCATGCCCGAGCTTTTGTAAAGCTCCATCATCTTAAAAATGTCCCTGCTTGATTTCACTGAGAAAGAACCCCAGGCTTGATATCCAATAGGTCTAGAAGTGAACAATTTGGAACTCCAGCTTCTGAACTCTCCAAATCCATTCTCTGGTGACAGGCTTGAGGAATTCGATTCCAGTTTGAGAGCTCCTCAGAGAATGTTATCTCCTGCTAGCTGTTATCAGTTCCTCTTCTGTGAGCCAGTGGCCCCAGAATAAACACAGAGGATGACATTATCAGGAAAGATGCTGATCAGGGGGGCAGTGATGGAAAGCTTGTTAAGGGAGAGGGATTTCTGAAGCCCCCAAACCAAAATAAATATCCCCTTATCAGGCCAATATCAGTCTTTCAGTGAGGCCCAGGAGGCAGGAAGTTCAAATCGTCACTTTTGTTTTTTAAAGCTAAAATGGTAGCTTTAAAAAGGAGTGAGACAACCAAGCGGGAACACTGATGGGAACACTGATAGGCACACTGATAGGCAAGGCTTCTCCCAGCCACAGGAAGGAATTTTATGGGGGTAAGAAGGAATGCTTTGGAGGCATCCAGAGGTGCCCCCACCCCCAAAAATAAAGGTCACCCTAATAAAATTGAAAATACAGAAACATCACCCTTATAACTTTCTGCCATTTTTAGCTAGCAAATTAACATTTAAGTCTCACAAATTTTCCAGGAGCCTCAATACTCCCTTGGTTCTAAAATTGAACAAAAGAAAAGCCTTAAGTATAAAAGTGTAAGTCCATCCATAGCACTGCCCCTCAATTTTTTTAGTAAGGTGTTCTTAATAAGCACATGAGTATAATTAGATTATTGAACTAAAACAAAGCTAATGTTTGGGCCAACAAATAAGTCAGAATTTAACTCTTTGGAGTCAAGCACTGAGCACTATGTCAACATACAGTAAATCCACCATACCCTTTAGCTATTTCTTATGCCTTTAGAAAGAAAAATAGATCTAGATCTTATTTTAAAACAATATCCAGAGGGATGTGTTAGCCTCCCTCAGATGATGTTCTACAGGTGGGAATTATGGAGCTTCTGTGTATATGAAAGCACATTTTAAAAAATCATCCTTCAAACAGCAGCTGAGTAATCAGTGGAGCTCGTGTCATTTCTGACTCTCCCACTCAGAGGCAGTTTGAGTTAACATGAAAAAGAAAATCAAGATCTGTTTTTGTTCTTAAATCTTAAATGGCTGTAGGCGGACGGAGTCATTTCAAGAGTGAACTGCTTCTGAAGGCTCTGAATGGTTTAATTATGCCGACTCACATTTTCGATCTATAATAAGAACCCCCAAGACTACAAGAAAGAACCTAGAAGTTCTGCAGTAGGCAAAACAAAGCCTGTTTTCAACTGAAACTGAGAACGCAGATTAACATTTAGAAGTCTATAATTTGATCAACTGTTTTCTAGATGGGTTAGCTAGATAGATAGGGAAAAAAATACAAAAAAAAAAAAAAATTGAGGGAGGTAGGAGTTTACTAGTACTTACTCTTTTTAGTTTAGTGGGGTTTTTGTTTGTTTGTTTTTGGAAAAATGCCACCCATAATTTGTGATCTCTGGCTACTTAGATTTCCCTACTTGTTTGCTGCAAACGCCTTCTCCTCAAAACTCTACCGACTGCGCCATCACGGAGAGTCTAGCACAGAACTCTATAGTGCTTTAAGCATGGAAACCCAACACAACTCATTTGGAGACACAATCTTCCTATTAGACCTGATGAAATAGTGGAAATTTTCCTGATCAGAGTCTCAATCACCAGTTGCCACACCTAAGACAACTGGTTTCACAACCGGCGGCAGGAGCCTTGTCTTCATATGACCAATTATTGTTGCATCTCATTCTTCACTATAGATATTGGGTACCTAAATATGTTAAACTGCCTTTTATAGCAATTAAAGATTCTGGATAAATAAAAGGGAGTAGTTTGAGGCAACAAAGGTGCCATTTCACAGTATACATGAAAAGTTCCTTCTGAACACAAAGAATGAACATTTGAATCTTAAAATACTGTGCAAAGGCTTTCATTGAGGAATATAAATGCAAGGACCTTAAAATGATTTTTTTTTTCTTTCTGACAGGCAGAGAGTGGGGTAAGCATGGTTGGTGCAAAGTCACTACTGGACCGGGTGTCCTCAAATGGAGTTACCGTTAAAAAAAAACAAAAAACAAAAAACGAAGACTTTCTCTCATTCCACAAATGATTAACCTCAAGAAATGAAAGGAGACCCTTCAGAGGAAGTGGCTTGTTATGCGAAGAACGTTGAGAAGGAAGCAGCAAATGATCCCATGAGATGCCCCGTTAGAATGGAAGCTCCCTAAAAATGCAACTGTGCACCTGGGTGTTTTACCATCAACTCTTAGCACTGGGCCTGTTACATACAGATGTGGAAATATCCAAATGGCTCCTGGGATGCCCAGTACTAGGGATGTGACAGAGAGATTCCCAGGAGCCCTGATGGTACCACCTTTGGTCAGGGCCTGATTTCATTATGCTCATTCTGGAAGCCAGTTTGTTTCTAAACATTCCCAGATCCTTTTCTGAAGCTCAAGGGTATACTGTGTTTGTGTGCATGTGCACTGCCTTATAGAACCATGAACACAAAAACTCACAGACCCAAACAACTGGCGGGCTGCTATTTATAAGGTGGTCCTATGGCGAAGGTGTGTCAGCTTTTATAGCCTCAGATTTTTAGAAAACAGCAAATACACAACAGTCTTGAGATCGTAAGGGAGACCAAGGAAATTAGACAGTGAGATGAACACAAAATAGCTGTGGTGTTGGATTACTTAAGACTTGGATAATATGTTAATTGGTTTGTTAATTGGTCCTAAAGTGTAAGCCAAAATTCCAATTTAAAATTAAGATTTAGTCCAAAGGTCTCAAAGATAAAAATACAAAGGGAAACAATTTAGCCTTCAGATAAAGATATGGAAGAGCATTTCAACAATTGGTGGATCTGGGTAAAGGGTATATGGGAATTCATTGTACAATTCTTGCAACTTTTCTTCAAGTTTGAAATTATATCAAAACAACAACAAAAAAGACAAAGGATGCAGCATTCTGTTTTAACTTTTAAACCCAAAAGAGATCATTTCCAAAATTGCTTTATAGCTTTGCAGTATAACTGAGAACATACAACCACAGTTACAACAGAGGTTAGAATTTTATGGTAATTCCTAAATCATTCAGATCACTTGAGAATGACTAAAATGAAGTAGCGCTTTGCAAAAAGAGGTCAGGACAGCAATTTCAACCAAATAAAAAGTAAACGCTTATAAACCTACAGAACTGAGAATTTGTTAATATAAAGTGATAGGTGACTACTGTAATACTGATTAGGAGATCAGATAATTAGGTTTTTACCATAAGGAAGGAAGCTAAGATATGAAATCTCTAGGGTCATCTATTTAGTATAATATTTGAAAAATCATGATGGAGACTTTTTCTAGAAACAATCTTATAATGTACCACATCAGACAGTAACTTGATAACTAAATGCACATCTCCACAATATATTTATGCTATAATTTGCATAGTCAGCCTGTGAGAACCAATCCCTATTATATACTACCACCTGCCCACTGCTGGATAAATTAGAAATACATTTCGTCCTATAACTTTCTGAAGTAAACATTCAAAGCAGCTCTTATTTTTTTTTTTTTTTTTTAATGAATGAAGTTTCATAATAAGTAATAGGAACAACAAAAAAATTCCCTCTTCTTAGTCCCTAGTTTAAGCCACCTACTGTGGCCCAACAGGATGATGAAACCATATAATTAAACATGTTATGAGCTCATAGGGCAGAACTGACATTACTGGCATTTTTTATTTATTTATTTTGTTCTGTAATCCACTTACTGAGATTCATCATTGTCAGCTCTCCAGGATAAGGGTAGTGAAGCCTTTCTGCAAAGTCCCGACAATACCACACAAGAAGTTCCTGGTTGGCAGGGATGGGCTTAATGGTGTAGAAGTAGACGTTCATTCCGTTCTGACACGCAGCCAGGTTTTGCTCCCAGGCAGAATGTGCAGGATTCACGTAGCGCATCCAGTTGCTTTTCTCCTCATTAAAGCCATCGATGAAGTGGTGAAGCTCCCCCCTGGAATAGATCTGTCCCAAAAAAAGAAGACAGCCATGTCAAACAAAGGCAGCCCCAAAGCAAGGGAAAGCTTTCCCCAGCACCTCTAAGAATAAATACAGCAAGTACCATGTGGGATTTCTGGTCCCCTATTGCCTAGTTAGAAAAAGAATCAAATCAGTTTAGCCAGAGTAGTCTTGAATCAGCAGAAATAAGGTGGTTACAGGTGAGGCACATTGTCAGTTACCTTTTCCATTTTGGTTTTATCGTCTTTTCATGTTCTCAGGGAAAAATAACAGAAGAAGGAAACACAAAATTTCATTTAAGGAGTTGCCTCTGACTGAGTAAGCCACCACAGAGTACTACTTTTGCTACACAGTGAATGGCAAATGGGCGATGCTGCTAACTTCAGTTCCGATTATGCTGACTTTTAATGCTTTGAGTCACCTGGGTAGGAAGACCAGGATGAGTGACGACGTCAAACTGAATAACTCAACTTTTTCTATGGCCTCAGTACTTGCCCGTTTCCTACACCCCCGCCCAAGCCTTAAACTATGCACACATCCTCCACCCCCAACCCTCCAAGTCCCAAAGTAACACTTGTTCCTATGAATACTTGGAACCTTGCCTTTTTGTGGAAACACTGGGTGGGGCAAAGGTGAACTTCACCTGCCATAACAAAGTGAACCCCGGGACAGAAGCCAGCATTCTCGACAGTCTACTCAGAAGTCACTTTTCCTCTTGATAAACAAGCTCAGCCTTGCGCTTTTCTTTCAAGCCAAAGGAGGGGAGAGGGAGCCCTCTTATCGGGAGGAGGCTGGCTAAAACACCACACACACAGCCATAGGCATACGTTTTTGGAAAAAGAACAGGAAGAAAGTATGTCGTACTTTAAAGGCAAAGCATCACGAAGAATTGAAAACCAGCCCAATAGTCATATTACCGCTGGTTAATACCTGCACCCTGGCCACTGGGCAAAAAGGCGGAGGTAAAAACAGTAAAAATCTAAATATTCTTACTGAAACTATACACAAACTCCTTATCCTTTCACAGCAAGTTTCTCTTTCTTTTTAAGAGGTACCACCTTTTCTTCAGTCTTAGGAAATTTCCTCAATCAATACCTGGTTATCTGTGACTTGTAGTCTCCAAGTAACAGGGCACTGGTTCGTAGCAGAAATTTCGCTCTAACAGGCCAGCCAGTTGTTGCTCTATTCTTACTCACATACTGACTATATTAGTCTATAAATGGTTTCTATATTTGCTCAAAGGTTATCAAAAGTAAAAAGAACTCTGTCCCTTTAACATAGGCAGTAAACATCAGAATCACTTTCTTTTAAGAGTAACTTCCTGTAAATTGTGAAGGGGGAAATACATGTGGCTTCATCAAAGCAGCTTGTGAGAGCTTTTGCGGTGTGTTTTGTTAAGAGAAAATGGAACGAGGTTGGGTGAATTCTGCTCTCATGAGGGGTTTTCAAGTTTGTTTACTGTGATGTGCAAACTTCCAGGAACGTGGGGTTCCATCGCGCTCACACTCTTTCGCTGGGGCGGAAACTGCTTTCTAAAGCTATGGGTGTGTTGCTTCCAGTCAGCCTTCCACGGACTACAATTTACTGTATCCTCATTTTACAACAGAAACGTCAACCCCATGAAGTCACACACATACACACCCACGAGAAAATAAGATCATGCAAACACAAAATGAACACTGTTCCTTATCACCTCACTACATTTCCATATATTATCAGGAAAATTAAAAACGTGCTGACTCATAATACAGTTACAAGAAATAATGTCACTGGTTTCTCAACTTGAACACCCCTTCTCTCCTTTGACTATATAATTTGCATGAAACTTTTTCTTTCCCCAGAACAGATGTTCATATTCCTGCCAGCAAAATCAGGATACTTTTAACAACATGTGGGAAGTTCTCTCCTACAGTATCTTTGGCATGTGAAAAGACTGATTCAAATAAACCCTTCTAAAGAATGCCTTTCAGTTACTTATCGTGAGTCTTTAATGACCCAGAGAACAGTGACACTCATAGGAGGTTCTTAGTTATTTCTTCCCCTTTTCTCAAAATGACCATATATTAATGAGTCTTCGTTCAGAACTTCAACTTCAAGAACTTGTATACACCTCTTTGGCTCACTTCTGGGAGGAATTTATTGGCAATAAATGCACTTACATTTTCCCCAGTAAAACTCAAGTAGTAACTATATTTTAAACATGAGTAATTATTAAATACAAACTGCTAGCACTCAATTCTTAGTGAATAAATAGCTGCTCTCTTTGGCTTGGAAAACACTAAAATAGATTTCTACAAACACAATGCTCCCTGGGTTAGAAAAAATATATATATTCTTCCTTAGGCACAGCTTTTGAGACATTTCCTAACAGATGTTTTTTTATGATACTTATCACAAGAGATACAAGGGTTCTAGGCAAAATTACTGGTCAAGTTAAGGATAATACCAGTTTCGAAGTTACCATGCAGTAATTTATTAAACTAATTCAAGTAATTATTCCCCATTAGTCATGTACATTTTATGTATGTATAAAAATGACTTTTTTATAATTTAGTAAGCATATTTTTATTTTCTAAGTGAAGAAACTGAATAGCGCAGAGAGATTTGTAAGCAATCAGACTTTTCTGTTCACTCCCTAACACCAGGTCTTTTTCTCAAGGAGTCTATCGTAATTAGCTCATCTCTGGGGTCTTTTCTAACTCTGATATTCCAGAGGAAGTCTTATTGGCCAGGACTCTTGCCTGAATGTCATAAGAAAGTTTATAATCTCACATGATTTTAGTATTTTCCTTAGGCTATAGGTGTAATCTACATATACTGTCAAACCCAATAAGTTTTTTTTTTTTCAAATCCAATAGTTTTATGGTGCACTCATTTAAATAGGACTAGTCCTGTAGTCCTTCTCTATTCACAAGCCCCATCTCCCAACCATTCTTCCTTAATAGCATTTATTTTCAAGACAATTCACTTATGATAACTCCTCCATTCAATTAAAGTTAACTCAGCAAGAAATCAAGAACGGGTGAAATCTAAGGCTTGGTGACTCATTACTACTTCCTTGCAGAGAAATGCAAATGAGCCTACCCTTGAAGCAAGCAGCAAACTGTTTCCCTTCATCACAAAGCTCTGAGTTGCAAAAATTAAGATTCACATGCAGTCCATAGTCCATCGCTAACCACCAACAGGCTGTGTTCCCAGAGCCAAACATTTAACTGGTTTCATCACATTTGCTCGGATTTCCCTGTGTCCATGGGGTCCTGATACTTGTGGGTGAGCCCCAGCATTTCTCAGCACAGGTTGAAAAAGGAAGTGACCCAGCTCCTCTAGCCCCATTTTTTTTCCTAATACTTAATGAGTCTGGAAAATCTTTCCTTACTTACCCGCCAGAAGTATTTCCTGTTTGCGTTCTTGGGAACTGTATCATTGGTGTAGATTTCACCAATTAGGGGTCCAAAACGTGTTCCCTTTGGTATGTATTCTTTGCTCACCACTCCAATAACCTAAAGGGAGGAAAACATATGAAACAGTTATAAATGTAAAATGTTAGCCAACCTTTTCAAGTGATAATACAACCAGCAGCCACAAAATTGTGACACAGAGGGCAAATGTTAGTAAGTGCCAAATAATTAACAACAAGCTTCAGCTATGGGGCTGGGGGGGGGGTTCTTTTACATTGCAAGGTCATAAGAAAACACTCAACCAAGTATTAGACTAGTCTCGAGGATTAATCTCCCATGACTGAGAGTCCTCTATTTTTATTATTATTTTTCACTCTAGAAGAACAGAGAGAATAACCATTCTGTTTCAGAATGAGAATAAGATACTGCAGAATTAGATGATCAAGATTAGACCATTTCGGTCTGCTCCTAGTTTCTCATTTCTTCTTCGCCCTCAAACCATAAACACAGTGTGCTTGAGGGAAATAAAATAGTTTTAACCTCAGAAACCAAAATAATGCTCTTTGATTGTTCCACAAAGGCCTAAGGAACCAGAAACCAAGCACATTATGTTTTGTTTTGTTTTTTTTTCATTCCAGACAAGGTTTTTTTTCCATAGCTTATAAGTTCTCTTTAATAGAAGAAAGACCTTTCAAATAACTTCGTTCTTCTCTAGCATCTTCAAAGTCCTCCTTTGAAATGGGAGGACTTCATACTGAGGAGAGATTGCATGTTCTAAGATCTGAGAAAATGACCTTCTCAGACAGAGTGTATCACAAATTTTGACCTTGTAGGGCTTTGCTAAAGAAACATGTTAAGGATGTCAGTTCCTCCCTGATCGTAAATTTCTCGAGTGGGGTAAAAAAAACACCAACCACGTATCTGGCAGCAACTCATCACTATTCATAAGAACTGCTCCGTAAGTAGGCCTTTACAACATTTTGCAGTTACAGGTTTGTTTTGGTTTTTATTCACTCACTTTCCCATTCTTATTTTCTTCTCCCTCAAAACAGCCCACAATTACCTACTGAATTCCTTACTTAAATGGACCAAGAGCAGGGAGCAAATGGTGATAATATTTATTTTCAGCTCTTATTATCCCTCTTGATTCCAGTGTGTTTCTTTCTTCTCCAACTGGCAGACTCAAACAGGCAAATCAAAAAATGTTCACAGATAGCTCACAGTGGAATATAAGATTTTGGTTATATCACTAATTCCTTATTAAATCTAATCAAGAATTTAAATCTGTTTCAATGAATAAGGAATAAGCACACCTAACTTGGGTGTGACAGACCGGTCTTTCTCATGTAAGTTCCTATCGGCCACTGATTTTTTTTAAAACAGTTTAGTATTTTATATACAAGCCAACAGAGCATGCCAAACTTTAAAGGGAGAGAAAAAAAGAAAATTTCCTACACCTAACCTGAGTGAAACAAAGTTGGTGGGCTAGCGTGTTATTTTTGGTCCCTTATGAATCTCGGCAGAGAGTTGAAAAAAGCAGATGTTCATTTCATCCTCCTCCTCTGCCTTCATTTACATCTATCTACCTGCCCTTTCAATAACAGTTCATCGTTATTGGTATTCGTTGGCAGAACAACTACTGGGAAGAGAGTATCTCAGAGCAGTCTTGAGATAAAAAAATATATAAAGCTTAAATCTCAAGTCGACATACTTATTCAAAGGCTTATTGTTTAGGATATATTATTATTGAAACTAATCTGGAAAATTCATGGAGTTGACACGCATATGACACACATATCATTTGGCATTCATATTTGAGTGATTATTCCATAATATTAAAATGACAAACAGGAAAAACAAATAATGGCATTCTTTGGTCAGCCAATAATTAGCAGTTGATATTTTCAACCTACCCACTTTAAAGCAGTAATTTTAAGAAAGGCATGCAACTGGTTCATCAACTTTTGTTTTAAATTATAGTCTCCTGCAGACAGTGTCTTGAGAGTCAGAGCTTGATTACCAACAAGTAGCATTACATTAAGGTCAGGATTTTTCTTCTGAATTGCCATTCTTTTACCAGACTGGGCCTCTGGGATTTCAGTCATCAATCTTACACTAATAAAACATGGCTGAAGAAATGTCAACTAGAAGCTTGTTCCTACAAAGAAATTTGGAGAGGACATAGGTACCCAACAAATATTTGAGCACAACTATGGGCAAGATATAAAGCAGGATTAGCAGTGGTTCTTGCTGTCTATAACCTTAGAAGTCTAATACACCTGGCAAGACAGGAGAACAATTTTAAAAAGAGGAGGTCTGTGGTGGAAGGCTATGAAAATCCTTAAACCCCAAACAAAAGAGACTCAATATTAGATTCTCTTTAGGATAATCTTTATAAGTAAGGCAGAAACCTAATATTTTATATTCCTGTTATACACAGAACTATAGAGTACATTAAACCCATACATATAAATAAATATAAACATAAAATCATGGTAGTTTGAGGTTTGAAGGATTCTTTTCGTTTATATACCACTTATACCCGTTCCCAGTCCAGTACTCTTAAAACAATAAAACCTTCACCCCAGATCTATGTCTGAGACATTATTCAAAGGGAACACAAAGCTGCAACTTTATGGTAACTTTGTAGAGGGGATAAGAATCAGGTTATTTTTTATCAGGAAGTGAAACACCAAGTCATAGTTCTCCCTCTGGCCCTGGAACGATCCAGCGTACTTCTTTGTTGGCCAACCCCATCTGTGGGACCCACTGCTTATAAAATTCTATCGTTGGAGCAAGCTAATGTTACAGAGGGACCTGGAATGTGCCTTGGATTTCACAGTGCTGAAAAAGGCCAATTAAGAACGTGTTCACCTAACTCAGGAAGGAAACATGCTGGAACTGACCAGGGTCCTAAAGAATTATTGCTGGGGACAAGCTACCAAGTGCCTTCTATAAACCTATCAGTGAGAGGACACTGGGCTTCAACATTTCCCTGCTTCATGAGCCCCCACAGGAGCCCTTCGCACCACGCTGTATGTGCAGAGCCAATGCCTCTGCTACCTGGGCAACTGTCTCTCTGTCACTGGCCTTGGTTACAGAGCACACCCTAACATGGGCGGCTCTAGACAAAAAAGAAAAAGAACAGGATTTCTCAGTCTTATTTTCAGTTTTACACAATGAAGATTTTACAGCTCAGGATGGGTTGAATGGGGGCACTGAATGAAAGTCCAGTAGCAAGGAGAATACACACACAATATGTATATATATTTAGGCAGTATGCACATTAAAAAAAAACAAAAAAACAAAAAACACAGCCGTGGGTTTTAAGCACAAACATTACCCAGGTCTAAATGTGGTATGAGCATCCTTACACCAAATTACATTAAGATCATTTTAATTACTAGCTCTGTCCCCCTCCCCCACCCCATAAAATGACTCATTCAATTAAAATTCTATTTTGAATATAAGGATATTTACATTGAGATGACTAGAGCATTGTAGTAGACTGAGGCCTTCAGCCTATAATTCACCCCCTTTTTTTTAAAGGGGTGGGGTGAACGGAGATGTTTTTGGAAGGTTTCCTCCTTAATTATTATCTTTATAGTAAAGGAAATGTGGTAAGGCCACAGTACATCATCTCCCAAATAAAAGGTATTCTGAAGAAGTAGGAGTTGCATGTTGTGGTGAGATGCTTTTTACAGATGGCTTGGGTTAATAAAGGACCTCAATCAAAATGGACACTGAGTGAGTCCCCAAGATCAGGCTGGTGTTTCTTCACAAGACTCGGGGAGACCAGACTTACTGGAGCACAGCACCTCTCAAATGCAAGTGAGCTCAACCAAGGGCAGAAACTGGTACAGGCGACTGCTTCTAAAATATAAATACCTGAACTGACCTCTGCATTCAAGTATTCATAGAAGATTATTTCAGGAGGACAGGGGAAAACCCCCGTAAGAGAATAACCCTTCAGTTTAAAAGTTTTTAAAGTTTTGAATAGTATGTCCGTCTTTGCTTTTAGTTCTGGAAATAGGAAGTAAGAACAGCCTCATTAAAGGTACAGAACGGTTCTAAACCAAATCTAAAAATGAGGTTCAACATCAGAAATACAGTCTCTATGTTTTGTTTTTAACCCCCCCAAAAACTGCTGACACATAACACAAATTCATAATGAAAAATGGTCTAGTTAAAAAAAAAATCCCCAGTATGTCAGCAGAATGGTACATAATGTAACATCTTCTGCTATTTAAGGAAGGGCAAGATAAATCAGTCAGATAAAAACTACATGTAAAAAGGCTTTTTTTTTTTTTTTTCCTATTTCAATGGCTCGTGGGACTTAAAAGACTAACTGAATAATGATAATGTAAACATTTCATCAATCCTAAATGCTTCTGTTCTGGAACTGGTTTGCAGCTCTCATGCCCTCAATGGCTCAATTCCACAATCCTCTTTCACCACCTAAAGGGACTGTCCCCATTCCCAAAGTTCCAAAAGGAAGGATGGAGAAACAGGAACACAGGTACAAATTCTAAAGCAACTTAAGACAATATTATATGTGAGTTTGTTGATTGCTTGCTTTATGATTAGGGACTGGAGATGTACCATCCTACTCAAGTGTTTCAGTTACATAAAATATGGGGAAAAAGGATAAGAGAATACTGACTCCTAGCTTAGTTTTGAAGAGCCTTCTTTATATTCCATATTTTTTTGGTTGCTTAACAAACTGAACTAGGGAGTTATATGTTCACTATTTCAGAGAGGAAAAAAAGAAACCAAACGAGCTTAATAAAGTTTTGGCCTAAAATATGTTAAGATGATAAATAAAACCACAGTGACACCAAGAGGGGCCAGGGTAGTATAGTCAAAAAGCACGGGCTGGGGAAGTCAGGAGAACTTCCCTCTAAGTCCCAACTCTGGCTCTAACTGAATGCTTTCATGTAAGCAACTATATCTTTCTGAACTTTGAATCAAGGTTCAGATCCAAGAGCATTACTTGACTTAGAATGATGGAAATTTAAAAAAAAAGCAAACAACAACAACAACAAAACTTCTTAAGCTAAGAGCTGAACTGAGGACAAGAACATTACAGAATTAAAAGCAAAAACGACCCACAGAATCGAGATTCGTATTTCAGTCCCAATGGGCTGGCCAGGGCAACACAGCACAAGTTAACCGTGGGAACAGACCAATATTTGATCAAATCTGAAATAGGAAAAAAACCACACTACACCTTAAATACCTAAACAAATCCTAAATTGATCCACCAGCCACATTAAGAGACTTTCTATTGAGAAGAGTCCTTACTTTCAATGAGAAGTATAATTAAGGCTGACCTCCGGGATTAAATTTTCGGTAACATTAATGTACAATTACAATTTAAATTTTGCTCTGTACAAAATCTGCCTCCACTTTCCCAGCAGGAGAAAAAAAAAAAAAAGGTTGAGCTTTCATGAAACTCAAAGCAGAGTTGCTCTATTTAATTTTAGACAGCTGTGTCTCCCCCTCACCAAACACACTGAACTCAGACACACAAACAGGAAAGAGATAAAGCTTTTCCCAAAACAGGCTCCTCGACTCCAAATGCTGTTCTTAGGGAAGGGGGAAAGTGACTTGATATGGCTGTAGCTATTAGTGCCAGTAGCAATCTCTGGATTCCTAGGAGCAAATGATCCCCTTTCCACTACTTGCTGAAGGAGGAATATAACTGACAGTGATGTGTGGTGCTGGTGTGGGGAGTCAATTGAGGGGGTTGATTTGTTCGATTTGACCCAGCAGTGGTCCACTCACTGGGGAGAGCAACTGTAGTAGCTGAATTCTCAAAACAAGAAGCCATTCTGCAAGTTATTTCACAGCTAAACATCACGCCTGGATGTAATAGTTATATAAAAGGGTAAACACAAATCAGATGCTCATTCCAAGTTTGGATTTTCAGCCCCTTTGAAACAATAAAGAGTGTACCCACTTCAGAGGCCAGTAAGGAACAGGTCTGCCAGCTCAGCCAGAGCAAAGGAACTGCCACAGATAAACAGTGGTTAGCTCTTAAAAGTCACGATGACAGGGGACACTTTTACATGACCCTTTTCTCAGTTTATACCATCACTTCAGTTCATAAACACGTCAAGGTTTTGAGAATAATTTTAGAAACCCAGCTAATAAACCTGGCTCATTAAAAAGAATAAAGCTGCCTAACAACCAGAGAGGCCAAAGAAATATTAAAAACTCTTTTTCTAAGAAAAAGCTTCTCCCTTCAAATTGAGGTTCTTGCCCAGTGAGTCCAGCCAGAGCAGGCAGCAGCGGCTTTCTCTGAAGCTCCCTGACAATTATCACCCACTCCATGCCGCAAGAAGACTTTTTCAAGACATGTCAATTTGCCAAAAGATTTAACTGTTTACTAATTAGTATGGAACAGTTGAGGGCTGGAGGGAACAAGAAGGAACTGACTTAGGGAGGAGAAAGCAATGAAAGAAGTGAATTGAATGATCAATTATTCATTTACTGACACAGATTCTCACAGCTCTATGGGAACTCAAGGGTAAAGGAGGGAGATTCGGGGTCAGGTGCCCAGCTTCTTTGTCAAAAAAAAAAAAAGAAAAAAAATCAGAGGCTTACCTCTTTGCTGTCTGTGGCATATTTGAAAAGTAGATTCCTTGGCAAGGATGCCTCTGCCTGCACTGAAGTCCCTCCATCGGCCCCGGAATCCCAGGGGTGGTCATTGACGATGTATGTACATTTCTCTTCAAACTCAGTCTCTGTCCACAGAGTCATATCCGCGTCCTCCACGTCCATTTTCATGGTCCCCCCCGTCCCCTCTGCCAATCCTTGAAACCTCACAGCGTTGGAGCTACACTTCGGGGCAGCCTGGAAGAGAAGGGAAAGGCCTTTAATCCCCATTGTCCTGCTGAGTCTGTGGCTCCTCTGAAAGGCTATGACTAATACAGTAGTCTGAAGACTTTAAAAGCAGATGCAGAATGCTTGGTGCAGTTGAGTAACAGCCAAAAAGCCGTATAAAGTAGATTGCCTTAAGAAGCAAGGTTTTTAAATGCTATTCTTAGTTTAAAAAAAAAAAAAAAAGAAAGAAAGAAAAATAGAAAAAGAGTGTGGCCACCTCATTGAGGGAAAAAAAAAATCAGAACAAGAAACACCTCTGAACAATCCCAGGGTTTACCTCTCACGGCAGAAAAATGCTGTGGGCGCTCAGTCCTCTGTCCAAGAAGACGCCCGGGGTCATGGCCGCCAGACCCTCAGTGCTGTGGAAAAGCTGCCTCAGAAAAGTGTCACAAACAAGGAGAGGAAGAGGAAGGAGCTCTGTCTGCCTCTGAATGAAGCTAAAAATGGAAAGCGCGTGTGGTGCAGGAGCGGAACCCAGCCTGCCTTTTCCAAATGGGGAAGCCTGAACTTTCCCACCAGCTCCCAACGCAAAACAACTTTCAAAACAACCTGCCCACCCCCCTCTGCTGCGCGCTCTCTTTCATCCTCTCACAAGTAAGACCAAAAACGGTCGCATCCTGCCAGCATCACTGAGCTGCAGCCTTACAGAAGTCACTTGGACCAGAGGAAAAGAGGAGGAAAAATGGGTGAAGGGGAAAACCCTGCAGTTTTTTTCGTGATCTGTGGGCATCTCACGCCAAAATTGAAAAAGCAAAAACACAACATAAAACCGTTCAACGGAAGTCCCTGGAGAGAATTCCTTCAGGAGCCCTCAGCCACAAATAGCACTTTCCATTTAAATCTGAAAGTATACCAATTCCCAGAAGTCACTGGTGTGCTACAGTTTACTGTAACTAAAGTTATAACAAATATAGAAGACTCAGAGGACAAGCTGTTTCTACTTGCAAATTAATAAGGATATTCCTGCAGATTCCTCCTCACACTCAGTGCTCTTCGAAGAGAAATAAGGTAAACAACTTCTTCAATATCTCCCCATCTATACATATTTGATAACCACTAGGACTCCAGGTAGCATTTCTATGTAAGAAAGTATTCTTGCTAAAATGTAAACATAACACTGTGAAAGTGTTCAAGGCGGCTTTTATATATTCTTCCACTTCTTCCCTACGTATGATGCGCTTTAAAAAGTCAGATGCGAAGTTTCCTTTGGTTAAGATAGAAACAAACTTGCCTATTTTTATTTAGTTCCAACATGTACAGTCGTGATGCCAAATAAATGTTTAAAAAGCAAAATTCAAAAATTAAAACCAGCCCGGAGGATTTACTTTCTTTGATGGTAGGCAGGAACCACTACTGAAATTTCAATGAATTGACAATTCTGCCTAGTAGAACTGAAAGGGTTAATGATTCATAAGGAAAGAGTCTTATAAATGTTTGACAGCACTAAATGCGCTGTTTCTTGTTTCTACGGCGACTACGCTAGCAAAAAAAAAAAAAGTTTTCAGATCAATTTCAGAATAAAAAAATAAAATGAAGTTCCTTACCAAGGTCGTAACCACAAGTTTTTCCCAGCAAAAATCCAACATCTGAGATAAGTCTCGCTCATCTCTACACTGCCGACATTTCTTCCCGTGTCGCCTCGCCGGGCTGCGCAGGACTGACGCGCACCTCGGCGGTCCCTGCTTTTCTACCGCCGCCCGGGCGCCCGGGTGCCGGCTCAGGACAGGTGCCGCGCGCTGCTCTTGCGTCTCCGCAACACTGGAGGGCCGAGTGTCACGGCTGCACTTTCAGTCTGTGCTAACCAGACCGGCGGCTCCTTTCCCCTCCCTGCTGCAGATTTCCTATTAGCCAGCCACACGTCTGATTCACCCTCCCAGCTGCCTGAAGTGGGGGCGTGGCCACACCTGCACCGCGCCGAGGGCTTTCCCCCCAGATTCCGAGCGCCGGGAGCTTCCTCTCCTCGCCTGTGAATATCAACATTTACTTGGAATCTTTTTACTTCCCTTTGAAGACACTTAACCTCAGCGTTTACTTGGGCTGTATTGTATTCTAATTACCCCAGACCGCCCTCCTTTCTGCTGAGGCTTAATAAGGGGGAGTGCATTCCTTAAATTAAAGAAACCTTGAAAGCTACCTAAAAATTTTGTAGCTCCTCAGGTCAGATTCCCAGTTACAGAATATATAAAGTATTTCTTGAAAAGAGCAAATTAGATGATTTTTGCCCTTAATTTAATCAAACGTAGCTATTGCCTAAGAAATACATGTTTTCCTAGAATCTTGTAAGCTGCCATTTCTCCTGCCAAAATACTGTACATTCAAATTTGGAAAACTAACTTCCCTCTTCCAAAAATTTAGTAAATAGGGAAATAGGAAAAAGCTACAGTCCTACATATTGAAATTTCTTTGCCTTACTTCTGTTCCCCAAATCCACAGACAGACTAAAGGGGAGTGTGTAAGTAAAATGTACAGTGTTACTCGTTCCACAGTTAAGGGGAATATTGAACTGATCACTGCAAGTGGAAGGCAGAAAGCCAGTAATTAGTGCGTTCTGAGCCCCATCAGGCTTTTCCTTTAGTCCCAGTCAGTCCTCTGTTGAAGGAAGGACATCCTGTGATGATGGCATACAATGTCCTGTTTGTTTATTATTAAGAGCGTGGACCTTGCATTCCTGCTTCTCATTACAAAACAAACCAGATGCTTTACTTCCTTCAATGGTCTTGTGCCTTCAGCAAGAATTCTCTAATTCAGAGAAACAATGATGCAAAGGGTCCATTTATAGGAAGCAGCCCATTACAATGACTATTTAGATCACTGAAATGCAAGTCTCCAACTTTTCCTGCTTGCCTCATACATGTCCTTGTTTTTAAAATCATCTTTCCTTCTACCTTAGGCTGCAATGTCTTTTCTAACATTTTAAATACACATGTGCAAATACACCCACCCACCCACACACCCACCCACACATACACACACCCAGTACCAACCTAATGATACCAACTTAGTCATCAAATGAAGTGGACATTTGAGTATTTGTTTACAGGAAGAAACCAAACAAAGCAAAACAAGAAAATGAACTCACAACCATAAAAATATGTCTGTTTATCTTCAAATTGCCTTTCCCTTTTTAAGGAAACTTTCATAGAATTTGAAGGGAGTTTGAAAAAGATGGCCACAAATGATATTTGCATCTAAAGTCACTCTACAATCTCTATTTTGTAGTACAGAACAATTAAATTCCCACTAAGGGACCTAAATAACATATGCTGCCCTCTCACTGCCTAGTCCACCTGTTATTGCATCTCATGCCAGAGGGGACGCTAGCACCAAGAGGACACAGCACTTTTAGATGTCAGAGGGTATAAAACTGAATGAACAACTCCTAAAAGAGTTCTCTGAAAGCTCCAAGATGATAATTAAACAAGAGAAATCCAGCCTTCTTGAGAGGGTTTATTAAGTGATGCTGAGTCAGCGCCACAATGGACATTTTGAAAAACAATGTAGTCATACTGAAGGCCAGCCTGCTGTCCAAGGAGTCTCACTTGCAGATGTTAAAGAGTATTTCACTTCCCTTTTAGAATCAAAATGTCTTCTTAGGCCACATACACCATGTAAGTGCTGGTGAGTCAACCACGATGGAGTAAGGGATTAGCAAAAAGTTTGATATTTGGAGTGGGAAAAGGGCTATTTTAAGCCAAATATTTACTTTATTGACTGGAAGATGCCAGTGAATCAACTCACTGTTAATTAATATCAGCCTGCACTCACCTTCGGAGGTGGTGAAATGGGCTTGAGTCTGGGGAGGACGCAAACTTCAAATACCAGTGTGGGGCTCAGCCAGGCAACCCTAAAATTAGTTCCAGGTGTTCCAGCTGAGCTGGACAAGGCCACAAACAGAACTTTAAGGAAAGTAAGTTTTGAGACACAGAGTGTTAACAATACAAAATCTTTCAAACCTTTGCTACTTGTCTCAAAATAAGACAATAAAAAAATTGTAAATCAACCTTCTGATTACGATTAAAGCAGTCAAAGATGGGCAATAATGTAGTTTAAAAAGAAAGATGAGTAAAGAAATGAAAGAAGGAATAAAGTTAAGGAAATATGCCCCTCACAAGAGAAAAACAGTCCATATCATAATATTTGGGTACTGTCCAGCACAAAAACATTAAGGAGGAAGAACCCTTAAGTTAAACCCTCAAGTTACATGTTAAGGGGGCTGACCTTCTGACCTTCACCCCTTCTAGAAGGCCGAGTATTGCACATTTAGAATGCAGACTAAAGCTGTGAGATATTGGCATTGGTACAGCTGTTCAGAAAGAGCTAGCTGAGGCTGCTACTGTCTGGAATCGCAAGTCTCAAAATGTTTGTTTCTAAGTAATATCTTGATGCATTTTTAGTCATTATATCATTTCCCTCTCTGTTAGGAAAAAACCTCAGTTACTTTTATTAATCAGCACTTCTCAGGCAGAGTTCTCTTACTAAGAGTGTTTACAAGGGCAGCAAATCACAAATGATCCAAATAGCTCGGCTCTCAGAAATCCCCATCTATTCCCTTTGATGGTATCATCACAACAGTCCAATAAGCTGGTGTTACTTGGTTTCAGCTACTGGGGCAGTTTTTTCCCTACCGTCCTTGGGTGGGTTGGGAACTGCAACGCAGGAGGCCAGATGAACTGTATAGGGAGAGGACTATTGTAGAATGAAGGGAAATGGAGTGCCAAATCTGGAGACCTGACTCCACTTGGGAAATTTTTTTTTCATAAGGAAAGTAAAAAATGGGATGAAATATGCCCAAGATGAAACGTGTTCTCATTTTCTAATTCAACTCCTGCTATACCCAAACAAGGTCAATGACAGACTAACCACATCAAGAGAACACCCCCCCACACACACCCTCTCTTCTCCCCACTCCCTACCCACCCACCCACCCTCACCCCACACCCATTTCCCACTTCCTGTAAGTTAGGCATCTTCATGCTGGTAGACATTTGGGGACCAACTGCAAGCTTGTGCTCTAAAAGAGGGGCAACTGCAGCTTTGAAGCCCTCCCACATGTCTCAAAGCCAGACTGAGAAGGAGAGGGCCACTCGGTTTTTAAACTTTAACAGTCTTTTCAACTCAGATCACTGGGCTCAGCTTTCTGGCTGCCTTCCTTTTTTCAAAGCCAGACAAGAAGAGCAAGTATGTGTGCATGAGTGAGAGAGAATGTATGTATGACACATGCTATGTTACAATGCAGCGTGTGTGTCACTGGTATGATATGTGTATGATATATTTCAATGATGTGTACAATTAATTTAAAAATAGCACAAGACTTCCTTCTCATGACACAGCTCACCTCCCTAAAACTTTTGGCAAACATATTCAGCGCCCTGGGATGGTGAGCGTAGTGGGCTGTGGATGTTTTGAAGTGAAGTCAGTGTTTTGACTTCCTAAACAAGGGAAACAAAAATTAAGTAAATTGAAGAACCAAAGAAGAGCTCCCTCTGCCTCCCTAGCAACGAAGATAAGTGCCAACCAGAGGACTTTATAAAATACAATGTCCGAGGTCTCACTATTTACAGAACCACCTGTGTTATTACATGTAGATGTCTTTTTAGCCCTCCCTTCAGACAGGCAGTTGTGTTCTCATCTAACCATTTATATATTACATTTTTAAAATTATTCATTTAGTTTGACACCCACCAACTTAGCAGCAATAGCAATAATAATAATCATTCCTATACGATCTGTGGCAAAACCAAGGTGGGTTTCGAATGTTTGTTTTTCTTCCTAATTATGACTTTATTTTAGACAAACATTCAGAAATGAGAAGAATTCTAATTTCTGAAAGGGCTGTGGAGAAGGACACGGGGAGGAGGATCATTTCCGAAACCAGAAGACATTTCCTCATCTTACATTTGGTAGAACAGAAGGATAAATCTAAATTAACAGGGCCAAACATGACTGGAAATAAGGGTGAAAGAAAGAAACAGGAAAGGAATACATTCTGAAATGCAGCTTTCTCTTGTTTTCTCTTCATTTTAGGAAGAGGGAGGGTCATTGCCACACAAATAAGAATGGAAGACGGTGAGACAACTGCTGGCTTCTCTCACCTTTTAGAGGAAGGAGACGTCTGAAAGAGGGGAGGGCTCCAGGTGAAAATAAAAAGGAAGGTTGTAGATCGGAGCGTTTTACTACATTACAGTTAAAGAAGTCTGAGTTGGCAAACAAAGGTGAAAGGAGGTTCTGAAGGACAGCTGAAATGGGGGCGGGAAGCCCAGCTATGGAGGCCGGGAGAGCCAGAGGGAAGGAGCAGTTCTTAGTAACAGGGAAAAGCACCCTGTGCATGCTGCTACATCGCGCTTCCTTGAAACCACAGAATATTAAAACAGGGATGAAGGGAAAATTGTTTTTTATTAAAAATGGGACTGAAGATTTCTTCTCATCCTTTCTAAGGGAAGATGCAAGGTTAGAGAGGCTTGATGTTTATGTGCCAGGATGCATTAGCAGAGGAGACAGATGGAATTATAAAGGTTAATGATGAAATCTTTGGAATCCCCCAACAAAGAGAAAGAAAGGGAAAAAGGAAGGTAGGACCCTAGTTATCACTTTAAAAACAGACAGATCCACTGCCTCCTGGCTAGGTTGACTCCGTAAGAGAACGAGCATGCAGCCTCGGGTGAAGACCCCTGATCCAGTCCAACCCCTCATTTTTCTGCCGAGGAAATTGAGGACCTGAGGTCAGGAAGCATAAAAGTCATCCCATCCCATCCCTGCTTTTGATACAGCTGCAAACCTGGGTGATGCCAACCCACAGACACACTACCGCCCAGGCAGAACCCAGCTCTCTGGATTTTCAGCCTAGAGTTCTGTATTGACTCTTCAAGTAGGATTAAGCATCTGCTGGGCCAGGAAAGGGACGGGAGTGGGGGTGGGGGGTGGGGTGGAGACCTGCCTCAGCAGAACCTTGGTTACACAGGTGGTGACTTTAAAAAAAGAAAGAAATAAATACATCTAATTCAGGGCCTGGGTTGGGAGGAAGTTTGCCAGGCCCCTTGAATGCCCCCTTTTGCACTTGAGTGGTTGAGAGGTGATGGAGGAAAAAGAAGGCAAAAGTAATACAATGAAAAACCTCATTTAATAGACACCTTATCTTTGAAAAACTCTCTAATGTTGACTAAGAATAAGCCAGGAAACCTTTTAACATGAAGATAGTGTGGAGATTCTGAAGCCATCAGCTCCGCTTATCTGATCTCCATCTCCAGCCCATTGTTTCCTGAAAGAACACACAGGGGAAGTAGGGGCACAGGAGTTAATGTTCAATAGCATCTTCCCCCTCAAGGTGTGTCCCTGGGGACAGAAGGGCAACACTGCATTACCCTAGAATGGGGACCAATCACAGGGAAAGCAGCAGCTTTTCTAGGTCGGCTCCCCAACAGCTCCTTTTAAAAGAACAGGCACCAGTCTTTAGCACAGATAATCCCACAGTGGAGGTCCATTAAAAGTATTAGGATGTAGACTGCCACCACATCCCCGATCCCCGATCCAGATCCCCGGGAGGAGAGATCTGTCCTGACAATAGACAATTAAAGCTGATAAATCCAAGCTACTTTTTGCTGTTCTAATTCCTCTTAATTGTATGCTACTTGTCCCTGGCTCCTGCATTCAAGGATGAAGCACACTACTCTAATCTCCAAAGTACTGACCTAGTTCCTACAGGATCTTTTCAGCACCATTTTTTTCCCCATCTGGACCCCTTTTCCTCCTCTACTGCAATGTTCCCCCACCCCCGCCCCTTCCTTATACCTTGATGGAAGAAGGAAAGATGTTTGCAGGGTGGAACAGAAGTTTGCCTCCAAATCAATAACTCTGGGGCCTCAGACAGTTCACAAAGTGCAATAACAGCTAATCATGCTCATGGCACCAGCAGTCAAACTGCACTCTGCATTAGGCTCAACAAGTGGTGTGGGGCGCACTTAGGATCCAACTGCTAGATCACTGCTAGCTGCCAAATTTGCCTGTGCTTATGTTTGCAGAGTATATGCCTCAGTGAGTTTATTTGTAGCTGATGCCTCACTAATTATGCTGTCACCACCAGCTAGTCAGAGGAAAGCGTTCATTCTCACCAAATACTCCAAAGGATATAATTCTATCTAAACAACTAAGCTTTAAATGCCAGTTTAGTGCCTGCCTACATGCGTGTGCTCTCCTTCCAAAATCCACGCAAGGAGCAACATCATATTTGCCATTCAACCTTGGCCCCTAGGGTGTATTTTTAATGTCAAAAAATCTTTAAAGTCATCTCTTCAAACCGTTCTTCACTCAGTGACCTAATTAGTATATAGTAGTCTGTCCTTAAAAAATAAAGCTTTGGAATTAACAATAATGCCAACATACAGCAATAATGTGTTGACTGTTTTTTTAAAAAAATTCGTGTATTTCAGCTATAGATGATGAAATATTTACAGATGAAATTATATGCTATCTGGGATTTGCTTCAAAATAGATGAAACACAGGTCTTGAGTTGATAATTGGATAATGGGGTATGTCATACTATTCTCTTTATTTTTGTATATTTTTAAAATGTTTTATAATAAAAGTTAACAAAGTAAAGCTTGAAATTCCAGAGACCCTACTTGACTAACTCAAGGCTCTCTCACTGTTTAACTCACGCTTATCACCTCTGCATTAGTGTGAAAAAAGGTTAAATTTAGCATTGATATAAAATGAAGACTGTGTTTGCCTACCCTATCAGTGGAAGCCGTCTCTGGGATTACAGTCCTCTTTGGGGACAAGGTTTTTCAGTGGTAGGCAAATTTAAGGCACTTTCACTGACCTTCAGGATCAGAGGTATAACAGCCACCAAGTATGTTTAAAAATGTTGCCCTTTTGAAAATTGGTTCACATATAATACAATTTTAAAGTGACCCTAGCCAGGTAGTTTCACAAGTGTATGGACAACTGGCAACAAATAATAAACAACCAGTCTGGAAACTTTATTGGGCTGAAAACCTATGTACTATAGGAGGTAAAACTCCTCACCGCTATCTGAACCTTTCCCTGAGCAAGGCACCCTTTTCTAGCTAGAGAGACAAGCAACAAAATACTGTAGATAACTCACTTTCCTCCACAGTAGTCTGAGCAAGTGGCCGGCAGCACTGCAGGGGCCCAACTGATAAACTGTGTCAAACTCAAACCATTTGTCAGCTCCAAAGAGAAGAGAACAAGCTGAAAGATGGACTCAGGAGGCACATTTATCTGGTACAAAACATTAACTAGTATAAATACCAGTGGAGAAAAGTAAACACATTTACCCAGCAAGAAAGGACTAATCCCAGGTACCTCACTACTTAACTCAGTGTTCTCCTAAAGCTTTTGGCCTCTTCAGACAAGTGACACCAATCCATCTTGATGTTCTACCCAGAATATATTTAACCAAATCAGAGGTTTATTTCCTTTATTGACCTCTATTTCATTATCAACCAGTTTACATTAATATAAAAAGGTTGTCAGACTTGAAGAAAAGGTTTGAGTGATAATGTTCTTCCATTCCTTAGGAGAAAAGGTTTTCCAAAACACCATTATGAATGGAAAAAAAAACACTGTGTAAAACTGTTTTTCAAATTGTTATGTATACTGAACTCATACATCACTCATATGATTCTGGATACTCTTTGGAACATTTTTCATTTCAGAAGTCCTGATAAGGAAAGCAGTAGCACAGAAGTCAACATGCAGTATCAGGTTATTGAGGTGCATGCACAGCTAAGGAGTTTGGGGTAATGGTAACAGGGCTAGGTGTGGACCTACAACTTCCAGTTGGCTGTGCCTCTGTGCATCATGGAGCCTTGGGCTCCAGTTTCTCATGTACACCATCTTTTTGTTTATGCTCTCCCAATGAACCCACTGTAAAGACAAGGATCTCTTTCTGTGCTCTTCTCTCCACTGGGAGGTGAGCAATCAGAGGCATCTTTGCAAATCCAGCTCTTAGCACAGTGCCTTGGTGTGTATCAGAAGGCTGATTAATGAATGCTGAATGAACAGATTAAAAGTGTTTTCCAGGTCCCACCTGTGAATGAGGCACTGTGGTAGGCTATAGTATTACTACAGAAAGTATTACTGCTTAGCACTCATTCATGGAACTTAAAAAATGTTCTAGGGCATAAGCCATAGACATAAACATGTGCGTGTTTATAAGAGGAAGGGAGGAAACCGCTCCTGACAACGGCACTTGAAATAAGTCCATCCACTAGCAACAAGTATCATAGATTTTCCAAGCAAAAGTGATTTGCATAGTTCTCGCATAGTCTGCTTTTGGTCCACTCTCACATATGTGCACATATCATTGGATCTCTTCCTAAAATTTTCCCTTGCCAGTCTTGGGGCCTTCCTCCTCTTCACAGCCACTCCACCCCACAGTAATTAAGTTTAACAAGAGCAATTAACACAACAAACTTCTTGCTGCTTAGTGGGCTGATAATTTTGATTACAAAATTGTTTTAGAATGTGCAAGGCAGTTTAAAACAAAGATAAGTTATGCAACATTTTGCATACAATCCATTTGTTTGTATGTATGAAACATAACTCCATTTCTTAAATAATGTAGTCTAAAATGACCATTACCTTTAAGCTACATTTTACTAAGCATTGTCTTCCTCATATAATATTAATACAGATCTAATGAATCTAGTTTGGATTATCTTTTTTCCCACTGCTAGACAGTTTTAAATGATTCAGAGACAGATGCCTCATTTTCTTCTACTAATAAGTAAAATAACAGCTCTTCTGTGTTTTTTAAATAGAAGACTGATGTAAACGTAATTAACACCACCTGATTTTCTTGAAAGCCTTCTACACAAAATACTACTATTTCAAATTTAATTTTTTGATAACCAATACCAGTGTAATTTTTTTTCTATACACCAGAAAAATTAGCACAATTCCAGTGTTTTGCTTGTTATTAAGTATTAGTGCTACATAAGATTTTAGGCATATATTTGGAGTTTATATACTTAAATTTGATTTCACCTTTAATGATTTTTATGATAGTCTTCTACCAATTCTCTTGACTTTTGGAATTACATCATGGTGATCAAGGAAAATGAAGCTTTTTGCAACTCTACCTGAAAACAGCAAGCCTCCATTCAACTAAAAAGCATAGAGTCTTTTCCACTAGAAGTCCTGATGAGCACTTGATAGTAATAAAATTCTCAATGTGTTAAAAATAGTGCAATCCTACAAGAAAACAAACACAACAACCTCAGAGAGCCAGGGAAGAGACTTACCAGAACCAGGGAAATTTTGATTAATGTAAGGTTTTATAAGCCTTTTTTATCTCATGGATTGCCCAAGGGGCCATTGTTGCCAATGTTATATAGCCTTATTCTGAATGGCACAAATCATTGGAAAGAAAAATACATTTGTCTCAAAATAAATAGAACTGGTGAAGCACTAGAGCTAAAACCATAGGTAGAATATTACTTCAGCTTTTAGAAATCAAATTTAATATAGATGAATGAGGATTCTGAAAATGCTTTAGAATTTTCAAGGATTCCTTTAAATACCAAACTGTTCTCGCTTTTAAAAATGCCTCAATTTTAAAAAACTCATTTTACAGAAAATGTCTAAAAATGAGGTACGTTGATAAGTTTAAGAGGTATTACTAATACAAACCAAGTTCTGTTACAGTGGTCAAAATTACCTTTTTTAAAATTTTTTTTCAAGTTGGTTGATAGTCAGTATGGTTGATCTTATCCAATGCAATTGAGACTGATGGTTTTTTAATTATACAGTGTTAGTTAAATCAGAGACTCATAAAAAATGATAAATGCTAACTTTAAATATTGCATTTGAAACTTACAATATATCAATGAATGCCAACCTTCCAGTCTTTGATGCAGGATCAAGGCCTTCTGTTTGAGAATGGTCCTCTTCCTGCTTACATTCCATAAAGTCTTTTCTGCATAAACCCTCTCATAATGAATTGCCTCTCATTCCAAGCAACCTGAGTGCAAAAATCCTCCTAGATTTACATCATCCCCCACAATATTTTACAACTGTTCCATTCACACTTCTTTCAAATACAGGATTTTTCAACTAGTATTGAACGAGTCTTTCCAAGTGGTACTACTTGGTTTTAATGGAAATAATTCTCAATACTTATATTTCATTAGTTTATATAATATTTAAATTACATAATCACAACCAGCATAATCAAGTTTGGAAACAAATGCAAATAACCCTAGGTAAGCATACAAATCAGAAAATGCAAAGCAGAAATGCTCAGGAATTCTAGAGAGGAGCCTACTAGAAAGGGATCCTGGGTAAAAATTCAGTGTGTTTTACAGAACACATGGAGAATATAAAAAAAATATGGCAAGTTGTTTAACTAGAGCACTTCCAGATGATCAGCTAATAATTGATTTCTTCTAAACCACCCCACTTGGGTTAATAAATTGTTTTAAAGCAGCTGATAATGCAAAGAATCAAGAACCATTGCATTTTTAAATATTATTCAATTTTTTTCTTATCATCCACATTTCTTCTGTGCTATGAAAAATGGTTTTTAATAATTAGCCAATGTTAAAGATTAACTCCATAAAATAAATATTCTGATCTAAAAGTTATATTTAGGAAAACTATGAAATAATAAAATATAAAACTATAACATAAAACAAAACTATAAAATCTATGCTTAGGAGGATAAAATATAAGAATGCATGCTTTTTTTGGTATGTAGCATTATCGGAGACATGTTCATTGAACTTAAATAGTTACTAGCAGAACATGATGTTTCTAAGGATCTACTCGAGGAGTTGAATCAATAGTGGATGATGATAAGGGAAATATTTAGCCTCAGAAGCTTTTAAAAACTTACATTTAAAAATAAACAACTTTTATTTTTAATATACAAGTAGCAATGCTTATGGTAAAATTTCTATAAATAAGGAAGAAATGAGTATTTCCTAAAATGTCACCACTTAGACATAACTCTTGCAGGGTGAGAGTGCTGGTGATGTTATAGAGAAAACATCCAGATTAAACTGTGCCAATCAGATTCTTAAGAATTCAAGCGTTCTCAGCAAAGACTTATTGCACCCGTTGGTGGTCCTGGAGCTGAGGCCAATGGTCATAATGAGCACGCAAGAAATGAGCAATCAGGAAAAGAGACATCAAAGAAAAGCCAAAATGTGGCTCTTGAGTGAGGGAGAAAATAGCCTTGGTTTTTTATTTTCTAATTCCTAGACTAGACTCCAGGAAGCAGGCAGCTCTACTGCATTTGCCTTTAGATGTCCCTGAGATTATCTGGTGTCCTCTGTTCAAAAATCTCCAACAAAAGGCTTTACACCTGGATGGTTTAAATGAATTTATTAGTCCTTGCTACTGAGTGAGCCCCAAGAAAGCAACCATGGGTAGCAGTTTGGTATAGATCCTTGAGTCTATCTAAATATCATTTCTAGAATGGAATCATGTTACAAAGTCTCAAACCTGCTTAACACTGTGAGCACATTTCCATGTCTGCATCATGTTTAATTGCTAAAGAGTTATTCCAAAGTGTGAAACATCATACCTTGTCTTATTTAATCAGTGATCAAAAACACATTGTATTAGTCAGGGTTCTCTAGGGACACAGAACCAACAGGAGGTATCTATAAATATGAGATTTATCGAAGTGTCTCAGGCAGTTGTGGAGATGCATGAGTCTAAATTTCATAGGGCAGGTCTTGAGCTGAAGATCTTGGATGAGCTCCCCAGGAGAGGCTGGCTAGCTGAAGAAGGAGTGAAAGTTCTCTCTTCACCCTTTAAAGTCTTCAACTGATTGGATTAAATCCAAGTGGTTGTATTCTCTCATTGCAGAAGACACTCCCTTAGTTGATTGTAGATGTAATCAGATGCAATCAATTGACTGATGATTTAATAAACCAGTGTTTGCTTGACAGACAACTGGGCACCATCACCTGGCCAAGTTGACACATGAACTAACCATCACACACATTATTCTTGTATTTTAAAATTATCATACAAGGGGCTTGAGCAATTGGTGATTTGAGTCTGAAGTTCAGGAGAATGTTCAGTCCATTCAAAGTTCCAATTCTAGAAATCTTACCTAACTGCTGAATTTCACAGGGGAAGAAACAGACACCCAGAAAGGGAACATAATTTTCATTTGGAAAGTTACTAACATAGTCCCACATATCTTATCTGCAATTCCCAAATCAAAAAAGCTCTGAAATGGAAAGTTTTTTCCCTTTTTATTCCCTCTGCCATAGTTCAATTCTTTCCACTAAGTCTATTGCAATGGCATTCTAAGTGACATCTACATTTCCAGTTTCACTCCTTGGCAATTTGCATCACCCTCCTGCCACCAGAATCCCCACTCTGAACCACAATCCTCCATGTTCCTTCCCTCCCCTGACACCTTGGCCAGCTCTCCATCGCTGCTGACTGGCACTGCCTGTGGTCTTTATCTCAGGTAGTGTGAATCCTTTCTGTTGCAGAAACACTAATGTTTGAGTGACAACACCACACTCAGGGTACATGCATCAGTATTGCCTCTTTAAAATCTGAAAAATTCTGAATTCCAAGTTCATCTGGCCTGAGGGATGCAGGTGAGGGAGTAGGGATACATCAGGGTCGAGGCTAGAGCAGAGATTCCAGTCAAACATGAACCGTGACCGATCACGGCCCTGACAAACTAATCAGTTACTGAGTTTCAATCCTTTCTCTTCTTACATAAACTTAATCACAAACAATTTTTAAATAACAGTTAGATACATAGCCACATGCATTATCTAGGCAAGACAATAAATAAAAATAACAATTCCTTAAAGCTGTTCTGCTGACTATAGGATATGGACAATAAAACAGCTAATCAGTTTCTAAATATTTTTAATTCAAGAAATATGATATGAATTGCTCTTAACGTCCCTAATCCAAAGGAAATCGAGAGATACTTGGTCCGGAATGATATGTGAGCACACAGACACACACATGCATTTACCACGGGGATTTTCAATGTCTATTTACTGCTGGTTGCCTTGTGGGGCAGAGAACAGGCAGCAGCCAGCCAGCTCTCATCCCTTCTACTCCCTTGGAAGATGGCCACTTCCCCTTCCGCAGCCCACCGGAGTTAAGTCTGTACAAACACAGGCCACGACTTCCTGGGAAGCTCAAAGGCTGCTGGCATAAGGTTCCCTTCAAAGCACCCTTGGAAGTCTGTGTGGGATGAGGAGTATTGAAACCATCCCCTTTCCAGGGAAGAGCTAAATCCGCCCCACCATGTTTCTGTTCTCATTTACCAGGGGCTCATGACATAAATGTTTAGAAGGTTGTCCCTCGGCTCCCCCACACAGGCAGCACCACAGAAGGCAGGAGAGGCTGCACACACATCTGGGCAGAGCCTTCCAAATGTAACACGCTGCAATCCCGTTATCCAGTCTTGAGTTTTATTAGAGCTGGGTTAGGAGAAAAGAGGAAATTGGGGCTGAGGGGGGGCATTTCTTTCCTCTCTCTCTGCTTCCCTTCTTCTCTCTCATCCTCCACTAGATCAATCTTCAAACTCTATAAAGAAGAGCAATTAAGTTGAGTTTAGGAAATACCTTTGTCTCAGGCAAGGCAAATAGCTTCCCAATGCCAAGTGTGGATGCCCATTAGCAGGGCACACGCTTTGGTCTCTGTCCATTTACCCCAACCCTCATGCCAAATTTCCTTTCCTGGGAGTTAAGGATAGGAAAAACAGCCACTGGTGTGTATTTCTTCTTAAGTTTGGAGTTTCCCTAATCATTACCTTGGATTATATGTGAAAGAGACGGATCCCCCAATTGTGTACTGCACTTCAGTATAGGGAGGGCAAAGAAGGTCAAAATTCCCAGAACTACTTCATTTAAAATTCTGGAATTCTGTTTGATACCCATATATCGTTCCTCAAAATATGCCTGCAGCACAATTTCCAGGTTGAGTTAGTTGTTACTTTTTAGAATGTGATTTTACTCCTCACTCCTCTCCTCTTTTTCTGCCTCCGAAGAAGTAGCTAACTGTGAAGGATATCTTTTCCTCACAGAGGTAAAGAAGAATAAGTGTCTATGACATGATATGAAAGAATGCTCAAGATATACCCTCGGATGAAAAAAGCAGGATGCAAAAGCTGTCCTATGACATCATTCCATTTGTACTCATTTAAAAACTACTAAAAATGTCCTCTATTTTAAGTAAAAGAAAAGCATTTAAGAACAATTAGCAGGGGGTATCTGAATGTTGATTCCCAATTCTATTCCTCTAATTAGTCTTAATGAAGCCAGCAGTTTTGTCATAAATTTCAATTAAGTATAATCCCCATCTGACACAAGCCTGCTGATCCATATGTTGGGTCAACCAAATGTAACAGCCTTTGAAAATTGATTTAGCTATAAAACATGCAACAGAAACAAAATGAAAGCCACCTAGGAAACTGAAAATATAAGCCTTAAAAACAAATTGAGAGGGAGGTAGTCGGAGGAGAGAGGGATGAATTGCATTAAATCTATTTTCCAATTTTTCTCCTTCCTTCACACATAAGTAAATCAATCTAATCCCCACCCATAAAGCATTTAGGGAGTTTTTAGAAAAGGTGAAAACATACACATGGCATTGGAAGCCAATTCCTTACTCCCATTCCCCTCTCCGAGACAACCTCTTCCACTGAAGTCAAGCAGTCAGCTAAGAGCGTAGTGCACAAGAGGGCATTTTTTATCCAGCAGAAATATTTAGCTTGGCTCTCTGCCAAGGAGTGCTGGAAGAACGGACTAATTAGGGGATTTACCTTCCACGTGTTTCGCACGTGTCATTTCGAGTATCTCAGAAGCTCGTCTCTCTTTGTCAGTGGTACCCGAGCAGTGGAGAGGGCCCCCAAACTATAGGAAGAGTCAGATCACTCCCTACTGCAGTAATATACAGCATGATCTGAATTTACAAATTCAAGACTTCACTCAAAATCCAGTTTGCTTTCCTTCCTTGACTGACACAACTATAAAAGAAATTGTAGATACCTATCAGTGTTGGAATAAAAAGACTATATTTTCCTTAAATTCTAAAGATCCATGTTTTTTCTTCTTAACAGCACTTTGGAATTGCATAAGACTACGAATATTGTTTTTAATAATGTCAATTAAAAAAAAAAAAGAAAGCCCTGCATCATAAGACAGTTTTAGCGTCTTTCATGGCTTTATGATGAACTGTTATTTATTTTTAATATAGTTATAGAGATATAATCAAGTCTCTGAATTTGTTCCCAGCTTTGTATGTTTTGAGTTAAATTTTTTAATTGATCGGACCCTGTACTAAGCAACTAAACACTAAATAGACTCTAAATGCTGGAAGGGATCCTACAAACCATCTCCTCCTTCTCTTTATAGAGGGGGAAATAGTCCAGCAAAACTAAAGAAGGTGAGGGATTGGAGGAGGTAGAGCTCGTGCCAGAGCTGAAGTCTCTACCCCACATCCAGTGTGCTATCTGTAGTGCCACCCCGAGCTGCCAGCTCACCAGGCACAATGATCAGTGAGTGATGGGATCTGATTTGCTGCCGAGGAAGGCTTTGTCTTCAATGGCCAACTGGGTGTGTGTGTGGGGGGGATGTGGGGGGCATACCCCTGCCTCATCTAAGCTAATTCCTCAGGAAACTGCCTATTTTCATCAGAAAATAAATTAGAGATGATAATGTTAATTTCTCTATGTCCCTTTTCTTTGCAGGAGGTGATATAAAGCTGTTGTCATTTCTGGAGTTGGAAATGGCACCCCAAGTGCACACCGTGTTCCCTGGCAAGACTGTCCATTTCTTGGCCCAAACTCTCAACTCAGTGCAGTCTGGTTAGTAATACATTGAATTGCATGAGAATGGAGAGGACTCAGGGGGACATGTAACCAGGCTTAAAAAAAAAATGCATGAATGAAGTGGGGGAGGTTTCTACACACACAAATTTAAAATGAATGCTTTCTGAGATACCATAATTTATGTAAAAAGGAAGGAAGGAGAACATACCTACTGCATATATATATATATATACATATGTAAGGAATGCTACAACAGAAGCTGAAAACAGTAGTCACTTCTGGGGAAGAAAAGGGAGGAGGGGTTATGTAGTCTTTTCTGTGTATACCTTTTGGCACCTTTTAAATTTTGAATATATATACTTACATAAAAATAAATTAACTATAATTCATCTAAATTAAATAAATTTTAAGGTGTGCTAAATCTCAATGCAGAGCAACTCGGTAAACTTATAAATTTTAAAACAGAAATTACACCTGTAGGAATTTATACAAGGGTAGTAATTGTAGTAGGCCAGATAATTACCTTCTCTACTTCTTGAGTTCTTCATCAGCAAAACGGAGGTAATGATAGTACTAAGTTTATTGAGAGTCATCAGAACTAAATCAGTTAATACGCATAAAGCATCTGGAAAAGGGCCTGGCACATAGAATGTGCTTAATAAATGTCCTGCATGGTTTGAATACTTTACAATAAGCACGTCCTGCTTCTATGAGGACCATGTTGCCGAAGATCTGTAATGATGGCAAAATACTTGGATCAACTACCTTTGTGGTAGTTGGAAAATGTGTAGATACACTCATAGCAGAAAAGATTAGAAACATACACAAGTATTAATGACCAGTTATACTTAGGTAGTAGAAATATTATCAACTTATTTTTTTCCTTTTCTGTATTTTTTCAAATTTTGGAGAATGAATATTATTTTTTATAGTCAGAAAAAAAAGTTTAAAATTAGATAGGGAGAAATAGAAGTATGCTGTTTCTTTGAATACCTAAATACATTTTGTTGTCCCATCTTCAAAAATGCTAGATTCTAAAATCAAAGCTGCTCTGGGGGAAAATCATGAAACAGAAAATTCCCTTTCACCAAACTGCCAACTTCATCAATGTCTTCTTAAAAATCTTTATTAAAATCTGGTAATCATCTGTGAGGGTAAAGTTCTGAGACAGACTTGACACAGTCCTTCCCTTGACTCCCTCCTGCCTTCTGACTTGCCCAGCTAGCTCCCAACCACCAGTGTGATGAATTAAATGTATGACAGATATGACAGGTGAGGAGAGCATGGAGGGGCTTAACCAGCAGGGATAAGATAAAGCCCCCATTTAAGAACAAAGCCCCTACCAAAGCTCACCCATTAATGAGCACAAACAGAATCTCTTTATTTGTCCCATTTGGAAGGAACAAGCGAAAACCATAGACAATGTGTTAAGCAAGGTGGCTGTTTCTCCAAGAGCCTCCCAACCAACTAATTGAAAATCCTTGATTTTCTGCTAAACACGCCTGAAAGACAGGCTCAGCTTCCATGGGCATGAGCAAGGCTGCCCTTCAATGTTATATTAATACAATGGACTTCAATTTACAGCTGGACTAAGCGGAATTACTGTATATAAACCATAAGATCTATCTGCAGGATCTAGCTAAGCCCTACGGAGACAAGTCCAGCAGGGCAAATCCAAAGAATTTTGGAAGTCAATCCATTAGGATTATGAGGTAGCCCCCCGATTTTAGAAGTCATAGCTCAATCTATGGAAGCAATGAAGTCTCAATCTTTTTTTGTCCTAACCTCTTATCGGAAGGCTTATTGTCCTAGTTTTTATTTAAAATAAACTGATAAACTACAGACTACATGTTAATCATTTTCTATAATATTTACATGATATTATTCAGCAGGCAGCCTAATCAAATATTAGCTTTCCTGCCATAATTAAAAACATACTTTTGAAAACTATTTCTTTGTCGAAAGTATAGCCCTTTCAATATGTAATTATAATAACCTGAACATTACTAATAATACATGATGCTAAGATACATAAGAAAAATGGAATTGTTGTTTATGATTTCCTCCTTTAAGACTTTTAGCCACTGCTCATCTCAGTTTATTAACAACACTCATGCAAAATGAGCTAAGTAGTAGAAATGGTCTCTGAATATATACCATAATCTACAACCTGGCTTTTGGGGATGATTTATTTGGGAACAGGATTATACACAGCAGGTACTCAAGAATTGAATAAATAATATATAAGATAGACCAAAAAGACTTCAAAACCTCAGACCCATCAAGACAACCTCCAAGTACCATGGAGGTCAGACTAAATTCATGGATGGCAGTCCTTGTCCATTCTGGACTCTGGGCAGGGGGTGTCATGTGAACAATAGCTATGACCACCTGAAGTCCTACAGAGGACCAGGGAGACTCACAGCAGAAAGCTGTTCTCTCTTCTACAGGTGAGGAAGCAGTGACTCTGTTCAGCAACTGTCCCAAGTTCAGAGATCAATTCAGTGAATCGGCTGAGTATCCCATCCATACCCACAAGGCTCCAAAGCTCTGTCCACCACTCTTTGTGGTCCCTTTAGCATGGTCCCAGAGGAATGTTTCTTGATCACTGTTAGCTGTAATTCAGTGACTGTGAAAACTTTGGCTAAGCGTGCATTCTTTCCTTCTTACTAAGGAGAACCAGCACTGGAGACATCTGAAAACCTAAGGACCTGACTTACGCCTACACTGCCAGGAAAATCAGACTGAGAATCTTCTTGGTAATAGAGGTCAAGAAAAATTGATACTGCGTATATGCTCTCAGAAGACAAGGACTCCTTCTTGCGCTGCTTTCCTTCTCCAGTTTCATGCAGTAGTAGAATTACTCAGATGTTCCTCAAAATATCAGTTTCAAGTCATTTGACAACTACTCTTCAAGTCTCTGCATTTGGACCCATTGCTGAAACATCCACCTGTATTTTAAACAGCCCAACAATTTCCCTGCCAGCCAAGGATTCCACCAAAACCCATGAGAGAGATCACAGCTGCTGTCCTGTGAAAGGGCCTGGATTGTGTCTGTCCACAGCTCAACACCCAGAGAGGACATTTTGCAGAAGAGCCAAGAAAACATGGAGGCAGATGCTTTGGGGCCTTATCTGAATGGCAATACTTAACTTTCACCACCTGGGCCTGGCCTTGGAGAGGAAACAGTCACACTCAATTATTGTCTTTTTCTCCTAGACAACTACTGTTTAATCCTACTTCCAGCTGATATTAACTGATAGAAAACATGATGCTATTTTTAGCCAGGACCATGATTTCCCCCCTTTCAGCTATGAGAAATGTACTTCCTCTTGCAGTCCAGTCCATCCCAGATGCTGGATTTTGGGTCAAATTCAATACTAGAGCATTATTCCCCTTTTCAGAGTGAGCCCTGAATTCTTTAAGACAGTTTTCAAAATCAAACCTACCCTCTGCACTGCATGTTTTCTCTCCTGTTAAAATGTTGAACTAAACAGAATACACCCTAAATCCCTACAATGATGGAGGATAATCTACCTTAAGACTAGCGTACAAAGGGGAAATTAACCAAAATAATAATGAAAAAGCTCTTGTCTCATTTTTTTTACCTTCTACTCTACTTCTCAGCTGTCACCCTTACCCCATTTTTACTCTCAGGCCACAAACGATTAGATCAAGAACTTGATTCATTACATAGCAAACTTAAAATGGGATTTCCAGAGTTGCCCAATAAATTTTTGGGGGATTGATCATAATGCCTTTCTTTCATATTTTTAAAAGTTATTTTTCAAGGAACCAGGAATTACTGAAGTGACTCATCATATTTATACATGAAGAAATGACTTAGAAAAAAATATAGATCACTCCTGATTCTTAATTACCTGAAAATGAGGAGAAAACTCATGCCTGAGGTTAACAATTCATGTTTTTTCTTTAAAATGTGACTGCACATTTCTTGGGGGTGGAGGGATTTTTTAATAGCACACTATAGATTAAGATCACTTGTGAAACCAACTTTAGATCCTGCTAGTTGATGCCAAGATTACCTGCCCTGTAGCCTGAAGATGTGAAAATGCTAGGAGTGCAAATATGTGGTGAGCAAGACAGCTTTTGAAAATCCAAGCACATTATTTCCCCTGAAGCTCTTTGCCATTTGAAGAACGACCTGGAAAGGAGGTGTTGAGTTAGTTTACACTGACCTCTGCCTGACCTGGAGGTAGAGGTTTTAAGAGCTGGGCAGCAGTCATAGCCAGGAAGCACTCAAAATCGTGGCCCCAGGAAAACAGCACAAGGAAAGGACTACATTTGCGGGGACCCAAGCACCACCTCGCCATTCTTGTAGACGGAGGGCATCCCCTTCGCCCTTTGGGGCTAAGGGAATCCATCAGTCTTCATTTGCTGGCTTCATCTCCACAGGAGCCAGCAGTGATTATTCATTTCTACCTCCAATCCCTCCCCCCACCCACCACACACACACACACCCCAAACTCCTCCAGCAGCAACCAGGTTAGAATCAACATTCCTTCAACACATTAGCAGCCCTTTAGTTTGTTAATCAACCTTTGCAAGCTGAGCAACAGCAAGCCCAAACTGAGAAAAACTTACAATTAAAAAAAAAGTATATGTGTTGTAGAAGGGTTCTGTTATAAAAGGTTTTGGAAGCTATTTATAATCTTTTCTACACAGGAATAACTCCCGTTAGAACTCTTCTACATAAGAATATTACACTCCTAAAAATGGCAAGGTACAGCCAATATTTTTGTATACATTACACTACCCTTACTTTGGTGAGATCCTGCTTCCTTCATGCTGCCATCAGCAACTGTGCTGTCAGTGTTATCCTAGAGCTCTGGCAGTGCATCTCAAATAGTTTCTAGCATAAATCAGTGGAAAGATCAGTGTCAATATATGAATTTTCATATTATAGGTTAACCTCTTCCCAAAGAGAAGAAAAATAAAGATTTAAAATGAACTCTGAACTAGTCAACCAACACGGCAACATAAGATGCTCCTCAATGACATTCCCCCACAGAATCTTTATACAACTAGCAAAAACTGGCAAAGCCATCTTCCTTAAAACTTTTTAAATTTTTAAAAAGCAACTCTGAGAAGCTTACGGCACCCTTGCTGGCTCCTTCCCCACCCGATCCCCAGTGCACAGTGGGTCCAGCCTGCACTCCTACTGGGGGACACTGGTGCTGTTCCTGAGGAAGCACAGTATCCTGTGCGCATACCGGGATGTCTGTACGTCCAAGCCAATCTATCTGCCTGGGAGACTGAACCAGGAAACTCATCTCTGGCTTGCCCTCCCAGAACCTGCACTGCAGGCAGAAGCAGCTTGCAGACAGCTAAAGCAGTTTAAGAAACAATCAAAGAAGCCTGAGGCAAAGGATTACCTGCTGTAAATTATACAATAGAGGACCCAGGAGGGGGAAAAAGTGTTTCATAGGGAGTAGAGGGGCATTTGAATTCCTAAGGCTGCCAGCAAGCACAAGCCCAATACAAGCTGCAGGCTCAGAAAAGACACAGAGAATCCTGCAATTCTCATTTCTCTTGGGCTGATCTTTCCGATAGGAGGGTTAAACTCTGAAGGAGAGTACCAGCCAACTCAGAGCCTGCAATGATTTGTGAAAGGTGCTTTGCAATGGTTTATTTGTTTTAGTTAGCTACTGGCACTCAAGGATGTCTCTCTCATATCACTAGAAGGATAGAAACATAAAGAACAACAGCTCAAGGACTAAATCCATAAGTTAACATTTAAAAAATATTAACGTGTACAATGTACAACAAAGATTACAAGACAAACAAAGAAACAGGAAATGATGGACCATCCAAAGGATAAAGATAAAAATCCAGAGACCATCAACAAAGAAGACCAGATTTTGGACATACCACACAAAGATTTTTTTTTAAATGATATTCAGTATGTTTAATGAGATAAAGGAAAACATGGAGAAAACATTAGAGGATATCAATAAAACAATGAATGAAAAACATGAGAATTTCAATAAAAAGGTAGAAATTTTAAAAAGGAACCAAACAAAACTACTGGAGTTGAATAACGGAAATGAAAAATTCCCTAGACAGGTTCAACAGCAGATTGGAGCTGGTAGAAGAAAGAATCAGTGTACTGGAAGATAAGACTATTGAAGTGATTTAAACTGGAGATCAGAAAGAAAAATGAGTTTTAAAAAGGGACCAGAGCCTAAGAAACATCAAGCACACAATATATTTATTATGGGAGACCCTGAAGGAGATGAAAGAGAGAAAGAGGCAGAAGCAATATTCAAAGAAGCAATGGCAGAAAACTTCCTAAATTGAACAAAGACATGAATATGTGCATTCAAGAAGCCCAACCAAACCCAAACAGGATATACTCAAAGAGAACAGGCCCAGATACATAGTAGCCAAACTGTTGAATGCCAAGGACAAGGAGAGAGTCTGGAAAGCAGCAAGAGAAAGGTAATGTGTTATGTACAAGGGAGCCCCAATAAGATTAAGTGCCAATTTCCTATCAGAAACCCTGGAGGCAAGAAGGCAAGGGGACAAAATACTTAAAGTGCTGAAAGAAAACAATTGCTAACCAAGAATTTTGTAATCAGTGAGACTGTCTTAAAAAAATGAGGCAGAGATGAGCACATTCCCAGATAAACAAAAGCTGATGGAATTCATCACTACTAGACTGCCCTACAAGCAATGCTAAAGGGAGTTCTTCAAACTATAAGTAAGGAAATCAGACAATAGATCAAAGCAGCAAAAGAAAAAGGGAACTCCAGTAAAGGTAACCTTAAGGGTAATTGTAAATGCTAATACTACTGTATTGTATTTTTGGTATGTAACTCCAACTTTTTACTTCTTACAGGTTTGAAAGTGCAAATACATAAAAAATAATAATAAATTCATGATTTTGGGCATATAATATATGAAGACATAATTTGTAAAAAGTACAACAAAAAAGGTAGGGGACAGAAGGATATAGGAACTAAATATGTATATGTGTGTGTGTGTATATATAAACATATATATATGTTCCAATATAAATAGGTAGCTCCAAAATGAAAATGAAGAACATCTTTATAAATATCTTAAAAAGTATGATGGTTTGGAGCTGTATGTACTGAAGAAAAATATATTCTTAAACTTAATACATTCCTGTGGGTGTGACTCCATTGTAAGTAAAACTTTTTGATGAGGTTAGTTAGTTAAGGTGTGACCCACCTCAGTCAGGATGGGTCTTAATCCTATTACTGGAATCCTTTAGAAGAAGAATGAAATTCAGAGAGAAAGCCAAGGGGAGCAGCCAGAAGCTGATCATCAACAGAACCTGGAAGAGAAGTGAGAGCCCAGGAGATACTGCCATGTGACAAGCTAAAGACCAAGGATTTCCAGCAGCCAGCTTCAGAACAGTAGCCTTCAGGGAGAAAGCATCACCTTGATGATGGCTTGATTTGGATTTTTTCTTAACTTCAAAACCATGAGAAAACAATTTCTCATTATTTATTCCAACCCATGATATGATATTTGCTTGAGAAGCCTAGGAAACTAAAACAAGAGGAATAAAAACAAGACAAGATTTTTTTTATTTCATGAAAAAGTTATTATAAAGTACTTTTCTTCTCCATCCACCCATACACTAACAACTCTCCTCAGAGGTAACCATTCTTATAAATGACTTGGGTAACTTCCATCTTTTCTCCATTCATTTACATATGTATAAAGCTCTAATTTTATACAGACTGTTTGCAACTGATTGATTAAGGATATATATGGGTAGTTTTCTATGCCAGTACATTCTATCCACTTCCCTATTGGTGAGTATTTAGGTTTGTTCCCCTAATTCAAAAATATTACATTGAATATCCTTGTATATGTATTTCATATATGTGTGCAAGTATATCTATAAGATATTTCCAGAAGTGAAATTGTTGGGTTAAAGAGTAAGTTCATTTTCCAGTTTAATAAATATGTCCCACCTGTTCTCCAACACTGGTGAATATATTTACAACTTCACCAATAGCTCTTTTCCTCCATCTTTGCATATACTGGGAATTTTTCCTATTTTCATCTTTGACAATCTGGTAGGCAAAATGGTATGGGACTGTTAGTTCCACATGAGGGCAAATCATTTCCTGAGTATGTCTTGTAGCTGTGCTTTAAAGCCTGTCCACTTCATTTCCAGGCCTCCAAAACAGGTCTAAATTCTAGCTCAATTCCCCAAAGTAGAAACTGGTCATGGATGGGCGGATGGGCCACAGTTGAGTTTGCCCGTTGGATGTTATTGATGTCTCCCAATGCCCCCGAAAAGCACAGAGACCTCTGCTCCTAATTAGCTGAAAGCTTTGAGCCCATCACTCAATGTCTCTCAGCATCAATTTCCTTATTAAGACCTTCAACTCAAACACGAAATAGTGCAGGACCCCTGTACTTGGTGCTGGGGATGCCCTGAATGAAATAGATGAGCTCAGAATCTAATTGCACACTTGAATATATACTTTAAATAACAATGAGCTATAGGATATTTTGATGAATTCAGTCAGAAGGAAACCCAGGGACAACCAGGCTTGGGTGGTAACTCCTGAGCCAGGTGTTTCAAGGACATCACAGATTTGAGTCCTGGTTAGTGGAACCATTTAACTGGTCTGGCTAACTCTGGGAATATGGGCTAACAAAACAAAATAAAACAAAAAAGAGGAGCAGGGAGCTTGGCTTTGGAAGTAGGGTCCTCCTTGCTTCTCATGACTGCTTTCAGCTCCTTTTTCCCCACTCCCAAGTCCCAGTTCTTTTAAAGCACATGTCATCAGGTGCCTGCTACACCTCTGCTTGTTGCTGTCATCCACAGATCTCCTGGTCTATCCTCCTTATTGACTGAAGACTTTTATCCCTGTCTTCCTCTCCTCTACTGTTAGTTCTTGCTACCTCTGACCTCACTGGGTGTCAATATCCAGTGATCTTTTCTCCCCATCCCACCCTCAGACACCCACTCCCAGTCCATCTAATGGTCATCATACCCATGAAGTTCTATGCAGTGTACTTCTTCTAAAACTCCTGTCTCTAACCCTCTCCTCTTCAATCCTCCCAGCTCATTGACTTTTGTACCCTGACTCCCCAAATTCCCCAAATTATATCAGATCTTCAATCCAATGACCAATTGTCCGACTTTTTCACTCTCAAATATTTACGTCTTGTCCTTACTTCATTTATCATCCAACTTCGAATCTATGAGCCAATACCTCTTGGATATAACTTTCAATTACATAACCACTCTTCTGTCATACTTACTCCCATCCCCAGTACTCAAGAGTTAGTTATCCTGTCTACAGGTTCCATTTCCTCTCATCCCAATCTCTCCCCAGTTCACGGCAATCAAGCTTTCATTCCCATAATTTCACTGCAACACTCCACACATTCACAATGACTGACATCTTGTCAAATGAATGGTCAATTCTCTGCTCTCATCTTGTTTATCTCTGAGCACCACTTGACACAACTGATCTCTTCTACAGGAGAAAATTCTTCATTTAAATTCTAAGCACCATACTCTTCGTTTCTTCTTACCTCATTGGCCAACGTGCTTTAAGTCTCCTTTGTTGGCTCCTCATATTTCCTCCCCCTTGAAATGGTAGAGTGACCTTGGGCTCAGCTGCAGCACCTAATGCTGAGATTTAAATAACCTATATGGTGATGACTCCCAATTTTAGATCTCCAGCCTGGAATACTCCTCTGAGCACCAGACTCCTATAGCCAGCTCCCTACTTGACATTATTATTTGGATATTTTATGGACATCTCACACTTAACAATCCAAAACAGAATTGATTCTCTCCCCCTGAAACTGCTCTTCTCTCTGTCTTCCAGTCTCAGTGAACGGTACTTCCGTTCACTACGATCAAACTTAGAAAAATTCAGATATTTATGACTCTCCCCATTCTTTCTATCCCCTAAGCCCACATCTGATCCATCAGTAAGTCTACTGCCTTTACCTTCCCAATATATCCTCCAACCATATCTCTCCATCTCTACCACTACAATCCTAGCCCAAGATACTATCATCTCTTGCCTGGACTGTCAAAAGAGTCTCCTAACTGGTCTTCCTCTCCCATTCTTTTCCCATATCATCTGTTCTTCACCCAACATTCAGAGATATCCTGATAAAGAATAAATCAGATTGTATCACTCCAATGATAAAACCTGCCAAGGGCTTTGCATTATCCTCAGAATAAAATTAAAACTTACTTACAGTGGTGCATAAGACTTCCATGCTCTACCTACCTCTCTGATCTCATCTCCTTTCACTCCCCTACTTGCCCTCTAGGCTCTAGCCATACAGGTTTTCTTTTGCCATTTTTCTAACAGACAAGCTTGTTCCCACCTATGAATCAGTCCCACTCTTCCACCAGACCTTACATAGTTCACTCAATCAGTTCATTAAAGTCTCTGCTCAAATGCCACCTCCTCAGAAAACTTTCTTTTCCACCTTTATCTAAAATAGCACCCTATCCCATCATTCTCTACCCCCTTACCCTGTTTTAATTATCCCTATCACATATCACAGTTTGAAACTGTATTAATTAATTTGTTTGTTTATTGAGTTATCTGTCCCTCCCACTAGAATGTAATCCCCACTGGGGTTACAGAATGCCTTGTTGGTTACTGCTATATCCTCAGCACTTAAACAATATTTGGTATGTGTAGGTTTCTCAAGAAATATTTATTGAACAAAAGAATGAATGAGTGAATGGATGGACGTCTTGAATGCTATAAATGTAAATTTGGTTCACTGGGTGATTATTGAGCACAGTGAATTCTTGAACAGGACTTTGACATTAATGACATTATGAAGATGGAGTTAGGAGAAATATGCAGCTACTTGTGTGGGAATGCTAAAGGGGATGCAAATGGGGGTGAGAATCACTTGCTCTGAGGTTGTTTCAAAAGTGACCTGACTCCCCTCTACATGGGATCAGACACCCAGGGGAGTGAATCTCCCTGGCAACGTGGAATATGAATCCTGGGGAGGAATGTAGACCCGGCATTGTGGGATGGAGAACATCTTCTTGACCAAAAGGGGGATGTGAATGGAAATGAAATAAACTTCAATGGCAGAGAGATTCCAAAAGGAGCTGAGAGGTCACTCTGGTGGGCACTCTTATGCACTATATACAACCCTTTTTAGGTTCTAATGAATTGGGGTAGCTGGTGGTGGATACCTGAAACTATCAAACTACAACCCAGAACCCATGAATCTCGAAGACAGTTGTATAAAAATGTAGCTTATGAGGGGTGACAATGGGATTGGGAAAGCCATAAGGACCAAACTCCACTTTGTCTAGTTTATGGATGGATGTGTAGAAAAGTAGGGGAAGGAAACAAACAGACAAAGGTACCCAGTGTTCTTTTTTACTTCAATTGCTCTTTTTCACTCTAATTATTATTCTTGTTATTTTTGTGTGTGTGCTAATGAAGGTGTCAGGGATTGATTTTGGTGATGAATGTACAACTATGTAATGGTACTGTGAACAATCGAATGTATGATTTGTTTTGTATGACTGCGTGGTATGTGAATATATCTCAATAAAATGAATATTAAAAAAAAAAAAAAGTGACCTGAGAGGTAAAAAGAACTTTTGCCAAATATTGTTGCAGGAGAGTATGTACTGTAAGTTGGGGGGTGGGGGAGAAATCACCAAGTATTTCAAGAATGTAAACTTCTACAACCAAGATGTGCCCCTTGCCCAAAAGGTTTTAGGAGGAACTGCATCGGTGGGGATGGGGAAGAAGAAATGGACTATAAATTAGTTTGCATTATGTTCTACCTACTTTTAAATAGCAAAAGTTGAACTATGACTTTCAGAACATACCTCTTATCATTATTTTTTACCTATAATTCTATATTTAAAAAGGAAAATGAATTATCTAAAGGTCTAGGACACATTTTCTTGGAGTTTGGGAATGAAAACTTAGTTTTATATAGAAAAAGGGCCAAGTGATTTTTACAACCAGTATCATCCTCAAAGAAGATTTATGGTTCTGCCAGGAATATTCTGTCACTCCCAATGATTTAAATGGTTCTTTGACATACTTTCTTTTGAAATAGTGAACTTGGCATTATCTGTATTGATCTATGTAAAGCTGATTTTTTGAAAAGAAGAATCAGTATTTTGCAATAAATCAGTAAATTCTCCTGCAAATTCAGGGATATATATATATACACACACACATACACACATATATATTCCTAGCAACTTATACTATATAGACTATGTATCCTAAACCAACAGTCATGGTGAAAAATTAAGGAGCACTGCCTCTCAGAGTCTACAAAAAAAAAGGTGCATTTAGGTGAAATATTGGGGAGGTGTATGAGGCAAAAGTCTTCTTTTCACTTTTCTGTGCAAATACAAAATTAACAAGAGTGTTTGAGCATGCTTTTCTCTAAACTTCTCATAAAAATTCTTGAGGTCTTAACCTTACTGGAAAAGAAAACCTCAGATGACTATAAAGTAAATATACAGCATATTCTCAATATCATGGCCATCTTCAAGCAATTTCTCACACTTATAATGTATTTATTTTTATATAAACCAGATGTATGTCTCTGGGGCAAACCAATGCCTTTTATTCTTATTTTGTGAAAGTCCCTTCTAATTAAAACAGGAAATACAAATTCCTTGTCTAGTTCTAAAGCCCACTTAGTACAGGCAGCTGTCTGCAATTTCTGATGAACCCTTTCTGACTATTCTAAACTTGCAATGCTGAATTCACATTTCTTGAGTATTCTTGAATCTATGTTCTGAAAACAAAAGCCATACCCATCCAGAGTACCTGTGCGCAAACTCACTAGGGCCTTGCATATCTCAGGCACCTTCACAGGACAAATAAAAAACACATGCAATGCTGCAGCTTCAAAAACTTATTCTGAACTGAGGAGGGTGAAAATGTTCTGGAGGAGAGGTTAAGTAAAAAGTATAAAATGAGAAGTCACTTAAAGAAAAGGCTAGGAGCCAGAAAGAAGGAAAGAATGTAAATGGATATCTTTAAAAAAAGTCATTCGTTTTTAAGTGCATTGCATTATAACCCAATTAAGAAGAATTAAGAAGAATCTTGTCTTCTAATTAAAAAGCACAAGTAGTTCCCTTACTGACCACAGCAAACAGCAAATAGACTCAAACCCATTTCCTCTGCAGGAGCTTCTCCAGCTGCTTCTGAGTGGCTGATAAAATGCACTGAGTCTGAGGGAATTGAAACCCAAGCACGTTTACGCACATGGGAGTGGATTAGATACGGTATCTAGTGAGTAGGATGAGTTTTCCACACTTGTCAAGCTAGATTAATATTCCCACTAATTGCATTTTAGGAATGGCCAATTAGTTCAAGTCAAATCACTTTGGGCAGGAGAGGAAGGAAGGAAGGTGGGGAGGCCAAAAACTGCCCTTATCCCCTGAGGGATCTGGGGGTCCAAACTCCCTGTGTCCCTCTACTTCATGGAGGGCTCCCTTATTGGACATCACTGTTGGAAGGCCAGTATCCTCATTTCTGTTGGGCTGTAACAGTAAGAAGGTGGTGATGGGAGTTTGCCCTTAAATAATGAAATAAAACTGCTTTGTGGCTTCATCTACAAGGAACTGTGACACGAAAAGTCTTAAATAGAAAGGGTTTTCTTTTCCTCTTAAATACTTAAGTTTTTACCATTATTTCAGAAAGAATGTGTTTTCCCTTTGTGTAAAAAATTTGAAGTTTGGTCTTAAGAATGAACCTCCCAATCCCCTCCCAACTAAGACCAAACTGTATAGACCTACCCAGCTTTAATTTTATTTGACCTCTCAGTCAAAAGAGTCCCATTACTTGGTCCCAATTTGCAAAGTCAACAAAGTGATGGCTGTGCTTTCAAATAATAACAGGCACATTGGGAAATGGAAGTGTCAATGATGCCTACAAACTCTAAAAATCTGGAGTCAGGGGCCAGGAGTTGTACCCATGATTCTCCATAAACATGGCAAGAAGGTTAGTTAATAAACACCAACTAACTTTTTTTAACAGCAGCAATAAACTGTCCAATTGGAGAAATGTCCACAAGTTCTGCTCCAAACACCTTGTGAATTGTTTAATTAGCAAACTCTTGCAACACTCAACAAACAGATTTTGGCATGTTAGGGAGACCCAAGGTCCCTTAAGTATTAACTGTGCTGATAATCTAATCTGCAGGCTTTTGAAGGAGACACATATTTCATTCTCCTTTTAAAAAAACAGTTTCAGACACTCAAATGGCAAACCTTTTTCCATTAAAAAAAATGCTCTAACAAGTAAATAAAACATAAGAGGGGTAAAGACAACTGGTTATAATAATGAACCAGATTGCCAATCATACACTAGGCCTCAATCAGATGTACAACATGTCTCATGTATATTATAATGCAGGGTACAGATAGATCCTCCCAATGTAATGACAGCATTTTGTTGACACAAATAAAACTAAATCAAAGAAAAAAATTCCTCTAAAAGCCTAGTCTTCTTTTTTGTTTTACCAAACTGCAAACTAGAATATGATCAGATACATATTTAAGGGTCCCCACCCTGTCCCATACCAGCCAAAGTGCTAAGAAGGTTCAATTAGCAGTGATTTTCAACTGTTGAACAATCTTGAACTTCATAACATGTGTTGAACCAAGAAGTGCTGGGTGGGAAGAGGTTGTCCTTCACAACACTTCTGCAGAGATGCCAACACTTGGTATGAGAGTGAGAAGTTTGGGGTGGTGGACCATGTCCTAATCCATCAGTTGGGGAATGCAAGGTGGAGGCATGCTTTGTGTGAATGGTTTCCTTCCTTGGCTCAGATAATCCAGGGCAGACCACATTGAGAAGTGTTAGCTTATGAAACCCAGTCCAGATATGATGGCAATATGGGATCATTTCAATATATTCTGTTTCAAGGGCATAAACCAAGTGCCAATATTCATGATGGTGGTGTCTTGAGTAAAATTGGGTGAATGGAATATCAAAACCCTATCTTCACTACCAATTTGAAATATGTGTCCCCTCTGTCAAAGGATCAATTGTATGCTTTTGCTCATCAAGGAACACATATATACTATTCTCATAAAGATAAAAGAAATTTATACCCTTTCTTGACATGGAAAAGGTTGAAAAACATTAAATTTTGTTTTTTTCTCCCTTCTCCTTAGAGAAGGGAGCTCATTAAACTCACCATAAAATAAATGATTAAGCTGCATGTAGTTATACTTAGTTTTACCTGAGTAAGTAAAATGCACATGGTACTTATCTTCTTAAAGCATATACATTAATCTAGCCATCACTGATCTTCTTAGGCTGAAATGCCCAAATCTTTCATTCATTAATTTGTAAGAAACAAAAGAAAATACATAGAATTTATTTTTTCAGTTGAAGAGCTATACTTTTCGATCCATCTAATGGTCTTTTAAATACTTGACATATTCTTCAAAGATAACCAAATATCACCAAAGACCCTCCCCCTAACTCAGAAGTAAAGTGAGAGACAAACAGATAGAATGAAAAAAGAAGCAATTTGATTTTCAATTTTGAGCAGAAGTATAACCAAATATACAAACAAAAGAGTTTTAAATAAAAAGAAGAATTAAGAGGCAAATCAAAAATGTTCTGTAAAATATCTGAACTTGTCTCTCGCTTCGGTTTTCTTTATATATCATTGGTTACATAAAAAAGTTTATATTATCTTGTTCTCTATTTGCTTGCTATAATCAAATAATGACAGCTACCTCCAGAAACCAACATTCTCTCAGTCAGATGCTACAAAGCAAACCACCTAGGATCTAAGAAGTTAGTTTCCACGAAAAAGGAGACCCATACAATGCTCCTGCTCAGCAATGACACCTCAGAGGGGCTTGTGTTCTGTAACTCTTTACAAGTAGTTCATAACCTTTGTACCCTAGACACTCATTCAAACTACCTCCCCACTCAGTAAACTAGGGGCTAAGGATGCTCCAAGGCATGAACTTTCTACCCAAACAGCCTATTGTAAACATTTGGAGAAGGCTCCATGCTACCGCTAAAATAAACCATAAAAAAGGACATTAACCAAGACACTTTTATTCAAGGGAGCCTCTCTCAGTTCTGGGAATCCAACCTCAGTTTCAACCCTTTCACTCAAGAGCTAGGTCCTAATGAGAACAAGAAAATCACCTACAGTACTGGCATTTCAAAGCTTTGTTAAGTGTCCTGAGGTGCTAATAGAAAGTATATATATGTATTCATAGTCTAGGTCTGCACTGGGTTTTCTCCTTTTTAAATCACAAATAAAAACCCAAAACAACAACAACACCACCACATTAAGGGGAGAATGACATTCAACAGAAATTATTTATTACTTAGCATTTCTGCTTTATGCCAATTTGGTTATTTTAATTGTCATTGTTTTAGTTCTTATTTAAGAGACTTTACTTCTTTTGGGTTCTGATTTATTCTGACTACAAATCAAAATGAAATTAATTGATCCTAAACAGCAAAAAGGTTTTTCTTCTTTGGGGAAATGGGGAGAGACAAGAGAAGTGGGTTACCAGCACAAAGCTATTAGTTATGCTCCTAAAATTGGTGTGAATAAAAATCTTCAGGTGAAGCTGAAAATGAAATTGAGTTTAATTTGCCTAAATTGACTACAATAAAAGAATAAATTTAATCTAAAATATAAGTGTAATTTAAATTTTACACTAAAATTACTTCAAAATTAAAGAGTAAATTTGTGGAAAGTAGAAATATTGTATAAGTATTGGGTTTTAAAAACCTCTAGATGGTGAACACGGCTTTTTCTTTTTTAATGTTTATTGTGGTAACATACATACAACACTAAATTTCCCCTTTTAGCCACTTTCTTGTGTACAATTCTGTGACATTAATTACACTGACAATATTGTGCTCTCATCACCACCATCCATTACCAAAATTTTTCATCACTTCAAACAAAAACTCTGTACCTGTTAGCAATTTGACCACGGATTTTTAAAGTTACATAATTTTAAACACTAAATTGAGAGGTGTTAGGTGTAAATCTACCATTCTACCAAATGCATCATCAATTGCTAACCACTAACCAGGACACAGTCTGTCTTCCAACAAAGGATCCAAAATAATTGTTGAATTTAACATGTTAGATATTTTATTAAGCCATGATGTGATGAGGAAAATACATATTATTAACAAGTTGATAATTATTTTTAGAATTGTTAACTAAATGTAAAGTACATAAAGTCTAAAAGATGTAATTAGAAATTCAAGAAGCCCTTACCTTTAAAACACAGGATGTAGAAAATCTTCCAAAGAGTGAAAAACATTGCCAAAATATTCAGAAAACTTAAAAAATAAATAAATAAACTTGTTATATCTTAAAATAACAATGACCTCCTAGTCACTAGATCAAGTCTTTACAGATTTCCATTAGCATACCTTATAATAAATTAGTTTTTGAATAATATTTATAATAACTGATGTTTGTTTTTTTTAATCTAAATCCTAAGTATCCATTTCATATAGGGAAAAAAGAAAAACAAACAAACAAACTTGTTGCCCAAAAAGTATATAGGCAACACCATTCCCCAAACAAGACATAACCATCACAGGCCACCCTCTCGCTCACCTTTTCTAAAATAATTTTTGCCTTCTCTAAAGAAAATTCAGATTTCAGCATCATTTCCTCCCTCAAGGACTCAGACTTCAAAATCTTCCTGACAAGTCATGCAAACCACAGTCTACTTCTTGCCCCTTTTTCTTCCAGTGGGAAAAGAAAGTTATGCCAGCTATCCTAAGCAATCCTTTGCTGCACCACACACCTGTTCAGACAACGGGTCAGTAAAACAAGCAAAATAACAGCTGAGAAAGTCAGGTCAGCTACCCTGTGATCTTAAAGACATTTTCAGAAACAGTCCCCCTGCTCTCTCTTCTTTATTTGAAAATAGCAGTTTAAGTAACATGATTCCTTCCCTTCCTGTTTGAAGGGACAGTGAAAGCCCTCCTGCTGGGAGGCTTTTCCCTCAGTCTGGGGCAGAGGCTGCCTGGATCCTTGAGCTTAGCACATAAGCCTGGGTCTACAGACGACCCATCCCACTGTGGTTATGTTTGTTTAAGGAGCCAGGTCCAACTCAGCGTGTTAACAATTAACAAAGACCATATCACATGTCACGTATTCTGGTTACCATGATTTTTACTCCAAGTTACAATTAAGGCAAACTTTTGGCTTTCTGGTCATTAATTTTCTCTTCGGTTGGCCCCAAATGCTCTGAATGAAAAAAAAAAAAAAACACAATGAAATATGACTGTTCCACAATTTTTTTTTAAAACTGATACAACAATACAGGTGTAGCAGCAAAACTAACCAATCAGGCATAAAGATTTTATGTTGTCTCTCTTCCAAATATATTTCTATAAAATATTTCTAAGTACACATACTGCTAGGCTATAATTATTTCTTTAATGACATGAGTTTTTTTAACATAATTTTCTTGAAATGCAAACCATCCAAAGTATACATACAATCAATGGTTCATGGTATCATCACATATTTGTGTATTCAGCACCATGATCATTTTTAGAACACTCTGCATTACTCCAGAAAAAGGAATAAAAAGAAAAAAGAAGACCTCAAACATCCCATACCTCTTACCCTCCTTCTTATTGATCACCAGTATTGCACACTACACAATTTTAAGACTTACAACAGAGGCAGGTTAACTAAGACAGTGTAGTATTGAAAGATATGACTTTTTAAAACAGTTTTTCTTTGCTTATAACTTCTGAATAGTGTTTCTTTTAATTATCTTAAGTGTGAGTGTATTGGTTTGCTTTATGAATGGGCAAAATTCCCCTAATTTTTATAAAATACATTTTTGAAGATACAGACCTGTAAGACCAAAACTAGCAAGTCCATATATAGCTTTCTACGGAGAGGGAAGTTTTGTCTTGTTAAGTGAAATGGATGAAAGGAAATAACATGCCAGGAAAGTTGACAGCTCAGGAATACACATTCTTTGAAGAAAAATAAAAGCTGTTTTCTTAAAAGATTAAAAAATAATTGTAAAAATAAAACTCAGCACTTCATATCCAAAAGTACCATAAATTAACACTGGCAAAAAAAAAAATTCCCATGTGTGATAATTCTCTTTTGGGCTTTCATTTTAATTTTAGCAAGCCTCTTCTCATGCACTCTTAAAATCACACCATTTTAGAATTCCATGAAAAACCTTAGAGATTATGCAGTATAATGTGAAAGTATCCAAACATTTTATTTTAATAGTGGAACCACAACTGATCATCTCTTTTTCTTTAATTGAACCTACTGAAACCTTACAATAACCCCAACAAATGGAACAGATAAAAGAGGAATCTGATTGGGAGGCAACCTAAGGAGGTAAGCCCCATGTTTGAGAACCACTGTCAATCAGGCCCAAGGTGGTGAGGTGCCTTCTCCAAGTTACACCAGCATCAAAGTTGGGACTAGTACTCAGCCCCTTACTTAGTGATATCTTTACACTACTCTCCTATTTCTGTTTGGAAATTCAAATGATATCTTACTTTGCAGTTTAGGAAAACTAAAGAAGTGGCAGACGGAGTAGTATGAGGGAGGCATGTGTGTCTGAAGTCCCTGATCACCTAATTCAGTCTCTTGATGCCAAAAAGGCAAGAAACAAGGAGAAATGGAGAATCAGAAAAACGAGGGGCCAATTAAATGTAAGGGCAAAGAAGCCATTCATGAATCTATCCTATGTTCATTCCCTCAGTGCACAGCTGTCACAGACACGGTGCCAGGGACTGAGAAAGATGCCGAGATAAATTACAACATTGTTTCCAGGTGCATGTTTAGAATCTGGCGTAGCTAGTATGAAGTCCATGTGCATGTTACATGTGTAGGTATGTGGAATACTAGGTAGGATGTCATAGGTGTCACAAGTGGCAAAGGAGAGGCAAAGAGGAGAAAAGGAGAAAGCAATCAGGGAGGACAGGGTCATGGAGAAGGTGTCATCTGAGCTGACTTTAAAGAAATCTGTTGGGGAATGGTAGCATCGAGGATGGTGTCACCGTCAACTCAGCTAGAACAAAGGTGGAAAGGGAGGGAAGCCACAGGCCTTTGTCCCATCCATGCTGGCCTCATACAGAATTGTGGGAGTTATGCCTGGAAAAGATACTTTGGACAGAACTTTGAAGCTAACACCATTCTGCAGTGTGTTGAAAAGAAAGGGGATGGGAGTCGGGAGGAGAGGTAACCTGGAGACTTTTGAAGACAAAAGTTTCTGGTAGTGGGAAAGGCCTGGGGAATGAAGGGGGTGTTTATTTACTAAAGGGATGCATGGAAAGCATGTCCATACAGAAATAAGATCTATCGAATTAGGTCAGCCGCTTAAGGGGACTTTTGATAAAAAGAAGTAATAGATTTTTAAATTAGTTGTCAAGCTCTTCTGTATAAAAATAGTGAAGGTGACATAATGGGCTTTGGAGGCTGTAACTAGTTTGCTTTCCAGTATCAGTGTCTTTAACATTCATTGTCTGCTGCCTCCAAAAATGCTGAAATAAAGTTGGAAAGCGTTTCCCTCACTTTTTGAGAAAAGAAGCTCTAAAATAACAAGGAGTGGAAATGGTTAAATCTGAAGAGCAACAAAAGAAACAAGGAAAATAGAAATGCCTTCCCCTACCTTTCTGGCCTTGGGTATTCCATAAAATGCATTTCTCTCCTGATAAGACCCTGTGCTGACCAGACAACACACTTTACTGCAGGGCTGACTAACTGAACTAAGCTGTCTTTTTCAAGGATATCAATGCAACCTGAAGGGCCATAAAATTGTGAAATTGCGAGAAAAGGGGGCTAAGTCAAATGCAGGCTTAGTTTAGCCTGACCTGTGGACAGAGCTAAGCAGCTGACATCACCATTATGCAGTGTGGTCAGTCCTGAGCACTCGGATCCCACCCATCTCAACACACACACACACCGCTTCTCCTAGAGAAGTAATTTTGCCTTTTGGAGACACAGAGTAACCACCGTCGGTAATCTGGAAAAGGGAGAGGATTTTTCCAAATTCGATTCATTCATACCAGATAATGCATAAACAAAGACGTAACAATCATTTACTAATTACTACTACTACTACATTTTAAATTTTCTGGCATAAGCTGTGCCAAATTTGAAGTTTTACAGCTTAAAAAAAAAAAAGACTATCCCTCTACTTTCTTTAGTAACACATCCTAAAGTTTTATAACTGTGTGATTCTTCCAGCCCCTGCATTTTATCTTTGAGGAAACTGAGGATCAGAGAAGCATGGGATGTGCTACCGCTTGGGTAATCAACAGCAAAAACTGGCAACCATCCAGGTTCTCAACTCGCAGCTCCTACTCTCGTAGTTGCCATAAATGGCATTCTTCTTAGTCTTTACAATTTTGGTGAAAGTCCATTTAACTTATTCCTTGGGTGAGACCATTACAAGAGATTGTAGCAAAATGTAACTGAAGATAAGGATGACAGAAGAGAACATTTCCTCCTTGGTAGTGCCCATAAACTTGCTACAACAAAGATTTACCTCTCCACATCCCACGCACAATGAAAAGAATGTTTGCAATTCTCAGTTTATGTTTTGACCAACTATTCATATGTCAGACATATCTACCAAAGACTCATTTCACTTCTAAAGACAATTTTGAAAATGTACTATAGCAATAAGCCCCAAATTAATCACCTCTCTGGTTGTCCTCGCAAACCGAAGAAATTGCAAAAACTTAAACTGCTAAACTGTAAATAAAATGAGAATTGCACTACATGGAGTGCTTGTGAGTAAGGGAACAAGCTGAAATTCCAAATTCTTCCCTCATCTCCATTAGTTATTCTTTTTTCCATTCTTAGTACACCTGATATAAGTTTTAGCAGAGACCTGAAAACAGATACAATGTGCCTAAAACATTATGAAGACCCAGGACGCGTGGTCCTGTATATTCATTAGTTTGTTAAGAAACCAGGAAAGATCTCGTGAGTCCCCTCACGTGGTTATTACCAAAACTCTTAAGTGAGTCTTTTCCTAAAACTTTAAATCAGTAAAGAATTGCCAAATACCTGTGATGATCAAACTTGAAACTTCAGAACAACCGTTGTTAGGAATAATGTTATTTTCCCCCTTTAGGAAAGAATATATTCTAGGATGCAATCAGAAGTTCAGAGAATTTCATAACCCCGAATTTACTTGTTTCTTTCTTCTTTCAATTGGCTAGAATAAGACTTTCTCTCTCCATTGATGAAATACTCACTTTTCCACTCAAGCAGACTGGAATGCAAAGGGAGTCTCCTCGGGACTTCTGAAAGGGCTGCTCCTGAGCAGAGCTTTCCCCTCACAGTGCAGAGCCCGTTCCGGCTGGCCGAGGCCACTCGCTGCTCTCTCACCCTACAACGTGAATCTGCAAAGGAGGCCTGTGTCAACAGCCCTATCGGGAAAACCACATGACGCCCGCGGCCTTTGTGTCCTGCCTGTCGGTGTGTCAGTGATCATGGCCAATGACTGCGACAGGGGATTGCCAGGGGATGGAAAACGCTTCATCTGAATTCTAGCTGTGAGAGAGCAAGACAAGCCACCTCTTCCATGGCCTTCCATTGCAGCACAGAAATGACTTGCTCCTCTACCCGAAAGTTTCAGTAAGTGGAGGAACTAGACACATGGGAAACTAGATCTCCTGTGGGGAGCCCACTGGCCTTTTTCCATAGAAATGAAAGACAAGTTGCTGTGATCACCTCGGAGACCAGCCACCTCTTTCTACTGAAAGCTAACCCACCTTAGCAGCAGCTGCCTCCCCTCACCCCCAGCCCCACTCCCTCTATTAAGGCTTGGGTATCAGGCTAATCAGTTTGATCTGACAGATTTTAATTACATTAATTAGGGCTTTTCTGAATAGACCTGATTAGCATCCTACCATGGTTTTGCCATTTTTTTCTTCTTTTTTTTCTACTCTAAAGCAGCTCTGCTAGAATTAGTACTAATACTTTCCTTTCCTCTAACAATGGTGACGGCTTTGTCTTGTTCAAGGCAAACAATCAGACATTTGGTGGCTCTGAGTGTGAGAGTGTATTTTATAATAAAGTCACCTATGAGGATTTTGAGTAGGTGCTACATTTATCTCATGAGAGATGTCATGTTAGCCTTGGTAGGGAAGAAGAGATTATTTAGAACATTTTTCTAGAGCATAAACATTGGTTTTGTTTAGCTTCTGCTTAGTAAATACACTACATTTAGTACGCATTTTAAAGATCGAATCTCTTCCAAATCTCCACACACACCTTCAACAGAATGAAGCACAAAGAAATAGATTCTTACCTCTCCGTATTATTTTATCCATTACAATTTAGAGAGAACCCATGGTAGCCACACAAAAGCCAAGAGAGATTTAGCCTTTGTCCCTTCATTGTTTCTTAGAATAAAAACATCTGGTGTGTCAATGCAATTTCTACTGAAAATATTTCTTAACTACATTAGGCCACTAATAAAAGAGAATGACACTGATTTCTCAGAACACTGTACAAAGATTAGCATAGGCCACGTATTTGGCTTTGTTGATCATCTATGCTATGGTCACTGCTTTAAAAATACATTTCAAATAAGCCACAATAAATGAGGGCATAGTTCCAAGCACCAGGAAGAAAATCTACCAAGCTACATAAAGTTTATTTGCTTTTACAAACAAGTTCCAATATGAAACTTTTTTTTTTTTTTTTTTTACTACATATCTTAAGGAAAGCAGTAAAAGCATGGACTTGCAACCCTTAATCCAAGTTTGTATCCTACTGACACCCCTATCTACCTGCTACAACTTGTGCAATAGTCACTTCTCTGGGGATTAATGCTGTTATTACAATCACTTGAGCAATGTCCTAATTAATAATGATGGTGTTTCATTGGGATGTTTCCTGAATCAGTTGAGACTTTGGTAAAATAACCGAGAAATCACATTTTCTATCCATGGTGGCTTACCAGAAAGATAAAAGGAAAAGCTAAGAAAAAAACCACTTTAAAAATATATTCTAATGCCATATTTTCCATTTACAATGTATTCTATTGTGTTATCTGTAAGGGTTAACTTGGATTTAACATTTCTAGCCTTTTGGTTTTCTGGTCACTTTAAAGGGAAAGTGAAGTTTCCAAAGATGTCTATATTTTCACTTTTTTTCATCTTAAGAAAAGAAAAAAAAAATCCTCAGTGAAAATGATATTCACCATCTCTTGTTATCACCTAATTCTCACCAGAAATCAGAGTAGTTCTTTCCCTTGCCTTAGCTATGTGGATAGGCTGTCCTCTGAGAAGGAGCCTGATTTAATTCTTGATGACTACCATGTTTATACCTGAGCTTAAAAAACACAAGAAATGGTAGTGATCCATTCACCTGCATGGGAGGTAGCAGGGATCCAAACCTTTTAGCTCTATATCTTTGATTCCCTTAAAAATTCCTGGGAGGCACTGGTCAAAGACTGGAGGAAATGAAGGACAGAAACAGGCAATATGATTTGATGCAGATACCAAACAGTACTGTTCCCTTGATACCCAAAAGTCCACCCTGGATATTTCCTATTTTAGACTTTGCTGTGATGACTAACCTACAGTTTCCCTTGGCAAAAAAATACTAAGTGGTTTACAAACAAACAGCAACAACAAAAAACAATAAAACAAGCAAACCCACACAAAATAACCAAGTGCCCAATTTTACCAAGATTCAATTTAATTTCTTAATTACAACTTCAGAATCTTCTAAAAGCCTCAAGGGGAGAGAAATGGAGCTAGAGCTTTGATAGCCAAATGCATAGTATTAGCAGAATTTGGTGGGGGAAAGAATAGGAAAAAGACAAACAATCCAAAAGAAAAGAAGAACAAAAGGGTAAAAAGCAGTGGAGAAGAAAAAAAGAATTTAAAGTCTTTGCTTTAAAGAAATTGAGAACTGTAAACCAGTAGAAATAACAACTATATATGGGTGGGGTGGGGGCTGGGGGGGATACTAGTGGGGGTAGGGGATGGAGGCACAAAACCAACCCAGAAGAGAACTAAAAATGAGAAAAAGCTAAATGGAGACAAAGTATTTCCTAGATTTTAAAATATTCACTCCAGTGTAGAATGTGAGGATCTCAGCCTCTTTCATTCAATTAAGATACACTGGTGGTCACCTACCAATCTTAATGCCACTTACATTAATTTGATTAAAAAATCATAATCTTAATGTAAGCTCCCCAAACATATTTTTGCAATCATTAGGTCTTACTAGTGCTTGGTAACAATTATTCAGTAAGTCAACTGGTCAGCCAACAATTATTTACTGAATACCCACTAGGTACCAGGTATAAGTATTCAGCAAACTGAGCAGTAGGTGTAAGTACTGAGCAGTAGGTATAAGTATTCAGCAAAACTGATGGTCTTTGCCCTCAATGGAGCTTATAATTAAGTGGGAGAGAGAGATGTTAAACAAGTAAATGTAAAAATAAATATAATTACCAATTGTGTCAAGTATTTTTTTAAAGAGGGGCATGGAACAGGGTACAGGGAGGTATTCAGGGAAGACTACCCTGTGGAGGGCACTTCCCAGCTGAGGCTTACAGTTTCAGCCTTGTGCAATGGGGAGGGAGGGAGAGGACGGTGATGGAGGCCAGGCAGGATGGAGGGAAGAGAAGCATTCTAGGGCTCCAAGATCAGGAAGCAGTCAGGGAGTTCTGGGAACTGAGTGGGTGACATGAACTGAGCCTGCAGAAACAGGCAGAACTTGGTAGCCTGTAGTATGAAGGTCAGATTTATTCTGAAAATAATTCTAGTAGGAGTAAAAGTTAAGTATTTTTAAATTGAAAATTTTTATTTTAAAATTATGTTCAAAATAATACTGGGGAAATGTACTGCATGGGAGGACTGTTAAATAAATTAAGGTATATCTGGCAGTGGAATATTACCCAACCATATAAAAGTGTTTTTAAAGAATATTTAATGATACCAAAAACGCTCAAGATATTAAAAATCACTATATAAATATATAATCCCAATTTTAAAAACATCTGTAGTTATATTCACAGAAATACTAGCAGGAAATAGTAGATGGTTAACACTAGGTAGAGGAATTGTGGATGGTTCCAGTTTTTATTTTCTACTTTTTTCAATTATCATACAGTAAAATTAACTTCTTGGGGAGGGATGTACAGTTCTATGAATTTTAATGCATGTATAGATTCATGTAATCAACCCCACAATCAGGATACAGAATGGTTCCATCATCCTAAAAAAGACTCCAAATGCTAGCCTTTCATAGTCACATCTGATGGCTTCATTTAAATCTTTATACATTTTCGTGTCTTCTGCATTCCCTACAATTAGCATGCATTACTTTAATTTTCAGGGATAAAACATAATTTGAAGTAATAGAAATAAAAGAACAAAATAAACTGTAAGTCTTACAGCAATGGCTTTTTTCTTAATCATTATTTGAGACAGAAGCTTCAGATATTTTTAAAATTTTAAACCTTCCTTCAACTAGCTCATTCTACTTCCGGCCAGAAATATTAACCTTTGAGCGATGTGAAAAAATATATCAGTTGGGGAGTGGGGGCTGCAGGGAGGCTTTATGTTATTTAGAAGTACATTCTCTCTGATGAATAATGACAATGAAAAGTAACAGAGACATAGTAACATTAATAGCAATGCAGATCAAAAGACCTGGGAGGAGTAGAAACAGAATTCAACACAAGAAACATTCCTGTTTAATTAAACATCTACTCAAATGATCCCTAAACATATACAAGCAACCCCAGGCCTTCCAAAGAATTACAAGAACTTGTTACCACAATTTTGTAGTTATGAAGTATATTTTGATTCAATTATCCAGTGTTAAAAGTACATTCAAGACACATTTCACTTTAAATTTATTAAGCAGAAAAATATATCTATGATGTGAAGTCTTGGTAGACAGTTTTATTCTGAACAGGATTTTGGAAAGATTTGGTAGCCTGAAATGCTCCTGCTGCCCTCCCCTCCCAAAGCAAATCTCAGGGCTGGGCAGGCCTGGAAGGCAGGAGGGAGGCTTTGGGCTCTGCCTGCCTCATGCAAGACCTGGATGGAGGGACCTGGGGGATATCGGTATGGACTCCCCACCCTACCCCCAATCACACACAACTTCCCAGACTCAAAGGGGAACGGGGGGAGGTGGAGAGTCTTGAGGCTCCAAACACGATCCTTGGGCAGTCCTACCCCAAACCCCCAGGAAGATCACAGCCTAAAAGTCTACCGTGACCCCTTCCTCCAGCCACTGAACTGACTGGGTAAGCTGAGTTCCCTGTGCCCCTAAGTCTGGGCAAGTGCTGGACTTCACTGGAGAGGAGACAAGGAAGGTGGATATTTCTATTATCTCCATTTTGCAGAAGAGGAAAATGAGGCACAGAGTGGTTGAGTAATTTGCCTGAGATCACAAAATTGGTAAATAATATTAGAGAATTCTAATTCAAGCAGGTCAACTTCAGAAGTCATGTTACTATTCCCTCTCCTAGATTGTTGTGTTGTTTTCAGCAGAAAAAACAAAACAAAACAAGGAAACCCTATGAACATCCATTAATGCAGCAATGGTTAAACAAACTATAATACAGCAATACTACTGGCATGAATTAAATAGAATGTTAGACCCATAATAGTGGCTTTAGAAGGATTTCCACCATCCATTAATTGAGAAAAGCAAAGAAAAATATATGATCCAATTTTTCAAAAACAATCACAGAAAACATTAAATATCATTGTTTTTCTATGCAATTATATGAGCCTGGAAAACAATACATGCTGTTAGCAATGAAAAGCATTTTTATTCTTAACTCCTAAACTGCAAATTAATAATTCTCCTAATGATAAAAGATAAGAAATACACAAACCTACTGATCTACTGCAGTCAGGTATATATTCGGACAACCTGAGCCCATAAGATACAGGTTTGAACTGGAAAGCCTGCTTGCATGCTGTTACAAAAGTGGAACAGAAACTAGGAGTAGATCTCTTATACAGACTATTTGCAAGCCACTTCAATCCTTTTACTAGAAGTTAAATATACCCTAGCTTGAGTGTGGATGGACATGATGTACTTATATTTGTGTGTGAGCACAAGAGCACAAGTATGTTTATTCTAACAATTCCATACTCTCCATTGCTCTTAATCTAGTTGGAAGGGTCCTGGAAAGGAGGGAACAAATAAATCAATTCTGCAGGTCACTTTCAGTCACCTTAGGAAATCAGCCCTGCTACTCTGATTTTTCATTAATGTCAAGAAAAGGAGAACAATGGGTTCCAGCCATTAAGCTCCACACAGTTTAAGATAAGAAAGAGTTAAGCAGATAATAATCGGTGCATTTAGCTGGGTTTCAAACAGTTGGCTGCTTAATCATTGCTTCCTCACTGTGCAATGCCCAGACACACAGGGAATGTTTTCCATGTCTTGGCCTAAATGAAGGGACTAAGGAGAAGTGTTTCTAGAAAGGAATGGGGAATGTAGGGGGAGGGATGGAGATAGAATTTATAGGGGTGGACAGGCCAGAGAGATTTCACTGGCAAATCTCTCCTAGGAAATGAAAACATTTCTTAATTGCCATTAGGGAAATAGGTTAAACACAAGCTCACTAAGCCTCTATGGACTAGCTAACAGATTAAGGCAGGGATGTCAGCAAGAAACACTTATTTTTAATGTTATATGACAGTAGATTTGTGACTAACCCATTTAATGCTTTGTTTTGCAAATTGGTTTACTTTAACTTTTAAAGTAACATTTTAATCATGTTTCACTGAACATATCATGGGTGAAATTATACACTTGAATTTAATGATCAGGGTAGACAGAAGAATGCTAATTCCAAGTGGTCTATATTATCAATCCTTACAAAATGAAAACAATAAATAAGAAAAAAATAGCTATGGTGTTTCCTGAAATGAGTGGGTAAAAATACAGAACTTCCTGTTAAGTTGGAATAATGTATAACAGGGATTGATTCACTTTTCCCAGCTTTCTATGAATACATGGACCAAATATAGCTTTCTATTCCTGATTTAATAAAATCCATATTCACCATAGGGCTCCCTACCTGTCTATTTTTGAAGAACTATCCTTATCCTTTGATGGATCCCGTCAGCCTCTCCTTACCCCACCAATACAAACTGAGAGGGCTAAAGATGGCCCCCAAATCATCAAATGGGCTGCTTACACCCACCTTAGCTATTTCTGAGCCTTCTAAGTTTATGGTCTACTTACAGAGTGCAAGCAAGAAAAAAGACATCTTACTTACATTTCCAAAATATTTCAAAAAAAACTATGAGCATATAGTATCTCATCTGATCTTCTCCAGCAATGCTGTTCAAATCAGAATAAGGCTCCTGAATATACATTAGAAGGGTAAAAATATATGTGTTCAAAATGGCATTTGGGAATCAAAGTTAACCTCTGAGAATTCTTTTAGCCATGTAATTGGAAAGACTTAAATAGGAAATTCTCCAGAAATTTCCAGTCAAAAATCAGGCCTGGTTACACCATTGGTAACTGGAAAGAAAAAAGAGAAAAAAACAATTGCTTTGTCAACTGTATATCAATTCTATAAGTTATATATATGTTTTCCTTTTTGTGACATTTAACTAAACCTTTGAAAGAAGAAAAAATATATTACTGAAACACCAATAATCAAGGTTGTGTGTTTTTGTTCCTGGTTCTGAAGCACACTGTTTTTATCCACAGAATCTGCTGGAGATCACTGAGGCATGTATTTGCAAGAAAAATCAAAAGCCCTGTGCAATGTTTCTATCTCATTAAGTGATAGTGCAAGTGTTTATGAACAGCATGAACTTCATTAGGCAAACGGGTGTTTGAAAATACTTGAACTGTACTATATTAGCTCTGGCTCTCTCTAGTCAACAAAGAAAGTTGCTAAACTGAAAACTATTTCAAAGAAATGTAAGTTAGTAAGATTCCTTCTTACCATAGAAAAGTTAAATGTGCTACTAATGCTTCCTTGTCCTGAAGCCCCACTGAATACTGCTAAATTGACACATTTGCTTTGAGAAATAAGAATATAATAATACTTACTAAGAGCCACCCCTCTCTCTTTTTGGAAAACTCTTATGAACGTTTTAAAAATAAATACATCTCACTGAACATTACATATCATTATCACATATTAACACATCTGTACTTTTATTTCCAGCCATAATGGAGTAACTGGTACCAGACCAGTTCTCTATCCATAAACAACTAGGATACTAGAAAACTATAGGATACAACTGTGTAGGTACAGAGCAGTCATCACTGAATTGTGATCGCTAAAAAAGGGAAAACTAACAAGATGAGCCTATCACTGCCCAACTTTCTGCCTGAGGGGACTTACCAGAAGCCAGCAAAGGGGGAGGAACCCAAAGAGACTACTGCATCTCACTTGTCTGAGGAGCAAGGAAACCAAGGAACAAAGAGGCTGAAGTGGAATCAGCATGGCAGAGAACCAAACAGAAGGGAGCTATGCAGAGAAAAAGCTTAAGAAAGTACCCATATGGGGAAATACAATACAACGTTCTTAGTTTTCAAATTTCTCTAATAGATAATTGACAATTTAAAACAAAGGTAGAAACAATGTATGGTAGGTTAAAAATATACACAGAAAAAACAGGTAACAAGAGTAGCACACTTATTAGTATTATTTGAAGGTACTATGGTAAGTTAAAGATGCCTATTATAAACCCTAGAGCAGTGGTGACAAATGACACCCACAGCCCCCCCAAAAAGTCTTATTGGAACACAGCCACACAATTCACTACATACTTCCTATGGCTGCTTTTGCAGTGTAACAGTAAAGTTAAATCATTGTGATAGAGACTGTATGGCTTGCAAAGCTGAAAATTTTTACTACTGGCCCTTTTCAGCAAATGTTTGCTGTCCCTTGCCCTAGAGCAGTCACTTAAAATAAACCAATAAACAAACAGAGATAAATGTAATACTAATAAGCACTCAATAAGCCAAGAACAAGTTGGGAAAAAAGGAAAAAAAGAACAAAGATAGGGAATATACAAATAATACCAATAGCAAAATGAATTAAACCCAACCATATCATTAATGACATTAAATGTAAATGAACTAAACCTACCAATTAAAAGGTAATGACTGTCAGATCACATGAAAAAGCAAGACCTAATTATATGCTGCTTGTAAGAAATGCACTTTAGATATAAGGATACAGTTAAGTGAAAAGCAAAAGAATGGAAAATGATATGCCATGCAAACCCTGATCATTAAAAAGCAGGAGTGGTTATATTAATATCAAACAAAGTAGATTTTAGGACAAGGAATATTACTTTGGGTAAAAAGGGACATTTCCTAATGATAAATGGTCAACTCACCAAAGACTTTATAAACTTTAAATGTATATCCAACTAATACAGCACTTCAAACTCATAAAGCAAAATCTGACAAAACTGAAAGAATAGACAAATGTGCAATTGGAGTTGGAGCTTCCAAAACTCCTCTCTCACTAAGTAACAGAACAAGTACATGGAAACTCAGTAAGAATATAGAAGACTTGAACAACACTACTGACAAACTTGATCTAATTTGCATTATAAAAAACAATACTCCCGAACTGCAGAACACAGGTTGTTTTCATATGTATATGAACATTTACCAAGATAGATCATGTACTGGGACATAAAACAAACCTCAATAAATTAAAAGGATTAAAATCATTTAGAATATATTCTCTGACAAAAAAATTAAATTAAAAATCAGTAATAGAAAGACACTTGAAATTTTCCTAGTATTTGGAAATTAAGCAAAACACTTCTAACTTACCCATGGGTCAATGAAGAAAATCACAAAAGAAATTAGAAAGTATTTTGAACTTAATAAAAGTGAAATAACAAAATATCAAAATTTGTGAGATACAGCTAAAGCAGTGCTTAGGGGAAAATATATAACATTAAATGCTTATTGTAAACAGGAATGATTTAAATCAACACATTTCCATCTTAGGAAGGGAAAGAAAGAAGAAAAAGTTAAATCCAAATTAAGTACAAGGAAGGTTATAATAAAGATAAAAGAAGAAATTAACAAAATGGAAAAAAATGAACAAGTAAAAAAAGTCAGTCAAAAGATCAATAAAATTAATAAAGCTCTTGCTAAAGTGATCAAGAAAAGTGAAAATACTAATTACCAATATTTAGGAATAAACATAAGTGACATGACAAACATTAAAAATATTAAGAGGATAATACGGAAATACTAGGAACAACTTTATGCTGAACATTCAAAAACTTAGATGAAGTGCACATATTTCTTTAAAAACACAAATTTGACCAAAATTGACAGGAAAAAAAGTAAAAAATAGAAATAAGTCCAATAACTATTTTAAAAATTGAATTTAAGCTCACATGGCTTTACTTGTTAATTCTATTGAACATTTTAAAAACAGAACAAAACAAAAAACCAGCAAAACCTACACAATCTCGTTCAGAAAATAGAAAAGGAGGAAACACTCTCCAACTCATTTTATAAGGCCATTATTAACCTGATATATCAAACCAGAAGTATCGTATCCAAGGCAATTACTCACTAATCGTTTCATGTATCACTGTGGATTATCTTCTATGCTGGCTTGTCTCCCTCGCCAACTGGCATCCGTTCCTTTCAGGAAGTGGCTGGGTCCCAATAATCCAACACTGTAAACGCACCTCTACTGCCGGCAAGACGCAAATAGCGCTTCTCTCCATCACTACCAGCCTGTGTCAACATCACCAGAGCTAGAGGTAACAAAGGTATTTAAAAGAAGCAAAGAGTGAGGAAAAGGCCAAAGCAGAGATTTCTGTATTAGTAAAGAGATAAGAGTTTACAAGAAATCAGTACGAGGGAATCTGGAAGGATCATATAATACGGTTCAAACTGGAACTCTCGTCAGAGTGGACGGCGGCGCTGCAAATAATCACCGAACCCCAGCATCCTTCACAGCCCCTGGTGCGTTAAGTTCGCTGTATTCCTATGGTTAAAGAGTTACATTCTGTTTAATTTTATATATATAATTTTTTTTTTTTAAGTTAAGGACTGACTTCTGAGGTTAATGGCCTCACTCTTGAAGGTGGGTTCCTGAGCTCCGAGCGCCTCATCATGTTGTGACGCAGCTCCAAGTCAAAGTTTCATTGGCGATGAGTTTGTATCTAATTGTGTTGTTAATACTCTACAAAGGGGCCTTTTGATGCTAACTTCAAGGACTATGCCTCCAAAGGACAAAGAGTTATTTTGGCAATAGATTTGCTTTTTAATAAGGTAAGATGAAAGTGTAATTCATATTTGGGGAGGAAAAGACCATTACCCAGCTTCGCATTTTGCATATAGGTAAAACAGATCTTTCACAGCTTTCCAAGACCCCATTACTTTCGGAAAAGCAAGGAAAGCTAGGGGTAGAGAATGAGCATAAATGACTGCCAAATGCTGTTACTAGGAATTCTCAGTGTCAAGAATATATAAACAAAGGCAATTGGACACCTTAACTTTCTTTTGAATAAAGGAAATAATTAGGTATCTCTACTGAAGGGAGATTGAACTACTCTAGGTTCCCTAGAAAAACGCTCATATTCTAAGAAGGGCTGAGGACACAATCAAAAACTTAAGATGGAAGAAGCTTCCTGATGTTTAAGAAACAACCTGGGTTTTAATTCCTGGTTCTGCCACTCTATTTCTGTATCTGTAAAATAGAGATGTTAGTACTACTCACCTCATAGGGCTTTTATGTGGATTAAATGGCCAAAAAAAAAAAAAAAAGTGTAAGTCCCTTAGCACAAGGCGTAAATTCTCAATACTGTTAATATATTAGCAATATTGTTAAAATATATTTATATATATATTTAACAATATATATGGTTTTGTGAGAATCAGTCTATGAAATCCTAAGTCATCGTCTTTAACCCAGTGGCAGAATATAATAATTGCAGGGAAACTACCTGACAAAAAATAATAATATAATTCCTTCTTCTAATGGATTTAAACCTATTAAGGAAACATGCTATGGTCTAGGCATGAAAAAAATACTGGAATAGGAATCAGAATATCTGGCTCTAATCCCAACTCTGCCTTTTCATTTTCTTATCTGTAAAATTAGAGAGCTGAACTATTTATCTTAAAAGTCTCTTTCAGCTCTAAAATTCAAAGTTCTGTATTGTAGTTACTACCCTAGCACCTTTTCCCACACACTGTAGAAAACTAAGCTTGGAGATAGGCTTAAGCTTGGATAAAACTATGGTTTCCATCTCAACTGGTTTCTCACTTTACCTGGCCGTCATGCCACATTTCCCTCCTCACTGTGCTCACCCATTTCAACAAGCTCATTTTCAAATCTCTTTCTCATATCTCTGCCCCTCAATCTCAGAAGATGACCTCACTGTCTATTTCACAGAGAAAATAAAAAACACTGGATCACTCTCAACTTTCTACCACCAAAAGTTGGATTTACTGGCATCCTCATGGTTCCATCCCTCTGGTTTCAAAGGAAGGAATGTCCAAGGAGGCACCCTCCAAACTTCCTCCAGAAAGTTTCCCCTTGTCTCAGGTGCTCCCTGAAGATCTTGGGACTTCTACCCTCATTGCACTCATCACAGAACCATATGCTTATTTATCCATTTACTTTTCTGCACATCTCAGGCTGTAAATTCTAGCTTGTTCACATTTGTATCTTTTATGTAATGCCTTGCACGTAGAAGTTGTTCAATACATACTCTCAGAATGAAAGAATAAAGTATCTCAAGAATGTAAACATAATATCCAGAAATCTTGGCACCACTTGGACTTTGCTTAGGTTCTCTCCAAAATAAAGGTCCTTTCATGTTTTTTTTTTTTTCTAATTATAAAAGTAATGTATGTTCATTAAAAAAACAACACCAATCACACATACACACACACACACCAAAAAAAAAACAGAATATAAATGAGAGCAGAGTCCAACCCATCCATTATGATTGTTGACTTACTTGGGTATAATCTTCAAGAAACTTTAAATTATATATTGAAATTTGTATATTTATATATAAATTTATATATGTATATATTTATACATTTATATATTTTTAGACATACAGAGCAGTGGAACAAAATAGATAGCCCCAAAATAGGCCCACTCATAATTGGTCAACTGATTTTTGACAAAGGCCCTAGGGCAATTCAATGGGGAAGTGATTCTTTTTAATCAATGGTTCTGGACCATATAGAATAGCCATATGGGAAAAAACTGAGCATCAACCCCTACCACACACCACCCCCAAAACTTAAAATGAATTTTAGACCTAAATGTAAAACCCAAATCTATCAAATTCTATAAGAAAACATAAGGAAAAATATAACCTTGGAGTAGGCATAAATTTCTTAGACAGAAAAAAACACAAACCATTTTAAAAAATGATATTTTGGACTTCATCAAAATCTAAACCTTTTGCTCTTGGAAAGACACCATTAAGAAAATAAAATGGCAAGCCACAGACCAAGAGAAAATACTCACAATACATATATCAGACAAAGAACATGTACATAGAAAATATAAGGAACTCTCAAAACTCAGTAATAAAATACACAAAACAACTTAAAGATGAGCAAAAGATCTTTAAGAAAGAATAAATACAAATGGTCAATAAGCACATGCAGATGCTCAACATCATTAGTCATCAGGGAAATACAAATTCAAATGCAATGCAATACCACTACAAACTCAATAGAATGGCTACAATTAAAAAAGAAAAAGAAAACCTGACCATAACTGAGTGCCAGTGAACAACTGGAACTTTCATACACCACAGGTGGAAATGTAAAATGGTATGATCATTTTGGAAAACTGTTGACAATTCCTTAAAAAGTAAAACTTATCATATAACCCAGCCATTCCAATCATAGGTATTTACCTAAGAGAAGTAAAAGCAAATGTGCATAGAAAGACTTATACATAAATGTTCACAGAAGTTTTATTTCAAATAGTCCAAAACTAGAAACAACCCAGTTGTCCACAATAGATGAATGGATTGTGATATAGCTATACAATGAAATACTTCTCAACAACATAAAAGAATGAACTCTTGATACACAAACCACATGAATGGAATTTCAAAATCATCACTCTCAGTGAAAGACAGAAGCTGGACCAAAAAAAAAAAAAAAAAAAAAAACAACCAAAAAAACCCAACTGTAGAACAAAAACAAAACAAAAGCCATACATACTGCATGATTCTATTTATATACAATTCTAGAAAATGCTATCTAAGCTATAGTGACAGAAAGCAGATCAGTGATTGCCTGGGGACAGGGGTGAAAGGAGGGATGGATTAATGGATTTCAAAAAGGTACAAGGAAAACTTTTTTGGGGGAAATGATGGAAATTATCTTGATTGTGGTGATGGTTTTAACAGGTATATACATATGTGAAAACTTATTAAATTGTACACTTTATGTGCAGTTTAGTGTTCCTCGGTTACACCTCAGTAAAGTAAAAACAACAACAACAACAAAATAAGGTCATATATGCCAATTATTTTTTAATTTAATAACATGTTGTGAATAGATGTCTAAATTAATACCTATATTTCTGTACTGTGCTTTAGTATTCTGTTACATGAACATACTCCCATTTATTTAACCAAAGCTGTTGGTAATGGATACTGAAGTGGCTCTCAAATGTTCACATATTATAAACTGCAGACAATAGTATGTTCAATGAGAGGACATTTAAAATTCTCAGTTGTATTACTTCAAATAGTTAGAATAATGTACTCTGGAGACAAAGGTCCAATGTTGAAATTCAGTTTCAGAGCCATGAACTTGGACTTAGTCTTAGTCTTGACTGCTCTGCTGAAAATATACACAATCACACTGAAAAGCACTGGACCAACTGAATGTGAAGATAAATTAGCAGAAACCAGCCCCACTGAAGAGGAAAGCATATGCTAAAACAGCTAGCCAGCTGCATCATCTCTAAATGCAAAGAATACATTTAATCAGACTTAAAAGAATCATGAAAGAAAAAAATATTTATTGCAGATAGTCAACATGTATTTTGGGGCAGAGGGGCTCTCTAAGGAGCATAATAAGATCACAAATCTATCATTTCTGTAAGCTGATCGTGCACTAAGGAAAGAGCGTTAAGTAGGTAAATTCACTATCTGCAAACCCATTCCAGGGGATCATGCACCACTGAGAACTACCACTTGTCAGAATGGTTTGAGATCCAACAGTAGGAGATGACGAATGACCAACAAAGCAGCCAAAGGACATTTCACAAGGGTAAAAAAAAAAAAAAATAAGAATATGCAATCCACCCACCACCCACCCTCCCCCCCGCCTCCCAGAAGCATTTTTCCATTTGGAAGATATTCCCCAAATGATGAAACCAAAACCACTGTTTTAGAATAGAAGAATATACATTATTTAATACTTTTTTGGTACCCTTAAAAAAAATCATAAACTATTCCACTCTCCTTCTCTCTCCTTCTCCCTCCTGGTTCCCCGCCACCTATTTTCCACGCACCATCTGCACTTTACAGCTCTTTCTCTCCATGCCGTGATGGAGCAGACCTCTGCTTCATGCCAAAACTGCCTTTTGAAGTCTGCCCTCCCATTAGGGCTTTGGTGTAGGTATTCAGACTGATCACACAGCTCAGCAGAATTCCCAGGCCATCCACATTCTGTCGTATACAGTTGTTTCATGTGGCCTGTGATTTACAGTCTTAATTAATGCTCAAAAGAAGAAGAGCACATCTTTGGTGGAGTTTTTCCCCCCTTCTTTCTGCAAAACAGGATTCTTGGGGTTTCTGTGGACATTGTGCAGAATGGTTTTGCCAAACGGAATGAAGCACACTTAATACTTTTCCTTTATAACCTTTGCCATAAATCAGCTGGCACTCCGTTTGCACAAGTGCAGCGATTAATGTCCTGCCCCTCCCCCAGCACTTCCCGAATTTTAAACAAAGTAGGAATAAACTGAGGGTGAGCAGAGCCAGTGGGCTCAGTAAATCAGTTTAATGGGATCTGAATAGATCACATAGGACATATTGAGGAAAAATAAGGTGGGTGGTGGGGATCTGAATTTCAACAGTGTGGGAGTAGTGGGGGCGGGAGAGAAAAGATGGAAGTTGCGGTAGGTGATGCTCAAACTCTGACACATGTCTTTGGTAAAAACAGCACATCTTACATTCTCTTTCCCATTTGCTGAAACTTACTGCTGTGACTCGTTTAGATTTAGCACTGTTTCCTGTCTGTGGTTTTGCTGTTCCATGTTTTCCCACAGACGGGGAGAGTTTTTTGTTTGCTGCTTCTTATCCATGACTGTCTTGATCTGCAACACTCACTCTTATTCTATTGCCTCCCTTCTAAAACTCTACACCTCTGTATGCACTAACTTTTCTCTATTTATGATATCTGAGGACTGAATTAAGTAAGAAATTAATTAGGTTACACGGGACAGCCAGACGCTGCTCAGTACACCCTTCATTTACTGTCACTAATGAGCAGGATATTTATGCTCCTCCTTCCCCTCCACCGCATCAGAGAAAAATGTATTGTTCAGTTTTCTGCTCTTTAAATCATCTACACAAATAGGATTCCTCCTTTACTGAAAATGACACTACTATTTAAAAAAAAAAACAACTTTCAAACTTTTTGTCTGATCTTTAATGTTGCTCACAAACAAACATATACCATAAAGGTGCCTCTGATAATTGAGCTCTCACCTGTTACAGAATTTGAGGGAAGACAATTGAAGGAAATAAATGGAGGAAAACAAAAGAAATGAAAGAAAATAACAGAATGCCTTTGTTATGTTTCACTTAATTTACAAAATGCATGAGGTCTTTTTCGGAATTGGAGCCCCCTGTATATATGATTACCAACTTTTAGTCATGTTTATTATTCTTATTACTCTCCATCACTTCCGTGAGTAACCACCAGAAACACATTAATTTAGTATGTTATAAGGCCAACTGACTTTCTGAGAACCTGTTATAAACATCTTAACTGCCAAAAGAGTGCCTATTTAATAGTAGGAAGAGGTGTGACAGTGCCATGCTATTATACCGTGGAGACTTCAGCTTTGGGAGGATAACAAATACTTTTTCTTCTTTTCTTTTCATAGGAAAGAAATGAAAATTATCCTTAGACATATCTTTCCTCTCGACTAAGCCTGAACATGCTAAGCAACCACTTAATCTCATACTGAAATATTTCTTCTGAGTAGATTCAAGATTAGGATATTCCAAATCTGAGTTTCAACTGGAAAACAATTCAAAAAAAAGAAGCATGGTCTTAAATTTGCATTACTGTGGGTAATAAATACTAATTAAATATTTTTAAGCTTAAAACTTTGCCAGCATGTTAAAGTTAAGGAATGTCAATGAGCTGAAAATTATGGCTCTTCTAAGACAAATAATTCAGACCGCTTGTGCCTCTGGATTATTTTGTACTATGGATTATGTCAAGCATATGGCATAAAAGTTAATGAATTCAACAGCACAAAGAAATGCAGCTGTGGAAGGGCCTAAATTACACAATGACAATTCTGCATTTTAACATTTAGGCTTTTAGCGCTTTTCAAACTTAACATAAGCTCTCCGTCTCCACTGCTCCTCCCCTTCTTTTCTCCTTTAAGTGTGAAATAACATATTTCAACTTTAAAAGATAGTTCAGATGTTCAGATGTGGCGTGCTTATTTAAAGGTCTCAACTCCATGCAGCATTACTTATTTTTCAATCATGAATTTTACAAATCCTTTTTCTTTTTTTTTTTCCTTTAGCAGAGGTGAAAGATGCTCTACCTTGCAGAGGTAAGAAATAGAATATGCTGCAGTCTGGGAACTGGGGGATTCATTCCCTAGGGCTAGATTTCAAACAACCACCTTCCTCTGCACAGAAGCATTTTCTTGCACCATTAAAAAATAAAAAAATTTTACCCAGTATGGCTATGTTACTTACCACATATTCTAATTGCAGTTCACGGCTAAGAAGAAAGAGGGATTTCACTGCATCTCCTTCTGCAGCATGGCAAATAACCCCTGAATGCCTGAGCTAAAGAGTGTCTGGTACACAGTTGTGTGTAAAAATCAATGTTAGCTCCCTCACTTCCCCCAGGGGAAAACTGGTGCTTTTATTTGTACTCTACTGGATGGAAAAGGCTCAGAGTTGCTGAAATTTAAAAAGCTCCATACCCTCTTCTGTGACTTCTTCCATTGGACAGACCATTAAAAACGCAGAAAATAATAGTTTGAATTTGTTGTATAATGACATTTTCAAATGTCACAGGTCTGTCATTTCCTTTCATGGAAGAGCAGCTAAAACAAGTTTAAAATCTCAATTGCAATTTGTCAACATTGTGATACCATGCAAATGAAATGAGGTGTCTGAAGTATTTTTAATCCTCTGAATAGGACCTAGAACTAATTAGGTGAGGAAAAATGGTTTCTGTAGAGTAAAAACAATAACAGGCTAGTGTATAAAATTTTTTTTAATATCAAAGATCCTTGAAAATGTTAAGACAGCCATAGCCATAGCCATAGCCATAGGCACACAAACTCTTGCATTTAATTTCAGGGTTCCTGGTCATCCTGAAACAGCCAGAGGGAGATGGCCTGTGCTAGGCATTACAGGGATCAAACAGGCCTCGGGGATGCTTAAGAAGTGAACATACAAGCACCAGCTCGATTTTTCTGGATCTTTTATCAGGAAAAAAAAAGACTATTCTTAAGGATTCAGACCATAGCTGAGATATGGTGGAAAGACAACGTGGAGTCAGATATCGGCAAATTCTATCAGGCTGGCCCCACCACATGCTGTGTGGTGTGTAGGTGTCACTGGCATCAGCCCCTTTCCTTGTTTGTAAAATAGGGACAGTAGTAGCTTCCGTAAAGGGTGGGACTAAAAGAGATAATTTAAAGTAAAAGGATAAGAGTTCAGAGGAAATTTAAATTAAAGGGATAAAGATTAAAATAAATAATTTAAATAAAAGTACTTTATTAACTGGAAAACACTAGATAAATAGATATGATATTATTATCGGCTCAGGCCCTTTACAAAATTTGCCTGAATGTAGATGCCTTCTTTGAGTAGAATTCAGGCTTTATAGAATTACTATACCATGTATTCTTATAATAGTACCTGCGGGTAGCTGAGCTTGTACCTCGGCTTGCCAGGCCTGGGCCAGGGGACCTGATCACCCCCTGGGGAGGGTAGTAGGTACGGGCGTGAGTGCCCTCTGCAGCCCCCCCGAGCCTGGGGAGCGAGGTCAAGGCAGCTCCCTTTTCCTCACCCAAAATGTCACGGGCAGGGGAGGCTTGCCGGAGGAAACCGCCTTTCTCCCAACCGCCCTTTCTTCACTTCCCTATCTTGCCCACACACTCCCTTGTGCCAAGGCCACTCCTGCCACCGCCAGCGCGCATGCACCGTGGCCAGAACAACCCCCGCCCGCTGCAACGGCTCCTGCGTCCTCTCAGAACCAATCCTAGCCCCTCTCCCTTCAATATTGCCATTTTAGGCTACTTCACCTCCTTTCCAGCCCTGCCCTTCTTACCAGCCTATATAACCTGTGATCACCCCTGAATAAAGCCTCTTTGGCGCATACTCCTACTGGATGAAGAGTGTCTTGTCCTTATCGCCGCCCTCCACACCTTGCACGCCTCTCGCCGAGGACCCGGCCAAGTCCTCCGCCTCTCCCTCGCCTCCGGGAAAGAGCCCCCGCCGCCGGTACCCTTTAAGTAGCCCCGAGAGCTGAGGGCTCAGCTACCGGCCGCCCCTCCCCCCAGAAGCAGTAACCCCGACCGCAAGTACCCAAGCAGCACAGGAGACAAGGTGGTGAAACTAGGGACTCAGGGTTGGTTTGTTTGTTTTTTTTCAATAAACTGCCCTAATACTAGAATTTATTTATAATTTATAACTAATTTGTCAACTAGTTAATACAATTCTGTTCCTACTTTGAATATGCAGGGTATCCAGTCTGTTCTAGGCTTTTTTAAGCAAGATGTGTGGTTCCTACTCTGAGGAACACCTGGGAGTCCAGCCTACGTGAGAGAGATGATGAAACAAAGAATTAAGCAACATTGCTACCTAGTTAAGGAAAGCTTCTTAGAGGTGAGGGCTGATCGGAACTTATTTTAAATCACTAAAATGTAAATGGTGTTATACACCACAGGTAGTCTTACTAACTTGCTAGTATTATATAAACACTATAAAAAATTCACTGTAGCGGAGAAAAAGAAAAAGGAATTGAGTGATGTCCATGGAATATAATAGACTAAATGAACAACAGAGAGGCAACTAAGGCAGCATATTCAAATCATGGCAAATCCCCACTCCTGCTTTTATATTTGTATTTGCTTTTATATCAAAGACAGTGCTAGTGAATTAATTACCAGATTTCCAGGCACCAAAGCAGAAAATCAGAAAAGATGAAGGAAACCCCATTAATAGCACAAGGGGTAGGGGTGGGAGGGAGCAGCTAACAGTCTGTCGGTAAGAAAAGAATGGAAAAGGAAAACAAGCTTGTTCCGGTTTGCTAATGCTGCCCTTTTGCAAAACACCAGAAATGGACTGGCTTTTATAGAGGGATTTATTTGGTTACCAAGTTACAGTCTTAAGGAAATAAAGTGTCCAAGTTAAGGCATCAACAAAGGGTACCTTCACTGGAGAAAGGTCACAGGCGTCCAGAAAACCTCTGTTAGCTGGGAAGGCACGTGGCTGGCGTCTGCTTGCTCCCGGACTGCATTTCAAAATGGCGTTCTCCAAAGTGTTGCTCTTGGGGCATTTGTCCTCTCTTAGCTGTAGCTCCTCTTCAAAGTGTCACTCTCAGTTGCTCTCAGGTCCTTCTGTCTGTGAATTCCTTTATCCAACTCCAGTGATCCAATTAACACCCACCCTGAATGGGCGGGGCAACACCTCCATGGAAACCATCCAATCAAACGATTCACTCACAGCTGATCAAGTCACATCTCCATGGAAACAACCAAAGGATTCTAATCTAATCAACACCAATACATCTGCCCCCACAAGACTGGAACAAAGATAATGGTGTTTGGGGGGACATAATACATCCAAACTGGCACAACACTCAATATGAAGTTCTGTAATTTGTGGTGATGTTCGTGATGATGACCTTGAATCTTTAAGAAAAAGTAAAATGATGTTCAATATTCCTTTTAGTGCTTAAGGGTACATGCCTCAATTACGTGGAATATTTACATGGAATTTCATATTCCCAACTCTGCTGGAGAAGCTTGCTCTTTCAATAGAAATACAGTTATGTTTCCGCAGTGCCTTTAGTTCTAAATGCTTTCTTGCCTTATTTTATCCTCATACCAGTTTTTTTTTTTTTTTTTTTTTTTTGGACAAGAAGGTAGATACTCTAACTCTCAGTTTAGAAAAGAGGAAATTGAAACATCCAGACATACAATGACCTAATGACAATCTCTTGATTGTTGACACACACTTGAAATAAACATTCCAGTTTTTTTGGGGGGGGGGAGGGTACTTCTTTTGCTTAATTAACTGTGTGACCATCCATTATCGTTTCCTATGACAGCACTCAAGAAAGCTTCCTTTTCCACTCCAAGTAAAGAAGTAAGAGCTGCTTGGGAAAACTCAGTTGAAAACAACCTGCCTAGCTTATTCTACTCAAGAGTGTCCTTTTACTCACTGGGGCAAATTTCCTTGAGAGATTTTGTTGATGATCTGCATTGCCCTGCCTTTCTGAGTACGTGTGTGCACACACACACGCACGCACACGCACACACATTCTTTGGTATTGCTTTCCCCCCATTTTCTCCAACTTTTACTGACAGTGGAATGGGAGTAGGGGAGGAGGTGGGGAAGGGAAACCACTCAAACACTGGAAACTGGAAGTGCTTAAAAAAAAAAGACATTATAAAAGAATCTGATGTCAGTAAGCCTGAAGCCTGTTCAGTTTACACTTGGCATCAGATTACACATTCTTGCCAGCTTGATTTAGTGTGCACACGTGTGTTTTTCTTTGATTATCAAAAGCCAAATAAAACTCGAATAAGATTTTATTATGAATGGCCTACTTTTTACTCATTAACACGAGTCTTTTGAAAGAGCCCGCATCTTCACTAACCGCATCAAAATCCTCAAAGCTGGAAAAGAATGGGAATGGAAGGCTGGTGTGATTGCTGAGAAAGAGCTCTAGGATGCTCTACTCAAAGATCTCATTTTATCCATTTGGAAACTGAGATTCAGGATTGAAAGACTTGCCCAAGGATATAATAGCCAACAATCAGTTTTTCCATTATATAAGTCATAGAAAAGTGTTTGGGTGGAATGCCAAGAACATTGCTTTGGAATGTTCTATGAAGCAAGAAAACTCTCCCTTATCAACTCCACCTGGAAGGATAGGAAGACAAGATTGGAGGGGCGAGCATAATGGAGTACAAAGAGCCCTCTTTGGGTTCTGAGGTTTTATGGTCACAGACTTGATCCAGACTAGTTAGCGTAAACTTTAGGCAAACTGCTTAATCTCTCCAAGTCTCAGTTCCCTCATCTGTAAAATGGGGAAAATATACTCCATCACCCTCTGTCATCTCTCAGAGTTTTTGACAAATAATAAAAATATAAATTGCCCAGCATTCTAGAAGTACTCAGTACTTTAATCAAGTACTTTAACAAAAAAAAAAAAAAAAAAAAGAAAGAAAGAAGTTAAACAATAACAGACCTGGTATGTCATTTATTATTTGGGGGCTGAATAACTAATAAGTGGAATAATCATACCTATTCCTCCAACCACTCCATTCCATTTTTAGCTAGCTTCCTCCTGCCACAGATGAATGAAAATGTAAATCAATCAAATTTTTTCAGTTTTTAAGTTGTCGGAAGAAGAAAAGTTAAAAGCTTTACACTAACTCAATATCTGCAATTTACCTAGATTTCTATTATTCATGTTATTTTAAGGTGCCATGGGTAAATTTACATGAGTGTGTAATATTTAAAAAATTAAGCTTTCCTTAGACTATAGAATCCTACTATACCAAATCATTTGTTTAGATATTGAGCCCTCAAGGAAGTGGAGCATCCCTTAAGTGTGGGCTGCACATAATGACTTCCTTCCAAAGAGCACAGTATGAAAAGCGTGGGAAGAGTCACTTTATGCCGGAGAACCTGGCCATGTAGACAAGGTTAACATCAACAGTGGTAAGTTATGTTGATAGTTTGCAACCTTGATACGATGTGATGAGAAGGGCACTCTATCTCTGAAGTCTTCCTCTCAAAGACCCCTGACCCCTCTTCTAAATCAAGAAAAGTCATCAGACAAATCTCATTTGGGGGACAGTCTACAATACACTTGACCAGTAAGCCTCCAAACTGTCACAGTCACAAAGGGAAAGTCTGAGAACTCAGTCACAGCCAAGAGGTGCCTAAAGAGATGTAACAGCCAAATGTAATGTGATGTCTGGGGTGGGACCCTGCACCAGAAAAAATGACATTAGGAACACCGGTACATAGCACAGAGCGGCGTGCCCTTGGATTTATAGAGCGGGACGTTCGACTTCCGAGCGGGGGCTTCCGTGTCGTACGCGACGAAAGAGCGAATTCAAAATGGGTGATGTTGAGAAGGGCAAGAAGATTTTTGTTCAGAAGTGTGCCCAGTGCCACACCGTGGAAAAGGGAGGCAAGCACAAGACTGGGCCAAATCTGCATGGTCTGTTTGGGCGGAAGACAGGTCAGGCCCCTGGATTCTCTTATACAGATGCCAACAAGAACAAAGGTATCACTTGGGACAACGAGACACTGATGGAGTATTTGGAGAATCCCAAGAAGTACATCCCTGGAACAAAAATGATCTTTGCTGGCATTAAAAAGAGGGCAGAAAGGGAAGACTTGATAGCTTATCTAAAAAAAGCTACTAATGAGTAATAGTTGGCCACTGTGTTATTTATTACAAAACAAATGTCTTGACTTTTTTACATGTACCATATTTAAATTGATCTCATACACTAGAATTCAGATCATGAATGGCCTCATTTTTGTTGGACAGTCCTGAGTTAAATAAGATTAGCTATAGTTAAATTAATATGAACAAGCTTTTTGAATTTTGATAGTAATTCTGGTTTGGCAAATGCTGTCCCTATTTCCCCCTTCTAAAGGCTTAATTGGACTTGAAGCTAGGTTGAATTAGTAATGTTCAACTTTTCACAAAGAAGGTGAATGTCAGCTTACAACCTGTAGATGATTGGTTTTAGATTTAGATTTATATAACTGATTTTATGAATATATTTAAATACTAAGGAAATTCCTTCACTGTTTCATAGAACAGAGCTAGACTCACTTGGTTTCAGTTGGTATTCATCAGCCTGTTTAAAGGCAGGTGCTGAAAATAAACTAGCTATGTCCACTTTATCTTTCTGGTCTTAACTGTAAATCTAATTAAAATTCCCTGAATCTGAAAAAAAAAAAAAAATGACATTAGGTAAAAACTAAGGAAATCTGAGTAAAGTATGGACTTTACTTAATAATAACATATCAATACTGGTTCATTAATTTTAACAAATGTACCATAGGCATATAAGACATTAATAATAGGGGAAACTGGGTATGGGGTATATGGAGGCTTTTTGTATTACTGTCTCAATTTTTCTGTAAATTTTTACTTATTCCTAAAAATAAAATTTATTTATAAAACATAAATTATTAAATTAAGAAATTATTAATAAACTATTTTTCCAGAGTCAAATGTCTATTCATTCAGCTTTGTAAAAAAAAAAAAAAAAAAATTTTGTATTCATTCCATAAAGGCTGAGCAGTTCAGATCAAAATGTAGTAACATGGCTGTGTACAGACCTCCTAAACAATCTCGTCTATTCATTTCTTCACCAGGAAGTTGGACTAGATTAGCAATACTATTCTTCTTATTTTTAATGTCCGTGCATTTTATTAAACAATTGATGCATATAAACACGGAGAACACTTACGTAGCAGTTATCACAAATCAGGCATGCTACAGAGAGCTTGGATGGACTTGTTTATTATTCACAACCTTAGGAGGGAGGGTCTCTCCCATGCCCATTTTCACAAATGGGGAAACTGAAGCACAGAGCAGTTAACCAACTTGCCAGCAGGCAGTGGAGAGCCAGGATTCAATCCCAGGCAGTGCTGGCTTCAGAAGACATAATCCTGAACCTTTCACCAAACTGAACACTGTAAAAAGTACATTGACCACTGCCTGGAAGGAGAAAAACAGTCATATGTATATCTGCATATATATCTCCAGAATAAAAATTTAAAAACAAAACAAAACATAGAAACTGTATAAACTCAAAGAGTCAAGCCTAATGTAAACTATGGACTATAGTTAATAATATAATAATGTTGTTTCATCAGTTGTAACAATGGTACCACGCTAATGCCAAATGTTAATTATAAGGAAAACTGTAGGGGGTGGGCACTGGTTAAAGGGAACTCTACTTTCAGGATGGTTTTTCTGTCAACCTATAACTGTTCTTACAAAAAACTTTTAAAGATTAAGTAAAAGGGAAATGTTAGGATGTATATATGCTAACAGAACAAAAATTTTAAAGTCCATGGAACCTCCCTACAAAAACAGTGAGCCCTAAGTTAAACCATGGACTCTAGTCCAAGCACAATTATAACAATGCGCATTCATCAATTGTAACAAAAGTACCACACCAGTGAAAGGTGTAAACAATGGGTGGTAAATGGGAACTCTATATTCTATGCATGATTGTTTTACAAACGCATAATTGCTCCAATGGAAACAAAAAATTAAATGGAAAAAAAAAGATTAAGAAAGTCATGCAGGTCCACAAAGCTAGTGAGGGGTCGAGTTCGGATTCAAGTCCAGATCTTTCTGATCCTGAAGCCCATTAAAGCATGATGTGCTGCTCCTCGTTAGGGTCATGCCCACAAAAATTTAAGGTTGTTGGTCTTCTTTCCTGAGGGCTAATAAAGCAAGATTTTCACAAAGTTTTCTTTCCTTCTGGGTCTTGAGAATTGGCATTCCATTGGAAGTTCATTGAAAAACCAATCGAGGCCTGCTTTGGAAATGGCAGTCTATACAATAGACATGAGATTGAGCACATTTTTATAATTGTGCTTGGACTAGAGTCCATGGTTTAACTTAGGGCTCACTGTTTGTGTAATTCAAAAGTCAGAACCATATGTTGCTCCCCATGAAGAAATTGAAGAAAATGAATCAGGACTGTTCTTTACAGCTCTATACTTCTACCATATTCAGTATCATTGAGCTAAAAGCCAGAGGCATACTTTCAACATAGTAGAGAACCTTCCCACCCACTTCCAAAGAATCCCCTCCCCCTTCTTAGCCTACCACAGTATTTCTTATTCCAAAAGTGGGCCTGGCTTTTAATCTGTCCCTGCTTCCACAGTATCACGATGACTGACAGAGTCAACAGTGAGAGGATACCATTAAATCAACATCCCTTCAGGGTCCCTTTCCAAAAAAAAAAAATAAATAAAAATCTGGCAGCTGGCCTTGGAACCAGGATTGTTCAGCTAGGTCAAAGCTGCTGCATCATCCATCACTGAGAGATGGGGACATTTGCCCAGGGTCAGACTGGCCCAGCAACTGCATGAACAAACCCCAAACTCCATCACTGCTTCCCTTTGCCTGTTTCTAAACTTAGTTGCTTTATTCTTAACATGGTGCCCTCTGGCAGGAGTAGAGTGGAGGTGCTCAGGGGTCACCCTCTATGGCCAGGTCACAAAAGAGTCACATGTCCAGACTCAGATGCACAAAGAGCAGGAGTGTTTTCTATTAGCCTGGGTCCATTAATATTACTGTTTGGCTGCCGTATTTTCTTTGGAAAATAGCTAAATTTCTGCAGCTACTTCCTATCATCCCCTTCCAAATAAACAAGATCATTGCTTCAAATCTGATAGAGCTGAACAAACATGTTTGGATTCTCTTTTGTCCTTTATGAAGTAAACTCAAAACTCATTTTCAACTTGCTATTTAATCAACTGACAGACATTTGTTAAGTAACAACTACACACCAGCTTTTTACTCTACCAGGTGCTGGGGATACAAAGATGAATAAGACATGTAAGACTGGCCCTTATTCTCAAATGTAGCTCCCAGTCTAGAAGGGGAGAAGACACAAATGCAAATAACTACAAGCCATAAGTAGAATGGTGTTAAGAAAGAACTAGAAGAGTAAGTACCAGAGATCAAAAGAAGATGGAAAGTATTTATTTTACATTTCTGTATAGGTAACACATAATTCAAAAGTCAGAACCATATACAAAGATACATGAGGAAAAGTGTCTCACCAGGTCCTATCTCCATTCCCACCTGCCCCTTAAATTCCTCCCTATCAGATATCAGTGTCATTGGTTTCTTTATTCTTCCTCTGCTTCTTTATGCAAACAGAAGCAAACACAAACAGCTATTCTTACATCTCCTCTTATACAAAAGGTGGCAAACTATTCATTGTTTAGCACCTGGCCTTGCTCACTAAATCTTGAGGAGTTTGAAACATTTTAATGCAAACTCAATACCCATGATTTTGCTCATTTGTAGAGGAAAAGGACACGGACATTTTTTCTTTAGCCAGGTAGGGCTTTTTAACAAGTGTGAGGAAGTTCACTTTCTACTTCATTAGCAAAAGGGAAAAAGAGAGAGAGAGAGAGAGAGAGAGAGAGAGAGAGAGAGAGAGAGAGAGAAGAAATTTTGACTTCAAGAAGCATTAAGGATGGCTGATTTGCCCTGGGGGGAAAAGTTTACAATGTGTAAAGCTTCTCTTTCAAAGCAACCTTATTTCCATAGGCAGCTGAGAGATTACTACCTTGTAAAAGAAAGGAAGATACGCAACTTCCCCACCTTTATGTTATCCGTCCCCAAAAAAGGGAACACTTTGAGGGGAGGGTGGCCTTCTGATGACCACCACTCAGACTGCAGGGAAAGACTATTCTTTTAAATTAAAAAAAAATTCACTGGGTGTCCCAGGGGACTGTATCTTGAATTCTACAAACCTACTACATCTTGTATTGCCTTCTCTTCTCTTCAACCCCGTCTCACAAAAAAGACAAGTAAACAACCAAAAACCCCTGCCCATCATGTTCCCAAACTATTTTGGTCACAATAATTTACAGCTTTGGCTATTTAGAGAGAGAAAGAGAGAGAGAGAGGGAGGGAGGGAGAGAGAGAGAGAGAGACACCTGTCACCAAACAAAAACAAAAACAAAAAAAACCCAACAACACAAAAAAACAACTGCTGCCTTTTAAGGATCTATTTTATAAAACAGAAAACAAAAAAACAACACTTTATCTTCTCAGGCTAAATCCAAATTTGGAAATGTGCTGAAGATAGATATTATATATTAAAGGTAGGTACTATATATTAAAGGTAGGTACTATATATTAAAATAATCTGGTTACAAATTTTTTTAAAAATCCTAAACACTTCAACATTTATGTTCATTCATTTCATTCCTCTATTCAATATTTTTATACTCTAGTATGTTTTGAGCTTCTTTTATGGGCCAGAAACTATTCTAGATGATGGGCACACAACAGTGAACAAGGCAGGCAAGTTCCTTCATGGAGTTAGCATTCTGGCTGGACAGACAGACAATAAAGAAGTAAACAAATAGGTATATACATTTAGAGAATGACAAGAACTACGAAGTAATAAAGTAAAGCAGGATAAGGTGATGAGGAAGGAGGAAGCTCTTTTAGATAAAACATCTGTGAGAGGGCAACCAAACCTAATAAAGGGAAGGGGTCAGTCCCTGGAAGATTAGGGGGAAGAAAATTCCATGCAGAAGAAACTGCAAGTGAAAAGAGCCTGGGAAGGGACAGCAGAGGACAGTAGTGCTGGACTCTGGTGAGCAAGGAGAGTGGTGAGAGAAAGCCAAGGAAACAGGAACCATCCAGATAACGAGGACTTCATCAGTCAGGAGTACAGCCCACAGGCCAATTCTACCCTGCTGCCTGTTTTTGTACGACCAGTGAAGTAAGACTGATTTTTACATTTTTAAATGGTTGAAAAAAAAAATCAAAAGAATAATATTTTATGACACATAAAAATGAAATGAAATTCAAATTTTAGCATCCTTGCTCATTCCTTTACTCATTTTCTATGGCTGCTTTCATGCTACAATGGCAGAATTGAATGGCTGCAACAAAGACATCATGACCTACAAAGCATAAAATATTTTCTAGCTGGCCCTTTACAGAAAATGTTTGCCAACCCCTGTTGTAAGCCGTGGATTTTATCCCTAAGTGGGTTGGGGAATGACTGGAGGGTTCAAATAGACTAAGTGAGCAGATTCAGTAGTTGCTGCTTGACCTATTCACAGTGGTTTTGACGTTCTTGAGCAAACCTGAAGGTCCCTGACAACCTATTCTGTTGAGGCAGGGATCTGAGTCATTTCAACAAATCTTTATGGGGCACCTGCTGAGATCCAAGAAGTGGGCTGTTTGCTCGATGGAGGGCCTGGGGTCCAAGGACCACATGGGGGGCAAGCCCAGCAGCCACAACAGCATCTGTGTCTCTACAGGTACATGTTAGCGCCTCAGAAACTCCTGGCAGTACTAATGAAGTGAATTAAAAGTGTCGAGTTTTTTTGTGTTGTTGTTTTGGTTTTGTTTTGTTTTTTAATGAAACAAAGCCCTCCAATGAAAGACACAACTTCAAGGAAGGGTCAAAAGGCAATTTACATGCAGTGAAGATAAGCCCAGTTTGGGCAGGTGCCTACAAAATATTTCTGTATTTGAAGGATTTGGGAACAATGAGGGACAAACACTTACAAATATGAAAGATCTATAGCTCAAGAGAAAGTGGTAAGGGGGAAGAAAAAAGGACATGGCAAATTTTATACACCTAACTGCATATCTATTCAGCCATCTAGTAAACTAGAAAACAAAAACAAAAACAAAACAAACAAACAAACAAAAAAAAAAAACAAAGAAAGTAAACTCCAAACTTACAAAAGTTTGCATTTTCAAACATACAGAGGAACAAGCAATATTTCCCTAGAACATATCACTCAGGTTGAGCTCTGCAGAGCTATTGAATTTTCTGGAGCTATTCATCTGAATACATCTGTGTGCTGGGCACGGGGAGACTTGTAAACTGCAAAGCTAGCATAACCATGGCTCTTTGTTTTTTGGTGAGGGAGCTTAGGCAGAAGGCTGATTGAGACATGACCAAGCACAGTTTTCATTTAAACTGAATGTTGAGATGCCCTTGGGCTGTTCCCAAGGCACGCCCCCCTTTGGCAACATCACTGTATCACTGTGGATGAATGTTAGAAATATCATTTGGTGCCAGTGACTACACTAGGACTTCTGACTCCAAAACCTTGTTTCCTTCTGCCACATTGAGCTGCTTTCCAGGATGGTGTGAAGTGAAGGCAGGAGAGAATGAGAGGGTGCTGGACTCGTGTCCATGGGCACTGCTGATTAGGGAGGACAGCAGAGGGTTCCCTCTTCCTCACACTTACAAGGCTTACTCTGCTCCCTCCACACGGCCCCTCCTTTTAGCAACCCGGAAAGAGCTAAATGAGTCCTAGTATTCTCTGTTCACAGACTGACTAAAGAATTCAGGTCAGCAGAAAAAGGACCAAATTCACTTTTTAGGTTTAAGATAACTGCAGTCAACTTCAAGAAATCCCAATGTGTCAACTTCCCTTCCCACAAGAGACAGGCTAAAATCAGGCATCAAAGGCAGAGGTGTTTTTTCCCCCGTCATCTCATGTGGTCTTACTTCTGGGCTGTGTCTATTATAAAAAATAACAAATTGTAGCCTTCTGTATGTGTTGGATAGTATCTGTAACAATGTAATTTATTTAAAATATAAAAGCTAAACGAAACAAGCAAGCAAACAGAAGAGAATTAGGAAAAAAAGATAAAATAAGAGAGGATAATACAGATGGAAAGTTATACTGAGTATACTGAGTATAAAACGGAATGAGAGTAAAAGTGTTGGGTATACCAGAGAAATGGTTTATAAACTGAATTCTGCAGTTATTTTGTGGCAACAGCTGGAATTATCATGCATGCATTGATTAGAAGGAAATTTGGTTTGCACTGGTCTTTTTTTTAAAAAAAATATAGCATTTACAACTCCATATATGTAAACCTATCTGACTGGATCTCCAGTACCCACAGGCAGAACTCACTGAGATAGTAGGAAAGGCTCAGGGCATTTCTGCAGGAGTGAGTTGTGCAACAACAAATGAACCCCTGCCAGAGCACGTTGTAATAATATAGGTTTGCAGTGTCATGTTGCAGAAAGTTCTAGTTTTAGCACTTGGCCTGAGTTTTGGGTGCTTTTTTGATCTGAAAACTAGACAAATAAACGGGAAAATTTTAAAAAAGAACTTGATATTGATAAATGTGACCAGATTAATCAGGCTTAAGATGAACCAAGTATTGAACCTAATTGGACAAAACTTACATTAAATGGATTGATTTGATAAGTTGGACAAAAAAAAATAACATAGAAAAATTAATTGGATGCCCAGGCTGATGTAAGGCTGTAACTATCATCCATAACCACAGATTTCATATTTAGGATTCAACAAGAGTTGAACTGCTTCACCTCTTAAATAGATAAATGTTTTAAATTTGAGCATATAAAATAAACATATTATGCCACCACTTATATATACATTTCACTTATAATATTAAGCTATCACATATTTCATTTACTGAGATTCTAAATAAGCCTTTTTTTGAAAAAAGGATTCTGTCATGCTTAAAGGAGGGGGGGAAGTATTGGAACCCCTAAAGGAGAACACCCTGCCAGATCCTGGGGTATCTCAAATTTTGAGACTTAATTATACAAGCTAGATTTGCTTGCAGAGGATCTAAATCCAGCCTTATCATTCTCCATAGTGAGGGGCTTTGGGCATATTCCACAGTGGCCAGTAAGACTTCACCTGCCAATGGTGGTGATTAAATATTCAGGAAAGAGTAAAAGCACATCTCTTCAAGTCACATCTCAGCAACTTTCTCCTGCCTCTGCCTCCTTTGGTGAGCTCCTTAGTTTCAATGCATGCACCCTGCCTTAGTTTGCCAAGCTGCTATGACAAATACCCACAATGGGTTGGCTTAGACAATATGCATTTATTGTCTCATGGTTTCAGAGGCTAGAAGTCAAAGCCAAAGCATCAACACGGCCATGCTTTCTCCTCAAAGTCTGTAGCATTCTGGTGTGGGCTTGCCACAATCCTTGGGGTTCCTTGACTTGCATACCTGCCTCCTGCCATGTGGTGACCTCTTTCTCCTTGTGTGTGCTTTTCCGGTTTCTACCCACTTCCAGTTTCTACCCACTTCTGGTTTCTCCCCACTTCTGGCTTCTGACTCCTGCATGGCCTCCTGGCACCTCTGGCTTCCTGTTTCTTCTCTTTTTAAGGCCTCCAGCAATATGGATTGATACCCACACTGATTCATTGGCCACACCTTAACTAAAAATAACATCTTCAAAAAGGCCCTATCTACAAACGGTTTCCCACCTACAGGAATGTAAACTGAGATTAAGAAAATGTTTTTGTTGGGGTACATAATTCAATCTACCACACACCCTAATTCATTAATCATTTCCATTCTCCACCTAGAGACAGCTATCTCTTTCCTCCATATGTATATAAGTAGAAATATTTCCCTGTACCTCTTCCTTCTTTACCATAGCTCTGAATATATATGAAGTTTTGACACAAGCAGGATTTTCAGGAACATCAAAACATAATCCTGGGGGGAATGCTTTGTCTAAATCATGCTGATTACCCACCCAAATAAATTCATAGCCTCTGTAGATTTTTTATTTTCTTCAGTAGATTGTGATCCCAAAGCTCCAGTTCTCTGGATCAGAAAAAAGAGAAAGTCATCCTAAAAATCTGTGTTAACATATTTCTTACACTGTAAATTAGAACTGGAACAAATTGACTTGGAACAGATGGATAACATTTTAAAACCTGATTGTCACATGTATAATTCAAATGTATTTCATTCATTTGGAATTTCCCAGATGTCCTTGCTTCAGATAACTTTTTTCAAGGTTAATGTACTTTATGCTGTGAAGCAAAATCAAACTCTTAACAGCCTCCTGTGTCAGGTGTTCCAGACAGCATGACTGGAAAGGGAGAAGTGACACAGTGGTTCTAAAACAAGGCAGAATGTGACAGCTGCCACAAGGGAGTCACGGGCATCCTCTGGGGACTTCAGAGGGGAAAGATGATGTCTGGGCCTGGCCCTTGCTTTAAGGAGAAGGTACTATTTCATCTGGACCATAGTGAGGGGTAGAGGTAGATACAGAAGACTAGGCAAGACAAAGGCGAATACAGGCAACTGCCAGAAATCAAACATCAATTTTAAGCAAAATATCAAGCTAAGCCCTAGAGAAACAAAGATGAGTAAAGAGCCAGTCTCTGTCCTTACTTCAGGTCAGGGGCACCACCAAACACATCACTGCCATACCTACACCCAGATGTTACCTGAATGGACAAATCCTTCCTGTCTGCCAATCAGAGGAGGGATGGGGCAATCCTAGAAGGCAGGAAGCGCTTCACTCATCCTGTCTGCATCCTCTGTACCAGGCCCTTGGTGAATATTCAGTAAGTGTTCATTGGTGTGATAAAGGAGAGTTTAGCGGCAAACGAAAGAGCAAGGTTTGGAAAGTGACGGGATCTAGCCCACAGTTACTGAAGGGGAAGGGGAAAATAACCCAGCTCTGCACAAGGAGAGAAAGGAAGGTAAGGCTGGGAGTGTATTCCATAAATGTGAGTCAATGTGAGAAATTCTGGGGTCATTTCTTAGAAATGCAGGATTAAGTGGTTTTAAGTTTAATTTGTATATAACGTAAAGCCATCCGAGGTTTTGGAGATAAAGAAGGACTTAATCACAATGGTACATTTCTCACTGAACAAACACTGAGCGAGCAGAAGGGGTGCAGAGCTGAAGAGGGGAGAAGTTTGTTCCCCGCCCTCATGGAGTGTTCCGTCTAAGGCATTAGGAAGCTTAAGTGACACTGTGGGGTTGGATGAATTGGCTCTGGGAGATCCTGGAGCTGGGAATGAGTTTAATAGTTGAGTTTAGGAAAACAAAGGCCAACCGGTGGGGTGCCAAGGGAATGTGTAGATAAGCCCCAATTTGCTAACCCTCAATTGAGGAGCGACAGAAGGAAGAGAAAGGTCTCAAGGAGTAATGAAGAAGGGAAAAGTATAAATCATGTGGGAAATTTACAGATTATTTACTTTGTATAAAAGTCTAAAATAATTAATAAGATTAAAAGCACCAAGAAAATTGGTCTTGAAAATAACTATTTAATTTTCATCTGCCTCCCCATCTTAATTTAATTTGGAAACTGCACTCGTAGAGACTTTTACATGAACAGTCTGCTCAAATAATATGGTAACAAAAATGTCAGAGGCCTTCTTTGTCTCAAATAATCTTTGATCCAACAACTCTTAAAGAACATGCAAAATGATGATAAAAGCAAACTAAGGAAGAAGGAGAGAAAAATCACTCAGAAGGAAAAGAAAACAGGTCAGATTTAATTGTGACTGTGCCCCCAAGGAAATCCTTTGGGGACACTGCAAACAGTAAGTGCTACGACGCTTTCCAAATTACATACAAGTGGCATAAGCAATCACTGAACATTGGGAGCTAGGAGAAACCTTAGCTGTTTTAAACTTACTGTAACATACCCAGGCCCAGGACTGAGGTGCCTTTGCTATGTTGTCAAATTAGGGAGTCCTGAGGAGTCCTCCCTCCCAGTTTAATACTTTTTTTCCCACTACAGTGCAGTGCCTGAGAAGGAAGCTGGATCAGCAACCTCTGATGGAGAGCCCTGTGTACCATCCAACTCCTAAGGATAATTCGGCAATATCTGGCAATGGTCTTATCCCCTCACCCCCACCCTACCGCCCCTCACTTGTTTGGTGGTGGTGGGGAGGAAGAATGGAGGGCAGAGGAAAAGGGAAGGGTCTTCCAGTTACAAACAGAGATGATAATACGGTATCTGAATTTAAATGATGCTTTAAGAGAATCTCAAGCTTCAGTTTCATCAAACAGCATTTAGGTTCACTCCACAACGCAAATTTATCAAATTCTCATAAATGCAAGCGTCCTTTGAGGAAGCGAAGCTACTTCTGCTTTCCCCTGACATGTTTTTCCCCCTTCCTACAATGGGGGATGATTAGGCTAGAAGTCACCAAACTACTCAGTGACCAAGGGAAGGGGGAAGAAAAGAAAGAGAAAGACAGCTGTCGGTTTTGGCCAAGTCTGCTAGAACACACCCATAAAAAGAGGGGCCTAAGTGTTTACACACCCCACATTTGCCTCAATCTAAACAAGGATCTGATCTCCCAGGAACACAGCACTTTCCATGCTTTGAAGGAATCAGACACGTCCATTAGAAGGAAAGAGGAACCTGTAAGGGGGTAATAAGCAGTTTGGATGAGAACTTTTGTTGTTTTGAACTTACGCATCTTAAAGTGGCTCATCTGGGGTCACAAAACCATTCTGTGACTTACTTCATGTCTCAGAAGAAGCCAGAGAAATAACCTCTGTGCAATCCACGGAATTATAAACCCTAAGGAAATCTCCATCCAGAAGGACATCGAAATCTAAAGTTTTCTGGTATCTAATATTAACATTATATTGAAGAGGATGATAAAAGAATTTCTAGAATAATCATCAAGATTTAAATTCAGGCAGAGCATACATTTTAGGGGAAGAATCATATCTGTTCTCCTATAGTGCAATTTTTCTTCCCTGTCATTCAACCCTCTCAAAAAATGGACAAAGATATTTTTTTAATTTTATACTTACATTTCTAATCAAGCCTGAATAAAATATTTTAATAAAAAATCTAGTGCAGGGTGTGAAAAATGGAATCTAAAGGTTCAAGGTCTTAAACCCAAAGTTTGGAATTAAAAGTTGTTTTTTGTTCTAGTTAAAACCATTTTCCATATTGATTTAACTCAAAACATAATACCCAATGAGTGCCTGTGAACAAACGGAAAATCTAAACTTCATTGATTTTGCAAGTTCCTGGAAGATTTGTACAAAATAAGTTCTTTTGAAATTAAACACCTCGTTTGATGGCTTCACTAATTACAAGTCCATTCGACAGAGGAAGGCCAAGGCCTGTGGCCAAGCAGACAGATTAGTCACCGTTACTCAATAAGACAACTATTTTAGTAGAGACAAACCCTGGGAGAGAAACCTAAGAAGTCATGTGCATATCCAAACAGGCTGCCACAGTGTAAAGAAATCCCCTTAAGTCACTTTCGGCTTCATTAGCACATGAAAATGGGGTAATTGAACATTCTTCAGCCTTCCATCAAGTGCCAAAATCAATCATTCATGGAAATTAAGTTTTGATAAGAGGTGTTCAAACACTGTCAAAAACTTTTTGACTGTGTCATTCTTTCAGCGTTAAGAAGATTCCAGCCAGCACTTAACTGTACAAAGGAACTTGAGAATTAAAGATATCAGTCCTGTTGTAAACTTATTACATTTTTAGAAAGACCATAGATCTAAGAAGGAATCTAGCAAGAGTTTATTTTTCTATAAAATCATTTTATTTGGGGGATTTTTTCCCCCATTTTAAACATACATCATTTCTAACAGTTGTTTTGATAAGCTTAGAAGGATTCATTTTTAACTTAACATCTGCTCTAAGAAAAGGTAGTTTTATGATTAAAAATATATTCTTAATCACTGCCAAAAGAAAAAAAAAGTGGATATAACTTTGATGACTCTAATAGTTTAAAATGCTTTCAAGATATGCATAAAAGCAGCATCACCTTCAGCAGCCCCCTCAAAAAATTCATCCAGATTTTGGGTTTTCAAAAGCTTAAAAACAATGAAGCAACTAATAGCAATAATAATCCTTAAAGGAAAAGAGTGAGATTTAGAATAATCTATTATACCACTCCACCCCACCCCCAGCAAAACCTCTCCTATTTTTCAGATAAGTTATCTTCTAAATTGTAGGACAACCAGAAAGTAAACCATTACAAAATCACTTGGCTCTTTTGTCAAACTATATTCTTTCAACTTGTAAATATTTGCAAAGGGTCAAGAAGTTATTCAGGTTTCGCTTACCTTTGTTGTCACAAATATCAGCCTTTTAAAATATCTTTTAAAAGATATTAGTCTTTTAAATGATACTAGTCAATAATTACTTTCATTATTGCTGAACAAAAGGTTTTTAAACCAAGGACCCTGATGAAAGATTGACAATTTGTTTCAATATTTATGTTAGCATATATGTTGCTGTATTTTTTTTCTCTCCAGTAGCTCAAATTTACCATATACATAAACAGATATGCACATTCCATCTCAGAAGCACCTGGGAAGGTCTTCCATCTAGCTGCCTATCAAAAACTCGGTTACAATGACAGAGTGGAGAGGTCAGGATGCAGAGAGCCACTAAAGCCCCTTTCCCTTTTCAGGTAGTTTAGTCCCCTGGGAACCTTTGATCTGACTATTAGCAAACAGACACTCCCATATTTTGTACTCTCAGGTATAGATTTCAGGAAAGAGGGGGGAGCATTCCCCAGAAAAGCAAAATGCCTCTCCCCTAAACAGCCCATCACATTCCAATGTCCTGTCAGCTACTCATGGAAAGGCAACTTACCCACTACTCACTCTCCCTTTGGAGAAGAGGCAAATTGCAATTTAAGAAACGGTGCTGGAATACAGGCACACAGAGCTGTTTTACTTTAAGAACCACGTACACTCATGTCCAAAAATCAGCAAGACTGGGATTGGAGAAGAAAGTCTGTGCTACTTTCAGATTCTTTATAAGCCATCTACAAAACCTATGACCAGAGCGATTGGATAAGAATATAATAGGCAGTACTATGGGATCCTCTTCCCAAGTAGTCAAAAGAAATAGTGCTTGCTTCAGCAGCGCATATACTAAAATTGGAATGATACAGAGAAGATTAGCATGGCTCCTGCACAAGGATGACATGCAACTTTGTGAAGCATTCCATATTTTTAGCTTATTACAATGCCTAACACATAGCAGGTATTTAATAAATGTTTATTGATGAATGAATAAACCTCCCCCAAAACACACACATACACCACACACACACAAGGAAAAGAAAAGAAAAGAGAAAGAAATAGTTAACCAATTTTACCTACAGGGAGGTCTGGAAATCCAATTAATCTAGCTATAAAATAGGAAAAATAGTTACCAAGATGAGAGTCAGAAGCATGTTACCAGCCCAGAATAAAACAAATGCAGAAGCCAAAGATAAATCTTAAAAATGTCTCAGGATAATAAGGAAACAAAGTAGAGAAACAATTTCTACAAAAGCAGAACCGAGTACAGTATATGAATTAAATAAAACTAGCAGATTACCGCCAGGGCACACTTAGCACCCAATAAACCTGTGGTCTCTGGGTGTTTGTTTTATATTAATAGGTGCAGTGGCCTATACAAAAGCCTCTCCCTTCCTTCTAATCAGCTCTTTCCCTTCCTCTCCCATTCTGAGAGAGTTAACTAGATTATAAAAAACTTCCTGAGCCTGGGAAGCACTATACTCAACAGTCAGTGTCTGACAGTTTGCCAGGAAAGATCCAGTATAGCGTATGCTGTCCCAGAGAAATCATTCCTAATGTCCCCTTTCATTCTCAACAGTGTCCTACTTTGGGCAATGAGCTGCAAGTTGTGATAAGTGAATGAATAAATGAGCAACTATCTTATATGCCAATTCTGTATTCCTATGTGTCTCTCTAAAGGAATTATTTGACTAGGCATATCTTGGTTTTTACTACCTTGTAAAGAGAAACATAAAAAAGAGAAAAAAACAAAAAATAACCATACACTAACACCATTACATTGTAATCAGGTAAAAATCTCCAAACACCATAACAGTAATCCTGGTGAGCACGCCAAAGGAAAACAGCCAACTCGGTTTCTTTTCTCTTGGAACCTGACCAGCTGAGGAACCTGGCCAAGTAAAGTTCAGAATGGAAAATTGGTGAGAAATCGAGAAAAATCAGGGCCAAAATAAGGACCGTGAACCAGTGACTGCACACTAAATAGACGTAAGCTGAAGCACGAGGGCCAATCCATGATAAAATAGAATGAACTGAATGCCTATCATTTTTTCTTCCAGTGGATAAAGGCAACAAGATAAGTGGAAAAAAAAAATCTCAAAATACTTATAAAATAACTGTGATATAAATTCATATTTGATATAGACAATTCAGAGTATTTTCTAAGTTTGTATAAAGCAGAATACATTTCAAAAATCAAAGCCCTAGAAATCTTCCTACCTTTCAACATTTAAATTCATTTCCAATACTAGTACCTTAAGGATGAAGGAATTCAAACTAAATATCCAAGTAAATAAAATTATAACCACCTTATTTTTAAATCACTCTCCAAAATAAACACTCTATGAAATCCCTCATAGACACCATTATCCAACCACCTCCTTTAGTGGTAGCATCAAAAAGATTTTGATGTTAAACACGTTTAAATATTTCTAACCAATTCTCTCAGAAGTTAAACATTAAATTAAAAAATTAAGACACCATTAAGAACCTTGTGACGGCCCAAAGGCATTTGAAGAGCAGCAGAGGTTAGAAGGGCAGCTCTCAAATGACACCCATTGTTCTATCCCTGCTTAATGACAAAAGGAGAAAAGAGAGATTACCTGGCCTTACCTCTACATCTCAATTCAAATGCTACTTAAGGAAACAAAAACCCTCTTTTTTTTTTTTTTTTTGCAAGGGAACACTGTTTTCAGTTCAAACTCGATGGTTTTTTAAAAAATGAAATTAACTTTCCCAACTCTGTTCATGCCCCCAAATTAAAGACCGCCAAATTCAACAGCAGTGTGGAAGATAGCTTGGTATCAACTACATAAAGCATTTCAAAAAAGATCCAAAAATTAAACAGATTAACATTAAACGAGTATTTCCAGCTTGAAATTCCACAGAAAGTTATTTGTGAATATTAACGCCTTCCCCCAAATAATTTTATAATCTGTTTTTCCACTTTGTAAAAAGTATATATACTGACCCTAAAAATCCATGTAGAAAAGCAAAAGGCCAAGAATAAACAAGACAATTTTGATGAAGAAAAGGGTGAGAATTCATGTAGCACATGTCAAGACTTAACAAAGCAGGTGGGAGGATAGGCAAATAGACCAGTGAATAGAAACGGGACAGACAGACAGACAGACACACACACACACACACACACACACACACATGCATGTATGACAGAAGTGGCATCTAAACAGTGTAAAGAAAGGATGGGCTGCTTAATAAATGGTGCTTGGACAGTTTGATATCTATTGGGAGGGAAAAAAATAGATTTCTACCTCATAACTAACACAAAAATAAAGTTTAGGTAGATTAAAGACAAATATGAAAAGCAGAATTTTATGAAACTTTTAGATGAAAATATGGGAAAATATATCTAAGATTTCAGGATAAGGAAGAATTTCTTAGGCAGGAAACAAAGAAACAATCTATAAAAGAAAGATAATATATTTCACTATATTGAAGTAAAACATCTGTATTTTTAAAGATACTGTAAACAACGAATGGCTAATGCAGAAATCAGGGAAAGTTTTTGCAGCAAACATAGCCAATAAAGAATTAGAAACCAGAAGAGAAAAAGAATGCTAAATCAATAATAAAAACTAACCACCCAAAAATAAACACCAAGCAAAGGATATGAAAAGCAATTTCATAGCAGAGGAAAGCCAGATGGTTAGTAAATAGTGAAAGATGTGCAGTCTCATCAGTAGTCAAGGAAACATGATTTAAAACAATCAGTCACCATTTTAAGCCAATTTAAAATGGGTAAATATTCGAAAGTATGATTTTATCAAGTGTTGGTGATGATGTAGTTGCAACAGGCACTCTCACATGCTGCTAGTAGCAGTGTACATTGGTAGTATACTCACTTTGGGAAGCAATTTAGTGATATTGATCAAAATTGAAACAACACATGTGCCATGATCCCACAATTCCATTTCTATGTGATACCCTAGAGAGATGATCACACCTGTGCAGAAGGAGACATGTATGAAAAATTTCACAGCAGCATCATTTGAAATAGAAAAAAATTAAAAGAGATAATTCATAGTGGTATGTCCGTTAATGGAATACTGCAGCACTGATAATGGAATGAAGCAAAGCTACATACATCAACAAGGATAAATGGAGGGTCTGCTAATGTAAACCTGAGACCATCAATCAAGCCCATCACACGAAAACCCTCAAGTCCAAGAGAACAAAGCACAAGGCAACTACAGTGATGTGCCACCCCAACACACATACCGGAAGTCCACAGGACTGTCACTGGCTGAACAAAATCCTTCCTAGGAAATCAAGTCTACACTGGACCATCACCAATAGACAGTATTTTGATAAGCAGAGTTTGGGAGACCCGGAGGAGGGGAAGCAAATTTGGAAGGGCACTTAAATCTGTAAAGTCTACTGAGTACTTGGGGCACCAGATTGCTCAGGCTCAGAGGTACCAAAAACTTCTGAGAAGGTGATGCTTTGCTCCAGTTTTAATGCAAACAACAGAATTATGTGTCACTTTGTATACAAATTGGGTTCCAATAGATCACAATGTGTTTTCTAAATTTGAATGAACGATTACATTTGTATTATCTTTAAAAATCCCAGTGCAAAACCATGGCCAGGTTGATTGTAATAATGCCAGTAAGGGAAGGTAGATGATTCCAGCCTAGCAGAAACAGAACCATAAATGACAAAACAGTTGTCCTTCAGTGAAAGTTAACTAACAATTCTCTCATCGACAGAGAAATAATAAAGTACATAGAAAAACTGGGAACTAATGTTAGTTTAATTTAAAAAGGTCGGCTGGCTTGACTGGGTCTGACTCAAGAAGAGATCATTTGAGATCAACAATCCTGGGAGAAGTAAAAATTTAAATAACAAAAAAAATGAACTGTCAAAGGTGCAGAAGGAAACACTCAGTGCGTCCATCTGACCAATGATTTTGTTTACAGTCTAAACTTCTTATCAAACAGAATGTTTCACCCTTTAGATTATTTTATGTTAGGCATAGAAAATATTTATTATCAAACATCGAGTAGTCTAAAAAGATTTTTTCCATGAATGTCTCATCTCTTATATTTAAAGTAACTTTTCCATTTTAAAAAATTGAAGAAAGATTAATGTTCAGTCACAAATTTTCAGTTTTATGTATTCAAAATACAATACACAGATATTTCAACTGTAAAGTGCTGTGACAGTCAGCAATGTTAATCTATAATAAACTTGTTAGAAAACCACAACCAGAAAGAAATTAAGTTTGTAATGAAAATATTTATAATATTTCTAAACTCTAACAACCAGTTTACTTTTTAATTCTGCTTGAACATACAGAAACATTTTACTAAGTACATTCATTATAAAACATTGACTCCCATTTGTTATATGTGAATAAATACTACATTGCAGTGATTTTTTTTTTAAAGCAATGATCCTCACATTGCTAAAGTTTAAAGTATCTCAATCAAAAGAAACAAAATATTTTTCTTCTGCAGTGGTAATGCTTAACACACATGCTTTTGTTCATCCACAATTGTATTAGAATTCACAGAACCATATTAAAAGTTTCATTAGGGAAAACCCCATACATATTTTACTCAGGCAACTGTTGAAAGACAGTCTGCTCTGTGTACAAAGCTTTCCATTGCTTACACAAGCAACTTTGTTTACAGAACTATTTAAAAGTCACAAGCAAATGTGGTTAAAATCTTGAAAGAAAAATCTCTTTCAAATATTGGTACATTTTTGAAGGCGACAAACCAACATATTTAGATTTAACTACCGAACAATAAAATACTACTAAAATAGAAGTTATGGTTTTCTTTTTCAATATACACTATGGAAGCTCACCTTCAAATTTCCAAAGCTCAGAGCTCTCTCCTTTTAATTGTTTTCCAGTACATTTCTAGTAGTTTGTAATGCCTCCAATTATTTTATAATTTTCAGTGTGAAGAAAAATTTCAAAACCCCTTTTACAAGTACAGAGAATACAAGCTTTCTAAGAATAAACTCTCCAACCCACTTCCATTTAAAAAAGCTTATAAGTGGGTTAATAGCAGTACTTAGGAAACTTTAGTCACTAATGCAGTATCATTACCTCTAACCAGTTAAGGAGATGGGACCAGACTGTTTCCTAAACACCATCAGACAGTTAAATCAAGCACAATCAAGAAATGTCATTAACTTTAAAGAAGAACAAATAAGTAATTTTGTTCAGAAAGGATTAAAATAGTACCACTAATTAAGCAAATACCCTAGCATTAAAAACAGAGAAAAAAACTGAGAAAAATGGTAAGAAAAATCATTTTCCCGGCCTAGTCTATCATGCTTTCCATGATGCCCAAAGAAGCTAAAGAACAATTAAGACAGTGAGGAGAGGTAACTTAGTAAATAATGAATAATAATGCTATTAAAAGAACTTGGGAGAGGAGAAAGTAATGTGGTCCATCACAGTGTCGAACATTTATTTGTAAGGCATTTTTATTTGTGAACATTGAGTTCCTTGTCTTTCACTTTTTTATCCCACCCCTTATAGTGTGTGCCCAATACACATATGGCATTTAAATTAGATTGCCCATCAGGAAGACTTTCACTGCTCAGAATTCTGTCCCAGCCTGTAAGTGTATAGTCCTGGGAAGATATGTGAAGGAATCATACACTCAAAAAAGCAACAGAGAAATCAGCAGTAGCTTTTGCAAGACCAGCATTAGTTTTCTTATTTACTTAAATGCAGCAAACCAAAATCATGGTGATATGACTCTTAACTAATGAAACAGTCTATTTGGCAGAAACAAGATTTAATTTGTGTCAGAAACACAGGATTCTAGTCCCCTCTATGTCATAAGGTGATAATATCTGCTCTGTCTACCCTTCAAAGGTGTTATAACTATAAAATGAAAAGTGCTTATGAGCCTAAGATTCAAATGGATATGGATTCCCAAGAAGACAAAGACTTCACTTTGTAATATTCTCTTGGCATTTATTTTTTAAAACTTTTATTTATTTATAAAAAACATTTATTTTTTAAAACTTCAAAATAATCATAAAAACATACTAAAGGATGATAAGTTATTTTTGCACAGAGAAGCCACATATATTTCAAAATATGACACACATTAAACTACAGACCAAACCATAAAGGTTTTTCAGAGGGGACGGGTTGAATGCTACAGAAAACAAGTTAATTTCTGCCTCTTCTCAATGCATAAGAACCAGATAATTTACAATGAAAAATCTTTAGCATACTGCAGATAGTTTAGAAGGCATGAAATCAAGAATTAAGAACTGGATATATTAGGGCATCCCATTTAATAATTTGTCGTAATGTTTATTCAATTTAGCAATGATCAATTATTAACTTGTAATGTACCAAGCAGAACCAGTGACTATCACCTTTATTTGACCATTATTTTCAAAGAGGGAATCTGATATTTGTGCTTATTTTTCAGGGTACCAGAAGTTTGTCAACATTCCTTCAGATTAAAGTTTGCATGTTTTAAACATTTAAAAACTGTATGTAGATGACTACTGCTTAAGCATATTCTTTATAAGACTGAGGTTATGAGAAAAAGAGTTGTGTGATCACCTCAGGACCGTGGTGTACTTCAAGGATTTCACCCTGTCTTGATGACTTTTTAAAATGAGGAAATATTTTTAAAGTAGAATTTCTTAAGATGATTTTTGATTGGAAAGAAATTGTGGCAAATCAAGTTTGAAGAGATACGGGAGAGGGGGCAGATTCTACTGAAGTCTCTTAAAACACAGAGCAAAGAACTACCAGACTCAGGAACAAGTAAGTTTCCCTGTGCTTTTGTGCCACAATTTTTAAAAACATCACTTTTAAATTTTAGGCTTTATAAGCTAAAGATGTCCCCTAAAATTAATTACATTTATTATTACATTCGTTAGAAAACCCATTGCGCCTTCTAATGAAGGAATGATGAATAAAAACGGATGCAATTCAAAGGAAGATGTAATATTGTGAAAATTATTTTTCTCTACAAATATTCCATCTGGGAAAAGGAAGCTTTCAGTGCGAGCAGAGTTTCTCAAATCATCTGTTATCATGTAGCAATTCTACATTTGATTATTTTTCCCACTTCTCGTGTCTTTCCTATTACATTACAGTTATTGGTTTTATTCCATCATTTCTCCTCTAAAACGCTCTTGCTCTGTCCTGCTGAGTGGTGGTTTCAGCAATGACCGCTAAGTAAAAACACCTCCGAGTCAGACCTGTTCTGTTCCTCTCTCCCGTTTTGACGTTTGTTATCCGTTTCCATATACATCAAAACAGTTAAAACTTAAATATTTTCCTAGAAGGTTCCGTTAAAAAAGGAAAGAAAAAAAAAAGGGAAAGGAAGAAAAAAGAGAGAAAGAAGAGAAAGAATGAGAGAGAGAAAGAAAGATAAAAAGTAAGCCAGCCCTGCGAGAACGTCTCTGGCGTACCGAAACCGCTGCGCCAACGCGCCAGCAGGGTTATCAAGGGGAGGCGCTCGGTGGTTCATTGACCCCAAGGGGATGGAACGTGACAACCTCGGGGAGGTGTCCCCGGCTGGCACCTGCCCAGACTCTCCCGCCCGAACCTAACCCATTCACTTGCCTCGAACTAAGGACCTAAAAGAGGGGGAGGGGTAAGGAGGCTGAGGCTGCGCAAGAAGCTCGGATTCTCATTCTGCAGGGTTTTGAGTTTGACTCATCTCTCTGGTTTTCAAAACCGGGAAGAGGGAAGTGCCCGGCTGCTAGGGAGTCAGGCGGTGTGCTTGGCGGGAGAAAATGCACGCTCTAATCCTTTCAACCAGGGGCCCTCCTCTCTCCTGGACCCCCCAAATCAAGCCATCAGCCAGTCAGGATTCTCCGAGATCTGTGGAGGCTCCTATGACGTGCCCGCTGTCACCCGACCGGGGTGCTCTCCCCACGCGGGGGGCGGCGGCGGGGAGCGCCTTCCCGACGCAGCCTCAAGCGGAGCGCTGACGAATTGTTACGGTTTATAAACCCAGCCATCCCTGCCGCGAAACCTGTTCCAAGAAAGCCACACTCAGGCAGTTACAGGCAGGACTGATGCTTGTGGCTGCAGGGGATCGTGATAAGGATTTCTCTAGAAATTGGTCATGCACAATCCACTTCTGAAGACCCACGGGAACGCGATACAAAATGACTTACTCGAAACCTGTTTCGAGAGTTCTGATATCAGGACTCCAAACTCTTTTCTTTTCATCTCCTCCAAATGAGCACATTTTGCCAATTCTCATGGCCTCCCCTCCCCCCTTTTTTTGGTGAGCGACTTTAAAGAAAGGGGCTCGAGCTCGTAGAAAAAAGGTGCATACTAGAGAAGTTATCTCCGCTCAGTCCCACATCCCCGCTAGCCTCCAAGCGGAAGCGTCGTCTGTAGTTTTTTTTTTTTTTTTAATTACGCAATTTTATCTAATGTAGTCCAATCAAGAGCCGTTAGTTACAGACACACTGAGCTGAGTAGAATTCACTGTGGAATTCGCTTTTCAACAATGAACCTGGGAGGAGAGCCCGATCCTGAGCCCGATCCCCCTTTAGCGGCGTCTTACCAGGACCCCCTCGCTTCCCGCGGCGTCTTCTGGGGGTGATTTAGCCGCGTCGAGAACCCGACAGCCGAAAGCCCCGTCCCCAGAGCCGCTCCGGCTCATCGTCTCTCTCGCCGCAGTCCCAACGCTTTTAAAAACTTTGGGCGCAGCTTTTATGCGACTGACGAATAATAAATACTCCTGCCCTTGTTCAATTAACGTAGACATCCTTGCTCCCCTTTATATTTAATAAATTCGGCAAAGACATACAATTTAAATACATCCCCCAAATAAAGTGTGTCCGATTCTGCGTTTCAGTTACCCTTACAAATTGGTGACATGGAATTCTATTCTTCAAACAAACTGTACTGATCAAACCTAACTTCCCTCTTTTTACTCCGTTTAAACATACTGACTAATTAATGCTATTTAACCACAGGAGAGATAATCTATCTACATTGCAGTGTTTACAGATGTAGTAGCGATACATCCTCGAATCACCACTCCTTTCTTACCTCTAACCCCCAACCCTGGGCGTGATTTGCTTCACTAAAATCCTAGCGCATATATATATATATATATATATATATATATATATATATATACACATATATTTTGTCACCTTAGTCGTCACTCTTTGAAAATCTATTTCCTAAAAGAGATAACAATGTTTTAAAGACCTTCTAATGTCACCCTCCTCAGTCATAACCCGCACACCTGAGCAGCTCAGCTCGCTGCAGAAGACGTCAAGCAGGAAGCCCAGTTATCTTCCAAGTGGCAACTTCTCTGCTCGCCCAGATAAACCTAGAAAACAAGCAACTCCAATGAATGTAAACTAAGCTTTCCCGAGGAGAAACTGCAATGCTGTCACAATCAGTCTCTGATTACACAAACATACCTAGGGGCAGGTTGGAGTGTGAAGGAGGGCTTCAGGGTGGGGGTTGCCTATGAAGAGGTGGCTTAAACCAGTTCTCCTATTGTTATTGACTTTAGGAAAGTTAGCTTTTGTCTCGTGGTGGATATTGGAGGTGAAAATCGAGATGTCACGATTAAACCTTCCCAAAGCCTTCGAAAGGCCAATACCTTGTCTAAATTATGACTTCAGTTCTTTCAAGTTGTTCAAGATACCGAATTCAAGATAGGTAAAGATTCCAACGGAGAGAAAACATCCAGTCATTCGAAATATTGTAAGTGGTCTTCAAAAAGCAGGGCTGACCTCTACATCCGTTCGCCCTGTATTCCCGGAGCTCAGTTCCACCCACTGGTGCCCTCTGCTAACCTCGGAAAGGTGGCAGCAGCGGGACTTCCCGAGTCGTACCTTGGTGCCCAAAGGCTTCAGAATCCCTCTAACCATCACTTTGCATTTCTACGTTGGAAGAAGGAGGCGCACAGCCCTACGTCCCTCCCCAGCACACGAAATCGAGAGAACGGAGGCCTCAATCCTTCCTGGGCCCACGTGGAGACATACCCTAAAAGGAAAAGCCCTTTCCTTCACAGTAAGTAGGTTGCTGCTGAAGAAAGTGTTTGTTCACAGTGCTCAGGAGCTCCCGGATTAGGGATACCCGACTGTCAGTGTCTTCAAGGAGGGAGGGAACCTGAGACTGAGAGAGGTGCAAAGCCTCCTTTACTTTGCGCTTAGGCTGTGGCAGCCGAAAAGACAACTTTCATTGATCTGGAGAGCTTCGCAGGCCCGGGGAACCGCGGATTGGGAGACCTGTGTCACGTGACCGGCGTGCGTCCTCTTCGCGCTCGTCCCCACCTAGGCGCGCGCGCTGCGGCGCCGGGTCTCTGTTGTGCCTTGCGCCCACCTTCGCTTTCTGCCCTGGGGCTCATACCTGAGCGATACAGTAGGGGGATTTTTTTTTTTAAAGGATTGTTAACGATCGGTACAAATGGGAAGCATTCTAAAGAAATAAGAGTTCCACGTTTTTATAAAGCGGTGGGCGAGAAGGCGGGGAGCCAGAAGGTGGGGTGACGCAGGTCGGGTCTCCGGGAAGGAGAGGGGCAGGGAAACGAGCGTCTCCCCTTTACAAGGGTAAAATTGAGCTTGCAGGGCTCAAAAGCGTTTTGAGAAGCTGCAAGAAACGCCAGGAACCGACAAAAGTAGCAAGCAGTCGGGGCTTCACTCCCAGCACTTACTTGGTAATTTGGCTTTAAGAAGAAACTCTTCCGCGTAGTTTATCAGTTAGCTTAAGTAAAAAGCCACCAAAGCTAGCTTGCTGTGCAGCCCAGGAAACATTGCATCTTTAAAAAACAAAAACAAAAACAAAAAAAACTGGCATTCCTCAACAGGTTAAATATGGTATTATCATATGACTCCACAAGCACACAAGCAATTCCACTGCTAGTATATACACCAAATAAAAACAGGTATTCAAATACTTGTATACAATCTTCATATCAGCACTTTTCACGATAGCCAAAAGACAGAAACGACCCAAATGTTCATCAACTAAGTGGAAGATTAATCAGCCATAAAAATAATGACGTACTGATACAGGATACATCCTGAGTGAACCTCGAAAACACTGCTAAGCGAAAGGAGCCAGACAGAAAAAGTCATATATTGTATGATTCCATTTGTATGAAGTATCCAGAATTGGTAAATCCATAGAGATAGACAGCATATTGGTGCTGGGGGGGAGAGAGGGAAGGGATGTGACTGCTAATGACTGTAGGGTTTCCTTTTCGGTTGATGAAAATGTTTTGGAACTAGATGGAGGTGGGGTTGCACAACATTGTGCATCTACTAAAAGGCGCTGAATGTTTCACTTTGAAATGGTTACTTTTTTTGCTCTGTGAATTTCACCTCAAGTTAAAAAAGAAAGAAAGAAAGAAAAAAACTGACCATGGCATCCATCCGACCTGTAACCCATGGGTGACTTGATTGGATCTAGTTCAGCAAACAGTGCAGGGAAAGGGTTGTGTGCTGGCTCCAGGCCAAGGATCCCTGAGTCAGTGAAACCTGGCCCAGCTAACGATCCGGGCACTTACCATCATTATCACTTTTCACTTTCTATCTATTCTCATGGCTAATTATTGTCTATCAAGTTAAAAACATTCTCCCATAGTGCTAAGTAATAAGTTGACCTCTGAAAATATTTCAGAATATAGAAAACAATTACATCATTATTAACACTTGTGGAGAGAATTCTCAGATCATGGAATGAATATTAACATGGGCTTAGCCATTAGTTTATTCTTTTATTTATATAACAAAATTATTATGCTTATTACATATCCTCAAGTGTGTGATCTGCTAGGTTCTGGGTACAGCAGCCACCTGTGAACCAGTCACACCCTCTTACATACAGCACCCATCTGCAACAGGTCAAGGCAAGTTACAACAAACAACTGGATCTTAAAAAAAATAATGTTTTTCTCCTTTTTTAAAAAGGTGTCTCCATGACTTGATAATAGAGCGACTTTTACCAAGTTGCTGTCTAAGCCACCCCCCCTCCTTTTTAAAAAATCGTCTGTATAATGAAAATAATACCTACTTCAAAGGGTAAGAGGAAACCAGGTAATGTGTGGATAATTGCCTAGCACAGTGCCTGGCACAAAGTAAGTGCTCAATAAATCATTACCTTCATCACCATTATTACCATTATTATTCAAGAGAAACAGTTTACACTTATACTTCTTTTAATTTTAAGTGACAATATGGTATTGTCCTTTCTTCCATGATTTATATCTATAGAGAGGTTTGATTAGGGAAAAGGCAAAGCTCATAAAGCAATTTGCTTCAAAGGGATGTTGTGATAGTAAATTCCACCTACTAAATACATGCCATTTTGAAAGTATGTCCTCAAATTTGTTTTGGATATATAATATTGACTTTGAATTTCTTTAACTGCCCCCTTATACTTTTACAGAATGAATGGATGTGTTATTTATACCACTAGTTAGTTCACAGCCAAACATGGTAACTTTTGGTGGGGTGGTGGGTAGGATTATTATTTTCTCTGGGCAGTTAACTGAAAAATCTCCTACCAAAAAGTGAAGATGGGAACAAAAAATCAGTTAAGTAACCAAAAACATCACATTGTTTTTGCTATCTCTATGGGGAAAAATACACACACACACACACACACACACACACACACACAGAGTACAGATACATAAAATCTTTTTTAATAAGAGGCATAGCTATGTATATGTATTGTTACTTAAAATAGGTGAGTTTTATTGTATGCAAATTATGCCTCAAGTTGTTAAAAAGATTAGTTCAACTATTAAATTTTAAGGTAACACTACAAATATACTTAAAAATTTGTAAATTACAAATTTAACATGGCAAATCATAATTAAATCAGCAAATCACTGACAGTTTTAGATATCTAAATTAACAAGTTTATGTCTATATATGATACTTTTAAAATGTGCTATACATTTTTGTACTTTTGAATTTTGAAATTTCTAGTTCAAAAAAGTTTCACTTTTTTTTTTATAATGCCAGGCACAATCCATAAAAAATTTAAAAATATAAGATGATCTGGTTTCAAGTAAAGAGGGCCACCCAACATATGGTTTCATTTTTTAAAGTATAAAGAACATTCTAAAATTTGGATTTTAAATAATGATGAGTCCCTCCGTTTAGAAGAAAGATAAGATTATTCTAAATGAAATTATTTCTGGATTCAATAGCAGGCAGATTCCTCCTCCTCTCAGTCAACGGCTTCCTTTCCCAACTTCATGACATTATATAATCTCTGAGCCAACTGCAAGTAAAACCTGGCAACAGAGCAACTTCAGCCTTAGAGATGGGTAATCTGAGCTTTATTCTGGCACCCTTATTATAAGCACATAAAATCTTATTTGTGTTCGCATATATCTGCTCTCTAGTTTTCACCCAACTTGGGATACTCAACTTTCTTTTATCAAAGGGTATTATATCTCTTTTAAAAAAGAAAGTCTCACAGTGACATTGAAAACACCCTAACTTCCCCAAGATACTATTTACATCTTCATCTGTAATGTAATTTTTTTTAAATTACAGAAGTTGTAGGTTTACCAGAAAATCATGCAGAAAGTATAGTATTCTCATACACCCTACCCATACATGCAGTTTTCCCCATTATTAACACTTTGCATTAGTGTTGGGCATTTGTTGCAATTGAAACAATATTATTATACTTATACTATTTACCATGGTATGTATGTTTACATCAATCTTTGTGTTGTACAGTTTTTAAAGTTTTTATTCTGTTAACATAAATACAACTTAAATTTTCCCCTTTTAATCACATTAGTGGTAGTAATTGCATTCACAGTGTTGTGCTACCATCACCGCCATCCATGATCAAAACTTTTCCATCCCCCCAAACAGAAACTCTGACCCAATTAAGCGTTAACTCCCTATTCCCTATCCCAACCTGTGTCTCTGGTAACAGGTATTATCTCATATAAGTGTGATCATATGATATTTGTCTTTTTGTGTCTGGCTTATTTCACTCAAATATCTTCAAGGTTCATCCATGTTTTAGCATGTATCAGAACTTCATTCCTTTTATGGCTGAAGAATGTTCTGTTATATGTATTTACTACATTTTGTTTACCCATTCATCAATCAGTGGACACTTGGGTTGCTTCCACCTTTTGACAAATGTAAATAATGCCACTGGAAACATCAATGCACAAATATCTATTCAAGTCCTTGATTACAATTATTTTGGTTATATACTTAGAAGTGAGATGGGTCATATGGTAATTCTATACTTAACTTTCTAAGGAATCTCCAAACTGTTTTCCACAGTAGCTACACCATTTTACATTCCCGCCAACAATGTATGAGGTTCCTATTTCTCTAGACCCTCTCCAAAACTGGTTATTTTCCATATTTTAGTAGTAGCCATTTTAGTGGGTATGAAATGGTATCTAATTGCGTTTCTCTAATAGCTAGCAATCACTTTCTCATGTTCTTATTGGCAATTTGTGTATCTTACTTGGCAAAATGTCTAATCAAGACTTTTGCCCGTTTTTAAATTGGATTGTTTTGTCATTTTGTTGTTAGGTTGTAGGATTTCTTTATATGTTATGGATATTAAACCCTTACCAGATATCTGGTGTCCAAATATTTTATCCCATTCTGTCTGTGGTCTTTTTACTTTCATGATGATGAAATCCTTTGATGTACAAAAGTCTAATTTTGATGAAGTTCCATTTATCTATTTTTTTCTTTTGTTGCTTGTGCTTTAGGTGTAAAGTATAAGAAACCATTGCCTAAAACAAGGTCCTGAAGATGCCTGTGTATGTTTTCTTCTAGGAGTTTTATAGTTTTAGTTCCTGTATTTAGGTCTTTGATTCATTTTGAGTTAATTTTTTATATATGGTGTGAGGTAGGGGTCCACCTTCGTTCTTTGATATATGGATATCCAGTTTTCCCAGTACCATTTCCTGAAGAAACTATTCTTTCCCCCATCGAATGGACTAGATACCCTTGTTGAAAATCAAGTGGCCAGGGATGTATGGATTTATTTTTTGAACTCCAGTTCAATTCCATTGGTCTATATGTCTGTCCTTGTGCCAGTACCATGCTGTTTTCATTGCTGTAGCTTTGTAACAAGTTTTAAAATCAGGAAGTGCGAGTCTTCCAACTTCATTTTTTTCTCATTTTTTCTTGTTTTTCTTCATTGGCTATTTGAGTCCTCTTACCCTTCCATATAAATTTGATGACTAGTGTTGCTGTTTGCTAAAGCTTCCATTATGCAAAATACCAAAATGGATTGGCTTTTATAAAGGAGATTTATTGTTACAAATTTATAGTTCTAAGGCCATAAAAGTGTCCAAACTAATGCATCAACAAGAGAATACCTTCACTGAGGAAAGGCAATGGCATCCAGAACACCTCTGACAGTTGGAAAGGCTCATGGCTGGTGTCCACTGGTCCTTTGCTCTCAGGTTCTGGTTTCAAAATGGCTTTCTCCAAAATGTCTCTGGGCTTTTGTCTCTTTTAGCTTCCCTCTGCTCTCTGATTGGTTCTCCTGGGGCATTTCTCTAAGCATTTGGGAATCCTCTCTTCTCTTCTCCAGGGCAAACTCTGGGCTTCATCTCTTAGCTTAGCATCTATAAAAGTCTTTCTCTGGCATCTCCAAGGATCTGGGTCTGTGTCAGCTCTTAGCTTCTCCTAGGGGCAAACTCTGGATTGCATATATTAGCTTCTCTTCAAAATGTCTCTCTCAGCTTCTCTGAGCGCCTTCTCTCTGTGAGCTCTCTTAAAGGACTCCAGTGATCCAATCAAGATCCACCCTGAATGGGCAGGGTATCGCCTCCATGGAAATAATTTTATCAGAAGTTTCACCCACAATTGGGTGGGTCACATCTCCATGGAGACATTCAATCAAAAGATTCCACCCTAATCAAAAGACTAATAAGTCCGCCCCTACAAGATTGCATTAAGGAACATGGCCTTTGGGGGGGTGGGGGGCATAATAGATTCAAACCAGGGCAACTACCTTTTCCATTTCTGTGAAGAAGGCTATTGGAAGTTTGATTTGGAGTGCACTGAATCTGCAAGTCACTTTAGGTAGAACTGACATCTTAACAATATTTATTCTTCCAATCCATGAACAAAGAATATCCTTCCATTTATTCAAGTCTTCTTTGATATCTTTCAGCAGTGTAGTTTTCCATGCACAAGTCCTTTATATCCTTGGCTAAATTTACTACTAGGTATTTGATTCTTTTAGTTTCTATGTTAAATAGAATTTTTTTTCTTCATTTCATCTTCAGATTGTTCATTACTAATGTATAGAAACACTACTGATTTTTTGCATGTTGCTCTTGTTCTCCACCACTTTTCTCAATTTGTTTATTAGCTCTAGTAGCTTTGTTGTGGATTTTTAGGATTCTCTACTACAGGGTTCTTCATCTACAAATAGGGAAGTTTTACTTCTTTTCCAATTTGGATGCCTATTATTCGTTTTTGTTTCCTGATGTCTCTGATTAGAACTTCAGTACGATGTTGAATTAACAGTGGTAATAGTGGGCATCCTTGTCTTGTTCCTGATCTTAGGGGGAAAGCCTTCAGTCTTTCACCATTGGATATGATGTTACCTATGGGTTTTTCACATATGCCTTTTGTCATGTTGAGGAAGTTTTTTCTATTCCTAGTTTTCTAAGTGTTATCAAGAAAGGATACTGGATTTTGTAAAATTCCTTTTTTGCATCAATTGAGACGATTGTGTGGTTTTTGTCTTTCACTCTATTAATGTGGTGAATTATATTAATTGATTTTCTTAATGTTGACTCATCCTTGTGTACATAGGATAAATCCCAATTGATCATGGTGTATAAGTCTTTTAAGGTACTGTTGGATTCAGTTTGCTAGTATTTTGTTGATGATATTTATATCTATAGTTATGAGGAATATTGGTCTGTACTTTTCTCGTGTTATGTTTTTCTGGCTTTGTTATTAGGGAGATGTTGGTCTCATGGAATGAGTTAGGGAATGCTCCCTCCTTCTCAATTTCCTGAAAGAGTTTGAGTAGGATTGGTGTTAATTCTTGGAATGTTTGGTAGCATTCACCAGTGAGGCCATCTGGTCTTGGGGTTGGGTTGTTTCTGACTAGTGGTTCAGTCTCTTTATTTATTTTTGGTCTATTGTGATGTTTTATTTCTTCTTGAGTCAGTATAGGCAGTTTGTGTGTTTCTAGGAATTTTGTCCGTATCATTTAGGCTATCTGTTTTGTAGGTTTACAGTTGTTTATAGTATCCTGTTATAATTATTTTTGTTTCTGTAGGGTGAGTAGTAATGCCCCTCCTTTCATTTCTGATTTTAGGTATTTGCATCCTTTCTCTTTTTTCCTTTGTCAGTCTAGCCAAAGGTTTGTCAATTTTATTGTTCTTTTCAAAGAACCATTTTTTGTTGTTGATTCTGTCTATTGTTTTTTTAATTCTCTATTTCATTTATGTCCACTCTAATCTTTGTTATTTCCTCCCTTTTGTTCACTTTGAGTTTAGTTTGCTCTTCTTTTTCTAGATCCTCCAGTTTTGAGGTTAGGTCTCTGATTTGAGATCTTTCATCCTCATTAATGTAAGCATTTAGAACTATAAACATCCCTCTCAGCACTGCCTTTGGTGCAAGCCATGAGTTTTGGTATGTTGTGTTTTCGTTTTCATTCGCCTCAAGATGTTTCCTAATTTCCATTGTATTTTTTATTTGACCCATTGGTTATTTAAATGTGTGTGTTTAATTTCCATATATTTGTGAGTTTTCTAGTTCTTTCCCTGTTATTGATTTCTCAGAAAAGATACATCATAGGATTTCAATATTTTTAAATTTATTGAGACTACTTTTGTGACTTAACAAATGGTCTATCCTGGAGAATGACCCATGTGCACTAGAGAAGAATGTGTATTCTGCTGCTGTTGGATGAAGTGTTCTATATATGTGTGTGTTAGTTCTAGTTTTGTAACATAATTTCTTTTAATAGTAACTCTAAACATTTCCCTCATTGCTAACTTAGGAAAAAAAGTCATAATTTCAGAAGTTTTCTGAACTTAATCTTCTTTTAAAGTAGGTGGCTATCCAGAACCATATACTGGCAAAGATTTAGTGATGACATTATGCATAAAATTCAATTTGAATGACTTTTTTAAACCATCAAAAGATCAAATATAATTTATGCCATTTTTTTTCAAGACCAGATACTTACAAATCAGTCAGAAGTATCCGTATCCTGGTCACATTCTCTATTGTAAACTTGGTTTTCCTCCTTTGCCAGTGATTCTTCCTATTGCCCTTGAGAGGTGCTCTCCCATTAAAGGCTTCACACCTGTAATTTCAAAAGACTCTAGGAAGAGATCATCCATCCTGATGAGGGCAAGTGCATCTTCCACCTGAAATCGGAGAATAAAGGCTTGCACAAAATCAGCTGCTTTTGTCGCAGCCCTAACATACTTGGGTTCTTCACAAGTCCTGATTTCTACATTCCTTGAATGTATCTGTAGTCCCAAATCTTCTGCAGCAGGAGTAAATATCTTCATCCAGTTTTCTTTTAATGGTGTATATCTGTTAGCTGGACTGGAATTTTCCTAGTTTCTTCTTTCCCACCCAGAAGCCAGTCCCAGAGAGGGGTGGGAAGACAGGCCGCTTTGCAGGTAGGGCCCCCCCCCGTGTCCAAGTGGCCCATGTCCCTGCCCTGCTCCACCACAGACAGCTGCTCAGCCTGCTGTTTCTTCATCTGCCGGCCACCAATGAGAGTGACCTGCATGAAGCCATCCTCAGCCCCAGTGCTCTGTATCCCCATCTCTGTTTCCATCCCTAGGAATTTCCAGCCCAGGCAGGCTCCATGGCTATGTTTTAATATTTGCTTTTGGAAGTAAATTTAGATGCTTGAAAATTTAAGTTTTTTTTCTTTAAAATTAATATAATAATCACTAGGTAGAAAAAATATTTCTGGTCCAGACCTCTCTCCTGAGCTCCAAATTCCCTCTTCCATAAATGTTGCTGGATATCACTTGGATTTATATGGAGTTGAACTCATCACCTTACTTGTCTTCCTCCCCTTCCATAGTCAGTCACCCAGGCTACAAACCTAAGAGTCATCCTTGAGTCTTCCCTTTCTCTTTTCCTCTATTTTTAAGTCTGTTATCCAATCCTGCCTGATTTAACCTCCTAATTATGCATCAGATATGTCCCTTCATTTCCTTTCTTATTACCACTGCTCTAGTTTAGGCCTTCGTTTGTTTTGCTCACTTGCTGGGGCAGCCTCTTAACTTGAAGGTTCTGCCATTATCCATCCCTTCAAATCCTTTCCATGAATGACTTATCTAAAAAGCAGATCTGAAAGTGCCACTCACCTTTAATGGCTTCCCATTACTTACCAGATAAAAATCTAAGCTCTTCACCATAGCATTCAAAACCTCTGGGCTCTCTCCAGCTTTAACTCCGGCTTCCTGCAGGGACTTCACATTCCAGTCACACTTCATTCATTCATTCTACACTGCTATTTGCCAGCCACTGCCCACCATTCAGGAACAAAACAAAGATCTGTGGAAGGGTGTGTGTGTCAATAAATAAAAATGTAAACAATAAATAATTACATTTATTTCTGTGGGGATTGCAATTTTACCTAGGATGGCAAAGACAGGAAAGGAGGTGAGGAAGTGAGCTATGTGGATAAACAGGGGAAGCGGATCTAGGCAGGTAGAACAGCCAATGCAAAGGCCCTAAGGTGTGAGTGTGCCTTGTACATCAAGGAGGCTCTTAGAGCTGGAGAGGAGGGGGGTGAGATGGGGAGTCAGGGGTAGGGGTGGGGGTGGGGTGGGGGTGTAGTAGGAGATGGGGTCAGAGAGGAAACAAGATGTGTGAATGACATTGGATAGGCTCTCACTAGCCATTGTAATAATTTGGGGGATTTATTTGCATTTGATGGGCACTTAACTACTTGTGTTTACATTCTCCCCCACAAACCATGGTGTTTAGACCTTTGTGCCTCTAATCCTGTGTTCTGTTTGGATTATAGCCCTTTCTCCTGCTGTTACTGCATTTGCCACATTTACTTATGAGACTTCAAGGTCTCCAGGAACAGTGTTATATGTTGAATTGTGTCTCCCAAGAAGATATGTTCAAGTCCTAACCCCAGTACCTATGAATGTGAGCTTAATTTAGAAATAGTCCATGGGGCAGAGGGAATAAGTTAAAATGAGGTCATACTGGAGGAGTCATAAACCAATATGACTGGTGTCCTTTTAAGGAAGGGAGAGGGAGGAAGGGAATAAGAGACACAAACAAATGTAGAGAGACTGGAGTGATGCAGCTGCAAGCCAAGGAACACAAAGAATTGCTGGCAAACCACCACCAAGGAAGGATTCTCAAGACCCTACAGGTTTCAGAGGAAACATGGCCCTACTGACTCCTGGATTTCAGTCTTCCAGGCTCCAGAACTATGAGACAATAAATTTATGTTGTTTCAAGCCACTCAGTTTGTGGGACAGTAGCTAGAGGATAAAAGACACACAGTTTTGTTTTATTCATCTTTGTTATCCCTAGTGCCCATAGCAGGCATTCAAACTTTCAGTAAATGAAAGACAACAGTATTCATTGACAGAGTTCCAACATATGTCAGATGTTTATAGGTTGATTTCTAAGTCTTAGAACAATATAACAAAATGGGCTTTATTATATCTATTTTACAAAAGAGAAAGTGAGATTCAGAGAGGTTGAGTAACTTATCCAAATTCACACAGTTGGTCAGTATCTCAGCTAGGTTTCAAACTCAGGTGTCTAGCAAATTGCTATACTACACTTTTTCTATTCATGAGGGTTTCTCACTAGATTGAATGAAAGAGAGGGAAGGAATTTTGTTTTTGTTTCTTGCACATTGCTTCTCCAGGCTTATAAAAGCAGACATATCAATTCTACCAAGTCTATTTATTAATTCATCAAATAAGCAATAAGTATCTACTGCATGCTAGGAACTTAGAGTACAGTGCTGAGCAAAATGGATGTGGTCCCTTCCCTCGTGGAGTTTATACTTTAGCAATTTAGTACTATTGTTCTTCGGGGAAAGTACAAAGTGCCACTAAAGGAATTGTAGCTGGAGCTTCTAACCCAGGCTGGAGGAGGCCATAAAGTGAAAGTATATTTCCTGGCAGAAGATAATTCCAAATTGGATGTACCATTGGCCCTAGGGACACTGAAATTCAGAAAGTGGAGGTACATGTCTAGCTGTGAATGAAAGAATCCCCTATAAACTTGTATAAGGTACTAGGTATTATATCAAAATCTGAAGTCTTGTTATATCTTTACTTTATTCTTTTTTTTTTTTTTGAAACTTGGTCTACTGTTAATACCCTTTTCCAAAATTGTTTGCAGTCTTAATGTATAAAGCCTAAAGCATAAACATTTTAACCTTTGTTTTTAATGTTTAAGTTGATAAGTCATTTAATCCAATCATTTGCAAACAGGTAATGCAATGTGTCTGTTTTAAATAGTTAATAAATTCCCAAACTATGAAATCTGAGGGCTTATTCAAATTATTTTGTTCCATTGGAATTTAGTGGTATATTGCATCATCGGCTGGAATTTGGTAACTTGTTACAGAATGCAAGTTTCTTTATATTGATGGGAATGAAATTTAATGTTTCCTCACTTTTCATTACTGTTTAGAGGAAGAAATAGCCAAGGAAACCATGAGAACTGGTGTGACTGAAACTGGAAGAAGCCAGGCTGGAAAACCAAGAGACCTATATTCAGAAAGTTGCATTTTAATTCTTTCTAGCTGCTGGAAAATTAATAGGTTGTTCTCTACAGATTTCCCCTGTTTTTTCAAGTGGGACTATTGCACTTGCCATAATAACTCCAATATATGACTTGATTTCAAAATTAAAAATTTAAGGATGAAAATAGTTACTCAGACAACTTGAAACTGGTGGTAGTGGTAACAGAGCAGTTGTTTTTAATAAGAAAATGATGGGGAAGATCAAAGAAGAGCAGGGATCAGGATGTGGGAGTGAGTTCTCTTTATTGCAAACTGCTTTGGAGGGAGGTGAGAGATGGAGATTAGAGATGATGAAGACCTTTCCTTTTGGCTTTTCTGATCTAGCCATGGATGATGAGGGTCTCTCTGTATGAGCGTCAAAGAAAACTCATGGTTAAATGGGTAATAAAAAAAATCAATGGCCCATAAATATGAAATGTTTTGAGTTTAAAATTTTCACTAAAAAAAAATAAAAAGTTTGGCTATTGCAGTTATTGTCTACAGCCGATAAAACATAGGTTTTTTTTCCTAATGGAGCAAGTCCAGTAAGTCCTGGTTGTAGAAAGAGATAGGAATAGTGCGAGAATCTAAAGACTCCTGGCAAATATGAGCTTTGAGGCTTTAAAAAGTGCCCCAGAGGAGGAGAAAATATGCAGAAAAAAAATAGTCATAAAGTACTTTTTTATGTTAAGAACAAAAAGGCAGGAAATGTTTTTTTTCCAAATATTGTTGCATTTTCTACATCTGGTGAAATAAAATAAAACAGATATGCTATCCTCCACAGTTACACAAAAAACACCACCAGCCGGCCAGTTAGATGGTGGAGAGCGCTGTTCTCAATCTTGTCCCTCCCCTCCCCCCAGATTGCCTCCAACCCTTCCCCCCTCCCAATGGCACAGGCAAATGTGCTGCTTCTCTGAGGCTGTCAAAGATTCTTGGCATATTTCACAGAAATATCTTGGTTAATGGAATAACAAGATTGCAGAATTGTCATCAGCAATTTCCTGTTTGCTAAAACAATATTTTTGTTCTAATTACATTTTGTCAGTGATTTGGTGAAGCCAGGACAACCCAAGGGAATGATTCCATTCTAATTGCACCTTTCCTTTCCCAGGAGACCTCTCTTCTTTCATATCCAACTCACTTGATCACTTGATTAATTGCTGTCCACTTGTTACTGAGAAGAAAAAACCACCACCCAACAAACCCTGTGAAATCAACTTGATGTTTTGGCTTTGGTATTTTCTCTGTTTTTTTGTTGTTGTTGTTTTTGTTTGTTTGTTTGTTTGTTTTTCCTGCAGAGATCAGAGAGCTTGTGAGGTTTCTGCAAGGTGAGGGTTCTTTTCCAGAGCTCCAAGTGTGGTAGAGGACGATGTGGATGCGAGTGCGGGGAGATGCTCCGGGAACGCTAAACGTGCATCCCAAAGTGTGTGTTTCCTGGTGAGGGACCGTAGCTTGCGTCCGATTTTTAAGAATCACTGTCCCCAATCATCAAGGTTATTTCACTCGGTTGTTGCCAGAGGTGAGTTCTTGCTAGGCCCGGGCAGGTGGAACATGTGGAAAAGACGCCTTGTAAATTCGGTGTAATGAATACCTACAATAATCTGTGAGATCCCCAGCAGCTGCCCTGGCAGGATTTCACCCGCGGGCTCAAAACATTTGGTCCAAATGTTTGGGTTCTTGCCGGAGCGCAGCTCGTCTCGGGAGGCACAAGTAGGATTTGGGTCCCATGGGGTGCTCTGGCTGTTTCTTCCAGAACAGCTTTCCCCTAAGCAGAGAGGACCCTACAAAATCTTCCTTTGATGACTTAGTCTACAGGAAACTTGGGTTCCCTCTTCCCTCAGAAATCAGAGACTGCAGTAGAGGTAAAAAGGAATCCCTCCTTTAAAATAAAACAATAAAAGAGTGACTTTCCCCAGTGCGTTTCCCCAGGCTGGGCAGGAGACGCGTGTGAGACCCGCAGATTCAGGGTCCGGAGGGCGACACTTCCTCGTTTACAGAACCGAGACCCCCGCGACAGTTGCGTGCTGCCTTGGGCGGCCCTTCCGTGTCCAGTCACACGGTCACATAGCGCGACGTCCTCGAGCCTCCGAGCTCGCGACGACTCTTCTCCGGCCGAAAGGAAGCGCCCCGGGCGGAGGCGGTGTGGGAAGGCCTGGCCTCCTCCCAGCCTTGCCTTCCTCCTTGGTCACCAGTGAGAAGATGCTCTTGCGCGGGGGAGACTAGGGGAGAAGGGGGCGTGAATCCAGGCGCCCTTCCCAGCCGAGAAACACCACTGCGGCTCTGCAAGTGCGTCTTGTACGCGAGATCCCCTCCCTCAAAGGCAAGATTAGCTGGGATTTCATTCCGGATCTTTGGCTTCATTCATTCTGTCTTTGAACATCTATTTGTACCAGCATGGTGCTGGAGATGTGAAGCTTTTATAAAAATACAGTACAATGTGTGGAGGTGGGTGGGATATAAATTGCGCAGGTGGGGTGGGGTGGTGGGGGTGTGAGCAGGAAGAAGCAAAGGAGCTGGTTTCATGGATGCCTTGATCTCACTGAATCAAGTTTACCCCCCAGTAAGGTGGTTTGAGTATCCCCATTTTACAGAGAATACTGACACCCAGAGAGATTAAATGACTTGCTTGGGGCCATGGTACAGGAGCATGTGACTGTTTAATGCTAAACTACATGCATCAAACTCTCCCCTCCTCCCATCTGCCTCCAAAGAAAAGGATTCACACTATCCAGGAGAGTGGGCAGAGGTTTAACAGTGGAACCAACTATTAAGCCAAGTGCCAAGGCTGTGTTCTTTTCCCTGGTGAAGTGGGAAAAGTTGAGCAGAACTGAACCTGGGTGCAGTTCTCAGCCCCCTTCTCTCAATCTACACTTGCCCCTAGGTGATCTCTTGTGGCCACCAGCCTGGCAATCCTTAAATTTATTTATATGTAGAGTGTGGACTTCTTCCCTAGATTCTAACACCAGCTTTGTTTATTCAAGGACCTACTTAATATCTGTCTCCACTTAAATGTCTAAGAGACCCTCAAATTTAACTTGTTCCAAGCTTTGCCCCTAAATCTGCTCCACCCACACTGTTTCCCTTTTAGTTAATAGCAACATCATTTTTTTTTCAGGAGTTGCTCAGGCCAAAAAACCTAGGTGCCATCCTGATTCCTCTTCTCTTTCACCCTCCAAATTGGCAAATGCTGTGCCTCTATCTTCCACATATATCCAGAACCTGATCATTTCCTACGACCTCTGCTGCTACCACTTGGGTCCACACAATCAATGCTCACCTAGCTTATTATGACAGCCTCTGAACTGGTCTCCATGTTTCTACCTTGCCCCCTTATAGGGCATTCTCAACACAGCAGAAGGGTGTTCCTGTTATATAAAAGAGGTGCCAGGGTCTGCACCCCGAGTGGCCTCCACCTCTGATCCTTTCTGGGCCTCTTCTCCTTGGCCAAGCCCACTGCCCTCCAGCTACACTGACCTTTCTGTTACTCCTACCCTAGTGTCTTTGAACTTGCTGTTCCCTCTGCCTGGAGCACTTTCTCACCAGAAAGGCAACTTTGCTTCAGCTCTTTTCTGTGAAGCCTTCCCTGACCACCATCCTAACATTGCAACTCACCTTTCCTTTTCCCCTTTCTCTGCTTTCTTTTTCTCCATGGCACTTAGCTACTCCTAGACTAAATTTACTTTCTCCCTCCCTTTTTTTTTTTGCTTCAGTCACTCCACTGGAATGTAAGTAATACATAGGAGGGCAGGGATTATTATTTTTTTAACTTCTGTATTCCAGTGCCTAGAACAGTCCCCGGCACATACAAGGCACTCAATAAATATTTAATTTATTGTGAATGAATGCATAATAAAATGGGGGGAAGGGAGTGGCTCCACTGCTTGCTAACACTATGACTTGGGACAAATTATTTAACTGCTCCAAACCTCAATTTTCTCATCTGTAAAATGATGATAGATAACACGCCATAGGATTATCAATGAGAGATTAAACACATAGGAACAGCACACATGATTTTTATTGATATGTAATATTGATAGTGTATATGCAGACCCAACTTGTAACTGTGTATGTTTAGTTTACCTACCTATCTTTTAGAAGTCATTTCTCTTCTTCTATTTGTAGTGATGCAATGTCATTAAGAATTTAGCATCCAGCTGGAATTGCTTCTTTGCTATTGATACTTCTTTGTAAAGGGCATTAGAAGAGTGTGGTCACTGTTATTGCCTGCCGAGAGCTGAGAGGAAAGTTTGTTCAGAAGAAGGTCTGAAAACCACTGTTTCTTTGGTTTCTGTCAGCACCGTCACCTATTCTCCTTGTCATTTTCCATGGAAAGGAAGAAGAGGAAGTTAGGTTCCTTTAAAGAATGTGAGTTATCCCCCTTTATGACTCTATCAGGGAAATTCTTCTGAAGACCCAAAGGATGGGGCAGGCGGGCATGGGGTGGAATGGAGAAAGGGAGAAAACTCTTTAGTTACCCAGTTCGTTCCCAGAGCATCCGTCTCTCACCTTCTTTGAAATTTTGCTCATGCCCATCCTATTTAAAAGTACAATTGCTCCATACTGCTTACTCCTTTCTCACAGTAAGTTTATTGTGTAACCCAAGTGCACATCCCCCACCCCCAAGTAAGCTCCATGAGGATATCAAGTTTTGTCTATTATATTTTCTGCTTTCTTTCTAGTTCCTAGGGTATGGCCCGGCACACACAGTGCTCTGTCAAAAGAATTCTTCGATGAAATAATTCTTACATCGAGCTTATTTAATTCTACCAAGCAGTCCTGGCATTAAGTGAACAATTCCCTGCACCAGAATACTTAAAATCCATTATCTCACATCATTCTCACAACAGTCCTCTGAGGTATGTGTTATAATAATTCCCATTTCACAAATAAAGAAACCGAAGACCAGCGAAGTTAAGGAACTTGCCCAGGGTCACACAGCAGCTGGTAAATGCTGGCGCTAAGGGTAAAAACCGGACAGTCTGGGAAATAGGAAAAGAAGGCCGATAAAAGCATCTGTACAGCAGGCTTGGACCCTGAAAGGTTTGACGTTCGAGAAGGGCCCAGTCGCTGACGCCATCAGAACCTCCCCGCAAATTGCTTCCGCGGCTGCTCGGTATGGGCCCCACCACGGCCGAACTGCCCCGAAGCCCGCGCGGGGCCGGCAGGGGACCTTCCGTCTGTCCGGGACGTGAAGCAGCCGGGAAACCGCTTCTCAAAGCCGTCCCCGCAAAGTCCCTGCTGCTGTCCAAACAACTCGAATTTTCCAGGTACGAATAAGCAGCGCTGAGTGAGGCGCAGGCGAGCCTCTCAAGGCCTGTCGTGCCGAGCGGGCGCGGGTTTCCCCAGCCCGGGGCTCAGCCACTGTCCGGATCCCCGTGGAAGACCCCGAGGGAGAAATCACGTCAAGAAGGAAACTAGAAACTGGGAAGTAAGACCCTGGGAACCGAGAACGCGCTTGCACTTGGCCGCAGGCGCGCAGGCTTCCGTAGGGCGGGCAGGCGAGGGCGCCGGGCGACATGGGCGCGCCGTCCCGGGCCCGACCCCGCGCCGCGGCGGGAACGCGCCGGCACAGGCCACGGCAACGCGGGAACGCGTTTTAGGCCTTGGCAGCTCCTCGTTTTTACTGTTGTTGTGCTTTAAAAAAAAAAAAAAAAAAAATCAGAAAATCAGCTGGTAGATGATGGAGTGGTGCACTCTATGAGCCCATTTTTCTCAGTCCCTTTAGAGATGGACGGAACGTAGAAGTCAACGTCCCCCGCCCTGCGCCTCCCGGATTCGCGGTCCCTGTCACGGGCCGACTCTGCATTCGTCCCGGAATCCGTCTACCCGCCAAGCTTCTCTGCGCGAGTTTTTTTTTAATGTAGGGAGAAGTAAACACAAGTTCATTGCAAAATGTCACTGAATTCAGAGGAGCTTTTGGTCATTTTGTCGTTTTGTATTTTATTTTCAGTCAAAAGATAATCAGAGCATAACTACTCGTCCTGTGGGCTTCGGGGAAAATTTGGGGGTTAAAATACCTGAAGATTCTGGTAATCCCTGTTCTGGTGAGTGAATTAAAAAGAGTTCATTTACCCACCACCCCCAGGTAGAATTATGTGACAATGAAGAAATGTGCACAACCTCTAGAATTCTATTTTGGAAACTCAAAACCAAGCCTCTGGGTTTTCAGTTGCAAATTAGAATTCATATTATTTGCCCTAAAACATATGCAGTTGCTTTATGCAGAAGTTTGTTTCTGAACCAATGTTTGCACCAGTTTTCTTCTCCAGACATGTTAGTTGAGATTACTGCACATTAAGAAGCAAAACGAAACAAAACAGACACAACACCTAGCTGATTTGTGTTTTTCTATCTTACCTATTGAATCTTGTACTCTTGCCCGATTAAAAAAAAGAAGGGGTTATTTTAAAATGGATTTTGGAGTAAAATGTAATTGAGACATTTGGCAACCTCGTAGTCAAATGTAATAGTTCAGCAAAGACAAAGACTAGGCTTTAGTTCACTTCTGGCGCCGTTACTCATCCACTTGATGTGGCTTTGGACAAGTCCCTTCACTGTCCTGGGCCTCAGGCTCTCTGTCGTCAGTAACAGGGAGATCATCTTGCCATTTACCTGCCTCCTGGTGGTGTTGTAAGGGTTAATGAGATATGTGGTGAGTGCTTTGATTCTCTGGTGAATGACTCCGTACAAATAAAACATGATTACATCTCAGATTCATCTTTGATTCACCTGAATAAGTGGATATTCCATTTATTAACTCTCTTCTTGTTAATTTTTCAGAATCTCATTATTTCATTTTAAAAGTTGATGTCAGGGCATTCTATAGTGTAACACTCTGTGTGCAAATCCTTGACTTATATTATCATGTTAAGGAAGAACCTCTATTTGTTCAGTTATCGAATAGTTTATCTTTCTTGTTAGGTCATTCAATGTATTTATTCAACAAATGTTTATTAATATGTACTCTCTTTGGTGACTGCAAGGGATGCAGGGAGTGCCTACAAAGACAGTGTTAGTGGTCTCAGATGCTGTGCTAAGCCCTTTAAAAGTATTATCTTATTTAATCCTTGTAGCACCTCACTGAGATGTAGGTACTGCCAAGCACCCTGTGTATAGAATGCAAGCTGAAAAGTCCTGATGTAATTCAGCAAGCAAGGTACTGATAGTTTTTGAGACAGGGAAATGACACCAGATCTGTGTAGTTCTGTGAGGTCACCTGTAGCAGCAAGGGAGTACTATTTTGAAACCTCTAATGAAAATTAGGGCCCCCTTTTTTCTTTTTAAAGAGAGTTTTGCCAACACAGGGTCAGTAGGTAAGAAATTCACCTAACTATGATGCTTAGCATCCTTAGACTGGATAATCCCAGAGTTAAGCAGATTGATTAGAGAAAATTTGCATGTAAGTTAATTTATGTATAAGCAAGATATGGTTACTTCAGTTGGAATTGGACAAACACTCAAAAGCACAATCATCACCAAAAGGAAAACAAAAGCAAAACCATGGAATCTTTCACGGTGGTCAGTAGTACCTGCTTTTTAGAATTTATCTAAAAGATAAAATCTTAAGACTCATATTACAGTATGGAATTAAACATGTTTCCAGTGGTAAAGTATTGTCTAATCACTTCCAAGTGTCACTGTCATACTGAGACTTCCTTTTTATATGGTGTATCTGAATTTATGAACTTGCAGATTTTAGACAAGATTATAGAAGACAAGGCAGTACAACAGAGTCTAGCCAGTAGATGGTTAGTTTATAGGTAAAATTTGAAGATTGAAGATGCTTTTATTCTTCTCATGAGGAAGGGGGGCATACATGCTTATTTATTGAGGGAAAAGAGAAACCTTGTAGATTAGGCCTATTTTGCATGAAACATAAAGATATCTCTGGAATTATGATCCATCAAATGACGTCTTGTAATGTTGGGCAGAGAGAAAAGAGGCAAATTAAACCAGAAAATGCAGGTTTTTGTATTCTGTTTGTGGAAAGTCAGGCCAACTGCAACAGATTGCTTAGAAAGTTCATTATTTATACTGTAGCATTATGGTTTTATACATTTGCTGCATGCTGACAATGTGCTAAGTCATCGGCATGATTAAAGCAAACACCCGTATGCTGGGCTGACAGTGTCCTAGTTTATAGACTCAGTTATGCAACACTGACACAAACCCACACATAACAGAAGCATATGTCTATAGGGAGTGCGTCAAGTGTCGAATGATTTAGATATACAGGAATTAGTTTTGGTGCTTTCTATGCATGAGAGAATGGAAACGAGAGATGCAAGTCACATATTCAGAGAAAGTAGTCGTGGGAGAGTTAGAGGAAACCCCTGTCTTGCTTCCTTAGTGGGAAAAGGATTCTTGAGAAGGAGCCAGAGGTGGGGATTTCAGAGCCACAGAATCATGATATGTTAGAACTGGAAGAGATTCTGGAAATTAAAATCCAGCTCTTAACTTCAAGCTGAGACCCTGGGCCCTGGAGTGGCTTGTTAGTAGCAGATCTGGGATATAATGCAGACACCCCCCTCTGTGGTCCAGTGTTCTTCCACATCAAAGGTTTTTTTCTTGCTGTTGTTTGTTTGCTTTGTTAAGTTTTGTTTTACTTTTTATCATGGGAAATTTCAAACTCTGGCTCATCTTATGCCTCAGACCTAGAGTAGTCATTTCAACAAAGAGTCCTGGTTCCTTTCGGTATAAATGATATTTATGGAACAGAACCTGGGAGTTAAGCATGCTCTTGATACTGGGTTCCTTCTAAGTCTTTTAGTGGCCAAAGCTAAGAAATAATTTTTAAAAAAGAAAAAGAAATATTCATTTATGCTAATATTTCCAATTAAAATTTAAAATACTGGATTTTCCCTCCACTTCTCTGATTTTTATAGTTGTATCTCTTTTTTTATGCTGAAAATCTTGGTTCCCAAGGATATTAACATGTCTTTACTTTCTTTATCGTGTAATATACCTGTAGTTGTTTCAAAATATCAGTACTACTATGAATAATATGGCTACTGAATGAAGTTGAAGACTTATTTGCAGTTCTTTGGCTTTGGTTTTGAATTATATAACCTATTAGTGATTTACAGTCAAAATTGTGTTTTAGAATCACTGGCAGTAATTTTTTCTCAAGTGACTGTTCCACCAATTTGATATATAGTTAGGCAGTTGAGCTATCTTGTTTCTCTTTGTTTTTAATTTATTGGGATTGTTTTCTTTTTTTAATTTAATTTGGATTTCTAATTATGTAAAACCTTTATAATGGTTCCAAATTAAAAACTATGTAAAAAGATACATTCACAGATGTCTCTCTTCCTTCCATAGCTCAACTCTATTCCTCTTCCATATTAACCATTTTAATTAGTATTCATTTATCTTTCCATCATTTCTTTTTTGAGCTTGGAAGTAAATGTGCATATTATATGTATTTATGTATTCAATTTTTTTCTTCTTTCTTACACAAAATATAGCACCCAGTAATCACCTTGCTTTTTCATTTAACAATGGGTCCTAGAGATCACTCCATACCAATTATATAGAAGTTTTCCTCATTCATTTTACATCTTCATAGAGCTCTGTTCAACCAGTCTCCACTGATGGACATATGGAATCTTTCCAGTCCTTTGCTATTACAAGGAATGCCACAGTAAATAGCCTTGTGCAAACATTTCTTTTTCTTTCCTTCCTTCCTTTCCTTCTTTCTTTTTCCCAATGTGTCTTTGGAGAGAATTTTAGAAATGGATATGTTGTGACAAATGTATCTAAATGCCCTTCCTAGGGGTTATAACATTTTACATTTCCACTGGCAATGTATGAAAGTACCTGTTTTTCCTTAGTCTCACCAAAGGAGTATGTTATGGGGGTTTGGAATATTGTCAATCTGGTAAGTAGGAGATTGTGTCTCAAAGTAGTTTTAATATACATTTCTCTTATTTTGAGCATGTTTACATATGAAGAAAGGTTTTCGAATGTTAAGAAATGTGTACCAGGCAGAGGATGTTGTATAGGGAAGGTTCATAGTTAAAGGAAGGGTGAATACATAAAAGGGTGGGGAATGAAAATTAAAGTTACTTAAATATTGGTTTAAATATTATTTTGCTTTGTGAACATATGGTGTGGTCTATGTTAGGTTGTTTTAATTATCATCATTACTTTGAGGACAAATGCTATTCTTTAAGGAAATTTAGGGCAATTCATGTGAATTTTTTTTTCTTTTTTTTTTACTTTTCTTATACTTATTAAAATCCTGTGGTCCGAATGGAGATTTGCATGGTCTGTTGCCACAGTCCAAGGTGATTTGATTATGATGCTTTCATTCCCATTTTGTGTTTCCTGTCTTCTTTACTTGCACCAGCAACACCACTGGTTTGGAAACTTGGATTCTACATTTGCCACCCTTGCCACTGCAGCCACCATCACTGTCACAGATGATCCCTAACTGTCTCTGATTGCTTGTATCACTAGCTCTGGATTCAACCATAGGAGGTCTGATTAAGAGTTCCTAGGTCAGGTGACCATGCAGTCATTGCAAGGAAGCTTGGGAAAGTGTGTGTCCGGCATCTTCACTTTCTAAAGTAGGAGGCACTCTCTGCTTAAGAGCAGGACCCATAATACAGGAATGCCAAATACAGGAAGTACTGTTGAGATGCTGGGCAGCTCAAAATAATGACCAATGTCTCTTATAAGGCAATTCAGTGTTCTAGGCACTATGAAAGAATCAAAGATGAATAAGTCTCAGCTAATCTCCATGTTAAGGCTAGAGGGGGAGACAGACATGTGTACAAATTATTCACTATGAATACAAAACATTCTAGGATTAGGTTATAACCAAGATTGCAGGAGAGGTGTAATTAATTTTGGACAAGCTGATCAAAAAGGATTTCTCAAAAGTAGCATTTGAGTTAGTCCTGGAAAAATGTCTATGATTTTGACAGGCAAAGAAAGGAGGAGGAGAATTAGAGCATCATGGTCTCAGGGAACTCCATGAGCAAAGAGAGGGATGTGGCTGATTAGTTGGTAAGACTAGAGCACAGAGATCGTGAGTGTGGTGTGGTGGACTGTGACACCACCTCAGTAGATTGTGACACTCTGTCTTCTTCATCTTTGAAACCACAGTGCCAAGAAGAGTTGCTTAATACATACTGGTCATTTTCTTAATAAATGGCTGTTGACTAAATGATTGAATGACTATGGACTCTCTTTGAGGTCAGTATATACGTTTTTGCTGTCACGGTAGTTTGTTTTATCTTCCTAATTAAAGAGAGGAACAGGCTATGTCTCATTAACATTAATAGTCAGGAAAATTTCGGAATGAAGAAAAGACACTCTTCTGTCACATGGTTTTGATTTTCCACTTTGGTGATCATCTGTGAGATTGATACATGTTGGGAGTTCTCCAACAGCAAACTATGGGTAAAGTTCCACAATTAGAAATGAATTCCTTTTGTATCAAGAGCAAGGGATATCCTTAAAGACACTGAAGTAGACTTGAACAATTGTAAAGACATCGTTGTTCTTAGATAGACAACTCAACCTCATCTAGATATCAGTTCTCCCTAACTTAATTTGTAAATTAACACAACTGCATATGGAAATTTAGTGTATGATAAAGGTGGCATCTCAAATCAGTGGAGCAAAGATGGACATTTTTTTAAATGCAATTTCATTGAGTTATACACTGTATAATCCATCCAAAGTATACAATCAATACACACAGTATCATCATATAGTTGTGCATTCATCGCCGCAATTAATTTTCAAACATTTTCATTACTCCAAAATAAAGAAAAAGAAATAAAAAAGAACACCCAAACCATCCTGTACCTTTTACCCCCCCATTATTTATATATTTTCGTCATTATTTTATTACTCATCTGCCCATACACTGATTACAGGGAATGTCAGTCACCAGGTTTTTGCTATCACATGGTCACAGGAAAAAAGCTGTATAGGTATAAAATTATCATCCAGAATCAAGTCTACTGGATTGCCATTCAACAGATTCAGGTATTGCCTTCTAGCTATTCTAATACACTAGAAACTAAAAAGGAGTATCTATGTAAGGTGTAAGAATAACCTCCAGATTGACCTCTCAACTCTATTTGATCTCTCAACCTTTGAGCCTTTATTTTGTTTCATTTCTTTTCCCTCTTTTGGTCAAGATGGCATTCTCAATCCCATGATACCAGGACCAGGCTCATCCCTGGGAGTCATGTCCCACATTGCCAGGGAGACTGACACCCTTGAAAATCATGTCCCATGTAGTGGGGAGGGTAGTGAGTTTATTTGCAGAGTTGGCTGAGAGGAAGAGGCCACAAATGATGGACATTTAAAAAAATGATGCTGGGACAACTGGATAGCTACTTAGAAAAGGATAAAATTAGATCCATACCTCACATCATACAGAAGAGTAAAATCCAAATAAATCAGAAATCAAAATGCATAAAGTAAAACATTTTAAGTACTTGAATGAAACATGGGTAAATTTCTCTATGCTTTTTGGGTGTAAGAAAAGGCTCTATATATTAAAAACCTGATGCAGTTAAAGAAAATGTTTTAAATTTGACTATCCTTTTTTTTGGCATGGTATAAAACACCATTAGCAAAGTAGTAAGATAAATGACAAACAATAATGAAATATTTGGAACATATCACAGATGAAGGATTGCTATCCCTAATATATAAAGGATTCTTAAAAACTGAGGCAAAGAGAAAGACAAAAACTCAACAGAAAAATAAGCAAAAGACATGAACAGACAAGTTACATAAATGACAAGTTACTTAGACATATGAAAACATGATCAACTTCACTCATTTTTGAGAAAGGCAGATTAAAACTGAGAGATTGGCAAAATTAAAAAGACTAACAACACAATTTTGTCCAGGCTGTGGAGAAATAAATACTGATCCATTGTGTAGTGATAATGCAAAATGGTAAGAACCTATGGAAGGGAATTTGGCAATAGCTTACAATACTACGTACTGCATATGCACATATATCCTTTGATTCAGCAATCCTTCTTGTAGGAATGCACTCTGAGAGATGTATATTTGTACAAGGTCATTCATGGTAGCATTATTTGTAATGGCAAAATATTGGAAAGCGCCTAAATGTGCACACGTAGGAAATTGGTTGAATAAACTATGGTGCAACCACACAATGGAGTACTATGCAGCAGTATAAAAAAAGAATGAGAAGTAGCTTTATAAAATGATCTGAAGTAATGTCCAGGATATATTATTAAGTGAAAAAAGCAAAGTGCAAAAGAAAAAATAGATATACTTTTTTGCAACAAAGCAGAGGAAATAAGAAAATATGATGAATTTTCTTGCTGTTGCTAAAAGAAACATAGGAAGAAAAAATCAGAAGCAAATGAGATTGAATTACCTACAAGGGGCAGCAGAGAAAGGAGTAGAAGAGATTGGGAATAGTGGGAGTGACACTTTTCTGAGTATAACTTTTCCTATAGTTCTGTCTTGGAACCATTAGAGTTTTACATACAAAAAAAAAAAAAAATCAAAAGAAGAAAGGAAGAGAAAGAATTAAAATGGAAACAAGAAATGTAATGGTATTTCAAATGAATACCGCAACTACGCTGAAGGGGGGAATAAACTAATCCAAGTTACTTTTAAACACAGAAGTTGACTATATATTGTCAGCATAAGAAAAAAGAAACTATATAAATATCTAACTGGAGTTAGAAAGTTTGTTTTTTGCAGAGGCATGGTTAGGAATTCTGAAACTGGTTTTTGTATGTTGAAGATTGAACAAAGAGCGATATGTTTAGGAGCCATTTTCTTGTTTTTGGAGAATGGAGTTACAATTATAGAAAAGGGGAAGACTGGGATAAATCTAGAGATGCTGAATTGGGATGAGAGAGATGGGGAGATAGCAGTGTGCATATAAATGTGTGTGTGTGTGTGCATGTGTGTGCCTAGAAGTAAAGACATTCTTCTAGCAATGAGTACACAGTGTCCAGATTTTGGCTTCTAAATATTTCTCCCAAAAAAAAAAAAAAAAAAAAAGAAATGGCCGATTACAGGATTGGGGCAGAGATAGTAGAAGATGAGTCTGAAACATCTTGTTGTAAAAAAAAGCAAGGAGGTACTTAAGAAATGATGACACGTATAAATAGGATGAAGGAACCAGCCTGAAAGGGCTCCTATTGTTCAAACCTAGGACAAATGAGCATCTAAATAAAATGATAGTAACCTACTGAGTACAATGAGTTCATACTGATATATGCTTCAAGGCCCTTTGAGCTAAGAAATACACCCCCATCCACACACATTTCTCTCTCTCTCTGACTTCATCTCTCAATTTCTCTTCCTTTGTATTTATACCGAAACCTCCAATTTCAACTCAATACCGTAGTGTATAGTCTAGTATAAATAAATAAATATCATTCTATATAAATGAGCACATAAATGAAAGAGAAAGTAAAGTTCTCTTTTACAGTAAACTAATCACTAATAAATGTAAAAGGAATGATGGATTTAGAAAATTGCCATTTTGCAGCCATTGTAGTTGTTAATTGTTTGACCAAGATTTACAAATGGAAGCATATATGGTGGGTGAAAGGTTGATGAGGAATAAGATATTTACATAGTCTCAAATTATCCCTCACAAATTGTTTATTAGTTCCAAAGGAAAACTTAATAGTCTTACCTAGCAGTGGATTAATCTAGCAAACAAAACCTTAGCCAAGTGATCAAAGTGAACACTATCAATAATGGGGCAAACCGACATTTGTGTCCCTCCTGGTATGATTCACTCAGATGGAAACAAAATCACTTTTTCTGTGGTATTCCTGCCACAAACTGTAAAACCTGAATCTAATTATGAAGAAACATCAGCAAAACTCAAATTGAAGGACATTCTACAAAATAACCTCCACATATACTCTTAAAAAATGTAAATATCATGGAAACAAAGGAAGGCTAAGGAAGCGTTCCAGATTACAGGAGATTAAAAAGATATCACAATTAATTGCCATGTGTAATCCTGGGTTGAATCTCAGACCTGGAAAAAAAATTATAAATTTTTGGGAAAATTGGCAAAATTTGAATACAACTGGTGGGTTGGATATCAATTAGTATCAATGTTACATTTGTTGGTTTTGATAAATGTGCCATGGTTTTGTAAAAGAAACCTCATTCCTAGGAAATATGCTGTTTTAGTTTGCTAATGCTGCGGAATGCAAAACACCAGAGATGGATTGGCTTTTATAAAAAGGGGGTTTATTTGGCTATACAGTTACAGTCTTAGGGCCATAAAGTGTCCAAGGTAACACATCAGTAATCAGGTACCTTCACTGGAGGATGGCAAATGGCATCCGGAAAACCTCTGTTAGCTGGGAAGGCACATGGCTGGCGTCTGCTCCAAAGTTCTGGTTTCAAAATGGCTTCTCCCAGGACATTCCTCTCTAGCAAGCTTGCTCCTCTTCAAATAACATCACTCACAGCTGCACTCCGTCCAGTCTCTTTGAGTCAGCACATTTATATGGTTCCACTGATCAAGGCCCACCCCGAATGGGCGGGGCCACACCTCCGTGGAAATATCCCATCAGTTATCATCTACAGTTGGGTGGGGCATATCTCCGAATCCAAACATTCCAACTTAATCCCCACTATTATGTCTGCCCCATAAGATTGCATCAAAGAATATGGCTTTTTCTGGGGGACATAATACATTCAAACTGGCACATATGCACTGAACTTTTTATTGATCAAGGGGCATTATGTCTACAATTACTCTCAAATAATTCAGGGGAAAGAAAAAATATATATGTATATATATATATGAAGAGAGAGAGAGTGAACAGATAATAAAGTAAATGGAGTAAAATGTTAACAATTAGTGAATCTGTATAAAAGGCATATGGGAGTTTTTTGTACTATGCTAGTAACTTTAAGTGTGAAATAAAAACTAAAAAAAAACAACAACAGGCAGTTATATGATACAGAGCCACCCTGGTGTGAAGCAAGTCCAGACTTGGTAATGCAGACCACAAGCTGGAAACTGATAAATGTGAGGCTGAAGTCTTAGGACAAATCCCCCAAAGGAAGCTGGCTAGCTGGAAATTCCAGCAAGAACCGTTGCTGGGGGCAATCTCCTTTGTTGATCGCTGATGTGATCAACTGATTAAAGATGCAAATGCCATCTTGAAATACCCTCATATTTACAAGCAGGCCAGTGCTTGACCAAACAACTGAACATCGTACCATTGCTTAGCCAAACTGGCAGAGGTGGTGCTGTGATGAACAAAACAGTGACTTTCAAACCATTGCCAAAGCACTGCCTTGGTTTGGTGAGTTTAGGGCTTTATGACTTGCATATTCTCTGGCAAGAAGTAACTGAGGATTAACTTCATTAAGTACTGTTCTCTGTTTTTGTATCAGCCCTTGATACATTAAAGGTTTGTTAACCATGAAAATTCTCCAAACATGGGAGAGAACCACTAGGCTAAATTCTATTGATATGATTTTTGTGACTTAAATATATATTGTAAAATTAAAGGAAAAAAGCATTTTTGACTTTTGATTTGTTCTAGTTTGCTAATGCTGCCAGAATGTAAAACACAGAAATGGATTGGCTTTTATAAAAGGGGGTTTATTTGGTTACAAAGCTACAGTCTTAAGGCCATAAAGTGTCTGTCAACAAAGGGTACCCTCACTGGAGGGTGGCCAATGGTGTCCGGAAAATCTTTATTAGCTGGGAAGGCACCTGGCTGGCATCTGCTCCAAAGTTCTGGTTTCAAAATGGCTTTCTCCCAGGACATTCCTCTCTAGGCTGCAGTTCCTCAAAAATGTCACTCTTAGTTGCTCTTGTGGTGTTTGTCCTCTCATAGCTTCTCTGGAGCGAGTCTGATTTCAATGGCTTCTTCAAGCTGTTTCTCATCTGCAGCTACTTTCTCAGCTTCCATGCATTCTTCAAAGTGTCCCTCTTGGCTGTAGCAGCAGTTCATTCATATTAGTGAGACCATACAGTATCAGTCCTTTCATTTTTGGCTTATTTTGCTCAAAATAATGTCCTCAAGTTTCATTTACATTGTTGCATGCCTCACAACTTCATTCCTTTCTGCAATTGCACAATATTCCGTCATATGTATAGACCACAGTTCAGAGGGCTCTTGTTTGAGGAGAAGGAAATTCAACTCAAACTTGCTTTATTCATCAAATATTTATTGAGCATCTACCATATTATTGGGGTTGGGATATAACAGAAAACAAAAGAGACAAAAATCCCTGTCCTCTCAAAGTCTCCATTCTGGTTTTTACAAACAAACAAAATATTAGGCAATAAAAAGGGGGATGATCTACTGGCTTACATAACTCATGTACTGGCCAGCCATTTCTGCATAATAAACAACCACACCAATCTCAGTGACATGTGAGAGCAAGTATTTGTTTAGTGGTGGCTGGAGCATGATGGAGAGCTTGCTTGTGCATGAGTGGGTTTCAGTTACAGAGGCTGTGGTACAGAGCTGTGGGTCTGCTCCATGTGCCTCTCATCTCCCATGGACCAGGGACCAGTAGGTGAGTTGTACCATATTTTTTCTCCTTGCAGAGGTACAAGCCAGGCCCCTCTACATATGAACATTAAAAACCCTTGTTTGTGTCATGTCTGTTAACACTCCACTAGCCAAAGTAAGTCACAGCTAAGCCCAAAGTCAGAGTGAAGAAATATAGCCTCCCACTGAAGAGACTATGAAGTCTCATAGGGTGAATAATTGGGGCTATTTATGCAATCTGCCATCCTGGGAAGTCCACAGCTTCAGGTCAGCTGGATCCACTGCACATGCATGCATTCTCTCTCTCATTCTCTTTCTCTGATGGCCACTAGTCTCTGCTTCTTGTTTGGGTGGTGTTGACTTCATTTTCTCCTGCTTCCCCAAGGATTTAAACATGGCAAGATCTAAAAAAAAGAAAATGAAACTTCTTTTCTTAGTTTTCATCTAGTAAATCTCAGGTAAGGGCATTTACTTATTGGTCCCTGCCTGGGTATTTGACCATTGGTCTAATATTGTGGTCAGGGGTCTAGAGTGTCCTCATTGCTTGGCTACAGGTGGTCACTGTGGCTGGCACGTCTACCAGAGCACATAGGAACACTGGGTGGTAGGGATTTATGTTTCCAACAGAGAGAAGACTCCTGGGTGAACAAAACAAGGGAGGCTGTCTTATCAGAACCCAGTATTTTGGAACTTGTTCATGCATAAAGCATATTTTCTCAATAAGGGAGTGTGCTGGTTTGGATGTATTATGTCCCCCAAAATGCCATGTTCTTTGATGCAATCTTATTGGGGCAGACATATCAGTGTTGGTTAGGCTGGAACTTATTGATTGTTTCCATGGAGATGTGACTCAATCGACTGTGGGCAAGACTTTTGATTGGATAATTTCCATGGAGGTGTTATCCCACCCATTCAGGGTGGGTCTGAATTAAATCACTAAGAGCCATATATATGAGCTCAGACAGAAGGGGCTTGCTGCTGCAGTTTATAGAGACATTTTGAAGATAGCCATTGAAAGCTGACATTTTGGAGAACTCCGTTTTTGAAACGCAACCTGAGAGCAAGCAGACACCAGCCACTTGCCTTCCTAGCTAACAGAGGCTTTCCAGATGCCAATGGCCTTTCTCCAGTGAAGGTACCCTATTGTTGATGCCTTATCTTGGACACTTTATGGCCTTAAGACTGTAACTTTGTAACCAAATAAGCCTCCTTTATAAAAGCCAATCCATTTCTGGTATTTTGCATTCTGGCAGCATTAGCAAACAAGAAGAGGGAGTTAGGTGGCCTTTGGTTATTTGCTGATGTTTAGGGGACATGTTCTTGGAAAAAGATTTCACATTGTGCATTTAGAACAAGCTCTGACTACCAGGATATATATGTTTCAGATGGTTCCTGCTGACGTTTTATTCATTAGGCTTCTCAGTGGACAAAGTACTAAAGAAGAAAAAAATTATAGACACTGACCATTTTGAACCAGGTAGCAAGTATTTTATGTTTATGTCAAAGTAGAACCAGACATTGGCTTAATGGCAGTATAGTGCATTGTCAGTGGCTCACCGAGAACCTTGACTTTGCCCAGTGTCCACCCATGGGACTCAGCTGAACCCTGAACTAATCATAGAGGTTTCACTCTTCTTAATAGTGAATGGTTTAGGGGTGGGCCCATGATCTCATTCTTGACAAAGATATGGAAAGAAGTTTCAGAAAAAAGCTTCTTGGCTCTTAAAAAGAGACACAAAGATCTGGACACTGGTGTTTGAGAATGTGATGCTGCAACTCTCTTGTGATGACCAGGAGTTATAGCTGACACCTTGATGATGAAATGGGTAGATGGAAAGACCCTGGGTCCATGACCATGTTGCTGAGGCACTGAATTAATCAACTCTGGAACTGATCTTCCTCTGGACCTTTTAATGTAAGAAAATAAATTCCCTTAGAGTTTCGGCCATCTTTAGTTGGATCAGCAGTTATACACTGGTGAAAGCATTCTAGTAGAAACAAAGAGTTACTTGTTCTTGTCTGGAGCCTCTTTCTCACTTGGAGTGGAGCATTGAACAGGAGATGAAAGTAGACACTACAATACTCATAATCACAACTCACTCTCACCCCCAAAGTAGATGCAGATAGATGCATAAAGATATATTCCTTACCATGACATGAGGAGAACCATGTTAGAAATGTACATAAACAGGTTGAGTCTTCTGTACAGTAATAACGACCTATCTGTTCTACTACTTAGTTTGCCAAAAATATCTTGTCCTACCTTGTATGTTTTAAAAAAATGATTTCACATGTCTGTTTTATAACCCCAATTTGACATTGATAATTTTGATTTTGACATTGATAACTAGGTGCATGGGAATAAAGAGTTCAGCTTATTCAGAGCTTCTGTCTCTCCCTTAGTTGAAAGGACCATGAAGGATGGACCATTGCCTCTCACTGCTTGTCAATCCTAAAGTTGAGGGAAAAGTATTATTCTTGGCAGGATGAAGTAATCTGGCTGAGAGTTGGTACACCTCAGCCTGTTATATTACTGTTGTGCTTCAGTTGTCTTCAAGTACCCAGCTTTCAGCTCCTTGTAGTTTTGAAGAGGTGAGTGAAACTCTTATTTATGAAACTGAGCTATCATAACCACATACTCTCTTGACTGCTGTCTGTGTTGATATTAATGGCCCCTGGCTGATGGTATCATCTTGATAGGGATGTTTAATTTAGCCTTGCCATATGTTAGCCCCTTAGAATTTAATGCCTGCTAAGTTCCCAGTACTCCTTGGGATGAGTAAATGTGTCTGATTTTTACTCATGGCTTATTGCCTGTCACAGCTACACCATTCAGCTTTAAAAGCCAACTTAAAAGAAATTTCTTTTCCTCAAGCTTTGTCTGTTTCAATATTGATGGGCCACAGGGGGAAAAGAGAAAAGAGAGACTATGACAGAAATGCTGGCGGGAAGTGTTGTGTCCTCACTCAGTCCAATTTCACTTGGCTGGACCACCTAAAGGCGAAACAAACTTTTCTGAAGTGACCCACCTTTCTGGATTGACTCCATCTGGCTCCCTCAGGCAGGTTACCCAAACAGGAAAGAAACTGGAGGCAGAAAAGCCTCACAGAAAAAGAAAAGGGGGAGGGGCTAAACTGAACTTCTCTAAGATAGTACAGGTCCCAGAACTGAAAAGTATAAGGAAAACGGGGCACTGAGTGAGGGAGAGAATTTGAACAACTCACAGGAGTTTGAGGGAAGAGTCTGCACAAAAATAGACAGAACAGATCAAGATTCCCAGAGAAGGAATAGAGGAAAGGAAGCTCTCTCCTGGAGGTGAAACAATTGTGGAAAAAGTGCAGCCTTAAAAATTGCATGACAACGTGGAATATGACTCCCGGGTAGGAATGTAGACCTGGCATCGTGGGACGGAGAACATCTTCTTGACCAAAAGGGGGATGTGAAAGGAAATGAAATAAGCTTGAGTGGCAGAGAGATTCCAAAAGGAGCCGAGAGGTCACTCTGGTGGGCACTCTTACGCACATTTTAGACATCCCTTTTTAGGTTCTAAAGAATTGGGGTAGCTGGTGGTGGATACCTGAAACTATCAAACTACAACCCAGAACCCATGAATCTCGAAGACAATTGTATAAAAATGTAGCTTATGAGGGGTGACAATGGGATTGGGAAAGCCATAAGGACCACACTCCCCTTTGTCTGGTTTATGGATGGATGAGTAGAAAAATAGGGGAAGGAAACAAACAAACAGACAAAGGTACCCAGTGTTCTTTTTTACTTTAATTGTTCTTTTTCATTTTAATTATTATTCTTGTTATTCTTGTGTGTGTGCTAATGAAGGTGTCAGGGATTGATTTAGGTGATGAATGTACAACTATGTAATGGTACTGAGAACAATCAAATGTACGATTTGTTTTGTATGACTGCATGGTATGTGAATATATCTCAATAAAATGAAGATTAAAAAAAAACTAAAAAAAAAAAAAAAATTGCATGACATATCCAGGACAAGAATCAGATAAAGAAGAGCTGAGAAAATCTGAATGGTTAAACATGAGCTATTTTAAAAGCCTTGAATAAGTTAGAGGCAAGCATAAAAGAAGAGCCAGTCAACAATAAAACCTTAGATAAGGGGGAGAAATGGACCTTCAGAGTTAACTCCAAGATACTCAGATGCCTAGAAATCAGCAAAAAATTACAAGCCATATGAAGAAACAGGGAGATGTGGCTCAGTCAAGGGAATAAATTAAAACTCAGAATAGACTCAGAAGTTGAAACAGTTAATCAAAGATGTTCAAACAAATCTCCTAAATCAATTTAAGGAGATGAAGGAAAATACACATAAAGAAATAAAGATATTAGGAAGACAATGTGTGAGCATAAAGAAGAATTTGAAAGCATTAAAAAGAAACACAGATATTATGGGAATGAAAGGTACAATAGTAGAGTTTAAAAATACACTAGAATTTTACAACAGTAGATTTGAGCAGACAGAAGAAAGAATCAGTGACCTAGACAAGAGGGCAATCAAAATGATACAGTCAGAAGAACAACTAGAGAAAAGAATGGAAAAAATTGAGTAGTGCCTCAGGGATTTGAGTGACAAAGTACACAAACATACACATCATGGGTGTACCAGAAGAAGAGAAGGGAAAAGGGGCAGAAATAATATTTGAGGAAATAATGACCCCAAATTCTCAAACTCTTATGAAATACGTAAATATTCATGTCCAAGAAGTACAATGTACTCCAAACAGAATAAATCCTAATAGACCTACTCTAAGATACATACTAATCAAAGTGTCAAATGCCAAAAATAAAGAGAGAATTCTGAAAGTATCAAGGGATCCTTCATAAGGGTAAGGTCCCTGAATAGCCTCAAACATCTTGACAAAGAAGAGCAAAGTTGGAGGACTCATACTTCCTGATTTTAAAGCATACTACAAAGCTACAGTGGTCAAAACAACATGGTACTGACACGAGGATAGATATATCGACCAATGGAATTGAATTGAGAGCTCAGAAATAGACTCTCACGTCTATGGCCAACTGATTTTTGACATGGCTGCCAAGTACACTCAATTGGGAAAGAATAGTAGTGTCTTCAACAAATGTGCTGGGAGAACTGGATATCCATATGCAAAAGAATGAAGAAGGACCCCTATCTTACACCATATATAAAAATTAATTAAAAATGGATCAAAGATCTAAATATAGGAGCCAGGAATATAACACTCCTAGAAGAAAATGTAGGAAAACATCTTCAGGATCTTGTGTTAGGCAATGGTTTCTTAGACTTGACACCCAAAGCACAAGCCAGGAAAGAAAAAAATAGATAAATTGGACCTCCTCTAAGCTAAAAACTTTTGGGCATCAAAGGACTTTGTCATGAAAGTGAAAAACAACCTACTCAATGGGAGAAAATATTTGGAAACCACATATCTGATAAAGGTTTAATATCCAGAATACATAAACAAATCCTACAACTCAACAATAAAAAGACAAACAATCCAATTTTAAAAAAGGGCAAAAGACTTGAATAGACATTTCTCCAGAGAGGATATACAAATGACTAAACAGTACATGAGAAGATGCTCAACATCACTAGATATTAGGGAAATGCAAACTAAAACAACCGTGAGATATCATTTTGCGCCCACCAGTGTTGTTAGCACTTGTATTAAATCTATGCTCAGTAAAAATATTTGTACAAAGAATAAAATAAATACACTGGAAATTGATTTTGATTCTTTTAAAAGAATGTTTTCAGAAGCTTTTGTTGACTATTTGCATGAGTGAAGGAAAGAACTAAAAGGCAACAAATTTAGAATGAGGACAGCTTCATATGAGTGTGTGCTGGGGAAATGGATTCATTAAGATGTTGTTTAATGTTGCCAAGAAGTTCATTAACATTGAGAGGCTATCCTGGAGGTTTCTCTTATGCAAGCTTCAGCTAGACATCTCAAATGGCCACAATTTGCCATGCCCTTACCAAAAGTATGTCCCTACCTGAGATTCTAGAAAAGATCCACTCACTAAGTTTATCTCTCAGAAACTTAAATCCACCAGCGTGTTCCTATGCTAGACAAGTCCTAAAACCCAGATGCAACAGCCTCTTTAAGAACAACAATAAGATGCAGCCCCTTTCCCCATACTGTTAACATCCCCTCTCAATATGAACAAGTTAGGGTGCTCACTGCCTAGACACTCCTGAGGATGCAGGAAGAGATTAAGTGAGAAGAAGGGTTAACAACAAACAAGGTAAGATTTAACAAAGGTCTATAACTACTGAAACTTTGTATAAATATATATATTTTTTAGATGCTGGAGTGTTAGAATAGCTGGAAGGGGGTAAATGACATGGTGGAACTGTAACCTATAACATCCTTTGAAATTTGCTCTATAGCTATTTGTTGAACTTTGCTTTGAAAGTCTTCACCTTTCTGTGTATATCTTATATTGTGTAATAAGGAAAGAACTGAAACTGTGGCATTGTAAACATAACAATTTTTGAAATTACCTATATAACTGCCTTTTGAGCTGTACACTGAAAGTTAACACCTTTCTATGTGTATGTTACATTTTACAATAATGGAAGTAGCTGAAATTGTGGAACTGTGACCCATGACATTCTTTGAAATTTGCTCTCTAACTACCTGTTAAATCATACTTCAAATGTTATCACTATTATGTATATATGTTAAATTCACAATAAAAGAATGCATTAAAAATCAAGTAAATTCATACCTTTTTAGAAGTAAAGGGATTTTAAAATGATTTTCTTTACAATAATGATACTGTTTTGTAAAACCATGCCTTGGTCTCCCGCTCTCCATATCTCTGTTTATTCTAATTCAATCCCTATTTTCTCACTTACTGAGCTGTTATAATAATGAAGATGGTCACCATTCTTATCACCTGGGGGTTTGTTTGAGTTCAAAAAGGGTGTAGACATCCCTTCTCTCTTCTGCATTTCACTTTCATGTGCCTTCATTCCAGGCAATGAGGAGCTTCACTTGTTTTTTGTTGTTGATTATTTAACTTTTTAGTGTAGTAACATACATACAACTCAAATTTTCCCATTTTAACCACTTCTAAGTGTGCAATTCAGATTTCCATATTCTAAGTATTTTATATTAGTGGAATCACATAATATTTGTCCTTTTTTTGTCTTGCTTCTTTTACTCAACTTGATAGCTTCAAACTTCATCCATGTAGTAGCTTGTCTTGTTTCTTTATCCAGGGCAATAAGTCCCAGAATGTGCTCAGTCAGCCTGTAAGAGGCTTTAAGTAGCCATTTCCAGGAAAATATCACTTTCTACTGCAAAGTGATCTACCTGTGATCTATCTATCTAGCTAGCACCTATCTAATTCCCCCTCCCTCTTTCCCTCCCTCCCTCCTCCTCATTCTTTTGTTCTTTCATTCTTTTGTTTGTTGACTCTTGGATGTCCCATTTTAGATTCTCCTGCCTATGACTGTCAGATTTCTTCTTCCAAAACATTATGCCATTCCATTACCAAAAAACATATTGCCATTAAAAATATTCCTAAAAGCCATGACTGACACAAAACTTGGATCCTTAGCGTATCACTCAATGATTTTTATTTTGCCAGCCAGGCCTCTACCAGTCCCAAGCTGATTAAGTTCAAGTTGGCTTAAAGTATATTATAGTTTCAACTATATGTGAAGTGCTGTGTTAGTTAAATAAAAAAACGAATAGGAGCAAGTCCATGCTCTCAAGGACATGCCAACATTGTTACCCCTTGAAACAGTCCTTGCCTGTTTATCCAAGACTGGGAAATTTTATGTAGCTATTTACATTGCTGGTGGAGAACGCATGGGGTGTTGGGCTTCCTACCTTGATGGTTGCTGATGTGCTCGCAGACATTGAGGACTGGTGGTTCGATGTGCTGAGCCCTCAATCACGGGACTTGCCCTTGGGAAGACTGTTACTGCAAAGGAGAGGCTAGGCCTGCTTATAATTGTGCCTAAGAGTGTCCTCCTGAGTGCCTCTTTGTTGCTCAGATGTGGCCCTCTCTCTCTAGCTAAGCCAGCTTGGCAAATGAAATCACTGCCCTCCCCCCTATGTGGGATCTGACACCCAGGGGTGGAAATATCCCTGGCAATGTGGAATATGACTCCCAGAGAGGAACCTGGACCCAGCATCATGGGATGGAAAACATCTTCTTGACCAAAAGGGGGATATGAAATGAAATGAAATACGTTTCAGTGGCTGAGACATTCCAAAAGGAGCCGAGAGGTCACTCTGGTGGGCACTCTTATGTACAATATAGACAACCCTTTTTAGGTTCTAATGAATTGGAATAGCTAGCAGTAAATACCTGAAACTATCAAACTACAACCCAGAACCCTTGAATCTTGAAGACCATTGTATAAAAATGTAGCTTATGAGGGGTGACAATGATTGGGAAAGCCATGTGGCTCACACTCCCCTTTGTCCAGTGTATGGATGGATGAATAGAAAAATGGGTACAAAAGAAAAAAAAGCACCCAGTGATCTTTTTTACTTTTAATTGTTTTTTTTTCACCTTAATTTTTATTCTTATTACTTTTGTGTGTGTGGTAATGAAAGTGTTCAAAAGTTAATTTCGGTGATAGACGCACAACTATATGGTGGTACTGTGAACAACTGATTGTACGCTTTGTATGACTGTATGGTATGTGACTATATCTCAATAAAACTGAATTATTTAAAAAAAAACCTCACAGAGAAATGCATTTTATTTTTTTGAGTGCATGGATTAAATCACAGTGTAAGCAAGAGAAATGGAAGACTAAGTTGAACATTTTCTACATCTAGAAGTATAGAGAAATCCAAAATTCAAAAGAAATCATTGAAAGTGTTTTCTTCTTTTTGGTTTGGCTAGTTGATTTCTGTATCACACTATCTAAATGCAACAGTTAATTGACTTTATGTTTGTTTTATAGGAAATAGGAAACATATAAACACACATATATGTTTTTAAGTACCTTCTGATTGTACCCTTAAAGATATAGATGTTGCCTATACATAAATCTACTTGCAAACTTCAAAGACACTCTAAATGAAGGGGAAATGCCTTCTCCAAATAGAGGGAGCCTAAAACTCCAAAAGGCAGCTGCTTCTGGTCTGAGGAAGGCTCCTGGAAAAGGAGAATCCTATTTCCTCCTGCTACCCCTTAGTCTTGACTGAAAGTCACCAATGGCTACCAGTACCTCTCTCCAAGATATGTGGGTTATAAAACAAATAGCTGAGATTGATTTTTCTCTCATTGCCTAGCTTAGAAAAATAGTTTGGGATGTGTTGCAATTAGGCAGTAAGGGTTGCCTACTACTCATTCAAAAAAAAAAAAAGAAGAAGAAGAAGAACTCATGGAGGACCTATTATGGACAACTACCTATTAAAATACGGTTCCTGGTTTCAAGGAACTTTCAAGGGATGTTATTACTACACCAAAGGTGAAAAAAGTGAGCCATAGCAGCATCAGAGGCTATAGGGTATGTTTCATACTTAAAGGAGTATTTGTGCTAGGCATTAAAACTAAGTAAGATTTATAACAGGCAGAAACAAGAAGGGAAAGAGTATCCCCAGTTAAAGGAATATAAAGGAATAGCATGATCAAAGAAACAGGGTCCAGAAAGGACATGGTAAATGTGATAACTCAAATGTCTCCTCCTTGATGACTTCCCTTAGGCCTCTAATGCCACAGAGGAAAAGCTGATCCCCCTCTTTAATTTTTCCATAGTAGATTGGTTTGAAGGTGCCTCCATAGAACCTACCACAAGTATTAGAGTTGTTTGCTTACAGATCTCTCTCCCCAGCAGAAAATAAAGATATTTCTACCTGTAAAGAAAAGCTTGGGGCTATTTTACATTGTCACTCCCACATGCTCTCTTCCATCCAGCGGCCTCGTGCCATCCCTGACCCCAGACTCAACCGGCAGCACAGCCCCCCAGCCTCATGCTGTGTTGGATGCAAGAACCCGTGCTTAAGTAAGAAATCTGACCTCACTGGGGTGAGACATCAAGCAAAGTTTCGACAACCACTTTTCCAGAACAGAAAGGGAACACATGCATTAGAAAAGATGACTAATAAACATACCAAAAGAACACGGCTGCACAAATACCAGAATCTGATCACATAAAACAGTTTAAAGAATTTCTTGGCTCCTACAGTAAATTGACAGTAATCTGCTTTTTTGGAGTGTGTTAAAGACTTCACAACAAAAGTAAAACCTGAAGAGATCACCTGTTCAGAACATTGCTTACAGAAATATTTTTAAAGACACAAAGAATATCCATGAGGCTTCAGGAATATCATATTCAGCAGAATGAAGCCCTGGCAGCCAAAGCAGGACTCCTTGGCCAACGACGATAGAGGTCCTGATGGATGGACTTTCAATGAAGGATTGTACTGGAAATGAGGATTAATTTAATATAATCCCCTGAAAGCAGTAGCCATCATGTTAAACCACCTGTCATGAATGGCATATGAAAGCCATCGGAGAAACAAAATCACTATTTACCAAGAATAATCAAAATAGAAGGTCCTACTGTTCAAAGAAAATAATAAGATGCAACATGTGTTGGAGCTTTAAGATTCAGCGGCTTGGTCACTTGAGCAGAAAAAATAAGCCATTGTTTCTTCAATTGTGACTGTTAATTTTAAAGCAAAATAAGTGTTTAATCATGTATGAGGTAGAAAAAAAATTATTACTTTAAGTAAAATAAAAGGAAATATCACTGAGCTAAAACAGAAAAGCTTGGTCTCATTTAAAAGTGGGTGACTGTGATCATCAAATCACTATGGAATTTAGATTCCATTGAATATATTTAAGAGAAATATATTAAGAGAATATATTTAAGGGAATTCTTAAATACACATTTAAAATATATTTAAGAGACGAAAGTAACAACTAATTTTAAAGACAATATATTATATAAAATTATATTTTGCAAGGATTTAAACTCATGATGAAAAATTTGAGATGCCAAATGTGTAATGTGTGGAAGTGCATAGTTTTTGTTTTGTTTTATTCTCTTTAGGTGATAGAAGAGTACTGATATTTGAAGACCTTCGCCCTCAATGTTCACATTAGTGGTTGTCTGTGAGGTTTTACATTACTTTGAGGATTGGGAGAGGTTAGGAATAGGAATCCATTGGCAGTTGTTCATTCACAGCTACATGGAGCATATTTTCTGAGATGAATTCAGTTTGAGAGGATTTAAGCTTGCAGTATGATAATGGAATGGGCCATTTGCGATCAGACACATGGCATCTCTCCTCATGGAGGGCAATGTCTTCTGCTCATGTTGTGCCACACTTCTCTCCAGCAATGTCCTAAATCTGTTCCTGGCACAGTCATTTGCCTCATTGCCCAATGCAGTCCTCTGGGAGTCACCTTGGGTTATTTCTTGCCTCTCCCTCTTCCACTATGCCATCAATCAACAAGTCCTTTTAATCATCCTCATATTCCCCCTTTTCTTTCTGTCTCCACTGCCACAGCCTTTGCTCAGCCTTTGGCTGGATTTCTGCAATAGTTTGAGTCCTGTGCCTTTGTCTCTGAGTGTCTCCTTTCCAAATTTATCATCCTAATATCGTCGGAGTGGTTTTCTTAAAAAGCAAATCAATGTCACTCTGTCATTTGTAATCTTTCAGTAGCTTGCTACTCTCACCAGAATAAAGAACTTTATTGTCTGGCCCATGTCTGTTCTCATACAGAGCCATTACTCCCCCACTCTCCAAAGTGCACCTTTGCTTCTGCCATATTGGTTTACTTCAGTTCACCAAATGAACTCTCTCCTGCTTCTATGACCTTGTGCATAATGTTGTCTTCTTAGATGGTCCCTCCTGTGCTTCATCTGCCTGGCTAAGGCCAACTCTCTCTTCAAGAGCAACTCCAAGGGCCATAGCTTCTGTTCTAGTTTGCTAATGCTGCTGGAATGTAAAACACCAGAAATGGACTGGCTTTTATAAAGGGGGTTTATTTGGTTGCACAGTTACAGTCTTAAGGCCATAAAGTGTCCATCAACAAAGGGTACCTTCACTGGAGAAAGGCCATTGGCATCCGGAAAACCTCTGTTAGCTGGGAAAGCATGTGGCTGGCATCTGCTTACTCCCAGGTTGTGTTTCAAAATGGCATTCTCCAAAATGTCTGCATCAGCTTCCAACAGCTGTCTTCAAAATGTCTGTCTCAGCTGCAACTAGCTGTGAGCTCCTTCTGTCTGAGCTTTTAGAGTTCCAGTGAACCAATCAAGACCCACACTGAAAGGGTGGGGCCATTTCTCCATGGAAATAATCCAATCATAGTTATCACCTACAGGTGGGTGGGTCACATCTCCATGAACACAATCAAAGAATTACAATCTAATCAACACTAATATATCTGCGCCCACAAGATTGGATTAAACATGGCTCTTTCTGGGGGATGTAATATATACAAACTGGCACAGCTTCCTTCTGGAATCCCTTCTTGTGCTATCCAGTACCTTTAACCCCACATAACTATTGACACTTCACTCCTGTTAATTGAGGTGCCACTAATGACTTCTGTGTTTGATAGCCACATATTGAGATAAAGTTTTGGTTGACTCATCTTTCTTGCCCATTGGTCTATAGAGTTCTTTAAGGGTGAGATTTGTATTATATTCATCTCCATATCCTTTAATACCTGGCAAAATACCACCAAATGCAGGTGTTCTAAAATAGACTATGGAATAAGTAAGTGAACACTGATCTCATCTGAGACAGTTATACATGAATGGAGTACCATGGTCAGACATGTATTCATTTTTTCCCCTTTCTCTTGCTACATCTATAGTGAAATATCAAGAAGTTCTCTCCACCTTTTTAATTTTCCCCACTCCATCACTGCATAAGATAGAAGAGAGTGTAGTAGTTTTTGGTTACAAATAACCAAAGTCCCTAATCCAAGTAGCTTAAAAGATTAGTAATTTATTATTTTATATTACAGAAATTTCAGGAATATGGCAGATTTAAGGTTAATTGTGAATAATGGTTAATTCAGTGGCTCAATTATGTCATCAGAGATCCGGGTTCCATGTTTCTGTTCTGCCATCTTCATCAAGGCCGCCTTGCTTCTCTTGCAGAAGCAAGATGGCTGCCGTATTTTCACAGTCCTTGGAGCAACAGCCAGAAGTAGTGGCAGACATGGAATCTTAATGACCAGAACTGGGTCACATGCCCCTTCCTAATCTCATCAATTATTACTCTGATTGGCACAGACTAACCAAGATTCACCCTTTGGAGCTGGGTCAGCCTTTCTCATGGTCTTAGGAACCCTGAACAAAATCAGGGTTTCAGCAGGAAGGAAGATAGGGTGACAACCAGTGGGGAGGGCTTTCCAATATTACTTTTTTGTTCCCCATACATAACAGAAAACATTCGCTTTCAACTGAGAGACTCGGTGAATGACTGCCTTCATTAATATATAGTTTTCAGATTGTATCTTTTAGCAGTGAAAAAATATCTAGAGTAAACCAAAATCAACGGTGAATGTGCTGGAATAAAAAATAAATCCTACTCTCTGGAAGGAAAGTTTTTGATCTTTCTAAGCAAAATTAACTTCCAAGTCCATAAAAATGTGATTTATCATTTACAACATGACATTTATAGTAACTTTTCTTTGGTCCTAAAAAGGGGAAACTGAGAGAAAGATGTGAAGACATCCTAGTCTTGAAGATAATTAATGATGTAGTATATTGTTACTTATATTCCTGAAGTCAAAGAATGTAGTTGTGTTCATTCAAATCTAAGGAGCAAAGGAACTTAAATCCAATTTAACTTATAAATAACAAACATTTTTAAATGTTGCCTTGTGCATTTAAATAAAACACATTATCAAGCAGGAACTAAAGTTTGAATTTTACTATAAAATTGATTCTCAATAATTTCTAGATTGTATCACAGTGTGTGTTATATAATGTGTATATGTGAGTATGAGTTTTTTTAAAATTCAATTTTATTGAGATATACTCATACACCATACAATCATCCAAAGTGTACATTCAATTGTTCACAGTACCATCATATAGTTGTGCATTCATCACCCCAATATATTTTTGAACATTTTCCTTGTACCAGAAAAAGTGAAAATAAGATTAAAAAATAAAAGTAAAAAAGAACACCCAAATCATCCCCCCCACCCTATTTTTCATTTAGTTTTTTGTCCCCATTTTCCTACTAATCCATCCATACACTGGATAAAGGGAGTGTGATCCACAAGGCTTTCACAATCACACTGTCACCCCTTGTAAGCTACATTGCTATACAATCATCTTCAAGAGTCAAGGCTACTGGGTTGGAGTTTGATAGTTTCAGGTATTTACTTCTAGCTATTCCAATGCATTAAAACCTAAAAAGCGTTATCTATATAGTGCATAAGAATGCCCACCAGAGTGACCTCCCGGTTCCATTTGGAGTCTCTCAGCCACTGAAACTTTATTTTGTTTCATTTCGCATCCCCTTTTTGGTCAAGAAGTTGTTCTCAATCCCATGATGTCGGGTCCAGATTCATCCTCAGGAGTCATATCCCATGTTGCCAGGGAGATTTACACCCTTGGGTGTCAGATCCCACATAGAGGGGAGGGCAGTGAGTTCACCTGCCGAGTTGGCTTAGCTAGAGAGAGAGGGCCACATCTGAGCAACAAAGAGGCACTCAGCGGGAGACTCTTAGGCACAATTATAAGCAGGTTTAGCCTCTCCTTTGCAGTAACAAGCTTTATAAGGGCAAGTCCTGTGATAGAGGGCTTTGCACATCAACCTGCCAGTCCTCAATGTTTGTGAGAACATCAGCAACTATCCAGGTGAGGAAGCCCAACACCTCTGCATTTCTCCCAAGCTCCTCAGGGGGGCTCTGCAAATATATTTTTATTCTCTGTCCAAATTACTTTGGGATGTGCCTCTATTTGAGTATGAGTTTTGCATTTTTGTATACCATCTTAAACACTTTTTTGGAATGAGGTGATTATAAATAAGTATAATAATATATTGCTCAATTTCCAAATCCGTGTGTATACAGATGCTCAAGAATTGTGAAAAGTTTTTGTTTTGTTCAAATCTAATATTTTACACAGTGGAAAGAATTTTAACTAAAAACAAAAATGTTAATGTTTGTCAGAAAGCCTATTGATTTGTGTCCAATCAATAAAAATTGAGATGCTTCTTTATTTTGTATCCTGCAAAAAAAGAGGTCAGACTTTAAAAGAAAATGAATAAATAACCTACAGCATGATTTATTATACTTTGGGACAATATAATATCCACAATAAATTGAAGTTTTGTGCTCATATTGTGAAATATGTGTTATGCTGGTTGTATGTTTTACAAAGCTCTGTGCTATCTTTGGCTACTTCTAAACAAAATATAGAAGGCTGAGTAGTGACTATGTGTGAATTCATGTTGGAAACATGACTATAGATCATTCTAATCTGCAGAGTTTTCAGGTTTTATTGTGGAAGGAAAATGAAGGTTGGGGAGAAACATTTGCTTTTGCTTTAATTAGCAAAAACTCTCAAATTTACATTACCTGTTTTGAAACAGACTTTACTAGTGAAAGAGTAAAAGTCAATCAATGGATCAATCAGCAAAGAAGTGTTCAAGCACTCAAGGTTGTGTTAGGTGCTCAGAAATGTGTAAGGAACTCAGGGTTGTGGTAGGCATTAGGTATTTTGCTGAGTGTTGGGGGATGAGAAAAAGTGTGAGTAATATTTCCTCAAATGGCTTATATGGGGCAGGTAAGTGTGTTTCATATGAAATAAGTCGGGCACAATGTAAGACTGTGAAATTTCTTTTAGCGGTGCACAGTGTAAGTCCCATGGACCTGGTAGGGCAGTAGCAGTGAAAGCAGGGAGGAGGAGCTGAGATTTGAGTGTTTTTGGCTCTAGGGCCAAGAGTACATTTGTTTGTTTGCCTTCTGTGGCCTGAAGTAGAGAGATGATGGGCTCCCATAACCTTAGGATGCTTGAAAATCACCTGCATAAGGAGTCATTTCCTGACTCATTCATGGAATAGTTCTTTCTTTTTACCAGCAAAGAGAAGGTGCTTGGGAAGGAGATGCTGGCGCCCTGGGTTTAGTGTGTGTTAAATAGAGTTTATATTTTATTATATATTACACACACACACACATAATTTATACTATAATATATGCTATAATATGTGAAAAAGAAGAGAAGTAAATCTACATACTTCAAGAAAGTACTGAATATGTTTTTGCAAATGGGTAGGCCAGGGAAAGTGGGATAGTTTGGTAGATTACCAAGAAATATCAATAAACTGTGAAGACTTGTAGGAGGCACTTCAGAAAAGCAATTTGAAAAAGCCGTATCATACTCAGCATTTTCCTGGAACATAGGATATCTGTCAGAACGAAGACTTCAACAATTTTCTCTATTGTACCCACAATACAGAACAGAGAGAAGGTAAAGGAACACGTTGATCTCTTTATTTTAGGATGGAAAGCTGCTAGGAGATGACAGGAAAAGGCAATGTCAGGGTATGTAGATGTATTAAGTAGAAAAAATCATCTTTTCTACTCTGAACAGAAAACGCAGCAGAAAGAGGAACCAAAATGAATAAAAGAATTGCCTTTTGAAAAATGAAACAAATTGATCTTGATTAGTCATATTTTAGGGCTATAAAAAACTAGCACTATTGCAGTACCACTGATTATTTTTAAGAAATTGTGAATAACAGAAAAGGTATCTCAAACTTAGAAACTAAGTGTGGCTTTTAAAAATGTGCTATTAGGGAAAAGAGCAATCATGGATTTAAATTTGCTAATAGCTGGAAGAGTAGAGAAGTCCTGGGTAGTTGACAGCCTGGTCTTAAATTTGGTTGGACTAATCTTATCTTTTACTGTGATTGGATAATGGGATTGGTAAGGCAAAAGGAAATGATAGATTTTATCTATACTTCCTTTAGCAAGAATTTTGGTTTTGTCCCCCACCGCCCACAATAAAATTGAGAAATGCTGTTTGACTCTGCAACTTTTTGCAATCATGGGTTAATTGTTCAAGACAAAAGATACAAGAGAATGCTTGCTTTTTTTTTTTTCTTTTCTTTTCTTTTTTTTTTTTTAACAATCATTAACAACAGTTTATAAAAATCTGAAGGTATGCAGAGTTGAAGCTGCAAAGAGAGATAAAACCCAGTTCCTGCCCTCCAGGAGGTTTATAATCTAGAGGGGATACAGACTGACATACACAAGTAACAATAAAAGAGATATTAGGCTTCATTTGTATGATAAATAGAAAATGCAACTTGAAGAGAACACCTTTTTTAAAGGATTAAAATAGACTAGTATCCTTTGAAGCCTCTAAAAAAGATGTATTTTTATTAGTTTTTGCAGATAAATTAGTAACATGTTTATAAGAAAAAAATCAGTAGTATAAGAGATCAAAAAACCAGGCAGTTGAGAATATTGGGGGTGGTGGTGGTGGGGGTGGTAGCACTCTTCAGTTTCTAGTGCTTTTCAGACTTGAATGTGCAAAGAGACGCCTGGGGGGTCTTGCAGATTCTGATTCAGCTTTGGGGTGAGGGCTGAGAGTCCACCTTTCTAACAAGCTCCCAGGTGATCCCAGTGCTGTGCTGCAGGAGCCTTGCTTCTGGATTTAGAAACATGAGACACAGAAATTAAGTGGCTAACCTGCCATAGAAGCCCGTGTTGGTTAGGTCCCTGAATCCTCAGACCAAAGAATGTGGGAAACTCTGAGCCAGAGACCCCAGTAAGAGAGAATTAAACTTGCAAGGAAGGATGAAAGAAATTACTACCATGGAGCATTGAAAAAAAAAAAAAAGCAACTGAAGGGTGCTATAATAATGCCTACCAAATATAAAACCTATTACACAGAGAGTTTGATAGCTTTATTTAAGTCTGCATATAATGGACATACATTTTGATAGGATCACATTAGATATTGAATAGAATGATTTCTCATTAAGGATGCAGGCATTTGAATCCTCTCGCCCCCACCTCCTCCAAAGACTTTAAAATGATTGTTACGCAGGAGGCTTGGCTTGATGAGATCTCTAAAAGTTGAGAGATGTTCTTGGCGTTCCGTCTAAGACTTTTTAAAAGTGCCATTGACAATGTTGAGTTCTATCTGGACCCTGTGATCCTGGAACTTCTTAGCATGACTAAACTTTAGGCAGGCTTCTCTTTGTCTCTAGGCCCCTGATCTCCCTTACTTGGCTCTTAGAGACTCCAGATAGAACATATTCCACCTGCTTCTGTGGTAAAATCAGGAGATAACTTCATGTAATGGACACACCCCATTGCTTGACCTCCCCCTCCAGTACCTTTCTATTAGCCATCCCAGACCTTAAAAACTCTCCTGCCCTCTGCTTCAGGGGAGTTGAGCCCCCTCTCTCTTAGCTGGAACTATTGTGATAGCCTTCTAATGTCTGTATCATAATAGCCTCCTGGTCTCTTTCTTCTCTATCACATATAGCTTTGAATAAGATCATCATTGCCTGTTCCACAGTGTCTGTGCAAAATTTTTCTTTGACACTAAAATTTTTCTTTTAACTTGATCCCCACTATGGTACCTGAGGAGCTGATGGATCACAGCTGAGGGAGAGTAGGAATGATTATGCTGTGTTGTAAATCAGTACACTAAATTTTCATGCTGTGAATCCAGCATATCCTACGTGTCTATAGACCATTAATGCTACCAATCCTTACTTCTGAAAGAGAAATTATTTGAATGTCTCTCTTTATCTTGTAAATAGCAATGTTCAAGTGGTTTCAGATAGGCAGACTTTAAATACAAAGGACTTAGGTGGTTCAGAGAAAGAGACCTCTTCCCTCCCTCCCTCCTTCCCTCCCTCACCCTCTCTCCCTCTCTCTTTCTTTCTTTCCTTCTGTTTGTCCTAGTGATGGAATCCTTCACTCAAGTTAGAAAATAATATATAATGAAAGTTTTGTTTTTCTTCTGTGTGATTAATATTCAGTTCTTATAGAGTTAAAGCTGACTTTAAATAGGATTCAGCAAAATATTATCAACTGACCAAATGCCCATTTTTTTTTGTTTGTTTTCTTTGTTGTTGTTTTGTGCAAACTTCAAAATAGTTCAAAATTTTCTAGGCTATATATAAGGAAATTTTTTTTGGTTATTTTCCTTTTGTTTATTTGCCCCTATCTTAAAATACTCTATTAAATTCATATAGGAGTTATGCTTTTAATTTTAAGTATGGAGTATCTTGTTTCAAGTTATATATTTATATACATACATACATAAAATATACAGAATCAGGCATTATTCTAGGCACTGGGGATACAGCAGTATAAACAAAACAAAGTCCCTATCCTCCTTCCAAAAATTGAGCTTGTATTCTGTTTGGAGGTGCAAGATAAGCAAGTAAACCTTTAGGTGTATCAGATGTGTACATAGTACTATGTACTACAAAGGAAACCAAAACCCTCCAAAATCAGGGAACAGGGAAAGGGAGCCATGTGTGACTCTGTGTGTGTGTGTGTGTGTGTGTGTGTGTGTGTGTGTGTGTGTGCTTGGAGAAGGACTCTTAACAGGGTGATATTTGAGCCAGTAAGGCAGAGCACCATTTGGATATCTTGAGGAAGGAGGAGGAGTGTTCTAGGCAGAGAAAAGAGCAAGTTTAGATTAGACATCTGTTGTATATCATTGGGACCTGTGCCACATACATTCACATACTGTTATTTTTTTAAATTAAATTCAGTTTTATTGAGATATAGTCACATACCATACCATCATCCATGGTGTACAATCAGCTGTCCACAGTACCATCATATGGTTATGCATTCATCACCCCAGTCTATTTTTGAACATTTTCCTTACATCAGAAAGAATCAGAATAAGAATAAAAAATAAAAGTAAAAAAGAACACCCAAATCATTCCCCCCATCCTACTGTATTTTTCATTTAGCTTTTGTCCCATTTTTCTACTCATCCATCCATACGCTGGATAAAGGGAGTACAATCCACAAGGTTTTCACAATCGCACCGTCACCCCTTGTAAGCTACATAGTTATGCAGTCGTCTTCAAGAGTCAAGCCTACTGGGTTGGAGTTTGATAGTTTTAAGTATTTACTTCTAGCTATTCCAGTACGTTAAAACCTAAAAAGGGTTATCTATGTAGTGCATAAGAATGCCCACCAGAGTGACCTCTCGGCTCCATTTAGAATCTCTCAGCCACCGAAGCTTCACTTCGATTTGTCTCACATCCCCCTTTTGGACAAGAAGGTGTCCTTAATCCCACCATGCTGGGTTCAGACTCATCCCCAGGAGTCATATCCTGCATTGCCAGGGAGATTTCCACCCCTGGGAGTCAGTCATGGGGGTAGGGCAGCATTCACATACTTTCAGTTCTGGATGAGGTTTCCCTGTTGCTACTGAATGGGGTGCCAGCAGGAATCTGCTCAACACTCACACATGCACAATCCAGAAATGCCAAGGATTTCATGCCCATGGGACCACCCTTGACCAATAGGAAACTGGGGCCTATAGATAAATTCCTCCCCATTTTCTTTCCATGGTGGACAGTTGAGATGGATTCATAAGACCTTCATAAGGATGGCCCCATGGAACTGAATACTTGTCTTCTGCAGAGATAATCAAGTCAACCATGCATCTTTATATCGGTTTTCCTTCCTTCTCTATGTCATTCCTTCCGCCCCACCACCCCCCCTCACTCCCCACTGCCCACCCCCCACTTTCTGGGGTCATTTTCCACATGAACTAGTTTAGGGCAAGCCTTATCTTAGATTCTGCTTTTGGAGGAACTAAGGTTAAAAGAAATTGCAAAGGCCCTGAGGCCCATGGCACATTCAAGAACAGTAAGGAAGTTTTATTGTTTTTGTTTTTGTTTTTAATGGATGTGGAGAAGGGCATGGGTGATTGGCAGTGATGGGGCAGGTTGGGTAAGGGCCTGATAGACCATGTTGAAATTGGAGTCTTTGGAGAGCTTGGAACAAAGAAGGGATATGAACTGACTTCCTTTTTTAACAGGGTCCTTTTGTCTCCCGTGTGGAGAATAGACTGAAGGAAGCAAGGTGGAAACAGGGAGACTAGTTAGGAAGCAGTTAAAATAGTCCGTGTGATGGATGATGGTGCTTAGGGCAAGGTGACAGAGGTGAGGTTGGTGAGAAGCGGTCAGATTGATCACTTTTTGGACTAAACAATGGGATGTGATAATGCATTGGATATGGGGTATGAGAGATCCTGAGGAATCAAGGATGACTCTAAGATTTCTGGAGTGGCTGGAAGAAGGTATCTGCATTTATTGGAAGGACTGCCATGGATGTAGATTTGGGGATGAGGGCAGGGCAGGGAATAGGAAATCAGAAGCTTAACTTTGGGCATGCTAAGTTTGAGATGCTTATTGGAAGTCCACATGGAGATGTGAGTAGAAGATGTGATTTGGGGGTCACCAGTGTGTAGCTGGAACTAGAGCCCCAAGTCTGGATGAGGTCCCTGAGGAAGTGAGTTGGTAAAGAAGAAAGGTCTCCTTGGATATCTTGAAAATTAAATATTTTTTTTAAAGAGTATATCATTGACTTTATGATGTTGACAAGTTTGGGGGAGCAAACTGTACTATCTGAAGCCTGACCCCAAAATAGCTTATATCCTGTGATGGTTGTTATAGACATTGCCAAACATCCTTCATGCTCATTACTACTTGAAATTACAGACCCACCATGTTAATATGCCTCTAGAACACAGATTTGGTTTTTTAATGGTTTGATAATAGTGCTCTATTATAATTGGTTTCTATTGTTATTCTATATATATATTGAAAATTAAATTTATGTCATCAGATATAGTAGTATATATGTTCTCAACATGAAAGAAAGGGAATTCCAAAGTTCACCTCTAATAGCAGTGGTTTTTTGTGTTTCTTGAAAGCAATGGTCAATAAGCATTTGGAATCCTGGCAAAGCAGGACAAATCTAGGGTGAAATGAAGTAAGTTTTTTTCTTGGTATTTCCATTGAGAAAAATCAGCTAAGGAAATCAGAGAAACTAATGGATTTGGAGGTTTGCCTCTGAACCTTCAATCAGATAGTTTGTTCTGTTTCTAGAAGGTAATTATTCATATTCATTTGGTTATATTATGATGAACTTTTTCTAATGCTGAGAATTGTCCTTGTGTTTTATTCTAAGATTCTTCTACCCCTGTGGTCTTAAACTTTAGCTGGTATCGGAATCACCTAAGTTCTTAAACTTTAGCTGGTATCGGAATCACCCGGAAGGCTGGTTGAAACACAGATTGCTGTGCACTACCCCCATGGTTTCTGCTTTCTTAGATCTAGGGTTGGGTCCCAGAATTTGCATTTCTAAAAGATTCTAGGCCATGCTGATGCTGCAGGTCTAGGAACTACAATTTGAGAAGGATTCTCCTACAAATTCCTGGAGTTTAATGGTCTCATAATTTTTGACTTCTGTTTGAGATTTAAATAAGCCTTAACCTTGTGACCTAAGTCCCCCCCTTTTTTTCTTAATATGGAAAATGGTCAAAATCTGTGGGGGATTGTCTCTAGGGCTTTCTAAATGAGACAAAGAAGAATTTGCAAAAGAGATTCGGAAGAAAAGTTCTTCCCTATTTCCCTTTTTAGGTATGATTTTTCTTCTGGACTCAAAATGAATAACACTTTGGAAGAATTGCAGATTTTGTAGTAATCATGATAAAAGCACCAGCAAATTTAAGAAAAAGGAAAATAACTAGTAGTAGCAACAATATTCTTGTCAATACCTTGGATTTTGTTGTTATTTTGTTTTTTCAAAAACTATTTCCAGGGTACAGAGAGTAATGCAAACAGCAGTATCATGTTCTTCCAACCAAAAGACAATGGCAAGCCTTTCTAACTCAAATGCTATTTCCTTCTAAAATGTGTTTTTATTCTCTCTAAATTTATCAACTCTAATGAGAAGGTCAGATCCACAGACCTACTCATTTTACCAGATGGGCAAACTTGGGAGGAAGGTGGGAATAGAATCTATGAATTTTGATTTCTAGATGCAGATATTGAATTGCTTGTTTAGAAGAACCTCCTCCAGAATAGGGATAAACTGGACCCGATCTTTACAGAGGGACCTCCTCTGTAGTTTTGCTGTATTCTTTGAAATATTTGAATACCTAACTACCCTGATAAAAACTGGGACCAAATTATAACTCTGAATCTCATATTGGTTGGGACAAGTCATTTGAAGAGGAATGCATTGGACTACATTATCTTAAAGTCGAAAGACATTTTATTTTATTATTAAAAAGTTATTTTGCCAACATACATATAGCATAAATTTCCCATTTTATCTACTTTCAAGTATATAAATCAGTGGTATTAATTACCTTCCCAGTGTTGTGCTACAGTCACCACTGTCCATTATTAAAACTTCATCACCCAAACAGGAATTCTGTGCCCATTAATCATTAACTTAAGTGGATTGCTGGGTCATATGGTAATTCTGTATTTAACTTCCTGAGGAACCACCAAACTGCTTTCCATAGTGTGTGTACCATTTTACATTGCCACTAACAATGTACAAATGTTCCTATTTCTCCGTATCCTTGCCAGTACTTATTTTCTGTTTTATTTTTTAAAACAATAGTCATTCTAGTAAGTGTGAAGTGGTAACTCTGTGGTTTTGATTTGCATTTCCCTAATGGCTAGTGTATATTGAGCATCTTTTTTTATGTGTTTATTGTCCATTTATATATCTTCTTTGGAGAAATGTCTATTCAAGTCATTTGCTTGTTTTTAGTTGGGTTGTCTCTTGTTGAGTTGTAAGAGATATTTATATAATTTGGATGTTAAACCCTTATCAGATATACAGTTTCCAAATATTTTCTCCTATTCTGTAGGTTGTCTTGTCACTTTCTTGATAATGACCTTAATGTACAAAAGTTTTTAATCTTGATGAATTCCACTTCATCCAATTTTTCTTTTGTTTCTTGTGCCTTTGGTGTAAAATCTAGGAATCTATTGCCTAATACAAGTTCCTGAAGATATTTCCCTATGTTTTCTTCTAAGAGTTTCATAGTTTTAGTTCTTATATTTAGATCTTTGATCTATTTTGAGTTTATTGTATATGATATGAGAATGAAGGTCTACTTCATTCTTTTGCATGTGAATATCCAGTTTCCCCAGGCACCATTTGTTCAAAAGGCAATTCTTTCCCCATTGAGTGGACTTGGTACCCTTGTTGAAAATCAGTTTGCCATAGATGTGTGGGTTTATTTCTGGACTCTAATTTTATAGCATTGGTCTATATGTCTGTCTTGTACCAGTACCACATTGTTTTTGTTACTGTGGCTTTGTAATTTGCAATCAGGAAATGTCAGTCCTCCCACTTTGTTTTTCTTTTTTCACGAGGATTTTGGCTATTCATGGCCCCTTGCACTACCATATGAATTTGATTATTGGCTTTTCCATTACTACAAATAGAGGTATTGCAATTTTGGTTAGGATTATGTTGAATCGGCAAATCTCTTTGGGTAGTATTGACATCTTAACAATATTTGGTATTCTGCTTCATGATCAAGGGATGTCTTCTTTAGGTCTTCTTTCATTTCAACAGTGTTTTTTAGTTTCCTGTAAACAGTCTTTTATATCCTCAGTTAAATTTATTCCTAGATATTTTTTTCTTTTAGTTTCTATTGTAAATGGTATTGTTTTCTTGATTTCCTTTTGGATTGTTCATTGCTGGTGTATAAAGACATCCCTGATTTTTTTTTTTTAATTCAATTTATTGAGATAAATTCACATACCATGTAAGTCATACAAAGCGTACATTCAGTTGATCACAGTACATTATATAGTTGTGTGTTCATCACCAAATTAATTTTTGAAACATTTACCATTACAATACACCAAAATAATAAGAATAAAAATTAAAGTGGAAAAAAACAATTAGAGTAAAAAAGAACACTGGGTGCCTTTGTTTGCCCCCATTTTTCTACTCATCCATTCATACACTGGACAAAGGGGAGTGTGGTCCATAAGGCTTTCCCAATCACATTATCACCCCTCATAAGCTACATGTTTATACAATCATCTTCAAGATTCAAGGGTTCTGGGTTGTAGTTTGATAGTGTCAGGTATTTACTGCTAGCTATTCCAATTCATTAGAACCTAAAAATGGTTGTGTATATTGTGTGTTAAGAGTGCCCACCAGGACAGGTTGGACAAGATGGTGGCATAGAGAGGAGTGGAAGCTAAGTAGTCCCCCCAGAACAACTACAAAAAAGCAGAAACAACTAGTAAATAATCCAGAATAACTGCGGGGGGACAAATGAGACCATCCACTCATCATACACCAACCTGAATTGGGAGGAATGCCTGAGAACACAGCATAAAATCTCTCAGTGGAGAAAGCCCCAGTCATTTTCAGTTTCCAGGGCTGTGACTCGGGGAAGGGTGGAGACAGCACAAGCAGAGAGAGAGAGACCATTGAAATGCTAATGACCTCCACCTGGGGGGTCTGTCTTCTCTAGGAGGAAAGGGGTGGGGCCCTTTCCATTCAGAACCAGACCCCAGAGCCTGGGGGAACACGGCCATACCTCCTCACACCAGTCAAGAATTATAGGCTACCAGGTATCACCTGCTGGGTAGAAAAGCACAGTGACCTCAGGCATCAAAGGGTGGAGCAATTTTCTAAGACACACCCTCAGGAAAACCAGATACTGAATATTTCTTCCCTCTGGGACCTGAGCCTGTTCTGGTCTGGGAAAACCTGATTTGGATAACCAAGGAAACCATGCCTAGACAACAGAAAATTACAACCTACACTAAGAAAACCAAGTTATGGCCCAGTCAAAGGAACAAACGTACACTTCAACTGAGATACAGGAATTTAAACAACTAATGCTAAATCAATTCAAAAAGTTTAGAGAAGATATTGCAAAAGAGATAGAGGCTGTAAAGAAAACACTGGGCATATATAAGGCAGAAATCAAAAGTTCAAAAAAACAACTAGTAGAATCTATGGAAATGAAAGGCACAACACAAGAGATGAAAGACACAATGGAAACATACAACAGCAGATCTCAAGAGGCAGAAGAAAACACTCAGGAACTGGAGAACAAAACACCTGAAAGCCTACACGCAAAGGAGCAGATGGAGAAAAGAATGAAAAAATATGAGCAATGTCTCCGGGAACTCAAGGATGAAACAAAGTACAATAATGTACGTATCATTGGTGTTCCAGAAGGAGAAGAGAAGGGAAAAGGGGAAGAAGCAATAATAGAGGAAATAATTAATGAAAATTTCCCATCTCTTATGAAAGACATAAAATTACAGATCCAAGAAGCGCAGCGTACTCCAAGCAGAAGAGATATGAATAGGACTACGCCAAGACACTTAATAATCAGATTATCAAATGTCAAAGACAAAGAGAGAATCCTGAAAGCAGCAAGAGAAAAGCGATCCATTACATACAAAGGAAACTTAATAAGACTATGTGCGGATCTCTCAGCAGAAACCATGGAGGCAAGAAGGAAGTGGTGTGATATATTTAAGATACTGAAAGAGAAAAACCACCAACCAAGAATCCTGTATCCAGCAAAGCTGTCCTTCAAATATGAGGGAGAGCTCAAAATATTTTCTGACAAACAGACAATGAGAGACTTTGTGAACAAGACACCCGCCCTACAGGAAATACTAAAGGGAGCACTACAGAGTGATAGAAGACAGGACTGCATGGTTTGGAACACAATTTTGGGAGATGGTAGCACAACAATGTAAGTACACTGAACAAAGATAACTATGATTACGGTTGAGAGAGGAAGGTGGGGAGCATGTGAGACACCACAGGAAAGGAGGAAAGATAAATACTGGGACTGTGTAACTTGGTGAAATCTAGAGTATTCAACAATTGTGATAGAATGTACACAATATGTTCTTTTATGAGGGAGAACAAGCAAATGTCAACCTTGCAAGGTGTTAAAAATGGGGAGGCATTGGGGGAGGGATGCAATCAGCATAAACTAGAGACTGTAACTAATAGAATCATTGTATTATGCTTCCTTTAATGTAACAAAGGTGATATACCAAGGTAAATGCAGATAAGAGTGGGGAATAGGGGAGGCATGTTAGACACTTGACATTGGTGGTATTGTCTGATTCTTTATTCTACTTTGATTTAAGGTTATTTTTCCTTTTGCTGCTTCCTAGCTGTCATTTTTTTTCCTCTTTCTTTTGCCTCTCTACCTTCTTTGACTCTCCCTCCTGCCTTGTGGAAGAAACGTAGATGCCCTTATATAGATAGTGGTGAAGGTGGTGAACACATAAATGTATGACCATGCAGAGAACCATCGATTATTTACTTGGGATGGAATGTATGGTGAGTGAACAAAACCATATTAAAAAAAAAATGGGTTGATGACAAAACCTCAAGGGCAATATACTGAGTGATATAAGCCAGACACATAAGGACAATTATTGCAGGGTCTCACTGATAGGAACTGATTATAATATGTAAACTCATAGACATGAAATAAAGGGTACCAAAATATAGGATGAGGCTTAAGAATGGGGATTGGTTGCTTAGCATGAGCAGAATGTTCAATTAGGGTGAACTTAAATGTTTGGAAATGAACAGAGGTGTCAGTAGCAAGATGTGAGAATAACTAACAGCGCCGAATGGTGTGTGAATGAGGTGGAAAGGGGAAGCTCAGAGTCATATATGTCACCAGAAGGAAAGTTGGAGGTCAAAAGATGGGAATGTATAAAACTGAATCCTATGGTCGGCAATGTCCATGATCAACTGTACAAAAACTAGAAATCACTTCCATGAACCAGAACAAATGTATGACAATACAATTAGAAGTTAACAATAGAGGGGCATATAGGGAAGAAATATATACCTATTGCAAGCTATATACTACAGTTAGTATTTCAACATTTTTTCATAAACAGTAACAAATGTTCTATACCAATACTACAAGTCAACAATTGAGGGGGGTTGGTTAGGGATAGGGGAGGATTAGAGTTTCCTTTTCTTTTTTCATCTTTCACTTTATTTCTTGTCTGGAGTAATGAAAAGTTTCTAAAAATTGAACAAAAATTAAGTGTGGTGATGGATGCACAGCTGTATGAGGGTACCCAGGGGCAAGTGATTGTACACTTTGGATCTTTGGATAGTTGTATGGTATCTGAACAATCTCAATAAAAATGAAAAAAAAAAAAAAAAAAAAAGAGTGCCCACCAGAGTGACCTCTCGGCTCCTTTTGGAATCTCTCTGCCACTGAAGCTCATTTCATTTCCTTTCACATCCCCTTTTTGGTCAAGAAGATGTTCTCCATCCCAGGATGACAGGTCTAGATTCCTCCCCAGGAATCATAGTTCACGTTGCCAGGGAGATTTACTCCCTTGGACATCCCTGATTTTTTGTGTGTTGATTTTGTACACCACCATTTTGCTGAATTCATTTGTTAACTCTCATAAATTTCTTGTAGATTGTCTGGAATTTCCTATACATGGGATCATGTCACCTGCAAATAGAGATAGTTTTACTTCTCCTTTTCCAATTTGGATGCCCTTTATTTATTTTTCTTGCCTAATTGCTCTGGCTAGTACTTCCAAAATAATGTTGAATATCAGTAGTGAACGTGGATACCCTTGTCTTATTCCTGATCTTAAGGCAGAAAGAAAATTTAAAAACATTATGTCCAATTTTCCCAACCAAAATTTTGAAGTACTATCATATTTCTTGGTCTTGACATTGTGCCATTTTAAAAATGGATTTCTACCATTTGTTGTCTTTGTAATTAACTAATCACCCATATCTTTCCCATATGAGCTGCCATTAAATTAAGGCCTTAATCTAGACTTCTTTAACTAATTTTCAACCTATTCCCTCCAATTTAAATTCGTTAATTAGTTCACTTACACAATAAGAATTATTTATTGAGTCTTTACAGTGTGCTAGGAACCGTGCTATACTCTATGGATATAATTCTGAACGATGTTTATTTTGTTCATCCTCAAAAACTTTACTGTCTTGCAGGAACTTGGGACATATTGGTATACAATTATAAGGCAGTAGAATATAGGATAATTTGAGAATGTTCATGAGACATGACTAACCCAAACTCAGGGAATGCACCAGGAAAGGATTTCCAAAGGAATTGGTGTCTGAGACCTGAGGCATAAGAGGAAGCAAACCTGGTAAAGAGTAGGGTGAGAAATTTATATTTGATGCAGAGAATCTATAACATGCAAAGACTCAGGAAAGAGTTTGCAGATCTTGGGACCTGGAATCAATTTGATTTGTTGATGTGTGCCATTGGGTGTGCAGAGAGAGATGGAGTGTGGTGACATGGGAAGGATATCTCTCACTCTCTCTTACTTCCTCACATATGATATAGTCCCCACTGTCCTTCTCTCTGCAAAATCTACTACAGTTTGTCATCTAATCTGAAAATGTTTTCTCCTTTCCCATGTAGTTTGCCTGTCAAGTGAAAGACACTTTCTTTCCTTTACATGCCTATATCTCAACGTTTGGACGTAGGGGTCATGAATCTTCCTTGCTTTCTATCGCTGCTTCCAGGTCATGTTGCTTCACCCTTATCTTAAGGCTCCTGCTCCATTGAGGCACATGCTGTTCAGCTGCATATGTCAGTGCCCCTACTCATCACTATAAATTTCCATCTCCCAGCTCTGCCTCTCCTCATAAAAAGTATGGGTAGTAGGCTCATGGTCTTTTCCAGCACCCACCTCATGTCAGGTTTCAGAATGCCTGTAGACATTACATTCCATAACCGGCTTGGACTGTGCCTTTGTCATCTCCAGTAGCTTTTTCTTCTCCCATTTCAACAATCTATTGCCAGCCAACCTAGACTCTGTCTTCTCCCCACACTGCTTTTTTGGAGAAATTATTAATTTAGAATTTTCACTCTCTGATCATATCTCCTATTCTACCCACTTGCTTTCATCATGTAAAGCCCAGGCATGAAGGATCACGGAATGTGTATCCTACAGCTGGCTGGCTCCCAAAGAAAGGAGAGATGCTTGAGTGCAGCATGCTTATGCCCTTTTTCAAACTCACCAACCCTGGGGAGAAAACCCAAGAGTGTTGCTATAGAGATTCCTTCACATGAGAATTTGAGGCACACTAATCCCTTGCCAAATTTCCTGGCTTAACTATTTCACCTTTACTATTAAGCCTTTGGCTGACCTCAGGAAAAGGAGATCGTCAATCCTGCTCCCACCTTCATAAGGCAACTCCTAGACCTACTCAGGATTGCTGATAGGCCAATGAAACTTTCCTCCTAGAAATCTCTTAAGTGGTTTAGAATGGGCTTGTGCCAGTTTGGATGTATTATGTCCCACAAAACTGTTGCTGACAGGGCGATGCTGAAATGAGACACAGACACAAAGTTATGATTTAAGGGAGCAGGGGACCCACTGCATCGTGTGCCAAGTGGGTGCTGATGCACCTGTGCTCCAGTTATTTATTCATTTGTTACACAAAGCTAAACTACGCTATGTGATCAAAAGCATTCAGGGTCTCTCAGATATTAATCTTTACATCCTACTGCAGATAAGAAGGAACAATCTGGGGTCAATGGTTAACGCTGCTGTCATAGTCACAAGACACACATCTTTACAGGGCGTGCCTACAATGGCGTTCCATGTAGGCTTGTGACCCAGCGTTCCAGGTCACCGCCCCGGACATGGTCTAAGTAACATGAAAAGCTTGGTTCCCCACACAAAACACCATTATCTTTGATGCAGTCTTGTGGGGGCAGACATATTAATGTTGATTAGGTTGGAACCTATTGATTGTTTCCATGGAGATGTGACTCAATCAACTATGTGCAAAACCTTTGATTGGATACTTTCCATGGGGGTGTTACCCTGCCCATTCAGGGTGGGTGTTAATTGGATCACACTAGAATCGTATAAAGGAGTTCACAGACAAAAGGACCTCAGACCTACTGAGAGTGACATTTTGAAGAGGAACTGCAGCCTAGAGAGGAACGTCCTGGGAGAAAGCCATTTTGAAACCAGAACTCCAGAGTAGACACGAGCCACTTGCCTTCCCAGCTAACAGAGGTTTTCTGGATGCCATTGGCCATCCTCCAGAGAAGGAACCTGATTGTTGATGCCTTACCATGGACACTTTATGGCCTTAAGACTGTACCTGTGTAACCAAATAAAGCCCTTTATAAAAGCCAATCCATTTCTGGTGTTTTACATTCTGGCAGCATCAGTAAACTGGAACAGGGCATCAATGAGAATAACCCAAGATTGAAAGCTCATTCCTTATTCTATTTCCTGCCCAAATGCATCAAGGTACATCTCGCCAATATAGAGGTTCTATAAAAAGATTCAATGCCTGCCTAACGAAACTCTAAGAATAAAGTGTCACCAACTAGAGATGCTCCAAATTTGAATAGAAATCCCCTCCATTATCAATCTTTTAGGAAGAAATTGAAGTCCAAAGATGAAATTTCCTTGGAAGTTAGAGTTTAAAGAGTTTGAAATACAAAGGAATTAAATCAAAAATTCATAGTCTAATTATCCTGCTCAGGCTTGACCCAAGGTTTTCTCTTCTTCAAAAGCCAAAACCTTTAATATCACAGTAATTGTAATAATTCACTATAAAAGCTCTCATGAGCCTGGCTTTTTTTTTTTTTAGAGTCCAGAGAATTTTTAGGATTACAAGATTGCCATAGCAATAGCTAACACCCATGAAATTTAGAACACAAGCAAATCCTCAACCCCAGAGCAGTCATTTCAAGCAAAGTGATGTTCTTGGAACCCAAGTACCCAGTGTAGTCAAAAGTCACGGCAGAGACCCAGTAGAAATAATTCTTCTTGGTTTCTGTCTTTCCAGGATACCATGAAATCAACTCAATTGAGAGATATCTTCTGTCAATAGCTAAACTGATTTTTGTATGTTGAACCAACTTTGTATTACTTGGATAAATCCCATTTGGTCATGGCATATAATGCTTTTTATATGTTTCTGGATTTGGTTTACTAGTACAGTCAATTCTCATTATTTGCAGTAGTTATATTCTATCAAGTCACCGAGAACACTGAATTAGCAAACACTGAACCATTGCCCCTAGAGGAAATAGAGTAGGTTCTTGCTGGCCTCTGGTCACAACATTTTGTCAACCAATCCATATATAACCTTGTTTTATGTGTGTTTTTGCTTAAAGACATATCTTTTGATTTCTCCTTAAATTTGCATACAGTGATTCTCTAGGAAGTTCTTTGTTTCAGAAACCTTTAAAAAAACTGCTCCTATTTAACCCAATGTAGGAACATCATTGCCTTGAGAACATTTAAACAAAGCCTCTGAACATAAATTTCAGGAAATTTAATCATAAATTGCATTGGGGACAGGTTATTGGACCTCATTAAATAAGGTTGATTCCTTAACATTGAACTCATGGCCAAACAGCACCATAACTCATGCTTTAATGAATCTTATGTAACACATGTATTTTGCCCATAAGGCACATCATAGCCTTCTTGCATTTACTAGTGCTAGATATCACTTCAGCACTACTCTTGAAGGCCATTTTTTAAACAGTGAGATCACCAACAAAAAGTACGAAAATGTGGCACTAACTATATAGCAAAAAGGACACTTGTTTATAGCAAGAGAGCTTAAATAAGAAGGTGGAACATTGCCTTCTTTAACCTAAGCTGAGAATGAGTGCTTCACTTAACTTAAATTTTGTTTGACTCTGTGCACATGTGCAAATGATTGTGAGAGCTTCATTAGCATTTATTTTGGAGTTATGAATACATTTTAGCAAGTAGATGAACTGATAAATGCAGAATCTGTGAATAACAAGGTTCAACTGTATTTTGTAGAGAGTTTTTGCATCTATATTGATAAGGGGTTTGGTTTATAGTTTTCTTTCCTTGTGTTGTCTTTGTCTAGTTTTCATATCAGGTAATACTAGTCTCATAAAATGATTTGGGAAGTCATCTATTTTTGGGAAGCATTTGATGCTAATTCTTCTTTAAATTTTTGGAAGAATTTACCAGGGAAGCCATTTGGTCCTAGTCTTCTCTTTGTGGGAAGTTTTTGATCACTAATTCAATCACTGTCATATACCAAAATAAAAATTAAAAGACAAGCATATGAGCATCACAATACATACAGAAAAAAAGCATTCGACAAGATCTAACACTCTTTCATGATCAAAACACTTAATAAAGTATGAATAGAAGAAAACTTCCGCAGCCTGGTGAAGGGCATCTACAAAAAACCCCATTTTTGATTGTTCATTGCTGGTGTATAGAAACACAACTGATTTCTGCATGTTAATTTTGTACTCTGTCACCTTGCTAAATTCACTTATTAGCTCTAATAGTTTTCTTATGGATTCTTTGGGGTTTTCTAAATATAGGATCCTGTCATCTCCTAATAGTTTTACTTCTTCCTTTCCAATTTGGAGGCCTTTTATTTCTTTTTTTTGTCTAATTGCTCTGGCTTATACTGCCAGTATATTGTTGAATAGCAGTTGTGGAAGTGGCAGCCTTGTCTTGTGCCAGAAGCTTTCAGTCTTTTACTATTGAGTATGATGTTAGCTGTGGGTTTTTCATAAATGTCCTTCATCATGTTGAGGAAGTTCCCTTCTATTCTTATTTGGTTGACTGTTTTATTGTGAAAGCGTGCTAGATTTTGTCAAATGCCTTTTCTTTCTCCTTTGTTCTTTTAATGTGGTATATTACATTTATTGATTTTCTTATATTGAACCATGCTTGCATTCCTGGGGTAAATCCCGTTTGGTCATGGTATATAATCCTTTTAAATGCTGTTGAATTCAGTTTGCTAGTATTTCATTGAGAATTTTTGCATCTATATTGAATTGGATAATTGGTGTGTAATTTTATTTTCCTGTGCTCTGTTTATCTGGCTTTGTTATCTGGATAATGCTGGCCTCACAGAATTTATAAGTGAAGCATTCTGATCCTGGACTTTTCTTTGTTGAGAAATTTTGGATTATTGATTGAATATTTTTACTTGTTTCTCTTTTATTTTTTCAAGAATAGCTTGTTTGTTTAATGGCTTTTCCAAACTATTTATTTGAAATCTATATTCATTGTTGTGGGTGGTCACTGAGGTCTCTCTTCTTGGTTAGTTTAGTTCTCCTAATGATTGGACAGAGATTTCCTTAAACACCTAGAATAGGTCTTCCTCTCTTTGCTGAGGGGCTCTGCATGTGTGTTGGGGCATACCTTCAATACTCAGCCAGCAATTAACAACTCTGCCTTAGCCTTCACTTCCTGCTTGTGCAGAGCCTCAAGTTCAGTCAGAAGTGAGCACTTAGATACTTCTCAGATCTTTCCTGTGCATATGTATATTTCTGAGCATGTGCATGGCATTACTCATGAACATGTGTTGGTTTTTTAGATTTCCAAAATATGGAAAGCTTTTTGAAGCTACTTGGCATAAACTTCCCTAACTTCTTCTTTTAAGTTTTTTGCTGTCCTATTGTTTGCTCCAACTCTTTTCCACCACCTCAGGCAGCTGTAAATTAAGCAATAACCTCTAAATATATTTGACAAATGACCATGGAAAAGGCTTTCTGCATTAGGCAAGCTCCACATCAGGCCACATAAGGACATCACTGCAAGTGTGGTCTGGGTTATTAGCAGACAGGTTAAATAATGACTATTCCCCAAGAATAAGGCTTTGAAGGAGCTCCAAGCCCATTTTACTCTTTTCAGAGGCTGCTAGGCTGCTGAATTTTACCATGATTAGGAGTTGCTCATTGTCAAGGCCACCATGGAGCCTAGAGGCATGTGGGCATAGGGCAAGTTACAAAGCTACAAAGATCACTGTTTTAACTGAAATCCAACTGTTTTTGTTGAATATATACCTGGAGTGCTGCAAACTTTTGATTGTCTCCCTGAGTCCTGAAAAATTTGATTCTGACAATATGTTTTCTTGCCAGTTTTCTAATTGCTTTTATGGAGGAAAGAATTTTTGAGGTCTTTGCTCCACCATTTTCATAAATGTCTCCAAAACCTGTTTTTAATTTTGGGTCCTTTACTTCTCTAACACATGTATGGCTAGATTATTCTAGTGGCATCTTCCATAGTGAAAGCTGTAAAATTGGTGAGTTTTGAGTCTTTCAAAAGCATTCTTGTTCAACCAAATCTTGACTACATTACCCTTCTGGGTTGGATGACCCACCATCAGACCATCATCTACTCCAAGTCTGGACATGATCTATTATTGTTCTTCTTGGATCCCCATTAATATGTTTTATCTTGGCCATGTCTGCCCTTTGGGTCCTAATTCTATAAATTTCTTCAGCCATTTCTCTTAGAGTTCAGACAATAGCTATGTACTGATCTATTATGCTTGTATTACCCTGGAAGTTACCCAATAATTTTTTGAGTTAATAATTTTATTATGAGACTCAAGATCTTTCCCTCTCAAAATATGCCCAATTTTTATGCAGTCACTTAATACAGATATCATGATACTTAAAGGTCATTGTTCAAGTATTCTTATAATTAATCCTCTATCAATAGCTTTAAGAGAGCATTTCCCAATAGTTTCTTGAATTCTGACTCCTGAGGAAGTAATTTTCTCATGTGTCTTTGAAATGTTATCTTCCTTCTTCTGTTAGATTTTCAGGTCCCAGTAGACTTTCTGATCTCTGACTTTTTGAATTTTCTTTGAAGAACAGATAGGCCTGAATGCCTATCTTCTTTTTCCTTTTTTATATATCTCTTTCATCTAACTATTCTTCTAAGATCTCACTCTGTCTTGAGTAATTTTTCTCTCTGAGTATTTTAGCTAGTCATCTTTTACTTATTTATTTTTTCACCATTTCTGTTCTGAATAATATACTGACACATATTTTGAATGATGTCAGTTCTTTCTTAATTTCCTAAGCACTCTTGATTACCTACTCCTCACATACTGATGCTCTGTGGCTCGCAGAGTACATACTACTTTTGCAGTGAGTCCCCACCTGCAGCCTCAGCTGAGCTTGCTTGATTATGGGGCTTTGCCCTGTCAAGCTGCACTTCCTGTGGGCTGCCTGGCACCCAGAGAGAAGAGTCTGCACATAGCAGGCTCAGCTCCTTATCTCACTCATCAAGAAAGTCACTCATACTCATTGGAGAGGCTTGAATGAGGAGATGAAAAGAAGCCAGGAATGTCAGTCCCTTCACTTAAAAACATCTATGAAGAGAAGATCACAGTTCCCACTTCCAACAGAGGCTATTTAGAATTCATGGCCGCCATGCTCACCTGGACCTTCAAAACTGCTCCCAACACCTACCTTGTTTCTCTATTCAGCTTGTTCTCCATTCTTTGTAATTATTTCAAATCTCCCAAATCATAAGCCTTATTCACCCATCCCCATCCCCATGCTCACTTGTAGCTGATGGCCTTGTATTTGACATTCCAGAGAAAATAGAAGGCACTAGGTAGTAATTCTTTCAACTCCTTGCCACAAAATCTGCTACATCTGTGCCTAATTTCTTCTTTATTCTGATTACAGTAGATGATCTTGTCCCTCCTCTTATCCAAGGCAATCCCTCATGTGTGCTTTGTACCCTACACCCTCCTACCTTTGGAAGAACTTTGTGCTATTGTTTATCTCCTTTCTTCCCTATTACTCTCTCTTTAGATCCTTTCCATCAGCACTAAAATCTGTTTAAATCTCTCTCCTTAATCAAATAAAACAAAATAAAAAATTAAAAAATAAAGGCAGCTCCACAAAAAAACCCCAGCTTTCATTCCATGTTAATCTTCAGCCAGTACCTATTTTTCTCCACTCAATAACTGCTCAGAAATGTTATCTCTTATTTCCATTTTCTCGTGCCCATTCACTCTTCATCCTTAGGTCACCAGTGATTTCCAAGTGTTTATTGTTTTGTTTTTTTTTTAACTTTTTATTATAGAAAATTTCAAACATGTAGAAGTAGAGTGAATAGTATCATGAATCCCACCGTAGCCATCACCAGCTCCAACAACTATCAACTCATACCACGTCTTTCAATCTCAGTAGTTGTCATTTGACTCAGCCAGTCATTCTTTTCTTAAAACACTCTTTCTTCGGCTTCCATGACCCCACACTGTACTGGTTCTTCTCATAACCCAGTGACTGATTTATGTCAGTTTTTTCCTGTTGATTCATCTTTTCTGCTCAAGCTTTAACTGTTGGAGTGTCTAAAGGTGCAACCAACCTCCTTATTCCCTCACTCTGTACTTCCACCTTAGGCTTTGCCCCAGCCCCCGGGTGATTTGTTTACCATTGAGATGTCAGTGCTTCCTAAATTTACAGCTCCTTCCCAGATTTTTCCTTAGAGATCAAGCCCCGTTTATCTAACTGCCTATCTAATATCTTCATTAGTAGGTCATATGGGCACCTGAAACTAACATTTAAAAAATTGAACTCATGGTCTCTCCCCAAGCTTGTTCCTTATCCATTATTCCTCGTGATAAATTGAATTATGTACTCCTTCAATCCCTTAATCCACATTCCTGTGAGCATGAACCCATTGGAAATAGGACCCTTTTGGAGGTGTTATTTTTAGTTAAGGTGTGGGCCAACTGAATCAGGGTGGGCCTTAATTTGTATCATTGGAGCCCTTTTCAGCTAGAAGAAACTTGGACAAAGGCAGTCAGAGAAGGCCACACAGGAAGAAGCTGGAAATCAGCAGACGTGAAGGGAGAGATCGCCATGTGATGGGAGGCAGAGATGTAAGCCAAGGATTCCCAAGGATTGTGGGAAGCCAGCAGAACGCTACAGGCTTTGGGGAGAAAGCATGACCATGCTGAGGCTTTCATTTTGAACTTTTAGCCTCTGAAACTGTGAGTGAATAAATACTTGTTTAAGCCAACCCATTGTGTGGTAATTGTCATGGCAGCATGGAAAACTAAGATATTCTTTAATCCAGTCTTTAGCACTTATGTTTCTTTTGTACTTTAACCCTTTGAAGTCATCTCCGACTGCTTCTTGCTCACTCCTTCTTTCTCATTCTTCCTCAACCCCCAAGTTCTACTTTTCAAAAATCTTTCCAAATATTACTTTTCTCTATTTCTAGTGCCCTGTGGGTAATATGGTGTTGTTGAGGCAGGTGAAGAATCAGAACAGCAACAAAAAAGTTCTTAGGGATTTAGATGTTTTTGATTTTATGAACTGAAAGCATTCATGATTAAATCAAAATTGTTTCATAAAAGTTGCTCACACCTTTTAAAGTAGTGGTTTTGAACAATCAACAACCCTTGCTAGAACATTCCAGCTTATCATACTGTGTGAAGAAAATTTTTGTTTCAGTTCACCTATTTTGAATTCTTTCTCAATTATATTCTCATAATTTGAGTGTTGTGCATTTTTCTGTATTCCCCACCCACCATTCCTCGTTAAAAGAGTCTGATTATTGGTAAAGAGTACCTGTTGTTGGATGACCTGCATCCATAGTTTTTACTTCCTTGTTTACATTACTCTGAATTTTCTTAGAGAACCCAACCCATTTTCAGATCTGTGGTTTGGGTGAGTTTTAACTAGAGGTGGGCCTTAATTGGTATATTCAGTATCTAGTCAATATATTCCAATCCCTGGTTTTAGTTTTTGATTAGAGATAGGAACATAGCCCTGTCATAGCAGCGAGATGTGAAATGACTGCAGACATTTATGGAAAATTGAAACTTCCTCTCCCTTCTATGGGAACAACCAGAAAAGATTCTCACTTTTCCCTTTGATAGTCTGTTGTGAGGCTGTGAATCTGGAAGTGCTGTACCCATTCATTTTCCAGGAGGCTGGGGGAAACACCAGAGCTTCTGGAGGAGGGGTGCACACACAACCTAAGTTGGCTTTGTGTAAGGCAGAGCTGAGTAATAACGTAGGTGATTTGTTTGAGCTGCTCAATCAGCACTGCTTTTGGCTTTTTTTCTTTTTTAGTTCAGTTTTATTGAGAAATATTCACATACCATATAATCATCCATGGGGTACAATCAACTGTTCACAGTACCATCTTATAGTTGTGCATTCGTCACCCTGATCTATTTTTGAACATTTTCCTTACACCAGAAAGAATCAGAATCAGAAAACAAAACAAAACAAAACAAAACAAAAACACCCAGATCACCCCCCCATCCCACCCTATTTTTCATTTAGGTTTTGTCCCATTTTTCTACTCATCCGTCCATACACTGGATAAAGGGAGTGCGATCCACAGGGTTTTCACAATCACACTGTCACCCATTGAAAGCTACATTGTTATACAATTGTCTTCAAGAGTCAAGGCTACTGAGTTGGAGTTTGGTAATTTCAGGTATTTACTTCTAGCTATTACAATATATTAAAACTGCTTTTGGCTTTTTATGTTTTGTTTCAGTTTTTGTGTTTTGTTTAAGCCAATATGGCCTGGATGTTCAATCATTTACAACATAAAGATTTCTAATTGAAATGCCAGCCATGTCTTAACCATTTAACTTTTACCCCATTTGTAGCCCCAACCATACTGGTTGGATCAGTGCATCTTGCCCAAGAAGAGTTAATACATAGGTGCCAAGACAATCATTTTATCTAAAGAATATGAACTAGAGGCTTAGTTCATATTATAGATTGTAGAGAGAAGGGTATATTAGAATATAAATGTGTATCAAAATTAACTTATATCCATCACTTGCTTTTTACTCTTTATGATGTATTGCAAACATCTCCCCACATCAATCTGTAACATCATTTTTAGTACTTTAAAAATTAACCTAAAAATTGAAGTATAAACTATAAAAAACTACACAAATCATAAGTCTTCAGCTTGAAATATTTTTTCAAAGTGAACATGTTTGTGTAACCACTACCAAGGTCAAGAAATATAAATTACCAGCAACCTAAAAGCTTGTCTCTCTTCCCAATTACTCAAACCTCTTCTCAAAGGTAACCACTTAACTGACTTCTAACATTAATGATTATTTTCCTTCTTGAACTTTATATAATTGGAAGGATACAATTTATATGCTATTGTATTTAGCTTCCTTTCCTTAATATTCTGTTGTAAGAATCATCCATGGTATGTTGTTTAGCAGAATTTTGATCATTTTCATTGCTGTGTTGTCATCTGTGTATCCATGGACCATGATTTACATGTCCATTTTACTCTTGAGGGACATTTGGATTGTTTGCAGTTTGACTATAATGAATAATGCTGTTGTGAACATTCTTGTACTTATCTTTTGATTCACATTATGCAATTCTGTTGTACCTGGAAGTGGAATGGCTTGATCATAGGGCATGTATATATTTAACTATAGAAGATAATATCAAATAGTTTTTAAGGTAATTGCATACCATTTTCCACTTCTACTAGCAGTGCATCAGAGGTCCAGCTATTCTGTATCCCTGGTAATACTTTGGTATTGTCAGTGCTTTTGAGTTTTAGCCATTTTGTTGAGTGTGAAGTGATATTTTATTGTGGCTTTAATTTCTGTTTTCTTGATGTCCAATGAGATTAGGCTCCTTTTTTTAATGTTTATTGGTTATTTGTATATTCTCTGTTTTGAAATGCCTGTTTAAGTTTCTTGCCCATTTTTCTTCAGGGTTAGCAGTTTTTTTCATATTGATATTTAAAATTTAAATATATATACATGTATGTGTGTGTGTATATATATATTATATTGGATAATTGGATATATTGGAAGTCCTTTGTTACTTAAGTTGCAAACATCTTCTGGTCTGTCATATTCTTTTTCATTCTTAATTGCATATTTTGATGAATAGAAGTTCTTAATTTTAATGTAGTCCTATTTACCAACCAATCATTTTCTTTATAATTAATCTTATGTCTGTTTTAAGAATTTTTTTCTGATACCAAATTCATGACAATATTCTTCTACATTATCATTTAGAATCTTTATTGTTTAATCCTTCATATTTAGATCCTCAATCCACCTGGAACTGATTTGTGTGAGATTGGGGTCAAGATTAATATTTTTTTCCAAATTTTGATTGTTTTTTCTCCAATTGCCTCTTAGTGTCCCCTTAGTTATAAATCAAATTTCCACCTAACTATGGGTCTGTTTCTAAATTCTTTATTTCAGAAACATTGGTTTCATCTGTCTATTTATTTATCCCTGTGCCTATCCTCTACATTGTTATAATTATTGTAGGTTTAAATTAAGTCCTGATACTTGGTAGAGCAAGTTTTCTTACTTTGTTCTTCAAGACTGTCTTGGCTATTCTTGATTCTTTACATTCCTATATAAAGAAATGCTCAGAAATGATTTTCATTAGACAACTACAACAAATATCCCCAAATACCCCCGTAATGTTCCTGCTGGATTTTGATTAGGATTGCGTTGACTCTATAGATCTATTTAGGTAGAGTTAGCATTTTTATAATATTGAATTTTCCAATACATGAATGTGGTATATGTCTTCATTTATTTAGGGCTTTATTAATTTCTCTCAATAAGGATTTATAGTTTTTCACTTGGGAGTCTTTCAGATCTTTTGATAGGTTTATTTGTAGCATTTCATTTCTTCAAGATGATCATATAGTTTTCCTTCTTTATTTTGGTAATGTGGTGAATACACTGATTTTTCACTATTAAACCAACCTTACATTTTTGGAATAAATCCCACTTTTTTATTCCTGGGTTCAGTTTGCTAATATTTGTTTAGAACTTTTTGTATCTCTGTTCATGAGAGATTTGATAGTGATTTTCCTTTCTTGCAATATCATTGTCATATTTTTGCATCAAGGTTATGCTAACCTCATAAAATTTGTTGGGAAGTGTCCCCTCCCTTACTATTCCCTGGAAGATGTTATGAAAGAATGGTTGTTTCTTCATTAAATGCTTGGAAAAATATAAGAAGATGGTAAGTTGTTAGTTAGAGATTCAATTTTTTAATGTAAGAAGGACTATTTTTCTATTTCTTCTTTTGTCAGTTTTAGTTAATTATTTTTCTCTAGAATATCATTTAATTTAAAATTTCAAATTAATTGATATATAATTGTTCATAGTGTCCTCTTTTATCTTTTTAATGTCTGCAAGACATGCAGTGACATCTCATTTTTCAAACCTGATATTGGCAATTTATATCTTTACATTGTGAAGTTCTAAATTAGTTGTGGAGAGCGATGGAAAAGAAAACAAACTTCTTCAGTTTTTCCCAATGCAATAGATACTCCCATAAAAGGTACTGATTTTGCTAACCACATATTTAAGGCACGGCAAGAGCAGAGCTTGTATATAGCTTGGATGTATTTCTCTAAAGTCTAGAAGCAACAAGTTCCATTTTGGAAGAAAATACACTGGACACAGTGTAAGCCTGGTCATGCTAGTATTCTGTGTTTAGTTCCCACTTCTCAGTTATCATAGTGTGAAATTTCACAGCCAAAATTTCATCATCACCTTCATAGGGCAGGAGACCCAGAAATTCCTCTCTCAGGTTATGAGATTCACCAGCATAGACAGATGATTTCCCCCTGCAAAGTGTACTACCTCATCTGTGATAATGGAATAGAAGTGCAAGTTTCTCACTTTCCTGAGAGTTTCTTCCCAATGTAGCTCTCAAATATCTCTAACATCTGTTCCTGCTGTGTTTTCGAACAGAACAATGTGTTAACTGCTGCTGTGCTCTCTCAGAACCTCTTCATCATAATTTATTCAGCACTCCAGCAGTGTTTGAAAGTTACCAGGAGTGAAAAAAACCTTCTGGGAGTTCTTCTAGAGATATGTCAAATGTCAAATAAAATTTTACTTATTCTTTGTTTTTCTTCTCTATAAGGGTTAGCAGTAAAATGTCAACATCCTGAGCATTGATATTGTTTGCTTCTTTATGCTTTTGTTCCTGTTCAGAAATTTCATCATTTTTTTTTTTTTTCTGTTTCAGTATCCTCGCTAGGCTGTTTTATTCATTTTCTATGTCTACTATGCGGAATGTTCAAATGACTGGTAATATCAAATATCATTGGTATAGCATAATCTACAGGAACTGTTTATTTATTTAGGTCTTCTTTCATTTCTTTCAGCAATGTTTTATAGTTTTCCAGGTATGAGTTCTTTACATCCACGGTTAATTTATTCCTAGGTATTTTTTATTCTTTCAGTTGCTATTGTAAATGAAATTATTTTCTTGGTTTCCATTTCGGCTTGTTCATTCCTGGTGTATAGAAACACCACTGATTTTTGTGTATTGATCCTGTACCCCACCACTTTGCTGAATTTACTTATTAGCTCTAATAGCTTTCTTGTAGATTGTTTGGGGTTTTCTATATATAAGATCCTATTATCTGTTCCAATTTGAATGCCTTTTGTATCTTTTTCTCATCTCATTGCTCTGGCTAGCAATTCCAGTACAATTTTGAATAGCAATGGTGATGGGGGCATCCTAGTTTTGTTCCTGACCTTAGGTGGAAAGCTTTCCATCTTTCACCATTGAGTATGGTGTTAGGCTTTGGGTTTTTCATAAATGCCCTTTATCTTGTTGAAGAAGTTCTCTTCTATTCCTAGTTTTCTGAGTGTTTTTTCTTTTAATCAAGAAAGGGTGCTGGATTTTGTCTAGTGTCTTTTCTGCCTCAATTAAAGATAATCACAATTATGTGTTTTCTCCCCTTCATTCTGTGAATGTGGTATATTGCATTGAGTGATTTCCTTATAAGGGAACACCCTTGAACTCCTGGTAGAAGTCCCACTTGATCATGGTGTATAATCCTTTTAATGTGCTGTTGGATTCAAATTTGCTAGTATTTTGTTGAGAATTTTTGCATTTATGGTCATGAAGTATATTGTAATTTTCTTGGTGATATCTTTATCTGGCTGTTATTACCATGATACTTGCCTCAGAAAAATTAAGAAGTGTTCCCTCCATGACATTTTTTTTGGAGAGTTTGAAAAGAGGTGGTGTTAATTCCTCTTTGACTGTTTGGTAAAATCCACCAGTAAAGCCATTTGCCTTGATGAGAACAGCTGCTTTGAATGCCAGGCCCACCTATTTATACATCTCATCTTTCCAGGACCCTGACTCTTCAGATCCTGGCTATCTTAACAGCCTCCTGTTGGCTTAAAACAGACTTTTTAAAAAATATTTTATATCCAGGATTGTTAGTTATTCTTGATAGAATGGTTGGTTGGTCTGATTCACCATTTTTAGTAGCCGAAGTTCTTTCTACTACTTCAAAGATGATTCTACGTTGCATCCTTGGGGCTTGAGAGAGTGGGAGTGTACCCTTCCTAAGGGCATTTTCAGCAGCCCTTTCCTCTCCAAATGCTGGGGTGAGTTCTCCAACACATCCACGCACTGGGGAGACCACCTTCTTGGCCCCACCCTACTCAAACATCGGGGCAGCACCTGGATTCCCTTTCATCTCTGGGGCACACGCTCAACCCTTTCAGAACAATGGGGTGGCAGCCAGGCTCTCCCCAATCCCCTGGGAATGTGCTCCACCCTCTTTGGGACCTGGGGTGGCAAAACTCTTCCAGAGCATCGAGGCAGAAGGCCCACCCTCGACCTCCAGGGTAAACTCACCCTTTGTATGTGTGTGGGCCACTCGGCTCTCCCAGCCCAAGACCTCTTAACTCAAGACCTCAACCTCCATGGCTCTGTCTTTGAAGAAATTTTTCCTTCAATTTGTTCCTTGTCTGTCTCCTCCAGTACAGACCAGCAGCATCTCTGTCTATAAAGATCTCGCAAAAATTCTGTTGGCTTCATGTGAAGCACACAGGGGTCAAAGCCGTCAGACAATAGGACTTTCCACAAATCCTTTCCGCTTAACTCCTTTTCCAATCTTGGCTTGTACTGAAATGGCAGCTGGGTTCCATGTTTGGTTACATCCTCACATTGGGCTGTAGCTTCTGGGATCCCACTCCCTGGAAGCCTGGAATTTTCCAAGCCATCAGCTTCTGGTTTCTTGGAACCCAAGAGTTCAGTTCTAAGTTTATCTCTCTCTGCTCACATTTTACTATAAACTGCAAGGAGAAGCCAGGGTACATCCTCCACACATAGTCTGGAGATCTCCTCAGCTAAGTATTCCAGGTTGTCGCTTTCAAATTCTTCCTTCCATCTGACACCGGGACTCAATTTTGCCAAATTCTCTGCCACTTTAAAACAAAGATCACCTTTCTTCCAGTTCGCAACAACACATTCATCATTTCTGTTCAAGTCCTTGTCAGAAGTATCTTTAGAGTCCATATTTCCATAAACAGTCTCTTCAAAGCAGTTTAGGCCCTTTCTATCAAGTTCCTCATAATTCTTCCAGAATCTTCCCCTTATCCATTTAAAAAGCCACTCCAACATGTTTGGTATTTGCAAACTCAGCAGCAAAAGCACCCCACTCTCGGTACCAAAATCTGTTCTGGTTTGCTAACGCTGCTGGAATGCACTATCAAGATGAATGAAACTCCAGAAGGTCATTTATCTTTTATACAGAGCTGTATGCAAGACATAAGATTTTTGTATAATTTTTTTAAGTAAGTTTTAAATTTTAGAATAGTTTTAGATTTACATAAAATTTGCAGTGATAGTACAAACACTTCCCAAATACCATGCATTAGATGTTTCCCCTATTGTTAACATCTAACATTATTTAGTGTATTTGTCACAACTAAGAAACTAACGGCACATTACCATTAACTAAAGAGCATGTGTTATTCAAATTTTACTAGTTTTCCTTTAATGTCCATTTTCTTTTCCAGGATCCCATCTATAATATTAGATTACATTTAGCCAGCATGTTCCTTAGCCACCTCTGGTCTGTGAGAGTTTCTCATCTTTTCTTTGTTTTTGATGACCTTGACAGTTTTCAGGAGTATTGGTCATGTTTTCTGGTAGAATTTCCCTCCATTTGGGTTTGTCTGACATTTTTCTCATTGTTAGACAGGGGTTGTGGGTGTTTGGGAGGGAGAACACTGAGGCAAAATGTCATTCTCATTCCATCATATTAGAGGGTACATATTATCTACATGACTTATCACTGATCATGCTAACCTTGATCACATGACTGAAGTGGTGTTTCTCAGGTTTCTCCACTGCAGAATCCTGAGCTTTACATGCTCTACTCTTTGGAAGCACATCAATAAGCTTGGCTCACACTCAAGACGTGGAGGGTTAAGCCCTGTCTCCTTGAGGGATCTATAGTTTTTTCATGTTTTACTTCCTGCCTGGTTGATTCAGTATTGAGTAACTCTTCCTTTCAAGTTCTTGCTTGTGTCTAATACCATTTAAGCATATTTCAGTTAAATTTATTTCACTGAATTTATTTGCTCTGGAGTAAAGATGAAGACACATCCAGATAGCTTTATAAACATTATAATACTGCTGATAAAATATGACTGAATTTTAAGAAATGCAATAATAGTATTTGAGGCTTTCTGTGAATAACAAATGTAGCTTAATTTCCATTTTATAAATATAAATTTCTTTTTGACCTCCATTATAATTATACAATAAGGATACATGTCAGAAGATTTGGGTTGCAGTGTCAATTGTGCCTCTGATTAGCTGGGGTGATTTTGGGAAAAGCAGCTCAACATTTTGGTGGTCAGGTTCCTTATGTATATAGAAGAGGTGTCTGGTTAGAGTATCAGGTCTCTAAGTTCTCAAAAGGCTCATTCTATTTTAAAAATTAAAAGAACTTTTAAGTAGATGATTGGTACCATTTTCAATGATATCTTTGTGTACCCGTTGCATATTAACAAAAGCAATTTAAGAGGTGGAACCTTTATTTTTTATAAGCAGATTGACTTCATTTAGCAGCTCCAAACTGAGAGGAAATGGAACCAAGCAAAGAGCCCCAAATATTCCCTTAAAGCTTTTAGGAAGAGAAGACTAGAAGGCAGAAATGCATGAATGCATTTGCCTCTGCAAACTACGTAATGGTAATATGGCTTTCACCCTCTCCTGCTTCTGAGTAACTCTATGCATAGTTTGATAATCTGTCGGAAATGAGAACAAGCATCTTTTCTTTTGGTAGAGCTTATAGTATCAGTTCCTACAGTATGAGAATGACATCATCCATTTTTGTGGTTTGATGAAAAACAAATTTCTCACCTCAAATTTCAGAAAGCAAAAGGTATTGTTTCCAAGAAGAGCTTGTCATTTCCTTGGAGTGATTATGAAACCTGTCTGTGGTTATGGAGAATTTTTCTTCTCCAGGGTAAATTCATGAAAACTCAAAATTTTCCAGACATGAGAATTAATAGTAGATGAATAAAATATTTGAGCCTCTCAGTCTATTGGCTCAGGTTTTTGGGGAAACAAAACACCAGCTGAGAACAGCATTTTGGTTAAAGATTGTCTTAATAAATCCAGGCTGGGCTGTTGCTGGTGGTGGAGGATGGGTCAGAGAGACACGGAGAAGAGGATTAAAAACCTTATCATTTGAAGTGTGCATATGTCAACACCTTCCAGGTGCTTGGAAACTGAGTGCTTTATCTTAGTGATTATCTGGATGAAAACCCAAAGAAAACGTAGGGGTAAGTGCCTAGGATGGGTAGTGAAATTCTTTCGGCAAACCCTGGATTTAAGGAGCCTCACATTTCAGCTCTAGGGCAGCTTACAGTACTGGGAGCTCGAGGATCGCATCCATTAGCATGAATGATGGCTTCCTTTTACACACCAGCCCATTTTCAGGCAAGGCTTTTCACGCTGTCAAGAGATAAAAAAGCTTTTTTGAAAATGTCCTGGAGGTGACTTCAGGGGAGCAGTAGATCCCAGATTAGTCAAAGCAACTGTTTGTTTATATTGTTCAGTTATTTTGAAACCCGTTAACCTATTGTTTCCAAGATGACAAATAAGTGGATTCTGAGGTCACTTAGAATCAAATGTTAATCTCCCTAATGTCAACACTAGGGCAATTTGGGAAAGAAAAAGATTCCTCCTCTCAACCCCCATTTTGCTACTCTGTAAATCAAATTTTAAAAAGAAGCATGGCTCTTCTCAGGGAGTGTTTTTGCTCTTGATGCTGGGTTCAGAAGGACTAGGAGAAATCTTGCATTCTCTCTCTTCCTACCCTGGATAGTTGCTACTTTTAGAGACAAATGTAATAATCTTATGGACAGCACAGATGCAAATTAACCTTAAATGTGATTTACACTAATTTTAATCTTTTGAAAGCTAATGTTCTTCACTTAAGTTAAAATGTTTGCTTTCCAGTCTTTCAATTTTTTTTTTTTTTTTTTTTTTTTGTCTTCCTTTAACTTCAACCAGTCTTCCATGATTTTATTTGAGGATAGAACTAGAAAGGAATCAGTGCTGGGAAGATTTTTTTTTTTTTTTAAATTATACTCAGTTATTTACTGTCTAGACTGTTCATCAAATAGGGCACCTTGCAAAGTGAGACTCTGAGCTAGGGGGGCTGGGTCAGGAGGGACTTCCACAAGCAGTGCCATAGCAGTCCTGAACTCAAACACCCCTAGATCCAGCAGCAAGCTTGGGGCCACTAGTCCAGATTCTCCTCCTTTAAGGTGAGATCCCCTTTGGGGGCCAGTTAAGACTGTAACAGTCCACCAAAGGAGTACTAATAATTTTGAACCTTAATAGGTAAAATATTGGGGTCTGGATCCTTTTTCCCCCAATAGGTTCCTTGTTTCTTTTTTTTTTTTTTCTTTTTTTCTTTTTTCTTTTTTCTCTTTTTTTGCATCAATAGGTTCTCCTCCTCCTCAACATATGACAAGATTGCACATCGTAATCAGAAGACTTGCCCTGTCTGGTTCTTCTTCTCCCCTTTATTTTTACCTCCAAATAAAACACTTGTACTCCTACTTCTCAGCGTCTGCTTCTTGGAAGACCTATCTGGCACATGTACTATTTAACTTATTAGTTCTTTTTAACTTTCCCCCAATTTTTGGATGTTTACTGTGTAGGAATTTTCTCTATTTGAGGTTATTAGGAAGCATATATTGAATGGTTGAAGTCTTAGGAAGTTGAGGCGTGAAGAAGTGTTTAGTGATTCAGTCCAGTGACTCTAGTCCTGCACTTTTCTCACCGTAATATTCAGGGTGCTTTATTTTTTTTTTTTTTTTTTTTTTTAATCATCATTTTATTGAGATATATTCACATACCACGCAGTCATACAAAACAAATTGTACTTTCGATTGTTTACAGTACCATTACATAGTTGTACATTCATCACCTAAATCAATCCCTGACACCTTCATTAGCACATACACAAAAATAACAAGAATAATAATTAGAGTGAAAAAGAGCAATTGAAGTAAAAAAGAACACTAGGTACCTTTGTCTGTTTGTTTGCTTCCCCTACTTTTCTACACATCCATCCATAAACTAGACAAAGTGGAGTGTGGTCCTTATGGCTTTCCCAATCCCACTGTCACCCCTCATAAGCTACATTTTTATACAACTGTCTTCGAGATTCATGGGTTCTGGGTTGTAGTTTAATAGTTTCAGGTATCCACCACCAGCTACCCCAATTCTTTAGAACCTAAAAAAGGTTGTCTAAAGTGTGCGTAAGAGTGCCCACCAGAGTGATCTCTCGGCTCGTTTTGGAATCTCTCTGCCACTGAAGCTTATTTCATTTCCTTTCACATCCCCCTTTTGGTCAAGAAGATGTTCTCCATCCCACGATGCCGGGTCTACATTCCTCCCCGGGAGTCATATTCCACGTTGCCAGGGAGATTCACTTCCCTGGGTGTCTGATCCCACGTAGGGGGGAGGGCAGTGATTTCACCTTTCAAGTTGGCTTAGCCAGAGAGAGAGGGCCACATCTGAGCAACAAAGAGGCATTCAGGAGGAGACTCTTAGGCACAAATACAGGGAGGCCTAGCCTCTCCTTTGCAGCAACCGTCTTCCCAAGGGTAAAACTTATGGTAGAGGGCTCAACCCATCAAACCACCAGTCCTCTATGTCTGTGGTCATGTTAGCAACCATGGAGGTGGGGTAGGCGAATACCCCTGCATTCTCCACAGGCTCCTCAAGGGGGCACTACATATTTTTTTTTTTTTTCCTTGTTTGTCTTTTTTCTTTTTTTTTTTTTTTTAACTTTTCCTTCTTTTTTCAAATCAACTGTATGAAAAAAAAAGTTAAAAAGAAAACAAACATACAATAAAAAAACATTTCAAAGAGACCATAGCAAGGGAGTAAGAAAAAGACAACTAACCTAAGATAACTGCTTAACTTCCAACATGTTCCTACTTTACCCCAAGAAAGTTACATAATATAGCAACATTTCAGTGAACTTGTTCCTACTACATCCATCAGAAATTAACAGACCATAGTCATTTCTGGGCATCCCCAGAACGTTAAATAGCTTATCTGTTGTTCTTGGATTATTGTTCCCCCTTCCTTAATTGCTCTCTACTGCTAGTTCCCCTACATTCTACATTATAAACCATTTGTTTTACATTTTTCAAAGTTCACATTAGTGGTAGCATATAAAATTTCTCTTTTTGTGCCTGGCTTATTTCGCTCAGCATTATGTCTTCAAGGTTCATCCATGTTGTCATATGTTTCACCAGATCGTTCCTTCTTACTGCCGCGTAGTATTCCATCGTGTGTATATACCACATTTTATTTATCCACTCATCTGTTGAAGGACATTTGGGTTGTTTCCATCTCTTGGCGATTGTGAATAATGCTGCTATGAACATTGGCGTGCAGATATCTGTTCGTGTCACTGCTTTCCGATCTTCCGGGTATATACCGAGAAGTGCAATCGCTGGATCGAATGGTAGCTCTATATCTAGTTTTCTAAGGAACTGCCAGACTGACTTCCAGAGTGGCTGAACCATTATACAGTCCCACCAACAATGAATAAGAGTTCCAGTTTCTCCACATCCCCTCCAGCATTTGTAGTTTCCTGTTTGTTTAATGGCAGCCATTCTAACCGGTGTTAGATGGTATCTCATTGTGGTCTTAATTTGCATCTCTCTAATAGCTAGTGAAGCTGAACATTTTTTCATGTGTTTCTTGGCCATTTGTATTTCCTCTTCAGAGAACTGTCTTTTCATATCTTTTGCCCATTTTATAATTGGGCTGTCTGTACTATTGTCATTGAGTTGTAGGATTTCTTTGTATATGCAAGATATCAGTCTTTTGTCAGATACATGGTTTCCAAAAATTTTTTCCCATTGAGTTGGCTGCCTCTTTACCTTTTTGAGAAATTCCTTTGAGGTGCAGAAACTTCTAAGCTTGAGGAGTTCCCATTTATCTATTTTCTCTTTTGTTGCTTGTGCTTTGGGTGTAAAGTCTAGGAAGTGGCCTCCTAATACAAGGTCTTGAAGATGTTTTCCTACATTATCTTCTAGGAGTTTTATGGTACTTTCTTTTATATTGAGATCTTTGGTCCATTTTGAGTTAATTTTTGTGTAGGGGGTGAGGTAGGGGTCCTCTTTCATTCTTTTGGATATGGATATCCAACTCTCCCAGCCCCATTTGTTGAAAAGACCATTATGGCTCAGTTCGGTGACTTTAGGGGCCTTATCAAAGATCAGTCGGCCATAGATCTGAGGGTTCAGGGTGCTTTAGAAAAACGACTTTAGTTTCTTTAAATGGAAAAGGAGTTACCAAGAAGTTCACAAAATCTAGAAAAAGTTGGAGAACGAGGCTCAAAAAACAGGGGTAACAGGGCATTTCTGGGGTTCTTGAAAGTAGGAACAAGTCCATGGTTTTGTGAGGGAGCCACTCCTGGAATGAATGAAGCCTTCAATGTTTTCCCCCTACTCTTGTGTCACCCTAAGTTTCAAGCTTCTAGAGAGGAAGTCTGATTGGCTTGGTTTGGGTCACATGCCACCCCTTCTTACCAGGAGGGCTGGTAACTTTGAATGACGGTCCCATCAAACCTATATACAATGGAGGAGAGACAGTTCCTCTAAAGGAAATAGGGGTGTATTACCAAAAGAAGGGAGACTGGATACTGGCAAACAGCACACACAGCCTCTAAAACCACTCTTCTCCGAGTCTCCATGATGCCTGTGTCTTGCCGAAAGGCAGGGGGTGCAGTATGTGTCTTTCAAAGTGCTTTCCAGCCTGCAACTTTTGATTTGCTTGTATTTTCATTATATTATTTGAGGGTAGAAACTCATCTAGTTCTTCTTAGGCAGTGGCTGGTAGCAGACATTTAACAGCCACTTTGTGAATGAACTTTGTTAGAGGAGCCCAGAGAGCTCAGCTATGATAATTCCCTGTGCTGTGATTTGAGCCCTGTCTGGCCATTGGTACAGAAGTGCTTACCTTTTTCTCCTCACTCACCTCTGTACAACACTGGGCACCAATTCCTCAAGGATTCCTGTCCTGGTTGGTGGAGACCTGTTGTTTATAAAGATGAAGGAACAAAATGGCAGTAGCCCTCTCTTTGGTTCCCTCATTCTTTGAGTGATCTGAGAATGCTCTGCAGCTTATTCACTCATTCCCTCGCTCACTCATGTATTCTACAAATGTTTATCGAGAGCCTGCTGTGGACCAGGCACTGGGGATATGACAGTGAATGAGGCAGATCAGGTCCCTGCCCTCATGTCACATAACCCTGCAGGAGAGACCAACAATAAACAAAGTAATGAGATCTTTTTGGATTGTTGTAAGTGCCACAAAGAACATACAGCAGGATAGTAGGATGGAGAGTGACTGGGATGGTCAGGGTGGTCAGGGAAGTCCTCTCTGAGGAGGTGAAGGAGAGCCAGGTGGGCTGGAATGGTGTGGATGAGAGGCAGAGTGGTAGGAGATGTGGCTAAACAGGTAGCAGTGGTCAGATGACAGACAGTTACGTCAGTGAGCAGATCAACTTATCCAATAGACAGAGGAGACACAGTGCCCAGAGCCCATAGGACTCTAAGGGCCTGTGAAAATCTTAAATTTTTTTTTTTAATAATCAGGAGAAAAAATAATAATTTAATAATGATTATATAATAATGAATCCAACATGGATTATATTCATCTTTATGCTAGCATAGTCACAAAATACAATTTTAATGTTTTTTAATGGAGGATAAAATAAAATTGTATTTTAAATTTTATAATTTAAATTTAAATTATATTTTAAATATGATAAATATTTTTTAATGAATGCAAAAGTTCCTCAGGTTCATATAAGTCACATTGCAGCTCTGGTGGTAAGGATGTGCTTTCTAGGGCAACCAAGGCTGGTCTGAACCATGAACATTTTCATTCAAGTTACAGAGTTCCCCAAGATTTTTAAGTGTTGATTCTTCACAAGCTTCCTCAGCAGCTGAATATCACGATGCCCATGTTCTGATGATGTCACTCCAGCAGCAGTAACAGCATCTATGTCTCTTTCCAACAAAGACTTTTCAAGAACCAGGGCATTCAAGAACTGTGAGCCTCAGCTCCTGAAAAAACCACAGGACAACTTTTCCTTGTTTAGGTGCTGAAAAGGAACATGGTATGCTACCTGTGCTTTATCTATTATTTTTTAAAAGATGTTGTTAGCAACATTATATAGAAAGCAATCTTTGTGGTACTCACATGCGGGTCCTCAGAATAGGTACCATTATCATTCTATCCATTTCACAAATGAGGAAACTAAGGTGAGAAACTCAGAGTCAATAATTGGTGGAACTGGGACTCATGCTGAGATCTCTTGACTCCAAAATGCAAACCCTTCACATTATAAGAATTATATTTAACGGAGAGAAAGGTGGTTCCTGTCTCCTAGTAGATGGTCAAGAAAACAATACTAAAAACTAATAGAACACACTATTTAGTCTGAAAAAAATGAGTTCAAATCTTGTGTCATTCAATGGAAAAGGAGGGAAAGGTAGTGAGATAAAAATTCACTTGCTCTTATCTGAATTGTTTTAGGCTTTCTATTTGTGGGTGGCTGCACACATCTAGTTTTCATATGCTAAAGACTAAGGCAAGAGATGTGGTGGAAGACAGGGATATTCCACATTACAAATATCTCTTGGATATTTCTACTTTCTTAAGATTAAATTCAATGTTTTGTTTTGTTTTTTTTTTGATTTTTATTTCCTTACTAAACCTTTTTCTCTTAGAATTTGATGGGAAAACGCACAGAAATAATACATTAGAGAATGAGGAAGTCAGGCATGTCTGCAAACTTTCTTTGGTTATCTCACTTGTGCTGGTTTGAATCTATTAGGTAACCCCCAAAAGCCATGTTCTTTTAATCCAATCTTGTGGGTGCACAACAATTCTGGGTGTGACCTTTTGATTAGGTTGTTTCCATGGAGATGTGACCCTGCCCATTCAAGGTGGGTCTTCATTAATTTATTGGAGTCCTTAAGAGAGCTCAGGGAGGGAGAGAGAGCACTCAGAGCTGACCCAGACCCAGATATTTGGAGATGCTAAGCTAAGAGATGAAGTCCGGAGTTTGCCCCAAGAAGCTAAGTGAGAACCCACAGACACTTAGAGAAAGCCACTGGAATTAGAAGCTGAAAGCAATGCAACCCAGGAGTAAAGGTCCTGCAGATGCCAGGCACGTGCCTTCCCAGCTGACAGAGGTTTCCAGATGCCATTGGCTTTTCCTCAGAGAAGGTATCTACCTCTTGACGCCTTAATTTGGACATTTTCATGGCCTTAGAACTGTAAATTTGTGAACTAATAAACCCCCATTGTAAAAGCCAATCCATTTCTGGAATATTGCATTTCTGGCAGCTTTAGCAAATTGGAACATCACTGATCTGAAATTACTAAAATTTAAGTCAACTCAACCAGAATTTATGGATTGTTTACTACTATCTTCCTAGTCTTGTGGGGGAAAGAAATAGAAATAAACTGTCCGTGGAATGTGTCTGTAGAATGTGAGGTTTTGATGTCTGATTTGCCTTTAGGCCTGTAAATCCTGGCATAGGGCTTGGGACATGGTGGGCATGCTCTATGCATATTTTTTGAATGCATCTTCAATTAAAACAATTTCTTGAGACCTGGTGATAAATCTATGTTCTAGACACTCCATTCATTGTTCCTTAAATTACCATGCTTTAGGCGCTTGTGCACTAAGTCTTGAACCCAACCCTCAATGATTTTTCTCTTTTCCTGAAACCACAGGTCCCTTTTCCTCTTTGGTAGTGAGTAGACAAGTGTCTAGACAGTGAAGGAATGGCTTTGTTATTGTAAAGATCAGAAAAGGGGCAAGTTTGGGTGGAGCATAACTCTGTTGTTCTTCAAGGAAAAATTAGAGTTGAACAAATACCAAATTGGGCAAATTAACCTTAAATAGCTAGAGCAGAGATAATGACTTCCTGGACAAAGCCTTCTGCGATGAAGCCACTTTGGCACGGTGATCCTATCCGTGAGTCAGTTCCTCAGTTTGTGAGTTCAGAAATAGTTTCACCTCTGAAGGCTTTCTGGGACCTATTTAGGTCACTGAAACTCACAAGAGACTGATGTATAAGCCCGAATGTTAATTTATCAATTTACGGTAGTAAGTATTCCTTTTCGGTGCGCAGGGTTCTCTGTCCACTAATCAGGGCACCAGGGAAGCAGAATTACTATTCTAGTAATCTAGTGTTTCTCTCCTTTGTACAGTGCTGAAAAAAACAAGGATACATTCTCATTCTTCTTGATGTGTATTTTTGATTTATTCATCATTGGTAAATGGGGAGAATAACGGTACTGACCTCTTAGGGATATTGTAAGGATTAGTGAATTAATATATATTAAGCATGTAGAATAATAATGGGAACATACTATACAGTCAATAAATGTTTGGTTATTATTATTATTATTAATTACTTTCCTCAACTCTACACAGACAGTTTCCCTTCTGCTATGATAATCTTTCTGGAGACCTTCTCAATACAAGTATTTAGGTTACAACTTTCTTAATTGTAATCTCATTCTGGACATGCTTCTCTCCCTGAAGCCACACTCTGACCACCTTGGTTGTTTTGCGTGTCTCAAAATTCCTCAGTCACTCATTTACTGCTCACTTTCTACGTCCACATGTGGCCACTATAACTCTCTTTGCATTATTTTTTTTCTGGTTGCATTCACAGGGAATAACTAGATAAGTGTACATTGTAAAGCACATGGCTTTGTCCTTATAAATTGATATTTCCTAAGTCCAATTTCCTTTTACTCCATATCCAAAACATCTGGAGAAAACTTGCATCATGTTCATATCTTGGTAGCAAGACTGGCTCAGGGTGTGTTCTAGAAAAGAATGAACCAAACAAAGCTCTTGACCTGCTGTCCTAGACACCTGCACTGCATCTTCCTCTGGACACAAACTTTGTCTTCCCCACTGTCTTGATCCTCAGCTAGATCTTGGTGCGTCTTGCCCAGGACCACTGCTGCTCCCCAGAGCTGTGTCGCAGAGGGCCCCTGGAGGTGCCTTCTGAGTCCCTGTCCCTCTTATACCTCCTACCCATCTCACACGCACCCAGCTTTCCTACTCCTTCCTCTGCCTTGCCCTTCCCTCTCTGGTGGTACCCGAGTATGTGTAGTGGCTGTCCTATGCAGGCACCCTTTTCAGAGCAAATTGACACAAATCTTGTAAATTTAATAACTTTCCCCTCTCAGTGGACTCATTGGTGGCATGTAAACTGGAAAGGGCAGAGGGGAGGAGAAAAGGGAGCCAGGTGGGGTGGTGATGCATTTTAGGATTTATTAGGATACCGATAGTTCAGTTTTGTGGTGTTTTCAAATCCCAAATGTATGGATGTAGCAATGATCAGGAGTCAGAACAATTAGGAGGTGGGAAAAAACCCCCATCAAGGATGATTAATAATTTGCATATATTAATGATGTACAGATGAATACACAATCTGATATTGTGTTATGGAATTTCCTGTTTCAGAAGCACAGTCCAATTATTATTTCAACAGAACCTACAAAACCTACTGGTTAGTCTGATTTCACAGCATGATTTTATTATCAAGTGATATCTGTTAGTAAATGATTAAGTATGTTTATCACTTCTAAATGTAGCACTGTTGTCAGTTAATTTAGTGTGGATGTTTTGTGTGAAAAGAGTTTCTCTACTAGTTTTTTAAATTATAAAAGTTATAAAAGTTTGTCTCCCCACTTTTTTTTTAAATTTAATACATTTTATTTTGAAATAAATTTTATTTTGAAATAAATTCAATCTTACAGGAACAGTTGCAAAAACAGTACAAACCCCATACATAGAACTCCATCATACCCTGACCCCCCTCCCCCAATACCCCATCTATCACCTTTAAGATCCTGTCATACCACCCTTTCTTTCTTTCCCTCGCTCCCTCCCTCCCTATCTATCATCCATCATCTATTGCTCTGTCCTCTGAACATATGAGTGTCTCCCTACCTTTTAACATCCATTCACATTCCCATTCCTATTATCTATTATCTATATCAAGAATATGTATTTATATAGGACTATCTATGTCTCATGTTGTAAAACACATACTGTTCTGCCCCTGTCTTTTTCATTTAATATATCTTTAATATATATTTTTTCATATCAACACTTATAGAGCCTCTTTATTTTTTATAATAGCTACATGATATTTCTCCTAATTATGGACATGTAACTTCATTATACAATTATTTCTCAGTTAAAATGGACATCCATTTTCTTTTTTTTTTGATGTCTGACTTAATTATCTCTGCAGAGTTGTTTCTTGTATTCATTCATTCAGAAAGAATTTGATGAGAGCTCAGTGTGGGTTATGTTATACCCTGGACAATCCTATGCATTTACTTGTCCTCCAGTGCCATAAGGTGTTAGCATTTGTGGTGGTTTGAAACTGTATGTGTCCTAGAAGTTAATCCATTGCTGAGAGTGTAAATCCATTGTAAGTAGGACTTTTTGATGCTACTTTAGTTAAGGTGTGACCCTCCTAATTCAAGATGTGTCTTAATCTTGTTTCTGGAGTCGTATATAAATGGAATGAATTTAGAAAGAGAGAGAGAGAGAGAGAGAGAGAGAGAGAGAGAGAGAGAGAGAGAGAGAGAGAGCGCTAGTGTGCATGCATGTGAGCACCATGGAAGCAAGAAGCTGAAATTAATGAAATCTGGAAGAGAACGGAGAGACCAGCAGATGCTGTCATGTGCCTGGCCATGTGGCAGAGGAGCCAAAGATCCCTGGCAGCCATTTTTTTAGGAAGATAGCATCGCCTTGATGATGTCTTGATTTGAACATTTTCCCAGATTCTAACTGTAAGTGAATAAATTCCCATTGTTTTAAGCTGAACCATTTCATGATATTTGCTAGGAGCAGCCCTGGAAACTAAAAGAGTGTTTCTGTTTTTAACCATGTTGTATGATAGCAGTGGCTTATGGACACTGAGAACGTAAGGTATCTGTTAAATTGGGGAGGGGGGTGGGGAGGCTGGCCTGCTTTTTTCTAACTTGGCTATTAGCTTGACTTAGAGTACTTGGCACACTGGCAACTCCACACACCAGCAGCTCCTGCCTCAGCCTTCATCAGAAATCCTGGACACACAATCTTAGACCTTTCTCCCCGCAGCCCTTCCTTTCTCATCCTCTTTATTCCCTTTCTTTCTCTTTCTTCCTCGTGAGGCTACTGGGTCTCATTCTCCTCCACTTGCAAGACACCTTTACTCTACAGACCCCTAGTTCCCCTTCTACTAGCCTTTGCAGATTTTCTTGGAGAATTAAATGTGTAGGAGGTGCAGAGACAGTTCTACTACAGGTAAGTGTGTACTAGAGGTGCTCCTTGCTCCTATGCTGGAGAAGTGTTCCTGGTAACCCCCCACTGGAACATACAGAAAATACATGAAGGCTATCCTTTTCAACTCATGCGCACACTGGACTCCATTTTGGTCAACTTTTGTAATGTGAGTTTTGTAGTGGTTGGAACTGGAGGGGGTGAGGAAGTGGTTAGGATAGTAATAAATGGACCCTTGTGTTAACAGAGTCTTTCTTTTTCTTTTTTAATGTAAGAAATAGTAGTCAGGAGAAATGTTATGAAATAAGCTCATTTGCTATTGCTGGTTTGTGGTAAATATATTGCCCTTCTCTTGTTCTTTCCAAGTAAACCTGCCCACATGGACATCATCCAAAGCCACGGGAAAGCTAAATATAGGAAGGAAAATCCAATTGGGAAAATTCACCCTGGGGAATATAAAAAAGAAAACCACAATAATAAATGTTCTAAGGAATAAAAAACAATAATTAAAAAACAAGTAGATGCAGGCAGTCTGGCACCAAGAGAGAATCACAAATGATAGAATTAGGGCATCTAGATGGACATTTCTAAGGGTTAGGAACTAAGGTTGCAGAGGACAGAACTGGTTTTAGAATCTAAGCTTTCTCAATAAGCTGTTTTATTCGCCCCTTTCTATTTCTTACCCTTCCTTCTCCTCCTCCTCCTCTTCTTCTTCTTCCTCTCCTTCTTCTTTTACTTTGAAAGCAAAACAAAACACTTTAAAAGGGTTTCAATCAACACATTTTTTTTGGGGGGAGGGGGAATACAGCTATAGTTTTTGAGATGTCATGGGCTTTCCCTGCCAACAACAGATATGCTATTTTGATTTTTCTATTTTAAGTATCAGTAGTTTGATATGAAAAGGACAGGATATTGGCTATAGGTCAACCACTTATAATACCCCAACTCTAAGAGTTGGGGAGAAAATAAAACAGGACACGCAGCTTCTTGGAGAATTAAAATGTAGTGAATAGGGCTAGATGTGGTAATGTCTCCCCAAACCCAAAAGGCTAAGGTTGCTAGTTCCAATTCACTTATGACCTTAAACCAAAACTGGTCACCATAGGAAGTGGCTGTTGGCCATTATTTGAGGTTTTAATTTGGTAGACCAGTATTCTAAGGGCAGGAAGGAGCCTAGGTGAGATAATTAAATTCATTTTCGGTTTAATTTGAAATTTGAGTTTTACAAAATACCCTTCTGTGAAATAGCCCATTTCCCTCTACATCCGTGGGAAGAAGTTTATAATGAGAACATCCTGGGGAACTTCTATTAATTGTTGCTTACCTGAAATATCACAAAAGAGAGTGAAGTTGTAGGTAAAACATTCATTACAATCATTGTTTTTGCCTTTGTCAATTATAAGGAACTACAAGAATAAATGCTTTTTGGCCTTGAGCACAACAAAGCCTTTCTCAAGCCAAGACAATAGGGGCTTCTGAAAGTGTGTGAACTTGAGAACCTTGAAAAGTGTGTGTGTGTGTGTGTGGGGGGGGGGGGGCAGAGCATGAAGCCAAGAAGACATTCTGTCCAGAGTACAAAAGTAGTATATAGAGCAACCCTCCTCCCCAACTCCTAGTTCCAGATGGGCAATCTTGAAGATTTAAAAGGGAAAACATCAGATTTTCTAATTTCCAGAAATCTCTTGATCCTGTCTGAATTCCACTTTGGCTTCCAAAAGCAGGCTGCCTGAATTCAAATCTCAGCTTGTTACTAGTGGTGTGAGCTTGGACTGGGAAGGTAACCTATCAGTCTGAGTTTCAGCATCTATAAAATACTAGTATAATGCACTGATTTTGTAGAGTTGTTTAGAAAGTTGAATGAGATAATCCAGATGAAGTACTAGAAAAACACTGGCTCTTGTCATTCAGGCTTCAAGGATGGCTCTGTATGAGTATAGCCAGGTGGGAGTTTCTCCCTTTGAATTTTATACTCAAGTATTTGAAATTTTGGAGGTTGAGGAGCTGTCTGCTACCTGTTCTGTTCTGGTCTTATGCCGATACTATACAGATGTGGGGGCTTCATTATTTTCTTTTTGGTAACTATACTGTCCTTAAAATATAGGATTGTGACATGGGGAATATAATATCAAAATTAATGTGGTCATGTAAACCTGTATAGCTCTGTGGGAGAAATTCGATCATGCTCCAAAAGGCATTAAGCTTGGGAAAAGTAAAAAGCTGACCACTTTGAACTCCTTGGAGATAGCTTGCGCCACAGTGCCCAGAATGGTGCTGGGTGTGGGCCGGGGGCTCATTGAGCTGTTGCTGATGGTTTGGCTGATATTTTAGGTGAGTCTGAAAGGACTAGCAGTTGGTGCAGCACAGAGTTCTATGGCGGGCATTGGAGGTCTCAAGAGAGGCAACTGTTGGTAGTGTTCAGTGTTTTTTGTGTGTTCTCCACTACAGTTGTATGAATTGAGGTCCCAGCAGGATATCAATGGCACATGCAAATTGGGTAATATGAAGAGAATTTAATAAAGGAAAACTCAAACATTTCTTGGCAAGTTATAGGGCAACCCATTAGGGATAGTGCAGTATGGTGGAGCTGTCACAGCCAGGCACTACTTCCGCCCAAGGAAGGGGTTATTGGAACTGGAAGGGGAAGCTTTGGGGAGCAGGCTGCCTGATAAGAGGTGTGATCTTTAGGGAAGGGATGTAGCCAGTTCACTGCAACACTGCAGGGAGAGAAGGATCACGAAGAAAAGGCCTCTCTTCCTTCTTTCCCAGGAGCCAGGTGGCAAGGGAGTCTTATTGATACAATCCATATAGGTCAGCTCCTGGGGCACAGAGCAGGGTGGAGAGAGGCAGAGAGTGGATCTGGAGGGGAAACAGAAGATACCAGCTCAGTCATCTTTACTGTCAGTGCTAGCTTATGGGAAAGAAAAAAAAAAAAAAAAAAAGGAAAAGAGTCCATCTGTTTGAAAGCATTATCTGGAATGGTCTTTAGGAATGTACATACCAGCTGAGGCAGCCTGTGTCCGTGGATCTTATTAGTGTCTCATTGTTTTTTCATTCCATGCTGCTCAATTCTTTCACCCTTGATTCTTAGCGTATGAGCAATTCATTTCAGCAAACATCAATGGAGTAAAGTAATTCTGTATACTGTGTGGTACAGATAGTACTGTCTTTGACTTTTCTGTCTTTCTTTTGCTAAGGGCTTGGGAATTTGAATCCAGTGAAATTTTATGGCTTTAATAATGGAGTGAGCACAATTAATATCTTGGACATTTAAATTAATCAACCAATTAATAATTATAGCCTAACCAAATTCCAAAAGGGAGTTGTTTCACCTGGAAATTTAGGTATAGAAGAAGGTACTCTTCCCAGGATCGCTGTGTTGGGAAACCGTGGCATGAGCACTGCTCACTAGTTTTTCTATAGGAATATATTGACTTGTCATTAGTGTGCTGGTAAATGTTCAGCAACTGGCTCTCTGGGGAAAAAAACAGCCCTGATTTGTGGCATTTGCCAATTCCCAGTGTGTAATACCCCCACCATGGCCAATTTTAAGTTACCAACATAACATCACTGAATATGGAGTTGGGAAGAGATGCCCATCATTGACTCTGGAGAGCCAGTAGAGCTGACTCCAGTGCACCACCATGTGATTCCCCTCCTTCCCCCCACAGACATCTGCAGATACAGACACTATGAGCATGTGGAATTTCTCCGTAGACAGAAACAGGCCCTGAAGTCTCTGGATCATTCTTAACATTCTAGACCATGAGAATGGATTTAGAGTTGTTTATTCTGCAATTGAGCATGGGGCACCATTTTTGTTGGAATCTACTCACCAGGTTTTACTAGATCTTATTACTAGAAAAGTCCAATTAAATCCTTGCCCACTTATGAAAACATTAATAATATCAGCCGTTTCTTGTTTATAGGTGAGCATATAATATTGTCTCTTTCGTCCTTTCTTCTTTGCACCTTCCCTTTCTCTCTCCTTCCTTCCTCTCCCCTCTCTTCCTCCTTCCCTTGCTTTCTCTCTTTCACCACTTTCCACTTTGATGATTGAGGAATTGCAATAGAAGCATCTAGGAGACAATTTTTTATTTATGTTTCTTGAAGCTTTAACCCTTTACCCCTTCCATTATAAAGAATAAAATACTTCATTTTCTAGTGTTTAGAAATGATTGAAGTTGATTTGTATAAATGTAGAAAATCATTGAAATGCTTTTCCTATAAAAAGCTAAAGCAGAATATGCATTTCTTTCTTAAGAGCATTTGACATGTTGATATATTTACCATCCAAAATAGTCCCCATTTTATATACATTTCATATTTCATTATGTGATACAGTATACATTTCCATGTGTATAATAAGTATCAAACATGAGTATAATATTAAATTAGAATAAGGTTACAGTAAAGTTAATACTAAAATAAACAAAAACTTTCCATTTGTTTTTAATCTTATTTAATTTAAGGTTTTTCAACATTATACACTAAAATGTGAAGAAAAGTTATAGCCACGCTGAAAATGGATCTGGGCAACTTTCTGCATATGTAGCTGTTCACCGAACAGTTACTTCTGTTTTATTTTACCCAATAGAGACATTGATGTGCTCCTTATTTCTAGTACAATATCCAAATTATTTACAACAGATACTCAATGAAATTAAATATATATATATATATATATATATATATATATATATATATATATATATATATGATGATACAGTTTTATTATATTTTTTGAGATGGGAGAAATAATATGTGTTTTACGTTAAAATGCATATCTGGACTATCTGTAATTGGGAAGACTTTAGCTAATTTTCTAACTAGCTTTCTTGTTTATTAAATAATTAGATTAAGAATATATGTTAATTGAGTCTTGGTCCCTCTTTTTTGAAAATGTGTTAAGTTCAAGCATACCTGTTCTGCACCTTGATTAAAGAATAGTGACAGGCAGAAGAAAATAAAGCGAACAAATCATTCTGTTTTAAAATAAACCCCTAAAATCTTACAAATCATTTTGTTAATTATTTAACAAATTACTATCTTTGTTAATAAATTTGTTAATTGTATACTACTTCAGAGTGCACATTTGTCTACCATGTTATACGTAATACGATCCCACGCAAACTAGTATTCCAAGGTTAAGAAAAAATGAGTTCCGTATCTTTTGTCCCATTAGAATCTAAACATTCGAAGTGCTTAAAGGGAAAGCACATATACTAGCTTGTCCATTTGAATTAGTTTCATCCTGAATCCATCCATCCATCCATCCATCCATCTTTCTATCCAACAGACATATATTCCCTATGGTTTCCCCCCTGAACCTTGTATTAACACTGGGGATACTAAAATGAAAACAACAATAACAACACAATTCTTGCTCTAAATTGCTTTTAGGGGATAATTAATTCAGTGGAGGTAGGAGCACTCAGGTGAATAGTACAGCAACTTTCCTTCCCAACTGGATGGTTATTTAGTATGAGGTTTGAATTGGGGTTCAGAGGTGGCTACAGTGGGCATGGCCATGTGGACCTTGCTCATGCATCACTGTTTTCTCTCTGACCCCACAGAGCTCAGGCATGCCTGGTGGATCAGGTGTGGTATTAGTCTTCTACCTTTTATGACCTTTAACAGGCTCTTCATAAGCTTTTCTCTCTCCAATAATCATGTCTTCTCCCCTTTGTAAACTTCTGTCTGACTGGTATTAATCCATACCATCATTTTTCCTTTTTAACACAGGGTCATTATTTTTTATTATAGCATTAATATAATCTCTTTAGGAATCTTTTAATTTATTCATTGACCTCTAGGATGCCCCACACAGTGGATATTCTACAGCTACTTTTTTGCTGAACTGCCAGTCCTCCTTTTAATCCATTGTCCTTGAAAACTGTGGTGTGTTTAAAGTATATCCACAAATTATTTTATATACTTCCCTTCAAGAGGTGCAGCCTAATTCACCTCTTTTTGAGAGTGGATAGAATATGGTGGAAGTGAAAGTGTGTCAGTTCCAAGTCTAGCTCATAAAAGATGTTGTGGGCTCCATTTTGGTTACTCTCTTGGATCACACACTCCGGGGGAAGCCAGCACCATGTCTTGAGGAAACACATATGTGGCAAGGAACTAACAGCATGTGAGGGAGCCATCTTGGAAGTAGATCCTTTAGCCCCAATCAAACCTTCAGATGCCTGCAGCCTAGTCTGACATCTTGACTGCAACTTCTTGAGAGATCCTGAGGCAGAACCATTAAGCTAAGCTGTTTCCAGATTCCTGCCCCTCATAAACTGTGTGAGATATATAAATATTTCTTGTCTTAAACTACTAAGTTTTGGGGTAATTTGCAATGCTGCAATAAATAACAAACACAAAGATTTGCCTCTCATTTTGGAAGAATCCAAGATCATATTGGAAAGAGACTCAGTTCTAAGTAAACAGTCTCTATTCTTTCATTTTTCCTCCATGGTACTTATTTACAGAGTTCTTTGAATTTTATGACACCTCTGGCCTTAACACCTCAGATGAAGAATGTTCTCTCATTCTATCCACTTATGCTTTGGACCCATTCTTACCCATCTTCTTTAAGATCTTGTCTCAACTTTGCACCTTTAATCTCTTCCTCTGCTTGGCTTCAACTAGCTCTAGTTTCTCCTATCATCAAGACAAAACCTCCCCTTGATCCTGCTGCTTTCTTGGATACGTATTTTACTGCAAATTCTTGAACTTCCTATCTCTTCTTTACTTGTCAGTCCTTGCCTGCTGGTTTCTGCTTTTAATGGTGGCATTTTCTCTTTCAGATTAGTTACCACTTTCCTCTCCTCTTCCTGTTCTTCTCGATCACTGAAACCTTTTGTCTTCACACAATGTCAGAGACACTGAGTGCTGGAATAAACCTCAGAGACCACTCTTAGATGATGAAACAGAAGCCCAAAGTAGTTAAGACCTGAGTCCTGGGTCACAAGCCTGGCTTGCGGCAAAGCCAGGGCATGGTACAGCCTCCTCGGCCCTCAGTTCCAAATCCTTCTCATTATACCACAAACAACTCCTGGACACTCTCCACCAAAGTCATGAAACTGCATTGTAAAACTTCTCCGCTTTTGACCTTTTCTTCTCAGTCCCCTAGTTCCCTTTATGATTTCATCTAAAGCTCTGCTCTCTGTTCTCAGCTTTTCTCTCTTGTGATCCCACTTACTTGTCTGCTATTAGACCTCACCTTTGAATTTCCATCTCCAGTCCCAATTCTTTTCTGGACTATATCTCAATATTGCTGACTGCCCACAGGACAGCTCTTCCTGGTGGTCCCACCGTCCTCCCAATCCCATGGCTAGATCCTAAGTTTCTCCAACTTGTCATTGGTGCTGCTCCTCTTCTTGTCCTTTGAGGTAAGTACTTAGAGCCATCCAGTCAGCTACCAAGTCCACCACTTATTTTTTTCTTTCCATTTTTCATTCCATTTATTCAACAAAATTGTAATGTGAATTATTGTACCAAGAACCTGTGAGATATTATGGACATGAAGTCTAGTGAGTGTTTTATTTGGTCCTTCTTGATTTTTCCATGGCCACAGCTCTAGTCTAAGTTTGGATACTCTGATAGTATATTTAGTTTGTCTGTTTGCCTCCTTTCTCCCTTCTATCCATCCATGTTGCTTTCTTCATGTTATTATTTGGTTAATGTTATCACAACATCAAAACTCAAACTCTTTAGAACCTATTTTAGCTCTGCCCACCCAGTTGTTTTTTCTCAAGGATCCTTTATCCCATGCCAAGCTTCTCTACCCTCTGCCACTTTCTGATGCTCTCTCTAACTTTCATTAAATTTTTCTCCATTTTTTTTTTTTTTTTTTTTTGCTCCTTGATCCCTGTCTTGGCTTCTCTCTAGTTGTAAACTTAGTGACTCCAGTGCAATTACCAACAATGGCTTCTGAAGATTGGTGTTAAGACAAGGAGCAAATATGTGTCAAGGGGCTGAAAAGTCTTGGATAAAAATGGCTACTAAAATATATCGTCACTTTGGAACACTGTATCAGCCAGGGTTATCCAGAGAAACAGAACCAACCAGATATATGTATGTGTCTATATACATGCAAAGAGATTTATTTTAAGGAATTGGCTCATGATTGTGGGGACCAGCAGGTCTGAAATTTGTAGCACAGGCCAGCAGCCTGGAAACTCACCCAGGAGTGGATGGTGCAGTCTTGAGGCAGAATTTCTTCTTTTCTGGGAAACCTCAGTTTTTTGCTTTTAAAGCCTTCAACCCATTGGATGAGGCTCACTCACATTATTGAGGGTAATCTCCTTTACCCAAAGTCAACTGATCATAGATGTGAATCCTATCTACAAAATGCCTTCAACATCTAGACTAGTGTTTGACCAAACAACTGGGCACCATAACCTAGCCAAGTTGACATGTAAAATTAACATTCACGTGCATGTCCTCCCCCTCCCCCCTTTTAAAAAGTGCTGAACTGCTATGACTCTGTACACAAAACTCCCTTGGAGTGAGGTGGGAAGATGAACAGGTTACATCTTGAGGGAAACTGACAGAATGTTTGCCTTTCCTATTATACTTGTGTGGACTAAATATCAGTGATTGTTGGTTAGGGTTTTCAGCTTTATGACTGAGCTAGATAAGATTTCCCCACATTTCACAATCATTTCTTGATTCAGGATGCTTGGCAGGCAGTGGTCAATGGGTTCATTCTACAGAAACCAACAAGGTGATCTTTCTAGGAGGAAGCTTCCCTCATGGGTGTGTCACATCTTGAGGGTGACCAAACCTCTTTCTGAAACCAAACAGGTTTAGGAGTGAGGAAATGAGTAATTCCTTCTACATCTCTTATCTATGATTACATATTATATTAAAATTGTAGAAGATTGTGGTTTTTATTGTGGTTACTGAGAGATGTGGATTCATAATAGAATTTCTAGGATGCCAGAGATTTCTGGATAGTACATAGATTGGATATAGAAACCTCGACATTTTCTTGATGAATGGTTATTTCTTTTGCGTCACTTAACAGAGATAATAAGGTCATGGCCTCTTTGTAATTTTCTGGCTTATTCATTATTCGTTTATCTATTCAACTGATTTTTTTTTTGGTCACATCTCTACTATATTCTAGGCAGAGTGCCAAGTTCTGTGGAAAGTGGTGAGCAAGAGAAACAAGATCTCTACCCTTTCCTGATAACCCACAGAGCCTAACAGGCCATAAATGAAGTGAAGATGGGGTAGTCTCAATTCTTCTTGTTGACTCTCATTGGGACTTTGGTTTCTGCCCACCCTCTGTTTCTGCTCTTTTTCCCACAAGTGGCCCTTCTCAGGTGGCATAAACTTCTTTCTGGAGCCTTAATATTTGTGGTGGTGGTGGTTGTACGCATCTGATGGTGGAGGTCAGGGAAAGTGGAGTTGTAACCCAAGCCGGACTTCTGGTCTGGTTATTTAACAGGAGCCTTCAGCTGATGTTTATGTCAACACTTTTAAAATTCGGGCAGCTCATTTGTTGTCTCATTAGCTTAGTGCACCATGTCTTAGTCTGTCTCAATAGTGAAAATATTCTGTCCTTTTTTTCCTCTCAATTAATAAAACTGAATTAAATTGGACTAACTCCACAGTAGAGGCAGAATATAAAGACAGGATCTGACCCACAGTAGGTATCCAATATATATTTGAAAGAGATGTAGAAAAAGTGGAGAGAAGAGAGTTATTTTTAGTTAATCCATTTTACAATTAATTAAGATATAAGTACTTGCTTCTCTTTTTTATTTACTAAAATAAATAAAAATATAGATGAAATGAAGGATGAAAATGTAAGAAACAAAGAAACCACACAGATTTGGTGTGAAGTGCTACATATCTTTAACCTCTAAATGCTTCTTTTTACAATATTCCTTACCTGTATTCTCTTTCCCTGTTACCTCAGAAGTTGATGCAAGGATAAGATAGATGCAGAAAAAAAGCTGAGAAACTGTAAGTACTATAGATGCTGTACACATATACAGGTCAGTGATGGGTGGTTCTTATTCACTGGGGTGGTGAATAAGAAACATAGTGATAAAGACTCAGTGTGAAGACTTTACGTTAGACGTCAGGAAGTACATTTTTTTTCTAGGGGGATCTATAGTTACCATATTACTTAAGGATTATAGAAATCTTTGAACAGTTCTCATTATAATACTAACATTTATTGAGTGCCTACTATGTGCCCAAGGTGATATGCAAATATAAATATATATGTATTTATACATATATTTGGGTATAATATTTTAACATATATTTCAAAAACATACTTTTAATTGAGGTATAATTAACATAGAGCAGATGCACAGATATTTGTTTGGTTCGAGGAGATTTGACAATTGTATACACCCATGGAACCACCATCAAAACAAGATGCAGAATATTTCCTTCATACCATGGGCTAATCTGAAAACAAAAATCCTTTTCTGGAAATTTCTCCCTTCCCTGAAAGATCTATGGAGGATATGTGTGCAGAGGAAAGTGGTCAGCAATTCTTAAGTGACTTAGGCCCCTGTACCTTTTATTCTTCACCCATCTCTGCATCACGCATGCAGCATCACCTTGTTGGCTGGTTTCCAGTTGGGTTTGGCCAAGAGGAGACATTAGTAGGAAATCGCAGAGAGAAGGATTAAAGTATTCCTTCCCTGAGCTCTCCCTGCTGGGCTGCATTTTCTGGCAGTGACCGCATCAGCACAGCCCTGCTGGGTGATGTCTCTTCTTTGTCTCTGGCTCTCTTGGGCTCAGTAATACCCTTCTTCCCTCTTCCTTTCAGGCCTTCCAGTGTTTTCATTCTGAGTGCCTCAGCATCTCTTATTGGGTTCCTCCTGGCCCACACCTTTGTGAGTAGTCCTTTCATGACCTCTGAAACTGTCTTGAACTATTTGAGTTGTATTCTGTTTCCCACTGGGCCGCAGCTGGTGGAGCCCAAGCTCCACTGTAGACCCCCAGTGAGCCAGGATGGAGCACATGGAGAAATTCTGGCGCCAGTCAGAAGCAGCCTACAGCTTTTGTGGGGCAGGCTCGGGGCCTCCTTTTCTTCCCCTTCTTGGACCTCTGCATTCAGTGGTGGGGAGAGGTTGGTCCAGGGGGGGTTGACCAGCAAGACAAGGGCATAGCTGTCTATATGTACCCTGTTCAGGCAAAAAGCATGGCACATAGTTGGTGCTCAAAATATATTTATTGAATGACTCTCAGAGTGATATTTCTAAAGGGCGAACTTTATTTTACTTCCCTGCTTAAAGGCCTTAGGGCTCCACGCAGCGACAGGCCACTTGGCATGGGACACAGGCCCCATGACTAGAATGATGACTTCTTTGGCCTTGCCCACTTCCTACCTCCTACTTCAAGCTCTCATCACTTAGGGTGTTCTCAGTGCCTCCTTGGATACCATACTATTTCCTGCTTCTGTGATGGTGGTTTTGATCTGTCTGCTACCCCTTCTTCCTTCTTCCAGATACTGGAATTTCCTACTGCAAAGAAGTGGACTGATAGGGATGCTCTAACTGGGACAACTAGATGCTCAGGCTGGAAGTCTATGGCACTGAAATGAGCATCTCCAGCTTTTCAATTTAGCTTTGAGTTCCAGACCCTTCTGCCAGCTTTGTTTCATTTTTTTCCCCCTTGTACCATCATTATGGATTTTTATGCTCAACTTCCATGAAAGTTTAAATTCACAATAGATTGTCTAAAAAAAAACAGGTCTTTTTCCTTTGGCCAATTCTAAACGTGTTTGGGACAAGGCCTGTAGATATAGGCATGCTATTCCAGCCCTGGGTAATTTTGGAACATTTTGAATTAAGAAATGTTTTTTTTAATGACCTCTCCAACTAGGATGAAAAAATGGAGAGCAGGATATAGGATTTGGGAATTTAAAAAGATCTGTGTAAATCTTATATAATTTTTACATTGCATAAAGAGACACCTCTTTACTGGCATGGGTAGAAATGGGATCTTGTCTTTGTTTTTCCCTGTCAAGATCTTTTCATTAAGTAGTTAGCTCTGGTTGCTGAGTGTTCTATGTGAGATCACAGCAGTATCAGATTGTGGTTAAAAGGTTAAAAAGTCAGACTTGGGTTCCAATGTTGGCTCCACTACTTACTGGCAGGTGACCTTGGACAAACATTTCTTGGTCTCGACTTCTTCATCTGTAAAATGGGGATAATAGCAATCCCTCTCTTACAGGGTTTTGTGATGATCAGAAATGATCAGGTAAAGTGCTTAACACTCTGTCCCATACTGATAATGTCTATAATTAGTCTCCACCCTTTGTATCTCTCTCAGAAGACCATGCTGTAGAACTCTATATAGAGTGGACAATTTTCTCCTGAAATTAAATATGTATATTATTCTTTTTCATCCTTGAATAATTTAAATACAGTTTTCCTCAGGCTTTCCAAGAACATTCTTTGTGAGCTGAGATCAAATTTGGAAACTGTTGAATGTTCATTCAGAAGCAGAACTTGTCAGGAAGTCATAAGCAAGTGATTTTATAGAATTATAATGTGCATTTGTGCTCTTCAATTAGCTTTGTGTTTGCTCCCGCAGCCCTACTCAATAAATACAATAAATTAATACTGTTGGGTGGACTCAGAGCTAGATTCTCTAGAATTAAACTTGCATCACTTCCTGGAGGCATTTTGGTCCCAACTAATAAATTCTTTTAGTGAACACAATAGTCCAAATCAGTGTTTTGGCATTGTTTTCAGGAACCCCGAATCATATTCTTAGTCATCTCAGAAAGTAGGAAAAGTATTTTTCTTTTGTATTGGCAGTTTGCAGCCAAGGCTTCTGCAAACTTCAGCGTTCCTGCCAGTAATTGTTCAGCGGACATTTCCAACTTTGTTTTGTTTAAAATACAGACTTACGGGAAAAGATCCAACAGCACAATTGTTACTCTTTCAACAGAAAGACTTCACATTGATCATGAGACCAAACAGAAATTCTATCTCCATAGAAGAATCCCTGTAATGATAAGGAAGGAGAAGGAAATCTTAGTGGAAGAAAATGATGTTTTCCAGTGCGGAGCTCAATTTAGTTGAGATTCTAATTTTCTAACCTCATTCTGAGGGTAAAGGGTACTTTTAAATTAAAGAGCAAAATGCCTCTGTCTTGTACCCAGTGGGATTTGCAGAGTTAAACAGTACATCTATATCAGGAAATTCTATTCTAGCTTTTACTATGATGAAGAAAAAAATATCTTTCCAGATGGATTTCTGTTTATACAAGCCTTTAAAATTTTTACTTGCACCCAGTTTGTCCCATTGGCAGTACTTCTAATTCTATTTTTCAAGACTAGACCTCACAATAGTGCTTATAGAACAGGAAAAGAAGTGACCCTTTATGTGAGAGGAAAAAAGCTGTAAAAATCATCATTACTGGGAATATTTTTAAAAAGTGTAAGAAATGGTACTGATGGCTTGTTAGTAAGATTTTTTCAGCATTTTATTATGAAATGTTAAAGGAATTGTACAGTGAATACCTATGTACCCAGCATTTATATTCTACAATTAATGTTTTTCTGTATTTTCTTTGTTACATATCTATATACCTCGATCCATTCCTCTATCCATTTATTAATCCATCTTATTTTTCGATGCATATCAAAGTTGGTTGCAGACATGAAGTTGATAAATTCATTTTGAATCATGGATGATACCATCTGGTCATTTGGCTAATGGTATACTTTATTGGTAGGATTAGGTTCAATTACAATTAACATAAAACCAAATAGAGTGACTTAAATACAAAAGAGTTTGTTTTCTCAGGTAAAAGAAGACTGAAAGTAGGGATCCAAGGCTAGTATGGTGGCTCTAATGTCACCAGTGGCTTAACCTTTTTTTAATCTTTCTGGTCAACCATCCTAGCATTTACCATTCATCTTGAAGGTCTTTCATGGCCTGAGATGGCTGCTGGAGCTCCAGCCATCTCACTTTCTAAAAGTAGGAAGGAGGAGGGGGAGAATGACTTATTTTAATGACCTATTCCAGAAGAACTGATAATTTTATAAACTTATCAAACTCTGGGTGAAAAAACCTGAAGGTGTTTTATGGGGATGGCATTCTATTTATAGATTAACTTAGGAAAATTTGACATATTTCTAATGTTTATACCTTATTAATCTGAACATAGCTATACTTGGAAGGCTGAGATATATCATATGTTAGCTGGGTGCATGAATGAATGAATATTAAAGTAGGCAGCCAGCAATTTCTGCCCCACATTCATTTACCAAAAGTATGATTATGAATTGGGGATATGGAACAAACAATTTATTAATGTTGTCCTTTAACCAGCCCTGCCCCTAGGAAGAATGTCCTACAGTGAAAGAATCATTTTAGATTTTGGAATTTGGATCTTTTAAGATATGTGAACAATACAATTTTAAATGTCAATCTGATATATTTTTCTAGCAAAGTGTTTGGTGCTCTTCAGCCTCATTACATTAGTTTCACATCCTAAATATGATACCTCCAGTATTACAATTCTTAATTGCAATGCATAGGTACATGATACCACCCTGGTTGTCACAGCTGTTCTGGAATTTCTAGTAATTGTTGAGCTTTTTATTGTGGGGCTAGTATAGGCCTATGAACCAACTGCACCCAAAACACCTGGGTTCTTGTTAAAAATACAGATTTTGGGACTGTATCCCAAAACTTCTGGATCAGACCTTAAATTAAATTGAGAACCTCTGTACTAGAGCATTTTTGGAGATGCCTAGAGGTCCATGTACAAGTTTGGGAGGATAATGAAACTAAAAATCACAGGTTGAAATATTGCCCTTCTTCCTATGCTTTCCTTCACTCTTTCAATCCCTTCATTCCTTTACTCCATCCTAAAAATATAAATTTAGCTTTGAATTTGTTATGTCCCTTTGAGTTGAAAGAACAGAACTAGCTGGGAAGTTGAGGCATAAAAACTGGATTTAACATCCCATCCTCCATTACCAAATTATGAGTGTTTCTCCCTCTCACTTTATTTCTCTCCCTGTCTCCATCTCTTCACTCTGCATCTGTGTGAGTGTTCTCTTTATTGTTTCCTTCTGCAGAGACACCTCCTCCATCTGGCGAGAGATGATGGTTACTGGTGGCCCAGGATGCTCATCCTTTCAGCTTGGCAATTATCACAGCTGTCCCCAAGTTCATAGAAGACTCTGTATGGCCAGACTTGATTCATATGCCCACTTCTGGATTACATGCTATTATTCTAGGGAGATGGGTAATTGCAATGACTGGTGCATCTTAGGTCAAATGCCCACCACTATGGCTGGGGGAGACACAAAGAACTTTGCTTGATGCTCAACCAAGACAATATGAAATGGGAAAGAATTCCCCAAAGGTAGAAAGGTGCTGTTATCAGAAGAAGAATGGGAAGTCATGTTAGATTGATATGAAAAACAAGAGGCAGCTGCATCAGCTCACCAAGCGCCTACTGTTTGACAAGCAGCATATCCAGGCTGGGGATATTGAGAAAACGAGGCAGGTTTCAGTCTAAGGTGGGATACAGACGAGAAATCCAGCCTAGGATACAGTATGATAAGTACTATGAAAAACGTCTGAAGAGGATGCTGTAAAAGCTCTGAGGAGGGGCATCTACCTAACCAGAGTTTGGGAGGTGCCATGATGGCTCATAAGAAGCAGCAGTGCTTGATCTGAACCTGGAAGGATGAATGGGAGGAAGCCACATAGATTTTGCATCCTAGGTAGCATCAGGAGTCAATGCATTTTTTTGGAGGTGGGTTTTTTTGGAAGGGGAGGATTTCCAATTGCATTGTGCATTTGAGTTTAAAATATATAGTATGAAGTAAGGATGGTGTGCCAGTTTGTATGTATTATGTCCCCCAAAATGCCTTGTTCTTTGATGCAATCTTGTGGGGGCAGATGTATTAGTGTTAATTAGGTTGGAATCCTTTGATTGTTTCCATGGAGATGTGATTCAATTACCTGTGGGCAAGACCTTTGATTAGATTATTTCCATGGAGGTGTCACCCCACCCATTCAGGGTTGGTCCTACTTGAATCAATGGAGTCCTATAAAAGAGTTCACAGACAGAAAGAGAATCTGCAGTCAAGAGATAAACTTTGAAGAATGCACAGAGCTGAGTGTAGCTGGAACACAACCTGGGATCAGCAGACGCAGCCATGTGCCTTCCCAGCTAACAGAGGTTTCCCGGATGCCATTGGCCTTCCTTTGGTGAAGGTGCACTTGTGTTGATGCCTTCATTTGGACATTTTCATGGCCTTCAGACTGTAACTTTGTAACCAAATAACACCCCTTTATAAGAGCCAATACATTTCTGGTATTTTGCATAACAGCAGCATTAGCAAACTGGAACAGATGGTGATTGTAATAGGGATATGGCTTAGGGGAGAAAAAAATCAATGATTTTTTAGCACTGAATACAATTTCACATTTGCATAAAAGGAATCTTAAATATTACATATTTCTTTGGCTATTTAGGTGGTTTAATTATTTCAGCCATTTCATTTTGTTGAGGAAAATCAAAAGAGCTGTGGTTTCCTCCCCTAGCACTGTATGGATCTTGGGTTACTTAAAAACCATTGTGGTGGTACAGGAGGTGACCTTGAATAAGTTTTCATGTAACTTGAATTCAGTGAAACCATTTATTTGTCCAGTAAATTCAGCTCTCAGCTCATTTAGGGAAGCTTTTCTCTTGAAACCCAGCAATAAGCAACATCAGTTGACTTTAGCAGATATGAAACTTGGATCCTCATACTTTCTTCCGCTCTTCCTCACCCCTTCTCCCTAGCATGGAAAGTGGCCCAATAAGTGAAATGAAACTTGGCTCTCTCAGCGATATTTACAAAGTGGAAGGTGAAAGTGTTGACATCTGCTTGTATTTGGGGGGCCCGAGCTTCTCTGGCATCATGTGATATGGTGAAAATTTTCTGGCCAGCCAGGCATCTCACGTTTTGTGGGAGGTTGTCTGGTGTTATGTGACCTCAGTTGGATCTACGCCTACTAACAAATGCAGGTTGGTAAAGGTCTGCATTCCTTCCCACACAGTGGCTTCCTAGGTGAACTCTTCCTTCTGTCAGTTTTGACTATTTCAATATGTTTGAGGGTCTGTTGTGTATTCGGTATCTGTATGGATGCATTCCAGCATATGTGTACTTTAATCAGGCATGCCCATCTTCCCTCTTTGCCTCTTACCTCCTTCCTGATTTTATCTGTCCCTCTGCCTGCATTGGTTTGGGTATCAGAGAAGCAGACCTCAAGACAGGATTAGAGGTGCAAGGGATTTATTGGGGGAAATGCCTATGAAGGGAAAAGGTGAGGAAGCAGGGACAGGTAGGGAGAACCTTCACACCGCCATGCAGCACTGACTGGAGGGAAAAAAGGCAGTCTCAGACTCAGGTCTGATACAGTTTTGGCCAGGCCGATGGGGAGTCCTTCAGGCAAGGTTGGAGGAGTCCTGTGTCCCACAGGAATGGGTAGGCACTGTACCTGCATAGCAGGTTAGGAGCAGCTGGGGAAACGTTCTCTGTGGAGATGCGGGGGTGGATCTGAACCGGAGGGGCAGCGATATTTAGAAAGTGCCAATGTGCTTCCCACAGGAGAGTTTAGCAGGGGCATTTTCATAGTCACCGCACCCTCCTTGCCGCCGAAGTATTTTTTTGTAAAAATACTATTTATTGTACAATAATTTCAAACTTAAAGGAGAGTTGCAAACATAATACAAAACCCATCAGAGAAACTCCAGCACATCTCCCTCTCCCCAGATAGCCAGATCCACCAACTCAACATTTTGCCAAATTTGTCCTATTATTCTCTCTACCCATCCACCCATCTGTCTATCTAATTATCTATCTATTTTAGAGTAGGTAGTATACCTCAAGCTCCTTGAACACTTAATACTTCCATGTACATTTCCTACGAACACGTATATCAAATTCAAGAAATTTAACATTGATAGAAAACTTACAGTCTATATTCCCATTTTTGCCTATGTCCCAATGATGTCCTTTTGGGCCTTTTCTTGTCCATTATTAGATCTAGTCCAGGAATGTGTATTGAATTCAACTGTCATATTTAATTGTCATTGTTTCTTTATTCTCTTTTCTAATTGTGGAAGCATATATAGAATTTAACTCTTCCATCTCAACCACTCCCAAGCATACAATCAGTAGTGTTAATCACATTCACAATCTTTTTTTAAAACACAAAACCAACGGTATCATTCTCCCCACATCTCTCCAATGGTTCCTCCCTTTCCTTGCAGAATAAAGTCTGGGTTGTTAAGACCCTCTGCCACCGCCCCCCACCTGCCTTCCCAGCCTTTCCCCCACCACACACATGACCTTGCCGAATGTGCCCTGCACTTGTCCCTCTGGGGCACTTCGCCCCTGTGTTTCCCCTTTCCTCACTATCCTCCCTCTCTTGGCCGCCCACTGAAGTCCTCCTTTCTTTTGAAATAGTTCTCCACAGAAACATAAATGAAATGAACAGCCCCCTCCTTGAAACTCTATTTAGGAAACATTGAAATTATATGCTGAATGTTATGAAAAATACCAAGATGAATCAGACATGGATTCTGCTCTGAGGGACTTAGTCTAACAGGAAAAATGATATTTCCATAAATACCATATTAAAAAGAGAATAAGAAAGTAATAAACTGGGTATAGCAAAAGTGTGATGGAAATTCAGAAGAGGGAAAGGTCCTTTCCATATTAGAGAAATCCACTATCAGAGGAAGGCTTTAAACAATCAGTAAGATTTGGGCATGAGGCAATGGGCGGGGAAAGGAATTCCAGATTAAAAGAATAATAGAGTCGTAGACATGAATTTCTTTAGGACAGCCTCAATGTTTAGGGTTTTTCCAACTACACATAAGACTCTTTAACAGAGTGTGAAATAAATTTAGTGGTCCTCTTAGCATAGAAAAAATGAAATAGAACAAATAGAATAGGATGGATAATGTTTGCAGTACATGATATGTAGTTAGGTATTGTTTTTGAAACTTTATTGTATATACACACAATATACCTGTATATGTATACACATTTATATAATGACTCACTATGAAAATGTATCTTTGCTGTAGAGCAAGCCTATGTCTTCTTTGAATTTATTCAACAGAATACATATGTATTTGTGGGGCATCTCTTATGTGCCAGTCATTGGGCAAGGTCCTGGATATATGGTGATGAAAAACACATAGTTTCTGCCTCATGGAGATTATGATCCAGTGCAGCGGTTCTCAAACTTGAGTGGCATCAGGATCACTTGGAGGACTTACTAAAATGCAGATTTCCAGGACCCACCCTCAGAATTTCTGATTCAGCAGGTCTGGGGTGGGGCCTGGGCAGTTGCATTGCTAATAACTTCCCCAGTGATACAGAAGATACTGACTAGGTTCTGCACTGGACACTGATCTAATAGGTTACTTAAATAAATATAAATATATGATAACATATTGTGATGTGTTATAAAGGAAAAGAACAGAGTACTTTGAGAGCAAATAACTGGGAGACCTGTTTTATATTGGATGGTCAGGGAAGGTGTCCCTGAGGATGTGATGTTTGGGTAGTGGGGACTTTGTGCTTGAAGGCCCCAAGGAAGGAAGCGTTTGGTGTACTGGAAGAACTGAAAGCACGGAAGAGAAGAGGGGCTTGAAAGGAGACTGGAAAGTAGGTAGGAGCTGGATTGTGCAAGGGTCTTTAGTGCAGTGGTATTGAAATTGGGATACCCATTTCCCTGGGGTATATGAAGACTTTCCAAGGGGCGTGCAGGAACATGCAGTTTTAAGGGAATTATCTTCCCTATTGCTCTCCTAGAATGGATCTGCTAAGGGCTGGTGCTTTAGTGGTGCTGACTTACCTTTCCTACAAAGGCATAGTTATTGCCCAATACAAATCTTGCTAAGGGTGCCCTGTCCTAGGGTGTGGAGGGTGGGAGACAAAACAAAGGGATAACTCAAATCTTTACTTGGGTGTTGAGAAAGTGAAAGACTCTAATTATTGAATCAAAACAAAATCTGTTTTCAAGACAATTGGTCTCCAGTTCTTGACTTTCAATAAAATTGAAGGAGGTTCTCACTAAGCTATCAGCTAGTAGGGTGTTAAAAATAATTTTTGATAATGGGTCACTTTGTAATTTTGGTACGACGTAACTAGGAAGGAGACTCCAGAATTTAGTGTTGTCACTATAACAATGCTCTTTTTATTTCCTTTAGTTTTTATGTGAATGAAATCAGCCCTTCTCAGGGCTTACCTCTATAAAAACGAAAAATTAGGAAAAGAACTGACTCTGACAACTGCCACAATTTGGCATTAAGTATTATTAAATCATAGATAAATGAACTAATTGGGAGGAAAAACAGTGCCATTCAATTCATTGAGATGCTTTTCCAATATAATTTATTTTGTATATTTAATAATTATCTGTAAGATTTGTAATACGTCTATGTTGTGTTGATCAGGTATATACTTCAAATAAATGTAAGATTAATTCAAATCAGAATAATATTTTAAAATACTTAAGACATTGTGGTCACAGGAAAATTAAAAAAAATTTCTATTATATATATAGCAAAGAGGTATAATGTCTATTTGTAAACTCTCTCTTTACCTCCCTCCCTCCCTCTCTCTCTCCTCTACCTACTTAGTTGCAGAGAAGTGCAATAAAATGATAAAAAAAAACAACAGCAACTGTGCAGCAGAAAAATATATGAGGATAACATTCTTTACTGTAAGTACAATAGAAATATGAACTCAAGGAGAAAATGAAATAATGTATTCAGTGTGCCCTTACATATAGAAGGAAGGAAAAGCCTAGGAGAGGATTTGTGAACAGTGGAGGAGCTGTTCGCAACTCTGTAGGCATGTTGAGACTCCAGACTGTCTAACAAAACCAGACTGGAGGCTTGAGGTTATGGGGAGGAGTTCTCTTGAGAAGAGGAAATCAGCTTGGGAGGTGGAATGAGACAGGTCTGCGAGCATGAACTCTGGGGAGTGAGAGGCACCAGTTCTTCTCTCAGCCCTCATCTACTTCTTGAATTTAAGTAGGCATAACTGTCTCTTCCCATCTTCCCTTTGTATGTCTTTCACTTCTTCTTCACTCTTCCCTTCCTACAATATCCCCTTCATTGCCTTCTTGCTCCCTCTACAATGAAATAGTCCAAATAAGTGTGGGGTTGGGATCAGTGTAAGGGGGGTGAGATGGAGAATAAAAGTTGATATGGTTGTTTGTTAAGGGTCTTTTGTAGGAAGGGAGGGGAAGGAGGGATAGTGAGAAAAATGATTGTGTAGGAAAAGTAATATCATATCTTTTTTTTTTTTCCCACTTTAAGCCTTAAAATGGATTATTGGCTGGATATCTGGGTGTTTCCTGATGAGAGGGGGAACATGGGAAGACTGCCTTCTGTTCCTTGGGTAGGGCAACTGGTGTAGCTGCCTCGGGCTCTGCTCCTTTCTAGAGACGGGAAGATTTTCTCCTTAGAGAAAACACCTGACCTAGCAGAAAGCCTTCTGGACTAAGAATCCAGAGAGTTGGGAGCAGTTCATATTCTGCCACTTTTTTGTGTGACGTTGGGAAAGCATCTAGATTTCTTTGGCCCAAAGGGGAAAGAATTGACTAAAGTGTTCTCTAAGTTTTCTCTCTCCTCTAAAGTTAATGTTTCCATGTGATGAATATTAAAAATAGTTTACAAATGTCTGGTAACTTTTGTTTTACCTCATCATCCTAAGAGAGAAAAATTGCAGTGAATTTTCCAGTTCATTGTTTTTATTTATTTTTTTGTTGTTTTTTAAAAAAGGTATCCTTCTCTTGTCTTTCAGAAACATGAAGATCTACCTTGCCTTCTAATAGTTGCTTGGGTAGAATTTTCCATCATAGCCAAAAGTGGCTCAACCTGCTTCAACCAATCTCTTTTCTGTATACCCCTAATTTAACAAGAGGAACTGGAATAGTCAGTGTGGGGGAAGACTGAGGAAAAATAAGGAAGGTATAGAAACCACTAGCGATGGAGATAAGTTAAACATCCTGGCAAACTGTCACAGTGTATTGCTCATGCTGAATGGCTAGGCAGTTGGGAAGGTAGTTAAGAGAATGGCTCTAAATACTTAGTCTAATTGCAAGCAGCTGTCGATTAGTGGCGTTTGACCAACTGTTTTTAATTCTACTTAGTAGTGATGAAGAGACTGAGACTTTTAAGGGACTCTGGCATGGGCGTGCGTGCATGAAGTTGCTTACACTTTTCTTTTTTTTTTGGAGAGGTCACAGAGTGCAGCTAACTACTAAGATAGTCTTTGAAACCATTGCAGGCTTTCATAATAATGATCTTCCTCGTTTTTACCAGCATTTGTTGTGCTTTTGGCTCATCCAAATTCTGGAATGATTTTGAGCAGTGATTCATTCTCCAATTGTGAGTGACTGGATGGTTAGTGCCAATTCAAGAGTAATTTTTGTTCAATGAGGACAATAAATCTAGAATAAGAGATAATGCCATTTAAGTGTCTTTTCCTTAGAAATGTTTTATTTCATTTTTTGAATTAGAAAATACTAGAAAGTAGAAAAATTTTAGTTTGTTTATTGTAATTGTAAAATCTGCTACTTATCTAAAATTGAGAGTTTTCTGGAAAAGAAAGTTTTGGGTAGCCCCATCTAATCAATCTGATACCTCTTTTGATGTAATTACTCTTTACTTCTGTATTTTCTTTCTCTCAATAGAATAAGAAGTCATTTCTGAGTTTTTTTTCCTGTTTTATTTGCTTTCATCTCTTGCCATATATTTAAAGAGCATTTATTTTAATGTTTCTGCATTGCAAACAGGAGAGACCATTAACTAAACTGAAAGCAAGGCTTCTGTGAAAGCAGGAGAGTTTTGAAGATCTATAGTAGCTGCCTAACTGGGCAAAAAATATGCAAACATCAGGGAGATGACAATTACTATCCATTTTATACCCTGAATTTTAGTGCCCTGAAAAAGTAAGTAAATTTTCCAATCTTGGACACTGTACAAAGATTTATCCATAGGGATATTCTACACAGCAATGTTTGCAATAGCCCACAATTAAAAATATCCTAAGTGTTTAAAAGATGCATTGGCTAAATGGTTGGTGGTATTTATGCAATATAATATTTTGCAGACATTAAAAATGTAGAAGAATATATGATTGACAAAGGAAAGTCATCATAATGTATTAGGCAAAAAATTAGTTTCAAAATGAGACCTTTTTAATAAAGATATATATGTTTTAAAAAGCATGTGTGTGTGCACATGGATGAAAAAAGAAAGTAAAAAAAAACAAAATGGAAACATTGGTGATTGGATCACAGGTGATTTTTATTTTATTGTTTGTGTTTTTCTGCATCTTCTAAATCTTTTTCTGAAGAAGCACATGTTACTTTTACAATTAGGAAAAAAACACCTTATTTTAAAATGGTTTTCCCAAAATGTCAATTTTTATTTCATAAAGATTTTAATTCCTTTAGGGAAGAAGCTAAGGAAGAGATTCATATCCAGCAACAGAGAAAAAAAAAATCAAGAGGGACAGCACTCAATAAACACCTAATTTTGTTTCTGATCTCGTGCCTGTTTGAAGCACTCGCACTTGTTTTGACTCAGCTAGATAAGTCAACTCCTCTAAAACAGTCACAATTTCCACCAGCTGTTTTGGATGTTTGAGGTTATGTTTTTGTTTTCGTGAACTTCACTGCCTATCCCTGGAGCTAGCTTATGAACAATTGTAAAGGAAGTCTTTGAGGCAGACTGAGAGGAAAGCTGCTAATCTCATGACATCCACAAGGATCTGAAAGCGTGGCTCCATCTGTGCCATTTCTGTTTTTCTTCCAAGGCAGGTCTCTTGATGTCAGAAAGATGAACCAGTTCCCACTGTTGGCTGGAGAGTCTGCCACCACAGTTTTACCTGGCGATTCTGATAGATGCCTTGGGAGGCAACAGGTTTAACCAGGGAGATGTGAATGACAAATGCAGTGCCTTGGGCCGCTTACAGAAACTTTTTGGGTTTTGTTTCCCATGCAGTAATTCTTTTCCATGAGTTCAGGATTTTAAAGTGCGCTGGCAGGAAGCTATTTATCATTGAAAGCCACCAAAGAAGGGCTGCTGTCATCTTTGCCCAAGACCTCTGAGACTTTCCTTTGAGTTAGAAGCCAGGGGGTTCTCATTACATGATGTGGCAGGGTTTCTGGAAACTGATTTGGGGAAGAGGAAGCTGACTTATGTGGGAGTCACAATCTCAGTTGTCATTCTCTGGCACACCTACTCCCCCTCCCCCAATGGCTTTTTCCAAGAATAGAAAGATGGTAAAACTTCTAGGGGGATTGGTTTTTAGTTAGAAATGTTCTATAGATGAGTGAAGGTTTATCTGACTTGAAGTTCACCTTGGAGAGCTCACTGGTTTTAATCTAATAGTTCTTCTAATATGCTTTGCTATCCCCCCTTTTGCTTCCCTTTCTATTTGGATGCAGAGTAATTCAGTCCAATCTTGTTATTTTTTCTTTCAAAGGGCTGTTGGCAAACCATCACTCATTGAGCACCTACTGAGAGACAACAACTGTGCATGGTAACCAAGAAAACTGTTCAAAGAGCATAGTTCTTTTATTCAAGGAGCTCAGAGAGGAGGGAAGGCAGGCAAGCAAATGGTGGTAAGGGAAATGCTAAGTGATATTCTAAAGAAGGGATGTGTTAGGAACAATTTTATTCATGAAAATTCTAGAGGGGCTAGCTAAGGAGTAGACCTGGCAGGTCTGCCCATCTTGAGAGAAATACTAGAGCAGCCAAGACCAGAGAAATGCATGAGTTTTCCAAGTGGAATTTCCATTTATATTAGTTAAGACCCTTTCAGTTGCAAGTGACAGAAACCCAGCCCAAGTTCAGGGGTTTTCTAAATTCAGGCTCTGCTGGACCCAGACGATAATGTTAGGAGTGTCTCATCTTGTCTGCATTTTCCTCTGTGTTGCTGTCAGTCTCTGTTCCTCTCTTTCCTCAGACTTACATCCTATTGGTTTGGCAACCCCAGTGGAAAGAGAAGGCCCCTCTTCCAACAGTTTTAACAGTGATCCAGGGCCGGCTCTCATTAGAACAACTTGAGTGACATGTCAGTTCCAAGCCCATCCTTGTGGGCTGGGTGTAGCACATGTTTATTGGATGGATCTGAGTTTTGGGTCCCCCTTTGCAGCTAGTGGGTGTTTTATCATAAATCAAGTCTATTTTGTTACAAGAACTGAGAACTAGGGAGAAATTGTTTCCTAAAGGGAAATGAGGAGTTGTTTTTGGAGAAGAATGAGGGCCAGGTAGACACTTCTACATGTTCTTGCAGAATTACTTTAGTTTGGGCTGTCCTAAGCCATCAGAGTGGTTCTTGAAAACTTCAACCTCAATATGTAAGGGATTGGATTTCTGATTTTCTGATTTCTTGCTTCTTTGGGGTTTCTTTAATCCCTATGCAAGTTTCCACACTTCTGCGCAGCAATTAGGTTTTCTTCTCTAGGAATTTAGGAAGGAGCAGCCCTCCTCTTCCACGTTGTTGGGGGCCTACTTGTTTTCTGTTTGTATGACTAAGAGGGGTGACTCAAATGCCTACTGTAGTGGTTTTCAAAGTTGTGGTTCCTGGACCAGTAGTATCAGCACCACCTGGAAACTTGTCAGAAATGCAAATTCCCAGGCCTCACCCCAGACATACTGAATCAGAGACTCCGGGGTTTGGGCCCAGACAATTGATTTAAGAAGCCCTCAGCATGATTTTGATGCATGCTTAAATTTTGAAACCATTGATTTATGAACTAGTACAATACAATCTAGTCTAGGAAGACTTTGAGTCCACCTAGACATTTTTGTTTTATGTTCTGCTCCCCTAGGCTGACCCCAAAGGAAAGATTCAGTAATTCTTGACGCCCTTTCTGGAAGTGAAAGGGAACTTACTTTGTGCTTGGAGTAAAAGCTGTGCAGGGAGTTGCAGCTGAGAATCCCCCAGTAGGCTCTTGTTGGCTGTACTGTGGGGAATGAATGTACCTGGGGGTGCTGTAGTTGTCCTCATGGAGCTCAAGGTCTAATGGGAAATAAAGACATGTAAATAGGCATTAATAGTAGGCGTGATGTGATAGGGGGAATGTAGGTCATTTTGGGACTTACTACAGAGGCATTTAACCCAGACTGGGCTGATCAGAGAAGTCTTGTCAGGGGAGGTTATGTCTAAGGTGAGACCTGAAGGATAAATAGAAGTTTTCTGGCAAAGAGAAGAAGGAAATGCCAGGTAGCATGTGCAAAATCCTGTAGATAAGGGAGAACTTGGGTTCATGAATTGGAAAAAACTATGACTGAACTGTAAAGCTTAAAGGCAGGGAAAGGTGAGGAGCAAAACAGTGAGATGGATCAAATTTTGCAAATCATATTAATGAATTTGGAACTTAACCTAACAGCAATAGCAACACTGAAAGGTTTTAGTTGGAAGAAGTGAGATGATTGGGTTTGTTTTAGAATGAGTGGTTGAGAATGGATTGGGGATGAGGTCAGGAAGAAAGAGTCAAGTTAACAGGCAGGAAAATAAGTCAGAAGGCTGTTGCGATAATGAAACAAAGACAAGTTAGACATCTACTGTAGTAATGAAAAGAAAGATGGCGACCCCTTGGCCTTGGATGATGGACATGGGGTTGGAGAGCAGAGGGTATATTTGGGATACTGGTGAGTAATTGCATGTGTGGACTGCGGGGAAGAGCATTCAGAGAAGGACTCAGGATTCTAGATTAAGTAAAAGTGAATGGAGTTTCCATTTACCAAGACAGAAAGCATTACAGAAGACATGAGTCTCTAGGAGAAAGTCATGAGTTCAATTTTGAAAAAGTTGAGTTTGTAAAATGTCTAAGAGGGGATGCCGAGTATGCAGTTGCTGACCAGTTCTGAGCTCAGGCAAGAGTCTGGGTAAGAAGAAATATTTGAGAGCTGTCAATGCATGAAGGGAACTGAAACCAAGGGAACAGATGAGATCACTTAGAGCATTTGAGTGGGGAGCGAGGAGGGCTTAGACAAAGCCTGGAGGAATTCCAGTATTAAGAAACAGACAGAGGAAGAGAAACCTGGGAAAGAGACTGAAGGATGGCAAGAAGAGGTAGGAGGAAAATCAGCACAGGCTAATGTCATGGAAGCCAAGGAAAGCAGGTTTCAATGCTTTCTGGAATTACATGATTATAATAGCCTCAGTTGTGTACCTGACTGAGATAAAGCAGGGTCATCTCCAGGGAAGTCACATTGTTACCCTTCATCTGCCAGAACTTCTGTCACTATTACAAATGGGCTCATTCCAAGAGACACTTTTCAGGAAACTTTGCTTTCCTGTAATTATTTTCTTATATAGATAAAATGGCACTTGCTGAGTCATAATTTACTTAAGGAGACCCCATCCCATACTTTCTTTCAACTTGCTGCCTCTTTTTCTAGGTGAAGTCAATTAAATTCCTGACACATTTTCCTCTCTTCCTTATCTTATCTCATTCAATTTTCAGTTCACTGTACACTTCACTGTGCTTCTGACACTCAACATGCTTCCAGACAGATGGCCACACACAGATGTGCGTTTTGCGATTGAAGTTATCCAAATGTTGTGGTAGCAGCAGCACGTCTTCTGGTACCCAACTGTAATAGTGCTCTGCGGCCACTTGTGTCTTTAGCCACCGTTGACTTCCCCGACTGAATTACTGTCTTTCTTTTTTTTTTTCTCCACAGCTGGATACTCTGGGGAGTTATTTTGGCTAGAATTAGACGTGCACAGCTGATACCTCCAGCTGCACATTCTTTGGTTCTTTCTTTCTGGCTCCACAAAAGCTCTTGGTGTTCTTACAGTATTCTTACAGGAGAGAAGTAGGGATGGTGGCCCACCCAGATATTCTTTAAAAGCATTAAAAATGATTCTGTAAATTTTGGGGCCAATCCTGTCAGTTTAAGTGAGTAGGAGGAATAAATAAAAGTATATTGAGAACCAAAACGAATGTAGGTACTCTTGGCAATTCTTATTTTGTTCCTTAATCATCAAATTATCAAAAAAGTGGATGTGATGTGCTAGACCGAATAGAGCAGCCAATGACATGAAAAAGATGCAGTGTATTTACAAAGTATTTCCGTCCAGAACTATAACATGCTATGAAGGCTTTAGAATCTGGTATGACAAAACTATGGGAATTAGTTCATTGTTGTAGGTATCACTTTTAGGCTGATAATTCTCAAATCTGCTTCTCTAGGTTTGTCTTCTTGCCTAAACCTTAATCCAAGGTCTCCAATTATCCACTAGCTCCTCTTACTTCAAAGTCTTGCTTGCCAAATTTCATAGATTCCTACTGAGCTCATTTCTTCCTGTTCCAAACATACTTTTCCCATTTTTTTCTGTCCCCATCAACCCTACTAATGTCTCACTTGAGGCCTCAAGTCTTCTATGACTCTTCCATCTCCTGTGCTCTTTATACCCAGCATGCTGCCCAACTCCTCCTTCTCACACCACCAAATCATCTCTGCCTCTCTTTTCCTCCCGCTGTGGTCAGAACAGCCCAGATCCATATATTTTGTTGGGGGACTATTAAACATTTCCTAAGGGATCTTTCTTCTATTTGTTCTCTTTTGAATTCCTCTCATAAAGATATGACAAGTTAATCTTCCAAAATACCGTTTCATCACAGCACTTCCCTATTTTAAAGCGTTCCACAGCTCCCTGTTATCCTCAGGATGAGTCTAAGACCTCCTCAAATGACTTTGAGGGCCTGGCACAATCTCTTCAGCTGCACCCTGAGATCAGCCAACTCCAGCCACTTATTTTTTTTATCTTGCTTCATTGTTCCAGCCTGTCAAAATCATTTTGAGTCTTTCTGCCACTGAATACTTTTGTTATCCAGCCCAGTTTTGTGTTAGTTGTGTTATAAGAATATGTACTTTACACTTGATTTTGTTGTTGATAAATGCCACTAAGTATGATGGAATAAGAACATAAGGAGATGCCACAGAGATTTCTGTAGGACTGAATTTTTTGGGTTGGGGTATAAAGTTGTCATTAGGTTACTGAAAATGATCCTTTGCCTCCTCCTGTATCCTAGCCTAAACATTTCCTGGCCTTTTGGGTCATTCCTTTATTCGTTCATCAAACATTTATTGAGCACCTATCTCCCAAACATAGTTCTTTTGTGTAGGCAAAGCTGCTTGGACCCCACTTCTTTCAAGGAATACTGAGTCCAGCATTTATTTGTTTGTTTGTTTATATTTGAATATTTATACTTGTTGGAGGTAAAAATTTTGATGGGAAGGTGGAGCCCTGTGAAGAACAGTTGGGCATTTACTTTGCCATCTAAGAAATAACTCCCATTTTTCTATATTGTTCTGGTTACTCTTGCTATCTAACAAAAACCACCCCGAAAACAGTAGTGTAAAGAGACAACTTTCAGTATGCTTTTGGGTCAGGAATTCAGTAAAGGCACAGTGAGGATGACTTATTTCAGCCTGTCTCTCTGTCTCTGAGGCTCAGCTGGGAAGACTCAGGGGCTGGAGGTGACTCACAGCTGGGGACTTGTTCACACACTTGCTGGCACCTGGGCTAGGAGGATGTGAAGATTAGGACTGCCAACTGGCACGCCTTCACGTGGTCTCTCTGTGTGGCTTGGCTTCCTCACGGTGTGGCAGCCTTGAGGTAGTACTTCTTATTTTCTGGCTCAGGGCTCCAATCATGTGTGTTCCCTGTGGACAAGATGGAACCACATTATCGTTTATGATCAAGCTTCGGAAATCATAATGCTAGTGAGTCAGAAGCTGCCCAGATTCATAAAGAGGGGCTGTAGATCCCATTTTTCACTGGGAGGAATGTCAAAGAATTTGCAGGTATATTTAAAAATTGCCACATTTATGAATTGAGGAATTGGTTGTAGCTACCACCTTTGGAAACTTGACCCAGTGGTCTGGTGTTTTGGAAACTTTCCCAGCTTATTCATTTTTGGGGATTGAATTATGTACCCCATAAAAATATGCCCTTAATCCATTCCTGTGAGTGTGAACCCATTGTAAACAGGACATTTTGATGAGCTTATTTTTAGTTAGTTGTGGCCAATTGACTCAGGATGGGTCTTAATCCTATTTCTGGAGGCCTTATAGAGAAGGTCACAGAGAGAAGCTACAGGGAGCAGCCCAAAGCTGGAAGTCAACAGAACGCAGAAGAGAAAGGAGAAGATGTTGCCATGTGCATTGGGCAAGTGAAGGAACCCTAAAGATTGCCAGCCAGCCAGCCAGAAGACACTGACCCCAGAAGGAAACAAGCCTTTTCACCTCTGAAACCATGAGCCTATAAATTTCTGTTGTTAAGCCAACTCAGCATATGGTATTTGTTTTAGCAGCTGGGAAATGAAAATATTCCATACAGGTAATTCAGGGGAAAATTAACCTGAAGAAGAAATGTAATATTTACTTGCTTATACTTATCAAAATTCAGCCAGGTTTAGATATTTTTAGTTTTGAGCCTTTTTAATAAAAAGAAATCTGATAAGAACATAGCTGTTTTCTCTTTCTCATCTAGTCTATAGGCTAGACTTGATATTTATTTTAAGACCTAAAAAAGGTGCTTCTGAGAGTTTCAGCATTTGACAGCTGGTAATAAGCGGGGAAATATCATTACATAAACCCCCATTTGGGTTAAGAGGCAGGTGTTATTTTTGGAGAAGTCAGCGTCAATGTGAGGCTGTAGCCACACTGACCGCCTCCAGCCCATCTGCGGAGACATTTCTGTCTCTGGCAAATAAAGCCCCCTCCCTCTGCCTTTTTTGACTGCGTCCCCTGAGTTCCCCTTTTTTTGGACCTTGAGTTTCAACTTGATGAGTCATCCAAGGACCGGGCCACTGGATTCTACCTGGCAAGAACTTCAGATCTGTGGCTTTGGATGGGGTGGGGGGCAGTTTTCTGTTCTGATAACATCTGTGTTGACATTCATTGAACAAATATTTATTGAGAGTCTTTTAGGTGCCAAGTTCTGTGCTAGGCAATATCATTACAAAAATGAGCAAAAATAAACATTGTTCCTGCCTTCGTGGAGTTTGCATTGGGAAGACTAACATTAATCAAATAGTCATGCAATTAAACGTTGAGCTGCAGTTTGTCTAGCTGATGCTTGGAAAGCTTATACCAAGTGGGTTTGACAGGGGAATATTAGGGAAGGATTTAACAGTTGAATTAAGAGCTGAGGTTTGAGTAGTTGTTAATTATGGAAAGGAAGAGTGATGCAGTCAGTGGGAAGGAGGAAACTGTGAAAGGAGGGAAGAGGATGAATTGGAAGGATCAGGATGAGAAAAGGATGAGAAAAAGCTGGTTTTTTAAAATAGAAGGGAATACAATAGCGTGAGGAGGAGCGGGGTGGAAGGCTAGGATGGAGAGGAGGGTAAGACTCAGACTGCATGAAGCCTGGAAACCATGATGAGGAGTTTTATCTTTATTCAAAGAGTAATGGAAAGTCCTTGAAGGGTTTTAAGAAGAGGTGACGTGATTAGATTTGCATTTCCCAAGTGTACTTTCTGCTATCAGAAGAAGGTTGGTGTATATGATGGCCAAGTATTCTTGTTTCGGTCATATGTTACAGTAGAGCATTTGTGGACCCTGCAGGATATTCATCTCTGTCCTACATGGTGCCCTGACATTGAGTTTGGTCAGATGCCCCTCCTGTTCCCCTACCATCTTGAAATTGCCTCTCAAGCAGCACTTACAATGTGTTTTATTTTGGGTTAACTTGTTTCTCTCTCTGCAACTGGATTGGAAGTTCTTGGGAAGCAGGGATCATATCTTTTTTTGATTAAAAAAGATCTTATTGTGGTAACAATATGTAATATAACACTTGCCATTTAACCAGTTTTTTTCAGTGTAAAATTCAATGGCATTAATTACATTTTTAGTGCTATGCTATTATCACCACCATCCATCACCAAAAGTTTTTCATCATCCCAGACGAAACTCTGTACCCATCAAGTAATAACTCCCCATTCTCCCTTACCCCCAGTTGGTAAATTCTAATCTTTCTGTGTCTATGTTTTTGCTTACTCTAGATATTCATATAAATGGAATCATACAATGCTTGTCCTTTTGCATCTGGCTATTTTATTCAGCATAATGTTTTCAAGGTCTATGCATGTTGGGACATGTATCAGAACCTCATTCCTGTTTATAGCCGAATAATATTCTATTGTATGGATATACCACATTTTGTTTATCCATTCATCTGTTGTTGGGCACTTGGGTTGTTTTCACCTTTTGGCTGTTGCGAATAATGCTCCCATGAACATTGGTGTGCAAGTATCTGTTTGAGTCTCTGTGTTCAATTCTTTTGGGGCAGAAACCATACCATGTTCACCGATGTATCCCTAGTGCCTAGGATGGTGCCTGGCACATGATATACATGCATTAAGAATTTGTGGATGAATGATCCTGAATGGATTTAGTATTCCCCCAAAGAGCCTTTTGAAGAATTAGGGTACAACCATGCCATCAGTAGTCCTGGGGAGCAGGAAACAAGAATTAACATGAAAAATGTTATGCTCTTATTGCCAGCTTCCTTTTGTTGGCATGATATGTAGTTGCGTTTTTACTTATTTTGCATAGATTTCCTATTTTAGAACATAATAATTTTAAAATTGACTTTTAATTTTGAAGTAACTTTAGATTTACAGAAAAATTGCAAAGATAGGCCAGAGAGTACAAAGACTTTCTGTATACCCCTTACCCAGTTTTCCCTATTAACATCTTATATAACCATGGTACATTTGTCAAAACAAAGAAACTGACATTGGTGCATTACTGTTACCCAAACTCCAGACTTTATTTGGCTTTCACCATTTTGTCCCTGAATATCTTTCTGTTCCAGGATCCTGTCAATGGTACCATATTGCATTTAGTCATCTCATCTCCCCAGTCTCCTCTGGTCTGTGTCTCTCAGTCGTTCCTTGTTTTTCATGACCTTGACTATCTTGAGTGCTGGACAGATATCCTGAAAATGCACCCCTCCCTCCCCAATTTGTGTTTGTCTGAATGTTGTTTTCATGATTAGGCTGGGGTTATGGATTTTTGGAAAGAATACCCCAGAGGTTAAGTACCCTTCTTATTATGACAAATGAGGGAGTAATGATGATTTTAAACTTTACATTTGGTTAAGATAGTGTTTGCCAGTTTTCTCCACTGTAATGTTGTTATTTTTCTACTTCCTTACTGTATTCTTTGGAAGTGAGTCACTATGTTTAGCCCACATCCAAGAAGGGAGGAGGTAGGGGATAAGCTCCACCTCCTAATGTGGAGATAGTCTGCATATATTATTTGGAATTCTTCAATAAAGTAGATTTATCTCTTCCTCATTTATTTATTAAATCATTTACTTATATCTGAATGGACTCATGAATATGTCCTTTATTCTTGAGTAATAATCCAATAGTATGTTATTTATTTTCTTGCCATTGGGGGCACTTTAGGGTTGGTTCTTTTGTCCCTTTAACATGCCCCCATCCTTTTGTTTATTGAGCATTTCCTTAATTTTCTGGCACTCCAGCCATTTCTCCAAACAGCCCCAGTTCCTTTGATTGGGAAATGGTATTTAGAAGCCAAGATGGTGTTTCAGGGCCTGTTGTTGCTGGGGTCTTATTGCTTCTAGGCTGTCTCAGCAGACAGAGCTAGAAAACATGGGTGTTTTCTAACGTACGTACATATACATATCTATAATTATTTCTATCTATCCAGCTCTACATATTTTAAACTAAATATGAATTATAATTCATATAAATATGAATTAGAGTTGTCCCTGACTCTAATCCAGCACGACAGGGTTGATTATAGCCTTCCTTTCTTCTTATGTGTAAAGTCCTCTCCAACAGTGAGAAACCTAGCGCCCACCATCCACTGTCTTTATTGTAATTATTTGTTCTTCCCCAGTATAAATGTAAAGCTGTTTCAGAATTGTTAACCTACACCCCTGTGAAAAATTTACCAAGAGTACAGTGTTTATACATGGTTCCTTTTGTCCTTAATTTTTTTTTAATAAAGAATTGGTATAACATAGTAGTTGAGAACACAGTCTCTAAAGCCCGATTGCCTGGGTTCAAATCTTGGTGCCATCATCTACCAGGTGAATAATCTTTGTGAATTACTTAACCTCTCTTTTTTCCTCATTTATAAAATGGGGATCATAATGATATTGATTCATGGGATTGTTTGAGGATTAAATGAGTTAATATATGTAAATTCCTTAGAATATTGCCTGGCAGCTAGTAAACACAGCTAAAGTGCTACCTATTATTGTTACAGGGAGAAATAATATCTAAATTGCTACCAGAATACTGCCAAGAATATTGGGGTACTCTATACTTTTGAATGATAGCATCATCTTTATCTACTTACTATCTTCTTTCATCACTTCAGTGAAGGGATATGTACATGACTTCCTTTTACATTTTCTTTTATTCGGCAATGGTGTTATCTTTCTGTGTGGAGTTAATTTATCATGCATTTCTCCACCATCTTCTTGTGATTCAGAAAACATGTTAAAACCTAGGTCCAAGATTTTTAATGCATTAACCCCCTAGACTTTGGCCTCCTTGAGGTCATGGATCATAACTGTATTTAACTTTGTGTCCCCAGCTTCTAGTGCATTACTGGAATAAAGAATGAATATACCAGCAGTATATTCAATTGCTGGTTTCTTATTTCTTTTGTTATTAAGCCTGGCTTCTTTGTGGTTACCACTGCCTGGAAAATCACAGATTTTCATAAACCTTGAAATAGAGGTTGGGGGCTTCACTCAAAAACATTTATGATAATGTGCTGCCTATTGTTGTTATTAATATTGTGCAGCAAAATGGCCATGGTTTCTGCCCAATGGTCGTCAGTGCTTCTGGGCAGGATCATGTGTTACTGGCATTTTAATTAGGCTTCAATGAACCCAGCTGCAGCCGATTAAGGAGAGTCTCAAACTATTTTTCACATTTGGGGTTTGATAAAATACAGTATGTATTCCTCCCACCATTTTCCATTTGTACTAAAAAAACAAAAAACAAAAACAAAAAATACCCACTCAAACCCAAATCGCATATACACAAAGACTAGGTGCTTTTGAAGGTAGGTAAATTAAACTGATATGCGGCTACTAATTTTTTCATGGCTACGAATTTTTGAATCATTAAAACATAAAATTGAACCAACAGCTGATGCTTAATCCTATGAGTCATTTTAAGCTGCTTTATAAAATGCCCTGCATCTAAAAAACAGAGCAGTGTTTTATTTGGCAAAAATACCTGAAAGTAGAAATTCTGTGAAAATTCTTAAGTAACATTCAAGCGACTTATTTTCTCCCCTTATTTTAATTATCTTTAAGGCACTTTAGATTTCAGGTTTGGTGTTTGGAATCACGGCTAGATCTGAGATGTGATGGTCAAATCTGCAGACCTGAAGTGAAATGGAAGGCATCTACAAAGGGGCCGACAGCCTCTTTGGCTAACTTACGTCAGTAGCCAGACACTTTAGGTCAAAGCAGTTTATATTTACTTAGCAATGAGCAGTGAGTTACTTTCATTCTTTTTCTGAGGTTTCGCTTTTTGCTCACCATCAGGGACTCCTGTCCCAGTCTCTTCAGCAGTAAAACTGTTTTAGGAATTCATTTCTACCCCACTCAGGCTTGGTTTGCTCTTAGTTAACAAAGGTAGATGATCTATTTATGTCTACTAGATATACCAACTCTTCTTCTTTTGGGAAAAAAAAAAAAGATCCCAAATATCTCCATGTGCTTTTTAACTGTTATTTATTTATTTTTTTCTTTAACAAATCCCATCCCCACCTTTTTCCAAGACCCATACCTACCTGTTCTTGTTACTATAGAGGAGGCTGTGAGGCCCAGGCTAGCAGTACTTTTTGGTTGCTGTAATTTGAGTGGAAAATAGAAGAGGCCAAGAATAGATATCATTCATTACTGATTAACACCCAAATCTCCGGCTGCCTGGAAAACAGATCGAGCTTAGCACCCTGACTGTGGGACGTTCGAGATCGCACGACCTGTACACAGCTGGGCCACCGCAGTGGTTTATCTACCACAGGGGAATTGAGGTGTGGTGGGTAGTGTTAGTTACTGGAGGAAATGACTTGGCCATTTCTGGGGGAAATTTGTTGTAAAATAGAGCTCTGCATATGATGCCATTTATTGAGTTGCACAATACACTTCATAGAACAAGAAACTTTTCTGTTAAGGAGCAGATGTTGCCATATTTCACCAATAGGAAAATAAATCAGTTTTGCTTTAGACCTCACAGTCATTGAGAGAGTGGCGATAAGTATCTAGGAAGAGAGCCTGAGTCTCATAACCAAGAAGAGCCTATAATTTCCAGACTTGGCTTGCTCATTGGATCATCGTCACTGCAGCCGGTTATGAACTGGCCAACCTGCCCACTAAACTCAGGTCGTTGTAAAGGGGCAACGAACACTGGCAGCCATCTAGGCCATTGTTTGGAACCTCTTTTTATCATCCGTGCCCAGCTTTCCAGCTATTCCCTGGCTTCAGTGTCTGCCTCCAGGCTCCTTCTAGACCCCTACTCCTACCCTTACTTCCTCATGGCATCCAGGTGGCCACCTGTGGCCTCTGCTATCAGAGGGAGGGTAAGATGACTTTGACATATTTACCCTTTAATGAGATAGTGTTTTATAGGAAGAGTTCTCCCTTCTAAGGTCCATAACTAAATCACGGGCAAATTGTTGTATGAGTTCTATTTAGAGAGAATTGTATACTTTAGAAGTAATCAATTCATAGAGCAGAGTGTGGGGTCGTGATTTATCCGCTCTGGGGAAGGAAGAACAGGCTAGATCCTTGGCCAGATGGTGACTAATCAGCCCCGTCCTGGCCACAGACAACTGGGCAATGTGGTTCAGGGCAGGGCCTGGTGGCGATGTCAGCCTTGTTCTCCTTGGGATCTGCCTCCCTTGCCCTTTCTCTAAGCAGAATGTAAGAGCTGAAGAGGCAGGTGGCCTGGTGTGAAGGAGCTAGACAGGCTTCCCAATCAGCAGAGCTGAGTTCAAAATCAGTGTGTGCCCTGATCAAGAGTCTTAACTCGCTTGAGCCTCAATTTTTCATCTCTAAAATGGGAATAAAAAACACCTCAGATGTAGGGTTGTTGTAAAGATTAGAAATAACCTATGCATAATGCCTGGCACATGATAGCTACTCCATTAATAGTAGCTATGATTAATGATTGAAAATGCACCGTTAACTAATGATGACAGCATATAACAGACCGAAGATTTTAATTATTCCACTCTGTGCACCTGAAGTCCATTAAAAAACAAACAAAAAAAACCACACTTCTGCTAAAATATTTCTCCCCTGCTCCTAAAACTAAACATATCCAATGTCAAATTTGTGAAATTCAGAAAATTAATTCCATGGCTATTGTTTTAGTGTATTTCCTTTGTCTATATATGTATTTAAATAAAATTGATTTTATGACTCATATATGGTTTTGTTTCCTGCTTTTTTCAGCCAACATTGTAATGAAAAAATGGCTCTTTCTTAAGTCCCTTATTTTCACGTAAGAAGAAGTTACTGAAAATTTTTTCTTTAATGGAACCATGTATGCCTAACGTGTGTGCTTATCCAACAGAGAAGCAAATTCCTAGAAAAGTGTGAAAATTCTTTGCTAAATGGAACATTCAGTTTTATAGCCAAAAATAAGCACAAACCAAAGAGCGTCTGTTTAGTGACTGGTAAGCCAGGGAAATGGTGTGTTAACATGGTTGTTAAAAGAATTAGTTTTGAGTTATGGAAAATTTCAAATATAAACAAAAAATTAAAAAGATAATATACTGACCCTCTGAGCTACCTTTCCTGCAGCTTCAACTATTATGACACAAAGACACTCTCATTTACCTGTACTCACCACCTACCACCTTCCCAGATTATTTTGAAGTGAATCCCAGATATTGCTTGATTTTACACACAGCATATGGTAGGGCTGATTCCGGGTTGCTCTGTGGTTTCTGGTTCACAGTCACTGGTGCTATGGCAAAAGACCTGGGATTTAGCATTGGATATGCAAGTGTTCAAATCTAAGGCTCACCATGAATCAGCTGTGATGTAGGAGAAACTGAGGCTCTGTGATCTCAGCTATAAAATGGATATAATGCTTCATACGGTTACTGTAAGAACTGTCTAAAGCATATATATATATATTTTAAGATAAAATTTAAATGTATAATATTAATATAAATTTGTGTATAGATTTATATATTAGGCATCTACCAATCCCCTCAGTAGGAAATGCTTTACAACTAGTATATACCCTCACTTCCAACCTGTTTCTGGTCCCTGAGAGCCGCTCATTAAGGCTGACCTCCTTAATTTCTACATCTCGGAGTCCCTGGGGCTCAGTCCTCATCTTCCTTGTCCCTCATAGCAATTTCCCTGTCTCTGACTCGCTCTATTAGGATATGTCCTGAGCCAAACTTGACAGGACAGGAACTTAGCACCTCTACCACTCAGTGGGTGAGAACTAGAATTGCTTTTTTTCCTCCTTAAACTTCCTATTTTGAAATAATTTCAAACTTACAGGACAGTTGCCAAAATAATACAAAATCCAGAGAACTTTAACATACCTGCCCCCCCACCCACTCAGATCTACCAATTTTAACATTCTGCCGCATTTGCTTTATCATTCTATCTATCCATCTATCTTATCTATCCATCCTCCATCCATATTCTAAACATTTGAAAGTAGGTTTTATACATCGTGCTCCTTGAAAACATAGTACTTCCACATAGATTTCCTAAGAAGAAGATATTCATTTATGTAGCTACCTTAAGTATAGTTAGTGAGTTCAAGAGATTTAACATTGATATAAAGCTCACGGTCTATATTCCAATTTTTTCATATATTCCAATAATGGCCTTTTAGGCCTTTTCTCTTCCAGTCCAGGATCATGTATTGCATTTAATTATCACTGTCTCTTTAGTTGCTCTTTTTTTTTTTTTTTTAAATTGCAGAAACATATATAACATAAACTTTTCCATCTCAACCACTCCTAAGCATACCATTCAGTGGATTAATGACATTCACAATGTTGTGTTACCTTCACCACCTCTAGAATTATTCTTATTGCTCCAAGTCTGGTATGTGGAGTCCAGAAGAGAACCTTGGATCCTTGAGTAGCCTGCATCCTCTCCCCACTGCCTCATCAGATTGAATCAGGGTGCGTGTCTGTGATAGTTTTCCTACATAGGTCTACCTTCATTTTTCTGTTGGATCTGGAATTGGTCCTCCTTTTTTTTGGAGGGCCTTGACACTCATCCTGGCTCCTTATTGATTGATTGATTAATTGATTGATTGAGCAGAGTCACCTTTATTGGGGCATGATCTACTGTGGGGAGGGCATCTCCTGAAGTCTTCATGAGTGGCTGGGATGAGGGTATAACAAAGAGTGAGTGGAGCCTAGAATGGAAGTTGCTGGTAGGGTCCAGGGCTGGGGAAGGCTTAGGATGACGTGTAGCAGCACTAATTCTTCTCTTAGAGAGGGTTAATACTCTGGGGAGGGACAGGCCCTTAGGGAGCTCTAAGGCATGCAGACACCTGGTCTGGGGGAAGAAGCAAGGAACTGTGCAATGGGACTGGGTGTGGTGGCACTTTGGGAAGTGCTGAGGTTGGGCTGGTTGGACTTTGATGGTCCAGAAGGCTTCAGCCCAGGTGCCTAGCTCTTTTTGTACTTTCTGCACAAATCTGGCTCTTGCTTTCTAGATGTGAGAATGGGGGAGGTCTTGCAAGGGCTATACTGTTTGTGCAATATTGCACTTCCCACTTAACGTCAACTGTTAGGCAACTGTGACCCATGTGGTCCAGTCTCAAAGGACTGAATTTAAAGAAACAGCACAACAGGAGTACTAACTTTTCTCTGTAACACTTGCCAACATTTAAGAGTTTTCTTGTACACAGTTCACAGCAATTCTTTTTTTTTTATTCTCTCCCCCCAAAACTGTCTATTTCATTTACTTAGTATCTGATATTTTTTTTTTTAATCCCCTCTGCTATCTGACTCATACTGTCTAGCACATGCCTTCCAATTTATTACACAAACCTGCCTATCCTCCAATTACTTTAGATCTTCTCTGTTTTTCTCTACAGAACACATCGGCGTAGGTTTTTCTTTCTTCAGACAATGACGGGGAGGAAGAAGCTAAGCAAGAAATGCTTCAGTGATCTATTAGCAGGGAAAGGGGAAGACCTTTATTTTTTCCCATCATACAACTATCACCTACTTCCTGAGCTCCTGCTCACCCACGCCCCTTTTCTGAATGTGCCACATTTGTGCTTGGATCTGCTAGCTGCCTTCTCAGTGTGACTCTGGTTCTTTCTGTGTGGGTTCAGTCCCACTGTTTGTGTTGCTGTGGTGCCAGTGTGGCTTTTGCCTTGGTCAACCCCATTATGACAAGGACTCTCTTGAATCTCCCTGGAAGAATTTAGGGAGCTCTAGGCCCTGCCCTCTGGAGCTCATTCATCTTGAATATTGATATCAGAGCTTCTGTTCTGTTGTTTATAACCAAGTCCCCTTCTTTGGAATCACCCTGAACCATGGTCCCTTGCTCTGTGTGAAGGACTGGAATCCTGCTGTGGAGTCCCAGTGGAGCAACCAAGGCTTGGGTACCTGCTTTCTTAAGGCTGCTGGTTGGCCAGAATTTCGTAGACTCTTGGATTTCCTGTTTCTGGCTCCTGCCCCTCTATGGGACTCACCTGCTATTTCCTGTTATACTTTTTATGCTAACATCTTGGTCTATCCTGGGATGTTGTGTTCTGTCTTGGGATGAATGATTCCCCCGCACCTTCAGCTGGATCTGCCCCTCAGTGTGAAACAACCAGCCAGACTTTATTAGCTTCTGAAAACCCCATTTGTCCATGCTTAGGGTAAGCGGGCCCCTAGACCTCTTGCCAGGCAACCCTATTCCTTAGACATGAAGGAGATTGGATATTTTATTTTCTCCTAAGAAACAGATATTTGAAAAATTTTACTTTTCACACTAAATGTAAAATCAGGTAAACATATATATTTGCATGAAAAAAAAAGGATAACTTAGTGTATCCCAGATAGGTGGGCAGATAGTTTGAATTCTATAATGGAGAGATTGGGGCAAAGGGGACGTGAACTACTGCCCAGTGAGTCAGTGGCAAAGTGGGATTATAATGCCTGTTTTCTGACTTCTCATATTATGCTCAGTTCATTTAAATCTCAATTATTCCAACAGTGTCATTGCTTTGTCTATATTTTCCCTCCATTTTGTTCCTCAAGACAATGTCTGTTTACTATCTTGGTTTTGGCTGGTACATCAATTCCTTTTGGTTAAAAGTCTTGGGATTTTATTTTGCTTATGGTAAAGAAGAACTTATATGATTGCGCTTTGCATTTGCATTCATTGTGTTTTGCATGAGGTTGATTCTTTACAGAATGGGAGGTAACTTGTGCCAGCAGAAAACCCACTAATGGTCCAACGGAGCTGTTGGGGAGGCTTTTGTGGTGAGTGTGGGAAAGATGGTGAAATTGGAGCCTGGGCTGGGCACAGAAAGAATATCTTATGAACGAGGGCAGGGGACACAAATCAGGCAAAAAACAAAACAAAACAAACAAAAACTTGCCCTTGGGTTTCCTTAATATAACTTCTTTAACAACAACATACAAATCACTCATCATTAATAGAGCAATTATTTTGTAGTACTTCTTGGATCCTTAAAAGTTGTGTATCAGATACTTTAAACCTCCATTCCTACGATGTTGCCTGCCCTATTAATTTGTGATGAACCTTCCTTGGGAGGACTGGCTCCTCTTTCAACCTTGCTTCTTTGCATTCATTGCCACAGAACCTGTCCAGAGTTCTGCCCACACACTTACTGATTCCCCTTCAAGGAAAGGATCAATAAAGCCAAGGCAAACTTGCCCCATTATCTCTGAGTGATCAGCTTCTGATGTTATACATTCCCAAATAATGAAGTTTTCCAGTTTAGAATACAAATGTCCTAGAAATGCTACATCAAGCGCAGGCTCATCATCTTTGAATATATCCAAAAAACTAAAATTCTCTGGCCAAAGCAGATAATATTTACTGGAAGTGTAGTGGATTCTGGAATGTCAGGGACTGCTTTGAAGTTTCTTCTTCTAAGAGAAGGACATCCTTTTATATTTCACCAAGCCTTCTACTGGGCACTCACAGTTTTTGAAAACAAGCCTATAAAAGGCTATTGCTAATAAGAAGTCACACGTGCCATGAAGTTGAAAGGTTGCCCGTCTGGCCTGAAAACATTTTGTCTGTGCAAACTACTTGGGGGAAGTGAGGAGGGGGTGGTCAGAGAGGAATAAACACAGCTGGTTTCAATATTAGAAGCAAAGAGAGGCTTTTTGCTCTTTCTTGTGGTACCAGATTCAGGAATGAGCTCAAATGCAGAATATCATCGGTAAGTGTGGGGCTGCATGTGCGTCCAGCAGGCAGGCTGGGAAGGTCGGCTAAAGAGGACCACTCAAGCCTTTGTGCTCTACTTCCCTTCACTGCGGCACTGTGGTAACATCATCTTCCTCCCAGCCCCTCATGTCAGCACTCTTGGATTTCACTGATTGTGAAAGTTCCTCTTTTTGTAAAGGATCTACGTCTTCCTTGCCTTGTAAAAATCATCCTGAACTTAAGCTGAAACTGTAAAAAAACAAAAAAAAAACAAAAAAAACCCAAAAACCCCAGCAAACAAGAAACCGTCTTTGTGACCTAAGTTATGGGAAAGTGGATTTTAAAAACTTTCTATTTAAAGAAATAAGAGCCTTCGTGATGTATTAGTAATTCTAGTAAAAATAATTTATGATATGGAACTGATTTCATAAGAGAAGGCAGTCAAAACACTCATCCATTTCTGCTCAAAGGCATCGCTTTCAGTTTTTATGAAAAGTAAAAACAAATTTGGAATTGGAAATGAAGTCATTTTTAATGCACTGATTCCCACACAAAGTTTACGGAAAGGAGACAAATAATTTTTTTTTAAGTATTAAAGGTTCATCAAAATTTAGTAGATAGTGAGAATTTGGTATTTCTTGTTGAATACAATAAATTTTAGCATAAATTTACCATGCCCATTAGAGTACAGTCTCTCAATCTTTAGTATTCTCATGCCAATTATGCTTTTCCATTAGACTATTTTCCACTAGAATATATATATACATTTATATATCCCTGTCATCACCCCTAGCACCTGGTGCATTGACCCTCCCTTCCTAATCCACTCGGTTGTCGTGGGTAATCTGATTTTTTCTCTTCATTTGAAAACCTGATGACTCCTAAATATATTTATTCAGCATAAACTTCTCTCCTGCATTTTAAACTTAAATGTGCAACAGGAACCTCAAACCAAACCATTCAAATCTTGGCTCATCATCAAATCCATCCTTCTCCAAACAGCACCCCCTGTATTCCCCTTCCAGCACCCAGGAATCTGAGAGTCATTCTAGTTGTATTTCCTCCTCTTCTTCTTTCCTTAAGTCCTGACATGATTCAGTCTCGTAAACATGGCTCCAACCTCTCTTGTCTTCTCCATTTCCATGGTCACTGCCATGGTACAAGCCCCCATTGTCTTTACCCTGAACTTGGGCAATAGCCTTTTACTTTGTCTCCCTGTTTTCCACTTGACCTTCCTCTAATCTACCTTTTCCTTCTCAGCTAGAGTGACTTTTTCTAAAACACATTTCAGGTTGAGTGACTGTTGCCACCAATTTTCTGTGGCTCCCTAGGAGCACTGGATGGTGTCTCAATTCTTTAGCATGGTGTTCAAGGGTTCAAGGAGGTCAAGGGCCTCCTGGTGTCCAGAAGTTCCTAACATACCCTGAGTGTTCCATACTATTTCACACCCTTGGTTATTTCCATTTATTGTTCTGTGTGCTTAGAATTTTATGTTTTCCTTTTTTCCCTGGCTTAAGTGTCACCAAAGGGCAGACAACCTCTCCCATCCTCTGCGATGATGCTGCTCCCACCCAGGTAAAGGCATGCATTTTTTCCCTTTCTGCCACCTCTGCTTATTTATATTCTCGTCACACTGTATTATGATTAGCTTTTATAGTCTTTATTCTTGTACATGTTTACCTGTCTGTCTGCTGTACCAGAGCATGAGCAACTTGAGGTTGTGGGCTTTGTCCAACTCAAGTTTCTATCCCCAATACTTACCACAGTGGCTGTTAAATGGTCACTATGTAGTCAGGGCTGTTTATTGAGTGAATAAATCAATGAAAGCTTTGGCTCCCTAAGTATCAACAGTGAGCCTAAAGGACTCCCTACTACAGTGCTCTCTCTGACCCCAAAGTGCAAAGCAGAGGGGAACTGATTTCCTCTTTTGTTTCTCATACTTACCATACAATGCCCTTTTATGACTGTACCTCCCCTCACTGCTTCCTTGATGTTCACTTTAATCTATATAAAAATCAGGTTGGGATGGGATCGGGGCGTATGGTTGGGTGAGCATGGCCTTGCCCGCCACCTGCCTTTTGAGCCATTCAAGTGTCCCCAAGTATCTTGGAGTTCACCATGCTTCACTAAGCATGGGAATCAGTGGTTCTAGATACCTTGATCACCTTGCTTATCCTGGCCCAGAGAAACTGTATTTTGTAGAGGATCCCATAAGGCATAATTACCTCATATTGCAGTATTAATGTCCACTTTGAGGAAATGAGATACAAAAATCCAAATTAACAATATGGAGAAATTAGAAGTGATTGTTCATGTCACAATAGGATAGTTTTCAAGAATTCACAGTCTTCTTTATGTATCAAACTCTCCTAGGTATTGAAACTCTGGTGCCCTAAAAAGACGAGTTTGTCTACAAAAACTGTTCAGCAGACCTTCAGCAAACACTTGTAGTCGCAATGTGTAGTTCACACTAAGAAGAGGTTTCGGTTCTCGTGTGGAAGGAGTTTCATGCCCATTGTCAACTTTTACGAGTTGAATTTTACTGGTTCAGAGAGGGGAGCCTATTCCTTTGGAAGTTAATTTATTTGTTTTAATATTTATTTGTGGTACATGATCAGGAACTTCAGGGACTTCCTTTTGGCATATCAAGATGACACACCAAATGTTCTGCTATCAGAAAGGCTATGTGTGACTTTGCTCAAACTCCTCACCCACACTCCTCACCCACTCTCCTCGTATTAGCTGGGAACTGGTGGCTAGGTACTCAACCCATCCACCTCACATTCAGGACACTGGTCCCCAGTTGCGTGGATGAAAGGATGTGACTGGGTCAATTCAATGTCAGCCTGTGGCCCAGGAACAGCTGACACTGAACAAAGCCAAGTGACCCATGTAGGGACTAGATTTAAGCCTCGAGGCCCACTGCTACCCAGCCTGAACCAAGGAAACCAACTGACCACAGACTCTGTACATTTCAGGTCAAAATTGGAAAAAAAACAGGACAAATTAATCAGTTTCCACCTAGAATATGAACTCAGTCCTTTCTGAAAGGTTTTAAGAACTACTCTTGAAATTTTGGACAGCCTGCAGTGGAAGTCACATCTGACCACCTCCACGCTTGAGGCTGTTATTTTTTTGAAGGTTTATTTTAACCAAAGGAAATCCTGTTTCACCAGCAGTGCTGGCAAGAGCCCTAAGATGCGCAGTTGTCTCAGGAGTGTTGTGAGGATATGGGCTTTCTTTAATCTCGGAATAAAAATATTTGATGTTTACAAGGTGTATTAGTGTAATTGGAATGTGTCTGCCTGTCTGCTGGCCTTCCTTCCATGGTGGGACCTCATAATTAAAGAGCATCGTGTTCATGTGGCTGCCTGTTTATCCTTTCATAGTCTCTCGTGAGCAGTCATGGGCAAGACCGTTACCTTGGCCTCTTAGCTCAAGCCCCACAAAGAGACAGCTGCAGCCAGAACAAAGAGGAGGCTGGACTCCACTTGCAGTTTTTCAGAGCTCTGTGGGGCGAGCTGGAGAGTGAGACACATACAATTCAGTGTAGGAGGGATGCCTGGTATCCCAGAGAGACTGCAGGTGTGTGCTGTGGGATTGTCTCATTTTTAAAAAACATAGGAGGATACCCCCCATAAAATGATTTCCCTTCTCTTTAAGTAGGAAGCCAGAAAAAGAAATAACCACGCTCATCTCTTTGTAAATATCTAAGTCCATATTATGCATTAAAATTCTATTCCAAGGGACTCTGGATTTTACTAGGCAGATCCTCAGACAGTCGTATTAGCATTAATAACTCACATTTCCGGAGCTTGATTTTCTCTTTATTCCCATTTCCCCCTGTTAACTCCAGAACTTCTAATAGTGCTTGGTAAATAATAGATGTTCAACAAATGTGTATTAAATAAATGAATGAATCCTCCTGCAAATTTCCTTTCCTCCTCAATTCTTCTGGAAGTCCCCAAGAGGGTGTCTGCCATGTGCTTGAGTTGGTCTGTCAACCGCAGCCGCCCTGGGACTTCTGGCCTGTTCTCTCTCCCTCCCCTGGCTTCCTCATGTTGCTTGAGGATGCCCCGTGGGGCAGTGTCTGAGTACCCCGAGAATGTTAAGATCTGAGCTGTGTCCTGATGCTTGCCTTCCGTCTCCCCCAGTCCCCCTGGCCCTGGAACTGTGCTGCCTACCGTCTCCCTGTGTCTCTCCACTCTGCCTCTGGCTGCGCTCCTCATAGGAGCAGACTGTATGTTTAGGATAAAAACTGGAGGAAAACAAGGATGCATGAATCAGTTTCCTCTTAGAACATGAACTCGGTCCTTTCTTAAAGGTTTTAAGAACTACTCTTGAAATTTTGGACAAGCTGTGGTGGAAGTCACTTTTGACCACTTCTAGAATACAAAAGTAGTAAAATTCAAATGCTGAACAAAATAAAATGTAATGGCATTTTTATTCATGGGAAAAAAAAAAAAAAAACTATAAGAGGAAAGATAACCAGATTGTTTGCTCCTGCTGTTTTGGGAACACTGATGAGGTTCTACATGAGTCCAGTGGAGAAATGGGGACAGAGACTCTGTCTTTTTCATTTTTTTTTTTTTTAATCGCTGCATTCTTGAGAACAGATCTTTACCCATTTCAGTTTATGGAACTGAAATGAATTGAAATAAGTGGTCAGCTGACCTGTTACCCTACACCTAATAAAAGACTTAGAGGAACAAGCTACTTGACAATTAAACAGCATTTTCTATTTTAAAGTTGTTTTTAACAACCACAAATCAGAAGAGTGTCAAAGGAATAATTTTGTGATTCATTTGGGTAACACTGTCTTTCCTGGAATGAAAGACTTTTTTTTTTCATATAGAAATTGAAAGAGCTATACACCCGTATTTTGACTTAGATTTGACAAAGCTTTGTAAACAAGAACAGTTTTCCAAGTCACAGAAATGTGTTTTTCAGTTTTCTATCCCATGAAGAGCTAAAGTTCAGGAAATAAAGTCTTAAGGATTGGGCAAATAAAATGTTTCCTTAGGGGCAAAAAATCCTATCCCCAGATACCCACTATTTCTGCTCACAATTCTTAGAATGCACTTGGATTGGCTGCCGCCATCTAACACACATGGACTTCTGTTTCCTTTATTGATTGACTGCTGTTTGACAGTTTTATTATTATTTCATACTAGATATTAGGCCAGCAGTAAATGTCTGTTGAATTAACAAGAAGACAGAATACACACCTGTCACTCTAAAGAGAGTGTAAGCTTTTGAGATTGTAAACTTTTGCAATTTTAAGTAAGTGACTCATAGTAGGTGTCTGAATGTCCAACACCATAGTCAGAAAACTCTGTGAAAATTTAGATTCATAGAAGGTATTTGGCATAAATGAAAATATTAAAGGAACAAAGAAAAAAAACCAAGCCCCAACTATAAGGACTGGTGGATCCCTGTGATCCGATTCTTATTTGCTCTTTTTTTTTCTTTATGTTTTCCCCCTAAATTGGTGTGATGATCATTTCTTATTACTATGAGATTTAGGACAATATCAAAACTTTCAGCTGAAGCATCTTCAGATATTTTCAGATTTACTTTCTGCTTTTCCTTGAAAGATAGCTCTGGATTTTCTGATACTTCCCTTTAGACGTGAGGTTTCTTTGAATAATTAGGGCCTTAAGAAAAGTTACAACACCACTGTCTTCAGTTCATCCACAAGACCTTCTTTGCACGCAAACATCCTATTGACGTCAGCAGAAATTTGATGAAGTTCTTTTTTTTTTTTCCCTGTCACTGGGAACTGGAGAGTGGAGGTGGTGGGGTGAGGAGCATGGGACTGTGCCTGGGCGCTAAGAATGAGTCAACTGTGATGAAATTTGAAACATTGCAGTTTTCTAATAAAATCAAGTCTTAGGCTATTTTCCCATAGGACAAGAAAAAACATACTCAAGATGATATTTATTCCAGGAACATTTAAAATTCTTCCATCATGTTTGATAGACTGACAGCTGTTTTATGGTTTATGAGGACTGGCCAGCATGAGAAGACTTGGATTTGATTTTGGAAAAGTGTAACTCTGAGCTGAATTTATTGGATTCTCTGGGTCTGGCCAACTAATGGAGATCTCGAAACTTAGGAGCTGATGCTTGGGCATAGAAGATGGTGTGTTCATGAACGTATGCACCTTTACATCGATGTCCCAAAAATCTAAGGGCTCCAAACATTTTTGAGATACAAAATAATTCATTATTTTTAAGCAACATTTACTGATCTTTCACCTTTGCTGTTCAGGACTTGAATTCACTTCTAAAACTTCCTTTCTTCCTGAACATGAGCAAATAATCATCTTTCTTTAGTGACTGTATCTAGAATTATTCTGTTTGATTAGTACATTTTTATTCTATGTCAAAGTGTCTAGCTCTGTTTAGATACATCAAAAAGTACTCTTTGGGGTAGTTTAAAATCTCAGTTCAGTTGCAGTTTGTAAAAGGGAAGAGTGGTTGTTGTCTGTAGGAGTAGAAGAAAGCTTCATGGAAGAGATACAACTGTTAGTGGACTTGGAAGAATTCATATGATTTAGCATTACAATAAAATCTCAAAAAGATGTTAGATGATGGGAAATTTTAAAATTGATTTTGGGCTTTTTGGGGTCAACCATGGAGTCATGTGTAGACTAAGTTTCAAGTTGAGCTATATCTTCTTAGAGGGTAGACACGTGCCTGTAAATTCTTACTAGACTGTGTTCCTTTTATTTATAGCTACCATTTGATTGTGCTCATAAAGACTTTACTAATACTGATAAAATCTGTGGGTAAGGAAACACTCTGAAAAAAACCTTTTCTGATTTTTTTTTTTTTTTTAGTTCTTTAAATAATTTGAGAAACTGAACAAAAAGAGTAACCAAATACTGTGAAGCCCCTAATTATCTTGACCTTATGGCAGGTGTCTGTTACAAAGCTCATTAATTCTAATCATTATTGGCTCCACTTAAACTAAGTAACATGAAGACTTTTCTTATCTTTGTTCATCTAATTCAAGCGTAGCTTTACATAGTCCACCATCAACTTCATTGAGCACCTATTTATGTGCTCGGAATTTTCTTATATCTGTTGTTTAAGCCCTGCCTTATACAGTTTAAAATATTAGCAGTAAAAAATACAGTACTCAGTGAGTTGAAGTGTTGCTTAAGAGTGTAATGCTGTATTGGAGTGTTAGTAGTAGGAATCCAGGAAAGAAAGAAGTAAAAGACACCTAGGGAAATCAGAGATTTAGAAAACCAGTGAGAAGGGAAGGCCTTAGAGTAGTTGGACAAATAGGGGGGAAAGCCTTGAGGTACAAGAATGGAACACTGAAGTGAAGGAATAAGAAATGATGACGAGTTGTTTCCAAAGAATTCTTACTTTTCTGGTTGTTTATGTGTGCAACAAGGAGAGTCCTGAAATAATTAATTATTTAACATTGTTTGGCAAAAAAGGTGCTCTCTCTCTATGTGTGTGTGTGTGTGCGGGGGGGGGGGGTTATTATTATTTTTTATTCTTAATAAATTCAACAAATAAGAGAATTCCAAAATTAAAAGTTACATGATCTTATCAAGAACAGTCACAGTAATCGAGACTTTTTTTCCCCTTCAATAGGCCATTTGGAAGTAAAAGTTAAAAAGTCAAGTATAAGAAATGCAGAAGTTATAAAGGGAACTTGAGAATTTATTTTTAGACTATTAACCAGATACACTTTTCTTGGCCAGCTCAAGACCCATTGAAATTATTGTTTCAAATAATATATATATAATATTTGCAAATTTATCTCTCATGGGTAAGATGTAGACATGTCTCTTAAAATTTTTTAAATATTAGAACTGTGCTTCTTAAACTTTGATGTTTATATGTATCACTTGGGTATCGGAATGCAGATTCTGATTCAGGAGATCTTGGATGGAAACTGGAATCACGATTTCTAAGATGTTCCTAGGTGTTACTGATGCTCTTGGAACATGAGCCACACTTGGAGTAGCGAGGTATTAGAGAACATCAAAATAGCCTCTGTTGTTAGTGACTTACCAGTATATTGGCATTTAGTTTATTATTGTATTAAAAAAAATAAGTGCAGTGTTAGGGTGGGGAGGGGCTTCTGTACCTTTAGCTTTGTCCAGCCATGTTGATCATTCATCAGATTAAATAAACCGTAGAAAGCCAGTATCTAAGGCCCCCAGTAAGCATCTTCCTCTGATTCTCCCTGTTCCATTCTGAATTCGAGCTTCCTCTACTCATCCTTATTCTGACCTCTGATGCTTTTCGCCATGGCCCACCAGCCACCTTGATGTGCTCCTGATCTTTTCCCCTCCCTGCTTTATCTGTGTCCCATGAGTTCTGTCCTGTTACGTTTCTGACCACGATACACAATATATCTTGTGGTTTCTCAAAGCAGGGCATAGCTCTTTCTTCCTGACTACCTTCTTAGCACTACTTAGACAATGACATCTATGACATAATTTTTCTTTCTTTTCTTCTCTCTCTTGCCAGCTCATGACAATTCAATAGGCACGCCTTGTCACCAATATGACTGGAAACTGGAAACAAAAGGCAGCACTGGCATTGCAGAGCAGCCCTGGATTTTAAGGGGGTCATGAAGATAATCCAAAATAGGTTTATATTAATTTTTACAATTGTTATTGAAATGGAACTCGCAGAAATTCTTGTAGAGAACTTGAAGACCCCTAAGAATTCTTCTATACACCTGGGGGCATTTCAGACCTAACTGGAGAATTTCTGGGGACCTTAGGTTAACTACTTCCAGGCAAAAGGAGGCCTCCTGGCTTCTCTTGGTGTAGCTCATTTCTATGGGGAGAAAATATTAGGCTTTAAGGCAGAAGCCTTGTGAACAGTGGCATTTGTTTATTTTTGTTTGTTTCTTAGCACATCTCACCTATGTGATGAGGTGGTTAGCTGCTTCAGAATTAGGGTATTTAGCATCCTAGACCTAGTCATTTCTCAGTCTGCAAAACATTTTGTAAAACAGCTACTCAGTATAACTCCAACCTTCCACAGAGGACTTAGGTAAGTTCTGCAAGCTGGTTGAAGAGGATTTCCCAAGCTTTTTGCTCAATTCACCAACAACAAACTGGATGCAGATTTTGTTATACCTGAGATGCTTCTGAACCAACTTCCTAAAGTACAGCTGTTTGTTTTTTAAAAACGGTCTTATCACACACCATACAATCCATCCAAAGTGTACAATCAGTGGTTCCTGGTATAATCACAGAGTTGTGCATTTACCACCACAGTCCATTTGAGAACATTCTCATTGCTCCAAGAAGAAAATTCCCTTATCTTTTAGCCCCCCATTATTGACACTTATTGTTGGTATAGTACCTTTGTTACAATTTATTAACGAACATTATAATATTACTGGTAACTATAGTCCACAGTTTGACTTAGTTGTTTTTTTCCCCATACACCACTCTATTATTAACACCTTATAATAATAACACACTTTTGTTCTAGTTCATGCAAGAACATTCTTATATTTGTACAATAAACCACAGTCATCATCCACAACAGGGTTCACTATGTTATACATGTAGTCTTGTGTTTTATCCTCTAGCTTTCCTTCTAGGCACATACATGTGGGTCTAAGTTTTAACACTGTTCTCTTCACACCTTGTCTAATAACTTTCTCAGCAAATTAACCCATCCTACCTAATTCTATGCCAATGATTCTAAAACTGAGCTCACATCCTGTTGGGAATCTTTATCTGTCGATGGTGCCTCAATCAGTGACAGCCATTAATATTACTTATTCTGTTTTTCTGTTCAGTTTTTCTTTTGCTTCTTTGACAGGAGGTTGTATTCTTCAGATTGACCAACATCTAATTTTTCTTCTCTCTAGTCCTCTCCCTAGACTGTATTCAGTTGGTGCCTCTGGTTAACTTCCTTTCAAGTTCTTTGCCTCCGCAGATTAAATGAACCTGGAAGCCCATAAATTCTCCCAGACAAGAAACTGGAGTGTAGAGCTTCCTCTTAAAATATGGTAAAGTCCCCTGATGGTATTAGTAGCACTATAATTATGGAATAATGTAATTTTGTGTTTTGAAAAAACAGATGAATATGTCTTTCCTGACTGGAAGCATCCTTGAGCATATATTCAAAGTGCGATATATTGCTCTTCTGGAATAGTTATCTGGGCACCTGGGCATTGTCCTTAATTTCTCCTTATTTCTCTCTCCTCTTGATTTTCTTGTTTTATTTTCTTCATTCCTACCACTTCTAATCTAGCTCACGATATCATCACCGTGGTCTCTTTGCAACAACCCCCCAATCTCCCTCACACCCCACTTAAAAGTGATTTTTATAAGAACAAATCTGACCGTATCATTCCCTGGATTTAAATTCTTCATTGACTCCTGATGGCCCACAGGATGATTCCCAAACTGCTTACCTTGGCTTTTAATTTTTTATAGTCTGGACTCTGTTTACTTCTCCACATCAACTCCTGCCACACCCCCACTCCCTCTGTTCTGTAGTCTATATTGAATTGCTTTCAGTTCCCCTAATACATGATGCCCTTTCTCACAGCTAGTCCTTTGCACGTGCTGCTCCCTCTGCCCCAAAGGATACTTCCTTTCAGACTCCCATTCCTCCTTCAGGAACCCAGTTTAGCTGTCACTTCCTCAGATAAGCCTGTGCTCCCATAATGCTTTGCATTTATTCCTTTTAGGTCTTTAGCAATGCGAATTGAGTTAGTCTATCTGCAACATGAAGATATTCATCGTTGTGTCTCCTTTGATTCTCAGAATTTCAGGACTTTCCAACAGGCAATTTCCTGGCAAAGTAATTTTAATAAGGACAAGGAGAAAGCAGTCATTGTGATTTTAGCTCCCACCACAGCATCAACTGCTGAGTTACCTGTTCCATCAAATAAGAACTGATCTAGTGCCCTGATAAGAAGAATTTATCCTGCCTGTATCTCTGGAAGGGATTAAACCACTGACTGCCACATAATGAACTTTGAATATAAGGTAGTTGCTAGATTATATTGTTAGAGCTATATCAATGAGAGAATTACACAAATGTCTTTAACCAAGAGGCCAGTAAGCAATGCTGTCTATGTAATCATTAGCTGGTCTTCATTTAAGGCTACTCAACAATTGTATTTCTTGGTCTATTTCTTTCTTTGAATTTATTCTGATGCCCAATGTTTCTACCCATAGCCTTACATAAAATGGAAAGGATAACATTTAGGACCTAAGAAAGTCCTGTGGACATCAGTAACACTGTAACTGGGCTTGCGTTTGGTTAAACCACGTGAGTTTGAGGGCGTGAGAGTGTCTCCTAAACCAAGTTGTGGGGAAAAGTTTCTATCAGTAACTGCAAACCACGTGAAGTCAAGATTGATTCATCCTTCCTAGGAAAAGCAAACTGCCTATCCTATGTCTAATATTGAAAATACAGCTGAGTAAAAAAAAAAATTGGCAAAATTAGCAAAGCAACACTGTAAATGCCAAGTAATTAACCCCGTAAATGCTGAGTAGTTAACACTACCTGAGAGGCTACTAAATTCAATCCCTTACTAAAAGTACTTTAAGCAATTGGATTTCAGGAAATCCCAAGTGGGATCTCACAGGAGTATCGGTGACTGAATATCCATCCTTTCATTCAGAAAGTATTTCTTGAGCATCTTCTCTGTGTCAGGCATCAGGTTAGGTGCTGGGTACAGAACAATGAACAAGACACACATGGTCCTGCCCTTGAATGTGTGGCGATACTCAACCACAAGCAAGGACAGAAATTAACAACAACAACAAAAATGATCAGATATCACAAAAGTAGGGACTGGGTATCTCCTTTAGACTGAGGGTCAGAAAAACCTCTCTGAAAAAGTAACATTTAAGCTGAGACTTAAGTGACAAGCAGGAGCCAGTCACATGGGGGAGAAGCCTTCTAGAAAAGAAGCAGTTTGTGCAAAGGTCCTGAGTCAGAATCAAGCTTATCATACCTAAGGATAGAAGGAAGGCCACAGAGGTAAGGGCTGGTGGGCAACGTAGAGAGTGTGTGTGTGTGTAGGGGGTGGGGGTGTGTGGGGTAGATGAGGTTGAATAGGAACCAGATTAAATAGAGCTTTTAGGCAGGGTTTGGATTTCATTCTGGCAGCCAGTGGAGTGAGAAATGACATTTGAGTTACATTTTTAAAAGGTCACTCTGGCTCTCACATGGAGAAGGGATAGCAGAGAGTAAGAGCAGAAGCAGGGAGACAGGTGGATGCTGAAGTTGTCCATGCAAGAGATGTGGTAGCTTGGTAAGGTGGTAATGGTAGAGGTGGATAAGTGGACACGTTTGGGGCTTGTTTTGGAGGGAGAGCCCACAGGACTTGTTCATGGATTGAATGCGGGGGATGAGGGAAAAAGAATAATCGAGGATAATGCTTCCACCTGGGACCCTGTTCTTCTACTCTGCATTATGTAAAGCATGGAATAACCAAAGCCTGAATCTCTGGTTATGACATACAGCAGGCTTTATCCACTTCTCCATGTTGTGGGGGTTTCAAGAGGGCTCTATCTGTCCAGATTGGGACTTATTCTGTAGCTAATTTATTTTGATGGCCCAACATGATTCAGGCATCTAAGTTTAAGCTCTCCCTAGTGTCACAGGGAGATTCTCTTAAGGCAGTTGTGCAGAAAACCTCCAAGAGTTGTTTCTTTCATGTTGTTAGGCATAGAGCTTTGCATATCTAATGTCTTCCAACCTCTTGCTCTTTCTGTTGCCTGAAATTTATTCTAATTTTCCTCTTGGAGCCATTCTTCTTGTTGCCCATTGACTTTCTCTTTGGTCGGTTGACTTCTGTGTTGGCTATATTTGCATAAGTATTTGAACTCTTTTCCACGTCCTTTCACTAATTCATCTATCAATATTTATTTATGAAACACTAACTATGTATTACACAACCACTTAATGTTGGGCATAGAGAGCTGAATAATCTGGACCCTTTTGGTGTCTTTATCATCAACTACTCATGCTCTAAAAAAGCCAACGGATCGTACCAATGGCTCCTGCAACTTCCCCAGACAATATCTTGCAAACTCTGTTTGGAACACTCTTACCTGGTGTTTATTCTGCTTCTGATTTCTTTATTTTTCTCACATGTGCAATTGATGGTTAGCCTACAGATTAAAATCTAGGTTCAAAATAATTTTCTTTCAGAACTTTGAAGCTTTGCTCTGCCATTTTACAGCATTTCTTATGCTGCTGAGAAGTCTCAAGCCAATAAGATTCTCACTTCTTTGTAGGTGACCTGCTCTCTCTCTCTCTCTGTAAGTTTAATAACCATATCTTTATTTTTAATGCCCTAAACTTACACAATGATGTGTATAGGTGTGGATCTTTTTTTTTAAAATCATTATTCTGCTCTGAATTTATGAGCTCTCTCAATATGGACTCTTAAGTCCTCTGTTTGGACTCGGGCAACAGCTGATGTTATTTTAAAAATAATTTGTCTTCACAAAAGAACAAATATTATATGATTCTACTTACCTGAAATGTCAAGAGTAGGCAAATTCATAGAGACAAGAAGTTAATTCAAGTTTCCCAGGGGCAAAGATGTGAGGAGAATGGGGAGTTATTGTTTAAAGGGTAGAGTTTCTGTTTGAGGTGATATAAAGGTTTTGGTAATGGATGATGGCGATGGTGGCACAACATTGTAAATGCAATTAATACCACTGAATTGTACATTTAAAAACGGCAAAAATGGGATGTTTTGTGTTGTATATGTTACCACAATGAAATTTAAAAAAAAATGAAATTTAAAAAATCAATGCAATCACAATATTAATAGAATATGATCATCTCAATCCATGATAAAAAATGCATTACAAAATTCTACGCTCATAAAAATAATTTCTGTCTCCTCTTTTCTTTGTTCTCTTTTTCAGAAATACATATTATTGGCTATTGGATCTCATGGATTGGTCCTCATTATTTCCTATCTTTATTTTGTCACATTCTTTTTCACTTTATTATTTTGTGGGTGACTTCCTTGATTTTATCTTCAACTTTTAAAATATAATTCTTATTTTGGTAACTGAATAATAATTTGAAAGTTAGAAATAAAACTGTTATTATTTTCAGACAATGTGATTTATATGTAGAAAATCCAAAATAATCTTTAGATATACTATTAAAATTAACATGTAATTTTAGCAAGGTTACCAGATAATATACAAATATCAACTGTATTTTTATATAACAAGAGCACTTAGAAAATAAAACTTAAAAGGATACAGTTTACCACAGCATCAAAAAACATAAAATACCTTGGAGTAAAAGTTACAAAATTTATTAAGAGAAATTAAAGCCCCTCGAAATGGAGAGATACACTATGCTTGCTGTTTGGAAGACTGGCTATTGTAATATTGTAACTTCTACCCCAATGGACCTATAAATTCAGTGCAAGTTCAGTCAAAATTCCAGGAAATTTTGTTGTAAAAATTGACAAGCTGATTTAAAAATTTGTATGGAAAGACAAAGGGCAATGATAAACAAAATAATCTTGAAGAAAAAAAACAAACTAGAAGAACTTACTCTACTTGTTACATTTATTATAAAGCCTCAGTAATTAACACTATGTGATACTGACAAGAGACAAATGGCTTAATGGAACAGGATAGAACATCTAGAAGCTGATCTAGAACTATAAAGGCACGTGATTTTTGACAAAGGTAGAATGATAAAGGTTGGCCTTTTCAGTAATTTGTGCTGAATCAATTGAATATCTACATGGAATAGTAGAGCTAAATATGAACAGACAGGGAAGCTTCTAGAACAGTGTTTCCCAGATATCAATATGCATTTGAATCACTTGAGAATCTTCTTAAAGTGCAGATTCTGATTGACTGGCCTGGGATGGGGTCTGCATTGTAACACATCCCAAACGATGGTGATTTTGCTCATTTACAAACAGCACTTTATATAGTAAGGTTCTAGAAGTTAACAAAGGAAATATCTTCATAACTCTGGGGTGGGGGAATACTTCTTAGTCAATGCACAAAAAGCATTAACCATAAAGGAAAAGATTGATAATTTGGGCTGCATTAAAATTAAATATGTTGCTTAAAAGATAGCAGAGAGAGAAAAGGCAAGCTACAAAATAGGAGGAAATATTTACAATATATATAATTAATAGAAAACTCATATTCAGAATAAATAAAAAGCTTCTGTCTGTCTCTCATGCTCTCATATTGAAATAAATAAAAGCCAGCACAATAAAAATGGGCAAGAGAATTGAGTAGTCATTGCATAAAAAGAAGATATGCAATAAATATATCCAATATCCCAGTATCCAATAAATATGCAAAATGTGTTCAGCCTTGCTAGCAATCAGGGAATGTGATAAGCCATAATGTGCTACCATTACACACCCACCAGAATGAGTAAAAACAAACAAACCCCCAAACCAAAACCCTGATTTTACCAAGATTTGACAAGGATGTGAGAGCAACTAGAACTTTCCTACGCTGTTGGTGGGAGCATAAATTGGTATAACCATTTTGGAATACTATTTGCCGTTATCTACCAAAGTTGAATTTACACATGCCTCATGATTCAGAAATTTCACTTCTATTTTTATACCCAACAGAAATGTGTACTTATGTACCAAAACACATGTAAAAGAGTATTTATAGTAGCTGTGTTTGAAAAAATAAAAATCTGGAAACAACCAAATGACCAGCATCAGAGAAAGAATAAATAAATTGTTGTATATTCAATAGTGGAATACTATACTGCAAGAATGAATGAACTACTGCCACACACAATATGGATGAATATCACCAACACAAAGCAGAGTGAAAGAAGCCAGAAACTTACATGTTGCATGCTTCCGTTATGTAGAATTAAAACACAGACAAAATAAATCAATGGCATTAGAAGCCAGATTTCTTTGTGGAAGAAAGAGAGAGTAATGAAGAGGACATGCAGGGAGAGATGTTGGTAATGTTCTATTTCTTAAACTGGGTGACTTAGGTGGTAGTTATGGGTGTGTTCACTTTGTGATATTACATTCTAGCTGTATACTTATGATTTTGTTTGCTCTTCCCTATGTATTTTATACTTCAATGAAATGCTTGAAAACATCAGACTATTTATTGAAGTTTCCTTTTAAGTCCTCATTTGTTCTCTGAATTTTCTGTTTTCTCTGGGGTCAGTTTTTTAATAGTTTATTTTGATCTCTTTCTTTTATCCTGCAGTGACATTTCAGTTGTCCGTCATTTCTACCCATTCACACTCAAGTTTAAGGGCATAGGGGGAGGTGTAGGGAGTAGGTCTGGCAGCTCTGTGTATTGAGGAGTTTGTTTATTTTAGATCTGGAGACCCTGGAGGTCTCCAGATACCAGAATGAGGAGGATTTCTTGTTAGCATCCCTAATTCTCCTCAGAGAATTCGTTTAATTTATTTAGAGATGAACCCATACATACATTTAGAGATGAATCCTGGGTACGAGGATAGGGCTTGGGATGTGAGGTGTATTAATTCTTCCAGATAAAGACTTTAAATTAATCTTCATATTTTAACCAGTTTCCTCATTCTTACCTGTTATCACTCTTTTATCACACCTGAAATGCCCTGCTCCTCCCTCCACTCAACCTCCTCCCCTGAATTATACATTGAGGTTCCTTTCACTCGATTTTAATTTATCAATACTTCACCAATCTTTCAGAAGATTTTTGAAATCTCTCATTTTCTGATAGTTCCCCTTCAGTTAGTTTTCTTTTATGTCTCAGGTTTATTCCCTCTTAATTTCTTTTTTTTTTTTTTTTCACATTTGGGGAGGGAAAAGAGGCGTGTTCTAATTTGGCCATTTTATTCTAGAAAATTCATATTCATACTTAAATATTTATTTCTGCTTTATCATTTTATAATGTTTCTGTTATACGCCCCATGAGGAATCAAGAGCTCGTTACTACCTCTCACTTCCCTTTCCTGCTTCAGCTTCTGATTTGTATCATTGCTAAATTGTCAAGGTTTATGTCATTTACATTTTTTCCTTTAATAAAATTAACCTCTTCTGTTCTTGCTGTAAAAGGTTCTTCTAAAAATTTAAGCCCCCTAAAACAGAAGAACTAAGTTGTATGATTAGGCCCATTTTGGAGGAAATGCAATCCTGTGTCACGAAAGATGTTATTGCTCAGAATAGACAGTCTGAAGTGTCAAGGTCCAGTGGAACCTCTTTTAATTATTTTCAACTTCCTTTACCCCTGAGTTGTACTAAGATGCTACTGCTTTTTGATTCTCCTGTCATTCTCTTTCTTTTAAAATTCTTTTTTGTGTTATACTTCCTTGAGTAATCTATTCATACTGGATTCTTGGGTGATAAGATTTATGACTTCTTGCATGGTTAAAAATGTCTTTGTTTTACCCTTGACTGTTAATTTGGCAGGGCATAGAAATTTTAGATTCAAATGAAAAATTTCCCTTGGAAATTCAAAGGGATTTTTCTTCTTCAAGCATTCAGGGTGGTGATGAGAAGTCTGATGTCAGTCTGATTGTTGTTCCTTGAAGATAATCTGTTTATTTTCTTTGGAAACTACTAGAATTTTCTCTTTATTTAAAGAATTAAAATAACAATGTTGTATTTTTTCATTCATCTTGTCTCTCATTTGGAGGGCCCTTTCATTATTAGGACTGTGATTTTCTTCTGCTAGAGTTTTTCATAATATATTTTGATGTATTTCTATGTGTGGGGCCTTTCTCTTAAACTGATGTTGGACCTCCTGGATCCATGCTCCACATTGCCTATTGCTCCCATATTTTCATCTCTTTGAGTTTTTGTTCTCTGTGCTGGGGTAATATCTGAACTTGAATACCTGGACCACCAATTTGATCTTTTCCCCTATCCAACTTACTATTTAGTTCAAATATATTTTATTTTGACAATCACATTTTTAATTTTTGTGAAGCTCTGTCATAGTCTCTTATAGCTCCTTTTTAAACTAGCCTTTTCTTTTTTTAGTGGATGTGACATCATTAACTGTCTCTGAAACCACCAAATCACTGTTTTGAAACATACTCTTTGGTTCTTTAAGCTGTTTCTTCTGTTTCTTCTAGGGTCAGTTTTTCTGTTTATCTTAGTCCTTTCCTCTCTGCTAGTCTTTTTCCACATGTGTAATTTTTGGTTGCCAATTCATATTCATGAATCAACCAGTTTATTGTTGATTAGTATAGACAGGAAGTTGGTCAAAATTTCCTCTGCATTTATTTATCATTTATTACAATTTGAATGGAAAAATTTCCCTGAGTATATTTTCTTAATAGTAATTGCTAATATATCAGAATCTTAGCAATTTTTTTGATACTTCTCTTGTATCCAGACAATTTACTCATCTATCTGATTGCTTCTGTTATTTTTTCCATTGATTTTTCTTGGTAAATTATCATATAGACTTCAGTTCATATTTTTTCTTCCTTCTAGTAGATTTACTTTTTATTCCTGTTTCATTTGTTCTTGTTTTGATAATTTTAAGTGCCTAGGTCAAGGCTGTTTGCTGTGTACAATATAGTTAAGCAATAATATAGAATAATGAATCATCATAATAATTTTATAATATAGGTCACTGTAATATAAATCTTGATTATATAAGATCAGACAACAACAGAATACATGAGGCATCAAATGTTTTCATGGGACAGTAAATATCAAGGATTCAGATTTGATAATTCTCCACTGAACTTTGCTCTTCTGGATTGAGTTGAGGTAGAAATAAAGCCATAAAAGAGTTTTGTTTGTTTGTTTATTTTTTAAACAGATACTACTAGAAACTCTCCTCTTAAAATTTAGAAGTAGTGAAAATGTTCTAAAAATTAAAAAAAAATAATTGTGGTGATAGATGCACAGCTGTATGGTGGTGCCATGAGCAAATGATTGTACACTTTGGATCTTTGGATAATTGTATGGTAGCTGAACAATCTCAGTAAAAACAAAATATATATATATATAAAATAGATTGGGGTGATGAATGCACAACTATATGATGGTACTGTGAACAGTTGATTGTACACCATGGATGATTGTATGGTATATGAATATATCCCAATAAAACTGAATTAAAAAAAATTTAGAATCCAAGATGGGAATCTGGAATGGATTATTGCCACCTTTTGAGGTGAGTTATTTATTTTCTCTAGTAGCTATTTAGTCTTCTCAAGATGTAAAATGGGTAAACATGCCCATGCCCCCAATCACTGTGGTGTAAGAATTACTCAACAGAGATATTAGAAAAAGTTGCAATCCTGCTTTATCAAATAATTATAGCAACAACCAAAACCAAAACAAAATCCCAGCAGCAATCAACTAGCCCCGGATTTTAATAAGACAGAACTTGATCTTTCATTTAGATAAACAGGTAACATGTTTGATTATATGGATTTAATATCCAAGCTGGGCTTTTTTTTTTTTTTTGTCCCAAGCTACCATGAAAAGCGCCCATTATATTTTTTGTAAAACAAGTTTTTTATCTCAGTACCTACCACTATATCTAACACTATAAAATAAAGGACATATTGCTTCATTGGCAGCTGGAAACTGCTGTTTCACTGATCCTCTCATCGCCAGTCAGTCAGAGGCTTAGAATTGCCTTCTCATCTTATTCATTCTTGATGTGAACAGTAAGAAGCAAGTCACTGGATTCCCTTTTTCACTTTGGCTATCAAGGATCTCAGAAAAATCTGGAGCCCAATTTGCATAATTGTGTGAAATTCTCAAGCCTGCTTATTATAAACATCTGAAATTACCCTATGCTTCAGCTTTTTATTCTAATGTATATTATCCATGACTCTGGATTTCTAATGTAATTTGTTTTTTAAAATTTTGGTTTTGGATTTTTTCAAGCCATTTCAAGTCTAGGGGTGATACCAAAGGAAAGAAAGAGAAAAGAAAGGACAGAGAGGAAAACAAAACAGCGGGGAAAAGAATGGAAGAAAGACAGGAAATAGAGTTTCTGTGAAGATTTAATTTTAAAGGAGGAATTTCTGCTCTCTTTATGTGAATTGGCTGTGGCCTAACACTGATTTGGATCAACCTATCTTTTCTCCCCCTTGCTCCTCCTCCTGAGGCTCTCTTTTCCTCTTCCAACTATATCCTGACACATGCCCACAGAAAGAGCCAGTCTCAAGTTGTGCAGGTTAACTTATTTCAGCAGCTGCTGTCAATGATTACTATTATATTATCAGCTTCATTTTCTTTGGGAGGGAGCGAACCACCCACAGACACAAAGACCAGTGCATTGCCCACACGATTCAAATGACCAACAGAGCCTCAGGGTCGAGTATAGGAGGAAGGAAATTTGCAGTGTCAGGAACTCTCAGTTCTACTATTGATGGGAAAGTTACTTTTCCTTTTTTTGGTATGAGTCTGTAATTCCTCATTTTGTCCTCACCCCTCTCCTGCACCCCTCCCAGCCTAGGTACACCTGCACATGCACTGTCCAGTTCAGCCAGCCCAAGTTACTGCCCTTTCATGCCTGTTTGCTACCAAGAAAGGAACAGGATTTGCAGACTTTCCCATGAATCATGAAAGTTTTTTTGCCTATGTGTACATTCAATGGATTTTCTTTTTAGTTACTAAAAGCATTGATTCCCAAGTGATCTGCTTATTTAATATCTCAACAGGTGAATGATAAATGACTTTAAAGTGTGACGTTATCAAGGAAGTAGTCATATTTGTTATTTGCCTGTGTTACACGATCAACTCTGTTTTTGCTAAATTTAATGACACTCAATTTATGGGTCATATCTGTGTCTGTAATTGACTTTAAAGATTCTAGAAAATAAATAAAGTGAAAAGTAGTATTTTATACAACTGCATTTGTGCTAGCCACTACTTAACTGTCTGCAGGGAAGCTTTAAAGTCAGGGTGGTGGATGAAAGTGGGAAGAGAGCTTTTCCTCTCCAAACTTTGGCATGCCTAATTGGACTTATCTGCAACATTTGACCCAAAGAAGGCCCCCATAACGGTCCAAAGAGAAGATTAACATTGTTGTTAAGTCCATGAGTAGATAAGACTTTGGAGTTGCTCTGACTTCCTGGTCTCCATAACCTTGGATAGGACATCATCCTGCAGGCTTCCTATCCTGATGTGCTGACCTTGGCACATGGACACCAGAGACTACTCTGGAAACACCAAACCAAGCCAGGGCTCTGGAAATATCTCAGCTAAGGACCTGCAGATGTTCAGGACTGTGTGCTCTGAGGCAGTGGCTGGAGAAATTGATGGTGCCAACAACTGCAAAGAGGCTGGTCCTGCCGGATGTCACCCACTGCAGCTGGCCAAGATGGAAAGGAAAATGGATCAAAATAAGCTCCACATACCACCGTCTCTCTTTCTGTGTTGGTGTTTGTCGTTGTTCACAGGGGCAGACTTCCTGCTGGTCAAGTCACAGAGGCCCAAGGGGTTTTCTCCGGCAGTGCCCGGCGTGCCTCCATTTCCTTGATTCAGCATAAAGGCTGTTTCTGATTTCTGGGTATGGCTCCTCACCATCTGTTCCAGGCTGCAGCTGCTGTTGTTTTATTTTGTTTTACAGACTTATTACTATTGTTGGTTCATCATTACATAATGTTTTATTTATATTCACAAAAATTTAATACCACATTGCTGTTCTTTTGAATAGAATGCAGATATCCTGGGGCTCAACAGATGAATGGAAACCTCTGGATCTCCTGGAGAGGGCAGCTCAGAGCTGGGAGAAGGGACCTGTGATAATTCTGCTTTATCTTCGAGGAGGGGCATATACGTGTGCATCCAGAGTTTAAGCTCCATCATGGCAATTCCTAAAGGTTAGTGATGTTGAGAAGTCAAAGAAAGGCCGGGGAATGTAAACTAATGAAAATCAGAATGTATTTGGTAGTGGTACGTGTATAGGGGATGCTCTGCTGTTTGAATAATAAGCTGCTTTTAAACTTTCCTTGCATGCTCCTTCCTTTGGCCTGAGAGCACTCTGGAAATGATGGTTCAACAATCTTTCTAGTGGGAAAAAAATTTATTTCTTTAGGCTTGCCTCTAATTTTGTAAGACATATCTTATCACTATATCATTGATTAGGAGGCCCCACAGAGCTTAGCTCATGTTTCCTGGGACAATGTGAGAAAGTAAAGCTTCCTGTCCTCCACATTGTTCTCACTTTTGTCAAAAAGGCTTTTTATAGTCTCTAACTATCAAAGGCCCTGGACAGCGCTTGGGTCCTGTTTCTAACTGCTAACACTCTAGGACACATGTGTAGGACAGACAGAATAAGGGCATTACACCAACAAGTGGGAAGACAGTCAAGTATTTACATCATTTGCAGTGGGTTTTTGTTGGAGGCTGGGAGCAAGAGTAAATACAAAATTGAGGTGTCTACCAGGAAACCTCATTTTAAGGTTTCCTTCTCTGGCCAGGCACTGCTCTAGGCACCTAGTATCTGAGGATGCTGTCAAATCTGTTAGCATGTTTGGAAGACTTTGTTCTGCCTTCAAGAGTTACATGGACTTGCCAATCTGTTAAATAAATTATAATCAGAAGTAGGTGTGGAAATGAAGTTTGGTAGCTGGTTCTCATGCATAGAAAACTTGGAGAGTGATTGGAGGGACTATCAGGGTTCTCCTGCCCCAGGTCTACCGTGTGCAGGTAGTCCCTCATCCCTTGCTGCTTTGCATCTTCTGGTAGAAATATGGGACCAAACCAAGTATGCTTTTTAACTGAGCCATCCAGTTTTCCACAACATCTACCTTGTGGACAAAATAGCCACCTATTGAAAAGGAATTGGTGCACATTTCAACTAGATTAAAAGACCTTTTGACATTAATAATAATTCCCATAGTGTCCATTATGTGTCCCTAAGCTGGAGCATGTCCTGTAGTTTCACCAATAAGGCAAGGGCTCAGTGGCCAATGTCACAAGATAAGTCACCAAAGAACAGGCTCTCAGTCCAGGTGTGAATGCACAGCTTGCCATCCTCCTGCCATGAGCCCATTCTGTGCCTCTTATTAGAGCCTCATGCCATATGTATACCAGCCAAACCAGGAAGCCCAAACTTCTTTTCCAAAACTTTGAACTAAAGAAAGAAGACTTGATAATATCATAGCATTGAGCTAAAACACACACATACACACTCTGCTAAGTCAGCCTCCTAAATTTATATTTGAATTTTCCGCTAAAGATAATGGGTTTGCTTCCTTCAGGAAATAGGATCTGGGGAAGGAAGGGTACGGGGCACAGAAAGGGAACTTAGACTAACATAGATGAAGTAGATTTGACATATAGTGCACCCATGGGGTGATATCATTGAAAAGTAACTTTTCGACATCTGAAGTGTATGGATCTCTGCATATAAAGACCCTTCCCCTGCCTCTGGGCACACTGGCAGACATAGCTATAAGTCTGCAAGATCCACAGAAAACAGAGCAGAAGCATTAAATCAGGACAGGATGTGGACATGACCAGCTTATATCTGGTACAGATCAAAATGAGCGTGACTTTCGGGTGATGGGCTTAAGTAGAGTGCACAGCTGGGGAGGAGGGAGGGAGGGTGGACACGCTCCTAGAACACAATCATAGTTCTCATGGCCACCACCCCACTCTGGGCTGCTGCCCGGATAAATGTGCAGAGTAGTCAAGGGGTGGGGGGAGAGTGACCTGCCAAGTAAAATGGCCGCCCTCCTGGACTCGTGGTAGGTTTACTCGAGTTAGTGGCATTTCCCATCATCATGTTCGTTTACCTGAACGTGGAAAATGACCCAGCAGTTTTGTCCTGAAGGTTTTTTATGGTCCTCCGATTCAGGATTCCACCTGTGTTGCTTTGGGGAAAGCCCTTTGTCATATCCTCCTTTCCCCTCTCGGAGTTGCAGGCAGATGTTGCCTGCAGAGAGGGAGGTTAAGGAACCAGGAGGCGATACAGCTGGGGATCGTTAGCAACAATCAAGGAGCAGCATTAAAAGGCAGCAGGGTTGAGTGTCTTGGTTCCTACATTGGCCTGCTTGAGGAAGCCATCTGGACAAAGGAAATTTGCCTTAAACCTTGGCAAGAGAACTTCGTTCTGTTTGAACTTTGTTTAAAGCCCCAGAGTGGGTGATCATTTTGTTTAAACTTTCCTTAAAACAAAGAGTGGGAGATCCCCTGCAATTAACAACAGGAACCTTCTTCCCTTCTTAACAGATTTGATGGGAAAAAATGCCCTGACATCCATTAAAGTGGCTCAGTTAGCAGGATGGAAGTAAAGATACAAAGGAGTAGGATTTTGCCGTCTCAGGAGAGTTAAGATAATGTAGTAAGTATAGCTATGCCTCACCCTTATTTGGGCCTTCTCCCATTTGGGGACTATCCCCATTGACTGCTGAGGGCTTCAGCCTGAGTCTACCATACAGCAGTGATTTAATTTTCAGCATAGTTTCCTGCATTCACTATTCATCTTTGCCTGTGAATTCACACAATTCTCACGGATAAGGGGATTTGCCACCCTGCCTAAAGTAATTCAATAGGGACGCACATCCTCTCAGCTCCGAGGCGGTTACAAATGCAGCTGCTTTCCTTCTAGCACTATTTATTTAATGCAGTTCAAATATTGGACTTCAACCAAATTCATAGAGGGGAACTAATAAAGTCAGTAGGTTTATCTTTAAACCCGAAGGTTAACATTACATCGGTGTCTGTATTAACATTATCTATAACACACATATTTATACATAGGAACATGTAAATATTGGGGCCCCATAGGAAAAACCCCACCATCTGGCTGATGTAGGCCTGTGCCACAGGCCTGAGGATTGGCCTTGCACAAAATCAACTTCCTGTGGGACCTTGGGCAAACTGTGCCCCATTCTGGATCCCACTTGCTGTCACTGTCAAATGTCCTGGTTGGACTGGCATTGGACCTTCCTACTCTAATGCTCTGTCATTTTATAACTGTAGGTGGGCCGACCCAGCCTCGTTTCTTGGGCAGTTGTGCTGGGAGCAGTGGCTGTTAGCCGCCCTTCCATAGCACATGCTGCCTTTCCAGCCTGACGCATTTTCTCCCCCACCTCTCCCACTACCCTGCAGCTCTATGCTGCGGTCTGGTGAGCTCCTATTTTGAGTTAACCATCAGACCTCTGCTTACTGTCTCTTTCCCCTCTTCCCCAGGCTGGCTTCTACATAGGGCCACAGCGCTGCGTCCCCTCTGCATTGCCCTTTCTCATTTGATTGCTTGCCTCTTTGACTAGATCAGAAGCCTCATGGGGGCAGGCACTCAATGTGTTACTGCTGAGTCCTTTGGACCCCGCACAGTAGCTACTGCAGAGTGGGAGGTAGGTCTTCCTCATGCACCAACATTCCTAAGAGGTGACTTTAGGGAATCCCAGTGAAAGGGATTGCTGCCTTCCCACAGGCCTGACATGACTGCTCAATTTGTGCAGGTCTTGAATGGAAATTTAAACCCAGCCACCTGATTGCTTTTCCATGTGCTAAATGCAAAAGGGCCTGGGATCTGTGGGCAGAGGTGGAAGCTGCGTGGGTGCTCCTCTGCAAGTGTTGTGGGGAACACACTCCAGGACGCCTTCTCTCCTTTAGTAGAGAGGGGCTGTGGGTGGGAGGGATTCTCTAAAGCCACAGAAACTCACAGGTGGAGGACCCACGTGTTCTCCACCCACTTCTCGGCTAGTGCCCCTGATCTATCTGAACAGAGGGAGCCTTGCTTTTTTCTTGTTGATATGTAACTCATCTGACACATCAGGAGCTCAGTGGCCATTGGATATTTTTTCACCAGGTGGTGCAAATGTGGGAATGCTTTACAGGGATAGACAGAACCTGGGGTTCCTGCTTGCCTCTTCATTGTTCCCTGTTCCCATCCCTAAATTTGATCTCCTTCATGCTTTAATCACACTTTAAGGCCTAGATTTATAATTTATATCCCTAATTATAAACCACATCGATTAAATATATAAGTAATTAGTCTTCGCTGCTGAAGAAAAACCTAAAAGCAATACTTAGATATTGATTGTTGTTCTGTGTACAAACATATTTCATAGGGTTCTAAAATTTAATTTCAAATGTATGATTTTGCATGTGTTAAGAACAGCCAAAATTAATTGGCCAACTGAAAAACAAGGTAAGTATGAGCCTGTCTATATGCTATATGTTAGAAACACTTATTTATAAAATATCCATATGCTTTGACTCAATAACTTGGCTTCTGGGAATTTGTTCTAAGGAAATAATTTATATGTCAAACAGAAGTCTATGCATAAAGATGTTCAACATAGCACTGCTTATAAGAACAGAAAACCTGAGAACAGCGTAAATGTCCAACTTTAGGAGATGGGTAACTAAATGATAGCAGAGCCTCCTAATGAAAAGGAATGAAGCTACAAAAATGATATTTATAGATTAGTGGTAATGATGGTTAGTACTGATGATGTAGTATTAAGTACAAAGCATAGTATACAAAAGTGTGTGCACAGTATGTTTCCAACTATTTGGACCAAAAGGAAAACACAACAAAATGTATACAGGGATTGTTGGGTAGTGTGATTATGGGTAATTTTTAGTCTCCTTAATATACTTTCCAAGATTTCTGCAATGAACCAGCATTACCTTTAAAATGCTTATTTTTGTAATAAGAAGTAAATTATTATGAAACATCATAACAGATGTTGTATTATTGGGCCAGATGCTAGGTCATCGTCACTTTCTGTCAAGAGGAACAAGTCATGACTTGTTTTCAAAGCTGCAAGGGCACCCAAATTGTAAATTTGTAAAAAAGATCTGTGAACTTGGTACACAGCAAAAAACTTGGTAGTCAAAGTAAGGGTATCAGTATCATACAATACTTGCTAGAAGTTTCTGAATGAATTGTGCTCTCCAAGCAAGTTTACCCTGGGATCCAAAATTAATAAATTCTATCAGAGTAGAACTAGGGTAGATTGCTACTTAATAGGATGTCTGCTGTGGATCCTAAAGTCTTTATCAGCAAAAGTTTGCTTCATAGTTTACGTCACAATCCCAGGATGAAAATAAGGTGATTTGTGTCTTGGTTTAGCTATTTTGGGATATGAAATGGCACAGACCTTGGTTATTATGGTCCAGTTTTGGATTTCCCTGTTCTTTTCCAAACATTACTTGTGCAGGCAGTAGGCAGACAATTTCAAATTAGCAGTGGTGTCCTTTAAGATGGTAAAGCTGTATAATTAAAAGTCTAGGTCCCAGCACATCTAGTTTGATGCAATATTCTTTTTCCCTCTGAAGACTCTGGGTCAAACAGAGGCTTCGGGTCATGTGTGGACATGATTGTGGTCTCTGCATTCTATTTCATTCACATTTCAAAATTTTCCATGATGGGCCACAATAGGAGGCCTCTCTGTAAGAGGCAGAAGATTACAGTGCAGAAGGAAAAAGAGTCTCTTTGGGTTGAACCATAGAATCCCTAACTGTTCCAATCTAGGTTGAATGCAGTTTTTTTCACTCTTTTCTTTCATTTACTTATCTGAATTTTGGAGCAGCATGGTCATCTCACTAATCTCAATGGAATGGTTTTATTTTCAGAGCAGAGTTGGATGAGAAGGCTGGGTATGAGTTGGGAAAGGAAATAAAGGAAACCAAAATTCCCTACCTTTTACATAATCCCTGTTCTGTGATCTGCAGCTCTCAAGAATATTCTCCATCTCAACTAATAATAATGGAAATTTGTGTTTATTGAGTCCTGCACTAAGTGTTTTACTGCATTATCTCATTGAATCCTTACAACCACAATTTGAAGAAAGTATTATTTTTTGTTCCCAATTCAAAGATGAGATATAGGAAGTGCAGACTGGTTGAATTGGAGGGTGATTACCCACACCCAGGCCAGGATTTCTAATTATGGACCCTCCATAAAGGATTGGGCATTTCTAAGAATCACTTGAGAACCACCATACCATATGTTTAATCATAAAAGCATTATAACTCTAACTCCAAAACCACCTCTGCATTTCCCTGTGCACAAGATTAGCATTTACCCTAATCCTCCATGTGGCCAACCCCCTGGGGTCACCAATAGTTTGGACAGTCTGGTGAATTTAGGACATAAAGCACTTCTCCATCCTTACCCCCTAATTGTTTGTCTAAGTCAAGCCAAAGAGTGAACAGTGAAGGAAGATTTCCATTTTGCTGGGGTAAAGTAATTCCCTCTGGGGTGTGACTTCCCTCCATGTTGCTAAGAAATAGACCATAATGGAAAAAAAGTCAGATGGAAGCTTTGTTTATCAACAGCAGTGGCTGCATTGCCCCTTCTGCCTTCTGGTGGGTGACCTCAGCCACTTGCTCTCACCTTTAAACATGTGGAGTTTACCTGTTGGACTAAACCTACACCCCTGTAGATCCCATGTGCTTTGGTCAAGGTTAAAATGTACCAGTAGATGACAAGGAGTCTCTGGGGACAGAAACACCAGTTGTAGAAAGGAAATGAAAGAACTTGTGAAACAGAAGTGTAAAGACTCAGAAATAATGATGTGGGAAAGAATCATCACTTACTGATATGACTTGGCCTCTGATACCAAGCCATTTTCAACAAGTTATTTGGAGAGGAAATATTTTAATTTTTCATACATATCTGTTTTAGTTTTCTTGACTGTTAAAGCAAGTTCTGTGCAATGGTTTGGTTTAAACAATGGGAATTTTTGCTCATGGATTTGAGGTAAAGAGAAAGTCCAAATCAAGGCAACATCAAGTGATGCTTTCTCTCTGGAGACTGGCACTCTGGGGTTGGCTGCTGGTGATCCTTGGTGCTTGGCTTTTCTATCAAGTGGCACTGCACATAGTGGCTTCTTCTGGCCTCCTCCTCCTCCTCTGGGTTCTGGTGATTTCAGCTTCTGGCTGCTCCCTCTATGGCTTTGTCTTTCACTCTCTGAATTTCATTCCACTTATAAAGGACTCCAGGGATAGGATTAAGACCCATTCTGGGCCACAGCTTAACTGAAGTAACCTCATCAAACGTTCCTGTTTACAATGGGCTTACATCCACAGTAATGGATTAAGTTTAAGAATATGTTTTTCTGGGGTATATACAGCTCCAAACCACCACAATATCCTTTATTTAGGTTGACATTGAAGTTTCTCTTTAGCCAGAGAGAAGTTAGTATTTGTTATTGGTGACTTACTCGTGAAGCATCTGCCCAAGTACGCAGCTTTGCCCAAGGTTATTAAAGGGAATTAAGTCACCTTGAATGGGGGACACTCTGGAAAAGGATTCCTGAGAAAATATAGGTTGCTTATTTCAGACTCTCAGTTACATTTTCTAAATGCTTCACTGATTCTCCAGGTAATTCATGATGTAGTTCAAAATGAGGGCTTGTAATCTCTGGAGTGTAAGATGCTCACAATATCATGTTTTCCTTTCCTTGGGCACAAGGAAGGCAACATTTCCCAGTCACTTCTGATCACAAGAAGTGATGTGTGCCACTTCTAGGCAGAGGTAGTGGGAAGCCCTTATGTGACTTTCAAGCTCTCTCTGCCATTGCCAAGGTGATCTGGAAGCCATGGGTTAAAGTTACCGAGTGACCGGGTGGAAGCAGCCTGATCCTGCAGTCATAGGTTAGAAGGGAGTTGCCCTGGAGGACTGCAGGACCAGTGAGAAGAAAACCTTTCTTTGGATAAGCCATTGCTATTCAGGGTGAGCCTCTCCTGAAGAAACATGGGCTTGCCCACAGGTAGCTTCATAGTGGAAATTTCTCTACTCCTCCAGCAGCCATTTTGGAATTATTTTTCTATTTTCCAAACCTACTTGGATTCTGGCCTAGAGAAGAGAAACTGCTGAAAACAAGATTTTTTTTCTAACATCTGGAGCAGATTTTCTAGATCCTTCTCAGATTGCCAGGTGTCTGAATTTTGCCCAAGTGGTCTTGCTAATCACAGTGTTATCTTGCAAGCAAGTGACCTATGCCCTGGAAGTTGTATCTCACCACAGAGCAAATGAAGGAGGCTGAGTTCCTCTGATTGTCTCCATTCAGACTGTTGAACTGAGAATGACTTCCTTGCTTGGCTTCCTAGGATAACCTGTCATTTTTCTTCGTGATTTGTGCCATATCGTAATACCACCTTTACTCCTCTTTGCTTGCTATTTTTCCCTAAATTAGCTCACTTTTTAAAAAATTTCTATGTATTTTAAGTAATTATTTTATCATGGCTCTAAAAGAAAATCCATTATTACTTGCCACAAATAGGTGACTATAAAAGTAACTATAATTTTTTTAAAAAGGCAGTATTAACTTCAGCTGAGTTCATGTTGCTTGCTAAATGTCCTGAGCCTAATAGGGTTTATCTTTACTTTGAAAATAAAAAGGGGAAAAGCAATTGTTAGAGATTTGCTAAGGTCACATTAGCCCAAGCTGAAGCCTTCTATTTAATGTAATGATAGTGGGGAATAAATAACTTTCTCAGTATTAAAATCAGATATCTGTCTCTGTAGTGATATCTGCTATTAGTGACCCAGAGCCAAGGAGAAAATCAAAACTGAATTTCTGATTCCAGATAGCACATGAGGCAGCTCCTTTTTCACATACATTATGTGTTTCTCATATATTTTTATTTTCACTTTGCTCTTACCTAACTAGACTTTGCATAAAATTTTGATATAAAAATTAGGGGAAAAAACAAGCCATGTTTCACTTAGATCTAAAGAGTTTTTCCATGTTAGCCAAACAATGGGAAAATTAACCATTTTAACTATTTCAGAAAAGTTTAGACACAAAAAGCAGTCTTCTCATTGTCTTTATTTTTTTATTAACTTTATTTATCAAAAAAACAAACAAAAAAAATTTCCAAACAAAACAAAGCAAAGGAATAGGAAAAACAAATATTCTGAAATAACTTCATTCAGAATTCATTGAAATGACTTCTCACTGTCTTTAGCTTAGTATTTAATACTAAATTTAATGAGAAATAATTAGAAAATTAAGCTCTGTGGTATATATATATATATAATGTATATATATAATAGTTGTTGTAAGTTTTTGTCCACTTTCCTGAATTCCTTTAGGCACTTAAAAATCCAGTACATTTATTGGCCATAGGATGATAGGGCTGTTGAAACTCATTATGGAACTCCTTGAATAAAGAATTCAGCAAGTAATATTTGAGCTCAAATCCAAATGTAATTTGCCCATGTCTTCCAGATTTAGGAAAAGCTTCTCTTCTCCAAAGTGGGGCATTGGCCAACATTCCAGCCCCCAGTGGGCAGAGGAGGGCAGGACAGCACTTAATCTGACTTCACTTGCTGCCCCTTGTCACCTGTGAGAAAGCGTTATGTGAAGGGTGACTGCTCATATTGTGTTTCTCCTGGTGTTGGCTTCAAATGTTCCAGTCATTTAATTTCTTTTTATCCATCCTTATTATCAATTCTTTTCCTTCATTTTCTTGATGCCTGACCCATTGCTTGTGAGCTGCAGAACCTGACAGCCTCAAGGTCCCCATTAGTTGAAGTCATAAGCCTTGGGGAATGTGGCCAGATGTCTGAATAAGAGGATAAGGAGAAAACCTCGTCTTAGCAGCCAGGAGGCTTGGATGCTCCTCCTTGCTCTTGGGCAAGCAGACTGCCTTCTGAGAGAAGGGAGCTGGGGCTCAGTTATATCCACAAAATAAGGGAATGGGCCCAATGTAGGCTAAGATTTCCTTCTATAGAAGAAAAGTTTCTTTGAGTGAAATGTGACTTTACCACATAGTATAATTGTGGCTGATTTATTCATCTCTTTCTCATGTAACTCTACTCCTCAGAGCCCCAATATTTTCATCCTCCTTTAATTTTTATTTTATTTTATTGCTACTTTTTACTGTGTGTCTGTACTTTTGTTCTTACTTCTCTGGTCAGCCACCTCCCTTCCTGCTCGTTATTTCTCCTGTTCCCTTTTCTCATCTTCTTAGTGCTGCTTCCTTTTTCAGCTCCTCAGTAAACATGTCCATCTCCCTCTCATTCGTCCTTAGAGTGGCCCCTGCCAGCTTGCGGCTAAAAATGCCCTGGTGCATGGGGAAGCAGGGTACGGTTTACCGGGTTTCCAGGTGCTACTGGTGCCCCAGGTAGCACCCTCCTGGAGGGCTCAGGCCACCTTCCCAAATGCCCAGTCTGCTTTGGATTCCCTAAGTCAGGCTGAATCCTGAGCCCCATGCCTCCTTATTCCTGCTTTTCTTCTGTGACGCGTTTCATTTCATTATAAAGTGTTAGGCCTCACACTGAGAGGCCCAGCATCCAGGGGCTTCCTTCCTTGCGCATATCTGATAGAACAGTGGTTCCTTTCATGGTTCAGCTCTGCCCTTAGCTGAGTCATCTTCTCTCACTGCCCCTTGAATCCCTGCCTTTCAAATCCTGTCTCATTGCATTCCCCAGCAGTGCTTGCTGCAACTGAAAGTTTTCCCTTTCCTGTCCAAAAAGCCAAATTCCATTTTTCTTTCAACTTCCTCCTCCACACCCTCCTCAAAGTCTTGGACTGACATTCTCTGCAAGTGAAGGGTGTCAGCAGGGCCGTCCATACCCACTAATGTTAGTGGGTCTTCCTGGGGACCACTCTTGCTTCCAGTTTGCTTTCTGGCTGCTGACCATGGGCTGCTTTCCTGGGATGTAATCCGACAACTCAGGGGTGCCTGCCCATGGGGATCCTTCCCAGGGGTTGACTGCTGGTGGTCTCCAGGGACCCAGGCAGGCTTGGTTACACTGATTCCCACTCGCAGAGCTTTGCTCTTTGCAACCCTGTAATTTCCTGTGGTGTGTATACATACAGTCTGCTTTCTAGGAAAACCCCTACCAGGAAAATTTATGTGCATGAGCCTCTAGTATATATATATGTATTTATTTATGTAGAAAATATATACTTGCTCTACTGTACCACAATATGATATATTTCATAAAGTAGAAATAATATATAACATTTAAAAGTATGAGCCAAGGCTGAAACAATGTTTTCAGCATGGTTTTTATTTTATTTAGTTCAGTGGTAAAAAAGACCTTTTGGCTCTCACTGAGATAACTATTGTCAATAATATTTTTAATGAGAGCAGTGTGACTTAATATGTCTGATGAGCTCACAATAGGTTTTATCTCATAATTTGGATGATGAAGAGCTCTTACTTGGAGTGGAAGTGTTGGCTTTGCCAATTTCTTCTTGTTTGCTGAGCTGCATATTATTAGTATTATCTTCAATCCACTGTTTCTTTAAAGGAACCTTTTGGAGCCACCTGCCTGTTTGACAGGGCTGGTTTAGTTACTACTAAATTATATGAGCTGTAAACCCACTTAACCGGGCACATGGGAGCTGCAATACATTGTAATCCCTGGCCCCACTGTGCACTGAGGAAGTCCCCCCTATCCCTGGGGACCCCTCCAGTGCTATCACTGAGGTCTTGGCCTTCTAACATATGGAAAGGATGAGGAGGCCAGTATCAAGCTATATAGTAAAGCTTTTTTTTAAGATTAAAAATTATAAATAGAGGCTCTAATGCGTCCCTCCCATACCCTGGTAGATCACCTCATTTACTTTGGAAATCACTGATTTTGTCATTGCTTCCTGACATTCTCTGGGCTTAACACTTTCTATGACCAACCCCACTACCTCTCTTCTTTTGGCCCCTTTTCAGTGGTCTCCCAGGTGACTCTCTTTAGGCAGAGCTTGTCTCAAGAAAGTGTCAACAACAGTTTCCTCAAGACCTCAGAGCTTCCCCCTCTGTCCTTCCCAGACTGACTCCTCAGGAGGTTTTAAATAAATACAATTTAATTTTATGTGGTTGATTACCTTTTCCCTAGCTTACTTGACTTGAATTTACCTTAGGGAATGGGTGGGTAAAGAAGGCAAGTTTAGCATGTGCCTGGCGCTTTACGAAGACCATCTCATGCCATCCTCAACAACCTGATGATGTAGGATATGTTAATATAAGTCTCTAAGGCTCAGAGATGTTAATAATTGGCCAAGGTAATAGAGCTAATAAATAGAAGAGATGGGATTTGAACCTGGGTTTCTTTGACAGCAAAGTCCCCTCATGTTGACTTTTGTCAGGGTTTTAGTGATGGGAAGAATCTGGCCGGCACTTCTCACCAGGAGGAGACATGGAATCATTGGTTTCTGAAAGATCAGAACCCTCAGGTCAGGAATTTTCCAAAAGAAACCTACCATCCATCCATCTATTCATTCCACGAGAATGTGTTATTTACTATGACCAGGCCTTGGGGCAGGCACTGGGAATATAAAAGTGAGGGAAACACAAAGGAGGTTGAGATGAGGAGTGCTGGGGTGTGGCAGATGGGGAGACCTCCTTTAAGAAGGGGCTATGTAGCCATAGGGAGAGCCCTAAAAAGGGGAAAAGGATGATCAGGAAGTCAGAACCTGGAACAAGTGAAGAGGGCAATGCTGGTGGGATGGGGTGCCTGGTTTAGGATGGAAGCGGTGGAAAATGTTTGGAACTTGGAGACCCAGGCTAATGTGCTGCTGCTGTAGGCCGGGGAGTCTAAGTGCTGGGCAACACCTGAAGCTGTTCTTTGGGCCCTCTGATCTCTCCTTTGGTTCCTCATAGCACCTCTTTTGGGCTGGAAAGAAATAAAATGCTATCTGAGTGTTTGCCCTGTTGAATTGTATTTTGTTAAAGATCTATGCTCTGTAGGGTACAGTTGTATCATTTATTGCTGATTAAAATGAGACCCTTGAAAAGGGCCATGACTTTCTTTTATAACAGCTTCTCTCTGAAAATCATATCGATCTACATCACTCTGTTCACAGAATCTTTGCTAGAAAGCTAACCCATGTACGCTTGAAGTCTGCCTATTGTAACATCTACTTGGGGCCTTCTAGGACTTTTTATTCATTCCTCTTCCCCAGATGTTCAGAAGGTTCACAAAGTTAGTCATCCAAACATCTAAATCCAAGTTTTTGACAATAGCTAAAGAATTGCTTCACACCATTAAAGCTACAGGGAAGGCTTCCTGGCACTGTAAATTCCATAAATGCAGGCTCCATCTGTTCTATTCACAACGGAAACCCCTCGAGCCCACAACAGTGCCTGACACATAGTAGATGTCAATAAATACTTGCTAAAGGAATAAATAAATTAGTTGTTAAGGTAGAGAATAATGTAGTATGTTTTATTTTACCCATTGTGGTTGGTGCCTGTAAATTTTCTTCTTTAAAGAAAATGTTAAGCAATTAAGGAACTGGTTACTATTTTAAGTTGAAAAACAAGTGTGTGTTTTTATTCTTAAATTGGCTCTGGTCACAGGAGATGAGTCCCTAAAGCAGTCCCCATGTCAGGCTGGAGACTGCTCAGATACATGTCTACAATCTCTTTTTGTCAGCTGCAAGTGTTATTCTCTTTTAAATGTTGGTGGGCAATATACCAAATGTAGTATGTTGGATACATTCTTTTTTCTTCTTTTTTTTTAAATCCATGTGTTTTCACGGAAATGTAAGCCATAAGTTTTTGATTCATTTACACTTAACTCATCAAAATGTGGTTTTGCGAGCACTCTTTGATATCCAAGAAGCTTTATGATCCTTTTTACTATACTGTTCCACCCCTTTCCTCCTCTTAGAAACAGGAAGTTGCATATGGCCAAGAATATACACACTCATGCAGCAAAATACTTAAGTTGGACCCAAACTCTAATATTTTAAGAGACTTTAAAATTGAGAAAACATTGCACAGTTACCTTTTTTTCCTATCAACTAGTGCTACAAAACTCCAAACAGGAGAAGGGATAAATGTGCAGGTTACGAGTTGGGAAGCTTTCTGGTTCTTTCTTTAGAGAGAGTTCCTGGAAACTTTTTTAAGGAAGTGAATGTTACGTGGCTTCTAATGGATTTTAGCTGTAGATGGGATAGTTAAGTATCAGCTTTTCCCCTTGCACTTAAATACTGCTACTTTTTTTTTTTTAAGTGGGAGCAGATAGTAACATGATATATATAGACCAAATACTTGCAAAATCTTAGTATCTGGAGAAATGAACAAAATGCAGGTATTCTTTTGCTGGTTCCCATTATCTGGGCAGAGGTTTTCAGTCCCCTAAACAAATACAGAAGATAACCAAGGTATTTATAAATCCCGTGAAATACAGAAGAAAAATATTTTTTAAAGTACTTAGATATAGCTAACACTTAGACTGTATTTCTTTTAAGAAAGTTTTTTCCTAAAGATAAATAACTATCAGAATGCTTCATCAACCAATTTTCTCGAAACAAATAAACTAAAACCCCAAATGTGAGAAACTGAGACATGTCTAAAAATTAAACATTCTGAATCACAAGGGTCTAGTTTTTTAGCACACATAACTGATGAAAATACCGTACACCTTGTTTGGTTGTGTAAAATGTGTATTTAGGCCTCATGCTAATCTTTAGATGCGGATAAACACATATTAACCCCATTTTCTGTAACAAATTAGTCTGAATGCTGAGCTGGCAAACAGCTGCCATGGGTTGCATGAGAAAAATAACTCAAGAAACTAAAAAATGTTATTGGTTCCTTAAATACTGGAGGTCAGGACTTTGAGAAGACAGGAAACAAAGTGCTTTGGGGTTTTGCCAAAAGGCCTCATCAGTTTCAGCTGTGGATAAAGGCCTCATCTAACCTCAGGGTTTTTTCTGCCTCTATGTAAGCAATCATGGAGATATTTCTTCCAAGGAAATCACTGGAACAACATCAGAAAATGACATCAATGTGTTTGAAATGTCCCACCTCATGTCATTCTGAAGGCATTTTCCTCTTGGTTACTTGCAGTTAACTAGTCTTCCTTCGCCTATCATCCTTTAGTTAGACATGGATCAGCCTATTTGACTCAAACAGGAGAGGACCCATAGGGAGATACCAAGAAGACACTACATTCCCAAATCTACCACTGGTTTCTTTGACAGCAAGTGTGTCCACTTTTGTTCAAAAAACTCTCTTGAATGAGCAGTAAGATATGAAATGTCTATACTTCATTGAAAGGTATTCAGAGCTAGAATGTCTTTCTCAATCAAATGACGGCAACGCTTTAGCAAGCCAGTATCTTGTGACTGATTTGGGAAATTTTGCACATTATCTCATTTTTCTCTAATTAGTTGCTTCAATTGACGAACATATTAAGTTTTGTAGTTAAAGACATGTAGAGCATCTCAACCAAGAAATAGAGTGTAGACTTTATCAAGGATGGACATCTTTACCTATGTTCAGGAAAGAGCTTTCTCTGGCTACCTTTTCCTCTTATTTCCAGATGATGACAAAATGTCTCTATTACTGTCATGGGGAATATTTAACTATGACTTAACCATCCAGTCAAATTAATTGGTGGCTAATTCCTAGAAATTAGAGAAAGTCGTCAAATTTTATTTATCTTCCCTTAACTGGTAGCATTTCGATCTTGGGTCCTTGATGCAGAGAAAAATGGAATGAAATGAACATATTTCTGTTGATAGAACTACTTCAAAAATGCAGTCCTGGACACTTTGGGGAGCTCGATAAAAAAAAAAAAATCAATGGCTCTATATGGAAAAAAGGTGGGAGGCGGTTAACTCTTAGGTACAAATTAAGAAATTGTAATTTCCCAAATCATGAGAATTTTAGGAAGAAGTAGAAGTTCCCAAAATGGTGAAATTCATTCTTCATCAGTCCTCCCCCACCTTTCCCACCCTGCCCTATAGCGCCTAGTCACCAAAACTTAGGGTGTGGAAAAAGAAATCCATCTCTAAGTCAGAGTTGATCCTGCTCGGCTTTATTCTATACGGAGCAGCGGTGATTCATGCCTTCCTCTGCTGTCACACTGTCAGCATCCGCTAATCATAGCCCCATGATCACAGGACTTGTACACATAAACTATTTCCAGGAGGTACAGAACAGCCCAGGGACCTCTCAAGCATAAACACCAGTTATTCTGTAATTCATTATGTCCCCTCCCCATCATCTTGACATGTGCTTGAAATAACAGCTTTCTTAAAACGTTTGAACGTGTCAGTGGACTAGATCCCTTCGCTGTCTTTGGTACATACATTTTTGTTTCATAAAGAAGTCCCTTTCCTTTTTGAATGAAAATCATTGGCTGTTCTAATGAAGCTTAGTGGATTTACTTCTTGAAGAATGCCTAGAGGATACAGTGATAGAACCTCAAAATCATGCTAATTCCCCTCGCACTTTGCATTTATATTCTTGATATATAGCTCAGTGAACTAGAGTGATGCCCTTCATGGCTGTTGTCAAGCAGACTGCATACATTTGGTAATTGTGTATTTTTTTTTTTATGCTATTAAGTTAGATCACTTAACATCCTAAATTAGGTCACTTCTCCTAAAACAGGTATCTTCAACAAACTTGACCTTTGCTCCAGTAAGTTGCTCCAGTCAGTTTGTCTATCTGGAGGCAGGAGCCAATAATTTTTAATTATTCTGATATCATTCATTGATTTATTCAGTCAATCTGTATTTTTTTGAACACCTACTATACCATGCATTGCAAAAACCATTGGAATTTCAACAATGAATGCAATTGGTTCTGCTAGAATCAAGAGGAAACATTTATGGTTTGAAACCATAGTTGTTCAGTGCCTGAAGTCTCTGATGGATTGTTCCAGTAAGGATTGACAGACTTTATAAGGTCTATCAATAATATTGAATTGTCTCTTGAATGTTGCAGTTAAATGTTCACAGTAGTTAGGAAAGCAGAAGGTTGTATTTGGAAAACTAGTGTGTTAAGTATTATGTACTAGGGATTCTTAGCTCTTTATATTGTGCTTCAAAACTAAGTCAAATTTTATAATTGTCCCAATTTTAATACATGTTTGTAAACCTGCCTCCCCAGCACTGTGTAGGCATTTGTATTATTCCTCTTCACACGTGATGACACAGTCTCAAGCACTTTTGCTTGATTCACCCAAAATAAGTTAACTTAGTTGGTATGTAGGGGCTGGATTTGATCCCAGGATATAGTGTCTTTACTGTCTTTGTGCCAATAAGTAAGAAAAGCAGTGAAGTGTAAAGACAGGGAAATGTTTCAGTTTGAGGATCACTTATGGACATTGATGTGATTTTAACTGTATTTCCTGCATATCACATGCTTGAATCATCTTTTGATACATTATGTGAGAGGAAGACTAGGGAGAAGGACTTCCAAAGCACTTAAATGTGACTTCAGTTGTCATTTTTGTTCTTAATTGTGTTTTTGTCCCCCCATGCTCTGGGAATTAATAATAGTTTTAACTATTGAATAAAACTATATTTTCAAAGTCTAATTGTCATGAACAGATCATTGACAAAAAGGACATTTATATATCCATATGTCTATAGATATAAATAGCTATATCTAGGTATTGAGATAGCTAGTAATCTGCAACATAGAAATTAAAATAAGGTAATAAGAAATAAAATAGCAAAAATTAAAACTCAGTAATTATCCCAATGAAATGGATCTCTTATATTTTGCTAGTAGCAGTTTAAATTAGGACAAATCCTTAGGAAAGCAGTTTGGCAACTTAAGAGCCAGAAAAATGTTCATGCTCTTTGACACTGTAATCCCAGTTCTGAGAATCTATCCTGAGGGAGCAATCCAAAATATGGGGAAGGCTACACACATGAAAAAGCAGAAAAAGCATAATATCCAACAATAGGCTAATGGTAAATTCATTATATTTTATCCACTTGATAGAATTAATGGCTATTTAATAGCCATTAATGGGTAAAGAGTTTCTGTTTTGGGTGATGAAATGGGATAGCCATTTAATGGGTAAAGAGTTTCTGTTTTGGGTGATGAAAAAGTTTTATTAACGGAAGGTGGTGATAGTAGCAGAACATTGAAAAACAAATTAATACTACTGAATTACACACCGAAAAATGGTTAAAATGGCAAATTTTATGTTATACATATGATACCACAATTTTAAAAAATGTAGCTATGAACATTGTGTAGTGACGAGGAAAAAAAGCTTAGGATACAATGTTAACTGAGAAGACAAAATTAAAACATATACAAATCTATTTTATGATTACAAATAGGAGAAAAGCAGACAAGGGGGAAGAAAAATAAAGCTAGAGGAAGCATACCCTAAGACTGACAGTGGTTGAGTTAGGGTCATGGGACTTCTTGGTGGTTTTTTCTTTTTCTATTTTCCAAAATTTCAGTACTGTTATTTATATTACTTTTATTCAAATTATTAATACAAATATAATCTAATTTAGCTGTTCTCCACAGCTGTGTTGAGGCTCACCGGTGGGTTTGGGAGTGAGTGGGAGGAAAGGGGTGGAGTTAGAGCTAGCAAGCAGAACATGTCACAGAAAGTTCTGGCCTGTTCTCTCCACGTAGCTGCCTTCAAGAGGGACAGTTGTTGAGGAGAGCGTGTTCTGCAAAAAGCACTACAGAGATATTTATTAGCAGAAATACTAATAAAGAGTACCTTTTTAGATCTGTTTCTTCATCTGAAATACTGGACTTCCTTGCAGTTTGCTGTCAATGTAAATGAGGTTATGCAATGGAAAGCACATTGTACACCAAACACCCCATTAAAATGTTCAAATAATAATTTATTTGAACCTTGGTTTCCTTATCTGTAATAAAGTAATAATAGTTTCTGTCCTGCTTACCTCAGAGGGTTATTGTTAGAACCAAATGAAATAATGTATGTAAATGAGTTTTGTAGACTCTAAGTGTTGCAGAAATGAAAGCTGTTATTACTGACTTCACACCTGGGCTCCCAAGGTATCATGAATTTGGGAGTAACGCTGACGACTATCTTTACAAAATGGTGCCCTCTTCAAACTTTTGGGTTCATACTTTCTCTGCTGCAGAGAAAGGCATGTTCTGAAAAGGCTTTTCTTTTTTTTTTCTAGCTCCTATCAGGCCAGTATAAATATGCTGTTTATGTCAATGAAGTCAGTTGTTTAAGCAGGAGAGTTCACAACCATGAGAAGAATTAGAAGCCAAGATTATCTGCCATAGTGTGAACAATCCCTCTGAGGACAATTGGATGGATGTGTAAGGAAGGGATATGGTGCAACTGTTCTCTTCCTCCAGATATAGGAAGCAGCAACTGTCAATGTCCTAGAAAAATAGTGGTAGGAAGCTGCCAATCTGCCAATTTTTGGAATTGCCAAGACATTTCTCAATCAGAAATCCAGAATATTCAATCAGAAAAAAATCAGTTTAAAATGACTCCCATCCAAATAGATGATATTTTGCCAATCTCTCTCCTTTAAAAATCAGGTCTGTAATAGAAAGGTCTCAAAAGCGCCTGTGATTCTATGAATAGTAGGTTAGAAAGAAAAGACAAGAATGAAAAAGAGGTGATCTTCCCAAGGCTCTGGCAACAAATGCTATTTGTTCTTAAGCCAGAGGTTCAGTGCCAGGAGTTATGCATGCAGGAAAAATACTGATACTCGAGGCTGACATTTGGCAGGTTTCAATTTGCTTGAACACTTAGAACCGGGAAGACGATGATTTGGAAGTAACCATGTGGATTAATTGCTTTTGGGAAACAACATTAAATGCCCTGGTGATCACTTATGTCATCCAGTTAGCGAGACAGAGTGCGTGTAAAACCCTTTTATATTTCCTTTAGGAAAGAAAACAGCAATCCTAACATTTTGCACAAACTAAAATGAGTACAGTATAGAGATAAATCACAACTCATACATATATGTAAGAAAATCCCTTCACAGGATTTACTGAGGTGGGCTGCTTTCCCTTGTCAAGAGCTCCAGCATCCTCAGTTCGGAAGCTGTTTGACCCTCCAGTTTTACTTGAACATAATTTTTCTAAGAAGTCTGTTTAAAATCAAACCCAGCCACAAAAGAGAGAAAAATGTTAAAAGTGAAAGGAGGTGGGGAGGGAATGGAGGAAAAAGGAACTTATATCTCAAATCTATTTTAAAGGAATGAATGAATATACTTGATCAGATCTCTTTTTGTGACAAAATAAGGATTCATTAGAATGAAATTCTACAGAGCACAAAGAGGTGCATAAATACTTGGACAGACGTGGCTGGATTTCAAATCCTGGCACCAGCTCATTCATCCACTGTGTGATCTCAAACAACAGTCATCCAGTGGACCCTCTGTTTTCTTACTGTAAAATCCAAGTTACTGATGAGTAAATTAGATAATGTCTGAGAAATGCCTGGAACATCAATGTATCTGTTACATATGTATATATATTGATCAGTGCATATATTAGAGTATTATATTTGAGCAGTATAAGGGCTCCAAAGGGCTTCATTAGCTTTTGTGAATTGGTTCAATTTTGTGAATTTTGGATCACATGAGAGATCCTGCATGAACTGGCTATGGAAAGGACTCCTGTAGGAAGATGCTCTATAACATCTGTCTTTGCCCCTTCTTGTACTGACTCATATATTTGGATTTTTGGAGGTCTTAGTAGAGCCCCCCCTAATTTTTAATTTTAGTATTAAAAACATTTTTCAGTTTAGACTTGTACTTAGTATGGTAGAATGCAGTTATGTAATCGAAGTAATTTATTTCATGGTGGGAAGATACTAGGCCTAGAAAGTTTAAATAACTAGAGCTAGGTAGTGGCAGTCCCCCAAATCAATTATATTAAGAGAAGATTTTTGTTTGTTTGTTGTAGTTAAAGTGTCTTACAATCACCATGGAGATGATTTTCTCTAGGCCCTTTGTAAATGTTCACAGCATATATCGAAGAGTAGAATTTTTGCTCTATGAGAACTTCACCATTGGATTCATATAATTTTACAAGGAAGTGCCCTTTCAAAAAAGTTCTGTAGCCAACAATCTAAAAGTGATTTTCTTCTTCCTTCAAAGAAATTCCCTTTAGAAAAGAAGGAAGTACATCAGGACAAAGACAGCCAACTGAAATCAGTGACTCAGTCTGCTCCAGAAATTATAACTCTCAAGCCAGTTTGAACTAGTGCTCACATTTCCAAAAAACCAGACTGTGATGGCACTTAAGGGTGTAGGAAGAGTCACAGAGACCATTAGCTTTATATAACAGAAGGAATTATTAAGTTCCTCAATCCTAAGGTAATACAAGCCCAGAAATGCATATTTAAACAGGGAATTTCTTGGTGCATTGAGAAATTGTTACCCCATTCAGTGATGAAAGTTAAGATTGTGGTATATGTAGATAGGTGTTGCTTGTCTGCTCGTGTACTTTTTGTGACCTGGGTTGGAGTGAGAGAAGTTGGAAACTGCATGGAAATGCTGGCCACCATTTTCTCCTCAGCTGGGAGAGCACAATTGTCCTAAAGTAGTCTGGTCTGTTTTCTAAAGGGTAGTTCCATGTGTTTTTTGTTTGTTTGTTTTGTTTTGTTTTGTTTTTCTCCCAAGACCACAGACCACAATCCACTGGGAAGCTTCCACGTAAATGGGTGCTCTTGATAATGATAAAGGAAATTGGGTGAGAGTCTGATAACTGACCTGGACGAATCCGTGACAATGCAGGGAGGCCACTTATGCTGGGGAATATGTATTCCCTTGAGACACCCAATCGCACATATTCTTGAATCACTTTGTTCCTTAAGATTCCCTCTTGGTTGGGAAAAAAAAAATAAAGTGGATGCTAGAACACACCTTACAAGCCCTTGGCCAACTCTATGGGTTTATTTCCAGAGAAGTCTTGTCAGTTTCAATCTCTCTCATGCTGTGGGCAACTTTCTGTGATTCTTCCCTGCTCAGCTTACCCCTACCCCCACCTTATCTTCATTCCTCCCAACCCTCAGCCTCCCTAGATGCACAGTTTTCCTGGCACTCGGAGTCTGTAGGCTGAGTTACTGCATTAGGTGCGGAACTTGTCTCCTTCAGTTACTTTCTCTACAGGTGAAGAGAAAAGCACAGCCATTTCTGCTTCCTTTGCCATATTATCAAAATAACCGAGAACTTTCCAGGACAAGTACACTGGGTCTTCTGGAACACCTGCATAATTTATTGTCTGTATCACCCATTTCAGTGGGTGATCCCCCCCCCCACCTTATATTGTTCCCTATTAGTTTCATTTAGAAATGCTTGCTAAAGTGAAGTTTCGTCTTGTCTCACAGACAAGCATGAAAGCCCCTTGGGAGTTGATTTCTGCCTTTTACTTGCTGTGTATCACATGGACCCTGAGCTCTAAACTGAGTCTCATTGATTAGTGTGAGAATCCCGAGGCCGTAATACACTATTCTCTCTTGACGTTTCAGTAAAGCCGTCCTGTTTGACCATTTCCTGTAATACAGACCTGACCATTTTTAGATATCTGAGAAAAATTAACAGGTTTACTACCTCTAAAAGGGAATCCAATCACAAACTCCTGCAGCTGTTTTTTTTCCCTCCTCCAGCTGTCACCCCTGGGAAACAGACAGGGGGTGGTGATGGTGGTTTTTATCATCAACCTAGGAAAATTTCAGGGTGCTGCCTCTGAAATGCCACTCCTGCTTTGCAAAGTATTTAGATCTCTATTTAGAGCAGATGAAAATTATTGCCATTGTGGCTGCTCATTTATATTCTAGATTAATTTCTCTAGCAGATGCCCATCCTCCCTCCCTCCTGTAAATTTGAGAATATTTAAAAACTGCTCATGAATAGATATTTTAATGACCACAAACATGGCAACTTGTTGAGGAGGAAGTTTAATTGAAAACCATTTGCAGGAAGATGGAGTAGATTTTTTTCACATCACATGAGGAACTGTTAATAGATGGGGTTGAATTATTTCTCCTAATCTAAAAGGAAAGAAGCCACTGACTGAGTTTGGAAGTGTTTCTATGTTTGTGCTTCATGGCAATCTTTTTGGTTGCATGTTTTCTGTCAGACTATTAACTTCAGGTTACACTGAATCCTGAGGAGAACTTATGTCTCAGTAAGCATGTTTCTCAGTACAAAAATGTGGGCACATGCTCTCTTCCTGAGGATTTTTGTGCCTTTTCTGGATGTAAGAGATAATCTGGAGATGCAGTTTGAAAGCTTAAATATCAGCATTACTTAAACATTAGAATAGTACATATGAACCTGGCGGAACGTTTAACATAAGGAATGTCCAACACTAAGGAATGTCCCATAAAATCCAGTATAAATGGTTGCCTTTGTATGTTTTTATGATATTGCATTTGAACTATACTGAGTACATTATGAAATGTGAGGCACTCAAGTTGTAGGATGGTGATTGCCAAATTTATGTAGTGCAAGGGGTCAGCAAACTTTTTTTGTAAAAGGTCAGAGAGTAAATATTATAGGCTTTGTGGGTCATATGGTCTGTAGCAGAACAGCTCAACTCTGCCATCGTAGCACAAAAACAGCCTTAGACAATAAGTAAATGAATAAGTGTGCCTGTGTTCCAATAAAACTTTATTTTCAGACACCGAACTTTGAATCTTATATTTTCACGTATCACAAAATATTATTCTTCTTTTGAGTTTTTCCAATCATTTCAAAATGTAAAGCCATTTTTAATTCATGGACTGTTTGAAAACAGTCTGTGGGTCAGATTTGGGCTGGGGACCTGGTTTGCCAACTCCTGATATACTGAATTAGTAAGTTAAGGAGCTGAACCCAGAAGAAGAAAGAGGGAAGGTATCATATACATTTCTTAGACTGATTTACTTTCTCCGTCCAGCTACTGGAGCTTCTGAATATCATACTTGGTTGTGGTTTGTGATACTGGAATGTTTGTTCCTAGTGGGAGTAAGTGAGTATCTTAGGGAACAGCTGTTAGGAGATTTCTTTTTTTAAAAAAATTTATTCCTGAAGATAGAACTTTAAATCTATGAAGAGCTCAGCTCTACTGGCCAAAACATGGACTTTTAAGTATTACATAAAAATTGAGATTGCTGAAGTTTTAGCCTTTAAAAGTTCCCTAAAATGAGGAAATAGAGTAGACAAAGGGAAGTTTTTATTCTTTAAATGGTAAACTTCATAAATATCTTGGCTGGGACTATTTCTATAAAAGCAAAGTTATGACTCAAAAAGAAAATACTGTGCTAGTGAGAAGCATCTAGAGACTAAATCTCATCTTCGAAAATGACTCTCCAGGAATCCCTATTAAGTTTGCAACTTGACTTCAGCGCTTACTTATGGAACAACAATCTCTCGCCCCCCTATTGAATTTTCTTCTGTATGAAATGGTTTATTCATTCCTTTTATTCTTGTGGTCTTACTCTCAGAGGCGTAATTTGATTTGTCCTTTCTTTTTCTCTCTTTCTCAGTCAAAGATGTCAAAGACTGGCCTCTCCTCTAAGTGAAGTTCCCATCTCTGAGTGCCCCCATCTGTGTCTAAATGCCTTTCCTTGTCTGTCTGCTGGTGAGGAAGGCGAAGGAAGGCGAAGGAAGGTGAACGAAGACATGTCTGCCCTGGATGGCAGGAAAACTGACTATGTATTTTGTCTCTTGATGGTATCATCACAGCCATGCTGTGCAAAGGGTATTTTCAGAGAGATAGTTTTTTTTTTTTTTTTTTAATGTGATTTTACTGAGATTTATTCACATACCAGATAATCATCCGACATGTACAATCGTTCTCAGTATCATCATATAGTTGTGCATTCATCACCACAATCAATTTTTGAACATTTTCATTATTCCAAAAAATAAGAATGAAAATAAGAAAGAACACCCAAAACATCCCATACTCCTTATCCTCCCCTATTATTTATTTATTTATTTATTTATTTTCGTCTTTGCTTTCTTACTCATCTGTTCATATGCTGGATAAAGGAAGCATCAGTAGCAAGGTTTTTGCAATTACACAGTTACACCTTAAGAATTATAGTTACACAATCATCATCAAGAATCAAGGCTACTTGGTTACAGTTCAACAGTTTCAGGTTTTTCCTTCTAACTATTCCAATACACTAAAAATTAAAAAAGGATATCTATATAATGCATAAGAATAACCTCCAGAATGACCTCACAACTCCATTTGAAATTGCTCAGCCACTGAAACTTTTTGTTTCATTTCTCTTCCCCTTTGGGTCCAAGAAGGCTTTCTCAATCCCATGATGCCAGGACCAGGCTTATCCCTGGGAGTCATGTCCTGCATTGCCAGGGAGATTTACACCCCTGGGAGTCATGTCCCATGTAGGGGGGAGGGCAGTGTGTTCACCTGTCAAGTGGGCTTAGAGAGAGAGGCCACATCTGAGCAACAAAAGAGGTTCTCTGGGGTTGACTCTTAGGCATAATTATAAGTAGGCTTGGCTTCTCCTTTGCAGGAATACATTCCATAAGGGCAAGCCCCTTATGAAATGTCTCTTTTTGTTTTTAAATATTGGCAGACAAGTGTGGTGATGTCTGATCCATCAATGACATGGCTTTTTCTGGAGAATCTGGTGTTGCTGGCTATCAGATTTGGCATGGGGTTAGTTACGTCTACAGTTCCCTGGATGGCACAGTTTCTACAAATGCACAAAGGATCTCAGCAGAATTAAAAAAAAATCACTTAATGTATTTTTTATTTCAAAAATTACACTGCATTTATGCTCAATTTCCTTGTGTATGTATAAATATTTAGAATATTTTGAATGAATTAATGAGTCAACTGATAAAGGCTATAAAGAGTTCATTTCTGTTCTTTACTCTAGTCTTTGAATATTCCATGAGATTTGATTCTTATGTAGGCTGAAGCATTTCTGTTGGTCTCCATGCTATGCCAAAGGAAAGATTACAGGGCTTGGATGTCAGAAGAAGTCAGAGACGATTAAAGACTCATTACCTCAGTTAGGGCGACCCTAATGATCTTTCAAATCCTTTTATAGGGTATTAATGTTGATGCCGTAGGGCAGAAAAGTTATTTAGTATCAATAATCTACTAGAAAGAAAAATAAAAGGTTGAAAACAATTGATCTTAATTCCTAAAGGCAAGTTTCATATAATAGGGAATGTTTCTTTATTGTCAATTCTCTTCCTTTGTCCACTAATCCAAGTAAGTGATAAACTCTGGTCCATATGAAAATACCTGTTGACCTCTGCACATGGTGGTAAAAAGACAAATCTGTGCCCAGATCAGGTATCTGAAGCCAGTGATTGGCTCTGTTTCCTTATTGTTTATATGACCAATGCAGCAATCTATGCCCCACCCTGACCCCAGCACTCTTTAGAAGGTGAGCCGTTGCCTCTTCTACTGGGACTGTGATTGCTGATGTATGCTTGTGCTCACTTCCCCTCACCTGTGCTCTGGGGACTTTATGGAGTTAGCCGCTCTAAGCTCCCAGGATTTCCAGTCCTATCTCCCATGTCTGAAGGAAAAAGATCAGAAACTAACTCATTGTTTTTTTCAGCAATTGCCTACAGCATAGTTATAAGTACAGTGGGGGAAAAAAAAGGAGGAAAAACATGAAAGAGAGGCTGAAATGTAGGGAAGGAGAGACACACATGTAAAATGAGAAGCATTCCCATTAAGGTAAAGAACACCTATTATCACTATTAGTATTCAACATTGAAGTAGAAACTCTAGCCAATGCAATCAGTTGAGAAAATAAATAAGAGGCATAAAGATTGGAAAGAAAGAGGTAGATTTGTTAATATTTACAGATATATGACTAACACCTAAAAATGCAAGATGAACAATGAAGCAATTATTAGAACAAATGAGAGAGTTCTGCAAGTGGCAGACCAAAGGAAATAAATTTAAATTATGTGAGCAAGGTAGATTAGGTAAACCAATGAATAATGTTTAGATTAGGTAAACAAATCTAAACATTTGTTTAAATTAGGTAAATGAATGAATAATGTGACACATTTCAAAATAATTGTATAATAATAATTTTTAAAAACTGCTAGAGACAATTTGTCTATAAATGAGACACATTTCTATGTTGGCTGTTCCCTTTAAGTTCAAAAAGGTCTAGTTAAAACTCTCTATTTGTGTCTTCCTTCCACATACTTTACTTTTCAAAAAAATATAATATGTATAAAAGTTTTCCCCAAACTTTCTACACATATGCAAGCCTTGTTTCCACAGCCTGTAGCCTTTCCCCTTTTATGACTTCCTCCTTGATAGGTGTTTCTTGTGTCTTGATTTTGGAATGTGATGATAATATAGAGCTTGCCACTTAGTCTAGTGCTTCCTGGACAATGTTTCTTTATTGCATCTCAGGTTTAGTGAAAAGATCACTAGCTTTGGACTCCAATACATGTAGCAAGTTATTTAACCTCCCTAAGTCTCAGTTTCCTCAGCTACAAAATAAGAATGATAATAACTATCCTATAATCATTGGATTTCTGTAATTGTTCAATGTGACTGACTTATTTTAAGTACCTAGCACAAAAGATATAGGTTATAAGTTCAGACCTTCAGGGCCAGCTACCCCCTCCATTCCAACTTCCTGCCAAGAGCATGCAAAATAAAGTTAAATGAAGTTAACACAATCAGTGGGTCAAAGAAGAAATCGCAAGAAAAAGCAGTAAGTACCCAGAGATGAATGACAATGAGAATACAACTGTTCTAGTTTGCTAATGCTGCCGGAATGCAAAACACCAGAGATGGATTGGCTTTTATAAAAGGGGGTTTATTTGGTTACACAGTTACAGTCTTAAGGCCATACAGTGTCCAAGGTAACACATCAGCAATCGGGTACCTTCACTGGAGGATAGCCAATGGTGTCCGGAAAACCTCTGTTAGCTGGGAAGGCTCATGGCTGGCATCTGCTCCAAAATTCTGGTTTCAAATTGGCTTTCTCCCAGGACATTCCTCTCTAGGCTGCAGTTCTCAAAAATGTCACTCTTAGTTGCACTTGGGGTATTTGTCCTCTCTTAGCTTCTCTGGAGCAAGAGTCTGCTTTCAATAGCTGTCTTCAAACTGTCTCTCATCTGCAGCTCCTGTGCTTTCTTCAAAGTGTCCCTCTTGGCTGTAGCTCCTCTGCAAAATGTCACTCACAGCTGCACTGAGTTCCCCCTGTCTGCCAGCTCGTTTATATGGCTCCAGTGACTCAATTTAGACCCACCCTGAATGGGTGGAGCAACACCTCCATGGAAATTATCCAATCAGAGTCATCACCCACAGCTGGGTGGGGCGCATCTCCACAGAAACACTCAAAGAATTACCATCTAATCAACACTGATAACATCTGCCCACACAAGATTACATCAAAGATAATGGTGTTTGGGGACACAATACATTCAAACTGGCAAAACATATCAAAACTTATAGAATGAAGCAAAGGTGGTGCTGAGAAGGAAATTTATAGCTCTTAATGCCTGCATTACAAAGGAAGAAAGAGCTAAAAACCAAAGGCCTAACTGCAATTGAAGAAACTAGAGAAAGAGCAGCAAACTAACCATAAATCAAGTAGAAGAAAAGAAATAACAAAGATTAAAGTGGAAACAAATGAATTGGAGAACAACAAAATAATAGAGAGAATCAATAAAACCAAAAGTTGTTTCTGTGAGAAGATCAACAAAATTGACAAACCCTTAGCTAGACTGACAAAGCCAAAAAGAGAGAAGATGCAAATAAATAAAATCAGAAATGAGAGGGGGTATTATTACCATGGATTCCAAAGGAACAAAAAATTATCATAAGAGGATACTGTGTACAACTGTATGCTAACTAACTAGACAACTTAGAGGAAATGGACCATTTTTTAGTAAAGCATGAACATCTTATACTGACTTGAGAAGAAATAGAAGACCTCAATAAACCAATCACAAGTAAAGAGATTCAATCAGGCATCAAAAACTTCTCTATAAGAAAACATGGAGAGAGGGGTGTAACCATTTACTGTTGATGAGGAGGGAGAATGGTGTAGCCTTTCTGTAGATCAGTGTGGCGGTTCCACAAGAAGCTAAGTATGTGGGGGCCATAAGGTCCTGCAACCTCATTATGGGGTATGTACTTGGAAGAACTGAGAGTAGAGACATGAATGGACATTTGTACACTGGTGTTTATGGAGGCAGTGTTCATGATTTGCAATGGGTGGAGGTGGCCTAAGGGTACACTGACTGAGGAACGGAATGGTGAACTGTGGTGTATGCCTACAATGGAATATTGAGCAGCTACGAGAAGGAGTGAAGCTGTGAGACATACCATGAGGTGAATGGATCCTGTAGAAAGCATTTTGAGTGAAGTACACCAGAAACCAAGGCAAACACTATAATGCCAATGTGGACTAACTACAATGTGTGAACTCAGAATTGAAGCTTAGTGCACAGCCTAACAGGGAAATGCTTACAGTTGTGCCTAAGAGTCTCCCCCTGAGTGCCTCTTTGTTGCTCAGATGTGGCCCTCTCTCTCTGGCTAAGCCACCTCAGCAGGTGATCTCCCTGCCATCCCCCCTACGTGGGACCTGACTCCCAGCGGTGTAAATCTCCTGGCAACGTGGGCTATGACTCCTGGGGATGAATCTGGACCCAGCATCATGGGGTTAAGAACATCTTCTTGACCAAAAGGGGGATGTGAAATGAAATGAAATAGAGCTTCAGTGGCTGAGAGATTTCAAATGGAGTCAAGAGGTCACTCTGGTGGACTCTCTTATGCACTATATAGATAACACATTTTAGGTTTTAATGTATCGGAATAGCTAGAAATAAATACCTGAAATTATCAAACTCCAACCCAGTAGCCTTGGCTCTTGAAGATGATTGTATAACAGTGTAGCTTACCAGGGGTGACAGTGTGATTGTGAAAACCTTATCGATCATACTTCCTTTATCCAGTGTATGGATGAATAAGTAGAAGAATGGGGACAAAGATTGAACGAAAAATAGGGTGGAATGGGGGGGATGATTCGGGTGTTCTCTTTTACTTTTATTTCTTATTCTTATTCTTATTCTGATTCTTTCTGGTGTAAGAAAAGGGGTCAAAAATAGATTGGGGTGATGAATGCATAACTATATGATGGTACTGTGAACAGTTGATTGTACACCATAGATGACTGTATGGTATGTGAATATATTTCAATAAAATTGAATTTAATAAAAAAAACACAACAACTTCCCTACAAAGAGAAGCCCAGGCCAGATGGCTTCAAGGGGAATTTTATCAAACATTACAAGAAGAATTAACACCATTTCAGCTCAAACTCTTCCAAAAAAATTGAAGGAAAGGGGACACTACCTAACTCATTCTATGAAGCTAATACCAAAACTTGATAAAGGTACTACAAGAAAGGAAAACTACAGGCCAATCTCCCTCATGAATAAAGGTGCAAAAATTTTCAGCAAAACACTTGCAAATTGAATCCATTAAAAGAATTATACACCACAACTACGTGGGGTTTATTCCAGGCATGCAAGAGTGGTTAAACACAAGAAAATCAGTTAATGCATTACAAAACTTTAACAAATAGAAAAGGAAAAAATCACATGATCATTTTGATTGATGCTGAAAAGGTATTGGAAAAATTCAACATTCTTTCTTGATAAGACACTTCAAAAGTTAGGAATAGAAGGAAACTTCCTCAATATGATAAAGGGCATACATGAAAAACCCACAGCCAGCATTGTACTCAGTGGTGAGAGACTGAAAGCTTTCCCACTAAGATTGGGAATGAGACAAGGATGCCCACTGTCACCACTGTTATTCAGCATTGTGCTAGAGGTTTTAGCAAGAGAAATTAGGCAAGAAAAAGAAATAAAAGTCATACAAATTGGAAAGGAAAAAGTAAAACTCTATTTGTAGATGATATGATTCTATATTTGGAAAATCCAGAGAAATCCATGACAAAGCTACTTGAGCTTATAAACGAATTCAGCTAAGTGGTGGGATACAAGATCAATACACAAAAATCAGTAGGTTTCTATACACTAGGAATGAACCATCTGAGGAAGCAATTAAGAAAAATTCCATTCACAATAGCAATTAAAGAATCAAGTACTTAGGAATAAACTTAAGCAAGGATGTAAAGGACCTGTACTCAGAAAACTACAAAACATTGCTTAAAGATATCCAAGAAGACCTAAATATGTGGAAAGACATTTCATGTTCATGGGTAGGAAGGCTAAATGTTGTTAATATGTCAATTCTACCCAAATTGATCTAAAAATTCAACACAATACCAATCAACATTCCAACAACCTACTTATTAGAATTGGAAATGTTAGTTATCAAATTTATTTGGAAGAGAAAGGGGCTTGGATAGCCAAAAACATCCTGAAAAAGAAGAATGAAGTGGGAGGACTTAACACTTCCTGGCTTTAAAGCTTAATATAAAGCCACAGTGGTCAAAACAGCATAGTACTGGCACAAAGATAGACATATTGATCAATGGAATTGAACTGAGAGTTAAGAAATAGACCCTCAAATAATTTGATTTTGGGTCATCTGATTTTTGACAAGGCCCCATGTGCTGGTTTGACTCTATTATGTACCCCCCAAAAATAATGTTCTTTTAATCCAATCTTGTGGGTGCAGACTTATTATGGGTGGGATCTTTTGATTAGGTTGTTTCCATGGAGATGTGACCCACCCAATTGGGGATGGTACCATTGGATTAGATTATTTCCATGGAGATGTGATCCTATCCATTAAACGTTGTTCTTAATTAGTTTTCTGGAGTCCTTAAGAGAGCTCAGGGAAGGAGAGAGAGCTCAGAGCCAACACAGGCTCAGATGTTTGGAGATGCTAAGCTAAGGGATGAAGCCCAGAGTTTGCCCCAGAGAAGCTAGGTGAGAACTTACAGATGCTTAAGGAGAAAGCCACTGAATCAGAAGCTAAAGCCACTTGTCTTCCCAGCCGACAGAGGTGTTCCAGACACGATCGACCTTTTCCTCAGAGAATGTAACTACCTCTTGATAACTTAATTTGGACATCTTCATGGCCTTAGAACTGTAAATTTGTGAATTAATAAAACCCCATTGTAGAAGCCAATACATTTCTGGTATATTGCATTTCTGGCAGCTTTAGCAATCAGCTTCAGGCCCCAAACCCACTGACCTGGGACAGAATACTCTTTTCAAAAAATGGAGCTGGAGAACTGGATATCCATATTTAAAGGAATGAAAGAGGACCCCTACCTCACACCCTATACAAAAATTAATTCAAAGTGTATCAAAGACCTAAATATAAAAGCCAGTACCATAAAATTCCTAGAAGAAAATATAGGGAAACATCTTCCAGACTTAGTGATAGGAGGTAGCTTCTTAGGTCTTAAATCCAAAACACAAGCAATAAAGAAAAAATAGATAAATGGGAATTTCTCAAGATTGGACACCTCTGTGCTTCAAAGGACTTTGTCAAAAGGGTGAAAAGGTAGCCAACTCAATGGAAGAGAATATTTGGTAACCATCCATCTGATAAGGGTTTGATGTCCAGTCTGTATAAAGAAATCATACAACTCATCCATAAAAGAACAAACAACACATTTATAAAATGGGCAAAACATATGAATAGACATATCCCCAAAGAGGAAATACAAATGGCTAAAAAGCACATGAAAAGATGTTCATCTTCATTAGCTGTTAGGGAAATGCAAATTGAAACCAAAAGAGATATCATCTCACATCTATAAGAATGGCCACTGTTAAACAAACAGGAAACTACAAGTGTTGGAGAAGATGTGGAGAAATAGGAGAAATACACTGCTGGTTGGAGTGTAAAGTGCTATAGCCATTGTGGAAGACAGTTTGGTGGTTCCTCAGAAAACTAAATATTGAGTTGCCCTCTGACCTGGCAATTTCACTACTCAGTGTATGCCCAGAAGCTCTGACAGCAGGGACACAAATAGACATTTGCACACCAATGTTCATAGCAGCATTGTTCACAATTGCCAAAAGATGGAAACAACCCAAATGACCATCAACAGATGAATGGATAAACAAAATATGGTATATACATATGATGGAATATAAATGAGTAAACTTTGAGAGTTAAAGCTGAGAACACAGGTTATCAGAAGATAGAAAGAGGGTAGAGATCAGGCATTTGATGCTGAAAGAGTATAGTATGTTCAATAGGATTGATTGTACAGATCCAGAAATGGATAGCACAATACTGTGTGATGACAGCACAATATTGTAAGTACACTGAACAAAGGTGACTGTTGGTGCAGTTGAAAGAGGAAGGCTAGGGGCATGTATGACACCAGAGGGAAAGATAGAAGATAAAGACTGGGACTGTATAACTTAGTGAAACCTGGAGTGGTCAATGATGGTGATTAAATGTACAAACATAAAAATGTTTTTACATGAGGGAGAGAGAACAAATGAATGTCAACTTTGCAAGGTGTTAAAAATGGGATGGTATTGGGGAAAAATATAATCAATGCAAACTAGAGTCTATAGTTAACAGTAACATTTTAATGTGCTTCCATTAATTCTAACAAAGGCAATATACCAAATCTAAATGTCTATAAGGGGGATACAAGGGAAGGGTATGGTATTCTTGGTGGTGTTGTCTTACCTTTTTATTATATTAAACTATTCCACAGTGTGGGTCCATTTGGGTTTATCCTGTTTGGAGCTCATTGAGCATCTTGGATGTGTATATTCATGTCCTTTACTAAATTTGGAAGTTTTCAGGCATTATTCCCTTGAATATTCTCTCTGCCCTTTTCTCTTTTTCTGGTACTCCCATAAAGCATATGTTAGTATGCTTGATGGTGTCTCACATGTTCCTCAGACATGTTCACTTTTCTTCATTCTTTCTTCTTTCTGCCCCTCAGACTGAATGATTGCAATTGTCTTATCTTCAAGTTCACTTGCCAGATAAAGAATTCTTCGATGGCAGGTTTTGTTTTGTTTTGTTTTTTCTTTCAGCACTTTAAATATATCCTCCCACTGCCTTTTTTTCTCCATGTTTTTTTTTATAAGAAATTGGCACTTAATCTTATTAAGGCTCCCTTGTATGAGACATGCTTCTTCTTTCTTGTGGCTTTCAGAATTCTCTATCACTGGTATTTTATTATAACATGCTGTGGTGTGGGTCTATTTGGGTTTGTCCTGTTTGGAGTTTGTTGAGCATCTCGGACATGTAATTCATATCTTTGGTTAAATCTGGAAAAAATTCAACCATTATTTCTTTGCATATTTTCTCTGCTCCTTTCTCTCTCTCTTCTCCTTCTGGGAATCCCACAATGCATATATTGGTGCACCTGATGGTATCCCAAGGTTCCTCAGGCTCTGTTCACTTTCCTTCATTCTTCTTTCTGCTCTGCAGACTGGATGTTTCTAACTGTCTTACCTTCAAGTCCGTTGATGCTTTTTTCTGACAACTCCAATCTGCTGTTGAACCTCTAGGGAATTTTTAATTTCTGGTCCTGTGGTCTTCAGCTGTGTTTGGTTCCTTTTCATAATTTCCATCTCTCTATTGATATTATCTTTGTGTTCATCTATTGTTTTCCTGATTTCCTTTAGTTCTTTGTCCACATTTTCCTTTAGCTCTTTGAGCATATTTAGGGCAAATTTTTAAACGTCTTTGGTATGTCCCAGTCCTGGTCCTCCTCAATGATTGTTTCTAATGCTTTAATTGTCTCCTTTGCCTTCTTCACCACTTCCTGTTTCTTTGTATATTTTGTAATCCTTTATTGAAACATGGATATTTGATATTTTAATGTGTTGTCGCTGGAATTGGACTGAGGTGTCTCTTCCTCAAGCTTGCATCCTGCTAGTGTCTCCACATTGTTTTCTGTGAAGCCACAAACCTCTCTAGACTCTTCTTCTCAGTCTTTTCTGAGAGGAGGTTCTCCCTTATATACTTGACTCTACATTGTATTTCCTGAAAAATTTGTCTCAGGCCCTCTTCTTTCTCACTCCATACTCTCCCTGTTGGTAATTGCATCTGAGCCTGTAGGATTTATTATCACCTACATGCCTACAAATATCAAATTTATATCTCCAATCTAGATCTTTCTTCTGTGTTCCAGAATAATTCTACAATTGCCTACTTGACTTTTTAATATATACATATCAGAAGAATCCCAAACATACCTGTTCAAAGAAGACCTCACAGAATTCCCATACCTAGCCCTACCTGCGCCTCTTTCAGTCTTCTCTATATCTGTGAGTAGTTACCCAGTTTCCTATACCAGAAACCAAGGTATCATCCTTGATACCTTCCTTTTTCACAGACCCTGTATTTCCATGCCTTCTCTATTATTATTGCTTAAGTAGCTCCCCAAATCTGTCTTTTCCCTTTCACCTCTACTTGGTTGTCATTACCTTCATGTCTGGCTGGACACCTACAATGATCACTTTCTGGCTTCCTCCCAGTACTCCACACAGCACCCAGAGTGACCTCACTGTTAGAATAATTAAAATCTGTAATACAGGCATGTCTTGCTTTGTCTGCCTCTCTTATGCCACAATCACTTTTGCTCTGTGCTCTAGCCCACTGGTCTGCTTTCAGTTCTTCAAAATATTCTCCTTCCCACTACAGGGCTTTTGCACATCTCTTTCCCTCTGCATGGACAATACTTTCTCTCAGATAGATTAGCTCATGTCAGTTCCTCAGGAAAGTGTTCCCAACCCTCCCATCTAAAGTCAAGTTCCTCCATGATATACCCACATAGCAACTTGTTCCTTTCCTTCAAAGCACTTGACTTGGGTGCCATATTTTTCAGTGTGTGATTATTAACCCTCATCAGACTGTAAACTCCATGATACTGGTTAAATCTTAACCGAGATAAAGGGACAGGATCCACATCTACATAGAATTTTGCACTTAGTATGTCTTTGACAAGCATTTAGAAAAATAAAAGCAACAAGTCAGCAGTAAAGTATGCTAAAGTAACCATAATTGACATAAGGCAATTATTGACATGCAGTCACTGGGCAAGCTGGCATTTGTTTCTTTTTCCATTCAGTGCCCAAATCTCAGTCTTACATTCACTGCTCCATTGAAGGCAGGAAGTAGTATCTTTCCCTGGTGCTTTGGAAAATGGAAAGCTACAGTGAGCGTCAGCATGATTCAGACTTCAGGAAGGGCAAATGGTCAGAGTGGTGGTCCTTTCCTTCTTATGCCAGTAGTTCTTAAACTATCGTGTGCATCAGAATCTCTAGGAGGGCTTATCAAAACACAGATTGCTGGGCCCCATACCCAGAGTTTCTGATCCAGTAGTTCTGGGGTGGGACCTGATAATTTGCATTTCTAACAGGTTCCCAGGTGATGCTGATGCTGCTGGTTTGGGACCACACTGAGAGAAGCTGCCTTAAGGAAACCCATCATGAAACTCAGTCCAGATTAATTCCCCTCCACAAGGAGGGGCTTCCATACCAGCACCAGGAAATAAAAAATAAAAGAAGACTGAAGTGGCTTTGAAGCACAGCAAAATACTGACCCTCACAGGCTCAGAGCCCCTCTCTGCTGGAAAATTGCCACAGTCTTGGTCTCTGTGGGTTGGGCAGATGGGAAAGGTCTGTTTGAGAGGCTGTGGTAACTGAATATTTACATACAAAGAAAATGGTTCCTGGATTTTAAACTCTGGAATGAGCCTTAGAAATCTGTTTGTTTTTTCATGTTTCAGATGAGACCTTTTTATCCAGAAAAACTAAGTGATTGTTAGAGGCAAAGGTGGCCTGGAACTCAGGACTTAAAACATTCTCATTTAAGTTCTCTCCAAGAACAATTTTCTTTGTGTTTCTTCAATTGCCTTTCATTTAAGAACAACCCTCTTTTCAAATCATCATGAGCTTCCTGGGAAGAATGGTTCATGTCCACCTGTAGATGAACATTTAGATTAAATAATTTTGTAGCCACAATCAAATGGGCACTCTTGGAGCTGGAGAAGGAATACATGTTTTGTGGCTTCTTTTCCAGTCTCTCCTTTTTGCCTTCAACCTGAAGCCTTTGGGTATCTGGGACCTGGAGAAAACATGTCACTAAATCGGTAGAATGTCCTAAGAACACCCATGTCCACATCCCTTCGTGATCAGTCATCAACCTGCAGTGAATGTGATGGTGTTTGCAAAGAGAAAGAAATGGATACAACATTCAATATTTTTCATATGACTTGTGCAAATACTTTCCTGATTTCTCTTCTTTGATGGAAAAAGAAATAGTGAGAAACTGCATATGGGGAAGGTTCATTAACAGTTCTCTAGAGTTCTCCTACCCAACTGCTGCTGTTTCATGAGGTTTTAGAAAGAGAATATTGGAGCTCCATTCTATGGTGAAGGGGTTTGGCTTCAGAGTAACCTTAGCCCCCATGTGGACCAAAAGCTTATCTAGTGCTTGGTTCCTGGCCCTGAGGGTTCAAAGAAGACTTTCAGTAGGACAATGAAGATGAGACTATCTGGGGTGCCTGAAGATGCTGCAGGTAGTTTGCTTGTCTTGAGTGTCCTAAGTAGGAATGGGAGTGTAGGAGGGAAGCAATGATGTGGTGTTTTGGAATAGGGCAAAGGTCCTGCCCTAGGCTTGATGAGTGGGCCATGGAAGGGGAGCAGCTGCAGGACTCTGCTTCGCGTGGGGAGAAAGTAATCTGTTCTGATTCTCCCGTGAGTAAGTTCAGCTTGTGCAGACACATCTGGTGTCCTGATAGCATTTCTGCTCAATCCATTTGCCAGGCCCTTCCTTTTTGGATGTGCTTCTGGGCATTCCCCTTTCAGAAGGCTTTAGGTTGGAAGTCCCCAAGGGTCTGTTCTCTTCCCCTAAGTTAATATTTCCATGGTAAGGAACTCAAAAAAATTTCTGTGTAGGTGGATGCTAGAAGGGTTTCTCTTTTTTCCTTTTTCTTCCCCTAAGAACAATGATGAACATTCCCTCTACAAGGTCATTTGGCACAGAAATGCTGCCTGTGCTGTCTGATCCTCCTGTGTCTCCTTGGTTCTTTCTTCGTATGTCTAATTTCAGGTGTAATACAGACAGCTAAATACACTGAATTGAAGATCTGAAAGAGACTTTTTTAAAGTTTCCTGCTCTCACTCCCTCACTTTTACATCTTTTGGATTATTTCACTCATTAATTCTTTCATACGTCCTGGTTTCTAGTTTTGCTTTGAGTGCAAGTTAGAAAGTATTTTTCCTCTCCGGTTTCCATTTTCAATCACTCAGTGAGAGTATGTGTCAGACTTATTCAGTTCTTCAGCTTTTTCAAAAAAGTAGTGATTTTTTGGATGGATGTAAAGAGAGAAAAATAGATATAATCAAAAGAATTTTTTATAATGTGAGGATCTGATTATATACACTTCTGTCCTTACTTTCCCTCAGCAAGGCTAAAAATTTCAGAGTATCCATGCCTTGTTTTTTCTTTAATGTCTGGGCTAAAATTTCCTCTTACTCTCATATCTGAAAATGGATCCCTGACTTAGGAAAATCACAGCTGACAAAATTGTCTCAAATGAGCATGAGATCTGATTCTCTGCAGTTTTCTAAACACAAAAGTTAGGCGGAAAGTCATTGAAATGTGTTCAGGAGAGCCCAGTGCCCTTTTAGATGAGTGGCTTGATGAGTTCAGGGGTGGCGAAAGGTTGACAAGGTCTGAACCTTGACAGTAAGTGTCAGAGGTAAACACTCTCCTTTAGTCAAACTGAAGAGACTTGCTGGGGGCGGAGGGTAGGGAGAGGGGGAAATTTTCTAGGAAGTGTTGAACACAGAGCTGACAGCATTTTCCAGGACAGAAAGTAAACAGGGGTTTTGTGTTGGTTTTTTTTTAAAATACAGATCTGGTAAAAACCCCAAACAGAAAAACAAAAATCTCCCAGACGTAGATATAGTTAAAGGCATCATATTCCTCTGTCCAAAGAGAGAGAATAAAAGAGGAAACAATCCCGATGAGAGTAAACACCATGGCTCTTCAAATGCTTCATTGCACATCTGAGGTGGTTGATTGCGTTTCCTCCACAGGTCTGAGGGGTATTGTTCCTGTTCTCAGGAGATGACCTAAGACCCACGCAGTAATTGGGGGATATGTCAGCTCTTGAATGGAAGCCTTCCTGGGCATGAAAGTTGCCCAAAAGGTAATCACAGGTGATGTATGGGAACCACATTCCTTCTAAATGCACCTTCCTTTTTAAGAGAGTGTTTGTGCTTTTGGTTGGAAAACAATGTTTCCTCCCACCCCCTACTCCCAGGCTTTTCTCCATGGCTTAAAGCAATGCCTAGTCTCCTCAAATCCTCAACCAGACTGAAGGGGATATGTTATTTTTTTTGTGCAAGGTGAATTTTTGTAGCAGTTATTCAAGAACTTCAGATGTAACGACATCTTTCACAACAGAGGTGTAATTTGGACACGTAAAAATTCTTGCAATCAGCATCATGAGGATTGAGGAGAATATTAAATCACCAGGGTACATTCACCCTTTCTCGCTAAGGGCTATCACTGATTTGATGTGATGCCCTTCTTTATTTTCTTCTTTTCTTAGAGAAGTTGTAGGTTTACAGAAAAATAAGGCAGAAAATACAGAGTTCCCATATACCTCCCACCCCCACAATTTTTACTATTATTAACACTTTGCATTAGTGTGGTACCTGTGTTACAATTGAGGACACAATATTATAATACTATTAACTATTGTCCATAGTTTATATTAGGGCTCACTGTTTGTGTTGTACTGTCCTATGAATTTTTTAAAATTTTTATTCTAGTAACAAATATACAATCTAAAAATTTCCCTTTTAACCACATTCATATATATAATTCAGTGCTGTTAATTACATTCACGATGTCCTACCACCACCACTCCATTACCAAAACTCTTCCATTACCCCAAACAGAAACTCTGTACAATTTAACCATTAACTCCCCATTCCCCATTCCTACACCAGCTCCTGTTAACCTGTATTCTAATTTCTGACTCTATGAATTTGCTTATTCTACTTATTTCATATCAGTGAGATCATACCATATTTATCCTTTTGTGTCTGACTTATTTCACTCAACTTGATATGTTCAAGGTTCATTCACACTGTAGCATGCATCAGAACTTCATTCTTTTTTATGGCTGAAAAATATTCCATCACATGTGTACCACATTTTGTTTATCCACTAATCTGTTGATGGCAACTTGGGTTGCTTTTGTCTTTTGGTAATTGTGAATAATATTGCCATGAATGTCGGTGGGCAAATATCTGCTTGAGTCCTTGCTTTCCATTCTTTGGAATTAGCAGGTCACATGGTAATTCTATACTTAACTTTCTGAGGAACCATCAAATTGTTTTCTGCACAGGCTGTACCATTTTATATTCCCACCAACAATGAACAAGTGTTCCTACTTTTTGATATCCTCTCTAACACTTGATATTTTCCATATTTTTAAAATAGTAGCCATTATAGTGGGTATGAAGAGTATTTCATTGTGCTTTTGATTTGCATTTCCCTAGTGGCTTATGATGTTGATTAGGTTTACATGTGCTTTTTGGTCATTTGTATATCCTCTTTGGAGAAATGTCTATTCAAGTCTTCTGTTCATTTTTAAATTGGGTTGTTTGTCTTTCTGTTATTGAGTTGTAGGATTATTTATATATTCTGTATGTTAAACCCTTATCAGATATGTGGTTTCCAAATATTTTTTCCCATTCTGTAGGTTGTTTATTTACTTTCATGATGAAGTCCTTGAATGCACAAAAAGTTTTAATTTTGATGAAGCCCCATTTATCTGTTTTCTCCTTTTGTGGCTCATGCTTTTGGTATAAAGTCTAGGATACCATTGCCTAACAACAAAGTCCTGAAGATGGTTCCCTATGTTTTCTTCTAGAAGTTTTAGAGTTTTGGTTCTCATATTCAGATCTTTGAACCATTTTGAGTTAATTTTTGTATATGGTGTTGGGTAGGGGTCTACCTTCTTTCTTTTGCATAAGATATCCAGTCTTCCAGCATCATTTGTTGAAGAGACTGTTCTTTCCCCATTGAGGGGACATAGCATTCTTATAAAAAATCAATTGGCCATAAATGCAAAGGTCTATTTCTGAATTCTCAGTTCAGTTCCATTGGTCTACCTAGTTGTCTTTGTGCCAGTACCATGTGGTTTTGATTATGTCACTTTGTGATAAGTTTTAAGATCAGGAAGTGTGAGTTCTCCAACTTTGTTCTTTTTTAAGATGGTTTTGGCTATTCAGAGCCCCTTAACCTTCATATTAATTTGATGATTGGCTTTTCCATTTTTGTGAGAAGGCTGTTGGAATTTTGATTGGGATTGCATTGAATCTGTAAATTGCTTTGAGTAGAAGTGACATCTTAATGACATTTAGGTGTTATTTGATTTCTTTTAGTAATGTTTTGTAGTTTTCAACGGACAACTCCTTTACATCTTTGGTTAAATTTGTTCCTATATATGTGATTTTTTTAGTTGCTATTGCAGATGGAATTTTTTTTCCCTTGATTTCCTCTTCAGCTTGTTCACTACTAATACGTATAGATACACTACTGATTTTTGGGTGTTGATCTTGTACCCTGTTACTACTTTGCTGAATTTGATTATTAGCTCTAGTAGCTTTGTTGTGGATTTTTCAGTATTTCCTATATATGAGATTATGTCATCTGCAAATATGGAAAGTTTTATTTCTTCCTTTCCAATTTGGAGTCCTTTTATTTATTTTTTTTGCCTAATTTCTCTGTCTAGAACTTCCAGTACTGTGTTGACAGTAGGCATCCTTGTCTTGTTCCTGATCTTAGAGGAAAAATTTTATTCTGTCACCATTTGTTACGATGTTATAAGTAGGTTTTTCATATACACCTTTTATTTAGTTAAGGAAGTTTCCTTTTATTCCTAGATTTCTAAGTGTTTTAATGAAGAGGGGTGCTGGATTTTGTCAGATGCCTTATCTGCATCAATTGAGATGATTATGTGTGTTTTCCCCCTTCATTCTATTACTGTGGTGTTTTACATTAATTGATTTTCTTATGTTGAATCACCCTGGCTTACCTTGGATAAATCCCACTAGATCAGAGTGTATAATCCTTTTAATGTGCTTTTGGAATCAATTTGCTGTTATTTTATTGAGAAATTTTTTATCTATATTCATAAATGATATTGGTCTGTAATTTTCTTTTCTTGTGGTATCTTTATCCAGCTTTGGTATTAGGGTGATGTTGGCCTCATAGAATGAGTTAGGGAGTGTTTCCTCCTCTTTGTTTTTTTGGAAGACTTTGAGCAGTATTGGTGTTAATTCTTCTTGGAATGTTAGGTAAACTTCACCAGTGAAGTCATCTGGTCCTGGGCTTTTCTTTGTGGGGGGATTTTTAGTTACTGATTCAATGTCTTTACTTGTTATTGGTCCGTTGAGATATTCTATTTCTTCTTGAGTCAGTATAGATAGTTTGTGTGTTTCTAGAAATTTGTCCATTTCATCTGGATTATCTAATTTGTTAGCACATAGTTGTTCATAGTATCTTCTTATAATTCTTTTCATTTCTGTGGAGTTGATAATGTTTCCTTTTAATTTCTGATTTTCATTATTTGTGTCCTCTCTTTTTTCTTTCTCTTTCTAACTAAAGTTTTGTTGATTATATTGATCTTTTCAAAGAACCAACTTTTGGTTTCATTGATCTCTCTACTGCTATTTTATATTCTCTATTTTATTTTTTTCCAATCTAATCTTTATTTCCTTCCTTCTGCTCCCTTAGGGTTTAGTTTGCACTTCTTTTTGTAGGTCCTCCAGTTGTGAGGCTAAGTCTTTGATTTGAGATCTCACTTCTTTTTTAATGTAAGCATTTAGAGCTGTAAATTTCCTTCTGAACACTGCCCTCACAGCATTCCATAAGTTTGGGTATGTTGTGTTTTCATTTTCATTCAGGTCAAGATATTTCCTAACTTCCTTTATGATTTCTTCTTTGATCCATTGTTTATATTAAAGTGTGTGTTATTTAATTTCCACATATGTGGGAATTCTCCACTTCCTCCTCTGTTATTGATTTCTAGCTTCATTCCATTGTGGTTGTAGAAGATACATTGTATGATTTCAATATTTTTAAAATTATTAAGACTTGTTTTGTGACCTAACACATGGTCTTTACTGGAGACCAAACCACGTACACTAGAGAAGAATATATGGCTGTTGGGTGAAGTGTTATGTAAATATCTGTTAGTTCTAATTCATTTATAGTATCATTCAAGTCTTCTATTTCCTTATTGATTTTATGTCTGAATGTTCTAATCATTATTAAAAGTTGTGTATTGAAGTCTCCTACTATTAATATAGAACTGTGTATTTCTCCCTTCAATTCTACCAATATTTTCTTCATGTATTTTGGGGCTTTGCTGTTAGGTACATGTATATTTATAATTGTTATCACTTCTTGTAGAGTTGACCCCTTTTTCAGTATATAGTGACCTTCTTTTTCTCTCATAATAGTTTTTGACTTAAAGTCTGTTTTATCTGATATTAGTATAGCTACCCCAGCTCACTTTTGGTTATTATTTGCATGTTAGATTTTTTTCTATACTTTCACTTTCAACCTACTTGTGTCTCTGAATTTAAGATGAGTCTCTTGTAAATAGCATATAGTTGGGTCATGCTTTTTGATCCATTCTGCCAATCCCTGCCTTTTGACTGGAGAGTTTAATCCATTTACATTTAAAGTAACTACTGAAAATGCAGGAATTTCTTCTGCCATTTTGTTATTTGTTCTTTATAAGTCTTACACCTTTTTTTTGTCCCTCAATTCTTCTGTTAATGCCTACTTGTATTAGTTAGGGTTCTCTAGGGAAACAGAATCAATGAGAGATATCTATGAATATAAGATTTATGAAAGTGTCTCCCCCAACTGTGGGTATGCATGAGTCCAAATTCTGTAGGGCAGGCAGCAAACAGGCAACTCCAATGAAGATGTTCGATGAACTCCTCAGGAAATGAACTGGCAACTTCAACTAATGTGTTCAATGAACTCCTCAGAAAACGAACTGGCAACTTCAATGAACTCCTCAGGAAATGCTTTGCTGGTCAGCCAAAGAAGAAGTAAAGGTCCTCTATCTGTCTTGCTTAAAAGTCTTCAACTGATTGATTGGATTAAATCCAGCCAACTGCATCCTCTTATTGTTGAAGACGCTCCCTTATTGACGTCATCAGTCACAGGTGCAGCCAATTGACTGATGATTTAATAAACCAGCCACAAACATCCTCTCACAGCAATGGTTAGGCCAGTGCTTGCCTGACCAGACAGCTGGGTACCATCACCTGGCCAAGTTGACATATGAACCTAACCATCACACTACTTTTCTATTTAGTTGACTTTTTCTAGTGTAGCTTCTGGAAACCCTTCTCATTTCCTTCTGTATTTTTCAGATATTTTCTTTGCTTTTACTATGGGGCTTAAATTTAGCATTCTAAATCTATAGCAATCATATCTGATTTGGTACCAACTCAACTTCAGTAGCAAATACAACCACTATTCCTAAACCTCCTTTGTCCTCCCATCTTTTTGTTGTACTTGTTACAACTTATATCTTTATATATTGTATGTCCAAAACCATAGATTTGTTATTACTTTTAAGCAATTGCATTTTAGTATCTGTAAGAAGTAGAAAGTGGTGTTACATACATACACAAAAATACAATATAATAATGCTGGCATTTATAATTACCCATATGGTTACCTTTACTTACTAGGAAGGCAGAGGTTAGCCAAAAGGGGAAAAAAACCATGCCCCTTGCAGCCATCTTCCTGGCGGGCTAAGAATGCTCCTGCCTGGCACTAGAGCCACAGCCCAGAGCCATGACAAAAAACCCAGTGTGATGGGAAGTGCTTCCAGCAACACACATACATGCTACAATATTGGGGTGGATAATAGCCTTTCATGCACCTGCGGCTAATTGTCCTGGAGCTGGAAAGGCAGAGCTGTGCAAAAAGGGGGAAATTAACACATCCCATTCAGCCATCCTTTCAGCAGGCTGGGAAAGCCCTTGTGTGGCCCAGTGGCCCAGAACTTCCCTTGAGGGTATCACGCACTTGTGACATAGCACAACCTTCCCTCAGCAGAGGCCCTAGAAGGGCACGGCTTGGAAGAGGGACCCACTCGGAAATCCCAGGGACCATACGCCAATACCAAAGACTTGTGGGTCAGTGGCAGAGACAATCTGTGGTGAGACTGAAATGAAGGTTTAGACTCTTGTAACAGCTTTAAATCTCCAGGAACACCTGGGAGGTTTGATTGTTAAAGCTGCCCTCTCTCCCTGACCACTCAGACACATGCCCCACCTTCAGGGCAGACAGCACAAACAATACACCCAAACTTGATGCACCAATTGGACCCCATAAGAATCAGACCCCCACACACCACAAAGACAAAGTTTGGGAGAACTGACTTGAGGGGAATAGGTGACTCACGGATGCCATCTGCTGGTTAGTTAGAGAAAGTGTATGCCACCAAGCTGTAGATCTGACAAATTAGAGATTAGGCTTTGAATAATCCTACATATCCTAAAAGAACCCTATCAAGTAAAGCAAATGCCAAGAGGTCAAAAACAACAGAAAATTTTAAAGCATATGATAAAATCAGATGATATGGATAACCCAAGCCCAAACACCCAAATCAAAAGATCAGAGGAGACACAGTACTTGGAGTATTAATCAAAGAACTAAAGACAAACAATGAGAGCATGGCACAGGATATAAAGGACATGAAGAAGAGCATGGCATAGGATATAAAGGACATGAAGAAGACCCTAGGAGAGCATAAAGAAGAAATTGCAAGAGTAAATTAAAAAATAGATGGTCTTATGGAAATAAAAGAAACTGTTGACCAAATTAAAATGATTCTGGATACTCATAGTACAAGACTAGAGAAGCTGAACAATGAATCAATGACCTTGAGGACCACAAAATGGAAAATGAAAGAACAAAAGAAAGAATGGGAAAAATATCAAAAAAAATCTAAATGGACCTCAGGGATATGATAGATAAAACAAAACGTCCAAATATAAGACTCATTGGTTTCCCAGAAGGGGAAGAGAAGGGTAAAGGTCTAGAAAGTGTATTCAAAGAAATTGTTGGGGAAAACTTCCCAAACCTTCTACACAATATAAATACACAAAGCATAAATGCCCAGTGAACTCCAAATAGAATAAATCCAAAAAACCCACTCCAAGACATATTCTGATCAGGCTGTCAAATACTGAAGAGAAGGAGCAAGTTCTGAAAGCAGCAAGAGAAAAGCAATTCACTACATACAAAGGAAACAACATAAGACTAACTAGTGACTATTCAGCACCCACCATGGAGGCGAGAAGGCAGTGGCATGACATATTTAAATTTCTGAGAGAGAAAAATTTCCAACCAAGAATACTTTATCCAGCAAAGCTCTCCTTCAAATTTGAGGGAGAGCTTAAATTTTTCACAGACAAACAAATGCTGAAAGATTTTGCTAATAAAAGTCCTGCTCTACTTCAGATACTAAAGGGAGCCCTACCAAAAGAGAAACAAAAAATGGAGAGAGAGATATGGAGAAAGGTTCAGTACTAAAGAGATTCAATATTGGTTCATTAAAGGACATTAAAGGACATTAAGTTTGACAAACATAAACCAAAGGATAGGATGGCTGGTACAAGAAATGCCTTCACAGTAATAATATTGAATGTAAATGAATTAAACTCTTCAATTAAAAGATATAGATTGGCAGAGTGGATCAAAAAATATGAACCATCAATATGTTGCATGCAAGAGACTCATCTTAGACACAGGGACACAAAGAAATTGAAAGTGAAAGGATGGAAAAAATATTTCATACAAGCTATGGCCAAAAGAAAGCAGGAGTAGCAATATTAGTCTCAGATAAAATAGACTTTAAATGTAAGGATGTTATGAGAGACAAAGAAGGCCATTACATACTAATAAAAGGGGCAATTCAACAAGAAGAAATAACAATCATAAGTGTTTATGCACCCAAACATGGTGCCATAAAATATATGAGACAAACACTGGCAAAACTAAAGGATGCAATGAATGTTTCCACAATAATTGTGGGAGACTTCAACACATTACTCTTTCCTATAGATAGATCAACCAGACAGAAGACCAATAAGGAAATTAAAAAGCTAAACAATCTGATAAATGAATTTGATTTAACAGACATATATAGAATATCACATCCCAAATCACCAGGATACACATTCTTCTCTAGTGATCATGGAAATTTCTCCAGAATAGACCATATGATGGGACATAAAACAAGCTCAATAAATTTAAGAAAATTGAAATTATTCAAAGCACATTCTCTGACCACAATGGAATACAATTAGAAGTCAATAACCATCAGAGACTTAGAAAATTCACAAACACCTGGAAGTTAAACAAAACACTCCTAAAATAAATGGTTTATAATGTAGAATGTAGGGGAACTAGCGATAGAGAGCATTAATGAAGGGGGAACGATAACCCAATAAGAACAGGTAAGCTATCATGGGTAAATTTAATGTTCTGGGAATGCCCAGGAATGTCTATCGTTTGTTAATTTCTAATGGGTATAGTAGGAACAAGTTCACAGAAATGTTGCTATATTAGCTTATTTTCTTGGGGTAGAGTAGGAACATGTTGGAAGTAAAGTAGTTATTTTAGGTTAGTTGTCTTTTTCTTATTCCCTTGTTATGGTTTGTTTGAAATGCTTTTTTATTGTATATAAAAAGGAAGGAAGGAAGGAAGGAAAGAAGGAGGGAAGGAAAGAAGGAAGGAAGGAGGGAAGGAAGGAAGGAAAGAGAAAGAAAGGTACTGCAAAGGTAGCAAAATGTAAAATTGTTAGATATGGATATCCGGGGGTGGGGGGGTGTTGGAGTTCTCTGTATGGGGTTTGTATTGTATTTGCAACTGTCCTATAGTTTTGAAATTATTTCAAAATAAAAATTAAAAACAAACAAACCAACCAACCAACACAGAAGACACTTCAAAATCTTTGCAAATTTGCTCTGCATTGACTGGTGTTTTCCTTTAAAGTATAGCCCTCCTATTAAGAAGATCAGCCTGACGTGAAAATAAAGTACAGGGTCCTCCTCTTCTTCTCCTTTTTTTTTTTTTCCCCAAGCCCTTGTCTTGTTCTGGGCTTGTAGTCTTTGGAATTCCACCATTTACAGCACTCTGAATGTCCCCTCTACTCCCTATGAAGTAGACTTTACCTTCCCCCTAGGTTCTCGATTGTGTATCTTAAAACCTGCAATCCTTTGCCCCAGGCTGTTTGGAGTTAATCATTTCTTAAACTGCTTTAGCTGTTTGCTAGCTGCTTCTGCCTACTGGGCAATTTCTGGGAGGGTGAGCCAGAGAAGAGTTTCCTGATTCAGTCTTTCAAACTTCCACCCAATAGATGGGCACTGACATACAGGCACCCCAGAATGAACATATGGGTTACTCAGCTCCCTCTGGAATAGTGCCGAGTACCCACAATAGGAGTGCAAGCTGGTTCTACACCATGCCAGGGTGGGGGGAGTGTGGCCAGGAAGAGTTCCACAAGCTTCTCCTACTGTTTCTAAAGCTACACTTTGTCGATTCAGTACTAGTCCAGTTACTGCAACCATTTAACTGTTTTCCGGAGTTTTGAGGAAGATGGATTTGCCAGTTTTCCTAGTCGTTCAAAGATGCTGAGTGGGAATGGCTCCCTGTAGCCACCATGTTGGTGAATCAGAAATCCACTCCTTACTTTTTGGTGAATACCTTTCATGTCGTGTGAATTCTTGAGTAACACATGTGACATGTGTCATATTTTTTCTGTGCCCTTAACATTTTTGCCAATAGAAGTCTCACATCTTTCTAGATCCTGTTCAAATGCTCCTTCCTCTATATGAAGTTTGGGGTGGGGGGACGACTTCCATGGCCTGTGGTCTGTAATTCTTGCTACAATCATCATATTTTCTTTAAGCATCTTCCGTCTCCTTATTAGACATCAAGCTGCTGGAATGGAGGCCAAAGCCTTTTAGCAATTTTGCCTTCACCACTTCTACTGCACCTGGCGAAGAAGGTAGCACATAGAAGGTGCTTAGTAATAATAACTTATATTTGTAAAACACTTTACCTGTTACAAAGTGCTTTCACAGACCTTCTTTTACCTACTAATACGAGTTGAATTGAAATTAATTGAATTAACTGAGTTGTAAATATCTTAGTTGAGCATCCACAAGGACATTAGGTGGTAGAACCCAAGACAGAGAGAAGAAAAATAAATGGAACTAAGGAAAACAAAATAAATGTGATTAAAGTACATATGGTAGGGAGGAGCAGAGTACTACTGTTTTAATTTCCTGGCTGCTAAAGCAAATACCACGCAATGGGTTGGCTTAAACAACAGGAATTTATTGGCTCACAGGTTTGAGGATAGGAAAGTCCAAAATCAAGGCATCAGCAAAGTGATACTTTCTCGCAGAAGACATGGTGTCTTGAGGCTGGTTGTCAATGATCCCTGGTCCTTGGCTTTTCTGTCACCTAGCAGTGCACAGGGTGGCCTCTCCTGGCTTCTCAGTTCTGTTGACTACCAGCTTCCAACTGTTCCCCTTGATTTTCTCTCTCTCTGTGGCCTTCCCTATAAGGCCTTCAGTGATAAGATTAAGACCCATCCTGATTCAGTTGGGCCACACCTTAACCGAAGTGACCTTGCCAAATAGGTCCTATTTATAATGAATTCATATCCACAGGAATGGGTTGATATTAAGAACAGCTATTTCAGGGCATCCAGGCTTCAGTAAATAGCATTCCTGGTATTGCAGGTGGATGTTATTCTCAGCTACAAACAAAGGATTCTGGTCTTAAAGCACAGAGTAGCGTCTAAAAAACTTTTTTTTAAAGACATGACTTTGGAAGAGAAGATTTTTGATAAGAAAGATGCCATCAGGAGGAACTTACATCATGGTTGTGACTCAGGGTTTTTTGTTCTGTTTTGTTTTGTCTTGTTTCTGCTGGGAGAATAAACTGGAAAGGGGCCTAAATCACATGACAAAAAAAGAAAAAGAGATGTTTTTCTTTCTATGAGGAAGACACGGGAAGGTAGCAGATCAGGGAGAGGACTAGTAGGATCATGGCTCTAAGTTTAAACAGATAGCAAACTGTGATGTGTACCTACCAAAGCAGAAGGAAATGGCAGACATCAGTTCGGTAGTGATTGGTCATTGAATGTGTGGTTGTTTGAAGCTGTTACGTACCCCAGAGAAGCCCGTGTTCTTTTAATCCATCCCTGTGGGAATAGACCTATTGCAGGTGGGATCTTTTGATTAGGTTATTTCAATTGAGATGTGACCCATTTCATTCTAGATGGGTCTTAATCCTCTCACTGGAGTCCTTTATAAGAGAGAGATAAAAGCTAAAAGAGACGAAATTAAGAGAAGCTCACAGAGAAAAGCCCTGGAGAAGCTAAAAGAGGACCCACAGGGGGAGACACTGAAGTCAGAAGGTGAAAGCAGTAAAACCCAGGAGAGAAGGACCAGCAGACACTGGCCATGTGCCTTCCCATGTGACAGAAGTGTCCCAGATGCCAGCAGCCTGTCTTCAGAGTCCAGGTATCATCCTGTTGATGCCCTGGGTTGGGACATTTTTATGGCCTAAGAACTGTAAATTTTACGTTAATAAATCCCCATTGTAAAGTCAACCCATTTCTGGTATATTGCATTTCATCAGCTTTAGCAAACAGAAACATGAATGCAAGATCATTTTTTTGTGATTTTCTTTTTAGAGATCTCCAAAATTCCCCTCTGAATTAAAGATTAATTTTTTCTGTTATAGTAATGGTTAAATTTTAACATTTTAATAGCAAACATGCAAATATGTGTTTTATATTTATATAGGGCAAAGATAACTAAATAGATCTTTTTCTATTTCTGCTATTTCCACAGTTGAAGAGAGTTTCACTGCTTGGTCTACTTGCCATAAACAGATCCCAGAATGCCGGGTAAATTTCCAAGGAGGAAACAGTCAACTTTGATAGGACTGGCCTTGCCAAACAAACTTTCTGAGAGAATACAAATGTTTCTTCTCACATCCTCTACTGCTTTTTTGCACATGGTTTACCTTATGCATTTTATGTGTATTACATTAAAAGGTATGGATATGTCTATTTGAGTCCTCTGACATTCTATTCTAGGACTTGGGGAAGCGATAATAGTTGAGGGCAGTTATGAGACTGATAAAAGGGACAGTACTGCAAAGTCTTAACCATTTCCCCCAAGGCAGCCAACAGTTTCTAATTCAGGTAAGCATGTATTTTCTCATCCCACCCCCGTCCCCAATGTGAGAGCCAAGATATCAAAAATATCTAACAGTCATGTCAGCTCAACAAATTAGAATGGACACCAGGGGAGTGCTAGAGCAGCACCTTGAAGCCTTCTGCTGTGCTGGGGTGCCATTAACCTTTTTGTTCTGAATTGTGGGGGACGTCTTGGGGATGGACCATGGAGTGGGTGGAGTGGGGCGCTCAGGTCTCAGACCAGTAGCAAATCAACAGTTAGTACAACCAGTGCACTCTGATGGGATGCGAGTCGTAAGAGCATCTGTAGTGAGTTAGGGGGAAGCTTCGAGCCACACAATTGAGTGTCTGCTGTGTGGTAATCACTCTGCTCGGCACAGTGGTGTAAACATGAAAAAGTATTGGTAGAGGATGGTGGTGATGGTAGTACAACATTGTGAATATAATCAATACCATTGAAATGTACACTTATAAGTGGTTGATGTGGGAAATTTTATGTTCTATATATGTTACCACAATAAAAAACAAAACAAAAGACAATGAAAAAGACCCCATCTCAGCACTTTACTTCAGTGAGCAGAGTTGATCATTTCTTCTTTCATGTGGCTGACTCCACCTTATCCTTCAGTCCTAACACTGCATCCTGTTCATTTCCTTCACAACACCCATCACAGTTTGTGATTTAAATATACACAAGTATGTGTGTATGTGTGAATGTGTGTGCTTTTCAGACTTCCCCATTAGACCTGAGTTCCATGAAGTCAGAGATCATGCATCCTTGCAACTAGCTTGGTACTAGGTACACTTAGTAGGCATGGAATAAATTTTTGTTGAACAAATGAATCTGGAGTACCAAAGTGATTATCTAAGTTTAATAAAACCACCCCCAAAGTATTAACTATCAATTCTATGGAAGACACATATGTATTCCCCATAAATGTAGCATAAAATGTTGGCTTTAAACCTGTGCCAGGTGACCAGTAGGTCTTTTGGTTTTTGGACCCACCACAGCTGGCTGTCCTTCCAGATAGAAGAACTTCAACAATACGTGAGATTAGGAAACAGTGTGTGCGCTTCCTGTCAACAGTCAGATAAATGAGTGTTTAAGTTACTCAAATGAGAAAGTCCCTGTGGATGGCCAGCTGTGTGAATGACCCAAACTTTCGTGAACCCATTTAAGTCATTAGAGGAAACGGCATTTTTAAATCTCAGCAAAGATTCCCTTCTGGATCATTCTGAGTTATGGGGGACTTTTTTCCCTCAATTTATTTGACTCATTTCACCCATCCTGCAAACGAGACAGGAATAGCCTTTTCGATATTCTCCCTCCCCCTTAATTAACTGTGTGGGTCTCAAACTTCTCAAAGGAAAGTAAGGAAAGGAGTGGACTGGAAAGGATGAGAAAGTGCCATCTGGGGGAACATCTGCAGGCTCATCCATGGAAGTCCCAGGAGCCCTGAAGGAAAGCGGAAGGCCTGTTTTGCTGGTGTCCTGCCCCATCTCTGTCTCTGCCCCCCACCTCCTCACCAGTTCCCACCCCACTCCCCGGCCCCAGATCCTCCAACTCCACCCTTCCTTTCCGTTGCCCTGAAGGGGAGGACATGAGTCAGCATTCAGACTTGAAAGTGTGAGCTGCCTCTGAATCCTCAGAACGTAATCATTTCAGAAAATCTGGGACACACAACTACAGAGAAAGTCGCCCTCCCCACCTCCTTCTGTCCCTTGGCCAGACATGTCCTCCCACTCTCTGAATGTGGCTATAGCTGGGCTGTGCTTCAAAGCTTAAAAAAACCAACAACAATTTGCGTGTGGGGTGGGGGTGGGAGATGGGGTGCTGAGGAGAGCAGCAGCACAACCACCATCCCAGGGCAATCGGATGAACAACTTTTGCAGAAAACTCTGCATTTACCCCTTTGAACATCTGGTGCTTGGCAGTGTCCAGGCTGCAATTTTAAAAAAAGAAAAAGGAAAAGAAAGAAAAAAAGTCGTGTTCCGATCAGAGTTTCAGTTCTGATCTTAGAAGCCAGGATTAATTTAGTTTATTCTTCTCAGAGAGGAAGTGCCTTGGAATTCCCTCCAGGAATCTTATTATAACTTCCAGGCACACCTTTAGACCCATGGTTTTTGGAAAGGAACCAATTTCAATGATTTTTTGTTCAGTTGGTGTTATATCAGCTTCCACATCCAGGTTTTTACTTTGCACTGGAAAAATAAATTTAGGTGAGTATCTCTTGCCCGCTAAGAGGGACTTACTTTTGTTTTGGCTTTTGGAGAAAAGGCAGTCTCACTCATGGGATTGCTGCACCTTCATCATGGATCAGGTAGCTATGAGAAGAAAATTTACTTAGACTTCTTAGGACTCAATCTGGTCAGGATTAGGAGAAGCCCAAGACCTCATCTGCTATCGTGGGCAACAGTCTGATAAAAAATAATTTAGAAAATTATGGTTCTTCTGATATGCAAAGCAGAAGAATTGCCAAACTCCTAGAAAATTCTACCTGATGGGTTTCTATTGGGCTCGAACAATCCCTTACTTTTGTTTGAAGGATCTCTTCCTTTCCCTCATCTAATTATCAAAGCAGGCTTGGTTTGGAAAGGGAGAATAAGTGTTGAGAGCTGCAGGTCCAGCTGTTGAGTTCCTATTCCTAAGTATTTTGTTGCCAAAACAGACAGGACAGGAAGTGCTCCAACCAAGCTTTTATTTAATAAATTGATCTTGGATGTAACCAACTTGCACTCTGAGCAAACAGAAAACCAGATCTCACTTTGGCTTTAACAGTGTCCTTGTGGAAACTGGGAGAAGAGAAATGGAATCTCCCTCCTTGTCAGGAATTATGGAGACGTGCACCTTTGCAGTATCACTGAAGAAAACTCAGACCACCTAGTGCATGAGAAAAGTGAGGTCTAAAAGGCAGGGGCCACACACAGCTGGCTAGTGGCTGATGGGCTAGAATTCTCTGCTCCTTCTGATGGTCCTGGCCTTCTCCACCACACCACTTCCAGCTGTGCTTTCATTATTAATGGAGTGAAGCTAGCCAGGCTGTGATTAATCAGTGAAAGGATAGTGATTTTGCTGAGTTCAGTGCTTTTGCATATTTTGCAAGCATGGGAGAAGGAGGAAAGCGTGTGTGTGTGTGTGTGTGTGTGTGTGTGTGTGTGTGTGTGTGTGTGTGTATTGGGAGGGTGGAAGTATGCAAAATGCTAGAAACATGATCTAACTTGTTCCACATTGTAGAAAACAATATCTACCTTCCTTAACTTATAGGCAACCCACCACTGTCAGTCTGAACAGAGTTGGCCTGGGGACAATTCAATTCAATTCAATTCAATAAATTTCGGGGTGGGGGAGGGGGCATCGGCCTTGTGCCTGCAAAGTGGTTGTGACTCTGGGCAACTCAAAAGATGAGTAAGACCTGGGGTTTGCCCTTCTGGGCTTCACAGGGGAAATTTACAGGTACACCTGAGGCTCCAGCACTAGGAGGACTGTGAAGCAATAAGGGTGAAAACAGGTCATTCTGGGAGGATGGAGGAGGAGCCACCATTTGTTCTGGGATCTGGGCAGGAGACAGGCCTTCTCTGCACTTTTGGAGGTAGAGTAGACAGAGCACAGCGATGTGAAAGTCTCCTTAGAGGACTGGGTTTGGAGCTGGCTTCTAAGGAGTGTCTACACCTGAGTGTGGATCCAGGTAAAGGACTATGTGAAGGTGACCTGTTTCTTTTCCCTTTGTTTCCTTACCTAAAGTTTTTTGAGAACTGTTCAAGGAGTTTACATGGTTAATTCAATTTATGACTGTGAAGATCACAAACATTTCAGGGGCATTACCAGCAACATTATCCGAATCAAACAGTATTCAACATGTTGGATAGGCATTCAGTCTGGAATATCCCCTTACAACTATCAGTGTTTTACTTTATTCTATCTATCTATCTATCTATCTATCTATCTATCTATCTATCTATCTATCTATCATCTATTCTCTCTCTCTCTCTCTATCTATCATCTATCTATCATCCATTTATTTTGCACAGTTGTGTCCCCAAAATAATATATCTGTTAGGGAATTAAAGTCACTCAAAGATTTTCTTATAGAATCTGACTCTGCACTTCAATTTACCTTTATGAGCTGTATGACTTTTCCACCAAAGCCCAGTAAAATCCCCATTCAATGAAAAACTAAAGTAAGGGTCAGATCTTAGAATAATTTTCAAAATTGTAAATGCTTAAAATGTGGAGCTCTCAATATTAGCAATGTGCACTGAGGACAAAGAATGATTGTATTGTTGTTCCCTACATTTGTTGTCTCTGCAGAGAATTCAAAAAGTGCCAAACCCATCGTGATGGCAAAAACAAAACAAAACCAAAACAACAGAACAACTGATTATGCCAAGTCCTGGTGAAAAGCTGGAGCAATCTTAACTCAGGCACACTCTGGTGGGAGGTAAATAGGTACAACTACTTTTTGGAAACTGTTTGGCATTATCCACTAAGGCTCAATATCGGCATGCCTATGACTCAGCAATTCCACTCCTATATTTATTCTCGAGAGAAATGAATACACACGTTCACCAATAGACACGTACAGGGATCTTCCCAGCAGCACTATTCACAATGGCTCCAAACTGGGAAACAACCCAAATGGCCATTAGTAGAGGAATGGATAAATTGCAGAATATTTCTAAAATGAGCAAACTATGACAAACTACAACATGAATGAATTTCACAAACAGAACGTTGAGCAAAATAAGCCAGACACAAAAGGATATATATATCTATATATATTATATATAGATATATGTTAATAATTCTATGAAAGTTTAAAAAGACAAAATTAATATATGATTTTAGAAGTCAGGATAATGCTTTCCTTTTGCAGGGAGGGGTCCTGAGAGGGGCTTCCAGGTGCCAGTTATGTTCTATTTTCTGATCTGGATGCTGGTAACATGGTTGTGTTCATTTTATGAAAATCCGTTAATCTCTACACTGATAATTTGTGCACTTTCCTGTGTGTATGTTATACTTTAATCAATTGTTTTTCTTTTTTAAAAGTATCTCAAAATCAAAATCAGGGATACATTCTATTTCTTTATCTGAAGGTACATTTTTTTTTTTTCCTATTCTTGGGTTTAGGAACTTTTTTTATTTTCCAGCTAAACTTGTGGAAGCACATCAAGAGCACATCTATATTCACATCTAAATTTGGTTTAGAGTCAAACAACATTATGGGTACCCAGATTTGAAGTGATGTTAAATGCTTGAACAATGAACACATTTCAGGTTCCAGGTCACATTTCCTAAACCTTGGAAAGGCATAGGGTATTTATATTTTGGGACAAGGTAAGGGCAAGGTAATGAGAGATGGGTGATCTTTAGACAAATGTAGGGACATGTGAAAAACGACCTTAGTCAGTGCCTTCTTGCTGTTTCTGGGCACAGACTTAACAGCTTGTTTTCCAGGCTTCTCAGTCTTCTCAGGGACTGTGATGAAACCACTGTAGGCATGACCACTCAAGAATGATGGAGTTAGTCATTTTTAAAAATCTCCTAATATGGCCAGGCTACTTAAAGGATAAACATTAAGACTGAACATGAAGTCCCTGTTACACAAAAAAAGTCGACTGCAGACACTGGAGAAAAAGTCTGAGATAAAATGCCCAAGTAAGAGCATTCTTGGATGGGCAGGCAGCCATGGGCAGTGGGTACTACCTAGCCTTGAAGTACAACCATTGTGCAAGGGAAAGGATCTGTGAACTTTTAAAAAATGTGTGTATGTGTGTGTGTGCATATGGTGGAGGGAGGGAGTATTATTATTAGTATAGTAAACCTCCATCGAACTTCCAGTTTCCATGTCAGCAAGGGACTTAGGAATTAAATATCTCACTTAACAAATATGATCAAATATTTTGTAAAGAATCCTCCACAAATGAGTGTATACTTCTGTCCTCTCTAGTCATGATTCTATTTCTCTTCCACTGATATTTTAAAAATACATGCTTTGTATTCTCTGTCTCTGTTTTTTCTTTACCTCATCCCTCTTTAGCTCTCTGAACTCTGGCCTCCATCTCCATTCTCCAGTTTATCCAAATTGGCTGCTAGAAGTCACCAATTGCCACTGTAACCTCCAATGTCCTTTCTTCGATCTCATTCTCATCCCTTCTGCAGCCCTGTTTACTTTTCCCACCCCCTCTTCTTGGAAATTTCTCATCTGTCCACATTTCCAAAGTTATGTAGTCCTAATCCTTGTTAATTTTCCAATGGCTTTTATAGTTTCCCATCTGTCTCTGATTCCTTCTCAGGCTCATTTTCACCCGAGGCTCAGTCCTTGGTCCTTCCCTCTTCTTGCTGGGTACCACAGTACACAGAGATTGTCTCTATTGTCTATTCTCAGGGCTGCAAACACATGGGGCTGATGACTCACCGATTTACAGCTCATGTCCTGTGCCTTGCTCAAGGTTTATTCCCATCTCTCGCACTGGTCATTTTCACTTGAAAGTCTTCCCATTGCATCTAATTCAACATTTCTAACTGAATTCAACATCTCCCCCACAAAAACCAGTTCCCTTCCCAAGTTCCTTGTTTCTGCCACAGTGCCCTTATCTCATGGTTATTCCAGCTCAAAACTTTGAAGTCATCTCCAATGTTTTCTTTGCCTTTATCCTTGCCTGCCCCACAGTCCTCTCCCCTCATGCCTGATAATCATCAAGTTCTATTTATTACCCCAACCCCATCCCCACCCCAACCTCTGTCACCTTCTTGAATTCCTTTCCATTTCCACATCACTCCTAATATGTTGCCAGGTTATTGATCTCCCCTTCCTGGCCAACCTGCCTGAATGTGGCCTCCTAGCCTCCAACCAGATCTCATATTCTTGAATGTTGAATTTTCCTTAAGCACTGTATTGCCCACCTTTCCCCTGCACTCAGCTTTTGATGCTTCCATGCTGTCCATTGCTGTTTCTTGGCTTCAGATTTTAAAATGACAATTACTCATTGAGTACCAATTATGTGCGAGAAGCCTTGTTCAATGTTAGTTGGTGGTGGATACAGTCATGAGTAAGTTACATCATACTAGCATTTAAAGGAAGCCTTCACCCTTTCCCCTAAATTGGGAAGATAGACCAATATCTAAACAATAGAAAGGATAAAGTAATAGGGAAAAACTAGAGGTGCTGCCCGTGGGCTGGGAATGGAATTGCCAATTCCAGGACATGTTTTTGTAATGCCACGTGCTGATTTCAAAGCTTTGTCTGTCTCCCAAGACCAGGGGAATTATAAGGGACCTGATGAAACAGACAAAGAAAGTTTGCTATTTATCCTGTTTTTTCTCCTAGGTTACAAGTTTTCAGAAGACGGGACCAGATGGCATTTTTCTGTAAATCTCACAGTGCTGAATTAATTGCTGAACTCTTAGTAGTTTTTAGGAAATTCCTTCCGATTCATTGTTGGTTGACCAATCATACTTAATACTGGTGAATCCCTTTGTGATCCTCACTGAAAGCCCAAGCTCAAGTTCCCTGAAGCTAAATTTTTATAGTGTAATGATACCAGTGATACAGCAGGCTCGGTGCCTTGTTCCAGACAGTGTTAGGCCAGTTACAACTACATGCACCTTCTTCAGAAAAAGGAAGCAGGAAAGAATCTTTTGATTCAGTTACACCCAGATGTTGGGGAAGATGTTGTTGGAAGAAGATAAAATAACCAAGTAAATTAATTTAAGAACAAAAAGAGAGGCTAAAAAAAGTCATTGAGTTAAAAACAATCTATTTTTATTTAAAAAGGGAGTTGGTGTGTGACTTTGTACTTTGTTCTTGAAATCACTTTTATTTTCCTAACCACACCAAGCTGATAAAATCCAGATGAATATTTGGCCAGATTAACCCTCTGGGTAGCTTTGTCAAGTGATGTTTGTCCTGAGAGAAGCCATCAATCTTGATCTCCAACAGAGACCATTGCAACCAGAGGCAAAAACAGGCGATTACAATGCTAGAGTCATTTCAGTTCTGTTTCTCTTTGAAAACCACCACTCGTGGCCCACCGACTCACCTCAAAGAAAACCACTTTTTTCTTGATCTAATGAATGTGTGGGTGTCTCTACCAACAGACAGACAGACAGAGCCAGACAGGGCAATGTGTTGTACCTGTGCTTTCAAATTTTGCAAAAGGACATAATGTGCAATGTAAATGAAAACTATACAGCCTAAGGCAGAGGAGCAATTCCTCTGTATAAATCTGATTCTGAACGTTGACACATTTCCCTGGGAGTGGTGATATGAGGCAAAATGAGAAATGAAATGAAAGCGTATACTTTCAGAATTGCAACTAAATCTCAAGCACTCATAGCATGGAGAACAGGAAAATCAGAAAGCTGTAAGTAATGCTTGTATTTAACTTCTTTAATTTGAGTCAACTGCTTCTTTACATTTCTTAGGTAGCTAACAAGTTCACACCCTGGCTTGCACCTACTGCTGATTTAAATAAAATAAAAATTTGGCCTCTGTGAGGTGTCTTCTACCCAATATATTACAAAAGAGGGTCTCAGTGTTATCTCTGGTTGAAGTGACTGTGGGCAGTGAGGTGATAAAAAAGATGGATACCAATTGAATTGGCAGGACCAATATAATTTGCTATAATAAGAAGATGGTGCTTGAAAAGACCAGAGAGCCTCCATGACGAGAAAAGTCCTTCTGCTTTTCCAAACCTCATGGGTAGTGATAGACTTTTGTGTATAAACATTTGTTTGATTCAATAGCTGATAAGATTTCTGTTCTTTCCTCCTTACTTTAAGTATCACAATGACTTTATGTAGTTACAAACAACTCCTAAGCACTCTTCATGTTTTAAAATGCATGACATTGGTCAAAGCCAGGAGAATATATTTTTGATGCTGAAGATGTAGATAGGGTCAATTACATGGAATTTTCCTTGAAGACATTTTAGGGTATAGATTTTACTCTAAGCATGGTAGGATTTCCATGCAGAATTGTAAGCAGGGGAGTGTGATGATCTGCGTTATTAAAGAAGATCACACTTACTGCTATTTAAGAATGGAATGAGCTTCCCATCCTCCCTCTCTTGGGCCTCCTAGTGCCTCAGATCCCACAATTCCCATAATAGCCACAGATGCTGCTCTTTCACCCTGCTCCAAGCAAGAACAATCTGCTGATGAATCAAGAAAAGCCTTTAAGAAAGGGGTTGGCCAACTAGACCAAAGTTACCCAAAAGCCCAATAAGATGAGAACAAGAAAATATCCAATGGACTATAACAGGGAAGTCACCAGTGGCCTGGTAAAAGCAGTTTCAGTTTTAGTGGAGTGGTAGAGATGGAAGTCAGACTGGAGTGAGTTGAGAAGAGAGTTGGGAAGTGATGATATGGGAGCAGCACATCTAGATAACTCTCTACAGAAGTCTGGCTATGAAATTGAGTAGAGAGGAGTGGTGATTGTAGGGGGTGTAGGGGCAAGGAGAGTATTTAAGATGGTTGATAGCAGAGTCTATTTATAGGCTTATAGCGATAATCCAGGGAGAGACTGATGCTGATGATGCAGGAGAGAAGATAACCCAAAGAAGGGATCCCTGAAAGTATACAAGGAGGTGGGATCTAGAGCCCATCAAAGGAATTGGCCTTCTGTAGGAGAAGGGACACTTCTTTCACTGTAAAAGGAGGGATGGGAGAAGACAGATGCTGATCTAGGTTTAGAAGTGCTGTGGTGGAAAAACTGGGGACAGCACAGCTAGAATCCTTTGAACAGAAGGTAACTACAGTTAACTTAGCCAAAAATAAATGTATTAGAAGAATTCTGGGTAACTAAAAAAAGAAACCTAAGACTGTTGGAATAACCAGTGATGTCTCTTCTGATATCCACAGAAGCAGGTGACTCCCTTTTAGACCCCAGGACAGGGAAGCAGATGAGCACAGTTCTTTACTTAAAGATCTAGTATATCTCACAAAACACACTCGGATGGCATAACAGAGTCAGGAATTCATTTCCTTCCATTGCACAGGTTAAGAAGTCTTCCAAAAGAGGGTGTCACATGTCTCCCACTCTCTTCTACTTCCTCTCCTCAGTCCTCTTTCTCCTCCTATGCTTCCCCTCCTCAAGCCTCCCAGGGTTTCTAGTCTCCTCCTCAGGAATTAGGGCATCTGCCTCCAGGTGTCTTGTTACTCCATTACTTTCAGCATATGCCAGCTGCTAATGAAAGCTCTTCTTCATCTGGGCTTTCCAGTCTGGAGGGGTCATAGTGGAATCTGGGCTAACGAATGGGGTTAGTAAGGAGCTACTAACTGTTTGCTGTTTGGTCTTTCAGGCAGTGGACAGCATGGATAATTTTTCACAGCAGCAATACCCCTATTTAAAGGAAGCACTGACATCTGCAGAGGCAGCACAATTTAGTTCCACACAAAGGAAACACATTTTTAGCCCCGCTCCTCACTCAAATGCTATCCTGATATGCCTGTTCTTAGGAACCTCGGACTTGGTAGGGGCCCTCTTTTATTACCAAAGTTGCTGCTATTGGCTATTAGTAGCACTTTTGCAGCCATCCAGGATGGCCAATAACAACACCCATTGAATTTTTCCTGACCCTCCAAAGAAATGGTGGTAATCTCAGTTTGTCATGCCTTACCAATGTGAGGTTTTAAGGTTTAGATAGATGTCAAAGGCATGGACCTGGTGACCATTTTAGGCAAAATTTCACAGGTGATCACAATGGTCCAAGATCTGTTTTGTTTTTTTTTTTTTTTTCCAGCTTTGTAGGTTAAAGTTCTTTGAAAGTTTCCAGGTTCTCTAGGACTCATTCAGAGTTAACAAATTCCAAGGTACTTTTTTTGTTATTAAAATAAAATAATCATATTTAGTTATTAAGAATATTTACTTAAGTTGGGAAATAATTCTTAGGAATCAGAATACTTCTGTCACCTAGACCACAATTACATCTCTACTCTAGAAAAGTCCACATGGAAAACCACGTTGCTACTCCTTGGCCTGAGAGTAATTGGGATAAGGGTATAAAAATAGCCCCTCCCCAAAGTAATACCCAAATTCAACCTGGATCCTTTAGACTACAACCCCTACAAGGCAACTTTCTCTCCATCTCAATTCATTATCCCCTTTCAATTAGTTGTTCACATTCAAGGACTTTTCTTCCTCCCACTAAGTTCCTTTGAGTAGAGACAATGTCATGTTCAACTTTGTATTGCTACGTCTTCTTTCCAGAGGCCAGGGCAGGTTTTGCATATGGTAGGTGTTCAAGATTTGTTTGTGCTACCACCAATTGGTTTCTTGGAAAAATACTTCTCATCTTCACTTTCAAGAGGCTGGGTGATACTGTATAGAGCAAGCAGTAGATTTATAGGCAGAAGTGTTAACTTGACTCTGGATTCTTCCACTTACCGACTACCTACATGACTTCCGGCCAAATCACTCAGCACCTCTGAGCTTTAGTTTCTTCATCTACAAAATGAGCAAGATCTATCCAACAAGAATATTGTGAAGATCAAATGAGATCAGGCATGTCAAAACGATTAAAGGTCATATAAAACTAAGGGTTTAATAGTGACCATGGAGTCAGAACAAAGGATCTAGGAGGACCTTAATGATTATTGTTAACACACCCACCATCACTTTGGTCTCCCTGTCTTTTCATCTCTATTTCCTTAGCACTTAGCACATGCTGGATGAAGTAGGTTCCCAGTAGATGTTTTGAATGCCATTGTCATTAAAATCAGTTTCCACCTTTCTTAGGTTCTTGCCAAACAGAAATAGAAGCAAAATGGTCCTAGAATATTTCATGGGTATGTGGATAAGGATGGTGGGGACAGTGATGGAGACTATTCCCTTCCTGGAGGGACCTTAGGAGGACAGAATGATTCTAGAATCCCCTGAGATTCTAAACCTCCAAAGGAAGTTTCTGCCTAACTCAGCTTGCATTATCCCCTGGAGCAGATAGTCTTGATAAGACTTCTTGGTTGTGGCTCTGTTACTGGAACACTGAGGCCTAGATATGACACAGCAGGCTTAAAATTAGGAATTAAACGTGAAGTGATGCTTTGGGAATCACACTGAGAAGAGTGGGTTACATCTGGAAGAGAGACAAAAGAAAGTGAGCTCTGCCAGCACTGGCCATATGCCTGAGATGAGGGGAAGCAGAGTTGGGTAGGGAGGACACAATAATTGGAGCATGTGGCTGTCTTGGACCATTGCAGCCCATTAGTGTAGATTGCACAATCTTTGTTGTGCTTTCAATTGTATCAGCCAAGTAATCAAACACCAACTTTATTATGTGTTCCTAAAGAAGTCTTTTCACTGAAAATAACCTTTTGAAAACTACAAGAGTAATTTATCCAAATCTTTTTTGTTTTGGCCACTACATTAAGGGATTACCTAATGTTAAATAGATTTTTAACATTTTGAGGAATAAATAAGGTTTTGATTTTATTACAAAACTGTCTCCTTCCACATACTTCTGAAAGAAAAGTTTAATCAGAAGCATCTAATTTTTCTTTGTTCTACTGCAACTTATAGAAACAGTTATATCTGGTTCAATAAAGAAGGCCGGTTTTTTTTTTTTTTCCTTCTTTCTTTTCCTTCATTATCCTACTACAGAAAGCCACTACAGAGAAACCAAGGTCTGTGACTTTCTTTCTGTGTCAGGCTCTGGGCAGACTTAGGAAAAGCTTCCAGATCTAGATCAGGAAAGCCCTTCCCAGCCCTGGCCCTTAGGATTTTTGGAGTCTAGAGAGTCTTGAGTGTTTGCAGCACTTCGGTGTGATTGCCCTTGTCAGCCAGCCTCATCGTCACCTGTCAGCTCTGCTGTTAACCTGCCATCTGCCGCAGTCCTGCTGGGGCGGCATTTCAGTTGCATTGGGAACACGCAGGAGGACCTCATCCTCCTGCTGAGCCTTTCTCAACAACAAACAAGACCTCTGTGGGAGGATGTGGGACAGTTTAAGCCTGGCTTGACAGTTTAACCTGGAACACTGCGAGTGAACACAAACAAGGACATTGCAGCTTGCAGAAAAAACCTTGGCAGAAGCAGTGTGGATCCAATGCCTTGGCTCAGAACTGGAAGGAGGAATCCAATTTTAGTACATTCTGTATAGAGAGTAAAAAAGTTGCTTTTGTTTTGCTTTAATCCCACAGAAATAAATGAGAGAATGAGAACCAGATTGAGAGTAAGTCTTTCGGTCAAGATTTTCCCTTAGACAATGTCAAGATGGAAAACATCTTTTGGAGCTTGAAGAACACTCTAATTTGTAGAACAGCTAATTAAAGCTTCTTATAACCTCTATGACCTGTTGTGGTACTCTAAGAGCAAAGCAAAGAATTTTCTTCTTACAGGACAGAAGCACCATTATCCTGTACATGTGATGTGTTCTATGTGCTATCCACTGTGACACAGGGTCATAATGTTCGAATGGACCTTAAAATCCCTAGTTGTAGTTACTCTTCTATAAAGGGATGAGAGTATAACAGAGCAACAGCCTGTCACCCACAGCTTGGGGCATTTATTTTGTCACTTTAGACCTATATGTTTGTAAGCACATACATAAGTATCACATATAAATACATCTTTATGTACAAATGTAAATAAACATATATAACATGGAAGTATCCATTTTGTAATGGGAACTGTTATCAAAGGAGTACAACTATTTCAAATGTAAGGGGCTTCAATCAGAACACTTGAAATGATTTTTGATGTTACAATTTAAATTTTACAATTGTGAAGAATCAGCTTTTTTGTTGTGAATATGGAGTGTGGACCATACCCTATGATCTTTCCTTGGGGCTTGCAATTAAGTGAGTAATGATCTTGGAAGGTTAAGTAGATAATATGATTGTGAAAACCTATTAAATCCAATTATTTTTTTTTCCATGACCATGAAACACAATCTCTAAAAGCTGAAGTTGTGCAATTCCTTGGAAGACTCATGGCTCAGTTCAGTGTTGCCTCTAATGAAAACAAAACCAAAAATAAAAACACAAGTGATCCATGAGTCTGGCTCTTTGAGCCTCATTGCCTTTAACTGTAAACACATGAACTTCAGGATTTTCAGGAAAAGTTCTGCCCTGTAAGACATGCGGAAAGTCAAGAATGACCCAGCCCTCCTGTTGTGACTGGAGACTCTTCATGCTACCTGGCACGATTATTCCAACCTGGGTAAGAGAGATGCGTAAGGGGATGTGTTCTTGTTCCTTTTTGGCCTGGATGAGCAAGCAAATAGCTGTTGAAGTTCAGCATCCTTAGATGGAGGGTTCACCATGGCTTCCTATGTCCCTATCCCAGGATTGCACTCGGTGAAGAGGTGAGCTGCCAATCTGCCTCAATGTTGTTATCACTTGGGCAAGGGTGTTGTTCTTGGTGGCAGTTGCACTCGATACCAAGGAAAGGGTGAGTTATGCCATTGTCACCAGAGTTGCTTCAGGGTAGGAGGTGCCCCAGTTGCCTGGCTGCCTGTGTTGTCATATGGTTTAAGAATCTTTGAAGGGTGGAGCTCCCTCTGATGAGTTTTCTTCAGATTGCTAACACTGAGGTCTCTCTGTCCTCTCCACAAGATAACAATAATAAATGCTTCCTTTGCTAAAGGTATTAACTTTAAAGCTTAAGTTTGTAACACATGTTTAGGCCATTACTCTGCTTATAGATCTGGCATCCTCCAATCACAGGGACAATGGTTTGCAATAAAATACATGATTCCTTTCATTTGTAGAACACTCTAAGAATTACTTCCACACCAATTATCTCCTAGATCCCCCAGACAAACCAGTGAGCCAGGCATGGAAGTCATTCTCCCCTTCCCGCAACATCTTCTTTTTTAAAAGAATGATCCTGTGAGTTCCTGAGAGTTAATAATCAAAGGTTATATACCTATGTAGTAAGTGGCAAAGCTAGGAATAAAATATAGGTCTTCCAGTTTCAAAATTGGGTCTTTTTTTGCTAATACTTTGAACGTTTGGTGACAAAATTATTGGATGATTCTTTTTAGGGCAAGAATGACTTCATGATACTTCAGGAAGATAAACACTACTAAAAGAATCTGCTGGTAGCATCTCCAAATATCCAGGTCTTTTGATTTATCTCAGTTATAGGGAAAACGATAATGGTCTTCCATTTGAGGGAGTCCTGTGTAACAGGTTGACATTGATTTACTGTTCATTCAAAATATTCAGGGACCTGAATGTCCCTCAAGAGCAGACTGCATGTCTTTCAGCGTTGGTTTTTACTTTAGGGATACATGGAGATTGGATTTACTGAATTGTAGATCTGTAAGGGAAGCTTAGACATAATTCCTCCCTCCACTTAAGCATTTTGCTCATGAGAAAACTGAAGCTAAAAATACTAAGTGATTTACTGAAGGTTATATGTTGGTTCAGTAAAAGATAAACCCTATCCTTTTTTAGCTATTTCACACTAAATCACAAAACCAGTTTTCAGGCAACGTATGTCATAGTCTGTCTGATGGAAATTATGCACAATGTCTGGATCAGGATTTGTGCTTAAGGTAAGTGTGTATGCAATGTTTTTACCTGGAAATGACAAATGGGCTCCACAACTAATGATAATAGTAATATATATCATGTGTATTGTGTTTTGGGTCAATGTTGGTCAAGCCGCCTTGAGTGACACGCTGAGCCAAGAGCAGAGAGTGAACCAAGGAATCCCACTGTGATGGTGAAAGGCCCCGTGCATCTGAGGGCACTTTTACAGTCAAGGGGGCACAGGTTTTGACAGTTAGTGAGGCACAGGCTTGCCTCCGAAGGGCCCGTGGCTCTGTGCTGTCCTGTTTGCTCGTTAGTTGTATGTTTGTCTAAGTTGTTGATCATCAACATTGAAGCAGGGACTGTTTCCTGACTAAGAAATCCCTTTGACATTCTAGCAATGACTCATGAAGTCACTTCAAGCCCACAGTTGTAAGCCAGTCGCCTTCTGGTGTTCTCGGCCTCCGATCTGTTGATTTGTTTAGCTCTTCGCTCTTTCGCATGTTAGGCACGTCAAGCACGTCAAGCACATCAAATACAAGGAATCAAGTTCCTCCTGTGTTAGTCTGCCCTCCCAGAAGGCCTATTCTCTTCTGACCCCTAAGCCAGATATCACTGCAGTTTCAGGCTCCCTCAGCCCCCTTACTCTGCTGAGCTGTCCCTCACTCCCCTGCTCTCCTGTGTCTCTACATGCCCCACTCTGAGAGTCTGTGTCAAATTGTTTTCTTCTTTAGTTGACCCATTTTCTAAAAAGACATCTTCTTGAGGGTGGTAATGCTGACAGGCATTTCTCTTATATCCTAACCTATTGGATGTCTGGTTGCTATAGTAACGGGAAGACTTTTCTAAGATTCATCTCTCCTTCCTTCCTTTCTTCCTTCCTCCCTCCCTCCCTCCCTTCCTTCCAGTGAACAGGGCAGATAAAGACCTTATCATCATGGAGTTATGATTTCATTAAAAGTTCAAAGTAGGGGAATATCTTGTTGAGAAAAGGGGGATGAAGGCATTTTGTCTCATAATTAGAAATGAGCACTAGATGGGGAAAGTCTGGCTCCATTTTTTATTTGGGCAAGTAGAGCTGGGGGGACGGACCATGTGTTGAAAAGAACACTGGAGTTGGAGGCAAGTTCAGGTTCTGACTTAACCATTTTAGAAACTCCAAGCCTTTGGGCAAGTCACTTGACACTCTGAGCCTAAGATGCTGCATCTATAAAATAAGGGTGGTTGTGAGGATTGAATTCATTATATGAAAATGCATCTTAATGTTAAGCACCTGTTTTACTTAATGCTAAGTAAATGCTTTTTAATATTATGAGTTATGTTTGTGCTATGTGCAAATGCTCTTCAATGTCTATTATACAAATGTGAATTATTTTATTTTATGGGGCATGTCACACTTTTTTTTTCCTCTGCCAAATTTGATCTAAATATTTGCTACCTCCCTCTTGACGATGTAATAATAGGGAATAGGCCAGTTCTTTGTGAACAGAATAAGAATTCCTGTGTGTCTCAGAAATAATGTGCCTCTGGAAGCAAACTGACTTACTACACTGAAGCAGCATTTTGTTAAATGATGCAGATAATTCCTGAATGAGCTAGTAAAGTTTTCAGTTGAAGTCACCCTTGGAAATTGTTCAGAATGCAGAATTCCATCCTATGATGCTAAAAACAAAACAAAACAAAATAAAACAAAAGCCCTTGATATTCTGGAGTGAAAGACACAAATTAAGGTCAAAACCTACAGTTTTGAAATGGTATAGACTTCCCCTAAACAGGAACAAACAAACAAAAGAAACAAAACCAAAAAAGGAATCCCTCCCAGAGCTTGGTCCTCTTCTGCACCTGTTACAATTTCAGCAAAATTTAGGAGACCACAGTGTTTGGGTTGCAGAATCCCAGGCATGGTGTTTCAAAGTGATTTACCTTATAAGAGAACTGGAAGGTCAAATGCTCACCCTAGGTTCTCCATCAGTTAAATAGTTGGATTGGTACCAACTTGATTAATAATATTTTATTTTCTGGAATAATAATGAAAGGTCCATAAAACCCTTCTGATAAAACATGGTGCTGCCAAAGCAGGACGTGACTGTTAAACCAGTTCCTGCAGGTGACAGCCACTATACATCACACATCGCTTTCACTTGGAGCCACTCTTGGTGCCTGATGTTGTAAGCCTATTTCCCATTGCATCAGAAGAAAGGCTCCTTCCCCAGCCATGACAGAGCTGCCAGACAGATCTCACATACTGGTCTATGCACTGCAGACCTTGCTTTCTCTTGGGCTATAGACAGACTGGCTCTCTTTAGGGAAAGCCTATTATGGTCCACTTCCAGATTGGTTGAGATTCCATTTGCAATTCACAGGCTCACTGGTTTTAAAGGTGGCTTCTGCAAGGTAATTAAATCAAATCCAATTGAGTCATTTTTTGGTTTTCAGAAGTCACAAATAGCAGAGCAAAGCTTTCCAGAAACCTCTTGGGTAATACATTTGTCACACTCAACTGTGTGAAATGGAGACAATTATTGGGTGTCTGTATTATAATAGATGATAGAGTAAAATATTGACCACTGATAACATCTCTTGACCTTCTCCATTTCTGAGAAGTGATGGCCTGACATTTAGCAAAGTGTATACCCATGTGAGGAGACTGAGCAGCAGGGCATATTTTCTCCAATGCATTTGTTTTGGGTGGTAAGTAATGCAGCCCAGTGTTGGGCTTAGAAGAATCTCTGGGCATTGGTCTTCTCATCTGAAAATAAATATTTTAACAAGTTCTAAGTAGTTTGAATCCTCAGAATGTTTGAAGTCTTTTGCAGAACTTTGCATGGGGATGGAAACTGTGGCATATCTCTTAGGAAAATATTATTCTTGTTTATCAAGAAGAGGTACTCACTGAGTACAAAAAATTACTTTGAAATTCTTTAAGGGTTTGTTAAAAATACTTTTGAGAACATAATATTTTTTAACAATTTGGTGGCATTTGAATGAGATTGAGTGACATTCTTTTAGTCAAATTTTTACAAAATACAAGTATGATTTCTAAAACCACACAAATTTCAAAACTTGACTTAACGTTATTTTCAGAAAAGTATGTTATGCATTTTGTAGTTGAACACTGAGTCTTTAAACATAAGACCAGGTTGATTTGACCTATGTAGGGAGAGACCGTTACTTACTAGGCCTCCATACTGAATTCTGTCTTAGTTTTACCTTTAATGCAGAGTTTTCATGCTAGGAAATAAGCTACAGAATGTTGGTAATTTTTTCTTCCTCATTTTCTGGAAACCAGATGACTTTATGTGATCATTCTCAAATTAAGTCTACAAAGAAAACTATCAAAACTTCCAGACTCCTTTTCTTTGTCTCCTCTATGAAACCTCCTATGTTTTCTCACTAAGCTACCTACTGTTTTTTGAGTGCACTTTGAGAATTCCTAATTCTGTGCCTCTGATCATATGAAATGACCTCCATCTTCCATTCTACTAGTTGAAGCTCTCCCTTCTCTTTCTCTACTTCAAATCTCACATTATTCATCAAATTCTTCAGTATACGAGTTTCTGCTGAACTTCTAGGCAGTTTATGTCTAAATCACTATATTCACATTCAGTATTTATTCATGCATTTATCAATTTTTAGGAGACAAAGATGAAGTTGGCATAGGTCTTTTTCTCAAGGAGCTTACAGTTTAATCAAGAGGATCACCTATATTTAACATTGTATTGCAAAGTAAGAGTATCCCATAAGAAACAGAGAAGTAGGAGGTCACATAACTGAGAGGTAACATCTCATAAACATGAAAACCGTTAGGACAGTCCTTGGCATAGACCAGGTGCTGAATGATTGTTAGTCCCTTTCTTGTAGCTGAGAAGAAAGAAGAAGAATCAGGGAAGGCCTCATGGAAGAAGTAGCCTCCGGTCCTGATCAAATAGGTAAGACCTGGATAAGTGGAAAGGAGGGGAAGAAAAAACATTCCAGGCCAAGGAACATTCCAGCAGGTCTCAAACTTTTAGGTCTCAGGCCTTTAAACTCATAAAACGTATTGAGGACCTCAATCTATTGATAGTTGTCCTATCAGAAATTAAAACTGAGAAACTTCAAAATTATTAATTCATTTTAAAATAATAATAAACCCACTATATGTTAACATTAACATATATTAGTGAAAAAGTAACCATAATTTTAAAAATAAAAATATTTAGTGAGAAGATTGGCATTGTTTTACATTTTTTTTCAAATCTCTTTAATTTCTGGTTTACTGAGGGAAAGCTGGTGTCCTTATCTGCTTCTGCATTCAGTCTATTGCAATATCAAGACCACGTGGCCTCTAGAAAACTCCACTGTACACTTGTGAGAAATGTGAGTGAAAGAAGCGAGTAACATATTGGTTTTATTATGGAAATAGTTCTGCCCTGGCAGACTTCCTGAGAGAGTCTCAGATCCCTCAGAGTCCCCAGATCACACTTTGAGAACCCCTGGCTCCTGCTATGCATGGCTAGCCATCTCTTTTTATGGATATTCCATATTCTCTTTCTTTGATTAAATTACAAGCTTCTTAAGAGCAGAGACTGTGACAGCTGTTCAATAAAACGAATGGCTGATGTTGATGATGATGATGATGGTGGGGGCCAGTGTGCACACTCACATTTAAATCTTTATATTTAGTGACTTTTAGGGAGTAAAAGTTCAAGCACTATAAATACTGCTAAGCCATAGACCTGGCTATTAATGATTTGCCTGAAGGTAGTAATAGAGGCAATGTTAGTAGCAAAGCTAATGACTCCTGCAAAATAAATTAGTCAACAAAGGAAATCCATGTGCATAGACAGGGTGGCAGGCTGCCAGTTTCACTTTTGCAAATTTTAAATTCCTAGGGCTTTTGGTACCATTTCATCAGTTCCCTTTCATGCCTAGTGACAGGTGGTAGGTGTGGTCAGTCAGATTTGCACGTGAATAAGCACACGTGGAAGCCCGAGGCTTGAAATCCCTGCCATAGGATGTCCATATTCTCTAGCAGTTTCTCAAGAAAATTGCACCAGGAAGAATTTAGTAGTTTTTTTTTTTTTTTTTTCAGGAAATGGCATTAATATACCATACTCAAGGCTCTGAAAGAAAACTGAAATGTGCCCCAGCTTGGTATCCCTTCCTTAGAACTCATCGTTCTTAGGCATGGCAAACCTAACATTAATGACTCTGTAATTTACTTTGAATGTAGTAACAGTGTGGGCCTCATGTTACTGTGCTTCAGTGTAGACCCTGACCAAACTTGATTTTTTTCCTACTCCTATGTTCAAGATGAAATTTGACTATAAAGACAGTTTTAAAGTTCTTTGTCATTTAAAACTAAGAATTTATATGTCAGACCTTCTTGAGATGCATGTGTCTCATTCCCACTTTGTAGATGGAAAGAACAGGTTAGTACAGATCAAATGATCAGATGTATTGAATAAAATACCATAAACTTCACACATTTTTAGGACTAGAAGGAGTTCAGAGGTTGTCTAGTGAAGCCAATAGTCTAATTCACAAATGAGGAGACTGGGAATAGAGTGGTTAAGTAACTTGCCTGGGGATGGTGGCCTTTCTTTTTTTGAGTCTCTGAGATGATTGTCTTTTGTGTACCAGCTCAGCAAGTAGTTGAGTTTAGGTTTCCTGAGAACCCAGGCCTCATCTTCCTTAGGAGCTGCACTGTTTCCTGTATTGAGAGCTTGTGCATAAACTGAGGTATCTGGGATGAAGGCTTTCATGTCGAATGAGTGAAAAGAGGCCCCGTTGTTTTGCTTTTAAATGGGCTTCTATGCTTCTGAATGTGCTTTGGACAAATCATCCCGTAGACCAGGGCAACCTTAAGGCTCCAGGCAAGTGGTTCTCTACCTAGCTACCCATTACAACCAGCTGGGTTTGTCTTAAAAAACCCCAAGGCCCAGGCCCCAACCTGGGTTAATGAAATCACAACTGGTAGAGGGCAGCAGGGTGAGTCTGGAGGTGATGTGAGGTAATTCTTATGCACAGCCAGGTGGCCAAGCTCTGCTCCAGTATCAGAGTGCTCGCTCTTAGAACTTGCTGTCCCCTTGTGCTGAGGACTGAATTAAGCTGCAGGCTTATGCCCTCTGAAAGAGGCAGCACACAGGCCTCCCTTCAAATTTATTCAAGGAAAACTTGCTGATTTTGTTAGGAAGAGACTGTAAGGCTATGATGGTTGGGAACTGTATGTACCCCAGAAAATCATGCTCTTAAAGCTAATCCATTCCTGTGGGTATAAACCTACAGTAACTAGGTTCTTTTGGTGAAGCTACTTAAGTTAAAGGGTGGCCCACCTCATTCAGGGAGGGTCTTAATCCTCTTAACTGGAGTCCTTTAGGAGAGACTGAAATGCAGACACAGAGAGAGAAAGCTATGGAAGCAAGAAGATGGAAGCAACAAAACCTGGAAGGGAAAGGAGAGACCAGCAGATGCCACCATGTGCCTTGCCATGCGACAGAGGAGTCCAGGACTGCCAGCAGCTGGTCCTCAGGAAGAAAGCATCGTTTTTGATGATGCCTAGATTTGGACTTCTCATGTTTTCAAAACTGTGAGCCTCTAAGCTAATAAATTCGCAGAGTAAAAGCCAACACATTTCATGGTATCTGCTTTGAGCAGGTTAGCAAACTAAAACAACAGCCCATCAACACAATTGACCATGCACCTCCGGCATCATGAAGGACAAGTAATTCTATGACATGCGGCTTCCTGCTTGTCTGTACATTGCCCACCACACTGCTCATCTGGCCTTCCACGAGCAAAAGTTTCACTACTGAAATCAGTGGTGACCTTTCTTATTTTCATACACCCAGAGGAAGAGACGGTTTGCTATCGAGTAGGTTTACTATCGAGTTTAGTACTTCTGCAGAAAGATGAGAACCTAGGAATAGAAGCCTACTTGGGGCTCTTTCCTCAATGCCAGCTGACAGTCCTTTGCCTTTGCACTATTTGCTGAGTGATGAGGTTATTTTGTGGACATTTTCAATACCTTAATTGACTGAAGGGATATACCCACAAAATATCAAAATGCCATGGGTGGCCAAGCAACTGTTATTTTTTTCCCTGCTTTCTTCCATATGTATTGGCATTATGGAAACTGAGTAGAAAATTCCAAACGATAGTGGCCAGTGCAATCACTGTCCCCCAGAGGGACTGGAGCCATCACAACTGTATGATGCCTCTTTTCTTCTCAAACACATCGGGCATTTCAGGGAGGGAAAGCTGAAGAAAAAAACCATCATTTGGGGAAGCCTAGTGACAGCAAAGAGAAGGAAGAGATATCAGGCCAAAGATAAATAAGAACTGGTGGGGGTGGGCGGGGGGGGAGATGAGAGGAACAGGGCTGTTGAAGCTGTATAGTCCTCAGGCAGCCAACACTGGCCTCAAGTCCCCATCCTCCTGTCTCCCCTGGCCTGTCTTCTCCTACTCTCGGCCTGTTACTGCCCTAGCAACATGGAGGAAGCTCCCATAGCTTTGTCAGTTAGGGCAGGTGTTCAGACCCAAACCATTTAAGGCTGATCTTGCATTTCAGTTTTCTATTGAGGGAGAAGAAAACTCAGTCTACCCTCTCATCCCTTTATAGAAATTCAGTCCAGTGGTTCCCATGTGAAAATCATAAAATTAAATATTGACATAATAAATTGCATTTTAGGAAGTAATCTTTTCAGTAGAAACTATAATTTTATTATATATGTATATCTTTGCATAATAGTAGAAACTCACAGTACATCAAATATTTAAAGATATATATTATACATTTCTAAAATTTTGTTTGTGAATTATTAATTTATTTTGCTCATTTAAATAGTAGAATGTATCGTAAAAAGTGAGAAAACTTTGTGGAAAAAAACAAATGAAAACGATGATATCTGATCCTTTATCTTTTTTTCCCTATAAGTTGGGAGAAGACCACCATTATCCTAACTTAGTGAAAATCACCTCGATTCCACTTTTGAAGCAAAGTTTGAGAACTTTGTATGGATGTATGGATGTATGGATAAACTGCTAGATTCTAAGAAAAAAACCATACACCTTTTCAAGTTGAGCTTCTGATTGGCACTTTGTCCCTGACAAGTGAGTGACTTCTGATGAAGTCTGAATCAGTTTTCCTACCTGAAAAACCTTGCCCACAATGCTGTCCTCCAACCTGCTGGTGGAGTAAACATTCAAGCTAAGTTGTCAGCTGCCTCATGAGAAAGGGGAGAGATTTAATTATAAATAATTAGTCAAGTAAACATTACCTGATGATAGCAAAAAGGAAACTAGCCAGCAGAAAGTCAAAATTGTGTGGTGCTGATCCAGAACGAGAGCAATGGCCTCTAGGAGCTGATTTTTCACAGATGCATCTGAATTTCAGGCTTGAGGAACCAGAAGCAGGTTTGGGAGGAGCTCCAACGTGGAGAAAACAAAACTCGTGGAGAGACAGGGAAGGGCAAGAGCAGAGAAGGGAGTTCCTAGTCCTCTGTCATTTTAATTTCTCCCTCTGCAAAGCCCAAGGAGGAAACAGGAAGCTAGTAGGGACAGAACCTTGCAGGTCGTGAAGGCAGCAGCATGGCACAGAAGCATAAAGAGCAAGGCATGTAAACAGGCACCATGTAGAGATAAAGAAGGCAAATCCCCATAGAGAAATTACCTGGCAGATTAATTCACTAGAAAATTCTCCCCGTATAATGCTTGAAATTAGATTGAGTTATTCTATTTAACCTTTATCAGGCCAAAGACAAGGACGCTGTGGAGGAAAGAGCTTGGGTTGTGCTGTCGATAGATGTGGGTTTCAGTCCCTAACTCGAGATTTAGTAACTGTGAGACGGAGGGCAAATTTCATCATCTGTCATAATAACAGCTGGTAGTAACTTTCTCACAGGTCTCTTATAAAGTTTGAGTTAAGATACACAAAGGTCCTATCCTGATTCCTGTCACACAGCGTTCAATGTAGAGTAGTTATCATCATCGTGTTTTGCATGAAATGGTGGTTATGGAGGCTACTTTGCGGTTGATTATCCCTGTAGGGAAGGAATCAGGATAGTTCAATCTAGATCTGCCTGGGGTTGTAGGATAGAATCTGGCAAGTGGAAATTAAGATAAACCACGTAGTTTCTCTACTTGGGTGCCGGCGGTGGTGGTGACCGACTATGTACTTCTACCCTTTATCTTTTGTTCCCCATACGTTGGGAGAAGACCAACATTATCCTAACTTAGTGACAATCACCTTGGTTCCACTTTTGAAGCAAAGTTTCAGAATTTTTGGGGTATGGATAAACTGCTAGAGTCTAAGGAAAAAAACATACATCATCTCACGTCGAACTTCCGATTGGGAAGCGCATGCAGCCTCCAGGCCGCGGCGATAGTGCTCAGTCCTCGCGATAGTGCGCAGTCCTCGCGATAGTGCGCAGTCCTCGCGATATTCCCGTCCAAGGGGAAAGAGGGTGTGAGATGAAACCTGAGTCAGCTGGCCAGGAAAAGGTGGCTGCGAAGAAGCCGATGTGGTTGCAACAGGTCTTGCCCAAATCTCCATTGGCAGTCTGAGAGCTCAGGAGAGCTAGTTGCAAAAAGAGAAATGGAGAAATAAAAAAATAAAGAGAGAAATGGAGAGGACAGGGAAAGGAAGAATCCCGGAGAAAGATCACATCATAGATGGGTATGGGGCAGAAAAGGAATATAGAAATATACATGTGGGATGGGGTGAGATAAGCAACTCCTGATCTTTCGCCTGTGAAAAGCTGATTTATGGTCTAAAGGAGAGGGGTAGAAGATAGAGGTCTATGGAAGCACTAGCTTGTGAGTGACGCCGGTGGTGTGGGGGAGGAAGGCTGAATAAGAGCCCGTGGAGACTGAGGCCCAGATACTGTCCTGCGACAGGTGGCGGTTGCAGTCTGCCTTTACTAGCTCCGTCACCCCCTACAAGTCTCTTCACCCCACCTCAGCCTCCTGACTATCCAACAAAAGAATCAAACCAGAATGGCAGTTTTAAACCTTTTAAAAACTACACCCGCTTTTGAAAACTGTCAAAATCTGTCACTCTCCCCTCCCCACTTGGACACATGCTCCTTTCCAATAACTCCCAGCCCCAGTTGAGAACCCTGAACTAGAGCATCATCCAGACTCCTTCTGATGCTGATGTTGGTTGTTCTACGAACTGGGGACGTGTATCCCCAGGACAGTGATCAAGTCAGAGTGAAAAGAGCAGCCAAGGGGCTCGGAACGGATCTGATATGGATATTGCTCAGGAATAAATTGTCTAATGGCAAAAGTCCAAGTTAGGGTGAAAAGACTCGATCTCCGGGATATCTCAGCTGGTGAGCTGAAGGAGTGAGCTTTAGGGAGCTTGGAGCAGGAATCTGCCCCCTTACAGAGGTGGCTAATTCCACAAGGGAGAGTCTCTGGGGAGGCTCCTTGTTGCTCTCCAGCTCCAAGGAAGTAAGATCTTGGATGCGTTGCCTTCAGGTTGTTTCCCAGAAGATTCCAAATCAGTATTATTTCATGTCAATTTGAATGGAAAACCCTGGTCAATCTGTGACCAGTCCCTCAGCCACTTACTATTTTAGCTTCCTTTGAAAATTCCTGCTCATTTTCTTCTTCATCCTCCTATGCATATATAGTCCGTAAATTCTTACGAAATGGGTGTTAAAATGTAAAGATGCTACCTAATGGTTAGAAAAACAAACAGAGATTCTGGAGCCATACTGCCTCCCTTCCATGTACAAGCTTACTAGAAGTGCATCCTTTGGCAAGTTACTTAACTTCTCTGTGTCTCATTTCCTCACCTGTAAAATGTGGTTAATAATCTTCCCAGCCTAATAGAGTGGTGAGAATTAAATAAATTAATAGGCATAAAGTATCTAGAAGAGTGTCTGGCACAAGGTAAGAGCTACAGGAACTGTTAGCTATAATCATTTTCCAAACCCTCATATTTTTTCCCTAAACTTCGTTTCTCAGTATTCTTTCTTTTTTTTTTTTTTTGCAAAAGAGTAAAAGCAGAATGTACACAAAAAAGCAACCATACAAAGATAGTAGGGACAAACCTGAGGAGTTTTCACCTTACCACTTCCTACTGCTGCCCCAATTTGGAAAGGACCAGTGGTTATGATTTTCTAATCACTCCTGTAGATAATTCCATCACTTGTAACTAACTGATTTTTTCCCCCCAAAAAGAAGTGCTAGTGAACTTAATGAAAACAGAATTTGGGAAAAGACTGAGGGAGCCTTTTCTCTTCTCACAGAACTCTGTCTTCCTCCAGCCCTACCCTTCACTTCTGGAAAGAATTTAAAACCACAGTACTTCCTTTTGAATTTTCAAGTTCAGGTTTGAATTTGAAAGCAGATTTTCAGATTTAGTTTTTTAAATTAATCCATTAAAATCTGGGAAAGAAGGAAAGTTTTCAATTTTCCAATGTTCTAGGCAGAAGGAGAAACAGTAGCAAAGAAAACCACTTTGCAGGGTCCAAAACCTTTATATAGGGAGAGTTAGATGATCTGGAGGGAAAAAAAAGAATAAAATGAACATTTATGTATTCATAGGGCTTTGTTTTGCAGTAGAGCATTCTAGATTGGAAAGGAGATGGGGAAATAATTCCACACACATTACCTTTAATTGTAATTATGTTTTACCTAATATCTACTATTGAGAAAGTATTAGAAAAAGCTGATATAACACAGGATATAAAGTCAAGCCAATAAGCAAATATGTTTCCAGCAAGATTTTTTCTTTCTTCTTCATTTTGTAACACCAAGGGATTTTATTTCCTATCAGCTAGCAAATACTTCCTGGCTGGGTCCTTTCAACTTTGCAACTGCATTTAACCTTATGCACCCAGGCCCAAAAGTTCCTTAACCAGGGGAAAGTCACCTAACCACACCCTAGAACAGGAAAAATAAAAGACATGTTATTGTGTGAGCCACTTTCTTTCAGGCAATGTGTCTGTTGCGATAATTTCGTTTATTCATCATGAGTTGGAGACAGTCATGGTACCTTGTTTACAGGAAGTTCTTTCTCAAATGGGCTTCACTAGCTTAACTGAACTTAACACCAAATGGTATCACTCAGAACCCCACCTATAATTATTTTCTTTCATTCTTACCTGACCAGATGAGGGGGTGGGGGGTGGGAACCCTCTGAGGACACCTTGCTATTTTTGAGGATTTCTGCCTGTCCAAAACAACAACAACAACAACAACAACAACAACAACAAACAGGCTGGAGAAATAGCATTAAACATACCTTAACATTGCAGGCAAGTTCTTATGCCTTCCACAACCCACTGTGGCTTCATCTAGTATAATGCTGACCCCGAGTTATCTGTTGCTCTGCCATGAGCCCCTTGAAACCCGAGGCCAATGTCTCATTCACTTTTCATATCCTCATGTCTACTGTAGGGTCTAGCACATTGTTAGATCTTACTAAATTATTATCTTATTATTCTCTTATATTCCATCTTATTCTGCCAAAGAACTTAAGAGGTCCTCAACAGATATTATTGTTGAATTAACAAATGTTTTTGAATCACATGTGCTTAGATACCAAGAAGGCAAAAAACAGAGCAGGCACACCTTGATGACTTGGCAGGGATGACTCATCTCCCACTTGGGGGCGGGAGTGGGTGAGGAGAGAGCATTCCTAGAGTCATAGGGTGATGGCGACCTCACCAGCAGGAGGATTTACCCAGATTCCTTCCTATCTCTGTTTGTGTAATTCCCCCTCTGACTTTACATGAACCCAGACAGTTGTCTGCCACCATCCATGTCTGTTACACAACCAATGTGTTTTCTTGCAAGCTCCTGATTTCACTTAGCAAACAGGTTTTGATTTCCATAACTTGAAAAAAATAATGGAGGCTCGTGGAAGAGCTTTGTGCTCTTTATAGTGATAATTATCACTAATTGCAGCCATGGGGAGTCCCACCATCAAGATGGAGAAATGGGAGCCCTGAGGTAGGTTGTCCTGCTCTAGGTCAGACAGAGTGCCAGTCTCTGAGAGGGAATGAGATCTGCCCACATCTGTTCTCCGGCTGTCAGCTTGGCCTACTGTACCTCATTGTTCTTTGGTGAACTCTTTGCTATTGAACTGAAGATGTGGGATTCCCAGTCAGAAGGAACAATTCACTCTGACTCAACTTATCCCATCACTTTGGCCCACAGGGCGAATGCTGGGTGAGGCGCCCCCGTTCCATGGTGGAGCCTAAGCCTCAATTCCATGGTGGAGCCAAAGCGTCTTCTACAACAAAGGATGAATTAGGAATGACCACAGGAGAACAATACTTTCTTTGTTGTGGAAAACATCCTCTAATTCCACCCCCCACCCCCCCTTTGTGGTTGCTGCTCAGGCTGTTTTTCGAGCAAGTGTTTATAGCACGCCTTTGTACTTTGTCAGGGGAAACTGGCCTTCCATCTTGCCATTTTGCAACATTACTTCTGGCTGTATCTTATTGATCCTAATAATAGATGTTGTGGCAACCACCTGTACTTAAGGTCGTTGCCTCATGGGTTTCACTCTAATGCTGTACTTCCTGGGGTCATAGTCATGGATCTGAGTAGGCACACCCCTTCCTAACTGCATGCAAATATGTCATTAAAAAAACCAAAACAACTTGCCTCTCCATGAAAAGCTTGTGACTGACACTCCACTAAGGATAATGTTGACAAACCTGCTGTTCATCTTCCCTAATCATGAGTTTGGTGGATGTCCACTACCTGAATCACCAGGCAATCTGAAGGAAAGTATTTTCTGTTATTGTTAAGCTTATGCTGAAATATTCAGTGAGTTTGGGCTTACATCACATCAGCTGGATTTGGTCTCATGGACTGTAATTCAGTCAATCCAACCCTACAGGAAATTGGTACCTGGCTCTTTCAGATTGGATACCTGTTTACACAGCTGATACTTGACATGCAGCACACACTATGTTCGTGAATAATAGAAATGGGAGATGGGGAATGCCCCAAGCAATACAGCCAAGAACACCCTGGGATACTTGAGTTTGGTCAGTGCATTTCCCTTGCCCTTTATTAGTTTCATGATCCAAGTTGTTAACCTCTTTCTGTTACAGTTGATTCATCTATAAAATGGAGATAATAATAATAATAATAATAATACTTACCTACTTCAAGACAGCCTGCTGCACTAATCATCTTTTAAGATTCCTTAGTATCTCATTAGGGATCATATTGAGGATGCAGAATCGAGAGTGCAGAATTTCACTGTAGGCTTTTTTTTTTTTAACAGATTAAAATGAGTTTTATTGTCACCAAGATTAAGTGCAGTTAAACATAATCAGCCTCCACGTTTGTCCCACTCCCTCCTGGAGTCCTGCTCCTGTTTATTAACAGGTCAGGCAACTTTGAATGGTTTCCATCAAAATAAGGAGTCATCAGGTTAACTTTCATGCCCAGATGTTTTGATTTAAAATCTTATCCAATGACCTAAGTTAGATGGGCAAACCAGTTTTGAGTGACCTTATCATGGTCCATATTGTTTTGCAGGTTAGTGGAAGGCAGACATCCTCTTTGTGCTGCTGGGTTCCAACATACAGGAGCAGAAATCTCCAAACTGTATTGTCTACCTTCCTTGTGCCAAGTTAGGGTTAAATGACCATCCAAATATAACTTGCTTTTAGCCCAACTGGTAAGTAAGTGGTTTCAAGATTTTTTTAGACATGTAATTTTGAAACTGAAAACAACCAAAAGAAATGTCTGTTTAGGATATATTTTAATGATCATCTGCAAATGGTTACTACGTAGTACATGTCTTCTTGTTAATAAAGTGAATTACCCATTTGTCTTCCTTTCCTGAATGAACATCCATTTTTTTCACAGCTTGGCTTCATTTTAAGAACGGTTAGGTCCCGATAAAGAGAATTTGAATACAGAAGAATTCTATATAAGGTGAAACAACTTTCTCCCTTCTTTAATGCTCTCTTCCTCTTCTCTTGCTAGCTCTTCAGACTGTGAATGAATGGAGGGACTTAAACCCAGACCCTCAAACTCTATACTCTGGAGCTATCTGGAATATACTTCACTCCTTTTTGCTTATCTATATCATATCTGTCCATTGAAACGTAAATTTATTCTCACCTCCTCTAACTTCAAGTTTTTTCAGACTTTTTAGCAGAACCCAATTCTCTCTCGCACACATACATGTAAATTGTGTATTTCATTTAACAAACACTTACAGTGCCTACCTGCTAAAGCTTCATAGTTTTGTGAGGTAGAAACTATTATTATCCCCACTTCACACATGAGGAAATTGAGCCAAAGTTAATTAATTCCTCAAAATCAATGCTAATAAATGGCAGAATCTATTTTGAACCCATACATGGATGGTAATCTTGTTTCTCTTCTATTCTATTCTATTCTATTCTGTTCTGTTCTGTTCTGTTTGGTTTGATTCAGTTTGATTCTATTTGATTTCTTTGCACAAATGCTGATCAACAGCCACTGAGCTCCTTTAATATCATGAAAAACACTTAACATATTGCCCTCTCTCTCCCATTACTGTAGTCTGATATTACAGAATAAATTGCTTGTATCACTGATTTAGCCCTTTTCAGTTATTACTTATCTTTCTGAATATTTAGCAAGGTGACCATGGTAAAGAGTTTGTAACTCAGACTTTGGGTAATATATTAGGGTCAGTTGTTAAGAACACATGTTTGTGTGATGCTTTACTTAAGGGGGAATGGATATATCCACTCTCAGTAATTTTGGAGAGAGCTTAATATTGAGGCAGAAGATGACACCTCCGAGCAAAGGTCTTGATTGGGAAGTGGGGATGGTTCCTCTTTCTGGAGCTAGGGATACATCTGCTCTAGACTCTGAGGCATGAAGAAACCTGCACTGGGCCCCGTGGTGGGGAGGAACTCTCCCTGGCTATGTGGTGATCATTTGGATTGAACCAGGGAACTGGATGGTGGATCTGGGTCAGGGACTAGCTAAGTAGGACTGGGTCCTCCTGCTTGGGGGGCAGAGTGGTATAAAGAATACAGAGTCCATAGTGGGGATATAGTCTTGTAACACAGACACCAAGATATTTTAAAATATAGTCCTGGATGAATTCCAGGTTAGCAGAGGGCTCTGCTCTATCCAGCTTTTCAGAAACCTGGGTTCTTTCCTGGAGAAGTTCTATTACCATCCCTTGGGGCAGTGGTTCTTCGAGTGTGTGGTTCCACAGAATCAAAGCTATTGTTATAAAAATACTCAACATTATTAGCTTTTGTCACTCTCATTCTGTCATGAGTGTGAGTATAGTTTTCCAGAAGCTAAGTCTTGTGTGATATTACAATAGATTACATGAAAAAGTGGATATGAGAATCTAGTTGTCTTCTCTTAAGCCAGACTTTAAAGAAATTTACCAAAAATGTGCAACAATGTCAATCATCAAGTTTCTTCTTTTGGAAATAGAGTTAATGTTCACAAAAATGCTATCAATATGCAATATGCTAATTATTATTAGGATTAATAAGTATAAATATGTTTAAAAATTTTTCAGTTTTAATTCTTAATTCAGTAAATATCACTGGATAAGACACACATGAACAAAAATCTCTTGGCATCATTAACAATTTTTAAGAGTAGAAAGAGATTGTGAGACCCAAAAGTTTCAAAACTGCTGCCTTAGCACACTGTTGTTGTCTACATGGTCAAATCTGGTTTGTCACCATGACAGATTGAAGGGGGCAGGAATAGGGGAGAGAATGGTGTGGAGGAGGCATCAGCCTCAGTTTTTTCTATTGTGCCCCTCTGTGTGGATTCTTGAGCTTCCACTTGTCATGATGGCTGGGTTCCAAAAAAGGAGCATCTCAAAAGTGAGACTTCCAAGAGGACAAGCCCCAGTGTGCAAGCACACGACCAAGCCCGGAATCAAAGTGGGAGGGAAATACACTAAGGCACGAATATTGGAAGGTGTAATTCATTGGGTGCCACCAAAGTAGGTCTACCTCAAGAGGGTTTAGAAAGAGAACTGTGATTTTATTTTTGTGATCAGAGGTTGGTGTATTCTGAGCTTCATGGGATAGATATCCTATATTCTATAATACCACATACTCCATATTTTCCTTATACAAAATTAGACATATTGTTGAACAAAGGAATTTTTCCTTGAAATACCAATTCATTCACATGAAATGCTATTAAAATAGTAGCAATTAAATTATTTAATCAACTAATGTTATTGCAAAAAATAAAATGACCTGAAATTTCATTCTTGTGAGAAAAATTATGAATTCAGTCTCCCTCATTAGACACTCAACCACTCAAAGTTAAGGACTAATACTTCTTTCCAATGCTCAGTAAGACTCCATCAGAATGTGAAGACACATTTAAGATAAGTTCACCTCCTGAGATAGAAACTAGTAAAAATCAATACCTACGGGATGCTATCAGCCCAATGGATTGATGTTTGTAAAATGCATTGCTGATGATTTGGGTGTATCTGCTGAATCCCATCATGGAAACTAGACCATTTGTCAAGTACAGCAACTCAGGTGATTTGTTTATTCTGTAAAATAAGATTGGGATATATGTGATTATGGGGATGTAAATTTCAATCTATGAAATAGTATGATGAGAAACATTATGGCAGCAATGAGGCTTTGTGGAACTGATTCTAAGGGAAACGAAGAGTAAAAAATGGTTACTGCAGTAATACACTGTATGTATCAGTCGTTTGTTTCTTTTTATTGCTGAATAGTGTTCTGTGTTACAGATGGAACACAATTTGTTTATCCATGCACAAGTTGAAGGAACTTGGGTTATTTCTAGTTTATGGTGTCTGTGAATAAAGCTGCTATAAACATTTGTCATTGTGTGGACATATGTTTTCATTCTTTTCAAGGGTAAACACCTGGGAGTGGGATTGTAGAGTTGTATAGTGAGTGTTTGACTTTATAAAAAGTGGACAAATTGCTTTCCAAAGTCGTTATCACTTTTGCATTCCCACTGACAACGTATTGCTCTGCATTCTCACCAGGACTTGGTTTTGTCACTTTTTAAAATTTTAGCTATTCTAATAGGTGTGTAATGCTATTTCATTGGGGTTTTAATAGGTATTTCCTTAATGATAAATGATGTTGAACACTTTTTATGTGCTTATTTCCTGTCCATATATCTTCTTTAGTGAACTCTCTGTTCAGATCTTTTGCCTTTTTTTTTTTAATTGGGTTATTTGTTTTCTTATTATTGAGTTTTGAGAATTCTTTATAAGTTATAATTCTTTTTAAGTTCTGGATGCAAGTTCTTTATCAGATATGTGTTGCAAATATTTTTCCCAGTCTGTGGCTTGTCTTTTCATTTTTAAGTATTTTTTAACATTTTTAAAAAAAATTTTTAAACATTTTTAACACTGTTTTGGAAGAACAGAAATTTTCAATTTCGATGAAGTCCAATTTGTCATTGTTTTCTTCTATTGATCTTATTTTGTATGTCCTATGCAAAAAATCTTTGCCTACCAAGTTCTCAAAAGTTTTCTCTTATGTTTTTATCATAGACATTTTATAGTTTTAGATTTTCCATTTAGGTATATGATCTGTTATGAGTTAAATTTTGTGTGTGATGCCAGGTATAGATTGAGTTTTTTTTGTTTTTTGGCATGTGGATGTATGGATGTTCCATCATCATTTGTTGAAAAGACGAAGCTTTCTCCATTCAGTAGCCTTGGTACCTTTGTTGAAAATGATTTGACCCAGTGTGTGGATCTGTTTCTGGACTCTATTCTGCTCTACTAATCTATGTATTTATCTTTTTGTCAATATTACAGTTTTAATTACTGTGACTTTATGGTAAATCTTGAAATCAAGTTAAGTGAGCGCTCCAACTTGTTTTATTTTTCGAGATTGTTTTGGTTATTCCAGGTCTTTTTCAGTTGTGTAGTTTTGATATAGTTATTTCTTGTGATCCTCAAGTTTCTCACCTTTAGTATGTGGATAACAATAGTATCTTTACCATAGAGTTATTGTAAAGGTTTAATTTTTATAAAGCACTTAGTAAGGGGCTTGGCATACTTTAGTTTTTCAATATATTTTAACTACTATTATTATCATTCTGCAATTTGCACAGTAACTTTTCTGCTATTTCATCCAAAACTGTGTACCTTGCTTTATTCTGAAAGATGCATACACCTGCTGCAATATCTTTTTTTTTTTTGGGGGGGGGGAAGTGTCATTTTTGTAAAACATGTAATGGAATAACACTTTCTCTAGTCAAGGAATTAAAACATAAATTTGAAAAGGAGCCTATGATGAAGATATTTCTTGTATTTCTCATTTTACAAGACTTTTGTGGGAAATAATACTGGAAAATAATGGAGGTTAGTAAAGGATGCAATTGACATCTTGAGTGCAGGAAGAAACAGTATACAGAGCAGGAGGAAGAATCTACTTGGAGTCAGAACCCAACAAACTTTAGCCTTGACTTTCAGCTTCCTAGCTATGAAACCTTTGCATGTACTCTGCTGTAGACCCAGCTTTTTCATCTATATAATGCCCCAGTAGTGGAAGATAAATGAGTTGGTAGCTGTGAAAGTGCTCTGTAAATCGTAAAATCCTAAACCCATGGTTCGTAAACTATATACTGAGATGCCCTGTAGTACTGCAATGAACTCCCAACAGTGCCATTATTCAAATTTTCTAAGGAAACACAGTAACATCTGTGGATACTGCAAGAATTGCTCCCAATATGTTGGTTGGTCCTTACAAGTTAAAAGTGAAAAGGTTAGATAATAATTTTGGTGTAGGAGCCCTATCAAATAAAATTACTGAGTTATTAAGGGTATTACAAATGAGAAAGGTTGGGAATCTCCACGATCAACACCCATCTAGTGACTGCCTTTTAGGTGCTGGGCATGTATCTAGCATAAACATGAGTTATTTTATTATTTTTGTGTGTGTGGTTTTGATATTTCAAAATCTTTAATGTGTAATTTTTGGTGTAATTAGTCTTAGAACCCATCTCAGAAGACTTAGTTATCAGAAGTGTTGGAACTACCTGGTAGCACCATCAGGTATATAAATGACCTGGAGGATGGCTGCCCCTATCTTCCCCAACAACAGGTAGAATGAAGGTATATGCTAAGTGTTCTAAATGTATTAGGTTACTTAGTTGCTACCAGTTTCCAGAGAGTAACACCCTGATACAGATGAAGAAACGGGTTGAAGAGGTGAAGAGATTGGACCGAGGCCTTGTAGAAAGTGATAGATACTTTACCCTGGTCCCTTGGACTGCAATGTGGTCTTCTAAGGGAGCCAAGGATTGCATGAAAAGGGGCCTAAATTATTGATGTAATCCTATGTATTTCTAAATTTATCCATATTATTTTTAAAATCTCATTTTGACCCCTTTTTAGTTGTTTGAAGAAAAATGTTTGGTGGGGTTGGATGGAGCATACCTGAAGCCATTTTTGGATTCTTAATAGCATGATCATGTGTTCCTGCAGTCAAAACTTGTATCTATTGAAATCTGTGTGTTGTAGAACCAACAAACTATAAAAACCCAGATTTTGTAAGTGCAAAATGTTACACAGACTTTCCTTTTAATATGTAAGAAAAAAAAAAGGGATAAGATAACCCAATAAAAAATTCAATCTCCTTTTTTCAAAGTAAAATAATGATTTCATGATGTGGTAAGTTGCCTTCATTACCATAAACATATGGTTTCACAAGCACAATTGGTGAATGAAAGATGCTTGTTCAAATGTCTTGGCCACACAGCTTTTCAGTGCTATAATAACTGCTTGATAATGAGAGGCAGAATTTGCCAGGACTCGAATCCTCCTGAATTATGTGATAACGGCCAAGGAACTCCATGGTTGGCCTGCAGTGAGTGGCCTCTGCTTCCTGCCTCATTATCTGCCATTCTCCCTCCCTGGGGACACCTGCCGTTCCCTCTACCAACATCTCTGAGGCCTTTGTGCTTTTGCTGTTCTTTTTGCTCAGTCAGCACTGTTCAATAGAGCTTTCTGTGATTATGGAAATGTTCTATATTTATGCTGTCCAATATAGTAGCCACTAGTCACATGTAGATATTCAGTACTTGAAATGTGGCCAGTGTGAGTTAGAAACTACGTTTTCAATTTAATCTAATTTAATTTAAAATCAATTTAATTAACATTAAGTGGCTAGTGGCTATAGTGTTAGACAATGCAGGTCAGATACCCTTCTTTTCTTTGCCTTCACCCTCCCAATGCTAGATCTTTATTGTCAGGTCACCTCCTACTCAATCTTCAAGACTTAAGAGTCTCTCTGGAAGCCTTCCCTATCCTTGCAGCACTTTATTCCTCTAAAGCCACATTCAAAGTTCTAGGACCATGTCTCTGCATCCATAATAATGTCTTTCCTTGATCCCAGCAGCACTATGATAAAGGTTTTATCCACCATACTGGGAGCTCCATGAGGCTTTTGGATTGTGTCTTTGAATCTACAAGTATCCAATACACTGCACTGTAGCTGACCAATACCTTCTTGTGGGTTGAGTAGGGTTAGAGTAGGGGAGCCTTTCAGTTTTAAGGTTCTTTAACCAGGGGAGAGATTGTGGAATGTTGAACTGATCTGGTCAATGAATAAAAAAGTTCAGTTGACTTTTCCTAACAGAAACCCAGAGGATTCAGTGCCATTAGGTGTCATGTTTTAAAAAGACCATATGGAAGGCTATAATTTCTCTTAATATTGTTGAGGAACATAACATAGTACTCTGTGGTTACCATGCCCAGTTCTTTGCTTATTGTTTACACATTTAGTCTAACTTTTATATACTTAAAAGAATGTTTCAGGAAGTGGCAAACCAATACCTCAGGTTGGGAAAAACTGAAGAAACTACCTGAAGCCATTGCTTTAGAAAGTTTATCTGAGTATCCCAAGCTCCTCACCTCCCTTCCTCCATTGGGAAGACTTGATCAAGCTGACATCTTCCTTAAGGCAAGGAAAGATACTTATACAAATGAGTAAAGTGTGTTTAATTTTATACCCTCTCCCAAAGCCCTTGAGGCCTGAATATATTTTTTTTAGCTTGGTGAAGCCAATGGAACCATTAGCTGTCTTTGTTCTCTCTTTGTTTCCCTGGGAAACTTTAGATTCTAAATCTCTTGTTCTTTTCCAATGGAGTACAAAGGACTTAGGTCTGCTTGTTTAGTACCAATATGGAATTTTAAATTGATTGTAAATATAGCAAAGTCCATTAAAATAGTAAAATGAAAATGTTTTTCCAAAAAAAAAAATAATAATGATAATAAATAACAATAAAACTCAACACATTCTTTATCAGGTTGGGAACTTCATCACTGTTCATCTTACTTTGTGTTTTAAGGGTAGGGCAAGAGGAGATTTTCATGCCTTAGAAGTTTAGCATACGGTTCATTAATATGCAGAGCATAAATTGAAACTGTGTGCCACAACACTTAGCATTTGGTGAGATGTTTGTATGCTAAAATAATAGGTTTGGACTCCTGGCACTCAAAAATCATGTATATTTAGTTTATGATTAACATTAAGTTGCATTTAAAAAAAAAAAAAAATCATGTCCAGACATTTTGAAAATTTCTCAGATGGTTTTGTTTAGCATCAAAGAGTTTTCACTTAAAAATGTTAACATTAAAATTAGTCACACAGCAAGTGTATGACAAAAAATATAACAGCAATCTTGTTCAAGGAATGAACAGTTTCAAGTTAACCAAGTTGAGCAAGATGCACTTGAATGACGTCAACAGTTGATTCAGGACTTCCAAGTGGCGTTCCAGGGACATAAAGCTGACATTGTCATTGTTATTTTGAGTCATTCAGGTCACACAAGAATAAAACTGGCCCAGCAGCATGTCCCATGTGAATCAGCCTGGTGGCAGGTTTTAGTCAATGAGGGGAGTGACTCTTCAATTGGAAATGTCAATAATGGAAAAATCAGCTTCTAGAGGCATCAACTGGACAATTAACCAATTTCATTGATTTTTCACTATAATTTTGTCTAACTCACCCAAGTCTGATCTACTCCTTTAACTTTCAAAAACATTTAATTGTCTATCATGATTTGTGCATTGTATGGAACATCAGTTCATTCATTCATGTAATTATTCATTCATCCCAGCAACTATCTATTGAGAGTTCATTATTGACCATGCACTATTTCAGGACACTGGAGCTAAACCAGTGATTAAAATTAAGTCCCTATGCTAATGGAGCTTACATTCTAGTAGGAGGAGATAGACAATAAAAAAATCAAGAGATAAACATTGATAGCATGTTGAGTGTTGATACATACTAATAAGAAAAATAAAGTGGGGTAAAGGGATACAAAGTGATTGGGGCAGGAACTGCTCTTTTATTTAGGATAGTTAAGGACGACCCCTCTGATTAGGTGATACTTGAGCAGAATCTAAGGAAGAGAGGAGACAAGTCAGATGGATTATCTGAGGGAAGATTTTTCAAGGCAGAGGGAAGAGCAAATGCAAAAGGCTTGCAGGGAAGAGTGGACTTAGAGTATTCGAGGAAGAGGCAGGAGGCCAGGGAAACTTTTCTCATCAAAGAGGGTGAAGAGTAGAAGCAAGGAAATAGTTGGGAGCTGCTGGAATAGCTAAGCTAAGACAGCCAAGTGAGCAAGGCGGAGACTGGCAGGAGATGATTTTGCAGAGGTAGCCAGGACCAAATCACTCCTGAGACAAATGGAAAGCCATCAGAGATTTTTGAACATGGCAGTGATATGACATGTCTTAAGCAGTTCTCTCTGGCTGCTACAAGAGGAGAGACTTATAGGAGCAAGGATGGGAGCAGAGAGATCTGTTGGATAGCTGTTGCAATAACCCAGAGATTATGGTGGCTTGGATAAGGGTTTCAGAGATGAAGAGGTGAGAAATGTTTGGATTTCAGGTATATTTTGAAGGTGGGGCCTTTAGGACTTCCTGAAGGATTAGAGGGGAGATGTATAAGAAAGAGTGAATTCTTGGACTATTTGAAGGCTTTTGGTTTGAGCAACTGGAAGGATGGGATAGAGTTGCTATTTACAAAGATGACTAACACTGAAGGAGGTGAAGGTTTTGCTTTACTTAGGGGAGGAGCAGGGAATTGAAGTTGTGAATACTTTTAAGTTTGAGGCTTCTATTGGAGAACCAGGTGGAAATGTTTAGTTGCAAGTTAGATGTATGAATCTGGTCAGTAAGGCCATGGTCAACATTGAAGCTATAAATTGGGACCCATAAGTTACAGACTATTTGTAAAGCCATGGGACCAGAAGATAGCACTGAAGGAGTGAATATGGATAGAAGAGAAGGGGTCTGATGATTGAACTCTAGGAGAAACCACAAAGGAGATTGAGAAGGACCAACCAGTGAGGTGGGCGGGGACCAAAAGAAGGGGTGCCCTGGGAGCCAAGTGGAGAAGGTAAAGAAGAAGGCAGTAATCAGCATGTCAAATGATGCTGAGAGGATGATTCAGAAAAGGCCTAAGACTGATCACTAGCTTTGGCAATATGTGGCACAAACGATCGTGATAGAGGTTTTTTTTAAGGTTGCCAATGTGAGCTCAACAGGAATGGGTTGAAGAGTGTGGAAGGGCAGGGAATGGATTCAATGAACACAGAATATTGCTTTCAGGAATTTTCCTGTAAAGGAGGGCAGAGAAATAGAGCAGTAGATGCAAGCGTATGGGGCAGTCAAGGGAAGTTTTTGCCCTGGCATGTTTTAATGCTTATGACAATGTTCTTTTAGAAAGAGACACATCTGAGATTGAGAGCATTGTTAACAGAGGAAGGTGATTGGAGTAAAGTGTCTTCATTAATGATGTAATCACTATTTTCTCTTTGATGCTGCTATTCTTTATTTGAACAACCATTATAATAAACCACTATTTCATTCTGACTTTTATAATATAACAGGAGTGTGCATTTTCAGTGCTTATTTTTACAGGAAATGTGTTAGTTTATTTTACTCAATTCATACAATAATTATATGGAGTGTCTATTATTTTCCTATTTTACAGAAGAGGAAACTGAGGCTTGGAGAGGTTATTGATTATGCCCAAGATCACACAACTGAGTTTTGGGCTCAGGTGATTTTGACCACAAAATCTAAACTCTTAACTATTGCATGTCTACTTCCTCCTCTATTTGCAATACATTGAGATTGGACTTGAATCTTGGTGTATTATTTATACATTATTTGTTCAACATTGTTATGTTCATTTAGTAGTTTCCTGATCCTAAAACCACCTCTTCTCCTTGCTGGCTTTCTCATGTGATAGATCATGCATTTCCTGAATTATCTCAAGGGAAAGGTGGAACAGTTTGAGGAGAATGACATGCCTCAAAAGCTCTCAATAATCCCCAATGAACCTGGATTACTCAAAAGCTCAATTTCCAAACTGTGAGAATAGAGGGGGAAAAGTCTTTTGTATTTCCCAGAATAAATCAGAGACAAGTTACACTAGCTATGCATCAATGAAATAAGAGATTGAGGGAAAATAATATAAGTATATAGGGAAATAAGCATTACTAAATCAAAACATGATACAAAGCATGGTTAAAAGGTCCTGCTCTTAGGAAGAAGGAGATATCCCCACATTCTATCCAGTAGGTAAAATTTATCTTTAGTGAGAACTTGAAGGCAAAATAAAGTAATGAAACTGGTTCTATGGAAGGATCAGGTGTTCCTTTGGGTTCACCAAACACAGACAAGAGTTTCACAATAGAAATAGAGAGGACCCTACTTCAGTTCAACTGCTGTTGTAAACCCTGCAAAGTAGTTGATCTTTAAAACTTTACCTGTTATGGTAGTTAGCTGAATCACTCTTAAGGATGTGGTTGATAGTAAAAAACATGCCTATGTTCATTTCATCTACAAGGAGGGGAAGGAATAAAAGGGCAGAAAACGGAGAATATTGTCCTTGCCAGATTTCTTTCTCTTTAATGTTGTTTGTCTGATTATGTAGGCCCAAGTAAAAGTTTTAGAATAAAGACACCTTCAAATTATAGCAAATAAACAGTTTGAGACTCTCCTTTGAAAGGTATGGGAGCAGTACACAATGACTTAAAACTGATTAATGAGAAAATGTTACTGCTGTCTACTCAGATTTTTCAGGATTGGAATGCTGAGTGTTTTCTCAAATATTTACAAGTTAATCATTAGATTAAATACTCTGTATCTGTCCCAGAGGCTCCTTGGGTCTTACTTTGAAGATGATGCTATTTTCTTTTTAACTTGAGGCTCAGCAACCAATAATCTGTAATTGCTAGAATATAAGAGTCATATGTTGTTAAAATTTCTGGAAATAATGTAATTCTCTAGTTTCTTGTAATATCAGATACTATGATTTGAATTCATTTGAGAAATGCACTAGATGATTTGGGATTTTAAAACCACTGGATCTTGCGTCTTAGAAATGCTCAGCATTCGCATGTGGTTCCTTCCTCTCCTCATCAGAAAGAAAGCAGGCACAGGGTATCTTGTCCTTGTTCATAATAGCTAGCATCCTTCCCCCATCCCACCAAAAAACACATACACTCTGACTTTGTACACAATTACCCCTATTGCAACATCCTTTTCCATTGTAATTGAGGATGACCTGCATCGGGTTGTTGTAGAATATTTCAGCTATATGGGAAAAATAACATCAGCATTTTTTTTTTTTAATTTAGGGGAGGCATTAAAAGGTTAATTGAGTATTTCTTAAGCACCTATATAATAATATACATAAAACTGAGACCCTAAATCCTGTGAACTTCCATGACTAAGTAACCTAGCTATACATGCCTGGGGCAGTTTTATGCTGAAAAAGTTGCGGTTATCCAAGACTGGCTTCATGTTTTACCCTTTATGTTGCTCTTTAGAAAGAAATGCAAAAATAAAAATTTAAGGAAATGGCACATGGCAACACTGCTACAAGAAAGACACCGTGTAACTTTATTTGGCCAATATTGGAAGTGTGGACAGTAGGAGGGTGGGCTCTAAGGAACATGATCTGCCTTAGGCTCAAAAGTATTTGAGTCTCACCATTAATCTGGTCATTTGTTTGCAATTATTTTTCTGGAGTGAGTAATGTTGGAGATTAGTTTTACGTGACCAGAAATGTGTTCTTGTAAGAATTGGGAGCTTATGTCAGGAATAATAGAACTTTGCAAGTAAAGGAAGCATGGACACTTAAGCATCACTACCTGTGGGGATCAAAAAAAAGATACTGGGGTTGCAGAGGATAGAATGTCAGGTGGACTGCATATCAATTTTTTTTTTTTTTAATTTGCTGTAGGTAATAGAATGCCAGTGACAGGGATGCTGAATTTGGGAAAGCTTTCTATGATAATTTCAGAAAATTAATAATTTAAAATTGAGACAAACAATTATTTGTTCTTTTCTTCTACTCAAATATAATTGATTAGCTTTCCTAAATTCCCATGCCCTTTCTCACAAGGACTTCTCTAACAGACTTGGCTGAGTAGCATCTTGGATCCAGGAATTTGAAACTGAGACCCAGAGAATGTTCTTAGGCTCAGATAGGTGATATCAGACAGTAGTGGGGCAAGTATGCCTGAGTTGCATGCATGTTGTGCAGAAAAAGCCAGTCAGGGGTGGGGATTTGGGTGTGAGTGTGTGTGGGAGAGAGAGGGAGGAGGGAGAGAGAGAGAAATGGAAGGCAGAGAGAACGAAAGCAGGAGAGAACAGAAGTGAGGGGCAGAGAAACCTGGGCCCACCTGAGAGGGAAGCAGAGAAACCTCCTCTATGGGTAATAAGAAAATGACTAGTAAAATGAGGTGGCTGATAGTGAAGGGTTTCGCCCACAGTCCCTCATGAAATTGGTGGACTCTGAATGGATCCTTCTTGCCTTGAAGTGAAAAACTGACTCTGACCCAGACAGAACCTAAGACTTTGCCAATGCAGACCTATCTTGCAAGAGCCTTCTGACAATATATATGTGCACTGAAATTTGTAAAAGATTTAAAACTTGTCTGCAAATTCTTTGCCAGTCCTCCCTTAAGAGGTGAGGCTTAAGTTCTGTGACCTTAAGTTGCGGCATACTTGAGGCTGCTTCCACCACCAGCATATGGTGGCAGTGATGCTGTGTGACTTCTAAGACTTCGATATAAAAGAGCATGCAAAAAAAAAAAAAAAAAAAAAAAAAAAAAAAAAAAAACAAAAGAGCATGCAGCTTTTGCCTGGTTCCTTGGGGATGCTCACTTTGGGGGAACAGCTGCCATGAAAAAGTCTTAACTATATTCTGATACCACCATGCTGAAGAGGCCACATGTAGATTCTCCAGGTGATAGCACCAGCAAGTTCCCAGCCAATAGCCTAGAGCCAACATCCAAGTCTAGCCATGTGAATGAACAGTCTTGGACATCCAGCCCAGCTGAACGTTCAAACAGGGGCAGCCTCAGACAACTTCTGTCTAGGCCTGCATGAAAGACCCCAAGCAAGAACTTCTCAGCCAAACCCTTCCCAAATTTCTGACTCACAAAATCATAAGCAAGAAAGAAGAAAGGATTTCGCTATTGACCACACAGTCAACAGTGTCTGCCATAGACAACTTGACTAAAGAAAACCTCTGTTTTTCTCACTCCCACCAAAGATGGTCTAGTAGGCAAATGTCTTCTTATTCTTTGTTCTAGGGGTCCCTCAACTCAGTTGGGTATAACATTGGCTAAGAAGGTTGTTTTTTTTTTTTTTAATAGTCCAGTCTCTGTATAGATTAATGTTTTTCATATTTGTGCTACAAGTTGAACTTGGAATTCCCATCTGTCTTTTCACAGATTTATAGCATGAATCACAATGTTTGTGTGTGGGGCAGGGTGGGAGAACTGGTCAGAAAGTGCATATGGGCCAGTGCAAATTCATCACCACTACTGGGAAAACTCAAACAAATGCTCAGACAGTGCTGGGAATAGTCAGAAAAGTGGGGGCAAGGGAAAGGAAGAAAGGCAATAATGTGGAGGGGAAGTCTTGCTTGATTGTCTGCCAAGCACCTTGGTCTTCAGAGGAAGTGGGAATTATCAAGCCCCTCAGATTTAAACACATGACTTCTTTAAAACAATCACTTCATTGGTGCCCAACTGTATCAGATCGCAGCTCCAAGCATGCTGTTTCAGGAACTTTTTCTGATTCATGGAATCAATTACGTTGCCTCTTAAGGCACCATCTGAGAGCTCAGTCTTAACTTGACTGCTATCTAGATTGGGCAAAATGAAACAATTTATATTCAAGAGATACAATCCTAAAGGCATACGATCCATTCGTTGTTTCGGATCCAGGCTCACAAAAGCAGAAGTCTCCAGGGGCCAGGCTGGTAGGGCAAATGAAGGAAGACTCCTGACTGAGGCTGTGATGCACAAACGACCCTGCTCAGGAGTCAGCGGCTGCTCAAGGCCAGTCAATGACTATAAAGGAAAGTGATTTCGGCTTGCTGACAATTGCAGCCTTTTAAAGGAAACTTGAATGTTGGATTTGTATGTTAACAATCTGATTTTTGAACATTGTCATCGGATTAAAATTTTAATCAAACACCCAATTTGCCAAATTCAGCCTGTGGCAGCTAGTTTGCAGCCTCTGTCTGGATTATTTAAATTTTATTCTTGCATCGAGTTAGAACACCAGAAAGCAACACACCAAGGCTACATTAACATGATACCTTATAGAAATAGTCAGTGAGCTTTGTTTTAATACAATGTCACTGACTTCTATCAAAGACCAATGTCCATTTTGCTATGCCACAGTTTTTAAATGAAGATACACATGTCAAATTTACACTAGAAGTCAGTAGGAAAAGTCTGTCTTTCCAGATAAGCTTGTGTGCTTCTTTTCATGAGATAATTAGAAATGCATAACTTATTCATTTTCCACATTAGACTTGACTTCTGAGAAGATCAGTTAAATACAGTGCTCAAAGGAACATATTCCATGTTTCTGGTACTGTGAACTTTCACTTTCCTCTAATTCCAAAGGGTAACTAAGTTTCCTTTTATATATCTTACATATCTTACCTGTTTCTCACGTCTTATTACTACTATAAAGGGATCAAAAAATATTTTTGAGGCATGTGTGATACTGACAGATAAATACACATCCATACATATATTACAGAACAGCCCACATTTTATGTAATGTGTATTTTGAATTCTGATATTCTTTTTACTACTTCACACCATTCCTCTATCTTCCTTTTTAAAAATAAATGCAAGAAGAGTCTTCCCCTGAGTACCTCTTTGTTGCTCAGATGTGGCCCTCTCTCTCTAAGCCAACTCGGAAGGTGAACTCAGTGCCCTCCCCTCTATGTGGGACCTAACTCCCAGGGGTGTAAATCTCCCTGGCAGCAGAGAATATGACTCCCGGGGATGAATCTGGACCTGACGTCGTGGGATTGGGAACATCTTCTTGAGCAAAACGGGGATGAGAAATGAAATGAAATAAAGTGCCAGTGGCTGAGAGATTCCAGATGGAGTTGAGAGGTAACTCTGTTGGGCACTCTTATGCACTATATAGATAACCCTTTTTAGGTTTTAAGGAATTGGAATAGCTAGAAGTAAATGCCTGAAATTATCAAACTGCAATCCAGTAGCCTTGAGTCTTGAAAACAATTGTATAACAATGTAGCTTACAAAGGGTGACAGTGTGATTGTGAAAGCCTTTTGTGGATCACACTCCCTTTATCCAGTATATAGATGGATGAGCAGAAAAATGGGGACAAAACAAAATGAAAAATAGGGTGGGGGGTGATTTGGATGTTCTTTTTTACTTTTCTTTTTTTATTTTTATTTTTAATTTTTCTGGTATAAGGGAAATGTTAAAAAAAATAGATTGGGGTAATGAATGCACAACTATATGATGGCACTGTGAACAGTTGATTGTACACCTGGATGATTGTATTATACGTGAATATGTACCAATAAAATGAATTTTTAAAAAATAAGTGCAGGAATAAAATGTTAAAGAGTATTACCTTCCCCAATTATGTGTGGGACATCTGCAGTGTACCTTTTCTTTTTCTTCCATTTTTATTTTAATTTTTTATTCTTTATTAGAGAAGTTATAGGTTTACAGAACACTCATGCATATAATACAGAATTCCCTTTCACCATCCCACCACCAATACCTCGCACTGATATGGAACATTTGTTACAATTGATGCTAGCACATTTTTATAATTGTACTTTTAACCAAAGTCCATGGTTTAATTTAGGGATCACTATATGTATAGTGTAGTTGCATGTATGTTTTTAAAATATTTTACTCTCTTGTTGTATACACAATCTACATTTCTCCTTTTAATCACATTCATATATATTTCAGTGCTGTTGATTGAGTTCACAATGTTGTGCTACCATCACCTCCGTCCATTACCAAAACATCACCACCATTCCAGATAGGAATCCTGTATATTTTAAACCTTAACTTCCCATTCCCTATCCCCACCCCATCCCTGGGTAACCTGTATTCTAGATTCTGATTCTATGAAGTTGCTTATTCTAATTGTTTCAAATCAGTGAGATCATACAATATTTGTGCTTTTGTGTCTGTCTTATTTCACTCAACATGATGTCTTCAGGATTCATCTATTTTGTTTCATGTATCAGAACTTCATTGCTTTTTACAGCTGAATAATATTCCATTGTGTGTGTGTGTATACACACACACACACACTGCATTTTCTTTAACCATTCATTGGTTGATGGACACTTGGGTTGCTTCCATCTTTTGGCAATTGTGAATGATGCTGCTATGAAAATCAGTGTGCAAATATTTGTTTGAGTCCCTGCTTTCAGATCTTTTGGGTATATACTGGGTTGCTGGGTCATATGGTAATTCTATATGCTGGATATACTGGATTGCTGGGTCATATGGTAATTCTATACTTAGCTTTCTGAGGAACTGTCAAATTGTCTTCCATAGTGACCGCACTATTTTACATTGCCACCAGCAATGAATGAGTGTTCATATTATTCTGCATCCTCTTCAACACTTGTTATTTTCTGTTTTTTTTTTTTTTTTAATAGCAGCCATTCTAATGAGTGTAAAATGGTATATCATTGTGGTTTTCATTTGCATTTCCCTGATGGCTAATGATGTTGAGCATCTTTTTGTATGCTTTCTGGCCATTTGTATATCTTCTTTGGCCATTTTTTAAATTGGGCTGTTTTTCTTTTTGTTAAGTTGACGGATTTCTTTATATATTCTGGATATTAAACATTTATCAGATATGTGGTTTCCAAAGATTTTTCTTCCTTTTTTAAGCTTTCCCACACTTCAAATATTACAAAATTGTGAATAATTTGGGGAAAAGTATATATAAATCAAAATAAATTATAGTTTCATAACCCAGAAAATACAACCATATAAATACTATATACTATTTATGTGTATATGTGCATTTTATATAAATGATAAATGAGACCATATTTTAAGTATAATTTTGGAATCGTATTTTTCTTCTTAATATTACATTGAACATTTTCCCATGCCTCTAAATGAAAAAATTATAAGCATTTTTATAATTTTCAATTATGTGAATAAATTTTAATTAATCTAACCAGTCTCTTATTGTTAGATATTTGAATTATTTTCCATTTTTAAGCATTGAAAGAGTGCTACTATAAATGTAAATGTTTGTATGCTTCTCATAATATCCCTTGGGGTAAATTTCTAGAAGTAGGGGTCAAAGGGCACACCTTTAACAATAAATATTGGCAAATTATTTTCCATAATGGTAGTATTAATTGATGCAGTATACAAACGTGCCTGTCTGTGGACACACTGTGAAAAGACTGGAGATTATCACATTAAAACAAAACACTTTTGCTATTTTTTTATTCTGAATTACATTCAAACTTACAAGACAGTTACAAAAATAATACAAACCTCACACAGAGAGCTCCAACATACTCCTACTTCTCTAGATATGCAGATCCACCAGTTTTAACATTTTTCCACATTTGCTGTATCATTCTATCTAGCTACCTATCTATCTATCTACTGATCTAATCTATCTACTGGTCTAATCTGTCTATCATCTATATATCAATACATTTTCCGAACACTTGAGTATAGGCTATATACATCATGCTCCTTGAACTGCCTTGTACATTTCCTAAGAACAATGACACTTATGTAACCACCTTAAATGCAGTTATCAAGTTCAAGAAATTTAACATTGATATAAAGCTTGCAGTCTATATTCCAATTTCTTCATATATCTCAAAAATGTTCTTTTAGCCTTTTCTCCTCAGTTGCTAGCTCCCATCCAGGATCACGGTTGTACTTAATTGTCATTGTCTCTTTAGTTGTTCTTTCTTTTTATTATGGGAACATATATACAATATAAATTCTCTCACCTCAACCACACCCAAGCAATGGGATTAATCACAGTATTGTGGTACCTTCACTGCCTTCCATTACTAAAACTTTCCCATCTTCTCAAAGAGAAACCCTATTCATTAACTCCCCATTCCCCACGTCCCCACCCCTAGCAACCTGTACTCTAATTTCATCTCTAGAAGCTTGCATATCCTCCAATATTTTCTTTATAGGTACCATGGGCCCTAAATTTAACATCCTAAATCTGTAAAAATCTCATTTGCTTTGACAGAACTTAACTTCAGTAGTATACACAAACTATGTTACCATACCCCTCCATTTCCTCATCTTTATATAGTTCTTTTCACAAATTACATGTTTATACATTATGAATTCAGAATCACTGATTTATCATTACATTTTATGCATTTGCCTTTCATATCTTATAGGAAATAAAAGGTGGAGTTAGAAAGCAAAAAAAAAAAAAACCCACGAAAATAGTACTGGCATTTACATTACCCACGTCATTACCCTCACTGGAGATCTTTATTTTTTCATGCATCTTTGAGCTATGGTCTATTGTCCTCTCCTTTTGATGTTCAGAACTCTTTAGCATCTCTTGTAGGGCTGATCTAGTGGTGGCAAACTCCCTCTGCTTTTGTTTATCTCAGAACATCTTAATCTTGCCTTCATTTTTGAAAGACAGTTTTGCCAGATATAAAATTCTTGGGGGTGAGGGGAATTTTTGCTTTCAGTGCTTTGAATATGTCCTACCATTGCCTTCTTGCCTCCATGGTTTTCTGATGAGAACTCAGCACTCAGTCTTATTGAGGATCCCCTGTACATCTGACCTTGTTTCTCTTTTGTAGCTTTCAATATTCTCTTTATCTTTGAAGTTTGACAGTCAGTCTGATTATAGTATGCTGTGGCATGGGTCTATTTGGGTTTATCCTGCTTGAAGTTTGTAGAGCGTTTTGGGTGTGTATATTCACACCTGTCATTAAATTTGTGAAGTTTTCTGCCATTCTTTCCTTGAAAATTCTCTCTGTCCCCTCTCTCTTTCTTCTCCTTCTGGGACTCCCACAATGTGAATACTGGTATGCTTCATAGAGTCTCCCCGGTTCCTAAGGTTCTGTTCACTTTCCTTCATTCTTTCTTCTTTCTGTTCTTCAGCCTGAATGATTTCAATGGTCTTATATTCAAGTTATTTGATTCTTTCTTCTGCCCCCTCCAATCTGCTGTTGAATTCCTCTAGGGAATTTTAAACTTCTGTTACTGTTGTCTTCAGCTCTGTTTGGTTCCTTTTCATAATTTCCATCTCTTTATTGATATTCTCTCTGTGTTTATCTATCAATTTCCTGGTTTCTTTTAGTTCTTTATTCATGTTTTTCTTTAGCTCTTTGAGCATATTAAAGACCAATTTTTAAAAGTCTTTGTGTGGTATCTTTCCAGTTTGGTCCTCTTTATTGATGATTTCTGGTGCTTTAATCCTCTCCTTTCCTGGGCCATCATGTCCTGTTTCCTTGTATGTTTTCAACCTTTTGTTGAAACCTGGACATTTTGATATTTTAATGTGTTTTGCTGAAATTTAGACTCTGCTGTGTCTGTTCCTTAAGCTTGTATCTAGCTAGTGTTATGACAGAGTTTTCCCTGAAAACCAGGAGTTAGGAATAAAAAAATGAAGGAAAAAATAAATATCTTTCTCAGTTGTTCTGGATTGCTAGTGTTGCTGTTATGCAAAACACCAGAAATGGATTGGCTTTTATAAAGGGGATTTATTAAGTTATAAGTTTACAGTTCTAAGTATCCAAACTAAGGCATCAACAACATGCTACCTTCACCGAAGAAGAGCTGATGGCATCCAGAATACCTCTGTCAGCTGGGAAGGCATGGCTGGCACCTGCCGGTCATCTGCTCCTGGGTTGTGTTTCAAAATGGCTTTCTCCAAAATGTCTCTGGGCTTCTGTCTTTGCTCCTCTGTCTCAGCTCCTGTGCATCCTTGCTTCTTTCTCACATGGCATTTCTCTCTAAGCATCTGGGGGTCCTCTGTTTGCTACTCCAGGGCAAACTCTGGGCTTCATCTCTTAGCCTAGCATCTCCACATGTCCTCCAATCTGCTTCTCCAAGCATCTCTAAGCATCAGCAAGCATCTGGGTCTGTGTCAGCTCTTAGCTTCTCTCTTAAATACTCCAGTGAACTAATCAAGGCCCACCCTAAATGGGCAGGGCCACACCTCCATGGAAATAATGTAATCAAAAGTATCACACACAGATGGGTGAGTCAGATCTCCATGGAAACACTCCATTGAAAGTTTCCACCCCACTCAAAAGACTAATAAATCTGCCCCCACAAGATTGCATTAAAGAACATAGCTTTTTGGGGGACATAATATATTCAAACCAGCACACAGATTTACAGTTCTAAGGCCATAAAAGTGTCCAAACTAAGGCATCGACAAAAGGATACCTTCACTGAAGGAAGGACAATGGCATCCAGAACACCTCTGTCAGCTGGTGAGGCATGAGGCTGGTGTCTGCTGGTCCTTTGGTCTTGGGTTGCATTTGCAAAATGGCTTTCTCCAAAATGTCTCTGGGCTCCTGTTTTTCTTAGCTTCTCTCAGCAATCTGCTCAATTCTCCTGGGGCATTTCTCTGTAAGCATCTGGGGGTCCTCTCTTAGGTTCTCCAGAGCAAATTTTGGGCTTCATCTCCTGGCTTAGCATTTCCAAACCTCCTTCTGTACGCATCTCCCAGCAACTCCAAGTATCTTTGTCTGTGTCAGTTCTTAGCTTCTCTTAAGTACTCCAGTGAACTAATCAAGACCCACTCAGAATGGGTGGGGTCCACACCTCCATGGAAATGATCTAATGAAAGGTCTCACCCACAGTTGGGTGAGTCACATCTCCATGGAACACTCAATCAAAGGGTTCCACTGAACAAGATTGGATTAAAAGATCATGGCTCTTCTGGTGTCCATAACAGTTTCAAACTTGCACCAGTCTTTGCAGATCGACCTGTGCAAGAGTTCTCCTTCAGGGCTTATCCATACAATGGGTTTTATGAGAATAGCTCCAGGCCAGAGTGTAGGGGTCTCCTTGATCCACTATGCATACCCGTCTAATCTGGGGCATGCACTTGTGGCCCTAGGAATTCCCCTGTTTACATGGTTCTGAATTTCCTTTTCCCCAAGGAAATGGTTTGCTCACAGTCCCAGGTGCTGCACTGTATGTCCTTCAGCCAGCAATCCCTTGCCCCAAGCAGCATGAATTGACCACTCTCCCATAGGGTTCTGTAAGGGAGCTCTCTGGGCTGCCTTTTACATACAGGGCAAGTTCTGGGATGGCAAGTCCCTCAGGCCACCTCAGAGGTTGGGTCAGACATTCATGCTCCCAGCCTGTGCACAAGGGCCACTTTGCTCCCTCTGGAACTGGGACCAAGGATCTGCACTGGGATCAAGGGCTCCATCCAAGCTGGCAAGGGATGGGGGAGGGGCCATCAGGGTGCCACTAGACACTACCACTTTAAAGAAGCCATTTTCTTGATTTAGTGCTTACCCTGATACTGCAGTCTTTTAGGTGTTTTCTGTAGCCCTGAGAAGGATGTTTCTGCCAGTTCTTGGTGGTTGTTCAAAGCTTCTGTGGGGGAACAGAGCCCTGAATTACACTCTGCCATCATCATCGCTGATTTCTTTTGTTAACAATAGATAAAAAGCAGAAACTTATTATTTTATATTGCATCTCTGTGATTATAAATGTTTGGATTTTTCTTCTTTTTTAGTATTGGTGTTTATTTCTTCTTTTGCAAACTGTATTCACATTCTTTGCCAGTTTTTCTACTGCATTGTTAGTTTTTTTTTTTTTTTTCCTTATGCCTTAAAAAAAAAAAAAAGACAGGCTAAACATTATACCCAAGGCTGTTAGCCTTCTTTGGAATATCCAAAAAATCTCAAACTTCCTACCAATGTTTCCAGACTAGACTCTACTAGCTTCCACCATCCAATTACATAAAAATCTGTAGTTTATAGAAAGAGAAATTCAACTCCTTTGTAACAACTCTCTCTGTTCTTTGCCAGAGTTCAATTCCACAAATTGGTAGGCACTGAGATGAGATCCACACTGTTTTTTTGTTCACCCCTCCAAGACAATAAGAACTTTTATTTCCTCACCAAGCAGAGATGAATGCTGTTTCATGCAAGACATCTCATTTGCCATCAGTTTGGTTTTCCAAGTGGGACTTTCCTGATGGGGCTTTCTTGGGTCTTACTCATTCTTTTCTTTCCTTGCCACACTACCCCCTTCTTCTAATAATTTAGAGTTCTCTTTCCAGAAATATCAACCAGGCGGGTACAGTTTTTCAGTGCTTCCTACTCCAGTGACGTAAAACACCCACAGAAATTTTCTGCTAATCCTGAGTAAAACAAACAACAATATGTCAGCAATGCTCTGAGGCCAGACCGTGCAAGTCAAAATGCACACACGCCATACCAAGACCATCGGAGTAGTGTGCATGCTCTCGATGGGCCATGAGACAGCTTTCGCTTTTCTTTGGGTGGACTCAACCTCATATGTGCCATACTTAAAGAAATCACTGATAGTTTTGGGAGTTGCAGACTGGAATTCATATCTCAAAATAGCTACAGTGTTCTCAGAATTTATCATTGCCAAGGAAGCAATTTGTAAGCAGTAGTAGTGAAACAGGAGATGGTTCCTGTTCAAATTCATTATGTGCATGTTAAGTTTGGTTATTGTATTTACATAAGGCATTTCTTTTGAAACACTGTATACTTGCCAGAAATAGGAAGCACAAAATATACTTAGGTCTCAGTGCTGTCTCTGTTTAGCTTTGAAAGAGACATAAAGGGACACAGAGTTTGTTGTAGCCTTTGCTGGGTGAGCTTCTACACCATGTGGGCAAGTGTGCTGGGCTGAAGGCAAATCCTCATGGGCTTGGCCTCATGGAGATCTTTGGAAAATTCTACTTTATTGATGTGATGCCCTGAAAGCTTATCAGAAAGAGTGAAAAAGATGAACAGAACCCTCTTCTCCTGATTCCATGACTATTCTGTGCATAACCTACCACACCCCCACCCTACACTTCCCTTCCACCTCTCAGAGCTAAGAGTCTCTCAGGAACAAACATCTCAGTCACTGACTTGATCCAACATGTGTTTTTGGAGAACACAAGACTGAGAAAGAAAGAAACCATGCTGGTTGTAGAACAGATAGGATGCAGCTCCCCAAAATAACCCTGGCTTGTCAGTTGTTCACCGCCTGGGTGAGCTGTCCCTGAGGTGGGGCCTGCGAGTGGAAAGCGGGGGTGGGACACAAGAGAGGGTTTTGAGGAGGTCTTCTTCGAGCTATTAATGTAGAGCCTTGTTATTTTTATTGGGCGTGTGTTAGTCTGGAGACTCAGTTGAAAGTGACCAAAACAAAAACATATCAAAACACTCCAGTGAACTTGAGCAACAAATATACTTGATTAGTTAATGTAACTGAACAGTCCAAGTGTAGGCCTAGGTTAGAGCATGGCTAGATTCGGGGGCTCAAACATGATTCATTTCTGGCTCCATCTCTTTGGAGATCTTTCTTCCAAGGTGAATGCAATGGCTAGAGGCTGTGTTAGTCTCCAGAGAGATGGGGGTTGGGGGAGGGAATGGGGAGAAGTCACAGGGCCCAGCTTGGATCAGCTGTCTATCCTTCAACTAAATGGAGGAAATTTACTCTCATGGGCTAAGCCTAGACCACATGTCCATTCCTAAGGATGAGAAGTGGGGTCCCACAAAAATGAGAGATGTCTATTGCCAGAAAGAGAGGTCTGTTGCTAGAAGAACCAAGGTCATCACAGTCCTAGCACCGTTTGGAGTCCCTCTCTGCCTCCATCTTGCTTGAGCAAGCATCTTTCTAAGCCTCAGACTCCTTAGCTTTTAAAGAAGGACAAGAATACATGATCATTCCCATGAAACCACTGTGTAAGGGATACCAAAACAATACAAGTGTAAAGGGTTATTGTTGTTATCTCTTTTGAAACTGTTGCTGGATCTGGCAATTGCAGGACATTTGTTTACTTGTGTAAAGTTCGAAAAGGGAAGGTCATTGCTTAATGTTCAAACTAAACAGCTACTTCAGCCTACCCAGGTGTGCAGACAGTACATCCGCCTCCCACCTGCTCCAACCAGGTGACGCAAAGAAGAGCGTGTTGGTTTCAGCTTCCTAATCACGACCTTCAGATCACTGAGAGTCGCCTCTCTCTGACGCAGCTTCACTTTGAAGCATTGGGCTTCTAGTTACAGACTTTTAAAAAACTTTTCTTTGGCTTCTGAATACCATGCTTTTGACACATTCAACTTTTTAACCCTAGAAATGGAAAAGGAGGACAGGCATCTGTCCCAAAGCCTCAGCCACACCAGCTGTTTATCCTGAATTAGTGTGGCCGTGACTCTTCCCTAGAGTTCATGGCATTTTCTTTGACACATCAAAGTGAAACTCCTAGAAGACAGAAAAAACATGTCTGTTGTTAGGTGAAGATTACCCCATTTCAAGGTGAAAACTAAACACCAAGTTGGATTTTTTTTTAAGCCCTAATACCCTGAGAGTCTAGATTTGGGGGTTAGGTCTAATGAATGAATATTGGTAAAAGTGCAAACTGCCATTCTGACAAAGCCATCCCCTTGGAAAGGACACTTTTATAGAACAACTTCAAAGAGGAAAACTGGCCAAGTGAATTCACAAAAGAACTTGCCTTCACATCCGACAGGTCCCTTGGTTTCACGGATTCTGGATTTTCCACTTAAGGGTGTCCTCTCCCCTCTCCTTCCCACTGCCTCAGTTCTGGCACCTTCTTCTCTCATCTGGATAGTCCCTTTTAACTCACTTTGAATCATTTCTAGTTTCGAAGCTGTCTTCTCTTCAAACTTTCTCATGACTGTATCCATCCAAATACACACTGAGGCCTTTTAATATACGCCCTTGAGCCAGTTCATCAACCTCTCTGTGCCTCAGTTTTCTTAGTCCTTCGCTCAAAGGATTATGTGAGGACTGAGTTAGTATATGTTAAGTTCTTAGAACGTAGCACATAAAAAGCTCTACCTAAGTGTTGGCCGTGTAAATATTAGCTATTATTACTTGATCATATTGGGCGCCAGCTTAAAGTCTTCTACCATCTTCTGTTCAAGAAAGATGTAGCTCCTGCTCAGGGCATGCCATCTCCTCACGATCTGGACCCTTGCCAGAGGGCTCAGCCTCTTCCCTGACACTCTCCCTCAGGCATGTGTCCTCTGTGCTCCACCCACACTTAGGAACTCGCTGTGCTGCACCTATGTGGTTTCTGCTACCTTTCCCCCACGGCCACTCAGGGAACTCTTCTTCATTCTTCCAGGCTTTGCAATGCTAAAACCTCTTCCGGACTTCTCTGGGGGTGACTTAAAGATGTCCTTTTTGGTGTTTTCTTCTATTATAGCACTTACCCTGGCCCCTTAAAAGTAATGGAAATAGCAACTGCTTATTGAGTGCCTTGGATTTATGTGCATCATTTCACTTTATCCTCACAACAAAAATATTCTTCCATTTGTATTAGTTTTCAAGGCAGCCAAAGCAAATCACCACAAACTTGGTAGCTTAAAATAACAGAAATTTATTCTTGCATAGTTCTGGAGACCAGGAATCCAAAATTAAGGTGTCAGCAGGGCCATGATCTTTCTGATGGCTCTGGGGAAGAATTCTTTCTTGTCTCTTCCTATCTTCTGGTGGTGGCTGGCTGTCCTCGGCATTCCATGGTTTATAGTGGTATCCCTCCAGCCTCTGTCCCCATCTTCACGTGGCCTTCTCCCCCTGTGTGTCTCTGTGTCTCCTCTCCTCTTCTTATAAGGACACCAGTCATATTGGATTAGAACCCAACCTACTGTACAAAAAGAATTCAACATACAAAAAGAATTCAACATATCTTTTTGGAGCACACAATATCTCAAATACAGATGAGAAAACTGTGGCTCACAGAGCTGAAGTAACTGGCCTGAGGAAGCAGTGGTGCCAGAATTAAAACTCTGGTCTGATTCTAGAATCCATAGTCATTTGACTATATGTTATGCTCTCTCTTGGTGTGGTTATTACTTTCCTTGTCTGTCCTCCTCTGAATCTGTGAGCTGCCTCACTGCTGTTAAAGCATCCTGGAGAGCTCCCTCCCTGCTCTGAGAGGAATCTGTGCCAAGTGAAAGCACCTGCGCACTACTCACCTGTGCACTATGCACCCTCTACTCACCAAGTTCTCCACATCTCCCCCGCCCCTAAACATGCACAGCTGCTCCCATTTGTTTTCTTCCATTTCTGATCTCTGTAATTTTCTTCCATGCCAAAGACTCTTCAGCCTGACTTCTGCCTCTGATTCTTAAGAAGTCAAGATCTTTCGGTCATGTTTGGGAGTGGAGGAGTCACTGCTAGTGCCACACACTGAAGCACTGCGTACCGGCTTCTTTGGTCCAGGCTTCTGAGCACCACTCTGCAGCTCTGCCAAGTGTCCCTGCCTCCTGCCTGCCAGGGGGAAGGGACTTGATAGCAGACTCTGTGAGGGTAGGGGTTGTGCCCTGGAGGCACGGTGTGTAGCCCAATGCCTGGAACATAGCAGACACTCAATAGTTGAATGAATGAATGGAAGAAGCATTAGGTGGAAATTGAAGTCATGCAATGGGCTCCTCAGAAAGGCCAAAAGATGACTAAGCCCCCATATTTTGCTGCTAATGAGAAACTCATCATGGATTGCATGGGGGTGGGGTGGGGTCGTGAGGGTGTATGCAGGGTATCTAGATAATTGTCATCCGAACAATGGATTGCCACACCCATTTAGTGCCGTATTCTACCTACCTTATCAAGACAGGGGCAATTCTTCTATCCCACCAGACTGGAGCTGAGGGACCTTCCATCTGGGGGCCTTTCCTCTCAGTTATTCATTTACTCCTTAGTCCTTTGAAGTTTAATAACTTTCTGGCTTGTATCAATTCTAAAATTAACTGAAAAAATATATCTTGTATTTTTCTTGCTTCAAGGAAATGAGATAATGAATGAACACTAACATAGAACCTGGCATATATGAATGCTCAATTTATTTGCTTTGTTTTTCCATTCCTTTCTTTGCTAAAAAGATCTTAATACCAATTGAGTATGATCCTTGAAAATACTTGTTACAGAAGTATGTTCTTCTTAACACGTAGCCTTTTTTTTAATTAAAAAGTTTTTTTTTTTAATTTTTGACCTTATTTTCTTACTCATCTGTCCATGTACTGGATAAAGAGTGTGTCAGTTGCAAGGCTTTCACAATCACACAGTCACACCGTATAAGCTATATAGGTATACAATCATCTTCATGAATTGAGGCCACTGGATTATAGTTCAACAGTTTCAGGAATTTCCTTCTAGCTATTCTAATACACTGAAAGCTAAAAAGAGATATCTGTATAATGCATAAGAATAGCCTCCAGAATGACCTCTCAATGCTATTGGAAATCTCTCAGCCACTGAAACTTCATTTTGTTTCATTCCTCTTCTCCTTTTTGGTCCAAGAAGGCTTTCTCACTCCAATGATGCCAGGGCCAGGTTCATCTTTGGAAGTCAAGTCCCACATTTTCAGGGAGATTTACACCCCTGGGAGTCATGTCCCATGTAGAACAGGTAGTCTTCTACATAACAAAGTAGAATTTAAAAAAAGAAAGAAAAAAGAAAAGGACGAAGGGGATCAGGTGACATTTTTAAAGAACCAAACATAAACTTTAAATACAATCAAATGTTTGTAAAAGCCAAAGGTAGAAAGAAGTTGTCTGCTTCTCCGTGATAATCATGTATGGAAATCATGACAGCCTCCGACTTTACTGAGGCAAATAGAACACTGTGGCTGAGTCCTTCAGAAATTTACTCTGTCCTGGAGGAGGTGAGCCCTATTGCAGTTAAAGTTTGCATTTGATCCCTTATGTCTCCCTCTCGCATTTCTTTGTGGCTTTCATACTGTTTTAAAAACTGTCTGATCCCACCTAGAGCTTTTTTCAAAGCTGACATCCTTAGGGCCCAGTTGTTTCCTCACGAAAGGAAGTCCACTTCCCAAGTCTCAAGGCATTTTCCTTTCAGCCTATGAGAGAATTAGTATTTGTCGTTGTCCCAGTCAGCTGCTCTCTTGGATTAGCATTTGCAGGCCCTTCCAGGCTCAAGGAAACTTGGCAGGATTACTTGGCAGCTCTAAATTTACTAGAAATAACAGAAGCCCACAGTTTGCATAATGCTAATTAAGTTTTCAACTCAGCCTCCAACCCTTATGGTGTTTAGAGGATCGAGTAACTTAGGACGTGTGGTATATAGAGACTAACCAGAGAGGAAATGAATCCTAACCCACCAATAAAGCAGGCTATGGAATTCAAGGGAACCTTGGCAGATGTGTCTCACACTCTCAAAGAAGAACTGGTCTTTTAATTTTCCTTTTTCACTTGCAGTGACAACCCTGCCAGCAAAATGATATTTTTTAGTATCACTTCCTGAGGTGCCTGTATTGTATTGATTTCTCTCCTTTGCCTTTGAGTGTGTTTGGTTTCCACTGAGCCATCACACTGCCGGGTGTGGTGATACTCTGGGGTTCCGCCACACCCCTGGGGTGTGGCAATGCAAGGCATCCATGCCAAGTGACTTCTCAAGGTGTGGTGATATCGCCTATTCTTACCACACATCATGGAGAGTTTTTATTAATCTCTTACTATAAGTCATCTAAAATGAAAACAGATTGGTCTCAGGCTTAAAAGCCATCCTTCAACAAGATTCAAAATATTAGTTACTGCTGGGTGGCTGAAATCTGATAATTTATCTCAAGGATGAGGCTTTTAATTTATATCAAATGTTTTACACTAATTACTACAATATCTTTTAAGAAAGAAAATGCCAACTGGAATGGAAAACACTGGACTTCTTTCTTTAGAAATTCATGTATTTACAGAGGATACAAGTTAGAGAATGAACTTGATCAATGTTCTCTAAAACTTTGTACCTAAGAAAACTTTTCTATAATTAATAATCTCATTTATCAGTTTTGAGGTAGATACTGATTACTGGCTTCCAGCCATTGCTGGAGTGATGGGGACCAGCCCCCTGCTCTGAGCCCAGGGTTTTGGTGCCCACATGGATGTCATCACTGTTGAGTCAGTGTAGTTAGGCCTTGGCATGAGGCTCTGGGCCAGAGAGGTGGGTGGACAGTAGCCCGACTAATCCCTTAAGGACTGCCTCGGGGCAGCCAGTCCTGCCCACTGGGGACCCACAACCTTTGATTGTGTCTAGCGCAGAGTTAGTTTCTGAAGGAAAGAAAAATAAGGATAATACTGGTTCATTTCTTAGAGGGTTTTGCTCTAGTTGAGGGCTGAAGACTAAAACCATGAGAATTCAAAAGTTAAGTGGTAAATTGTGTGCCATAGATTATGGGTTCAATGGGAGAGCAGAGCAGGCAGGCATCTGGAGGGACTGGAATAGCTGGGGAGGGCTTCCTGGAGGGGCAAGGACTTGCGCTGGTCCTAGAAAAAGGGTTGCGATTGGAAAGGTTCTATATGAGGATCTTTCTCAGGTTTGAGTTGTATAAACCATTCTACAGCAAACATCACTTTGTAAAGGAAACAAAGCAAGGCCTCTGGCCTCCACACAGTTAAGCTCTTTCCTGAGCTGCTCATGAGAAGAATAAACAACTCAATTTAGGAGTAAAACACGTGTACTATATTAATAAGAAAACATTTTAAATTACTAGACAGGAGGGGGTGGCAGAAACTAAGATGAAATTTTCTCAGTCAGGGAGAAGTATTAAGATGAGGATTAAATTTTTCCCTGTTAAAGAATCCTCTGTGAGAGGAGAGGGCAGACTGCAACGCTTGGGTCAAATCAGGCCCATTGTCTGCTTCTGTATGCCCTGCAAGCTAAGAGTGGTTTTTACATTTTTATGTGTTTTTTTTTTAAAGAAAAAAAAATCAAAAGAAGAAGACTAACTTGTGACAAGTGAAAATTATATCCAAATGTCAGTGTCCATAAGTAAAGTTTTATTGGCACAGAGCCACACCCAATTGTTTATGTATTGTCTATGGCTGCCTTCGTGCTAACAACAGCAGAGCTGAGTAGTTGAGACAGTAGCCAGTTGAGGCCCTCCCGTTGCTTTGTGCTGCCACTCAGCACACTGAAATTCCAGTGACATAGTTGTGAATTGACAGCATTTTGAATGCCATGCATATTACCCATCTATATGAAATGATATTTTCAAGGATGAAATGTATAAAATCTTATTACAGATCAGCATTAACTGATGAACATTTGCCATCAATTCTGATGATAGGAAACATTAACTTTAAACCTCAATTAAGTGAGATGTTATTCCCCCAAAAAGAATTTAATTTTTCTCAAAGACCTCTATTACAAAAAAATGCAAACTATAACTACAATAGTTTGAACTTGGCAATAAAAAAATTGCAGAAATCAGCTTCCTCTCTTGTTATTTCAGCACCTATATGATATACTTGATTTTGCCTTCCTACCCCTCCAAGCCAAAAATATTTACTATCTGATCCTTTAGGAAAAAAAAAAAAAAAAAAAAAGTCCTACGCTATAATAAAGGTTTACACCTGAATCATGCTTTAGCATTTATTGTGTGTGTGTGTGTGTGTGTGTGTGTGTGTGTGTTTCCTATCATCTCATTGATCTCTACATCTTTATGAGATGGTCAAAACAGATAACCATTATCTTTATTTTGTGTAGAGATTTTTAAAGTTGAGAAAAACTGATATATCCTGTCACTTGGGCAGCATCTTAGCTTTGGAAAAGTACATTGAATGATCACAGCCATTGTTTGGGAGTAAAATATTATGATGCTCTCAAGAAAATAGAGACCCCTGGTGTGGTAATCTCATCTCAGAGGAGGGGTGGACTAATATGCATAGGAACCAGAGGATCTTCTGGGAGAGGAGAAATCAGGACCATAATTCCCACTTCTAGAGATTCAAGGTCTGGGAGACCCCTTGAGATGGGTCAGTGGTGGTATTGAAACTGCAGCATTTGGCTTGGCCAAATCTGGATATTCATTTTGACCCAACCTTCCTGTAACTATGGCTATGCTTTGGGAACAGCATGTGAGAGTGAACTGAAGATCTTAGCACTGAAGCCTGAGGGTCCTTCCACTGCACTGGGCGGTCCTGAAGCAGTGGGCAAGAATGATCAGTCAGTGTGTGCGGGACAAGGAGCAGTCTTGAACAGAGCTTCCGTGAGACACCGAGCAGCAACATCGGTTGTGGTCTGGCCGGCCTCTAGTTCTTTGCATGGTTTTGGTCTGAGAATGCCCTAGACATCTTGATAATTTGTCAGATATTGCTCAAGAGGGAGTTACCGGATGTCTCTTTAAAGGGGCAGGTTAAATTAAACTGTAAATAAGTTTTTTTTTTTTTTTAAAGCGTTGTTACTCCCTTTGTTTTTCTAGTTTGGGAAACAGGTCATCTGGTTAAATGTAAAAGCGAGGAATTAGCACAGGCAGCTCCTGACATTGAGCAACAAAGGCAGAGGGAAGTAGTAACAACAAACAAACAAAGCCCCAGGTGTCCAGGTTCCAACCCATCCATCCCTCATGCTGTGGGTTAGTTAAGAACTTTTAGTTGACTTACGCATTGTTACAAAGATGATCTTCACCAAAAAGCTTAATTTATTGAATAATGCTAAGAATTGAATCTTATTTATAGGTATGTATTCACTTGGGAAAGTTTTAAGCACTTCAAAGTCTATTCATAATTCCTACTATTTATGCACCAATTTACTTCATTTTTACTGGTACTTATTAAATTTCTCCTGAGCACTCACTGTTGGTGTTGACAAGCAGTAAATATAGATCTTTATTATTGCTCATTGTTTTATCCCCAAACTTGAGTTTCTCAGCATTGTAGAGAAAGATACTTTTTGGTGGGCTTGCTACAAATTTGAGGGAGTGGACCTCCCTCAATTCCGTTCACCCGTCTGCTCAGGCAGTCACTTACAGACAAGGAGGGTGTCCATTTCCACATTTGGAATGAGTTTTAAAATACCAAAATGCCATTTAATTTAGTCATGATATGTTCAGTAAGTATTCATGAATAAATTTAAGTTTGAGCCATTCTTGAATGGCACTCTGGATCAACAAATCAGCCATGAGTGGGTTTTCAAATTTCTTCTGCATTTTTGGGCATTTTCTAGGATGCTAACTTGTTTTAAGTACCCAAAAATAACCAGCCATAACAGCATTTTTTAAAAAGTCTGTTTTATTGAGACACACCATACAATCCATCCAAAGTATACAATCAATGATTCACATAGTTGTGCATTCATCACAATCAATTTTAGAACATTTTCATTACTCAAAAAAAAAAAAAAAATTCCCATACCCTGTATCCCTCCTATTATTGACCCTTAGCTTTGGTGTGGTACATTTGTTACTGTTGATGAAAGAATATTAAAATATTACCATTAACTGTAGTCCGTAGTTTGCAATATGTGCATTTTCCCCATAAACCGCTCTATTATTAACTCCTTGTAATAGTGACGTACATTTGTTCTAGTTCACGAAAGAACTTTTTTTATATTTGTTCTGTTAATCACAGTCATCATCCACTACAGGGTTCACTGTGTTACACAGTCCCATATTACATCCTCTAGCTTTCCTCCTAGTGACACACATAATTTTAAACTTCCCTTTTCAACCACAATCACACATATAATTCAGTGCTATTAATTATACTCATCATAATGTGCTACCATCACCTCTATCCATTTCCAAACATTAAAAATTCTGCACATGTTAAGCATCATCTCCCCATTCTCTACCCTCATTCTGTCTTCTGGTAACCTATATACTAGATTTTAACTCTATGAGTTTACTTATTACAATTAGTCCATATTAGTAGCATCACATAATATCTGTCCTTTTGTGCCTGACTTATCTCACTCAACATAATGTCCTCAAGGTTTATCCATACTTCAGGATTTCATTCCTTTTTATTGCTGAATAATATTCCATCATATGTATATGTGACATTTTGTTTATCAATCAATTGGTTGATGGACACTTGGTTTGTTTCCATCTTTTGGCAATTGTGAATAATGCTGCTATGAACATTAGTATGCAAATGTCTGTTCACGTCCCTGCTTTCAGTTCTCCCAGTATATAGCTAGTAGCAAGATTGCCACATCATATGGCAATTCTATACTCAGCTTTCTGAGGACCCACAAAACCAATTTCACAGCAGCTGCACCATTTTACATTCCCACTACAGTAAATATGTTCCTATTTCTCCACATCCTTTCCAACACTGATATTTTTCTGTTTCTTTAGTAGTGGCCATTCCAATAGGTGTGAAATCATATCTCGTGGTTTTGATTTGTATTTCCCTGATAGCTAGTGGTATTGAGCATATTTTCATGTGCTTTTTAACCATCTGCATTTCCTCTTCAGCAAAATGTCTACTCACATCGTTTGCCCATTTTAAAATTGGGTTGTTTGTCTTTTTTTTTGTTGAGTTGTAGAATTGCTTTATATATTTTGGATATTAAATCCTTACCAGATATATGGTTTCCAAATATTTTCTCTCATTGAGTAGGCTGTCTTTTCACCCTCTTGACAAAGTCCTTTGAAGAACAAAAGTATTCCATTTTGGGCAGGTCCCATTGTCTGTTTTTTTCTTTCATTGCTTGTATTTTGGATGTCAAGTCTAAGAAAACTCCACCTACCACAAGATTTTGAAGATGCTTCCCTACATTGTTTTCCAGGAGTCTTAGGGTCCTGTCTCTTATATTTAGGTTTTTGATCCATTTTTCATTAATTTTTGTATAAGGTGTGAGATAGGGGTCCTCTTTCATTCTTTTGGGTATAGATATCCAGTTTCCCAGCACCATTTGTTGAAGCAGCATTATTTTTGAGAGCACAAAGTTGAAGCTGGAATGAGCACATTGCAGGTTACACAGGACCATCTCGATTTAGGGGAAGGAGCATCCAGGGACAGCAGTAGCTGTAACTTCATCATGCCTGCTGCCATCACAGAATAAAGGTAGTGAGAGTCTACTTCCTTCCTCCAGGCAAAGGTGGAGCAGACACCTATCCAGTGTTAGGTAATGGCTTAGCCGAGTTTGTCATTGATAAATGTTTCCTTCTCGAATATTCCTCCTCCTCCTCCTCCTCCTCCTCTTGTTGCAGTATGACTTACCGAAGTGAAACCGGGGGAAAGGGAGCAGAGACAGAGAGCATCCTTCACTAAAGGTGACACATAGCAGAATCAGATGAAAGTCTCACGGCATCACCAACACATGATGCACAGGTTAAGGTGCATACCTTCTGTGGGTTGGGAAGCAAACAGCTTAAATTAATGAAACTTGCAATACCCAGTTTACAGTACAGAGGCAGTATTGCAGTGGGGAACAAGTCTCCAGGGGATGGAGAAAATCTCACTCCTGGTTTCAACTCCTGAAGAAGCTCTTGAACAAATCTCTCTTTACATCTCTGTGCTTCTACTTCTTGTCTATAAACTGAAGGGCCTGGGATCAGTGTTGTCCAGGGGTTCTCATGTATGGGCATGTGTATGTCATAGGGGGAGAGGAGAGAGGGATGAGGGAGTCAATGAACAGAGCAGTGGGTTCAAGTTCAGTTTTCTAAAAATAACAGCCAAAATTTATAGACTACAATTTTCCTGGCCCTGAGTAAGGCCCATAACGTGGATTACGTCATTTAGTGTGTACTATACACAATACCACAAAGAAAGTAGTAGTGTTACAGATGTGGAAACTGAGTCTTAGAGAAGTAAAGCCAATCTCACTCAGCTGTAAAATAGAATGAGGATCTGAACTCAGACATCTCAAATTTGAGCCCACAGTGTGACCATTACCCTTGTCACCTATACCCATTGCAAGCCTGGCTGTGTGCAAATGGCCCAACCTCGATAGTCCCATATTTCACTACAGTGAAATGACTGTGCAATTCCTGCTCTGCCCACCTCCCAGGAGGGTAGTAAGAACCAGAGAGGTGATCTGAGTGCTCTTAGCATGATGCCAGTTAATGTCACTGGCCCTAAAAATATAGGGCAGTCTTCCCTCTTCTCCCCAACCCATTTGAAATGATTTCTTTGAAAAAGTAAATCAGCATAACCATATTTTAGAGCACAATTTGAAATTTTCTATTAAACTAAAAATGTGGACCCTATATGATCTTACAATTCCACTAGGAATCTTATTTTACAAATATACAAAGATATAATCATTAAAGCATTGTTTAAAAGGAAAAACATTATAATTTTAATGTTTTAATGTTTAAAAAGCATTAAAAGGCAAAAACGATACAATTTTCTCAATAATAAGGGAAAATTTGATGAAATGGAAATAAACCCATAAATCAATAGCATGAACTACTGTATGGTTATAAAAGAATGAGGTGGTGCTATACAGACTACCTTGGAAAGAGGTGCAGGGTATAGCGTTACGTGTTGAGAACAATATATCAAATAATATGTGGGTATAATCCCACTGTTATGTTAGAAAAGCTATATACATGTATATATTGATAAGCCTAAAAATGCCAGTGTATACATATTAAACTGGTACCCCAGGGGAGTGAGACTACAAGAGAGAAAGGAGAACTAACTGTTTGTACATGAGCTACATACTTCTACATTTTCTGAATTTATTACAATGGGTTTTCCATTTATTTAGACATTTAGTTAGTTACTAAATTACTTTTGTAATAAATTAAATAAAGATTGAAAAATAAAAGACTGTCCTTAGTCTCTTTTCTTTAGTGTCAGGCTGATGGTTTTCATGCTGTGGGCTTATACTAATGTGCATTGCTTTTTTAAAACTTTAATTTAGGAAAGGAATAAGAAGAGCGAGTCCCACGCAGCTTGTGATGAGACAAGAATACCATGTCATTTTATAGAGACATTTTGGGGAGATGTCCTCTAACCCATTTCCTTGGTCAACAGACATTTTGGTACTCCCAGGGAGGTTGTTATGGGTTGTGTCCCCCAAAAAAGATATGTTCAAGCCCTAACCTCTGGTCCCATGAAGGAGAGCCTGTTTGGAAATAGGGCCTTTGAAAATGAGATTTTAGTTAAGATTAAGTCAAGCTGGATTCGCGTGGGCCTGAATCCAATACAATGTGTGTCCTTGTAAGAGAAGAAACAGAGAAGACAGACAGGAATGGGGAACACCACGTGACTAAGGAAACAGAGACTGAAGTGCTGCAGCTGCAAGCCCAGGACCACCGAGGACTACTGACAAAGTGGCAGGTGCCAGGAAGACGCCAGGAAGGATTCCCTCTACAGGTTTCAGAGGAAGCTTGGCCCTGCTGACACCTTGATTTTGGACTTCTGGCATCCAGAACTGTGAGGCTACACATTTCTGTTGTTTTAAGATGCTAAGTTTGTGGTACTTTGTTTCAGCAACCCCAGGAAACTAAGACAGAAGTGTTTACTTGCAGTTATTGCTCTCTGGGTCTGGCAATACCCAAACTGATGGAAAGGTGATGACCTATAGATGATGGCAATTTCTTGCTGATGTCTGGAGGCAGAGGCATGAGTGCCAGTGACAACTCACTGGGAAATGATATCCTCACAGGGTCTCTATGCTTTCTCTATTTGGTGAGTGCTTTATGCAGGCTTGGAGGGCAGTAATTTAGCTAGAAACATTGAGTTTTCAGGAAAAAATATCCTTCAACCAAAAAAAAAATTGATTTATTTTCCCTTTGTAATACAGAACTACTGGGATGGTATTTCCATCTCCTATATAAAGAGATAACAATGGATTTCAGGCAGATACCATTTCTCTGCCCCCACCTATTGCTCTGAAGTGCTCTGAGAACTTTCTAGGCAAATAGAAATTTTTGAGAAATTAATATCCAGAAGGTGGGATTTGCTATCAATTGTAAGCTTCCCGAGGGCAGTGAGCACAGTCTCACTCTTCTTAGTATCCCCTAACAGCACTTTGCATATGATGTGCTGGGTGCTCATTGGTAAATTGAAACCATCTCCTGCAGATTGTTCTCTCAGATTCGGTAAATAACACTTGTTGAATAAGAGGAATCCTGATTCAAATGTCTCTTGCATACTAATTTCAACTATGTTTGAAAATGAGCCTTTGAGTTTTTTTTTTTAAAGCTGTATTTCATCCGGACAGATCTATTTGAACACAAATTTAGGGGTCCTGCTTTACTTTTGGGGGACATTTCTATTGCCATTGCCTCTTGATTACATTCTAATCTCTTTGGGGTCATGGTCAAGTAAAGTGTCACCCACATATATGAATTCTATGAAAACCAAACTAGATACAGAAATGAAAGGTAGAGCTTTTAATGAAATTCTTTTAGGCTCTGTAGCCTGACTAATCTTAGACCTTAGGGGCATGACCATGTGCTGATTTGCCTTACTCTTGTTTGTCTAGGTCAATTATACTTTCCTCTATTTATATGAAGTAAAAATTTTATCCCATATGAAAGATTCATTTTGAATAAAAATCTCTGCATTGAAACTTAAAACACTAAATCCCTAAAACCAAACCAAATAGCAACATAGTAATTTTCTTTTCAGAATGGAAACCACATTTTTCTGTTGGGTAATATCAGTGTTTACTTTTAAATGATGTATTTTTTTCTCCATGGTTTTTCTTAAACTGAAATGACTCTCTCCAATACCTGTAACCCTGAAATCATTAGATAAAATCAAGTCCCCTCTGGCTGATTTTCATATGACCATATGGGGAAAAAAGAATGATGGTGAGCAAAAGAGAAGAAATAATCTGCCTAGAGAAAGCAAGCAGGAAAGGAGGATATAAAAAATAACAAAACAAACAAACAAACAAAAACAAAAACAAAAACACCACCATTTAGGCTCTGGCGAAAGTCAGTTTAAGCTACTCAGCTCAGGCAGGGGCAGATGAAAAGCGCCAGTTCAGCTTGAAGAAGGAGATACTCCAGTTAATTTCCAGGTGAGGACCCCCCCCACCCACCCACCCAGTCCTCTTTTCCCAGAGAGCACAGGATCCCCACTTGTGGACATTCCCAAGGTTAGTTAATCATCAGACTTAGACATTCCCCAGATCTACATATGTGAGGACAGGAAACTCAGAAGGGAGTTGGTAGGTTATAGTAGTTAATTCTTAAATGCTTCATTTAATAGACTCTGAAAACCTAGTGTATTTTTTTTAATGCTCCTGGGATTTTTCCACTCCAGAACTTATGTCCAGAAAGGCTATAGGTGACAATTATCTGTAAAGCAGCTCTTTTTTAATTCTCAGTTTTTTAGGAACAGGAGGGACAAAGATGTATGTCTGTGGTTGTCTGGTCAACACATTCTCCATTAGGAAGAAAGCAAGGAATCTTCTCTTGGCCTCACCCCACTCCCTCTCACCATGTGCCCCCTCAAAATCAGCTGAGAGTCTATCATGGGACATTTCTACCCTACCAACTGAAGGAGCAGGCTGAGGACAAAAGACTTCAGCTCTGATTAAAGTCAAACTCTACAAATACAGTGGAAACTTGGGACTTGCCTTACTATAGTTATAAAACTTAGCTTGAAGTTGACCCACTGTTTAAGCCCCTCCTATTTTGTCACAGAAATAAGCGATAATTTTCAAGCAGTCATAGTCAGTCATAGTAGAAGTTTGACTTTTGTTGTTCCTAAGCTGACTTGTTGAAGAGGTGACGTAGCTGGTGAATGAAAGAGGAGAAATATCTCCAAGTTAAAGTTCAAATGGTTCAAAACTGCTGTTAATGGTTCAAAACTGCTATTGTGATGAGGGCTGATAAAATAAAATTTTACTCTATCATTTTTAAAGTTTCTAAATGAATCTATGTTTGTTTTCAGTCAGTACAAGATAGAAGGGCTAAAGAGGAAAAGGTCCTTTGTTTGGTCATGATGGAGGCAATACGTCATACTATCTTGTATGGAGGAGCGGGTTTGGAGACTTCTGGAGGCATGTGTGTGATACCTAGTTTAATCTAGAACACAGAGTCCTACCTCAGAGATTGTGGGCAATGGTGTTTGGTGATTATTCTTTATATATCAAGGCACTTCGCACTCAAATCTCAAAATAAGAACGTTTGCCAATAGAGTTGAAAGGAAAATACATTTCCATGTTGCTCTAGCTTCAAAGTTTTAATCTAACCATCTATATCAGCATGCTTTAGGATGTAAATAAAGAAAACACAACTAAAAGTGACCTAAGCTCTAAGGAATATCTGTATCTCACATAACACAATCCTTGAAAGTTGGGTGGTTTCAGACTTGTTTGATTCAGTATTTAAACGATATCACTCAAGGCCCCAGTGTCTCTCGATCTTTCCTTCATGACAAGCTGGCTTGTCTTTTAGCTGAATTCCCTCAGCCAAGATAGCTGCCACTGCTGCAAACTTCAAATGGAGACAGCAACATCCAGAGAATACAAAGAGTTTGATTCCTCTTGTGTGTCTCTTGTTAGCAATAAATAACACTTTCTCTGACCTCCCAGCATTATCCTGTATCTCACATTTGGAGGGAAGGGGGTACGGTTGGGTATGGTGGTTTAGTGTTTGTCATAAAAAAGTGTTTGTCATAAAATCCAAGTTTGACACCCTGAGTGCAGATAGGCTTTCCTAGGAGAGAGTTGCCTTCTGGTATGCTTGATTATCTTGATTATGTGCAATATTTTGCCTTCACCTTTTTCCCTCTTTCACAAAAAGGTGAAGCAATTTCTTTTTGAAAATAAAAACCCAGGGGAGATGGGATTTTGACAGAACGTGGGTTTTAGGTGTTACCTTGGATGGTCCTCAAATGGGAGGCAGTGTCAGAGTTTCTCCTGACATGTATTGCTCTTGGTAATTTTTTACTTCTTATAAGGAGAGCTCCATGTTTTAGAGATCTGGAGAATATACCTAAATATCTTTTTTTTCTTAAGTTATCAAAGGATATGTGTAGGAATCAGAGACCTATCTTTCTATGCTCTGCCCACTCTCAGAAGGGAAATGAAGAACACTCAAGGTATTTACCGAAGACTATCAGTAAGTTGACAAGAGGTTTAAAACTCCATTCCATTAACTTCAGGTGGGTCACTCCCTAAAGCCAGAGAAGAATGCAGCCTTGCATAGAATCTGAAGAGGCTACAGTCTCTTTAGGTGAGATTTCAGATCCAGCCTCTCCAGCCATTCAAACTCTCTCTAATGTAAACACTCACACTGCAACTCTGCCTGGGTATTCTTGCCTGCTTTGTCCTCAAAGGGGAATATCAGTTGATTTTCATTGCCACGTAATGATCCCAGTTCTTGAAAAATGGCTAAGAAAAGCAAAAGGAAAAGTTACCGTGAGAAGATCCAAAAGGAGGGGAAGCAGGGGAGGAGAGAAGAAACCTCGAATGACTTGAGTAATTCAGAATCAGAAAAATGGAGGTAAGTAAGCAAAGGAGAGTTTAGGGACAACAGAAAAAGTCTATGAATATTATATGTGATATCAGGGTAGAAGTTGAGTGGTGAAAGAGTGGAAATTAGACATAGTCTTCTTTATTTTCTAGGTTTTGATTTTAAAGAAAACATTCTGATACTCAGTTCTCATGTGGTGATTACATTAAAGCATTCTATTTTCTGCAGTTTTTTCACCCTGGATTCCCTAATTTCCCACTCAGTTTTATTTTTAAAGCCTTTGTGCAAGAAGAAATGACCAGAGAAGAGCTGTTTTTTAAAAAAGGGTTTGAAGTTTGTTTGCTTAACAAAGTGTTTGCAGTCATAATTAGGTTGCATATTAAAGTTCAAAACCAACTCATGTTGGAAGTGACTGAAAATTGTTACCATCTGATGGCTTTGTGGCAGAGCTTTCACAAATGACATGGCACGCACTAAGGAATAAAGGCCCCATTTCTGGGCATTGTCCCCAGAGGCTTCAAGGGCCTGGGCAACACTCAGGCTACAGATTTCTCATGGTGGCATCTCGGGTCTTAAATCCAACTGTCATAATATTGGTGCTTTGCTTTGTTGGAGTCATCCCACTTTGATTAGTCTTTTTGCTATTTTCATTTCTTTGGAGTTCTCACTTCTTATCTCGAGTCCATCCAACTATCTGTAGAACCAGAGAAGCCATGATGAGTCGTATTTCCTGGCCCAGTTCTGTGACTCTTAGAATGGAAAATCCATCTCAAAGTCAGGTTTTCATTAAGAAAGAGGAAGAGAGAGAGAGAGAGAGAGAGAGAGAGAGAGACAGAGAGGGAGAGAGGATGGTGGTTAGGGCATCCGAGATGAATCAGTGCCTTGTCTGTTCTGTTGAAAGGCAAACTGTCTTTAATTTTAACAGTACTCCACTTCCATCTTCACTGGAGTATGAAGCCTATTTGGGAACAGAAAGAGCACTTCTTTATGGCACATTTCAAACATCTTGCTTCAGGCAGGAACCTCACTATTTCTGAAAGGTAAATCTCTTCACTACACTCTATACCTGAGTCTTCTTTATTTCTATTTCGAAGGGAATGGAACAGTGGAATTAAGGCTGACTGAACCCCGTGATGGGCCATAATCATGCTTGAGTTAGTACAGAGGACCATGATTTTAAGAGCTACCCAGGCATTGGATTTGCTGGATGCCATCTGATGTGTAAGTTCAGTCTAAGTCTGGAATCTCAGGGTCATATCAAACAGACAGAGAATGGATCCTTTCTTTCTTTAAGTAACCTCCATATTAGAATCATAATTTAACTTGGATGAATTTTGGTTATTATCTCATGTTGTGTTCCTAAGTATTGATGCTTGTTCCCTTTTACTCATTTCAGGTTGTGCTGCCTGATATGAAATGCTTCCTAGTATAGCTATTCTACTTAATAAAATAAACAAAAAAAGTAGGGTCAGAATTTGGAAGAAAGCCAACATAATGACAAAAGAGGCAACTATGTCTTTGGCTTTGTGATTCAAAACAGAGAAAAACTTTAAAGTAAAATAGAAGGAACCATGAAATATAGGCTTGACTTTACAATGAGCACAAACTTTTTTTTTGTTTTGCTTTGTTTTGTTTTTTGGAGGGGTTGGGGTAGGGGGAAGGCTGGATGTCCAGAGGGAGGACAAAGCTAAACAGATTTATTTTTAAAACTTTTTTAAAGCTAGTTTTGGAAGATTTATTTGAACTCCACATCAAAACCAGGTGTTTTCAGCTATCCTTAACAAATGAATGGTGTCCATCATTCTTTTATGCCCAACAATAGCAGTGACTGGAAAACAGCAACAAGTAGACATTACTTACCATGACACTCTGTGGATGGACAGCCACAAAAAAGATAACAGATGCATCATTTTAGTCTGAGAGTTATTCCTTGGTCTCTTGGAATAGAATCCATTTGGACCAAGGAAACTACAGCGAGCACTAGTTTTGCAAAGTGATGTTTAAATGTTCATGAACATCTAAAAACCATTTGAATCTATACAGAAATAGCACAGCCACAGGGAGAGCCCCCCAATCCAACATTTATGCTGAGATAATGTCCCTTAATTAGTGAAGGTTTAAAATGACAAATGGGGTTGGCCATTTTCTAAAGCAGACTTTATAACTTTGCTTAAAATTTTGAAGCTTTTGAGAATTTATAGCTTTTTAATATGCTGCTGTTACCTGGCCCTTACTTGAAACATAAGAAATGTATGACATAGAAGATAAAAAAAGAGTCTCATTTTCAAAATGAGTAGTCACTAGTGATATTCTACAAAGGGATTGATACATTAGAATCCAGACATTACAGAATGGATACAAGAGAGCTTTTTGCCCCTGAGAGCATGTGCCTGAGCTCCATAAAAAGTTTGCCTGTTGAAAAATCATATGTGTATATATTCAGTTCTTTTAGCTATCCACCTTCCCAAGCTGATAAATTACAGTTCTTGCATCAAAAAGAGAATATTAGGATTAAGACACCCATGCAAGCTCCCTGTTGAATCTGTTATTTGTTTGGAAGGACTGAAAGAGGAATGAGTCACATGGCAGATGAGCCCAAGGAAGATATATAAACCCAACTCTTTAAACCTGGAAAATACTGGTACCTTTTTGTTAAACTCCAGCCATGAATGACTACTATACAGCAATAAAGTGATCAATGAAATAACCCAAGTGAGAAGACTGTTGTAACCAACTGATTGAATGAGCTGAACATGACAGGATACAAGCAAAAACATTTCCCTTACACTTAATTTTCAAATCTGTTCTGGTAGATATCCTTTTCTTTCCTTTAAATAAATAATTTTGGAAGATCCCTTACCAGTTCCAGGAACTTTCAGGCCAGACCAATGTCCAGCTTGAACTGTGCCTACCATAGAGCGACATTAGTTACTTCTGACCAGAGTGCATTCTGATTGTCAGTGCCTGTGCCATCCTAGTTCGTGAACATCTTAAATATCACCCCTGCCTTGTGGTATTAATGACCAGTCATGCTTTCAGCAATTATAAAGTCTAATTTTTTCTAATATGAAATCTCTGATTTCAAATTCAATTCAAAATTTTTCTCCTTCTACATCATTCAGACCTGACCCAGTCTCAGAAACCTGCAGTGGGAGAAATGGACATAGTCCCTTTACTATTTCACCACCTTATTTGTCTCCTACTCCTGTCCCCAGCTAGGTTTTACTCTGGCTCTTCCAGTTTAGGGACAAGGGGGAGGGAGATGAAGTAAATGGAAAAAATGTCTTACTTCATGAGTCTGTTGTGATCTGGTAATGAGGCCCTCTGTGAGGAATTGCCCTCTCTGGGTTCTTTCTTCCATGCAGTGATGTGTTGGGTGCTCTGGATGAGCCTACTCAACCCCCTCTTACCTTGCTTCCAGTGGGAGAGGTAGGACAGATAAAAACCATGCTTCCCAGCCTCCCTTGCAGCTAGGATTTGGGATTTGGATTCATTTCTGCCAATTGGATTCACTTCCCAGGAGATTTGGAAGGCAGGAATGAGGTGGGAGTCATCTTTCTAAGGCTCCTGGCTATGGTTCCTAGCAATCAACAAGGTAAAAACATGAGGCTTTCCTGCAGCAGTGTTCCTGTGTCCATCTACAGCTTTCCTGTACGTAGAGAAGTAGTGGCAGAGATGGCTTTCTCTTCCAGTTCAAGTGGTGGCCTCAGAAATGCCAGCTCCCCTAATGGGTCACTTCTCAATTATTCTGTGAATCATTTCCAGAAGCTTGCTCCTTCAGCCTCTCCTAAGATTTTGCAAGCACTTGCATTAAATATGGTCTTTGCTTAAAATAGCTTGGTTGCTCTTTCCTTCAGTGAATCCTGACTAACAAAGGTGCTTTTGTGGTTTCTTGATGCAACCACTCCCCTCCTCCCAAGAGAAGCCCCCTGGAGCAAGAGATGCTTCTCTGACTGAATGTCATGTCAGCCCAGCTCCTGCAGCTGATGGGACACCCATGTAGACTTCTTCTGGCCTTTAGACTCTTCCCAGATAAGAATTAGACACTTGTCTCTACACTCCAGGATATGCAGGCCAAGTTCTCCCAAGCACTCTGTAACCAAGCTTTGCTCTGGGTCTCTGTTCAGGCTTAAGAATTTCTATCTGCTTCTGGCAAGGCCCATAATCTTTATAAATGGTTCTTGTAAAGGTCTTCCTCATTTGCCTTGAATTAGGGGTAGCACCATCCTCTCCTCCAACAGTACCCTTCAAAGACTACCCCTCCCCCCCCCCCCCCCCACCGCCCCTGTCCTTGTCTGATGAGGCCACTCTCTTGGCAAGATCTACAGGGATGGTTGAACATCTTTCTTTAGAAGCCAGGGTTAGTTGCCACCTACTGTTCTCAGCTTTGGACCTCAGCTAGAAGGAAGATTAATAGAGGAGGTCTAATTAAGTAATAATTAAGTTATAATCTAATTAAGGTTTAATTAAGTACTCTATTACATTATTGTGGCTGGTTTTTCAGACTTAGATATCAGTGCCTGGCTTTGGGGATTTTGGCAGGGGCTGGTGGGGAAGGGTGACAGGGAAGCAAGATAAAGGTTGTCTGCAGCAGCACTGACGTAAAACCACCACTCGCGAACAACATTCTGACTGACGCTGAGACTGTTAAAAAGCAGCATTTCTCTTCCGTGCTCACTCCCCTTCCAAGCTTTGCATTTTTAAAATTATCTTCTGTATTTTTCCATGTTTGTATGGCTTATATTTGAAAAAGCTAAGGGTAAAATCCCAGATTGAACCTGACGGGCAAGAGATCTTTAAAACTTAACTAGTCATTCAAAAACTAGTGTCGCTGCATTTAAAAAACTCTCAAAGCAAAACAAACAAAAAAACCAAAGCTTTTGACTTTAAAAAAGGATAGAATAACAGCTAGTACACTCAGTTTCCTAAAGTATAGAATGAGCAGTTGAATTAGCAGACCAAATTCCCTTCCAGTTCTGACACCACATGGCTCAGAGTCAACACAACCAAAATGGTTACACTTTAGCTATTTTAAGGAACCATTTTTCCCTATTCTCAAAGAACTAAGGTTGGCTAGAAAAAACAGGTTAGATTGATATTAGCCCAGGTTTTTTAAGAAATTGTTACATATTAACTCAAATAATTTATTGTAGACCATGTTTAAGTTAAGACTGTGCATACATCACAAAAGAAGGGAGCATGGCCGTCTTTTCCAAAAGTTTTCAGGAAACCCATGTGGAAGAAGTCAAGGAAGCAAGATAGTAAGTTGAATCCAGGTCCAACTTTAAACAACTCTCTCTACCATTTCTCCCAAAACAGGTTAGATATGAACCATTAGCTGAGATCAAGTGATTTCATGTCAAGAAACAGCAACTCCCTTTTTTCATTTCCTGAGAAATACAGGTTGAACTTTGGACATGACTATCTACAGAGTAGCAATTAGTTGAATGTTGGTCCTTGGCTCATAGTGCCTATGATGAAAAAAACGATGGAACAGGAAGTGAATTTCTAAGACATCTACTTATCTTCAAGAATCATGTCAAAGCATCCCATTTTCTGTTGGCCAATGCCCCAGTTTCCTAGATGAATTCCCTTGGTGTGTGAACCAGTAGACATGCTAATATGGGGCTTCAGTCTCTGTCCCTGACTCTGCCAAATATTTTTAATGGAGATTTGATGGAAGGCAAATGAGTTTATTTTTGTTACACTTCTATTTTTATACATTTAAATGAGAATTGTGAGCATGAAGAATAGTGGTTTGAGCCACTCAAGAATAATCAATATTCCAAGTATTTTGTAAGTGTATAGCATCATGATGCCCTCTAGTGGCTAAGCCACAAGAAAAGTGCCTTAAAAGCCCCACAGGAAATAGAAATTCTCCCTTTCTACAGATGAAATAGTAGAAACCTCCCTTTCTACAGGTCTACCTATTAAAGTATTCAATCATCTTTTATTTCTTTAATAAAAGCAGGACTCTATGCTTAGTTGCCATTGCCTTATTGCCTTCATACTCAAAGATCAAGACATTCCAAATTAATAATATTTATTAAGTATCAAAAGCATTGCCTCATGGAGTAAGGCCAGTAGGTAGATGTGGTCCACTACAATTAGCATTACCATCTCAGAGAGAGGAATACATCCCTGAGGGGGGATGAGAAAATTCTCCTGGGATTGGTTAATCTGCCATTGTTAATTCTTTTCCATCACTGAAAAGGCTTTCTTAGAGGTGAGCAGGAATTCCTGGGCAGGGAGCAGCACCATTACAGAAAGAAGAGAATAGACTCAACTGAGAAACAATCAGACAATTGATCCAACTATTTGGTAAATTACTTGTAGGAATTGTTTTCTATGTTCTTGAATCCCCAACAACCACCATTGGAGTGCACACACATAAACTATGTCTTATAAGACTCTAGATAAATGTTTAATAAAATTAGCCAAAGCCTTAACGTTGTTTCTTCATATATCTATTAGATAGTTTCAAGTAATTAAGAAATTTAAAAATGCTTATAAATTGTTGATTTGTGTATTTTCCTTCAATCCATTGACACTAACGTTATTATCTGAACATATTTGAAAATATCGCTTTAATTATCTCTTTTCGATAACAAGTTACAAGCTTCAAAACCTTTTATTATTCACTGATAAAACAAAAAATTAAAAAAAAAAAAATTCCATGACAATAGATCCTTTGAAAAGAAAACATTCTTTATTGGAAAGCTGTTTATATGACCTGACAGACATTGGTCTATGATAACAGTGCTTTTTGGAAACCAGTTGAAACATTTTCTCTATAATAAGCTCAACAAATATTTTTATTAGTCTCCTTCCATGCGCCTGCTAGTCTGTAGAATAAAGTTAACTAATTGTTGGCACTTGGCACTGGGGAGAAAGACTGAAGAACTTATTACAACACAGAACTTAACAGACCTTATGTCCTGCCATTAAGTAGTAAGAACTTTTCAACTTTCTTTCCCTTTCCCACATCAAACATTCTAACCACCCCACAAGGAAAGAATAATAATAATAATAAATCCCAAACAATCCACCAAAACAAAACAGTGCACAAAAAAGGATTTGGAGCTGGAATTAGGAAAAATAAAATGGGGAAGAGACCTTAGAAGGTGAAATCTTCCTTTTCCATCAACTGTGTTTGTTCCCTAATTTATGATTTACTCCTTTCAAACACTCCTGATTTTGGTTTCCTTTACTCCCCGGGTCTGTAAGACTGTGAACATTAATCCCAGCAATATATTCATTACCATAAAATCACCTGCTCATGAAATGATTCGGCAGATTCATGGGTTTGTTATAGCAGAATTTTACCTGCCTTCCATTGAGCCTGCTCTTTTTTGGTATGGTGTAGTAATTTAACTTTATTTTTCCCCCACCTGGTTAGCTGATAATCTTAACTACTAGTTGAGCAATCCATTTTTCCCTGGATGATTTTAGATGCTAGCTTATCATATATTAATATGTTTTAAAGATTATTTATGTAAAAACTAACTTCTCTATATAAAATAAATATTTAGCATTCTTTGATTTCCTTTTTCTCCCTGCTCAATTGATTTACTGCCCTTATTATGATTATGCTTCAATAATCTTTTACATTATTTATGTGCTTTCAAGAGTTATTTTTGACATTTGCAGTAGGTATAATAACTATTTTTGACTTTGTTCTTTTTATTAATTTATAAATTGGCTGATACATACTTTTAATTTAAGATATCAGAAAGGTTAAATGAATTCTGATCTTTCTTTATCCTTGTATGTCTAAGAGCAGGTATTTCAATTGTTTTTATTTACTAGAAACAATAGGGATTAGTATAGAATTGAGGATTTACTATTGTAGGGGATGAAAACAAAAATAACTGGATAGTTCTCCATCCTAGGAAACTAGTTCTTGTTTGTTTATTTCTCTGCATGGGGCTAGTAGGATTTTTCTTTGTTTTTGAAATTCAAAATGTTGACCCAGTTAAGTCATTTCATTCATTTTGCCTTGTACTTCATAAACTTTCTAAATGCAGTGACTTAAATCTCCTTTAAATTCAAATAAAAGTTCTTCTAATTTTAATATTAGCTTTTTGTCCATTTATTTTAATTTATTCTGGAATTTCTGTTATAAATGCATTGCATCTCCTGGGACTATTTTCACACCTCTTTTTAATTTCATCTTATTAATCTCTGCATGATTGAGTTATGAGATAATTTTTTTTTGAACTTGTCTTCTAATTTTTTGGTAGTATAATTTTCCTGCTGTACCCAGTTTGTTGCTCCTTCTTGGATCCAGTCACCTAAGGGCAAGATTGTGTTTCAGATCTTTCTGTTTCCAGTACAGGGCTTGGCACAGAGACAATGATGAATAAATGTTTATTGAATGGTATTTCGGTAAAGTTGCTCAAATAAAAAAAGCAAAGAATTATTAGGAAATAATTTTTAGTAAAAATATTAAGAATATATTGGCATAAAATTACTGATATAAACTATATTAGTTGCGAAGTCTTTTCAGAAATTGTAATATTATGTGCAAGAATTTTAGCCTAGAGCATTAATATTATTCAGTAACTTTGAAATCGTGCACAGCCCACTCCTACAAATCCACACCCCACCCTGGTCCAGGGGTATAAAGACATGTAAAAAAGTCTTGAAATAATAACTAACATTTGTTGAAGCTTATTAGGTGGAAGGACCCAGCCAAGGGCTCTACATGCATAATCATATTTAATCTTCTCAACAAATTTATCAGTTAGACCTTATTTTTGCTGATAAGGAGACTGAAATTTATATAGTAACTCACTAAAGGTCATATAGCTAGTAAGTGGCTGAGCTGGGATTTGAACCCTGTTCTGGTTAATTCCAGTCTGTGATTTAATCATTGAACTGGACTGGATGGCCTTTCCTTTTTCTGGGCCATTCTGATCCTGAGGTTCAATGGCACTATATTATTTCTTGCTTCCATAAATATCAAGCTTCCCCCCTCCCCTCCCTCTCCCATCTCATAACTCTGATTCATCTCCATAGAATGTGAATCCTTAAAATTAGAGACTATGATCTAAAACTGGTCAAGTGAAAGTCATCACCCTTATCCTCATCATATTTGCCTTATCCACATAATTAAATGCCTAGCGTGTGCTGGGGGTACAAAGAAGGACAAGTGGGGAATGGCCCCTACCCACAAGATTAAGGTCTGGTTGCCCAGGACAGCATACACACATAAAAAGAGACGATCGTCTCTCATGACTCCTTTTCAAACTATTCACCTGTTCAAGAGCTTGGTGTGGTATTTCAAGATGCTCCTTAAGATCCGTTCCTGAATAAGGAGGTACTGATGCTGGAATGGGTGTTCCCAATGATCCTTTACTCCAAGACCCTCAGAACTAACACAGGCTTATCACAAGGGAATGTAGATCCGAGGTTGCCCAGATCAGGCCCTCCAAATCTGGGGCCTGCATGGGAGTGATACATACACAGTAAGGGATGTGAGCTTGCAGTCTTGTTTGGAATCATGGTGACATGAGGAGGAAGGGGATCACGATGACATTTTTTTGACCTCTGTCATATTTGGTGGTGACTGGGGCTAAGGCTCCATTAAGCAGTGTCAGTGCCAGCAGATTATGGAAAGGACGAGCAGGAAGTAGCATGTGTATTAAGAAATTAGCCTGTGATTCAGAAAGCCCTGGTTTTGAGATCCTTCTCTGACAATTGTTACCTCTATGATCTTAAATAAGTTGCTTAACACTTTCTGGGCTTTACTGTTCTCATATTTTGCACTGAATAAGTACTCAATAAATTTTAACTACTAGTGTTAACATTAATTTACACGGTGTAGTGGAGTTTTTGTTCGTTTTCCCACCTAGCACCCATTTTTCTTTCTTTTGGTAGCCACACTGATTTTCTCACCTCTCCCTTGGTGTAATTGCTGAAGTTCTCTGTCCTCTCCTAAGTAAGGAGTAGACAGATGACTGGAACAAGGCCAATCAGATTCTCTTTTGAGACTTTGAATTGTGAACACATTGATACACTGAAGAGATTGTCCTTTGATTACTGCTGCCTGGACCTCTGGAAATGTCTTGATTGCCATCTTCTTTCAAACCTGGTACATTGATTCGATGAACTGCTCGTATACTTCCATAAAATCCTCTTCCGTGAAAAGTTGACCAGGGTTGGTGTCATTTAGAACCAAAGAAACCTCTCTGCTACTGCTTGTTGGTCTTTTCAAATTCTGATGTGGTTGATTTCTTTACGTTTGATTAACTCCAAGAAACCATTTGATCAATTATTCTGGTCCTAAACATTCCTTTTGAAAGTAATTTGGGGGTTACTGTAGGCATCTCTTATACTGCCTAAGACATAATTGTGAAGTGTTGACCTTTTCCCCAAAGTATTTCTACACAAATCAGAAACCCATGTCATCTGTGGTAACCTTGTTCATTACTAAGAATAATGAATCTGACTTCTCTATGACATGGTCCACCTATGCTTTGTCTTTGTCTGTTTTCTAGACTGAACATGCCCATGTTTTTCATCTGCTCTCATAGGGTTCTGTTCTCATAGGGTTGCCCTCCTCTGAACTCTTTCCAGTTCACTGGAAAGCGAACTCTATCCAATAATATCATGTCATCATGGAGAGCACAGAGGTCACATCCTGTCCAGAAGGTAACTACCTGAGGTAGCCCTGAATATTATGGGTCTCCTGCCCAGGCATAACCCTGAGCAGGCAACAAGTGGGAAGGGGTTGCCAGGCAGGTATCCACATGTTCTGGAGAAGAGTCATTGCTTATTCTGAGCAGCACTAATCAGTTCAAGTCTCTTTGCGGCTACTTTGAACTGTAACCTTCTTCCTAACCCAAAACACCCAAACTGAGTGATAACTAACAATTATTGAGGGCTTATGAGGTGCATAATCAACAATTATTGAGGGCTTATGAGATGCTTGGCACTGTGGCAAATGCTTAACATTTAAGAACTCGTTTAGTCCTTACAATAACCCTTTACTTCACATTTTTATCTCTACTTTATAGATGAAGAAACTGAGAGCTTTACTGGGCCAGGGCTCCATGGTAGGAAGTGACACAGCAAGAGCTCGAACTACTTGATCTAACTGCAAAGCCTATACCTGTAGCTATGACGTTTAATTATTCAAACACTCAAGAGAAACAGGATAGAAGATGTTGGCCAAAAAAAATTAGGCAGGGCATGTGCTTTTAAAAACGACAGAGTTTGCAGTTGGTGTAGCATAGGAAAAATATTTCATAATAAAAACAAATGTGGGAAACAATACATGCATATTCTCCTTCCTGGAGATTAAAGACTAATACTGTGTATTGAAGACTCTAAGAAATCCTGATGTAAAGAAATCTGTTTAACTTCACACTCCCTAAAATTTCATTTGAACAGAGAATACTTCTGCTTCATTAAGTGCAAAAAAACAAAGTAAACTTAACTACTTGTTAAGGAGCTACTATGTGCTTGATGCGACATTAAGGTATATATAGAATTCCCCTGATCCTCACAAAAACCTTGCAAGAAATACATTATTATTCCAATATTAAAGGCAAGGAAACTGAATTTCAGAAAGATTCACCACTGCAAGGGTTATATATGGGTATATTGCTGACTAGGTATTTTATTCCAGTTTATATAGTTCTAGTGTCCCTGCTTTGTTTATGATCTGGGGAAAAAAATTCCTTCTCCCACCTAATACCTCAAATGAAGAGAATTCATTTTTGAAGTTATTATTTGCCTTATCTTATTTTTGGTTGTCTTGGTTATGCAAAGGCAGCATGGTTAAGAGGTAAGAGTACCAGCTTGCTGTCAGGAAACCTTGGGCTGGGTGGATGAACCCGTCCGTCACTTACAGCTGAGTTTTCCTGGGAAATTTGCTTAATCTCTCTGAGCCTATTTTCTTTCCTATGAAATGGACATTCATAATGTGGATGACTTATTAACTATTTTCTTTCCCCATTATATGTATTTAACTACATATATCATTCAATCAAAATGAACAAAACAAGTGGCTTCATTTGAGACTCAAAAAAATAGAACTTTAGACCAGATCATGATTTTCCTGCTTTAACAATCTTACAACTTCTTGCTTTTCAATGCTTTTTTCCATATTTTTGTTTAATGTATCTTATTTAGAAAAACAGCTTTTCTTTACACACAATAAAATTGTTATTTAAAACATACATTTCAATAAGTTTTGACAAATGTGTACAATCATGTAACCACCACTGAGGTCAGTTATGAACATTTCCATCATCCCAAAAAGTTCCCTCATGCCCTTTTGTACTCATTGCCCTTCCCCCAGCTCCTGGAAACCACTGATCTGCTTTTGTCACTATAGTTTTGCCTTTTTTTGGATGCTATATAAATGGAATTATGCAGTATGTCTTGTGTGTCTAACTTTTTTCACTTACCATAATGCTTTTGAGATTTATGCATGTTGTGTGTTTCAGTTGATTTCCTTTTTTTCTTTAAATTTTTATTTTGAAATAATTTCAGACTTACAAGACAGTTGCAAAAATAATACAAAACCCATGCAGAGAACTCTATCATACCCCATCCCCAGATACCCAAATCCACCAATTTTAACATTTTGCCACTTTTTTTGTATTTGTCATATCGTTTTTGTCTGTCTCTCTAGTTGATTTTTTTAATTGCTGAGTAGTATTCTATTATTCATCCATTAACCAGGTGATGAACATTTGGCTTGTTCTGTTTTGGGTTGCCATGATATTTGAGTAAAATTATTCCATGAACATATATTGTCATTTCTCTCTGGTAAATGCCTAGGAGTGGGATGCATGGATCATATAGTGAGTATATGTTTAACATTTTTCCAAGGTGATTGTAATATTTTGCATTCTTAAGGGCAAGGTGTGAGAGTTCTTGATCTGCATTCTCACCTATGTGGTATTGTCAATCTTTTTAATTTTTAGATATTCTAAGAGGGGTGTAGTGTATCTCACTGTAATTTTGCATTTCCCTCCCTAGTAACTAATGATGTTGAGCATCTTTCCATATGCTTATTTGCCATAATATATCTTCTTTGATATATTACATATTCAGATTTTTTGACCATTTAAAAAATCAGGTTGCTTGTTTTCTTAATAGTGAATTTTAAGAGTTCTTTATGTATTCTGGATAGTAGGTCTTTGTCAGATACATGTTTACAGATATTTCCCCCAGCCTGGCCTTGTCTTTTCTTAAGAATGTCTCTCAAGGAAGAGGCTTATTCAATTCTGAAGATGTTCAATTTATCCATTTTTTTCTTTTATGGCTCATGCTTTGAGCATTTTATTTAGGAAATCTGTGACTAACCCAATTATTCTAGTTTGCTAATGCTGCTGGAATGCAAAACACCAGACATGGATTGGCTTTTATAAAAGGGGGTTTATTTGGTTACACAGTTACAGTCTTAAGGCCATAAAGTGTCCAAGGTAACACATCAGCAATCGGGTACCTTCACTGGAGGATGGCCAATGGTGTCCGGAAAACCTCTGTTAGCTAGGAAGGCACGTGGCTGGCATCTGGTTCTGGTTTCAAAATGGCCAGGAAGTTCCTTTCTAGGTTCCTCAAAAATGTTACTCTTAGTCTCACTTGGGGTATTTCTCCTACCTTAGCTTCTCCGGAGCAAGAGTCTACTTTCAATGGGCCATCTTCAAACTGTCTCTTGTCTGCAGCTACTCTCTCAGCTTCTGTGTGTTCTTCAAAGTGTCCCTCTTGGCTGTACCAGCTGGCTTCTTCTGTCTGATCTTATATAGTGCTCCAGTAATTTAATTCAGACCCACCCTGAATGGGCGGGCCAACACCTCTATGGAAATTATCTAATCAGAGTCATCACCCACAGTTGGGTGGGGCACATCTCTGTCCAAACACTCAAAGAATTATAATCTAATTAACACTGATAGGTCTGCCCACACAAGATTACATCAAAGATAATGGTGTTTGGGGGGGCATAATACATTCAAACTGGCACACCAGTGTGATGATTTTCTCCTGTATTTTCTTCCAGAGGTTTTAGAGTTTTGGCTCTTACAAATTAGTCTAGAATACATATACAGTTAATTTTTGTAGATGATATAATGGTTGGGTTCATTATTTTGCATATGGATGTACAGTTTTTTCCAGGTCATTAGTTATAAAGACTAATTTCTGATTGAATTATTTTGGCACCTTGTTGAAAATCAGTTGATTGTGTATGTGTGGATCTATTTCTGAACTCTGTGTCCTGCATCATCAGTCTGTATGTCTATCCTTACCCTGATAGCTGTATGTTTTTTTGTTAGATGTCCTTTATCAGGTTGAGGAAGTTCCATTTTATTCTTAACTTACTGAGAGATCCTATCAAAAATGGGTGTTAAATTTTTTTAATGCTTTTTCTTTTGCATCTATTAAGATGAACACATAGTGTATCTTTTATTACAGTCTATTAATATAGTGAATTTACATTAATTTATTGTTGAATATTAACCTAACCTTGAATTTTGAATGGATAATATTTGGTCATGGTGCATTATCTTAATATATAATGCATCTTAATATAATAATTTTCTTACAATGTCTTTGTTATTGGAATCAGGGTAATAGTAGCCTTATAAATGAGTTGGAAGGGGTTCCCTCCTCTTCTATTTTCAGGGAGATGGTGTACTGTGTACTTTTTTTTCCTTAAATGTTTAGTAGGATTAACTACTTTTGTGGGTTGAACTATGTATCCCCAAAAATATATGCTCAAGTCCTAACCCCTGGTATATGTGAATGTGACCTTATTTGGAAATAGGGTCTCTGCAGATGTATTCGAGGAAAGATAAAGTCACACTGGATTAGGCTAGGCCCTAATCCCATATGACTGGTATCTTTATAAGAAGAGGAGATCCACAGGGGAACGAAGGCCAAATGAAGATGGAGGCAGAGATTGGATGATGCTTCTGCAGGCCAAGGGACAGCAAGGATGGCCAGCAAACACCAGAAGCTAGAAGAGGCAAAGAAGGATTTCTGAGGGACTATGGCCCTGCTGATACTTGGGTTTTGGATTTCTGGCCTCCAGAATGGTGAGACAATAAATTTATGCTGTTTTAAGTTACCCAGTTTGTGGTACTTTGATACAGCAGCCCTAGGAAACCAATACAACTATTGAAGTTGGATGTGCAGTTTTCTTCGTGGGAAGGCTCTTTCTTTAGCCTTTCTTAAATAGGGGCTGTACCTTGCAGCTCTTTTTGGCAGTATTCCCCATTATTATTCAGGAGCCCTATTGATGGTAAGATGTGGGGGGAGGAGATGCAGTCTCTAATCCCGTGATTAGTCTCAGTCTTTTAGTGAGCCTGTGACCCTCAGCTGTGGCCTTCACTAGTGCTTCTTAGCATCTTTTTTCACCCTTCTGGTGAGACAGGACTGCTAGAGGGGACTGAAGTTGTATGTCCCTTCCCTCCACATTGAAAGTGAGAGGGGCCTGGAACTGGCTATTTACATTCCCCATCCCATGTTGGTTAGGCTATGGTAAAATAGCAGGCCTTTGTTAAGAGAAAAAGAATGCTCTGGATGTATTTCAAAATGGTTACTTTTCTCCTCCTCCTGAAGGAAACGAGGGAATTTTTCTCTGATCTTCACAGTGAGAACCTGGAGGTTCAAGGCAGTGTGCCCCCTCCTCTGAATCCTCACTCAAAGGCTGGGCCCCTAGGAGACTTTATCTCTCAAACTTCACTCTAGTCTCCAGAAATTAGTCCAACTCTTTAAGTTTTCCTACCTGATGCTCACTCCAGTGGCAGTTTCTGATCCCAGATTACCCACCCCCTGGATATATCTCTTTCTCCAGTTTTGGGGGTTGTGGTTTATCCTATGACCTCAGTTCTCTGATGAATCTAAGAAGAGTTGTTGATTTTCAGTTTCTCAGCTTTTTTCTTGTTCTAAGGATGGGAGTATTGACTTCTACAATTCTGTATGTTGGACTGGCTCTTTCTTAACTTTTTGATTTCCCTTACTGTATTTTGTATACCTTAAATTTCTAAAATAGTTCCCTTAAGTAGTTAGACACTTTTATAATTTACTGTGCTATACAGCTGTGACCAACAAAGCTTTTGATGTATGATCGAATTATTTCTTGAAAATGTAAAAATTGGTTCTAGAACAGAGGATTTTCTAAGTATTTAAACAGAAAAAGTAAAGGTAATTGTATCTTTTAATCAGTCTCTACTAAAGTTGAGTAGACATATAACCTGCGACCCAGGAATTGAGACACTAAAAGAATGTTCATAGCAGCTCTACCCATGATAGCTAAAAACTAAGAATAACCTAAAGTCTTTCAACAGTAGAGTGGATAAATGAATTGTGGTATGCTCAAACAATTGAAATATATACAGCAATGCAAATGAGCGCACCACATGAATCATATGGCTAAAACTCGCAGCTTCAATGTTGATTAAAAGAAGTCAGGTACAAAAGATTATTACCTGCATGATTTAATTTACATAAAGCTCAAAAACAGGCAAAACTCTTTCATGATGAAGGAAGTAAGGAGAGTTATTAGCCATGGGTGTGTGGTGAATGGAAAGGAGTGAGAAGGAGTTTGGAGGGGGTGGAGGGTGGAAGGCGCTGGTGATAATTCTATTTTTTTGATCTGGGTGTTGGTTATATGAATTTGTGAAAATTCATTGATGTATATACTTATGATTTGAGCACTTATTTGTGTGGATGTTACAGTTGAAAAAAAAGTTTGCTTACCAAAGTAGAGGTAAATTTATTATATTATACCCTGGGGTTTATAGTTCATCTCTATGAAATGCCATGGATTCTCAATGAGTATTTGATGATGATGAATGCTGTCATTTGGATTAAAATGTGCTTTTGTCATTTCTCTTGGAAGATAATTTTTCAGCAAATATATGTTGGAAGGTCTTTTTTTTTTTTTAAGCAAATATTTACATTAAGTAATCAGCACTGTCTAAACATGAGACCTAACCAAGCAAAATAATTTTAAGCCAGTCTTACATTTAAGCATTATTACAAGCAAGGGTGTATATCACTGAACTCTAAGGAGACAGAATTTACAACATCTATTGACCTAGAAATTTGTTTTTGACTTTTTAAAAATTAACATTTCAAACTTATATCCTTCAATCTGCTTTATTTTTTTAGAGTTATCTCTAAATATAGAATATGCTCAGTCTTCTTCATAAATATTTCTTGAATCTGTTGTATCATCCACAACTCAGCTGTCCTTGCTCTGCTGCAGATTCTAATGATTGCTTTCCTGGAATAATAAAGTAACCTGTTAATATGCCACAATCTGACCCAGGAGGATGGCGTTTCGTCCCCTCACAACAACTTCCATGCAGCCTCCATGGTGGCCCATCTAAAAAACAAATCTGATCATTGCATTCTCTATCTTGAAATCATCTCAGTTAATGGAAACTCCATCCTTAATGTTCTCTGATCAAACACCTTGGAATCATCCTAGGTTCCTCTCTTTCTATCTGTCAGAAAAATCCAGTTAACTCTTTTCAAAATGCAATCAGAGTCTGACCATTTACTGTCACCTCCACTGTTACCACTTTGGCAAGAGTTATGATTATTTCTTCCCTAGCTTGGACTACTGAGCATCACAGAAATGTAGACAATTAAAATGCAGTATAGTAAAATGCTATGATGGAATTGAAAAATATAATTCCAAATTTATAAGAAAGATAGGTGTTGGACATATATATTTGAAAGTAAATACATATAGCTGGGAATTCACAAGAATGTAGAGAATGGGGAAAGAAGACTGAGGATAGAACACTAGGGAACAATCAGAGCTGTAATTGAAAATTCAGGCAAGAATTTTATCCTGGAAGATGTTAGAAGAAGGAATTTGTCTTGATGTAGGTTATTAGAATGGTAATTAGGTCACTATGAACGTGGTTCATGCACTTTCAAGAAAGCAATGAAGAAAAATCCAGTTGGCAGTGGGTTGATTCCTGATGAGGGTTGTAGAAATGGAAGCAAGTGGTGGGGGTAAACTATAGAAATTATTCTTTCAAGAAGTTTGCCAAGAAGAGAATGAAGAAGTTGGGATGAGCATAGGGGAATTTAATTTTGCACAATGCAATGGTACAAAGACAGGAAAGAAAGTTTGAGAGAACTAAAGTTCTATGTGATTGAGGGGGAGGTGGCCATCCTTAGAGGAAGTACTGTGGGGTGGACTCAGAAGGGGGTCAAGATAACTGGAGAGAAACAGGCAAAGAGTGTGGCTTAGGAAAGTGAAAGCAGCCTGGCTGAGTTGGAAAGCATTTAAGGTAGGATGACTATATTCAGTCACCATCTTGAATTATCCAAAGGAAAAGATAAGAATAAGAATAGGGAACTGAAAGATGATTTCAGAGTATGCCTGTTGATCAACGTAATATCACTATGTATAACATTCTATTTGGGGACATAGCCAGTGTTTATTTGAATGTTTCATAGATTCCTTAAAAGATTGTTTTCATCTTCTGAAAGACTTCAATTACTTCATGTTGGGAAGAAAGGGTAGTAAAGGTGATTTAATTTTCATCGATGTTTCACAATACCTTGTGTTATAAAATAGACATTACATCTTCATGTCTTATTCAAGCTCTACAAAGTTTGCTTACTTAATCTTACCAATGATGGACTTCAGTGCAGTTATGTTCAATTTTTAACAAAGTCTTTGATTTAATTAAATCACTAAATTAAAATTGCAATAAAATCCCTGAGATCACTCTGCAAAGACAGAAATGATAACACAGTCAACTTCTGTGTTCTTTTTCATTTATTTACATAACAAATAGTGACATGATATAAAAATATTTTGCATCAAGAGTGTAGTTAAATTCTGTTTATTTGGTGAGATTGACTTCAAAAACAGCTATCTATGTGTATCTTTTTTCCAGATACCTCTTCTCTCATAGTCCTGCTAAAAGCTATACCAGTCCTTTAATTTTTTTGTTTCCCAGAATAAACTAGAGAAGGGCTCTCTTTACATGGCTTTCTGGCAAAGAAGAGGCTCTTCTTTTTCTCATCACTTATTTTCTTATCATATGGAGCATTATTACATACACCACCAATATAAGTGAAACAGTTCTGGTTAAAGCAGGGTCGTCTCTGATGCGTTAGATATTATGGGACCTTCAGATGAGGGTCCTAGACTCCAAAGAACATAGTTTAAAATCTGCGGCCATAGAAAGTGGATAGCTATTGAAAGGTTTCAAGTTCCAAAATAACACTGTTCTAGTTTGCTAATGCTGCCGGAATGCAAAATACCAGAGATGGATTGGCTTTTATAAAAGGGGGTTTATTTGGTTACGCAGCTACAGTCTTAAGGCCATAAAGTGTCCAAGGTAATGCATCAGCAATCGGGTACTTTCACTAGAGGATGGCCAATGGTGTCTGGAAAACCTCTGTTAGCTGGGAAGGCACATGGCTGATGTCTGCTCCAAAGTTCTGGTTTCAAAACGGCTTTCTCCCAGGATGTTCCTCTCTAGGCTGCAGTTCCTCAAAATTGTCACTCTTAGTTGCACTTGGGATATTTGTCCTCTCTCAGCTTCTCTGGAGCAAGAGTCTGCTTTCCACGGCCGTCTTCAAACTGTCTCTCATCTGCAGTTCCTGTGCTTTCTTCAAAGTGTCCCTCTTGGCTGTAGCAAGCTCGCTCCTTCTGTCTGATCTTATATAGTGTGCCAGTAATTTAATTCAAACCCACCCAATGGGTGGGCCAACACCTCCATGGAAATTATCTGATCAGATTCATCACCCACAGTTGGGTGGGGCGCATCTCCATGGAGGCACTCAAAGAACTACAATCTAATTAACACTGATAGTCTGCCCAAACAAGATTATGTCAAAGATAATGGTGTTTGGGGGGGACATAATACATTCAAACTGGCACAAACACCATGTGATTTCATTCTGGAAAAATGATTTGGTTGCCACCAGTGTGAAGGAGAGATCAAGACGTTGTGGGTATAGCAAGAATTGAGACAAGGACACCAATTCAAAGACTATTTCTAGAGTTCAGGCAAACAATGATGACATGTTTATCAATTGCTAAAAATTTAAAATGAACCAAGGGGACAAATAAGAGACATTTTAAGGAAGTAGCATCAATAAGACTTGATGACTGATTAGCTGTGAGAAAAAGAGAGAAAGACAAATGACGACTCAGATTCTGGCTAGTATTGCCACCATTCTGGCTGGATGAAAAAGAGAATATAGGAAGTAAAATGTGTTTTAGGAGTGGGGAGATGATAAGTTTTTTAAAAAGCAACTTTGAGATTCTAGTTTTAAGTGCCAATGGGCCATCTACATGATGTTCACAAGGAAATATGCATATGAGTGTGTATGTGTGTGCAAGTATGTATACACACTGAAACAGAGAAAAGTGATGTGATCTAGAGAATTGCATGTAGACACCATTAATTTATGGATGGTAGATGAAGGCACGGATGTTGATGTGATTGCCCAGGGATCAAGGATGGAGTCCTGGGGAAAGAACACTAGACAGGGGGAGGAAGAGGAGTCAAGAAGGGAACCTGAGAATGAGCAGTTTGATAGACAGGAGGATAACTGGGAGAGAGCCAAAGCTAGTAATAATGCATTTTCAGAAAGAGGAAATGATCAATATTGTTCAATGCTGTAGAAGTCAAATGAAATAAGGATTGAGATGAGGACTTTGGATTTGGCAATTTAGAGGTCACGAGAGGCCTAACAATAGCAATGTCAATGGAACGATGGAGATGAACTGTAGAATACTCCTAGGGGCACATGAGTTCCAGCAATCCAGAATGGTCACGTTTACTGAGCATGGTTTTGAAGACTTTGATTTTATTGTCTCTCTGCCTTCATCTTCCACATCTATGATTTCCAATTCTGTTAACCTATTCTAATTTGGAAACTACTCCAGCCCCATAATAATTTAATGACATTTCTGTGGGTCTTCTCTCATTCCATTTTATCTGAATTGAGGTTTGGTGACCTTAGCTATTTTAATAAGGCACTGATTATATTTTTTCTTCTATTTTGAATATGACCCTTAAGGAGGACCAGCATTTTGTGAGTCTTTGTGGCCACAACAGCACTGCTGCTTCTGAGAATAACTGACAAGGTTTGGGGTAATTCATCAGAGCCATCACTGCAGTGACAAAGTGTTCTTAAATTCAATTGATTTCAGATACTTTTTTACCCTGCTCACTTCTTGCCCTTTAATACTTGTATTAACTTGCTTTCAACAAGGGGCAAAAGTTGGCTTAATTTGCAGAGCTCATCAAATTTATGTTCAAAGTGTGTCTAATAATATCATTGGAAGGGAGGGGAAGCAAATTACACTCAAACTTCCCTTTGAGTTTTACAGCCATGACCTTAGAAATCATGGAGAAATCCATAATAATGAATATTATTTGTCATTATATATTATTACATACTATTATAGAGCATTTATTCTTTTATATGATGTGAAGATTAGTAAGATTTCTCCCTATAAAATTAGAAAACAGACGTGCATTTTTGGTAATTCCATCCTGGCACCTTGTATTCTTTTCATGATTTGGATTTAATAGGTACACTGAGAGTTCGAAATCAGGTTAGGAATTAGAAGTCAGCTGTTGAACTTTTTCTTTAACCCTTAACTATTAAAACTAGACACAAAACCATGAAAAGAAAATCCTTATATATAAAGAAATATGTAATAAAAATATCTCTATCTTGTATATCATGCATTGCAGAAATGGATTTTAGCGCTAGCCCACTGCTGCTGGCATTTCTAGCTCGTTCTCTGCAGGTCCACGACAGCAGTAATAGAAGAACTTCCCATTCATACTGCCACCATGCTGGCAGACAACCAGGGCCCTACCAACCTTATGTGGCAACTAAATCTGCTGTGGATTGCTGCAAAAGGATTCTCTGCATAGGTACACGGGATGAGGCAGCACTCAGAATTAGGGGCCAGATGTGCCTTATTCTTGCTGGCTGCACAGTAGTCCCACTGGACAAAGGGCGACTCACCAGACAATGATGAGAACGACAAACGTTTTGGCCCCGAGGATAAGGGGCCTCATGTGAGAGGAGGTGAGTGGTCTATGGAGGCTACCTCAGCTCTGCTGGGGTTCTGGGTGCTTCTCTGGGAGAAGACAGGCACTCTAGGGGTGAGGACCCATAGGGTCCCTTCATGTAAATCCCCCCATTCCCTCTCCACTGACATTTGCACTTCTGCAGCCCTGCTCAGTCTGTCCCTCCCTCCCTGATTTGCTCACCATCCTGCTTCCTCTTCACAAATCATTTCTAGTTTCATGCCAAATGGAAGACTTGTTCTTCCTCGCATGGATTCATCCCAAATTGTTTCTGTTCCAGGAAGCCACTCTTTGTGCCCTAAAGTTCTATATTTCTGCAACTTAATAGCCAGGGAGTGATTCCTTTTTCCTCTGCTTTCTGTGCTCATATCTCTCCTTGGGACTGTGGATATAGACCAGCCTAGTTGACTAAACAAGGAGATAAAGGACTAAGGATAAAAAAGAAAATTTCAGGGTAAACCTCCCCTAATTAATAATTCAAAAACACCACCTTGCTGCCTATGTATAAATACGTATTTATCAATAAAAAGTTGCCCTACTCCCCCACCTCAATGGTTGCTGATGTGCTCACAGCCATCAGGGACTGGTGGTTTGGTGGGTTGCGCCCTTTACCACAGACTTGCCCTTGGGAAGACTGTTGCTGCAAAGGAGAGGCTAGGCCTCTCTATAATTGTGCCTAAGAGCCTCCTCCCGAATGCCTCTTTGTTGCTCAGATGTGGCTCTGTCTCTCTAGCTAAGCCAACTTGAAAGGTGAAATCACTGCCCTCCCCACTACGTGGGATCAGACACCCAGGGGAGTGAATCTCCCTGGCAACGTGGACTTTGACTCCTGGGAGGAATGTAGACCCGGCATCATGGGATGGAGAACATCTTCTTGACCAAAAGGGGGATGTGAAAGGAAATGAAATAAGCTTCAGTGGCAGAGAGATTCCAAAAGGAGCCGAGAGGTCACTCTGGTGGGCACTCTTACGCACACTTTAGACAACCCTTTTTAGGTTCTAATGAATTGGAATAGCTAGCAGTAAATACCTGAAACTATCAAACTACAACCCAGAACCCATGAATCCTGAAGATGATTGTATAAAAATGTAGCTTATGAGGGGTGACAATGTGATTGGGAAAGCCATATAGACCACACTCCCCTTTGTCTCGTTTATGGATGGATGAATAGAAAAATGGGGGAAGAAAAAAAAAAGGCACCCAGTATTCTTTTTTACTTTAATTGTTCTTTTTCATTTTCATTTTTATTCTTATTATTTTTGTGTGTGTGGTAATGAAAATGTCAAAAATTAATTTTGGCGAAGAATGTACAACTATATAATTGCATGGTAAACAATTGAATGCATGCTTTGTTTTGCATGACTGCACTGTATGTGACTAATCTCAATAAATATGAATTTAAAAAAATACAAAAAAAGTGATATCTGAATGGAGATATTTCAGTACTTATGTTTGTAGGATTTAAGTTGTTGGTACTTATATATGTACCTCCATTTATAAATTAGATGTCCTGAGATGTGGAAGGTAAACTAATTTTTGTAGTCAGAATATGCTTAAAAGAATCTGCAGTGAATTATTCAATAACCAAATATTTTATTCATCAGTTGAACTGGCAACAATTGATAATGAAATTTTCTATGTAAAGATGTTTATGAAAAAGGGAAAAAAAAAGAAGTTGCCCTAGAATGGGCCTCTGCATTCTGTCTCCACAAGCAGTGTCCCTACAACCTCAGAGAAGTAAAGCAAAACAAGCAGGTTAGAAGGATTGAAAGTTCGGGAATTGCCTGAGCTAGAAAGATTTGGATATTTTCAGTGCCAGCTTTCCCCCTGGGAAGCAACGTCATCAGCTCCACCAAAGAGACCATGACAACAGCACAGCTGCAGGCTGGGAAACGATCTTCTGTGCCTCACTCAGCACGCACTGGTGATTTCCAGTGCACAGCCAAGGGAGTTTGGGTTTGCATGTCTAAGAGTGAAGTATTCACAAAACAGGATAGGAAAGTCCAGGCAAACCCCTACCAATCTCCTAGGAGAATGGGAGCAAATGGAAACAGAATCAAGACAGCCAGGAATCAGGCCCAGTTATTGTAAAACATTTAATACAGGGGCTCCTGGTGAGTAGTCAATAAATGTCAGATATTATTACTGTATTTTGTTGACTCTGAGACGCACTTTAAAATTTTTTCTGGAGTATTTTAAAGCAATACCAGACATCGTATCATTTCACCTAAATACTTAAGTATATATATTTTAAGCATAACCACAATGGAGATTTTCTTATTGCTTCAAATTTTCAATTTTCTCAATCATAAAAGAAGTTCTATGGATTCTCTTCTCCATAATTACCCATATATCCACCATCTGCACCATGTACTCAGCCTTTGTGCTTACTACTGTCAGATTTGCTCTGCTTCCCCTTTCCTCCCACTTTTGCTCTAGTCCCCAGTTCCTCTTCTCCACTCAAAGATATTGCTCCAAAAGTTCTTCCTTCTCCCTTGGTCATCACGCAGTATTCCCCGTCCACCAAATCATTCTATCAGTATACAGCATACCAACATGCTCTTCTTTCTTGCATTTGAGACTTTCTCTTCACCACACTTTTCCTGTCAACCAGGGTTCATCTTTCTCCCTCCCTTTACAGCAAAACTCCTTGAAAGAGTGATAAGGCATGTATGTCCCCCCACATTTTTAACAGCTTTGAAATGAACACTCACGATCACTTACCTGGTTCCAGCAATGATTAGTGAAGGGCAGGGCAACCTGGCTGCTGCTGCTGGCCTTGTCGTGAGTCCAGGGAGCGCTAGTTGAACCACACTACCCCAGAAAACACGCTCTGGAGTTTGAGTGGGTTCAAATCCTGGTTATTAGCTGTGGGAAGATGGGCAATTAAAAAAAAAGTCTCTAAGTCTCAGTTGCCTCAACTGTAAAATAGAGGAATAATACACCTTCCTAATGAATAAATTAAATGAGATAATATATGTTAAGTACTTAGCAAAGTATTTGGTACATGAAGCTTCATAGAGAGTAGCTGTCCTCCTCCCTGTCCTCCCCATCCTCCTTCCCCTCCTCTCCCTCCTCCTCCTCTTCCTCCCCTTCTTCCCCTTCCCAGAGCATCTTCTGTATGTGTGCACATGCAAATGCATGCACCAGTGGTTACTGATGGGCCACACCAGAATGTTCATATAAAAGGTTTTATTCACATTGTATAATGAGCAGGGCACCATTTTACTCTTTGCCCCAGTCCCTTCTTGGTGAAAATACCTGCCATTCAATCGCAACACGATCCTAGTGCTATCAAGCTAGCAAGAATGCCAGAACACCAGTATATTGTAAAAAGCAAAGGCTTTTCATGGTCTTCAGCCATCTATTGAAAATTAAAATGTAATTATTGTGGAAAAACAATAGTTTGCATCTTTTAATTACTGCTCTATTTTTGACAGAATGTTTTAATTATTGTTTTATTTTCCCCTCTTCTGTTCTGCTTCCATTGATTTGTTGCCAGTTCAATTGTGTCCCTAGGACCTCCCAGTACTCAATGAGGTACCCTCAGGGAATTCTGTCTGCTGTACTGTTTTAAAGTAAACCAGAACTCCCAATACCTACAAAACAAAATCAGAAGTTGAAGAGGAGTTTTAAAAATGGAGAAAAACTAGGACGAATAAAGGACAAGTGAAGTTTAAAAGAGAGCCACAATTACTAATTTTAGATCTAAATGAATGATTGTGTACTGTTAATAAATGTGTGATAGCCTCACTTATGTAAAGTGTTAAAGCAGAGAAGCCATAAAATAATTTTTTGAAATATTTTTGTTTTGCCTCACAAACCAAATTATTTGTTCCAATTGTAAGGAGAGCTGTATTCTGACAAGTACAGTGTTCAGGTAGTCTCTAAACAGAACATTAGTCTAATCATTCATCAAGGAATTCATGCTCACTATTGATTCTCAGTTTATTGAAAATGTCCAGTTACCTTAGGGGAGCAAATTTAGAGGGGAAAATCTTAAAATGGAAGTAAAAGCTGAAGACAACATCAGTGAATGCTTGCTTTTATGATTAACTGGGCTAATAAGAAAAAGAAAGAGAAATATTCAAGGAACGAATGGCCTTTTCTACATGAACAGCGCCCTGAATGATGACAGTAGTTCTCAAATTGGCTTGGATTTGAGCCTTGCTCCACCTTTGCGGGCGCCTTGAGCAAATTACATGACCTCAATTTTGTCATCTGAAAATGGAGATATTGTTAGAATCTGCCTTAGAGGGTTTTGTGAAAAATTAAGAGAGATAGTACAAAGCAGTCTATGTTAGTAAGTATTCAGTCTATATTAGTTATTATTATTATAACATTATGATGCTGAGATCCAGTACAGAGCCTCTTCTGGGTATAAATATCCCCACTCCCTTTACCCACAAAGGAAGCAACAACAAATGTCTAGGGTTCCAGAGAGTGGCATAGCTGGGAGCATTGGCTGGGATTCAGGGTCTCCATGTCTAAGTATGTTCTTTCATCCCATTCCATAGAAGACATGGCTTCATGAAGCCACTGCCATGGCTAAGAGTTAGGATATGACTGTTTGGCAGGTCCTGGTATCTTACCAATGGCAGCTTGGTTTTGGAAGAATTTTGCTTGGTGGGGATCTTGAAGCAATGGTATAATACAGTGTTTTTCACCATAACCTATGGTAAGAAATAACACACACACACCGACACACCACTGAAATGCAAGTTTCACCAAATAATACTTACCCTTGATGAGATATCCTCTGGTATTTTCTCTACCTTCCCCTCCCCTCTTTTCTTCTGTTCTGTTCTCTTCTGTCCTATTCTGTTTCATTTTTAAAAATAAAGTATTTTGTTTCATCAAATTGATTTCACCCTTCACTAAAGGACTAAACCTGCAGTTTGAAAACATCCTATAACACACTAATCTTTACTAACACTCCTCCTTGCTTTCTTCATTCATTTTTCAGGATCTTTATAATTTATCACTAAGAGAAGTAAGTGTTACATAAAAGGAGACTTTTATAGACAGCAATGAGTTTCTAAGTTGGGCGAAAAACTTTTGTTGTATGTAGGTTTTTAAGGGGCACATTGAGCTAGAGCCCTAGAAACATAGGATTTGAAAGCAGTGAGGGTTGCTTCAGAGTTGAGAGTCAGGCCCTAACACTTGTCTCTTCCCCAGGCAGTTTCAAAATATCTTGGACATCTAATTGTGTTTCCACTTCCCGAGCATAGTCATTGACATGAAACACCCTTAAGTGACTGATCTAGGGCTTTTCATTTACTCCTTCAGCCCCTTTGAGTCCAGATAGCCTTTATTACTGCTCTTTCCAGCGCTCTATAAAGGTTACTTGATGAGAAAGAGGAGGGGCTGGAATCTGCTCATTATCAGCAGTGTCGCATAGCCAGAGCTGTTGAAACATGCATGACAGCAAGGCTGGATGCTTTCCAAAGCTGAGAGATGTAACACCAATAGGGCAGCTGGGAAGGTGCCATCAAGACATAAATCTTAGTGCACCTTGCATGTCCTGATGGTCGTAACCCAGAGAAACACTTGATACTTCTGACCAGTCGTCTTTAACAGTTGAATTTAAGTGTCATAATGTTATGTAACATTTTTGTGTGTTTTATCTTTTCAGTTAGATCATAAGCACCTGAGAGTAGGGATAGCATGTTTTTTTCTTTGTGTGTTCTTTCAGAGTAGCATGCTCATCGGTCACTCTCAATCAATATTAACTGAATGAGCAACAATGCTGAATAAGAGATGTTGAAACAATATGGTATGGTTGCATTTTCCAGATTTGCTATTTAATTTTAGTTTGTTCTGGAATATAAAATGCTATTTTTATGCCTTGCAGTCTGGGTGATTAAACTAGGTTTAGGAAATTTTAGAGAAAAATGTAGAAAAGCTGACAGCTTACAAATGTGCACAGTTAGTTGGTTATCCATAGTAATGGGGATGTCTGCAGTGTTTCTGACAACGTGTGTAGAATGAGAGAAACTGGTAAGAATTTAAGCAATTCATAAACGTCTAAATATCTTGGCAATTTCTGTTTTCAAAATGACTGAAGTGTTGAGAGAAACTTATGATGAGTTGTGCAAATTCCTTGCCTGATTTTTCTTTTCTTTTCTTAACAGTACTGAAGCAACTACAATAGAAGAATAGTTTAGGATGCAAGCTGCTAGTTTTGTCTGTCTTGTTTTAATATTTGAATAGCTTACAAAAAAGGCCAGCTGGCAACTTCAGTTTAAGGGAAGAGTAGATTGCTTCCTGAGCTGAAACTTTGTACACCAAGTTGCATTAAAGATAACACTTTACGATAAAGTCAACATGAGCTACAGGGGTTTTCGTGAAAGTACCAGGAAAAGAATAGGTGACTGCTGAAACAGGCCTTCGTGTTTTATTTTCCTCATTTAGTTGATCCCTCTCATCTCCAATGATTCTTTAAATAAAAGGGAAGCATCCCTTTCATTTAGTTTTCTCTGAGCTCAAGGGGAAAATCTAAAGTTTTGAAAAAGAACTCTAGTCTATAGGCTTCATAGACAGCAAAACAAAAGCAAACACCAGGACTGTAAGGTTTAGCTGTAATTTCATAAGGACACCAGTAGCCATAAACAGCCAGTTAATTGATTACCTCCAGAGTCTCGCAGACATAACCCACACTAGAAGATACTCAGTCAGCTAGGGCCAACCACAGGTGAAAGACGGAATCTAATTTACAGCACAAACAACTGTCAAGTGTCCTGTGGTTTAAAGAGTGATTCAGAAGGGCTTAGATGAAAGACTAAGTGGCCATTTGAATACTGGCAAATCAGAGGCCAGAGTCCCTTGGGACTACTAAGGGGATTGCCAGGTGTTTAACTTTGGAATTTTAAGACATGAGAAACACAACCAATAATACACACATACACACACGTGAAATAAATAAAATAAAATAAATCGTCTATATGATTTATTTTAAGGAACTGGCTCACACCATTTTAGGGATTGGAAAATCCATAGGGTAGGCCTGGAGGCTGGAAACTTGGCAGGAGTTGACATAGCCATCTTGAGGCAGAATTTCTTCCTTTTTTTGCTCTCAAGGCTTTCAGCTGGTTGGGTGAGGCCCATCCACATTATCAAGGATAATCGCCTTTACTTAAGGTCAACTGATGGTAGATGTTAATCACATCTACAAAATAACCTTTCACAGCAACATCTAGGCCAGTGTTTGACTAAACAACTGGGTACAATAGCCTAGCCAAGTTGACACATAAAATTAGCCATCACAGGGGTAAAGTATGAGAAAGTGTGTGTGTGAGGCATGTGATGTGTAACAGAATTAGGGCTTTGGGAATTCATTCATCCATCAAACATAACTTGAGTACCTACTATTATGTTCATTTTATAATTGATAAAGACATTCACAGGCCCATATCCTTACTGGATCCTTATGTTCCTTGAGTGCTTTGGAGCATTCTTCTTCCCCAACTTCCCTCTTTCTCCAGCTTCTTTCCTTCCAAACTCTGCATCCCACCCCTCTAACACAGTTTTCAGCTTAAATATGACTTCCACAGAAATGACACCCCTCCCTGCCAAGTTTGGCTGATTTATTAGTTTCCTAAACCTGCTGTAACAAAGTACTACAACCTGAGTGGCTTTAAACCACAGAAATGTATTGTTCAACAATTTTGGAGGGTAGGAGTATGAAATCAAGGCGTCAGCAGGGCCTTGCTTCCTCTGAAGTCCAGAGGAAAGAGTCTGTTCCACGCCTCTGCCATGGTGTTCTCTGTTTCAGTCATTACATGGCCATCTCCCCCTGTCAGCCTTGTCAAATTCTCCCCTTCATCGAATGATGCCAGTCATATTGGCCTAGAGCCCACCCTAATCCAGTTTGGCCTCATCTCAACTAAATAACGTCTTTAAGGACCATATTTCTAAATGAGGTCACTTTCATAGGACCAGGGTTAGCACTTGAATAACATTTTTGGGGTGGCACACCAGTCAACCCATAACAGCTGGATTATTCTTTTATAGTATGTTGCTCTTTTCCTGCCCAGCAATTACCATGACCAACCACAAATAACATCTATGTAATTATTTGTTTAAAGTCTGTCTTCCCCACTGGGTGGAAAGCTTCATGAAGGCAAGGACAGGTCTGTCCTGTTCACCTCTGTGTCCTCAGGACAGAGGATGAGATCAAGACATTTGAGCTCCCAGCCCTCTCCCCACCCCACCCAGATTATCCGCATCTAACTCCCTCACCTCCTTCTGGTCTGTACTCAAATGTCACTTTTTCAGTGAAGCCTTCCCTGATCACCCTGTTGGAATGTATTATCAACAAAGACACTCCCCATGTTCCTTATCCTATGCCTTATTTTCCTTTTTCATGACACTTACCACCCTCTAATGTACTCTGTGATTTGCCTATGTATTATATTTGTTGTTAGTTTTCAGACTACCCAGATAGATTATAAACTTCATGAAAGCAGGCATTTTTATCTGTTTTGTTTATTAATGTAGCCAGAAGATTGCCTGGCAATTGTAGCCCCTCAATACATTTTGTTGAATGGGCAAATTTAATGCTTAAGCAAAAATGACTCATAGAGGGCTTCAGTAAGCTGTGAACTTCTCAGTCCTCACCTGCAACTCAATATCCTCCTTCGAGTTTCCTTTAAAAGAAAATAAACATCTTGTCAAAACCATCACTTTGTCAATCTAATGAGAAGCAGTTTGAGGTTCTGTGTTTTGGGGGTTGGCATCTTTTTCTTCCATATTTTATGATTTCATCTCAAGTGCTATCAAAATACTCTTGAAATAATTAAAATAATATCCTCATGGAGCTCTGTGTTATTTTTCTCTAGCTACAAAGAAAGATTTTGTGCTTTCAGGCAATTTCCTTTCTTTGTAATTGATGTGACAGAAAATATTTATTCAGCAATTTTGTAATTTGTCACCTTTCTTTGACTAAATGATGCTAAAAAATGACCAATAGAGAATATTCATCAATCTCAATCTTCAAAATAAAGAGGGTAACTCCTTTGTCTTACCAATGCTATGCTTCAGGTATTAATATATATTTTAGTGTTTTGTCCTCCTCAGCTAGAAATATCTCCAGGAATAACAATTGTATTTCCTCATAAAGTTCAATAGCCATGATTTCCAGTAGATCTTTATAATTGTTTACATTTTAATTTTCCTTATTTTTACTCCATGGAGATTTTATTTTCATTGGAAGATAATTGTTTATCAAATAGATAGCAATTGAATATAATTTTTGGCACTTGGGGGTCTCTCTAGCCTTCTCTTTCTAATCTTCAAGAACGAAATGTGTCTGGTGGGGGGTGGTGAAGAGAGTAGTTTGAAAATTTCAAAAAACTATTGTTTATTCTCACAATTTTCCAAATGTTTGTCTTCAGATCTCATCCTTCCCTTCCCCCTGACCTGTTTCCATTCACACTTAAGTTGCTCATTACACGAGGAGTCTGGAAGTCCTGTTCAAGGAAACCACACATTCTCAAGTAAATTACAGGTTTTGAGATTCTAGAAATTTGTCGTCTGGGCATACACTTTGGCTCCTTTACTTTCTTCCAAACATGTAATATTGATTTGCTGTTCAGCTGTTTAAAGGGTGTTCTTTTTGTATATGTCTCTTTTAAAACTAATGAAACAACAATATGGGAATAGCTGTTTTCTTTGTTTTGATGGCCCATTAAGGTTGGTTGCGACACAAAGGAGGGAAAATGGGAAGCGGCTCTTTACTTTTAAGCACAGCTTTAAAAATAAATCCTTAGGCAAAGACTCTGGAGACATCACAACAAATGCCCTGTGATCTTCAGCTGGACTGTCAAGTTATTTTTTTCTCTTTTTTCCCCTTTTAAACATCAGTAGCTTTATTGCCTTTCTGTAAAACTACAGAGCCAATTTTGAGGGGAATCTGTAATTACAGATGATTTCCATTATGATTTCTTTTTTTACTGCATTAAACAAAGAAACAGACACCAAAGCAAAATCTCTTTTCTTACTTTCATAAGATTTGGATGTGTTTAAATGAATTGTTAATAACTTTTTATAGAGGCTCTCCAAAGTTCCAAAGTATGGGATGTGGACAATTTCACTCATACCTTTTGCCTTGATTTCTTGACTTTTTACCCTCATTAGCTTATAAAGAAACTTTCCCTATTTAGAGCTGGTAAGAACATAGGTGTTTTCAAATATTGGAATAATTATTTAAATTGGGTTGTACTAAAATCACAGGTCTGGGAAAGAAATCTCAGATTTCCTGGGCCGGACTTTCCTTACAGAATAAATATAACTGAAGTCTGATATGGTGATGAAGAAGTGAGTCATTAGAAAGTAGATTCATTATTTAGACTAATAGCAATACCTTTTTTGAACCGACAATAAACAGTACTTTGTTAGGCTGTCTCTTAGAGGAAAAACTATACATTTGGCACAAGCAGTATTTTCCCGTCTTCCATATAATAGAGTGACATTACTATATTTATGACTCAGTACCCCCACACATGTGCAGTTAGGACAGTTCTTAAGGGTTCCTGCATACTTCATTTTTTCTGAAATAAACTGGGCAATGCACTATGACAATTATTCAACAAAAGCAGAAAAGCATACAGCGTATCAAATCATCTTTCTGGAAGGACCCTAACCCACCAATAAAACTGCTGGTTAGGGAACAGCACATGGTGGCAATTGTGCAATGAAAAGTAGGCATTAGGCTAAGGCACTCCGAAAAAAGATTTTGCTAGGGCCAAGAAGGCAAGAATCAAGGGGAAGGCACTCAGCTTTTTGTCTCATAACCTGTGACCTTAATGGAAAAACGTGACTGTAGATTTGTTTCCCCAAATGATAATGCTGTCTTGGTGATTCAGAAAGGGGAAGTACAAGTTTTAAAAATGGCTTATGCTCAGGAATAAAAGTCAGGTCTCTTTTCTATTCCAATAGTGATATGCGCCAGAAAATAAGAGTCGGTTCCTAGTCTGATCTGTCCACAGATGCATGGTTTCTTTCTTTAACCAGCTGTAGCTAATTGCAGGAGGGCTGCCTCTTGTGCTGAACATGAAAAGGAAACCTGTAATTTATTGCAACAGACCGTACCATTTTTGCTGTACGACTGCCTTTTCTGTCATGTCAATGAGTGGATTTCTTATGGTACATTGGCAGCTCAGAGACTGGAAAACAGCATTAGCTAAAGAGGAGAGAGAGAGAAAGAAGAATTTCAGAATCCTTTCATGTACTTTACACAGAGCTCAATAGAAGAGTAAACTAGAAACAGAATCTCCCTTTGCCATCTGTCAGGACTTTTTTTTTTTTTTTTTTTTTGCTATTGTTTACACATAGCTCTTTGAATCAACTACACGGACTTACTAACATACAAATATGTTATGTGCGACATGCAGCATAGGATTAGTTTCTATTGAGCAAACATCCTTGCCTGGCCAAGCTGCTGAGAAAATTCTTCCGTAGAAACTAGGGCAGGAACCCCTTTCACACAGCCCCGTCTCCTCTGTAGGCCTTTCTTGAGCTTGAGGGGCTTAAGAGATCAGCTTGATATCAAATAGGCATGAAATAACTAGGGCTGATTTTTATGGACTGGATCTGTCCATCGAGGTGTTTACTAGAAATTTAGTTCCTATAATGAACTGGACCCTTCCCTGCCTTAAGGCCCACTTGTAAATGCTTGTAAATGTGTTGCCCTTCATTTGTTGAGTGAAAATCCAAATTAAAAGGCTTCTATTTCATAGCAATGGAAAGAAACAAGTTGAGAAAGTGCCGTGTATGTTTTCCAGTTGACTCATGCCCCCTCAATAGTCCTTTTGTGTGAGGGTGGTAAGTTTTCCCTTGACGATCTGACAGGCTTGGGGTAAGGGAGCCCTGGGACATTAATTCCCAGACAGTGGTGTGGAGACTCCTCAAGGAGCACATGGAACCTGAAGCCACACAAGCTGGGTGATTCTTATTCCTTCCCTTACGCCCCTGCACCCTGCCAGTAGTTGGGGAAGATTCTAATGAAACGCAGGGTTCCTATGGAAAACCCCTCATCTGTGAATGATGGTTTCACCTGGCTCTTGGATGCTGCCTGAGTTCCTCTCCAACAGCTGTCAACTCTCCTTTCAAATGCAATATGAACCAATTAAGAATATCCTAGTTTTGCTTGTATGGTTTGAAGAAGCAAATCCCACCACATTTTTGTTCCCCAACATTGATAACCCTAAGAAAATATGTAGACAATGTCCATCTAATTAATTAAGAAAGAACTGAACAGCATACTAAGGTATGGCAAAGGAAAAATGCCAACTGGCTATAGATACTACATTTTCAAAATCAGTGATGTTTAATCAGACTAATATTTACTCAACTGGAAAAATATGGTATGATTGTGTACATCCCAATTCACATGATGGCTATTTTTCATCCTTTGTGGAAATAAAGAGTAGGGAAGGGACTTTTCAAAAACCTCAAAATAGTGAATAGTGACCAGTTTTCCAACCACAATCCTCACAAATAAACTTCTGTTTTTGATGACCCATATTACTTTTCTAGAGGGAAGTAGCCCTCATCTTCCACCAAATTGCTCTAAGTCCCCCAAAAAGGATCTGGAATACAAAATCACACAATAATACCTTTGGGCTTAAAAGAAATCTAGAATTGTTATAATTTTACTAAATTCTGTTTATCTTCAAATTGTCATTGGCAAGAAACTCAGTGCTTTTGCATTAGAAAAGTTAAACATAGAGAGAATACATTATTCCACACAGTTGTTAAAATTTAAAAATTCACAGTTGTTGAATAAATTAGATAGAAATGGGTTTCCTTAAGACCTTTAATTCCCAGGATATTTGCATATTTTTATTGCTCCTCATATAAAAAGATGTAAAGTATTCATTTAATTTTTATCACCACTTTACTTTCAAATTATATTCTCAGAAAAGCTTTTTAAGAATTGCATTTAACCCAAGATTTCAAGAATTTGAATTATATTTAAGTTGCATTTAATTGAAGAATGTATTTAATTGTTTGAGATTACAAATGGAATTTGTTAGTTTTCAGGGTTTGTGGAACACTTGCACTATTATTTCTATTACTATCAGGGTTCTTGAAGTGCTTGTTTAGTCTGGAACTAAATATGGTTCTTCTTAGGTGGATTTATTCATCTATTCCTATTTATTCTTAAGGCTGCAACAAGAAGAAATGGTCTCTTGACATTAAAAATTTTCTTTTTTATTCCCAAATCCAAGACTAGTCACCCCAAACACAGGAGAATATAGAATGAAGTGCTTCTCTAGGAGGTACAGGATTTAGGAATTGTGAGCAGTGCTGGAAATGGAGGTTACAGGGGCTGCTGCAATCTGGGAACACTTCATGGGAAAGTGAATGTGATTCTTCATGACCAACTGGAGTATTAGTTGTCCCTAGAACAACTGGACATGAGTAGACCTTTCAGTCATGTTGGTTTTCCTATTGTCATTTATACACATCCCAACTGCAGCTTTGTAAAAACTTGTGAAAGGTGAGACTTGGCCTTATGAAGCTCATTACTGCAAAGGAGGGGCTAAACTTGCTTATAATTGTGCCTAAGGGTCTTCCCCTGAGTGCCTCTTTGTTGCTCAGATGTGGCCCTCTCTCTCTAGCTAAGCCAACTCGGCAGGTGAACTCACTGCCCTCCCCCACTATGTGGGACCTGACTCTCAGGGGTGTACATCTCCCTGGCAACGCAGGACATGATTTCTGGGGGGGTGAATCTGCACCTGACATTGTGGGATTGAGAACATCTTCTTGACCAAAAGGGGAATGTGAAATGGAACTAAATAAAGTTTCAGTGGCTGAGAGATTCCAAATGGAGCTGAGAGGTCACTCTGGTGGGCATTCTTATGTGCTATTTAGATATCCCTTTTCAGGTTTTAATGCACTGGAATAGCTAGAAGTAGATACCTGAAACTATCAAGCTGCAACCCAGTAGCCTTGACTGTTGAAGACAATTGTATAGCAATGTAGCTTACAAGGGGTGACAGTGTGATTGTGAAAGCCTTGTGGATCACACTCCCTTTATCCAGTGTATGGATGGATGAGTAGAAAAATGGGGACAAAAAAACTAAATGAAAAATAGGGTGGAGGGGGATGATTTGGGTATTCTTAATTTTACTTTTTCTGGTGCAAGAAAAATGTTCAAAAAATAGATTGGGGTGATGAATGCACAACTATATGATGGTACTGTGAACAAATGATTGTATACTTTGGATGATTGTATGGTATGTGAAATATCTCAATAAAATTGAATTAAAAAAAATTAAATAAAAATTTAAGGACTGATGGTTTTACATAATTAGCAGAAAGGAAAAAGTAGAGAGAGAAAAAAGTAGAGAGAAGTTAGGAGAATGAAAGGGGAATTTGTTGAGCCCCAGTATGTCAGCTACTAGATTGAGAGCTTTGCTTATATGTATTATGCCCTAAATATTCATGGTGACCCAGTAAAAGAATTTAATAGCCCCCTTCTGTAGATGAAGACACCAAGGTTCAGGGTGATTAACAATGTTGCTTATGGTTACACTGCTAATAACTGTTGGAGCTAAAATTTGAACCTAAATAGGTCTCATTCCAAATCCCATGCTCCTTTCTCAGTAATGTACTGATTTTAGCAAGGTTAACTCTTGAGACCTCTTTTCAAGTAATTTCATCCTTTGCAGTAGTGAAAAAATTTTAAATATGTAAATATATTTTAATTTCTGTAGCATGGTCAAACGTTAATACATAAATTGATCCATCCATCAATTAGACCAAAATCCTTTAGACTCTGTATATTGATTTCGGGTTCTGAAAATGCGGCATCTTCCTATTTAAAATAAGTTTCTAATATGCACTAAGCAGGAGATAAGGAGAATGAATGTATATGAAAAGAAAGCTATTTAATTATGGAAATGTGTGGGGAGAGTGTGTTGCTGGAAAGAGGTGACTGACTCAGTGTCCAGGTTCTGCTGGGTATTCTGTCCCAAAGGGAAGTCTTGTATCTGACTGGGGCTTAGTCTTCTTACTCCTTTTAGTTCTAACCATCTCACCTTCCTCCTCATCTATATTCTGAGAGCCCTTACAAAAGAGAAGTCTTCAAACAGGATGAATCTGCCTAAATATCTATGAGGCATTGTTATAAAACAGTTATATAGTAGTTTAATTATACAGTCTCACCAGAATATTACTTCAAAAAATATTGGCTTTCAACTCGGCAGATGAACTCACTGCCCTCCCCCCTACGTGGGACCTGATTCCCAGGGGTGTAAATCTCCCTGGCAACGTGGGATATGACTCCAGGGGATGAATCTGGACATGACATCGTGGGATTGAGAACACCTTGACCAAAAGGGGGATGTGAAATGAAATGAAATAAGGTTTCAGTGGCTGAGAGAATCCAAATGGAGCTAAGAGGTCACTTTGGTGGGCATTCTTATGCACTATATAGATATACCTTTTTAGGTTTTAATGCACTGGAATAGCTAGAAGTAAATACCTAAAACTATCAAGTTGCAACCCAGTAGCCTTGACTCTTGAAGACGATTGTATAGCAATGTAGCTTACGAGAGGTGACACTGTGATTGTGAAAGCCTTATGGATCACATTTCCTTTATCCAGTGTATGGATGGATGAGTAGAAAAATAGGGACAAAAAACTAAATGAAAAATAGGGTGGTAGGGGGAGTGTTTTGGGTGTTCTTTACATTTATTTTTTATTCTTATTTTCACTTTTTCTGGTACAAAAAAATGTTCAAAAAATAGATTGGGGTGATGAATGCACAATTATATGATGGTACGATGAACAATTGATTGTACACTTTGGATGATTGTATGGTATGTGAATATATCTCAGTAAAATTGAATAAAACAAAACAAAACAATAAAGATATTGGCTTTGATCAAATTTTTTTATTTTTATAGGCTTAATTTCCGTGGTAGTTTTGGGTTGAATTGTCATGTCAGACTGTTGAGTTTTTTCTGCCTTCTAGTTTAAGTGACAGAACAAAATAGTCTCTGAACTTTCTTTTGAAACTGAGTGGGAAAAGTACCCCTACAAGTGCCAAAGGAGCTTCAGCTGATGATGCCAAACAGCTTGACTGGGCCATCATATTGACGCCATACAAATATGGAAATGAGTCAAGTCAGTGGCCCTTTGGGCTGACACTTAAAAGGTGAGGTAATCCTTTTTAGGTTCTAATGAATTGGGATAGCTAGCAGTGAATACCTGAATCTATCAAACTATAACCCAGAAACCTTGAAACTTGAAGACGATTGTATAAAAATGTAGTTTATGAGGGGTGACAATGTGATTGGGAAAGCCATGTGGATCACACTCCCCTTTGTCCAGTGTATGGATGGATGAGTAGAAAAACAGGGGCAAAAAAAAAAAAAAAAAAAAGCACCCAGTGTCTTTTTTTACTTTCATTGTTCTTTTTCACTTTAATTTTTATTCTTATTACTTTTGTGTGTGTGGTAATGAAAATGTTCAAAAATTAATTTTGGTGATGAACGCACAACTATATGGTGGTACTGTGAACAATTGAATGTATGCTTTGTATGATTGCATAGTATGTGAATATATGTCAATAAAACTGAATTATTAAAAAAAAAAGGTGAGATAATGTATTGTACATGGAACCAACTCGCCAGTCAATCTTCCAACTCAAGTTGAATATATTAGGTTGAATGAAGTACAAACATTCAAACTTCTCCCTGAATTGTTTATTTTGGGGTTGGTGCCAGTGCTTCAGGCACATCAGATATGAATGTCAATATACACATTTTAAGTTGGGCTCAAACGTCTTGCACCTGCAAGTGAATCAACCTGGGCCTAAAAGGATCAGCTGACATAGCAGCTGCCAGTGTCCACCGACGGTCACAGGTGGTGAAATGTACCATGAAGTTGGTACTCGCAGGCACCAGGCAACCCTGCCCACATCAAAGTCGTGAGCACATTTGGTTTCATAGCTATTTCCCTTTTATGTTACTGTGGCAGAGGTTTCTGTGGTTAAACTCGGATGGTGCTTCTGCCACTCATCCATTCAGGGAAGGTGCCCAGAGCTTTAGAGAAATATGAAGAATATTAGAGAAACAGTGAGATGTTGCTGTTTGTCAATTGTCCACATTGATGGCTTTGGCTGAGATACTGTGGGTAAAAACTTTTCAGAACTAATATAGATTTTAGGTTTGAGATGTCATAGTCATCTTTCAAGGAAAAAAAAAATTCTTCCTGAGCATACCCACCATGTCTCTCTTTGTTTCTTCCCTCCCATGCCCTTTGCAATGCCATATTTTTCTTTGTGCTGCTGTGATGTATGCCTTTGGCATGTGGGCAGTGTTTGCTTGGTGTACAGGAAACTCCCAGATTCCAAGCTGGTCTTTCTTGTAATGTTGACCCCTTAATGATATATGTTGCTCTTGCTAGAGTTAAAGCAAAGCAACACATGGGACAGAGGAACACAGGCACAGAATCAGAGTAATGAATTCACCAGCTTCTATTTTTGTCACACCCATGCTATATTTCTACCTGGTACACAAACCCAACCCTATGGCTTAGATCACCGGTTCCCAGAGAGCAAGGCAAAGATTATTAGCTCTGGTGGTAAGTCTTTGCCATTATTCCTGGGTGAGAAAAATAAATATGGCATATTAATTATAATAACCCCTGAAAAGAAATCTTCTAACAATTCAGAAGTCTTCATGGCCTAGTTCAGTGATTCTCACCTTTTTGAGTCTTTCATCCCAGCAATCTGATATAAAAGATCCTGTATTTCTGTCACGTGAAAACAGGAAGCTCACTTATCACAAGAAGGATGTTTATGGTGTACTATTATATTGATCATTTATGGTGGGTTTAAGGACCTCAAATTTATAAGAGCATTATTGGGGAAAAGATTTTTGTTACAGCACAGCTTTCATCAAAGAGGATGGAAAATTAGGAAAAGCATCTAATATCCAAGGTTATGTGCACCATTTCCAAAGTTCTCATCTGAAGATGGCTAATCAACATAGGGCCAATTCTCTGTCGTTGTTACACAGCCCACCTAGGGAACATGTGTGTCTCATGCTGCCTCCAGAACCCTGGCTGAAAATGAGCCAGTGTATGTGACATCCAGCTTGAAATAGGTTGTGGAATGCATGTGCCACGCTGACCTAGACATTGATATTCTGGAATCACTGGAGTCTGAACTGGGACAAATAGCCTGGGGAGGATATTTTCAAGCTCAGTTAGGCAGTCACCTGGCTATTTATTCAAAGACTAGAATGTAGTTGGAGAGTACGTGTGAGGGGGATGGCAGCAGAGTTTCTCGTAAATGTAAGGCCCAAGATAAAACAAACAAGCAAACAAACAAACAGTCATTTTCCTAGCCATCCCTGCCTCTTTTCCTCCGGCATCAGATCTGATAGGATAGGGCATTTGATAACCTGGACTGACCAAGGTGCAAGATAAGATTGGGATTTTTTGAAAGATTTAAAGCAAACTAGGAAGAAAAAAATACACCATACCAAGTAAAGAAACAATTACAGATTATTACTGATTTTTGATAATCAGTAATACTTAAGTTTTTCAAGTCACTATAAAAGTTAAACACCCATACTGAATGCTACCCTTTCATCAAATCTGACCCCAAACTGACTTTCCTGTCAAAGAATGGTTATACTGGAATGCACACACAGTGTATACTCTGCCATGAATCATTCTGCTGGTGGCAAATTTACACTAGGTCATTAGCTCTCAAACGGAAGTTTGTGCTCCTTTGATGGGCTAGCTAATAAAGAATCACATGGAGAGGCTTTCTAAAATATAGATATTCAGACCCCACTGAATCAGAGGAATGCATTATACTAATCATGTTAAATAGGATGTAGCACTGTATCTTAGGCAAAGTTCTCATCTTTATATGTACTGGATTTTTTTCTGTTACAACTCAGAAGGTGAAAGAAACCCTTGGGTTATCCAATTTCAAAGGGTCATTTCTGAAGACATTTCAAGGAATCTTAGGGATACTTAATACATTTTTGAGAAATGGGTATGTTTTATTTTATATTCTTATTATAAACTTCCTGCGACAAGAATAAATTCTCAGAGATCAAGTTGTTGGCCATCTGCTGACTTGGGAGCTGACTGTCAGCTTCATCGTTTTTTGTTGTTGTTCTAGAGGCTTCTCTTTGGCATTTGCCATTAAAAATACTTGATGTTGTCTTCTTGGAGGTCCTTACCTCTTTTATGCTTCTGTGCCAAAAGGTTTAGAAAATTTGATTAAATGGTAGCTTCTTCCAAAGGCAACTGAATTGACCCTAAATTAAAAAAAAATCAAATATTTCCTTGTGTCAGGAAATTTCTAGATGACCAGCCTGTTTTATTTGGCAGCATGTGAATTCTTACCTGACAATATATTTTTATCTGTTTCTTGTATGTTCTTTCCCTTCATCTCACTAGAATGATATCTACATGAGAGCAAAGACTGTGTTTTGTTTTCTGCTATATTTCCCATGTTTAATAGTGTCTGGCACTTACTGGGTGCTTGGTAAGTAGTTGTCAAATACTTTGAACAATTAAAAGAAATTTTGAAATAATTAATGCAAAACTTTATTTGCCTTTCCAGAGGCAAAATGCTGCTAGAGTATTGATTTGTCTTTCCAATAACTTTTAATGATTTTTTTAATAGTATATGACTATATATAATAATAAATCTGATTTTCTTTCAAGCTAACCAAACTTATACACCCACATAGCTATTATCCTTCAACACGAAACTCTTGAGAAAACACATATCTATTCAAATAATACTTAGAATATTTTGGGAATGTCTCTTTGAAATTGCCTTAAATGTATTGTGGATGCTGTGCAAGCAAATTGACTCCATTGGTTTAAAAAATATTTCTTAATTTTAATTAATTTAATCAACTAATTTCAAGTAGGCAATACATTTGCCTGAATGTGTTACACAGATTCAAAATATCTGAGGATATTTCAGATCTTTTTCTTTTTTTGGATTTCCAATTCATTTCCATTGTGTTCAGAAAACATAATTTGTATTATTTGAATCCTTTTAAATTTAGTGAGACTTTTTTTATGATTAACAATGTGATCTGTCTTGATAAATGTTGCTGTTTTGGGGTAGAGTGTTCTATAAAAGTCCATTACGTCAAGTTGGTTGATAGTATTGTTCAAGTCTTCTATATCCTTACTGATTTTCTGCCTACTTGTTCTATCAATTGTTGAGAGAAGAGGGTTGAAATCTCTGACTATAACTGTGAATTTGTCTATTTCTTATTGCAGGTCTATACATTTTTACTTCATATATTTTGAACTTCTGTTTTTAGGGCAGGAATATTTAAAATGCTATGTTATTTTATATGTATAAACCCTATAATACGTCGATATTATTTTGCTTAAACAGTCAATTATTTTTCAAAGACTTAAACAATACACAATTTTTTTGTATTTAATCACATGGATACCATTTCCAATACTCATCATTCTTTTGGATACACCCAGATGTCCATCTTTTTATCATATTCCTTCTGCCTAAAGAACTTTCTTTTAACATTTCTTGTAGTATAGGTCTGCTGGTGATCAATTCTTTCTGCTTCTGTAGTCTGAAAAAGTTTTTTTTTCACTTTTGGTTTTGAAAGAAATTTTCACTGGATTTAGAATGCTAGGTTGACATTTTGTTTCTTTCAGTATTTTAAAGATGTCACTCCTCTGTCTTCTGGTTTATGTTGCTTCTTACAAGAAGACTACTTGTCCTTTTTTCCTCTGGCTGCTTTTAATATTTTCTTTAACTGACTGGTTTTAAGCAGTTGGATTATGTTCTTTGTAGCTTTATTCATGTTTCTTGTACTTAGGGTTCACTGAGATTCTTGGATTTATGGCTTTAGAGTTTCATCAAATTTTGAAAATTTCAGCCATTATTTATTTGAATTCTTTTTCTACCCCCACCCCACCTCCTTCAAGGATTCCAATTACGTATATATATATATATACATATATATGTGTGTGTATATATATATATATATGTATATATATATGATGCTCTTTTCCGTTTTTTCTTTTTTTTTTAAGACTTTTTTCTCTGTATTTCATTTTGGTTAATTTCCTTAACAATGTCTTTATGTTTACTAATCTTTTTTTTTTTTTTCCCCTGCCATGTCTAATATGCTATTAATTCCATCCAGTATATTTTTCATCTCAGAAATGTATTTTTCATCTCTAGAATTTTGATTTAGGTTATTTTCTTATCTTACCTGTCTTTACTTACTCTCAATCTTTTCTCTCGCTTCTTGAACATAAATAATACATTTATAATAACTGTTTTAATGTCCTTGTCTACTTAATTCTAGCACCTGTAAAATTGGTGGGTTGGTTTCTATTGATTGATTTTTCTCTTCATTCTGGGTCATATTTTCTTGCTTCTTTGTATGCCAGGTAATTTTTGATCAGGGCCAGACATTGTGAATTTTTCTTTGTAAATGTGCTGGATATTCATGTATTCCTATAAACATTCTTGAGCGTTCTTCTGAGACACAGTTAAGTTACCTGGAAACAGTTTGAATTTTGTTGGATCTTGCTTTTAAGCCTTAGGTGAAGCCAGTGCAGCATTTATTTTAGGGTTAAAATTTCTTCCTTCTGAGTACTCTGATGCTCCTTGAATTATGAGGTTTTCTACTCTGGATGGTGGGAACAAGAATTAGTCTTTGTATGGGCTCCAGGGAGTGTTCCCTCTAATCCTTTTGAGTGCTTTTTCTCTAGCCTAGTTCCCTCACATGCATGTGCTGATCATCACTCAGGTGAAGACTTGAGAGGAGCCCTCTGCAGATATCCAGAGCACATGTGCTCTCTCTCTGTCTCTCTCTCCGTCTCTGGCTCTCTTCTGTCCCTCTGCTTGTAGCCCACATCTCAGCTATGTCTGTTCAGTTCAGGGAGACCTCCAGGCTCTGCCTAATTGCCTTCTCCCTATATTACGGCCTGTACAGTTCCAGATAGTAAACTGAGGCAATGTCATGGCTTATCTCACTTGTTTCCTGTTGCTCAGGGATTAGTGCCTTTTGTTGTCTCATATGCAATGTCTTTAAAATCTTTGTTTCTTGTATTTAGTGAACTGTTCTAAGAGGAAGAGTAAATCTGCTCCCCATTACTCCATCTTGGCCAGAAGTAGAATTCCTTTCATGAGTCTTTTAATAGTTTCTGTTCCAGTTGTTATTTCTCTTTTATCATTTCTTTTTTGAGTGTGCGTTTGCACTTTTTATCTCCACTTTCTCTTCTTGACCTACTAGTTTATCAATTTTATTGTGTGTGACTTTTAAGAATCAATGTCTTTCTGTTAAGTTCTATACTCTTTCTGGATTCTAATTCATTAATTTATATTTATTCTATATAAATTCCTTTCTTTCATTGTCCTTCAGTTAATTGGTTTTTCCTTTTCTAACATTTTAATTTAGTTGTTGATTTTTATTGATGTAAATATTTAGAGCTAAGAATTTTCCTGTGAGCAGTGCTGCTTGCCATAGATTCCAATATGAAGTGTTTCCATTATTGTATTCTACCTATACTGCTATTTCAGTTTGATTTCTTCTTTGATCCAAACTATAAAAGAATGTTTTATAATTTCTAGATGGAGAATCTTTTATATTTTCTTTTTTGTTTTTCATTTCTGGTTTTATTTTATTGCTATTTAGAGAATGTGCTGAATTTATTGAGTTTTTCTTTTTTTGACTTAATATAGGGCCAATTTCATAAAGTGTTTCATGGATGTTTGAAAAAAATATGAACTCTAGCTTTAGAGCACAAAGTTTAATAGATAGCAATCTGTCTACTCCTTTTAGCCTGTAATTTCTATTTTATGAATGTTGCCGCCATTTATTTGATTTAAAATATTCATTACTGTTATCTTTATATTGTGAATAAGACTCTATGAGACAATAAAATACCCTTTTGTTCTTGTTTAGTGATTTTTCTTTGAATCCTCCTTGTCACACCCATGCATTCTTTTTTTTGTATTTTCCTAGTCCACGTATATTCATCTTTTTATTTTCAACATTTTTGAATCACTGTGTTTTCAGTGTGTGTTTTTATAGAGAGGAGGATTTTATTCTGTAATCCAATCTGAAAACATTTTTTCCTTTAACAAGTTTGGCAGAGATTGCCAACCTATATCCAATATTGCCAACCAATATATCTCTTGATATATTCTTCCCTTCTTCATGTTGTAATAGAATCTCCTGATTTTAGGTGTGGATATGTCTCCCAAGCTAAAGACCCCAATTCCCAGTAGGGTTTCCAATACCTGATAGATATTAATCTTTAAGATTCAGGGGGAAGAAATGAGAATTCCCAGGAATTCAAGGAAATTTCCAAAATTGTAAATTTTTCTTGAAATACTTCCAACATTCTTCATATTCTTTATTCATTATCATATCTAAAATATTTGTTTAATAAATCAGAAGTATTAAGATTAATAGCAGCTGTGCCCATTTATATATTTATGTCCCCCAGAAAAAGCCATATTCTTTAATGCATTCTTGTGGGGGCAGATGTATTAGTATGGATTGGGTTGGAACCTATTGGTTCAGTGTCCCTGGAGATGTGACCCACCTAACTGTGGGTGATAACTCTGATTGGATAATTTCCATGGAGGCGTGGCCTTGCCCATTCAGTGTGGGCCTTGTTCAGTTTACTGGAGCACTATATAAGCTCAAACAGAAGGAGCTCAGAGCTAGCTGGAGCTGAGACAGACATTTTGAAGATGGCAGTTGGAAGCTGATGCAGATATTTTGGAGAATGCCATTTTGGAATGCAACCTGGGGGCAAGCAGACACTAGCCACATGCCTTCCCAGCTAACAGAGGTTTTCTGGATGCCATTGACGATCCTCCAGTAAAGTTACCCTTTGTTTATGGACACTTTGTGGCCTTAAGACTGTAACTGTGTAACCAAATAATCCCCCCTTTTATAAAAGCCAATCCATTTCTGGTGTTTTACATTCTGGCAGCATTAGCAAACTAGAACAGTAGCCTACAGTGAATATTCAAACACTGGAAAAACTTTAGCAAACATTATTGGGAAGTGTGCAGACAACAACATTCAGAATCATGTGTTAACATAGACAGTTTTAGAACTTGTTATTTCTTAGAACACTCATATGATTTATATAAACTATAATATTGTATAATATTTATTTAAAATATTGATAGTATATTCATTTACATAAGTATAAGCAATTTAATATATTTTATATATTTACAAAGAAAATATTTACATAAATATAACAGATATTATATATATTGAAAATAATATTTATTTTATTTGCAAGAATGAGTCATCATTTGCAGAGACAGGCCTATGAACACACACTTCTAACAGGACAACAGCTACAAACGAGACTGACTGATTAGACTGTGACCACTTCTTTCCTACGTGCTCCTGCTCTGGTTCTTCAGAAATGTCAACCTTAATCTTCAAATCTACAAGTCAACATTTTCTTGTTTTTGCTTTCAACTTGATGTCAGTAGGTTTTTACAAATCAGTAATGTCTCTATTTCGTTTTTATACTTTGATTCCTGCAAGAGACATACTTTCCCCCATTTGTTCCTGATTTCTCAACAAATTTTTCTTGGGATTTGAGATTCAAATAAACATACACATTTCTAATAAATGCATAACATTAATTCCCAGTGTCCCCAGCAGCTAAATTTCGCTACATGGCAGAAGGAAATTGTACAATTTTATTTTTAAGGATAAAGAAGCTTGCCTTGGACCTTCTTCATCCTCCTTCTTGAGAGTATGGGGCTGGTAGATCATGCCAAAGAGGAAACACAGGTAGGCAGAACCTGAATTCCTGGGTGGCCTTATGGAACAGAATTTCCCTGCAATCATGGAATATCATTTCTGGACATTTCACAAGAAAGGGAAAATTTTCTTTATTTGAGTCACTGTATTTTGGAATCTTTTTGATACAGCAGTTTAGCCTCTAATATATTAGGTTCATTAAGTCCATTTACAGTTAATATTATGACAGGTAAGTTTGATCTTAGGTTCTGGTATTCTATTTTATGCTTTTTGTTTTTTACAATTAAAAAATATTTAATTTTTCTGTAAGCTCTGCTTAGCCCAGTCCCTCATCACTTGTTGCAATGTTCTGACACTGCGTGGCTATCTCACCACTCGTTGTAATTCTTCATTTTCTCCTAGTGGATTCTCTCTGATCTTAGCTACTTTGGCAGTCCTTACACATAATTTAGGGACTTTTGATTGTATCTGCCTTTCAGTTTTGTTGCTTTGTGATGATTTCTTGGAGGAGAAAGGGGAACCACTGACACTCACAGCCATACTGTACCAGAAATCTTTATTGCCTTTTAGACTTGATGCTCCCTATCTTGGCCAACCTTTTCTCTTCCTTCCCTCTAGCTCCTTGAACTGAAGATCCCCTGGGAAGTACTGTCTGTCACTGACTAGGAGTCAGAGACTCTGGGCAGCAGGGCTAAATGGAGTAAAACAGACAGAGAGCCAGGATAAGATTGGAGGTCTCAGAAAACTCTCTCATGGCAGCCAATAGACCTGCCAATGCTGCATGGAAATCTGTGAGAAAGTAGTCAATGGGAAAAGACCCCCTCTGTCTGAATTTGGGGGTGGATTTTTTTTCTTAGTTTCTTACTACATGTTTCCTTTGTAAACTCTTGGCCTTTTTGCATTAGACTCAAGAAGAAAAGGGATTTTCCCACACCTTGGTTGGAATGAAAAGGAAGATCTGTGCATCCTTAGAGGTAAGGCACAATAGAAGCAACAGAGGAAACTAGTTCAGGCCTAGGGGAGAGAAAGTTGAGTTGGGGTTGGTGGAGAATGGAAATGCAGCATTACCAGAGAGAACCCCAACTCTGAATGTTGGCCTCTTCCTGCCTGGCCATAATAATCTTGCAAACAATAGAAGTAACCCTGCCAGTGTTCACAGGGGCTTACAAACAATACTGATTTCTCAGGAGATTTTTTTCTTTTTCTTTCAAAAGAATATGCCTAAGGAGAGGAACCTATAAGCTGAGGGGTTAGTCCAAAAATACCATTACAATTTAGATCTACTTTCTCAGTTTGTACCATAAATGTTGATTGTTTTAGTTTGCCAGGGGAGCCATACCAAACCACCAATGACTGTTTTTTTTTTTTTTTATATTCAGATTTCTTGAGATATATTCACATACCATACAGTCATTCATGGTGTACAATCAACTGTTCACAGTACCATCATATAGTTATGCATTCATCACCCCAATCAGTTTTTGAACATTTTCCTTACTCCAAAAAGAATGAAAATAAGAATAAAAATAAAAAGGAAAAAGAACTTCCAAAGCATTCCACCACCACCCCCATCCTACCCTATTTTTCATTTAGTTTTTCCCCATTTTTCTACTCATCTGTCCATACACTGGATAAAGGGAGTGAAAGCCACAAGGTTTTCACAATCACACAGTCATACCATGTAAGCTACATACTTATACAATCATCTTCAAGAATCAAGGCTACTGGGTTGCAGTTCAATGGTTTCAGGTATTTCCTTCTAGCTATTCCAATACACTAAAAACTAAAAAGGGATATCTATATACCACATAAGAATGCCCACCAGAGTGACCTCTCAACTCTATTTGAAATCTCTCAGCCACTGAAACTTTATTTTGTTTCATTTTACTTCCCCCTTTTGGTCAAGATTTTCTCAATCCCATGATGCCAGGTCCTCATCCCCAGGAGTCACGTCCCATGCAGGGGAGAGGGCAGTGGATTTACCTGCAGTGTTGACTTAGCAAAAGAGGACACATCTGAACAAAAAAGAAGTTCTCTGGGGGATTCTCTTAGGCCCAATTACAAGACGGCTTTGCTCTCCTTTGCAGTAATGAGCTTCATAAGGGCAAACCCCAAGATTGAGGGCTTGACCTACTAAATTGCTAATCCTCAGTGTTTGTGAGAATATCAGTAATAACCCAGGTGGGGATGTCCAACATTTTTGCCTTTTTCCCCAGTTCCTTAGGGGTCCCTGAAAAAATAGTTTTATTCTCTGCACAAATTAGTTTGGGATGTATCGGGATTTCACAGTAACTTGTACAAACCTACTAGATCTCCTTCCCATTCAAAGTTCCATGTAATTATGGTGTTTTAATAAACTGACCATATAGGTTAAATTATTTAGTGTGCTGCAGAAAATATAGCTCCTGCACCAGATAAGCACCTCTTCCCTTGGTCTCACACAGAAGTTGAAGTTTTAAAACACAGTCAATATCATCCTTTACCATTTGGCCTGATTTGCCTTGGTCCTAACCAGATCTGCTTCATTCATATCTCTAATTGAAGTCTGAACTCTTTTTCAGCTTATTTAACAGTTGCTGTATAAGGTAATATTGACATACACAGCTACCAAAATCTGGCTCTGAGTTCAGGTGTCACACAGATACCCAAAGTTCTAGAGACCCACCAGGTTACATACAAAGAGCTCAGCATCTCAGAATTTGGAGATAACCATTACAACTCAGGAATAGATGTGACCACCGTAAGAGCTTACAATCTCGGGACCATTACAATAAGCATTCCCCTGATAAGCTGTGCTCTAAGATTCCAGTCTCAGAGTTTACACATTATAGTTAGTCCTTATTAGTGGGGCATTTAAAGTTTGTCTTTTCATTTCTGGCTTATTTCACTCAACATACTGTCCTCAAGGTCCATTCACCTAGTTATATACCTCACAATTTCATTCCTTTTTGCTGTACCTCAATATTCCATTGTATGCACACACCACAGTTCACCATTCTGTTCATCAGTCAATGTACCCTTAGGCCACCTCCATCCATTGCAAATCTATATACTGCCACCATAAACACTGGTGTGCAAATCTCCACCAATGACTGCTTGGCTTAAAGAGTAGGAATTTATTGTGTCATAGTTCTGAAGGCTAGAATTCAAAATCAAGGCAGGCCATGCTTTCTTTGAAGTCTGCAGCATAACTCAATCTTTGAATCTCTCTCTCCATGTCTTCTCCTACTGTGTCCAAATTTCTTCTGCTTAGAAGGAAAGACTCCAGTCATACTGGATTAAGCCCACCCTGATTCAGTTTGTCCTCACGTTAACTAATAACATCTTCAGAGATCTTACTGACAAATGGATTCACATCCACAGGACAAGGAGTTGGGTCTTGAACATGTCTTTGTGGGAGATGGAACTCAATCTATAACACTGATATACAAAGTGAAATGAGAAAGGGTATGAGGATCATATTTTGCTTTTGGATATATCCACCATAGGTTTTTACCTTTAGGAATTATATAAGAATAGAACACTGCTTCAGGAAGAATAAGAAATACAGATAATAAGAGTGGAGTCATGTAATTCATGGGTATATATTCTTTAAAGATAAAAGAAGAAACTATTTATAGCATCATTAAACTAACCAAGGGTATAATTAAAAATCCTCACCTTTTTTGTTCAAGTGAGCCCATTTATCATTGGAGTGGTGACCCCAGAGGCAGGTCATATGGATGGACCTTAAGACATGTGCCATATTTCTTTACTTACATAGTGGGGAATTGTCTGACCTCATTCATCTCCTGAAGTTGCCTAGAAATCATTTGAGATAAATCAATGAACATGATTGGAATTGAACTATTAAATGTTAATGTATTTGTAATTTACCATGGATAATTCAGGGTATTTATAACTAATGACATTTGCTATGCAATAAGGCTAGGAAAGCCAATAAAAGGAATTTCATCATAAGTGATAGAAATTTCAACTAATCTCTGTAAAAAATCTTGTGTTTTTAACCTGGATTTCAAATTTGTTGATAATTTAAATATTTTGTAGTCTCTGAGAGCATTTCTTTATACAGTCCTTTACTACTATTTATTTATTTATTTAACAGACATTTACTGAGTACCTACTATATGTAATGTTGAGGATCAGCAGTGAACCGAAATCAAAGTCCTTTTTCTCTTGGAGTTTATATTCTGTTGTTGGGGTAGACAAATTGAAAGATAGGCAAACAACCAACCAACCACCAGTCAACCATCTGAAGTCAGATGCTTACTGAGAACAAAAACCCTGGTTAGGGATAATTATGAGAGAGGGCCCTGCCTCAGATGATCAGAGAAGTCCTCTCTGATAGCATGAGCAGAATCCTAAAGGGAGATAGCTGGGAAAGCATGTGCCTGGCAGAGGGAACCCAAAGTGCAAATGACCACAGTTAGGAACATGTTTGGGTATTCTGGGAATAGCCAGGATGCTGGTGTGGTGGGAGCTGCGCAAACAAAGGTGGCAAATCAATTGACGAGTTGGTGAGAAGAGGATGGTGTGTATCATGTAGAATCTTGTAGGCCATGACTAGTGCCATAGGTTTTAATCTAAGGAAGAAATGGATTTATATGTACAAGAAGACATTGAGGGATTCTGAGCAGAGGAGTGACATCAGATGGTTCCTATTTTAAAAGAATTTCTGACTGCCATGTGGAGAATAAGCTTTAAGGAGCATGGTTGGGAGCCTGGAGACCATTTAGGAGGTTATTGCAATAATCCAGGAGACAGATGAAAGTGGCTTGGCCTAGGGTGGTGGAGATAAGAGGTGGTGCACACTGTTCAGATATAGGTCACAGCCTGAAGGCTAGAGCCAGTAGGATATGCTGTCAGATTGGATGTAGGGTGGATGACAGAAAGACGATAGTCCAGAACAAGTCCAGTTTTCACCCTAAGTGAACAGCTGAGTGATGGAACTATTTATTGAGAAGGGGAAGTTTGGGGAAAGGGTTTGGGTGGCAGGGCCTGAATGGGTTCAATTACAGACATGATAAAGTGAGATCTCTATTAGAGACCAAGGTAGAGAGGTTAAGTTGGCAATCTGACATACAAGCCAGGAATTCAATAGAAGGTTCAAAGCTGGAGGTAATAATCTGGGGATTTCTTCATTACAGGTGCTGTGCATGGCTCTGGGACTAGAAGAGATCACTTTAAATTTGAATTTAGTTAAAAATGAGAAGAGGTACATGGATTGAGCCCTAGGACACTCCAACATTTAGAGATAGGGAAGAGGAAGAGAATCCCACGTTACAGATTGAGAAGAGGAAAAACTAGGAGGCACAGAACAATGTAAACCAGGTGAAGAAAGAGTTCCAAGAGGGCAGGGACAGTTATTAAAAGTTTTGAGCAAAATTGTGCTTTAGTTATGAGAGTTATTATTAAGGGAGGCTGGGAGAAGAGTACACAGAACCCTCTGAACTAATTTTGCAACGTCTGTTTGAAACTAAAAATATTTCAAAGTAGAAATTTAAAAAGTAGTTTTACGGAGTTTCAAGGAGAGGAGCAAACAAGTGCTGCTGAGAAGTCGCTTAGGAAGAAGGCTTGGAGTTGGGTATTTCATTTGACAACATGGAGCTCATTATTGACCTCACTAAGAGCAATTTCCTGGGGTGGTAACAAAAGTTTGACATGGGTGTTTTCAAGAGAGGATGGTAAAGGAAGAAGTCAAGACCATGAATATAGACAATTCTTTGGAGGAGTTTTCTTATTTAAAAAGAGCAGAGAAATGATGTAGCAGATAGAGTTGCAAATGGGGCCAGTGATGCAGCTTAAAAAACAGTGAAGAGGAAAGTAGGTAGAAAGCCAGGAACTGCCTGGACTGGACACCACAGAGCAATCTGACTTTGGACATACTTCATACAACACTCATGAAAACGTGGAACTGCTGAGATCAGCGAAATCTGTGAGTTTTTGCGACCAGGGGACCCGCGCCCCTCCCTGCCAGGCTCACTCCCGGGGGAGGAGGGGCTGTCGGCTCCGGGAGGGAGAGGGGAGAACTGCAGTGGCAGCCCTTGTCGGAAACTCATTCTACTGATTCAAACTCCAACCATAGATAGACTGAGACCAGACACCAGAGAATCTGAGAGCAGCCAGCCCAGCAGAGAGGAGACAGGCATAGAAAAAAAACAACACGAAAAACTCCAAAATAAAAGCGGAGGATTTTTGGAGTTCTGGTGAACATAGAAAGGGGAAGGGCCCTGAGGCGCATATGCAAATCCCGAAGAAAAGCTGATCTCTCTGCCCTGTGGACCTTTCCTTAATGGCCCTGGTTGCTTTGTCTCTTAGCATTTCAATAACCCATTAGATCTCTGAGGAGGGCCCGTTTTTTTTTTTTGTTTTTTTTTTTTAATCCTTTTTTCCTTTTCTAAAACAATTACTATAAGAAGCCCAATACAGAAAACTTCAAAGACTTGCTATTTGGGCAGGTCAAGTCAAGAGCAGAACTAGGAGAGCTCTGAGACAAAACGCAATAATCCAGTGGCTGAGAAAATTCACTAAACACCACAACTTCCCAAGAAAAGGGGGGTGTCCGCTCACAGCCATCATCCTGGTGGACAGGAAACACTCCTGCCCATCGCCAGCCCCATAGCCCAGAACTGCCCCAGACAACCCAGTGTGACGGAAGTGCTTCAAATAACAGGCACACACCACAAAACTGGGCGTGGACATTAGCCTTCCCTGCAACCTCAGCTGATTGTCCCGGAGTTCGGAAGGTGGAGCAGTGTGAATTGACGAGGCCCCATTCAGCCATCATTTCAGCAGACTGGGAGCCTCCCTACACAGCCCAGCAGCCCAGAACAGCCCTGGGGGGACGGCACTCACCTGTGACATAGCACAGTCATCCCTCAACAGAGGACCCGGGGTGCACGGCCTGGAAGAGGGGCCCACTTGCAAGTCTCAGGAACCATACGCCAATACCAAGGACTTGTGGGTCAGTGGCAGAGACAAACTGTGGCAGGACTGAACTGAAGGATTAGACTATTGCAGCAGCTTTAAAACTCTAGGATCACCAGGGAGATTTGATTGTTAGAGCCACCCCCCCCTCCCTGACTGCCCAGAAACACGCCCCATATACAGGGCAGGCAACACCAACTACACACGCAAGCTTGGTACACCAATTGGACCCCACAAGACTCACTCCCCCACTCACCAAAAAGGCTAAGCAGGGGAGAACTGGCTTGTGGAGAACAGGTGGCTCGTGGACGCCACCTGCTGGTTAGTTACAGAAAGTGTACTCCACGAAGCTGTAGATCTGATAAATTAGAGATAAGGACTTCAATTGGTCTACAAATACTAAAAGAACCCTATCAAGTTCAGCAAATGCCACGAGGCCAAAAACAACAGAAAATTATAAAGCATATGAAAAAACCAGACGATATGGATAACCCAAGCCCAAGCACCCAAATCAAAAGACCAGAAGAGACACAGCACCTAGAGCAGCTACTCAAAGAACTAAAGATGAACAATGAGACCATAGTACAGGAGATAAAGGAAATCAAGAAGACCCTAGAAGAGCATAAAGAAGACATTGCAAGACTAAATAAAAAAATGGATGATCTTATGGAAATTAAAGAAACTGTTGACCAAATTAAAAAGATTCTGGACACTCATAGTACAAGACTAGAGGAAGTTGAACAACGAATCAGTGACCTCGAAGATGACAGAATGGAAAATGAAAGCATAAAAGAAAGAATGAGGAAAAAAATTGAAAAAATCGAAATGGACCTCAGGGATATGATAGATAATATGAAACGTCCAAATATAAGACTCATTGGTGTCCCAGAAGGGGAAGAAAAGGGTAAAGGTCTAGGAAGAGTATTCAAAGAAATTGTTGGGGAAAACTTCCCAAATCTTCTAAACAACATAAATACACAAATCATAAATGCTCAGCGAACTCCAAATAGAATAAATCCAAATAAACCCACTCCGAGACATATACTGATCACACTGTCAAACACAGAAGAGAAGGAGCAAGTTCTGAAAGCAGCAAGAGAAAAGCAATTCACCACATACAAAGGAAACAGCATAAGACTAAGTAGTGACTACTCAGCAGCCACCATGGAGGCAAGAAGGCAGTGGCACGATATATTTAAAATTCTGAGTGAGAAAAATTTCCAGCCAAGAATACTTTATCCAGGAAAGCTCTCCTTCAAATTTGAGGGAGAGCTTAAATTTTTCACAGACAAACAAATGCTGAGAGAATTTGCTAACAAGAGACCTGCCCTACTGGAGATACTCAAGGGAGCCCTACACACAGAGAAACAAAGAAAGGACAGAGAGACTTGGAGAAAGGTTCAGTACTAAAGAGATTCGGTATGGGTACAATAAAGGATATTAATAGACAGAGGGGAAAAATATGACAAACATAAACCAAAGGATAAGATGGCTGATTCAAGAAATGCCTTCACGGTTATAACGTTGAATGTAAATGGATTAAACTCCCCAATTAAAAGATATAGATTCGCAGAATGGATCAAAAAAAATGAACCATCAATATGTTGCATACAAGAGACTCATCTTAGACACAGGGACACAAAGAAACTGAAAGTGAAAGGATGGAAAAAAATATTTCATGCAAGCTACAGCCAAAAGAAAGCAGGTGTAGCAATATTAATCTCAGATAAAATAGACTTCAAATGCAGGGATGTTTTGAGAGACAAAGAAGGCCACTACGTACTAATAAAAGGGGCAATTCAGCAAGAAGAAATAACAATCGTAAATGTCTATGCACCCAACCAAGGTGCCACAAAATACATGAGAGAAACACTGGCAAAACTAAAGGAAGCAATTGATGTTTCCACAATAATTGTGGGAGACTTCAACACATCACTCTGTCCTATAGATAGATCAACCAGACAGAAGACCAATAAGGAAATTGAAAACCTAAACAATCTGATAAATGAATTAGATTTAACAGACATATACAGGACATTACATCCCAAATCACCAGGATACACATACTTTTCTAGTGCTCATGGAACTTTCTCCAGAATAGATCATATGCTGGGACATAAAACAAGCCTCAATAAATTTAAAAAGATTGAAATTATTCAAAGCACATTCTCTGACCACAATGGAATACAATTAGAAGTCAATAACCATCAGAGACTTAGAAAATTCACAAATACCTGGAGGTTAAACAACACACTCCTAAACAATCAGTGGGTTAAAGAAGAAATAGCAAGAGAAATTGCTAAATATATAGAGACGAATGAAAATGAGAACACAACATACCAAAACCTATGGGATTCAGCAAAAGCAGTGCTAAGGGGGAAATTTATAGCACTAAACGCATATATTAAAAAGGAAGAAAGAGCCAAAATCAAAGAACTAATGGATCAACTGAAGAAGCTAGAAAATGAACAGCAAACCAATCCTAAACCAAGTACAAGAAAAGAAATAACAAGGATTAAAGCAGAAATAAATGACATAGAGAACAAAAAAACAATAGAGAGGATAAATATCACCAAAAGTTGGTTCTTTGAGAAGATCAACAAGATTGACAAGCCCCTAGCTAGACTGACAAAATCAAAAAGAGAGAAGACCCATATAAACAAAATAATGAATGAAAAAGGTGACATAACTGCAGATCCTGAAGAAATTAAAAAAATTATAAGAGGATACTATGAACAACTGTATGGCAACAAACTGGAGAATGTAGAGGAAATGGACAATTTCCTGGAAACATATGAACAACCTAGACTGACCAGAGAAGAAAGAGAAGACCTCAATCAACCCATCACAAGCAAAGAGATCCAATCAGTCATCAAAAATCTTCCCACAAATAAATGCCCAGGGCCAGATGGCTTCACAGGGGAATTCTACTAAACTTTCCAGAAAGAACTGACACCAATCTTACTCAAACTCTTTCAAAACATTGAAGAAAATGGAACACTACCTAACTCATTTTATGAAGCTAACATCAATCTAATACCAAAACCAGGCAAAGATGCTACAAAAAAGGAAAACTACCAGCCAATCTCCCTAATGAATATAGATGCAAAAATCCTCAACAAAATACTTGCAAATCGAATCCAAAGACACATTAAAAAAATCATACACCATGACCAAGTGGGGTTCATTCCAGGCATGCAAGGATGGTTCAACATAAGAAAATCAATCAATGTATTACAACACATTAACAAGTCAAAAGGGAAAAATCAATTGATCATCTCAATAGATGCTGAAAAAGCATTTGACAAAATCCAACATCCCTTTTTGATAAAAACACTTCAAAAGGTAGGAATTGAAGGAAACTTCCTCAACATGATAAAGAGCATATATGAAAAACCCACAGCCAGCATAGTACTCAATGGAGAGAGACTGAAAGCCTTCCCTCTAAGATCAGGAACAAGACAAGGATGCCCGCTATCACCACTGTTATTCAACATCGTGCTGGAAGTGCTAGCCAGGGCAATCCGGCAAGACAAAGAAATAAAAGGCATCCAAATTGGAAAAGAAGAAGTAAAACTGTCATTGTTTGCAGATGATATGATCTTATATCTAGAAAACCCTGAGAAATCAACGATACAGCTACTAGAGCTAATAAACAAATTTAGCAAAGTAGCGGGATACAAGGTTAATGCACATAAGTCAGTAATGTTTCTATATGCTAGAAATGAACAAACTGAAGAGACACTCAAGAAAAAGATACCATTTTCAATAGCAACTAAAAAAATCAAGTACCTAGGAATAAACTTAACCAAAGATGTAAAAGACCTATACAAAGAAAACTACATAACTCTACTAAAAGAAATAGAAGAGGACCTTAAAAGATGGAAAAATATTCCATGTTCATGGATAGGAAGACTAAATGTCATTAAGATGTCAATTCTACCCAAACTCATCTACAGATTCAATGCAATCCCAATCAAAATTCCAACAACCTACTTTGCAGACTTGGAAAAGCTAGTTATCAAATTTATTTGGAAAGGGAAGATGCCTCGAATTGCTAAAGACACTCTAAAAAAGAAAAACGAAGTGGGAGGACTTACACTCCCTGACTTTGAAGCTTATTATAAAGCCACAGTTGCCAAAACAGCATGGTACTGGCACAAAGATAGACATATGGATCAATGGAATCGAATTGAGAATTCGGAGATAGACCCTCAGATCTATGGCCGACTGATCTTTGATAAGGCCCCCAAAGTCACTGAACTGAGTCATAATGGTCTTTTCAACAAATGGGGCTGGGAGAGTTGGATATCCATATCCAAAAGAATGAAAGAGGACCCCTACCTCACCCCCTACACAAAAATTAACTCAAAATGGACCAAAGATCTCAATATAAAAGAAAGTACCATAAAACTCCTAGAAGATAATGTAGGAAAACATCTTCAAGACCTTGTATTAGGCGGCCACTTCCTAGACTTTACACCCAAAGCACAAGCAACAAAAGAGAAAATAGATAAATGGGAACTCCTCAAGCTTAGAAGTTTCTGCACCTCAACGGAATTTCTCAAAAAGGTAAAGAGGCAGCCAACTCAATGGGAAAAATTTTTGGAAACCATGTATCTGACAAAAGACTGATATCTTGAATATATAAAGAAATCCTACAACTCAATGACAATAGTACAGTCGGCCCAATTATAAAATGGGCAAAAGATATGAAAAGACAGTTCTCTGAAGAGGAAATACAAATGGCTAAGAAACACATGAAAAAATGTTCAGCTTCACTAGCTATTAGAGAGATGCAAATTAAGACCACAATGAGATACCATCTAACACCGGTTAGAATGGCTGCCATTAAACAAACAGGAAACTACAAATGCTGGAGGGGATGTGGAGAAATTGGGACTCTTATTCACTGTTGGTGGGACTGTATAATGGTTCAGCCACTCTGGAAGTCAGTCTGGCAGTTCCTTAGAAAACTAGATATAGAGTTACCACTCGACCCAGCGATTGCACTTCTCAGTATATACCCGGAAGATCGGAAAGCAGTGACACGAACAGATATCTGCACGCCAATGTTCATAGCAGCATTATTCACAATTGCCAAGAGATGGAAACAACCCAAATGTCCTTCAACAGATGAGTGGATAAATAAAATGTGGTATATACACACGATGGAATACTACGCGGCAGTAAGAAGGAACGATCTCGTGAAACATATGACAACATGGATGAACCTTGAAGACATAATGCTAAGCGAAATAAGCCAGGCACAAAAAGAGAAATATTATATGCTACCACTAATGTGAACTTTGAAAAATATAAAACAAATGGCTTATAATGTAGAATGTAGGGGAACTAGCAATAGAGAGCAATTAAGGAAGGGGGAACAATAATCCAAGAAGAACAGATAAGCTATTTAACGTTCTGGGGATGCCCAGGAATGACTATGGTCTGTTAATTTCTGATGGATATAGTAGGAGCAAGTTCACAGAAATGTTGCTATATTAGGTAACTTTCTTGGGGTAAAGTAGGAACATGTTGGAAGTTAAGCAGTTATCTTAGGTTAGTTGTCTTTTTCTTACTCCCTTGTTATGGTCTCTTTAAAATGTTCTTTTATTGTATGTTTGTTTTCTTTTTAACTTTTTTTTCATACAGTTGATTTAAAAAAGAAGGGAAAGTTAAAAAAAAAAAAAAAAGGGGGAAAAAAAAAAAAAAGATGCAGTGCCCCTTTGAGGAGCCTGTGGAGAATGCAGGGGTATTCGCCTACCCCACCTCCATGGTTGCTAACATGACCACAGACATAGGGGACTGGTGGTTTGATGGGTTGAACCCTCTACCACAAGTTTTACCCTTGGGAAGACAGTTGCTGCAAAGGAGAGGCTAGGCCTCCCTATGGTTGTGCCTAAGAGCCTCCTCCCGAATGCCTCTTTGTTGCTCAGATGTGGCCCTGTCTCTCTAGCTAAGCCAACTTGAAAGGTGAAATCACTGCCCTCCCCCCTATGTGGGATCAGACACCCAGGGGAGTGAATCTCCCTGGCAACGTGGAATATGACTCCCGGGGAGGAATGTAGACCTGGCATCGTGGGATGAAGAACATCTTCTTGACCAAAAGGGGGATGTGAAAGGAAATGAAATAAGCTTCAGTGGCAGAGAGAATCCAAAAGGAGCCGAGAGGTCACTCTGGTGGGCACTCTTATGCACACTTTAGACAACCCTTTTTAGGTTCTAAAGAATTGGGGTAGCTGGTGGTGGATACCTGAAACTATCAAACTACAACCCAGAACCCATGAATCTCGAAGACAGTTGTATAAAAATGTAGCTTATGAGGGGTGACAAGGGGATTGGGAAAGCCATAAGGACCACACTCCACTTTGTCTAGTTTATGGATGGACATAAAAATAGGGGAAGGAAACAGACAAAGGTACCCAGTGTTCTTTTTTACTTCAATTGCTCTTTTTCACTCTAATTATTATTCTTGTTATTCTTGTGTGTGTGCTAATGAAGGTGTCAGGGATTGATTTGGGTGATGAATGTACAACTATGTAATGGTACTGTGAACAATCGAAAGTACGATTTGTTTTGTATGACTGCGTGGTATATGAATATATCTCAATAAAATGAAGATTAAAAAAAAAAAAAAAAAAAAAAAGACATAATGCTGAGCAAAATAAGCCAGGCACAAAAAGAGAGATATTGTATGTTACCACTCATGTGAATTCTGTGAAAAATGTACAATGTTTTATACTGTAGAATGTAGGGGACCTAGAGATACCAATTAGTGGAGGGGGAATGATAATCTAATAAGAACAGATAAAGTATGGAGGGTAATCTCAATGTTATGGGAATGCTCAGGAATGATTATGGTTTGTAAACTTTCTTGGATATAGTAAGATCATGTTGGAAGCAATAGAGTTATTTTAGGTTTTTTTTTTTTCTCTTATTCCTTTGTTTTCTTAGGGGTTGTTAATTTTCTTGGGGTATAGTAGGAACATGTTGGAAGCAATGTAGTTATTTTAGATTATTTGTTTTTCTTACTCCTCTGTTTGGACATGGTTTATTAATTTTCTTGGGGTATGGTAGGAACATATTGGAAGCAAAGTAGTTATTTTAGGTTATTTGTTTTCCTTAATCCATTGCTTTGTTTGAAATGTTGTGGGGTTTTTTTGGTTGTTGTTTGCCTGTTTGTTTTTAATTTTTTGATAAACAAAGTTAAAAAATTGAAAAAAAAATCAGTAGAAAAATGGGAGTAAAAACTAAATGACAAATAGGGTGGGATGGGGGGATGGTGTGGGTATTCTATTTTCACTTTTATTTTTTATTCTTATTCTGATTCTTTCTGATGTAAGGAAAATGTTCAGAAATAGATTGTGGTGATGAACGCATAACTATATGATCATACTGTGAACAGTTGATTGTATACCATGGATGACTGTATGGTTTGTGAATATATTTCAATAAAACTGAATTAAAAAAAAAAAAAAACAAAAAACAGTGAAAAGGTTGACCCTCCTATTGCTTAGCCCCTTGCATTTCACTAACCATTATTTCTTTTAAACTATTGCATTCTATACTAGTTGATAGTTTTGTTTTTTCTTGCCACTCATGAGTTTGCTCTTTCGTATTTTAAAGAAATTTAGACTGCCCTTTAAAATTAGTTTGTTGGCTTTCACCCTGTCATATATTACTTTGCTCTAGTTTGCCTCCTTTGATCTATTTGTCAGGTGCTATCTCCCACAGACTGTTCTCTACCCAAGAAAATATAGAAATAACCCTTCTCAATTTCTGCACTCCAAGAACATTGTAACCTTTGTGTGGATTCAGATCTGTGTTTATGTTTGTGCATGTGTGTTTTTTTTTTTTTTTTTTTTTTTGCAATTAATCAACAATATTCATTTAAAAGCCACTGTGAGAAGAATATGGTCCTGGGTGCTGAGGATTCAGAAGGAATGGAGGCCTGTGTGGGCTGTGCATATCTCAGGACTAAGGAAGACAGAGCACTCTGGCTACCAGTGGTTATGGCCCAACGTATTGGGCTGACTCGTTTCTGCGATTGCAATATACTTTTGTACCTCAAGGACCACTGAGCCTAAATACCTCCGGATGTCTTTTTGAGCGTCTCCTGCCAACGCTTGTAACTGAAGTCAAATAGGCATGGCAGTGTGGTGCTTTTTTCCTGACAGTGCACACAACTTTTATCTAAGTGTAGTGGAGGAAAATACACAGAGACTTCCTCCTCTCCCAATTGCCTGTCAGAAATATCCAGCAACAACAAAAGGCACATTAAAACAGTGCAAAGGGGTCTCTAATCCAATGGCTTAATTACAGTATAGGGCATTCATTGCGGCAAACCATGCTTAGCATTTCAAACCACTCCATGTGTTTCTCAATTTTTAAAAAGTATACCCAAAAACCCACTAAGCTTCTTGCACCCTGCAAAACCAATGGTGTCATAGGACAGTGTTCTGTTTGTTTTGTTCTTAAGCTTTCAGACCATCCCAATTGATTAACATTTGAGGGACTTATAGTGAATTTTCCCTGTCTTCTACACAGTCTGTCTGTCCTCCTGCCTGCATGCCTCATTTTCCCCTCCCTTTATTTAGAGGTTTGTTGGGGGAGGCATTAAGTGTAGGTTTTCTGAGCTAATCATCTCACCAGCTCAAGACTCATTATCTTCATCAGTCCAATCAAGACCTCTACAAATCATGATTTATTTCTTTATTTCCCCATTCACAGGCAGCAACTCCATGTCTTTAGATATGTGTACAATCTTTAAGAACATTTTGTGTATATATTTGTTTTTAGTTTACATAAATTGTTTTGTACTAAAGATTTCATTCTTTAATTTACTTTTAAAATTCACCATTAGGTTTTTAAGGTCTTTCCTTATAGGTCTGTTCATCTAGTAAAGTTCAGCTAACTGTAGCATATCATTCCAGACTATGTGTCCATCATATTTGATTTCTCCATTCCCCTAGTAATGGACACCTAGGTTGCCTCCAACTTACTGCAGTGATCATCCTCACATATGCCCTTTATGGCATATACTCACAAATGGGATTACTGGGCTGTATGGTAAATACATACTTAATTTCACAAAGTATTACATGTTGCTCTTCAGAATGGCCTTACTATTTTATAGTCGCACCAGAAGCACATGAAGGTTCTCATTTTTCTGCATCCTAATTGTGCCAGTTTGAATGTATTGTGTCCCCCAAACGCCATTATCTTTGATGTAGTCTTGTGGGGCAGATGTTTTGGTGCTGATTAGATTTGCTTGGATTGTGCCCCACCCAGCTGTGGGTGATGACTCTGATGAGATATTTCCATGGAGGCGTGGCCCCAGCCATTCAGGATGGGCCTTGATCAGTGGAGCCATATAAATGAGCTGACTCAAAGAGAAGGAACTCAGTACAGCTGTGAGTGATGTTTTGAAGAGGAGCAAGCTTGCTAGAGTGGAGTGTCCTGGGAGAAAGCCATTTTGGAACCAGAACTTTGGAGCAGACGCCAGCCACGTGCCTTCCCAGCTAACAGAGGTTTTCCGGACGCCATTGGCCATCCTCCAGTGAAGTACCCAATTACTGATGTGTTACCTTGGACACTTTATGGCCTTAAGACTGTAACTGTGTAGCCAAATAAACCCCTTTTTTATAAAAGCCAATCCATCTCTGGTGTTTTGCATTCTGCAGCATTAGCAAACTAGAACACTAATGAACACTGATATTTTCTGACTTTGAAATTTTTGAAAATCTGATGGATGCAAAGTAATATCTGATGTTACTTTGCGTTTATCTAATTACTATTTAGGTTGGACAACTCTTCATTTACGTACTAGTTAATCAGTTTTCCTTTTTGTAGACAGTCAAATTATGTCTTTTCCCCCTTTAACTGTTGGTTTCCTGACTTTGTCTTTTTGATTTGTAGAGGTTTTTCATGAACAGCATGTTGTTTTTAGGTAGGGTGACTATGTACCACATTTATGGCCATTGCCTAGCCTAATTATTAATTGCAGCCCTTTTGACTCTCAAATATGTTCCTAATTTTAGATGTTGCAAATATCTTCTCCCAGTCCATGACTCTTCTTTCAGTGTTGTTATTGGTATTTTGATGCTGTCAAATCCATTAAGATTTTGCTTTATGGTTTATGCTTTTGAGGATTTTTAAGAGGTACATTAAAAATTTTTTTTACTAGAGAAGCTGTGGGTTTACAAACCAAATATGCATAAAATACAGGATTCCCCTACACAGTCCCACCACCAACACCTTGAATTGGTGTGGAATATTTGTTGCAATTGATGATAGCACTTTTTTGTAATTGTACTGATTTTTTAAATGCAATTTTATTGAGGTATATTCACATACCAGATAATCATCAAAAATATACAATCAGTGGTTCATGGTATCATCATATAATTGTGAATTCATCACCACAATCAATTTTTGAACGTTTTCATTACTCCAAAAAAAAAGAATAAAAATAAAAATAAAAAAGAACACCCAAAACATCCTATACCCTCCCCCTGCCCCTATTACTTATTTTTTGTCTTTATTTTCTTACTCATCTGTCCATACACTGGATAAAGGGAGTGTGTCAGTCACAAGGTTTTCATAATTACACAGTTACACCATAAAAGCTATATGGTTATACATCTTCAAGAATCAAGGCTACTGGATTACAGTTCAATAGTTTCAGGAATTTCCTTCTAGCTATTCTAAACACTAAAAACTAAAAAGGGATATCTATATAATGCATAAGAATAACCTCCAGAATTACTTCTCAACTCTATTTAAAATATCTCAGCCACTGAAACTTTATTGCTTCACTTCTCTTTCCCCTTTTGGTCCAGGAAGGCTTTCTCAATCCCATGATGCCAGGGCCAGGCTTATCCCAGGGAGTCATGTCCCATGTAGGAGAGAGGGCAGTAAGTTTACCTGCTGAGAGCTTAGAGAGTGAGGCCACATCTGAGCAACAAAAGAGGTTCTCTAGGGGTGACTCTTATGCATAATTATAAGTAGACTCCTTTGTAGGAATAAGTTTCATTAAGGGCAAGCCCCAATATTGAGGGCTTGGCACATTAAATTAGTAGTCCCCAATGCTTGCAAGAGTATCAGGAATTTCCCAGGTGGGGAATTTTAATATTTCCACATTTTCCCCCAGGCTCTCATGTGAGTTTTGCAAATATTTTTTTATTCTCTGCCCAAATTACTCTGGGAGGTATTGGGGTATCACACTAACCTGTACAAATTAAGCAGATCTCACTCCCTATTCAAGGTTCCATGTAATTGTGGTGTTTGAATAAAGTGGCCATACAAGTTAAATTAGATAGTGTGCTAAAGAAAATATAAATCTTGCATCTAACAAACATCTCTTCCTTCTCACACAGAAATTGAAGTTTTAAAACACAGTCAATATCATCCTTTACCCTTTAGTCTGATTTGCCTCAGTCCTAAACAGATCAGCTTCGTTCATATCTCTAAATGAAGTCTGATCTCTTTCTCAGCTTTTTAAACAATTTCTCTGTGGGGTAATGCTGACTTTCATAGCTTCAAAATTCTAGCTCTGAGTTTCAGGTGTCATACAGATACCTGAAGTTCCAGGAAACAACCAGGTTATACACAAAGAGCTCTGCCTCTCAGAATTTAGAAATAACCGTAACAACTCAGGAATAGATGTGACTGCTGTAAGAGTTTACAATCTAGGAACCTTTACAATAAGCTTCCCCTGATAACCTGTGCTTATGAATTCAATTCTCAGAGTTTACGCATTATAGTTAGTCCATATTAGTGAGGCATTATATTGTCTTTTTGTTTCTGGCTTATTTCACTCAACATACTGTCCTCAAAGTTCATTCACCTAGTTGCATGCCTTCCAACTTCATTCCTTCTTGCAACCACTCAGTATTTCATTGTATGTATACATCACAGTTTGCCCTTCTGTTCATCGGTCGATGTACCCTTAGGCCAAATCCATTATTTCACTCAACATAACATACTCAAGAGTCATCCATGTTGTTGCATGCATCAAGACTTCATTCCTTTTTATGAATGAATAATATTCCATTTTTCACCTTTTGTATATTGCCTTTTGTATATCCATTCATCTGCTGATGGACACTTGGATTTTTTCCATCTTTTGGCAATTGTGATTAATGCAATGTAATGTATATAATGTAATGTAATGCTATGAAGATTGGTGTGCAAATATCTGTTCAAGTTCCTGCTTTGAGTTCTTCTGGGTATATATACCTAGTAGCAAGATTGCTGGGTCATATGGTAATTCTATACTTAGCTTCCTGAGGAACTGCCAAACTGTCTTCCACAGTGGCTACAACATTTTACCTTCCCACCAGCAATTAATGAGTATTCCTTGTTCTCCACATCCTCTCCAGCACTTGTAGTTTTCTGTTTTTAAAATAGCAGCCATTCTAGTGAGTATGAAATGATACATCCTTGTGGTTTTGATTGGCATTTCCCTAATAGCTAGTGATTTGTATATCCATTTGTATATCCTCTTTGGTGAACTGTCTATTCAAGTCTTTTGCCCCCCTTTCTTTTTTGGTATTTAATCAAATTTACTATGAAAGAGACCAAATGGCGGAATGACCAAATGGAAAATGATTGAGCAAAAAAAAATACAACAAATGATTATCCTTCCATAGTTAATATCCATTATTACAAAATACCTTTATAAAACACGATTCTTCTTCTTTTTCTTGCTATGATCAAGTATAGTTTTCTTTTTTTTTTTTTAAATGACTTAACACAGTAGTTTTTTCTGGCTCAGAGCTTTGTCCAGTGTAGGTAAGCACAGGGGTTCTGCTCCATGTAGTTAGGGACCCAGGCTCCCTAACTAGTCTTTACTATAAAATAGTAAGGTCATTCTGAAGAGCAACATGTAATACTTTGGAAATAAAGTATGTATTTACTAGATTTTCACCACTGAGTATGATGTTGTGAGTTTTTCTTATCATGAAAAGGTGAAAATAGAATATTATTCATATCATATCATGTTGAGGAAGTTTCCTCCTATTCCTATTTTTCAAATTGTTTTTATCAAGAAAGGGTGCTGGATTTTGTCAAATGCCTTTTCTATATCAATGGAAAAGATCATGTAGTTTTTTCCATTTGTTTTGTTAATGTGGTGCATTACATGAATTCATTTTTTTATGTTGAATTACCCATGCATACCTGGGATAAAATCCATTTGATCATAGTGTATAATTCTTTTACCGTGCTGTTGGAATTTATTTGCAAGTATTTTGTTGAGGATTTTTGCATTTATAGTCATTAGAGATATTGGTCTATATTTTTCTTTTCTTGTGGTGTCTTTATCAGGCTTTGGTATTAGGATGATGTTGGCTTCATAGAATGTGTTAAGTAAGTGTTCTCTCTTCTTCAGTTTTCTGGAAGAGTTTAAGGAGGATTGGTATTAATTCTCCTTGGAACAATTGGTAGAGTTCACATGTGAGTTTTTCTCTGTTGGGAGGTTTCTGATGACTAATTCTATCTCTACTTGTAACTGGTCTGTTGAGGTCTTCTACTTCTTCTAGAGTGAGTTTGTTTTAAGAATTTGTCCATTTCATCAAGGTTGTCTAATTTGTTGATATAGTTCTTCATAATCTCTTCTTATGATCCTTTTTGTTTCTGTGGGATCTGTAGTAGTTTTCCTTCTCTTTTTCTGATTTTATTTATTTGTGTCTCCTCTCTTTTTTTCCTTTGTCAGGCTAGCTAATCATTTGTCAATTTTATTGATATTTTTCAAAGAACCAACTTTGGGTTTTGTTAATTATCTCTATTGTTTTTTTATTCCCAATTTCACATATTTCTGCTCTAATCTTTGTTATTTTTTTCCTTCTGCTTGCTTTGGAATTAGTTTGCTGTTCTTTTCCTATTTCCTTCAGGTGTGCAATTAGGTCTTTGATTTCAGCCCTTTCTTCTTTTTTTAGCACAAACACTTAGAACTATAAATTTCCAAGAGATCCTTTTTTTAATCCAGTCTTTTTTTATTGGACATTTAGGTTTCTCTGGTCCTTTCCTATTTTAGACAATACTATATTGAACATTATTATGTCTCTCTTTGTCCTTATGTGTGAGGTTTTTGCTAGGTACCTATGTGGTTTAAACCATTACGTGTTAAGTAGTTCCTGTTTCCCATTCCTTTGTGCACATAGCTGAACTACATTCCACAACCTTTCTTGTAGTGGTTAGATAGGTGCTGTGTGATTGGGTGCTGACTAATGGAATGTGGACAAAAGTGATGCATGATGCTTCTAATCCAGGCTCATGAAACCCTCCCATAGGGGGTCCTCCAGTGCTCCCCTCTTTTCTCCTGCATGCTGGCCAGATGCGGAGGATACAGTGGAGGGCTCAGAGGCCCTAGATGGGGCCACTAGATGGAAGTGACTTGGAACCTGGGATGACTATGTGGAAGGCCATCACTGAACACTAGATTGGGATTTATGTAAGCACAGAAAAGTTTCTGTTAAATTAGTAATATTTGGGGGTTGTTAGATCAGGTAGCATGAATTAACTTGAACAATGCCATGATGAAGTAGAATTGCTAAATCCTAGCAACTTTACAAGATATTACAAAATTTTTCTCTAAAATACTTAAATTATTATCCTCCTACCCTCTGTGTATAAGAATTCTGTTGCTCTCACATTCTTGCCACCACCTGGTTTTGTCAAGCTTTAAAATTTTTCCCCAACTGCTGGATATGAAATAGGTATCTCTTTTTCTGTTCCTTTAGTTTCAACTATCATGTGCCCTTTTCTTCTCAGTATACATTAATAAAAAAGTTGTTGAATCTTATTTATATATTAAATTTGAAATCCTTCATCTTTTGATCAGTAAAGTATAACTCACTTAAATTTATTATAATTATAGTTTTATGAGGACTTATTAATGTCATCTTATTTCTTATTTTTCACTATGCACACTTTTTTCTTTTGCTTCTTTTTTCTCTTTCTCTTATTTCCCTCTTTTTATCCCTACTCCAATCTAGGCTCCTAAACACCATTTTGGAACTGTTTAAATTTTTCTTCTAATTATTGTGGATTTATTCTTCTTTTCTCTGTGTGTGTGTGCACATATGTGTGTGTGTTGAGTGCATGCATATAAGATCATAAATAAACTTTGCTGAGTTGTATACTCACACTTATTTCCCATACTCCATTGTTTCCTCTTGTTTTAATTGTCTTCTTCTTGAAATATCTCTACATGTGTTTTCAGACTGTTTGTGTGATAAACACTTAAGTGTAATAATATCTTTATTTTGCCCTCATATTTAAATAAGAATTTATGTGGAAATGGTATTCTAGTTGCATAGTTCTTTTCCTTTAGTACTTTGAAAATATTGTTCTACTGTCTTCTTTCACTTAACAATCCTATTGAGAAACTTCATGTCAATCTGAAACTTATTTCTGTGATAGGTGATGCTATTTGTTCTCTAGAAGGTTTTAGGATTTACTTCATCTCTGATTATCTTAAATGTTACTATTTATGTTTATACATTCAAGGTTTTTTTGCCTATACTTGTTGATAGTTTCAGAATTCGCTCTGAGAACTTACTTTTTCTTTTATTTTGGTAAATTCTGGGCTATTATTTCTTCAAGTATTTCATTCATTTTGTTTTATTTTCCCTTTGGGATTACAATTTTATAGACTTTGACATATAACTTCTTTTCTCTGTATCTATTTACTTTTTTCACATTCTTTCTCTTATCTCTTTATTATTCCCTGAGGCCTGGTATGCCCTTCATCTTGATCTTCCAGATCCCTAACACATACCTCAATATCATTAAATTATACATATCATCTATTAAGATCATATTTATTTTTCTTTATAATTGTTTGTTCCTGATTCATGTTTTCAATAATTTTCTGTGATAATAGTTATTTTGCCTTTACAATTTGTTTTTTGCTTAATTTATTTTGCTTCATCTTTAGTTTGTTCAGTTTGCTCTTTCATTTGTGGTCCTCATACTCATCAAATCATTCCTTATTTTTTTTTCTTATGCATTCATATTCTTTTGGAGGGAACCACCTACCATATTAGTTTTCTATTGCTGCTATAACAAAATATCACAACTGAGTGACTTAAAAAATCTTTGTTATCCTACAATTTTGGTAGTCACAAGTCCAAAGTAAGTCTCGCTGGTGTAAAGTCAAGGTGTTGGCAGGGTTTGCTCCATCTAGAGACTTTGAGGCAACAATCCATGTCCTTGTTTTTTTTTCCACTTCTACAGACTGCCTACATTCCTTGGCTCATGGTCTCTTCTGTTTTCAAAGTCAGCATTGTAGCATCTTCCAGAATTTTCTCTCCCTCCCTTTCTCTCCCTCTCTGTCTCATGTGCAACTTCACACATGCACACATGCACCCCTCTGCTTCCATTGTCATACCCCCTTCCCTGATTCTGACTCTCCAGCCTACCTTTCATAAGGACCCTGTGGTTACATTGGATCTACCTGGATAATCCAGGATAGTCTCTGCATCTCAGCATCCTAACTCATTAGCTAAGTCTCTTTTGCCACATAAGGTGACATATTCGGAGGTTCTGGGGATTAAGATGTGGATATATTTTGGGACCCATTCTTCTGTCTACCACACCTTTACTTGATAATGTATACCTGAGAAAGGATGAATAGTTCAGACTCTGGGTAGTTCACTTCCTGGCATTTGATAAAGATAATACATTACAACCAACTGCGGTTTATCCCAGGAATGCAAGATTAGATTAAAATTCAAAAGACGATCAGGAGAGAAACCAAGATGGCAGCTAGGTGAGACAGGGCTAAGGAACACCTCCGTGGAAAACACTAGATAATGACCAGAGAGTGACCCAGAATACCGGTTACAGCGATGTGCCAGCTGGACAAGATCTGCTAGTTCCCAGGGGCTGTATACTTGGTGAAACTGGGAGTCTGCATTCTGAAACGAGTGAGTAAGCTGGCTGGAAGTCCTGCAGCCATGCGGCGATCTGGGGAAGCCAGGGTTTGGCGTCTGGAGACCAACAGGCTCTTTTAATAAAAAAAAGAAAAGGGGGGGGAAACCCAGGAGCGGCTGCAGGTGCAATCGTGGGAACCACGCAGTAAAACACAGCAAGAGGGGGCTGGGCCGGCCTCTCAGTGTCTGGCCTGGAAGATAGCCCGCTGCAGATATCCCTGGGGCCGGGGGAACGGAGGGAAGAGCCAGAAGCTGAATGAAACCCCGCGGCTAGCAGCTCGCTCCTGGGAGGGCTGGATAAACTCCTGCCCAGGGATGTGCTCACAGCCCAGAGCCCCGCCAGTTGTCCCGGAGCTGGGAAGGAGGAACTGTGCGAGGAGGGGGTGTGGAGATGCCCCATTCGGCCATTTTTGCATCAGGCTGAAAGCGAGCCTGCTCGGCCCAGTGGCCCGGGGCTTCCCTTGTGGGACAGCGTGCACTGGTGACGTAGCACGGCATTCCCTCGGCAGAGGTTCTGGAGGATCGCGGCTGGGCGGGGGGACCCGCTCAGAGATCCCAGGGACACTATGCTAAGTCTGGTGGTTTGTGGGACAGTGAGAGAGAGGGGATGGGGCTGAAATGAAATGAAGGCTTGGACTCTTGCGGTGGCCTTGAATCTCTGGGAACCGGGGGGATTTGAATATTGAGGCTGTCCTTCCTCCCTGGCCACCCATGCAAGCACCCCGCATTCAGGGCAGACGGCTCCAGCAACACACCCAGGCTGAGTTCTCCAGCTGGACCCCACAAAAATCATTTCCCCACATACTGTGGGGACAAGGTGGAGAACTGATTTGAGAGGTATAGGTGACTCACAGACGCCACCTGCTGGTTAGTTAGAGAAAGTGTACATCACCAAACAGTGTTCCTGAAAAATTAGATAGGTTTTTTTTTTTACAAATTGAAAGAGCCTTGTCAAGCAGAGCAAATGCCAAGAGGCCAAAAACAACAGAAAATCTCAATACATATGATAAAACCAGACGATATGGAGAATCCAACTCCAAACACACAAATCAAGTTACCAGAAGAAACAAAGTTCCTCACAGAATTAATCAAAGAAATACAATCGAGGAATGAAAACATGGCAAAGGATTTAAAGGACATCAAGAAGACCATGGCCCAGGATATAAGCAACATAAAGAAGACCCTAGAAGAGCATAAAGAAGACATTGCAAGAGTAAATAAAAAAATAGAAGATTTTATGGAAATAAAAGAAACTGTTGGCCAAATTAAAAAGACTCTGGATATTCACAATATAAGACTAGAGGAAGCTGAACAATGTCTCAGTGTCCTAGAAGTCCATAGAACAGAAAATGAAAGAACAAAAGACAGAATGGAGAAAAAAATTGAAAAAATTGAAATGGATCTCAGGGAAACGATAGATAAAATAAAATGTCCAAACTTAAGACTCATTGGTGTCCCAGAAGGGGAAGAGAAGGGTAAAGGTCTAGAAAGAGTATTCAAAGAATTTGTTGGGGAAAACTTCCCCAACCTTATACACAATATAAATACACAAAGCATAAATGCCGAGAGAACTCCAAATAGAATAAATCCAAATAAACCCACTCCAAGACATATTCTGATCAGACTCTCAAATACTGAAGAGAAGGAGCAAGTTCTGAAAGCAGCAAGAGAAAAGCAATTCACCACATACAAAGGAAACAACATAAGATTAAGTAGTGACTACTCAGCAGCAACCATGGAGGCGAGAAGGCAGTGGCATAACATATTTAAAATTCTGTGAGAGAAAAATTTCCAACCAAGAATACTTTATCCAGCAAAACTCTCCTTCAAATTCGAGGGAGAGCTTAAATTTTTCATAGACAAACAAGTCCTGAGAGACTTTGCCAATAAAAGACCTGCCCTACTTCAGATTCTAAAGGGAACCCTACCAACAGAGATACAACAGAAAGGAGAAAGAGATAGAGAGAATTTTAACAGAAATGTATAGTACCTTACATCCCAAAGCACCAGGACACTCATTTTTCTCTAGTGGTCCCAGATCTTTCTCCAGAAGGGACCATACGCTGGGACATAAAACAAGCCTCAAGAAATTAAAAAAAAAAGAAAATTGAATATACTCAAAGCACATTCTCTAAACACAATGGAATACAAATAGAAGTCAATAATTTTTGAACTGTAACTCCACTATTTACTTCCTACATGATATAAATTACACAAACTCTAATGACAAATCAGTGGTTTTGAACTCAATGTAAAATATGTAATTTTAGACAACTGTTTATAAAGGTAGGGGAATGGAAGAGTATAGGAACATAGTTTATGTGTCCTATTGAAGTGAAGGTGGTATCAAAGAAAAACAAGATTGATATGGATTTAAGAGGTTAATTTTAACCCCCACAGCAAACACAAAGAAATTATCAGAGAATATAACCATAGAGATGAAATGTAGAGTTTGGGTTAAGAGAAATGGGGGAAGGGGCAATGGGGAGTTAAGAAATGAGGGTGGAGTTGCTGTTTGAGGTGAAGGGAAATTTCTAGTAGTGGATGGTGGGAAAGAGCATTACAACATTCTAAAGGTGATTAATCCCACTAATGGAAGGCTAGGGAGGGGGTAGAATGGGAAGATTTAGGCTGTATATATGTTTCCGCAACTGAAAAAAAAAAAGACAGTCTAAATAGATGATGATTGAATGCCAAGGATGAACTTGGATGGAATTGGAGGATAGAGGACAGGTGGCTCAAAGGGACACAGTTGAGACATAAGGTAAAGGAAATTTAGAATGTAAGCTTTGTATCATTGTTGAATCTCTTGTAATTCTTAGCTGCGCTTAATGGGATTGCATAAAAGAATGTTCTTGTTCATGGGAAGTGTATACGTGAATTATAGTGTATGTTCAAGGATGTGTGTAGCTAGCTCTTATATGTTCAGAAGACAGCAATAGATGATGGATGATAGAGAGGGAGGGAGGGAAAGAAATAGCGATGTGACAGCATGTTAAGGTTGGTGGATTGAGCTATCGGGGGAGGGGGGTCAGGGTATGATGGAATTCTTTGTATGGGGTTAGTACTGTTTTTGCAACTGTTCCTATAACTTTGAATTTATTTCAAAATAAAATTTAAAAAAAAGACAATATGTCATTGTAGTAACAGTCTAAAAAAAGGAAACCAATATGATCACCTCATTAATTGCAAAACAAAAAAGCATTTGATAAAACAAAACATCTATTCCTCATAAAAATCTCTCAGTAAAATTAGAAATAGATAGGAACTTCCTCAACCTGATATAGGGCAGCTATGAAAAATATGCAACTAACATTATAATTAATGGTGAGAGACTGAATATTTTCCTTTAAGATTAGGAATAAATCAAGGATATCTGTTCTGGCCTCTTACATTCAGCATTGGATCATGGTCTTAGAGTGTTATTACAAGAAAATAAATTAAATTGTGGATTAAAAGGCAAGAAGTAAAATTCTCTTTATTTACAGACAGCATGGTCATCTATGAAAAGTCCTAAGTAATCTGTAAAAAATCTACTAGAACAAGTAAGTAACTTTCCCAAGGTTGAAAAATAAATGATCAATACACCAAAAATAATTATATTTCTATACACTAAAAATGTGCAATTAGAAATTGAAATTTTACAAAATACCATTTACAATTTCTCAAAAATATTAAACATACTTAGGTATAGGCTTGACAAAAGAATTCACAACTTGAAAATGACAAACATTACTGAGATAAATTAAAGAAGAAATAAATTGTGTTCCTGAGAGACATATTTTGTTTCTGAATTGAAAGATTTGTATTGATAAGAAGCTATTTCTTCTTGAATTGATCCATAGATTCAATGCAATTTCAATAAAAATATTAACACAGTTCTTTGAAGAAATTGACAAATTGATTCTAAAATTTACATGGAAATATAAAGTACTTAGAATTGCCAAAACAACTTTGAAAAAGAACAATGTTGGAGGACTTACACTAGCTGATGTTGCATAACTTTGTGGATATACTAAAAAACACTTAATTGTACACTTTAAAAGAGTGGGTTTTGTGTTGTATGAATTATATCTCAATTAAAAAAGTATGGTACCACAAGAGCAAACATATAGAACAATGGAATCAAATGAGAATTCAGAAATAGACTTGCACATTTATGGTCAATTTGTTTTTGATAAGGGTGTCATGTCCACTCAATTATGAAAGAATAGACTCTTCAACAAATTGTGCTGGGAAAACTGGATGTCCATATGCAAAAGAATATACAAAAAAATAACTCAAAATGAATCAAAGACCTAAATATAAAAACAAGGACTATAAAACTTCTAGAAGACACAGAGAAACATCTTCAGGACCTTGTTCTGGGCAATGGTTTCTTAGACTTTACACCAAAAGCAAGAGAATCAAAATTAAAAACTTTTGTGAATCAAGAGACTTGATGTGAAAATAAAGAGACAACCTACAGAATGGAAGTAAATGTTTGGAAACTACACATCTGGCAAGGTTTTTTTTTTTAATGCAATTTTATTCACATAGCATACAGTCATTCAAAGTGTATAATCAATTGTTCACAGTATCATCATACAGTTGTGCATTCATCACTACAATCAATTTTTTGAACATTTTCATTACTCCAGAAAAATAAAAATAAAAATGAAAGTAAATAAAGAAATCGTACAACTCAACAAAAAGATAGACACCCAATTAAAAGATAAGGAAAAGTCATGAATAAACATTTCTCAAAAGAATATATATATAAATGGCCAAAAAGCACATGAAAAGATGCCCAACATCATTAGCCACTAGGGAAATGCAAATCAAAACCACAATGAAACACCATTCATATGTTCTATAATGGGTACTATCAAAAAATGAAAAATAGCAATTTGTTAGAGAGGATGTGGAGAAATAGCAACACTTGTTCATTAGTGGTAGGAATGTAAAATGGTGTAGCCACTGCGGAAGACAGTTTGGCAGTTCCTCAGAAAGCTATGTATAGAATTACCATGTGATCCAGCAATACCCAAAAGAATTGAGAGCAGGGACTTGAAGAGACTTTTGCACACTGATGTTCATAGCAGTGTTATTCACAATTGCCAAAAGATGGATGCAACCCACGTGCCCATTAATAGATGTATGGATAAGCAAAATGTGATATATACATATAATGGAATATTATCCAGCCAAGAAAAGGAATGAAGTTCTGATACATGAGACAACATGAATAAACCATGAAGAAATCATGTTGAGTGAAATAAGCCAGACACAGAGGACAAATATTGTATGATCTCACTGATATGAAATAATTAGATTAACCAAATTCATAGAGTCATAAACTAGAATACAGGTTACTAGGGGCTGGATAGGGGTAGCAAATGGGGTATTAATGCTTAATTGGTACAGACTTTCTGTTTGGAGTGATGAAAAAGTTTTGGGAGGATGGTGGTGGTAGCACATTGTGCATGTAATTAACACTACTGAATCAAATATATAGGTGTGGTTAAAAGGGGAAATTTTGTATGTTACTAAAATTAATTATATACATACATATATATATATATATATATATATATATATATATATATATATAGCAACAGATCCTAGTCTCTGTATTCATAAACCACATAATAAGACTTGATAAGCTTGTTCTAGGAAATACGGGTGGAAGCTGGTCTTACTATGCTCTGACTTGGTGTTTCTATTATTAACCAGTTGGGTTCAGCTGCTTCTGACATGTTCAGCTCTGCTCAGAGACAAAGTCTTGATCCACGTTTATGTCCCCCCGATATTCTTCCCTTCTCTGAGAGGAGTTCTCTCACACCCAACTCTGTGCTTGACTGTCAAACCTGTTCCCCTTCTGGTGATAGTCTCTTAGGAGGAGACTGGGCCCACAATGGTGACTGAGGGCAGCTTTAAATGATTTACTGCTGCTGTTGTCTATCTCTAGTCTCTTCAATTTTACCATCCTCTCAAAGATCGTGTGATAGTTAACACCTATGCATAATGCTCATAGGAGGAAAAGTAAGTTATTTAAATATTAAATAATCATTTAGGTTATATATGATTACTCAAAATGCCTCACATGTATTGAACTATTTATCTAGATGCTATTAAGCTGTCTCAGAAAGGACATTCTATCGTGAGGTGCTCCTAACACTTATTTTTAAGGGGAAACATTTTGGAATATTTATCTTGGCTCCACCAAGACTCTGCCAGCACTCTCATAATAAATAACAACTATGTCAGAAATAATTGGCTATGAAGGATATGTTTTCTGATTCAAATTAATAAAAATGTGTAAATTTGTGATTCAGTTATATCAGTATTGCTTTCAATAAAAGATGTCTACTCCACCCATTTATTTTAACTTTCAAGAAAGCACTTTGAATCATTGACCTCTTTTGTCTTTGTTCATGATGAGTAAAGGCCAAGAGAGGTGCAAATCTGATTTTCACAACCAGCGTATAAGGACAGGGTCTTAATCACTGCTTCCCTCCTGTGGTAGTTCTCATCTCTTATCATACATACTTCACAGAATGGTTTCTACCTTGTTTTACAACAGGAAAAATGATTCTCAGTGTCTATTTGTGTTTTATGAAAATTCCCCACTTTGGTCAACCCAAGCAATTTCCTGTAGTTAATAGTCACTGTGGTCCAATCATAAGAAATAGAATAGATATTTTTGTACATGTGACATGCGTAGCTTGCTTATCAGGCGATACATTGCCCTTAAAATTCTCATCTATTCAGGCAGTTTTGTTTCCTTATTAAAGCCCAACAGTTTTAAATTTAAATAATTCAAGTACAATAAAAGTTGTTGCTTGGCATTTTCAAACCATCAGCTTGTATGTATGAAAAACCATACCCTTAATTGTAATGGTACCACAACTGATGGCAATTTTTCTAAACCTTTTGCCTACTTCATGGTTTTCTCTTGAGGCTTCCTTAAAGGTTTGGTTTGCAATGTCCCCATTTCTGTAAAGTTTAACATCAACTAATGAACAAGTCATCATCATTAACAAGTATTAATATTAGAGTTCATTTATGGTTTAATCCAGGGGTCCGTCCCAAATGGAGCTATAGCTACATGATGCCACAAAAATCAATTAAAGCATTCAGGAGGAAGTAATCCGTGGGTTATGTTATCTGTATTTCTTTTTTCTTTTCACCAAATTGAATGCTTTGATTGGATTTTATAAATTGTCAATTTTAGCATCTGGTGAGTCTTATTAATCCAACTCATTTTACTGAATATCTGTGGAAGATTATTATGATAAGTATGAGTTGGTAACATGGTGTTCTTACTAATTCAGGGATGGGCTACACTGTTAAAGTGATATACCAGGACAGGTGAGAAAAATGCAATGTAAAAGTTATCAGTTTTTCAGATGTCAGCAAATGAGTCATAAGTTTATTTATAGTATCTTTCCCATCTTCAATTCTGCTTCTCTAATTTAAAAAGACCTTCTCCCTTTTCTAGTGAAAGCATCATCAGTTTTCCATTTATTTTGTGCTTTTGAATATAGTAGTAGGATTTCATGAATGGCTTGTGCAACTGACTTTAGTCAAATTTGTTTCAGCTTTAAAAATGGGGATAATAATGCAGAAGAAAAGCCTGAGATGATAGTGTTTATAGTGTTTCTTGAGATACCCAGATGGAAGATAAGTGTCAATGTTATAGCAGCATAATATGAATTGTTATTGAGAGTTTGTGTGTTCTCAGAATCAGGCTCAAACAGATCTCAATCTCTTTCTTGCAGACCCAGGATGCGTAAAAAAATTCTCAGAAGAAAACTAGCTCCTTAGATATTTAAATAATTGAAAGACAAGAATGCCTGAATATTTATACAGAAATAGTTCAAGAAAGAGCTGGAGTTTTAAAATTAATTTTATTTTAAAGTTTCCAAAATTTACAAACTCTCTGTACCCACCAAGCAACAAATCTCCTCCCTTCCCCTGGTAACCTCTAATCTATTTTCTCTCTCTACAAATTTGCTATTTCTAAATATTTTATGTAAGTGAATTAGTACAGTATTTGTCCTTCTGTGTCTGGCTTATTTCACTCAGCATAATGTTTTCAAGATTCATTCATGTTGCAGCATGTTTCAGAACTTCATTCCTTCTTATGGCTAAATAAATTTCCATTGTATGCATGTACCACATTTGTTTATACTTCATCTGTTGATGGACATTTGGGTTGTTTCCACCATTTGGCTTTTGTGAATAATGCTGTTACGAATATTGCTATACAAGTATCTGTTATAGTCCCTGTTTTCAGTTTGTTTGAGTATATATCTATGAATGGAAATGCCAGTTTATCAGGTAATTATACATACTTCAGATATATATATACAATACTTACAGTACAGGTAACAAAATGGGTAAATATAAATGTCATTATTATTGCATTTTTAGTTTGCAATGCCATTTTTTTGCTTATTACATGGTTTAAATATCAATTTTAAAAAGCCAATCATAAATCTATATTATTGAGCACAAAATATATTAAGATGTAATTTGTGACAAGACAATATTAAGGAAAGGGATGGAAGGATATAGGAACAGGCCATATACAGGCTACTGAAGTTAAGTTGGTATCAGTAAAACTTAAATTGTAACAGACTTAGGAGGTTATGTAATCACCATGATAACCACTCAAAAAAATCTACATAGAGAAATGAGAAGTGATTCAAAATGGCTCACTACAAAAGATCATCTATTAAAAAAAAAAAAGAAGGTAGCAACAGAGGAAAGGAGGAACACAAAAATGGGTATGAAACATACAAAAAACAATAAGCAAAATGGAAGAAGTAAGACTTGCCTTATCAGTAATCCTTAAATGTAAATGGATTAGACTCTCCAATCAAATGGCAGAAATGGGCAGAATGGATAAAAATATAATCCAACTGTATGCTGCTTACAAGAGACTCACCTTTAATCCAAAGATACAAATAGGTTGAAAGTGAAAGGATAGAAAAAAATATTCCATGCAAATAGTAACCAAGACAGCCAGGGTGTTACAAGAGAGAATGAAGAACATGCTATATTGATAAAAGCATCAATTAAACAAGAAGATGTAACAATCATAAACATATATACACCTAACCCCAGGGTCCCAAAATACATGTGTCAAACATTGACAGAATTGAAGGGAGAAATAGACAGTTCTACAACAACAGTTGGAGACTTGAATATGCCAGTTTCAATACCAGATAGAACATCTAGACAGAAGAGCAACAAGTAATTGGAGGACTTGAACAACACTATATACCAACTAGATCTAACCTTCACCCTAGAACAGCAGAATACACATTCTTCTTAAGTGCACATGGGTCATTCTCCAGGATAGACCAGATGTCAGGGCACAAGACAAGTCTTAGTACATATTAAAATACTGAAATAAAATTGTCTTCTCCAACCACAATGGAATGAAGCTAGAAATCAATGATAGAAGGAAGACCGGAACTTTTTGCAAGTATGTGGAAACTAAACAACATATTCTTAAATAACCCATGGGTTAAAGAAGAAATCAGAGGGAAACTAGAAAATACTTAGAGACAAATGAAAATGAAAACACAGCATATCAAAACTTACGAGTTGCAGCAAAGGCAATGTAAAGAGGGAAATTTATAGCTATGAATGCCTATATTAAAAAAGAAGAAAGATCTCAAATCAATAACCTAAATTTGAATCTTAAGAAACTAGAAAAAGTAGAGCAAACTAAACTCAAAGATAGGAGGAGGAAGGACAAAATTAGGAATAGAGCAGAGATAAATCAAATAGAGAATAGAAAAACAATTGAGACAGTCAATGAAACCAAATGTTTGTTCCTTGAAAAGATCAATAAAATGGACAAGCTTTAGCTTATACTAACAAAGAAAAAAAAAAGAGAAAAGATGTAAATAACTGAAATCAGAAATGAAGATGGTATCATTACTATCCATACAGAAATAAAAAGAATTATAAAAGAATACTATAAATGATTTGATGCCAACAAATTAGATAATCTAGATGAAATGGATAAATCTCTAGAAACACACCAATTACATTAAATAACTCAAGAAAAAATAGAAAACCTCAGCAGACCAATAACATGTCAAGAAATTTAATAAAAAATCTTCCACCAAAGAAATGTCCAGGATCAAATGAATTTTGCCAAACATTTCAAGAATTAACACAAATCATTCTCAAAACACTTCCAAAAAATTCAAGAGAAGAAACACTTCCTACCCTAAAATCAAAGCCAGATAAAGACAGCACAAGAAAAGAAAACTACAGACCCATATCGCTTACTAATATAGATGCAAAAATCCTTAACAAAATACCAGAAAACTGAATCCAACAGCATATTAAGAGGATTATACACCATGACCAAGTAAGAGTTATCCCAGGAATGCAAGAGTGGTTCAACATATGAAGATCAATCAGTGTAATATACCACATTAATAGTATCATGTGATTTTACATGATCATGTCAGTAGACAAAGAACAAGCTTTGACAAAATTCAAATAAATGACTTGCCTAAGGTTGCATTAGTCTCTTTTGGAGCTGGGACTTGAACATGCATCTTCTGATTTGGGGGCTGTGATTGTTCCATTTCTCCTTCTTTACAAAGGAACATAGAACTTCTGCTCTGCCATTTGCTGATTTCAGGGAAATCAGAAGATGAACAGTAAAGAGCAAGAAGCCAACAATATTCTAACAGATTGCTTTAAGATGAACTGTTGTTTTTATCCCCTAACATGGACTTTCCAGGTCCTTTATCAATGAAAACACATTGGCCCACACATCCAGCTACTCCAGCCATGTGGTTCTTTTGCATTAATTTTGTTCTGGTGAAGACCTAACCCTATTAGGGGAGACAGACCTGCTGTTAGAGCTTCACTGGATTGTCTTAAGTCACCTGAGGGGTTTCATCCCTGTCACCCCTTACCTAGTGCTTTCTCTGCTTGTGGGGATGATTCTGTAGTTACAGGAACAGAAAGGGAATGGGGGGATGGGAAGTGGACGATAAGGATGAGAAGGTGTGGGGGAGACAATGAGGCACATCTCAGAGAGGGAACTTCATGAGAAGATGAAGAGCTGCCTATCCTTTCCTAAAACTCAACCTCGCTTCAACGTTGACTTTGAGCACACACACTTGGTGGATTGAAAATGGAGAAATGGTCATATTAAGGGCAGAGGGAAGACAGGTTTGGATGTTTACTGTTGGTTTACTTGTCCTCAAAATGCACATATAAGTTGGATAAACAATACTCCTTTTACATGGTTATGTTTACTGTCTTATGTCTTCCCTCTAGATTAGTGAATTTAATAAACGGCAATATGCTGCTGTTTGGTCAACGTTTTTTCACTTAGCTCAGGTCACTGAAGAATGGGCCCTAGATAGGAAATGGAAAGGGTAAAGAAACAGATCTTATTGAAAACAAAGGGAGAAATCTTTTTGCAAACAAACAGTAATTAGAAGAGTTCTCTCAGTGGGGATGGGAAGATACCTCTCTTCTAAGGGCAAATTAAACTCTCCAGGGTGCCATGCATAGCTTGAAAAAAATTAAATTAATGTGCCTAAGCTTTTCCTTAATACAAACCAAATATTTTTAGCTGAAAGGGATCTTCAGAAGACAGTGAGACACCATTTAGGAGACTTTAGTTAGAGAAATTTCAGAAACTTAAATAAGGAGGAACTGGCAAATCCTAGAAGGAAAACAGTTTTGTAGGAAGCAGGGATTATCCTAACTAAAAGGAAAATGAAAACTGATAGCTCAAGTGACTTCAGTTAGACAAAGAGTTTGTCACTGTTGACAGGGATGACTGGCAGGGTGGAAAAATGAAGGGGGATAAAGCTCTGACAGAAAGACTTCAGAGGAAATTTGACACCTTCAAAACCACAGGTGTGAAGGTAAGTGAAACCGGTAAGTAAAAGTTGGCCGTGTTTTTCAGGGTGTGACACGGTACATACTTTCAGTCTGAAATTTGGGAGTATGAATGGATCATAGGAGAGAAGCATGGGACGTGAAAGGTCAGGAATTGAGAGGTCAGAAGGACTCTGGTCTGCCTCTGGAGACTCCTTAGGCTTTATTTTTAGTGTATTTTCTTAGGTATTTTATAGTATGCCCTATATCGCCAAGCAGACAGGCTAGCTTCTTTCCCTAAGCACCCCAGCCTGTATCAAATTTCAGTCTACAATGGGTTTCTTACCACAGCTCTCAATGATCATTTATTGAGTGCCTGTTATATCCTGAGCTTGGTGTGTAGAGAAATAAAAAAAATATTTTAATGCATGGTCCTTGACTTCAAGGATCTTATAATCAGTGAAAAATGGGACATCATGAATTCAGCTTGAAGTTAAATTCTTCTCAAATAGAACTAGCAGGAAAAAGCAAAATGGAAATGCCAAGTAATTAGTAAAAATGTTGAGTTTTCTAGGCATTCAGAAGGGGGTTGCAGTAGTTGGAGAAACCTTCTTAGAAGAGGTGGAAGTTGAGTTCCCTCTTTAGGCTGAATAGAATTTAGCCAATGTGAGCGAGGGTGGGGGAGAATGAGGGAAAGTGAACAATTAGAAGGCCTGGTTGGGGCACTTCCCAAGGGGCAAAGAAACTACTGGAGCAAAGGAGCAGAGGATCAAATTTGATAACCCTGAGATGTACTCTGAGAAAGAACTAGTGAAATTGGTAACTTTTATTTTGTTTGGCTCTTGAAGCCAAGCATTTGGGTTTTCTGAGGATATAAACAGTACACTATTTTAAAGGTGGAGGGGCTGACCTGAAGTGATCACAGAACAGGCTCGGGGGTAATCAAACCTAGGACTCTGCCGTTTATTAGAGGTGCAATCTCAGACAAGTTCACCTCTCCAGAGGTTAGTTCCCTTATTTTCAGTTGGGGATAATATTAGCATCTAACTCATAGAGTTGTTGTAATGCTTAAAAGAGATGAAGTATTTAATATGCTTGTCATAGTTCCTGGCACATAGTAAGAGTTCAATAATTCTGAATTATTATTTTATATTGAAATAAAAGCAATAGTAACGATGATAATGATGATAAAATCTCAAGGCTAAGCATTATGAAATAAGGGGCAAATGAGCACAGAGGAGAGAAGCTGTAAAGATAGGGCCTTTGAAACCTCCTATTGCTTTTTCCTGATCTCCAAGAAAGATGGAGAAAAGAAAACCATAGCTTTTTTTTTTTTCTTTTTAATTGAATTAGGAGATGGAGAAATGCAAGGCAGTCCATGCCACTTTTCTGTTGTTTTCTGACCCTTCTCTCAGGGTCAGCAGTCCACGAGCAGTCACTGGGATCCTACCAGGGGCTCCCTCTTGGGTCTGTGTCACCTCCCCTGCTGTTCGAGGGGTTCTCGCAATGGGCCTGGCTTCTGACCCAAGCAGAATATGTTCCTGCTCCATTATTCCATGGGTAGGTTTAATAACCAGAGCCCTCTGTTTATAATTAACATTAAGCTGTTTATTTCTTGCTTCTCATTTTAGCAGGGTAAGCAAGTCGAGGCAGGCCACTTTCTAGTAGATTGTGAGAAGATAGACCTCAGCATTAGCCTGACTTGTGGGTCTGATGTGGAGAGAAGAGAGTCAAAAGGAAATATTCTTGTGGCTTTCTATATGACTGAAAGGCAGCGAGGCTGATGTTTGCTGGAGCAGCCAATTAAGAAGAGTGACATTCTGGCCACCAAATGTTAATAGGCCTGAGTGGAAGTGTGGTGACCCAAGTTGAGTCATAACTTTAGAGGAAACCAGTCTTACCCATGTTTTTTTGTTCTTTGGTGGAGACCCTTAGTAAGCTCTTCGAAGACAGTGGCTTTCTACAGAGGAGAGCTGTAGTAACGGTTGGCCGCAAATGGCTCTTCTCACTCTTGTGTAGGAACAAGAACCAATTATGAGAAGCCTGGGTTTAACTCGCTTTTGGTGTGGTTAATGTTGGTGGGAAGGTTACTTACAGGTCTCTTATTTATTAATACATTTGGTCTGAGAAAGGCCTTCAGGGCCTTCTATTGCTGTGACCGTATTGGTCTGGCTAGTTCTGTCCAGGTTGTTAGCAGAATTCAAACCACCCCCTTCCCCCCGAGGGAGAATCCCACAAAGCCCCTCTCTGTTGGGCTTGTGGCTGTGTCAGGGAGCCTCTGGTGTCTCTTTGAATGTGAAGCCTGGGTGACCTTGAGCTGTTCCTGAAGAGAGACCTAAGACTTTTCTGTTTCAATGCTAGAACCTGCAGCTTTGTTCCAAGTTTATTCAGTCTGGTAGTCTGAACTCTTCAAATCTGGGGGAGAGCCCAGGGTCTATGCAAGGGTAAATATTCTATTTGAACCATTTCCACTGTATAGGAAATCCAATTCCATGGGAACTGGAATAAACAACCTCTAACACCCTCTATCCCAAAGTAAATAAAATAGCACTCATATTTTCATGTTAAAACAGGCCTGGCCTCATTGTTTTTGTCACTCTAACACTTTTTTATATTATTTTGCTAATTTGCAGGTATTCTCAGATTGAAATACTCCATATCCAATTATCTTTCTCGTGCAAATAAATCTTGCCTGGGGTTCTGTTTCAATTAGTTTACTGAATGAAACATCATTTACAACACCTGTTGTCACGTTCCTGTTAGTTAAAAATCAGATTCCGGATGTGGAATGAAACCTAAGTAATTTTTTCCAGGCTCCTTTGAGGAGCTCCTAGCTATTGTTGCGCCTTCAGCCCAGAAATTAATACCTTCCCTTCCAGTGTGGAAGTGCCAGTAAGCACACAGTGGGTTGCTATTTTTAGGAATATTTGCACATGTCTTGTCTCACCAAGCAGCAAACTAATTTCTCGGAGAGAAAAATTGGAAAACAGTACTCTGTGCTGCTCTCAGTTTTTCTCCTGTGAGAGGCTGTTACAGAAGCCAGCCTCCAGGGATTTGCTATGTGCTCTCTTCAAATGAAGTTATAGCTGATTGATCATTCTGTACATGAATCAGAGATTCATCTCAGCAGCTCAAGTCCACATCATAAGCAAAAGCCAACTGCTTTCCTACTTTGAGACACCTGCAGACCCCTATCCACTTAAGAAAAATCTATGTGAGTAATCTGTTGGGTTCTACAGTAATGAAGAAACAAAAACAAACATCAGTAAGTGGGCTTTCTCATCTCGTTATCTAAATCAGCCCAGAACTGGCAAGAAGACACAATAGAGAAGCCTAGAGATTTTAAAAGGGGCAACCATGTCAGGTTCAGGTTCTGTCGCATACTCAGGAAGGATGTCAGGGACTGCCTCCCTGACCAGGTATTTCACAAGTCCAGAGCATGATAGTGCAGTTGACTGCCACCTCTGCTCATAAAGAAGACCTCCGTGGTAAATCATTGCCCAAGTAGAGTTTGCTTTTCCTCTGCAAGTAAAAATATTCTTTAAAAACCCCTCCATGGTATGGTAAACAGCTCCAAGGAGCAAAAGTCGTCTAGATAACCTCTCTTTAGTCTTTTTAAAAATGACCTTCTTTGGTTGATTCCACTCTGATTCTCGAATAATAATGCATCAGAGTTGGAAAGAAAAATCATGGCTTGAATTGACCAAAAAAAATATTCTTAGGAGGAGGAGCTGATGTGGGGGCAAATGGAGAAGTACACCGTCAAGCCATTCAACTCAGAATGTTTGATTTTTCTCTCACTCCTGGTCAATATTCTTTAATGTATAAATGAGTTGGGACCATTATTGAAGCGATTGTCTCTCAGCATGAAATCCATCCTTGCAGACTCTGCTTTGCGAAACTGGGTCTCTGCATAACAAAATTGTTTCTCTGTTGCTTCTAGCTCCCTGTTAGGCTCTGCCAACAGGGGGCGCTGGAGGGAGCCTGCAAGAATGACAGAAGAGAAAGCGGTTCCTTCCTGCCAACTTCTGATTCCAATTTTTGCTAGCTGTTCCTTTCTCTATCACCCAAGCAACTCTTCTTCACCCAAGCAGCCTCAGTTTGTTTCAGTAGCAGCCGCTGATACAAGTTAGTAGTTTTCCAGCACTTTCAGAACCAGTTTAATGGCGCCCCTCAGAGACACCGCCCCAGATGACGGTATCCCCTCCTTAGAGGTCTGCGTCAGCCTCGCAGGCCCTCCACTGGTCTTAGAAACACCAGCACCAGCCAGCCGCACCTCCCATTGGGGGATCTTGAGTCTTCCCCGCACAGGGCCCATCACCCAAGGTCATAGACACCAGCACGATCATAGCAGTGCCCCCTCCTCAGACATCTGCATTTTAGATAGCCCTTTGGGGCCCTTTCTTCAAGCCTCACACGTTCAATTTAGTACCTATTAAATAATTCTTTATATTCTTTATATTAAATCCTCTCCAGTGGTATAATTGGACCTGACCAAGAAAATAGAAATCTCTTTTTGCTCCTAATGGCCTTCTCACTTGGACACTGATTAGATTTTGCAACGTGTGCCTGGAGCCAACCTGAGTTTGGCTTTTTCATTAGCGAGAATATCTTGTTGCTATTTATTCTATGGGCCTAGCCCCACCAGGAATTATTTTGAACTCTTATCTTGGGCCCTAGAAATAGTGAAAGGCCTACTAGCTAAGTTAGCCTTTGAATAAAATGGAGCAGGGAAAGTCTTCATTTTTAATTGATAAGGACAACTAAGAGAGGCTTCATGTTCTCATTCTAAGTCTCTATGGAAAGCTAAAATGTCAGAGGGGTTCTTTTCACTCCAGGCATCAGATGTTACAAAAATAGCAGTTCCAAAAGATTTATAGCATTAGGCAAGGGAAAGTTGAAGTGACATGATTGAAGTTCTCAAAGTTAGAAACCCTTTTTGTAGGCTGGGACACCTAAAGGCTTGGCAAATATCCATGCCTGTTAGCCATCTGTATCACCACTGACTGTGTATATTGAAGGATTTAATGAATCATAGACATAAGATCACTGCATGGAAAAATAATGTGTTGTGCCCAGCACACTCTTTTCCATAAAGAAAGCATCACTGGGAAATGCAAGCATGTGGAAACAGGCCACAAAAATGCAGCAAATTAGACCTTATTATCCACTCATCCAGGCAGGAAAGTTTTTAAAGGTAATCAAGTCATAGGTTCTTCAATTTGGCACGTTAGCCTCACTCTTTTCAGAGTAAAGTATATATTTCTGGATTACCACTGTGCATCTAAGCATTTAGTTTAGCCTTTTAACTACCGTTCAATTCACGAGGCATTTCAAATCATGCTGTCACCTGTTCCTGTTTTCTGCTGCAAGTTACCATCCCAAACTACCTCATTAAAATAAATGAAAGCAAATGGGATTATCCAAGTGAAATGTCACTAACACTATTATAAAGTAAGAATGTTTTGGCACCATTCAATAAAGCTACAATTCTAAGCTGGAAATGTAGCCCATGGAAATTTAGATGACATCTCATCTCATTAGTTCTTCTGTTCCAGACATGTGCTTGCACTTGGACTAGATGATAACCTAATGTAGAATCACGGTATCACAAGGGTCATTGTTATCTCTAATGAACAATGAGGCTATTCTATGATCATTATCCTTGTTTATCAGGATACAGTGAGTATCCTGTTGTCCTAGTTTGCTAATGCTGTGGAATGCAAAACACCAGAGATGGATTGGCTTTTATAAAAGGGGGTTTATTTGGTTACACAGTTACAGTCTTAAGGCCATAAAGTGTCCAAGGTAACACATCAGCAATTGGGTACCTTCACTGGAGGATGGCCAATGGTGTCTGGAAAACCTCTGTTGGCTGGGAAGGCACGTGGCTGGCGTCTGCTCCAAAGTTCTGGTTTCAAAATGGCTTTCTCCCAGGACATTCCTCTCTAGCAAGCTTACTCCTCTTCAAAACGTCATTCACAGCTGCACTGAATTCCATCTCTGAGTCAGCATATTTATATGGCTCCACTGATCAAGGCCCACCCTGAATGGGTGGGGCCACACCTCCATGGGAGTATCCCACCAGAGTCACCACCCACAGCTGGGTGGGGCACATTGCAAGCAAATCTAACCAGCACCGAAACGTCTGTCCCACAAGACCACAACGATAATGGCAGTTGGGGGACACAATACATTCAAACTGGCACACCTGTTTATTCTAATTTTTGAGCACAACAGATAACCCTGTAATTTAAATTTGGTGGATATGCTGCACCAAAAAGTCAAACCTACATACCTTTTGAAACAGTTTTTCTCAAGCTGCTTTCTAATTTTGTAGTATTTGTTGGGGTTGGGGCTGTACTGAAAACCTTGATGAACTGAGAGCATCCTTTTCTTGATTTTTCAACCATAAACATTTGTTTGAAATTTAATATCTCTCTTATGAGATCCAGCCTGAGGAAGGAAAAAAAAAAAAAGTCTTGAACCATTGTTTCAGAAGCAGAGATGACAAGCTATCAGAAAAACAAACAAACAAACAAACAAACAAACAAAAATCAGGAACTTATCTGAGACAGGGACGACCTAAATCCAACCCATGTGCATTGATACAGAATACGATGTTATCCTTAAAATGCAATTTAAAAACTTGGTCTGTAATCCAGCATGCTATAACCACTGTGTGTGATGACATGGTGCGCAACTGTATCCCTGCAGCTCCCCAGTCAGCCATTCTTCAGCCAGATGTCCAGGGAACTGAGGATCAAAGGGACCAATGTGGTCACATGTAAACAGCACATCGGATGCAGAGGTGCACCAGTTGTCAAGCACACCACGAGGGTGATAGAGACCCTAGTGAGTGAACAGATAAATGAGAACGGGGAAGATATGTTAAAGCCAATAGTTTGTTGTCAGTGCAGAGAACCCCCTTCGATGTCCAATTGCAGTCTGGGAAATAAAGCTTAATTTTATGAGGCTTTCTTGAAATAGATCATAGTTTATTTCTCATAAATGACTGGCTGCTGATGTTTCTGCCTCCCCAGTGATGGGAGATTGGGTAACTTCCTCTCCATTGGATGTGCCTCCATTGGTTGTATCTTAAAGTTTCCACCACTGTTATTTGGGACACTGAATAGGAAGGAGCAAATAATGAAATGAAGAAGCTCACATGGAAGTGGGAAGCATAGGTTAATAAATGTTTATTTAACTGGCTTTGCTTACTAGCTGGGAGATATTAGATTGCCTATGATATCTTAGAAACTTAATATTTCCAGCTTGAAACTGAGCATATAAAAAATGAGCATATTACATCCATCTCAGAGTTTCTGGGATGATTGAAATGGGATAATATTTATGATGTATCAAAGCCAGTAACAGGCATGTTCTAGGTTCTCAGGAAATGTTAGTTCTCCACCAGTTCCCTTCCCCTCTTCGTTATACTTCCAGACCTCTTACCAGCTTTAAAACTTCTCATCCTCCAAATGAAAGAACCAGGTACCATGTGTAGAAAATGCAACTTATCACTATCCTGTGGCCAGGTTAGTCCAGGCCACGGTGGAATGAGTTGGTTCTGGAAAATTTTGGCTTTCTAGTCATTTGGGAAAGGTTAAAAGGGATCAAGGCCACATATTTATGCCTGAGAAATGCACTCCAGTTCCTGATTTCTGTAACTCAGAATCCAAAACTGAAAAAACTAAAAGATGGTGGGGTCTGGAGGGAATGAAGAGTTATGTGAGTCTGGAACAAATAAGTCCTTGCTCTTCAGGCTGAACAAAATGTACAGATTCACCCTATGTTTGGATCTCTGGAAGCAATTTTTGAAATTATAGCACCTTCAAGGGCTTTAGAATAAATATGAAGTCCTTCACATTATATGACTATTTGTAGGGTGACTACATGTCTTGGTTTTCCCAAGATGGTTCAGAATTATGTGTGTCTCAGCATAATTATTATTAGTAAACTTTTCGTTCTCAAAAGTGTCAGAATGTGAATGATAATTTATTTGGTTTTCCCTGACCTGGAGTATTTGGAAGTTTCTAAATCTCCAAGTGTAAGTCACTAATCAATAGAGTCTACATTGACTACCAATAATCTGTTATTGTTACCAGTGGTCTTGATATCACTTCTAATAAATATATGTTTTCATAAAGCTGACCCCTGAAAATACCAAGTGTGTAGTAAAGAATTATTGGGGACAGCCACATCAGTGAATGGTTTCAGATTTTTGATAATTCAACTTCTTCGGAGGCCATAATTTACATATCTGGTTTGGTTCATTCATTTTCTCTTTTTCCTTCAAACTGTATTTTTTCCTGGTATATTTCTGAATTCTCTGTTCAATTTATTTATATTTTTGTCCCTTAGCACTTACACATACTTAATTACTATAGCTTTATAAAATATGTTGATATCTGATAGAGTGTGTTTTCCCCTTACTCAACTTTATTCTTATTTGTTAAAAATTGTTTGGCCATTCTTGCAAATTTATATGTAATCCATTTTTATTGGAATGTCAAATGACAGGCTCTTATTTACACTTTGCAAGGTAGGAATATCAAATCCTATAAAATTTGCTTCTACCAGTTTAACCTGTTCCATCTTAGGCTCTCAAGTTTAATTGTACACTTGTCTTTGATTTTTCATGTGTTTATACATGTTATGGATGTGATGAGATGAACTTGTCTTTGGTGACAAGTGTTGTGAAATAAAATTTCCTCCTAATTCAGAGCAGACTATTAACATGATGCTACAATCAGAACATTCATGGAAACTTAATGACAAAAACATTCCAAGAACTGCAGAAAGGCACTTCCCTTGTGTTTTCATCCCACACCCATTAAAATGAAAACTCCTTTTGGCATGAGCTAGAATCAAGGTAGAATGATTAATTGGATTGTACCAGGTATACTGGGCCATTCTCCTTTTAAATTAGTATAAACCGAGTTGTTAAACACATATGAAAATTAATGGCATTTACAGCTATTGTTATGGCCATGGTATTTGCACAAAAGCCTTCATATTAATAAGAAGGGAATGTTTATGTTTAACAAGTCCATGCTGGTTGTTTTCCAACATCTTTGGAGTGCTTCACAAATTGGGAGAACCTTAAAACTGCTGGAGTATCAGGGCTAAGCCAAGTACTGGAACTCTCGGGGTGCTGAGTTCTAACTAGAGTCACATCTACTCCCAAGCCTCTCGGAGTTTCCATCTCAAACTTCCAGGGTTGAATTTATTGGGTCTGATGCTACTCTTTAAGAAGAAATCTGCCTATCTGTGGATTTCCCTATAAAACCTTCAGATGTCAATATAATTAAACGGGTTAGGATGGACTACAGATGTGGTGTAAAAGTTTGCAGATGGAGGTTAAATGTGCCTATGGTATTAATCAGAACACATAAGCAAATATACCTGTTCTTTAACACCAAGGCTTCAATACTCCCTGTTTCGGTTTGCTAATCCTGCTGGAATGCAAAACACCAAAGATGGATTGGCTTTTATAAAAGGGGGTTTATTTAGTTACACAGTTACAGTCTTAAGTCTGTGAAGTGTCCAGGGTAATCATCAGCAATTGGGTACCTTCGCTGGAGGATGGCCAATGGTGTCAGGAAAATTATGTTAGCTGGGAAGGCACGTAGCTGGCGTCTGCTCCAAAGTTCTGGTTTCAACATGGCTTTCTCCCAGGACGTTCCTCTCTAGCTGCAGCTCCTCAAAAATGTAACTCTTAGTTGCTTTTGGGGCGTTTTCCCTCTCTTAGCTTCTCCGGAGCGGAAGTCTGCTTTCAACAGCTATCTTCAAACTGTCTTTCATCTTCAGCTACTCTCTCAGCTTCTGTCATTCTTTGAAATGTCCCTCTTGGATGTAGCAAGCTTGCTCCTTCTATCTGAACTTATAGTGCGCCAGTAAACTAATCAAGGCTCATGCTGAATAGGCGGGGCCACACCTCCCTGGAAATTATCCAATGAAAGATCTCGCCCTCAGTTGAGTCATCACATCTCCATGGAAACATCCAATCAAAAGTCTCCAACCCAATCAACACCAATATGTTTCTGCCCACACAAGACTGCATCAAAGATAATGGCGTTCTGGAGGACATAATACATCCAAACCGGCACACTCCCTAAAACATGGATTTTTTGGGGGGAGAGGGGGGGACAGAGGTAAGTGTTTCTATTTCGGTTATTCTCTCAAAAAAAAAAAAAAAAAAAAAAAAAACACTCATTATCTCTCTTGGATTGCTCCATATTCCCACCAAAACAGGTATCTTACCACTCCATTCACTGACCATGAACCTCAACTTACTAGAAAGAAATTCTGAACTTGGAGTGAATTGAGAACCTTCTCCTGGAATCCTTGGCCTCATCTCCAAGAATCAGATACTGCCATGGCATCCTCAATTCTCTACACAGAAAGTCAATTAATGCACAAAGTTCTCATTTTTATATTATTTCCTCTTCCATATCCGTATGTTTCTTACCACAAGCGCTCACCAAAGTAACTCTGCCTGACTTAGCTAATGAACCTCAGTGATTCCTCCTCTTATCTCTTCATTTTTTAAAAAAATTCAACCAAAACATGTTTAGCACCTACAGTGTGGCAGGCTCTGCTTTAGATGCTTGGAACACATCATGGAACAACACAAAGATCTTTGCTCTTGTAGGGCTAAGCTTCTTCCCAGGAGTCTCTGCGCCTCCATAGACAACAGGTTGAGTAAGGCTAAGCCCTAAATTAGCATTCTTCTACCAAAGGCTGCTTTCCATCTATTAGTCCAAAAATCTTAATTGAGGAAGAGTAGGGATTCAGGCATATTAATAATTAATTAAAATTATATTCTCTTTCATCTTATGGGAAGTACATGTCCAAGCCAAAATGAGTCTGTTTTCCACTTTTATTTGTCATTTTATTACTATATTTGTCTGTGATATTTCCCTTTGGTGCTTTGGACCTTAGTCATCACTGAAAAGAACTGTGTTTTCTATGCTTTATATAAATCCTTGGTGACTGCTGCTACAAAACTTGCATTTTAAAACCTCTGCAGGAATTAAAGCAGGACAGAAACTTCCAGATAATATCACAGTCTCATTTGATGTAAAAGGAAACTGTATTTAAACTACTTATGCTCTTAATTTTCACCTTAATGCTGAGGTATTTGAGGAGGAGGAGTTGTTTGACTAAAAATAACTTTATTCTACCCCTCCTCACAAATGATTGCTTAATTGGGTACACAGATCTAGGTTGACAATAATTTTCCTTGGCACTCTTATTTTCTTCTCAATAAACAAAATTTCTTAATATAGATCTAATTTCCACTCGATATTCAAAATTTCCAAATTACCTTAAAAAATCTCTCTTTATATTTGGTTTTCCTATTGAAATTGGTTGTTAATTATCATAAGTCCCTCTTTTTCCTGCTTATGTTTAAAATCTTTATTTATTGTGCTATTTTCATTTTATTTCATACATATTTTAATTCAATTTTATTGAGATATGTTCACACACCATACAGTCATTCAAAGTGTACAATCAGTTGTTCACAGTATTATCATATAGTTATGCATTCATCACCACAATCAATTTTTTTAACATTTTCATTACTCTAAAAATTAAAACTAAAAATAAGCATAAAAATAACAATAAAAGTAAAAAAGAACACCCCAAAACATCTCATACTCCCCCCCACCACCATTATTCACTTACTTTTTGTCCCGTTTTTCTACTCATCTCTCCATACACTGGATAAAGGAAGTGTGAGCCACAAGGTTTTCACAATCACACAGTCTCACATTATAAGCTATATAGTTATACGATCATCTTCAAGAATCAAGGATACTGGGTTGCAGTTCAACAGTCTCAGGTATTTCCTTCTAGCTGTTCTAATACACTAGAAACTAAAAAGGGATATCTATATAATGCATAAGGATAACCTCCAGAATGACCTCCTGACTCCATCTGAAATCTCTCAGCCACTAAGACTTTATTTTGTTTACTTTCTCTTCCCCGTTTAGGTCATTTCTGGTGCTTTGCATTCCGTCAGCATTAGCAAACTGGAACAGGCCACCTCCATCTATTGCAAATCATGAATTCTGCTGCCATAATAATGGGGTATATATGTCTACCCCATAGTTAGCTTGCTGTGGAACCACCACACTGCCTTGGGCTGTGCCATTCTATCTCCCTACCAACAGGGAATAGGCACATCCCTCTCTCCACATTTTCTCTAGCACTTGGATGCCTCTGTTTATTTTTTAAACAGTGTTGTTCACTACACATATAATCCACCCTAAGTAAAAAATCAATGATTCCTAGTATAATCACATAATTATGCATCACCACCACAATCTATATGATGACATTTCCGTTTCTTCCCCAAAGGAAGAGGAAAAGGAGGAAAAAGAAGAAGAAAAATAAAAATAAAAACAATGAAAAGATCAAACAAGCACACCATTACCAAGAATCCAATATCACTCCCTTATATCCCTCTTTTACAGACATTTAGCTTTAGTATAGTGCCTCTGTTACAATTAGTGGAAGTATCTTACAACGTTACCATTAACTATAGACTCTAGTTTGATTGATTGTACTTTTCCCCTATACCATCCAATTTTCAACACCTTGCAATGTTGACATTCATTTGTTCTCCTCATTTAAAACCATTCTTATATTTGTACATTTAATCACCATCATTGACCACTCTAGGTTTGCTAAGTTATAAAATCCTAGTCTTTATCTTTTATCTTTCTTTCTGGTGTCATACATGCTCTTAGCCTTCCTCTTTCAACCATACTAACACTCATCTTTGTTCAGAGTATTTAAGATATTGTGTTACCATCACACACTATTGTGCTATCCATTCCATTTCTGGATCTATACAATCAGTCCTGTTGAACTTTCTGTACTCCTTCAGCATCAAATGCCCGATCTCTAACCTCTTTCTGTCTCCTGATAACCTGTGTTTTCAACTCTCAAATTGCACTCATCAATGTTAGTCCATATTAGTGAGACCATACAGTACCCTTACTGATAGTCTTCATTTCTACCCTCTTCTCCAAACCTCTTTCTCTTGTCTTTTCTATCTGCCTGTGGTGCTCCCTTTTTATATTTCTTGTAGCACAGGTATCTTATTCACAAACTCTCTCAGTGTCTGTTTGTCTGGAAATATTTTGAACTCTCCCTCATTTTTGAAGGGCAACTTTGCTGGACATTGAATTCTTGGTTGACAGTTTTTCTCTTTCAGTGTCTTAAATATATCATACTACTGCCTTCTCACCTCCATGGTTCTACTGAGAAATCTGCACATAGTCTTATCAAGCTTCCTTTGTATGTAATGGATCACTTTTCTCTTGCTGCTTTCAGAATTCTCTTTGTCTTTGACATTAGGAATCTGATTATTAAGTGTCTTGGCGTGGGCCTATTTAGATCTATTCTGTTTGGGGTACACTGTGCTTCTTGGAACAGTAATTTTATGTCTTTCATAAGAGATGGGAAATTTCCAGTGATTATTTCCCCCATTATTCTTTCTTCCCCTTTTCCCTCTCTTCTCCTTCTAAGACACCCATGACACGTATATTTGTTGCACTCCATGTTGTCATTCAATTCCCTGAGACCCTGCTCATATTTTTCCATTCTTTTCCCTATCTGTTCTTTTGTGAGTAGAATTTCAGATGTACTGTCTTCCAGTTCCTGAATCCTTTCTTCTGCCTCTTTGTTCTAGTTTGCTAATGCTGCTAGAATGCAAAACACCAGAGATGAATTGGCTTTTATAAAAGGGGTTTATTTGGTTACACAATTACAGTCTTAAGGCCATAAAGTGTCCAAGGTAACACATCAGCAATCGGGTACCTTCACTGGAGGATGGCCAATGGTGTCTGGAAAACCTCTGTTAGCTGGGAAGGCGTGTGGCTGGCATCTGCTCCAAAGTTCTGGTTTCAAAATGGCTTTCTCCCAGGATGTTCCTCTCTAGGCTGCAGTTCCTCAAAAATGTCACTCTTAGTTGCACTTGGGATATTTGCCCTCTCTCAGCTTCTCCAGAGCAAGAGTCTGCTTTCAATGGCTGTCTTCAAACTGTCTCATCTGCACCTCCTATGCTTTCTTCCAAGTGTCCCTCTTGGCTGTAGCTCCTCTTCAAAACGTCACTCACAGCTGCACTGAGTTCCCTCTGCCCGTCAGCTCATTTATATGGCTCCACAGATCAAGGCCCACCCTGAATGGGTGGGGCCATGACTCCATGGAAATATCTCATCAGAGGTATCACCTACAGTTGGGTGGGGCACATTTCCACGCAAATCTAATCAGCACCAAAACGTCTGCCCCACAAGGCTGCATCAAAGAATATGTTTTTTTCTGGGGGACATAATACATTCAAACCAGCACACTCTTGAAATCTGATGTTGTATGTCTCCATTGTGTTTTTCATCTTTTCTATTGTGCCTTTCATTCCTATAAGTTCTACTAATTGTTTTCTCAAACTTTTGAGTTCTTCTTTATGTTTGCCCAATGTCTTCTTTATATCCTCCATCTGTTTTGCCATATCTTCCCTCAACTCATTGATTTGATTTTTGAATTGATTTAGCAGATTTTTTTGAAGCTCTTTAATTAGTTGTTTCAACTCCTATATCTCATTTGAAGTGTAAGTTTATTCCTTTGACTGAGCCATATCTTCATTTTTCCTAGTGTGACTCATACTTTTTTGTTGTCTAGGCAGCTGGTTTCCTTGATTACCCCAGTCAGATTTTCCCAGACCAGATGGGCCCAGGTCTCAGGAGGAAACTGTATTCAGTATCAGGTTTCCCTGAGGGTGAGACCCAGAAGATTGTCAGACTTTCCTGTGAGGCTTCTAGACTCTGTGATTTTCCTATCCTTCCCAGCAGTTGGCACTTGTCAGTTTGCAGCTCCCCACCAGCATAAAGAGGTGTGGTGCATTTAATTCTCAGTGGACCCTGTCCAGGCCAGGGACTGAGGATGTCAGAAGCCAAGCTTAAGCTATTCCTGCTTCCCTCCCTGCCACAGGCCCTGAGGTCTGAGTTCTCTGAGAGAGGTCTTCCACTTGAGCCGGGCTGCACACATACCCCCTTTTCTTAGGGAAGATAAGCCCCTAAGGGAATTGTCTTCTACACCTGAGTTTTTCCTTTGACTCTCTATCTTAGCTCAATCCTTGCCTGGTCATTGCTAACAACTGAAAATGCCCGAGGCTTCCTCTAATGAGCTACTTAGAATGAGAGAGAAAAAAAGGAAAAACGAAGTCCCCTTTTCAGAGCCACTCCCCAGCCCTCCAGTTCACCAGGCAAGAACTAGTGTTGGTACCCGGTTCTATGTGCCTCTTCTCTTGGAGCTCAGCAGACTCCAAAAGCCTCTGTTTCTATTTATTTATGTATTTTTTTCCATCAGTCCCACCTCCTCTCTGCCAGGAGAAAGCTCTGGGTTCCTTTTCTGCTTGCTCTGAGTTTATCTGTGCTTGTAGCATGTATTCAGTAGTCCAAATTTGTTAATTAAAACCACAATTGAAGCTTGGTTGAGCTACATACCCTTGCTCCCGGCAGGGACTGCTTCTTTTTCCCACAGGGAAGTCTTCCAACACAGCCTGCCATGCTGGTGGGGGAGGGGTGCCAGCTCCACAGTTTAGGGAGCTTTACTTACAGTTCTTTCCTGTGATCTCAGCCATTCCACCCATTCCAGACTGGTGTGTTATGTGTTCAACCACAGATGTCCCCCCAACAATTGTTCCAGACTGTTTATTCCTGGCTACTTATTAGTTGCTCTTGGGGACTAACTAAATTCCACACCTCCCTATGCTGCCATCTTGCCCCATCTCTGTCCATAAACTCTAACATTATCTCTCTTCTGTTTTGTCCTGTTTGTTAATGCTGCCATTATGCCAAATACCAGAAATGGATTGGCTTTTGTAAAGGGGGTTTATTTGGTTACAAAGTTACAGTTCTACAGCCATAAAATTGTCCAAACCAAGGCATAAACATGAGCATACCTTCACTGGAGGATGGCCACTGGTGTCCAGAAAACCTCTGTTAGCTGGGAAGGCATGTGGCTGGCATCTGCTGATCCTGGGTTGTGTTCCAGCTCCTCTCTCAGCTCCTGTGCATCCTTCAAAATGTTGCTCTTGGGGTGTTATGTCCTCTCTCAGTTTCTCAGGAGCAAACTGTCAGCAAAAGTCTGTTTTCAATGACTGTCTTCAAAATGTCTCCCTTGGCTGCAGCAGTACTGAACGCCTTCTCTCAGAGCTTTTTCAGGGCTCTGGGAAACTAATCAAGACCCATGTTGAATGGGCAGGGCCACACCTCCATGGAAATAATCTGATCAAATGTATCACCCACAACTGGGTGGATCACAGCTCCATGGAAACAGCCTAATCCAAAGAGTCCAACCTAATCAACACTGATAGGTTGGCCCCCCATAAGATTGCATTAAAGAACATGGCATTTTGGGGGACATAATACATCCAAACCAGCACACATGCTTTTTGTTTTTTGTCTGTTGAAGATACCAGGTCCTTTATCCTGTAGAACAGCTCCATATTCTGAATTTGGCAGATTACTTCTTAGAAATGTCCATTAACTTGTTCTAACCACTGTATTTCATGTAAACTAGTGATGAGATCTTGAGATTGATTGATTTGGATTTAGTTCCAGGGTGCAAGAGCAAGAATATTTCAGGGATAAATGCTGAGTGTGTGTTCTATTTCCTAACATCAGGAAGCACATGATATCCAGTTGTCACATTTTTAAAGTCTAGCCAATGGATTTAGGTAATGTCAGCCTAATCTCTGTTATAATATTCTGATAGATAGGAGAGGGGTGGGTTTTTTTAAAAGTATTTTGAATATGTAAGTAATATATGTTCCTTTTAAAAATACAAATATATACTAAGAAGAACATAAAAATTATCCATCCTCCCACCCTCCAAATTGTATGTGTGTGTATAAAAGGCCTTGTGTACAGGTTTGTATCCAGCTTCCAGAAGGTCACTGTTTGGCTATGGGATTGAGAATCTACAAAAATATTGCAGAAAATTTTCTGTGGACAAAGTGTGCATCCTACTAACACATGTTCTGAAAATATCCCAGGCCTGAATGAGCTGCTATGGCATAGAACCAGAGGCTTATATGTGTCCATGAGTAGAGGGCCACCCAGAGCCTCTAGTATGTTTTTCTTAATTGATGTTAAGATAATTCAGCTTAAAAGTTAATAACTCTCTAAGAAGTTATACTTAAATGCATTTTATGTTCTTTTACAGTAAAATATACTCAACTCTATTAGAGAAAAATAGCTGTTTCATGACAGTGAAATAAAGACAGGGTTGACTTTTTAAGGTTTATCTGGATAGCCAAGTGCCAAGCACCATTGCTTCAAAGGTGAGCTGTTTTGCTTGCTGTGTCACTGTTCTGGACACTGGGATTTATTTTGCATAGATGGAAGAAGAGTGAGGCTCATTGCTAGTGTTGCTTGTGGGCTTGTAGTGTGGTGTGATGCCTTCATGTAAAAAGAAGTCTAGGAGAACATAAGATGGTGGCTAGGAGAGACAGGCTAAAAAAACACCTCCATGATAAACACTAGATAGAGGCCAGAAAGTGACCCAGAGCACCAGTTTCAGCAATGCACCAGCTGAGCAAGGTCTGCTAAATCCACAGGGACCGTGCACTTGGTGAAACCGGGAGTCTGCATTCTGAAACGAGTGAGTGAGCCTGCTGAATGTCCAGCAGCCATGCTGCAGTGTGGGGAAACCGTGGGTTGGCGTTTGGAAGTGGACTAGTTCTGTTTTAAAAAAAAACCCAAAAGTGGCTGCAGATACGGCAGCAAGAACCACATAGTGAAGCGTGGCAGGAAAGGGCTGTGTGAATGCCTCAATGTCTAGCATGGAAGATAGCCTTTTGCGCACCCACTGCTAGTTGTCTCAGAGCAAGGGGAAAAAACCACACCCCTTGCAGCCATCTTCCTGGCAGGCTGGGAACACTCTTGCCCAGCGCCGGAGCCACAGCCCAGAGCCACGCCAAAGGACCCAGTATGATGGGAAGTGTTTCCAGCAACACCACGCACACACCATGATATTGGGCATGGACAGTAGCCTTTTGCACACCCACAGCTAATTGTCCCATAGCTGGGAAGGCAGAGCTGTGTGAAAAGGGGAAAATTAATATGCCCCATTCAGCCATCTTCACAGCAGGCTGGGAACACCCCTGCACAGCCCAGTGGCCCAGGGCTTCCCTTTAGGGACAGCACACACTTGTGACATAGCACAACCTTCCCTCAACAAAGGCCCTGGAAGGGCACAGCTGGGAAGAGGAACCCACCTGGAAATCCCAGGGACCCTACACCAATACCAAGGACTTGTGTGTCAGTGGCAGAGACAATGTGTGGCAAGATTGAAACGAAGTGTCAGACTCTTGTGACAGCCTTAAATCTCCAGGAACACCTGGGAGGTTTGATTATTAAAGCTGCCCTCCCTCCCTAACTGCTCAGACACACGCCTCACATTCAGGATGGACAGCACCAACAACACACCCAAACTTAGTGCACCAATTGGACCCCACAAGAATCAAACCCCCACATAGCACAAAGACAAAGTTGGGGAGAACTGACTTGAGGGGAACAGATGAGTTATGGATGCCATCTGCTGGTTAGTTAGAGAAAGTGTATGCCATCAAGCTGTAGATCTGACAAATTAGAGATTGGTGTCTGAATAATCCCTTATATCCTAAAATAACTCTATCAAGTAAAGCAAATGCCAAGAGGCCAAAAACAACAGAAAATTGTAAAGCATATGAAAAAAACAGATGATATGGATAACCCAAACCCAAACACCCAAATCAAAAGATCAGAGGAGACAGTACTCAGAGCAATTAATCAAAGAACTAAAGACAAACAATGAAAGCATGGCACAGGATATAAAGGACATGAAGAAGACCCTAGAAGAGCATAAAGAAATAATGGCAAGAGTAAATGAAAAAAATAGATGATCTTATGGAAATAAAAGAAACTGTTGACCAAATTAAAAAGGTTCTGGATACTCATAGTACAAGACTAGAGGAAGCTGAACAACAACTCAGTGACCTTGAGAACCACAGAATAGAAAATGAAAGAATGGGGAAAAATCAAAAAAATTGAAATGGATCTCAGGGATATGATAGATAAAATAAAACGTCCAAATATAAGACTTGTTGGTGTCCCAGAAGGGGAAGAGAAGGAAGGTCTAGAAAGAGTACTCAAAGAAATTGTTGGGGAAAACTTCCCAAACCTTCTACACAATATATACACAACGCATAAATGCCCAGTGAACTCCAAATAGAATAAATCCAAATAAACCCACTCCAAGACATATTCTGATCAGAATGTCAAATGCTGAAGAGAAGGAGCAAGTTCTGAAAGCAGCAAGAGAAAAGCAATTCACCGCATACAAAGGAAACAACATAAGATGAAGTAGTGACTACTCAGCGGCCACATGGAGGTGAGAAGGCAGTGGCACGACATATTTAAAATTCTGAGAGAGAAAAATTTCCAACCAAGAATATTTTATCCAGCAAAGCTCTCCTTCAAATTGGAGGGATAGCTTAAATTTTTTACAAACAAATGCTGAGATATTTTGCTAATAAAAGACCTGCCCTACTTCAGATACTAAAGGGAGCCCTACCAACAGAGAAACAAAGAAAGGAGAGAGAGATATAGAGAAATTTAACAGACATAAATAGAACATTACATCCCAAATCACCAGGATACACATTCTTCTCTAGTGATCACAGAACTTTCTCCAGTATAGACCATAGGCTGGGACATAAAACAAGCCTCAATAACTTTAAAAAAATTGAAATTATTCAAAGCACATTCTCTGACCACAATGGAATACAAATAGAAGTCAATAATCATCAGAGAATCAGAAAATTCACAAACACCTGGAGGTTAAAAATGAGGGTGAAATGAAAACATTCCCAGATAATCAAAAGCTGAGGGACTTCATCACCAATAGATCAGTCCTATAAGAAATGCTAAAGGGAATTGAGCAGGCTGAAAGGAAGGGACACTAAACAATTGACTAAAACCACATGAAGAAATAAGGATTTCCAGTAAAGATCACATGGCAAATATAAATACCAATACTACTGTATTTTTGATTTGTAACTCCACTATTTACTTCCTACAGGATCTAAAATACATAAAGTGTAATGATAAATCAGTGGTTTTGGACTCAGTGTAAAATTTGTAATTTTTGACAAGAACAACATAAAAGTGGGGGAATGGAGGAGTATAGGAACATAGTTTGTGTGTCCTATTGAAGTTAAGTTGGTATCAAAGAAAAACAAGATTGTTATAGACTTAAGAGGTTAAATTTAGGCCCATGGTAAATGCAAAGAAAGTATCAGAGAATATGATCATAAAGATGAAAAGTAGAGTATGGGTTATGAGAATTGGGGGAAGGGGCAATGGGGAGTTAATAAGAAATGAGTGTAGAGTTTCTGTTTGGGGCAAAGGGAAATTTCTAGTAATGGATGGTGGGAAGGCGATGGCATTGCAACATTGTGAATATGATTAATCCCACTAAATGGAATACTTGGGAGGGGTTGAAATGGGAAGATTTGTGCTGTATATGTTTCCATAATTGAAAAAAAAGACAGTCTAAATACATAATGACAATTAAATGTCATAGATGATCCTGGATGAGATCTAAGACTAGAGGAGAAAAGGCTCAAAAGGACACAATTGGGACATAAGAAAAAAATGAAATATAGAATGTAAGCTTTATATCAATGTTAAATTTCTTGAACTTCTTAACTACACTTAATGCAATTACATAAATGAATATTCTTGTTCACAGGAAATGTATATGTGAATTATATTATTTGTTCAAGGATGTGTGCTACTTGCTCTCATATATTCAGAAGACAGCAATTGATGATGGATGATAGATAGGGAGGGAGGGAAAGAAAGAAATGGTGAAGTGACAAAATATTAAAGTTGGTAGATCGGGGTACTGGTGGAGGGGGGTTGGGGTATGCTGGAGTTCTGTGTATGGGGTTTGTATTATTTTTGCAACTGTTACTGTAAGTTTGAATTTCTTTCAAAAAAAAAAAAAAAAAAAAAAAAGAAGTCTAAAGTGGAGGGAGTTTTGGTCCCAAGCCCTGGTCTTGTGAATGTAAACCCATCTGTAAATGGGACCTTTGAAGATATTATTAGTTAAGGTGTGCCCAAACTGAATGCGGGTGGGCTTTAATCCAGAATGGTTTGAATCCTTATAAGTAAAGGAAATCAGACACAGAGATGAAGCCATGGGGAACAGTTAGAAGCTGGAAGTCAATGGAACCTGGAAGAGAAAGGAAGAAGACGCTACCATGTGCATTGCCATGTAACAGAAAAGCCAAGGAACCCCCAGAATTGCCAGCCAGAAGTTATCTGATAACTGATCCTGGGAGGAAGCAAGCCTTCCAGCCTCTGGAACCATGAAGCCAATCAATTTCTGTTGTTAAGCCAAGCCATTTTATGGCATTTGTTTTAGCAGCTGGGAAACTAAAACAGTATCTGTGCTTGATCAGGTCCTGAGGAAACCCCTGACATCTGGGGTGTCAGAAGCCTTTTCATCGCCTTCAAGCAAGGTCATGCATTCTGGTTTCCTGATAGAATGTCAACCCCCTTACCCCCTCCCCAGACCTCCAAAGCCACATGAAACACACACCCTCTAGACCCTTGTCATTGCTAGAGTATACCAGAGAAGTTTGGGTTGGTTTAGATTTGGAAGCACTCTGTACATTCTGCTAGTCTTGTAGGTTTTAAGATCTATCCTTGAATCAGGTTCCCCCCGCTTCCGCCCTCCACCTTGGAGAGCCTATATTTGGCACATTCTAATGGAGGCTGCTAAAGAACTGCTTTCATTGAATTACTCTTCAAATATATGTCTTTAGTTTTAACACTTAAAAAAAGGTGGCAGGGGGGTGGGAGTGAGGGGGATATCTGTGTGCAAATTGCTTTTGATTTATTATAAAAGTGCCATCAAGGATATTGTGCACAGGACACGCAATGTAAAGCCCCACTTGAAAATTTCCTTTTTGGGTTGAGAACTAGAATAAATGAAAAGGCCTTTTTTAAGGAACTGGCAGATTTCCTCCTTTCTAACAAATAGAGTATATTAGTCTAAGTTGCTGTAACAAAGGTATCCCAAAATACAGTAGTTTAAACAAGACAAACACTCTTATTTTGTATAAGTCTCCATAGTTACATGGTCCAGAGCTGGCAGGTGGCTTTGCCTTCCTGAACTCATGGCTTCCATCTTTGGGTCCAAAGTGATTGCTCTAAGGAAGAAAGGGTGAGTGGAACCCAGAAGTGGATACATCATTTCTGCTCACCTGCCACTGTCCAGAAATTAGTCTCATGGCTACTCCTGGCTGTAAGGAAGGATGAGAAAAAAAAGCTTGACTATTAAAGGAGAAAGAGGAAATAGATGTTGGTGGGAAACCAGAGTCTCTGTCAGAGTTTGCCCCTCTGAGCACCCAGATTTCTGAGACCCCGTCTTCCCACACATAGAATATTCTCCCTCAGACCTAAAATCCAGGGTCTCTGTCTGATGGACAATCTTCTCCAGCAAGTCTGGATCTATGGACTGTGATGTGGTGACCAAGAAACTAACAGACAAGTTATCTTCAGCCCTACCTTCCACCCAAAATACTCCAATAAGCAAAGCTTTATAACCACAATAAAAGCTCCCATTCAGAAAAGTGAAAATTGATCAACATACAGCAGCGACTAGTCCATGGCAATTGCTGATCCCCCACGGAGCAGGAATTGCAGGCTGTGTGCCCTGGAATGGAGTGGGCCCCTTGGTTGGAAATGGCTGCTGTGTATTGTCTTCCTTGGCCCAGGCTTCACCCTTTGCTCTATATCTGTCCTGGGCACAAATGAAGTGGGCATAGCCTGCTGCCTGCGGGGGATTACTTTAGGGTTCAGATAGCCACAGGTTTTTGCAGGCCAGGCTTGTAGTTTCTTTGGCAATACACTTCCCTTAAAATCTAATAGGTTTATGGTCTATGTATTTACTTTCTGTCAGTTCCAAATGCCAATATCCACCGCCAAAGATCACCTATCAATACCTCTTAAGCCTGAAGTCTCTGTCCTTTCTCTTCCCGGTCTCTGTGCTCAGCACAATTCTCTGTTTTAGGTTGCTGGAGACTCCCTGTAGGCCAATTGAAACAATAGATCTGGGTGAAAAGGCAATACCCTTCATCTAATCTTTACCATGGGAGTGGCCCCAAAGTCTAATAGAGAACACTTAGTATTAAGCTCTGAGAGAGACTTGAGGTAACAGTCTCATCTCTTTGTATTTGGGGGTACAAAAGCATTTGTCATTTTCAAACTTATGAGCTCCCAAATCACTAGACTTTCATTCAGTTTAGGTTGCAGCTGCAGGTAAGAGAAAACTTCCCTTAGCAGGGGTCGCCTGCAAGCTGATTAACTTTCACCTGAGTCAATCTTGCTCGTAGGATTTTGCTCAGTTTAGCAAGAAGCAGTCATCTATCACTGGCTGTAGTTTTCATAAATGTTTACCATGACATGGCAAGTGTCAACAGTTTTACACATTTCAGTTTCTGCATCCTCAAGGCCTGTGGCCTGAGCAGTAACATATTGCCACTATTTCAGAGTTTCTGTTTTTGCTACAGGATTCTACTTCTAGATACCAATTTCTGTATTAGGTAGGGTACAATCTAAGCTAATGAAACAAACACATTCAAACTATAGTAGTTTCAGGAAAGTAATAGGACAAAGATCAGTAGCCCAAGGCTAGTAGGAAGATTCTGCCATCCTGAACACACAACCTCTCTAGGTTTCATAGAGCTGCTCCAGTTCCAGCCATCACATCTGCATCACAGCACATGCTCATTACACTAAAGGGTACAATGGATGAGTTGCACCTGTCAATCCCACTCATATCCCATTGGCCAGAACTTAGTCATAAGGCTAGGCTTAGCCGTAAGGAAAATTTGAAAATTATTTTTAGAAAGGAATAAACATTGATGAGCAACTACAATTCACACTGCAGAACCAAATTGTCTTTATTTTACTCTTTGCCCTGTCAATCAGAAATCTCAAAGTTAAATTTGTGATCATATATGCATATTAGCTATTATATTTGAAATATTTTTCCTTGATTTTCTATTTTTATTTTATTGAGCTGTTATACATGCACACTTAACTGTAAACTGACTTAAATCCTTTTCAGAAAGGGCTGTGGTATAAGCAAACAGTAAATATGAACATGAATAATGAAAATTCTAACAGAGAACATTCCCAAGGAACATTCAGCTTCAGTTTCCCATCTCTGTTGGAAAATGTTAGCCATCTCAAAGATACCAAGCTTGAACTCCATCTAATTTGCAGTGTGATGACCTGCCTAAGTATTACCTGACATTCCACCACTAGAGATTCATTCCTTGCCTAAAATTTGTGCCAAACTTAACTGTAAAATAAACTTGGGAAGAGTAATAAGTTATTATCAGTCATTACTGCTGTAGTAAGAATTTAGCTGAACAGTTTGGTTTCACTGTAACAGCTACTAAGAAGGGGTGGATCTGAGGAAATATGACACAAGACCAGTGAGCCTCATTCTGGTCAGGGTAAGAACTCCAGGAACAGTGTAAAATGAATGCTACAGGAGGTAGCACAAATATCTGGATGACTTGTTGAGGCATGTTATGGTAGGGGGAGGAGTCTTGATAATCGCCAACTTTTATTGAGGATGTACATGAGCCAAGAACCTCTTAAGGGTTTTACGTGTATTACCTCACTTAAAACAAAGGGGCCCTGAAAGTGAAATGGAAGACAGACTTTGTGTACCAGCAAACTGCAGGCAGCAGCTAATGTTTGCCTTGCACTTCCCAGCTTACAAGGGCTTTCACAGACCTGGTCTCATTTGACTCTTGCAGGAGCCTAGTTGGGTAGGTTGGGTAGAGATGAAGAAACAAGGGCCCGGAGGGGCCACTTAATGTGTAAGGGCAGAACTGGGGCTCCGACTTGCATTGTTCCACCTGATTCCACCTGGGCTCATGTCGCTGCACCTGCATCTCCTAATTCCCCATCATTCCCCAGCATTGGCCTTGAATCTAAGAACAAACTTTGAGCACAATCTTAAGTGGAGCAATAAGATTTTTAGATGAATAATGGAATAAAAGGTTTCAATTTGAAAACGACACAAAAACTTTAAAAGCTGAGAAAGAAATTTCTCAGGGGTGGGTGAGGTGTGAGGTCTGCTGTTTTGGCTGCCTCCTCCCTTATGCCCGTTTCCTCCTTCTTGGGGGCCTTGTATTTACTCTCTCCCTCTTGAGAGGCTTCTTATCTTCAGACTCAAAACATTTCCAAATCTTTCCCTTTCTACATGAAGGGCAAATCTTCCAAGCATTAGCCCTTAGCTTTTTTTTTTTTTTTTTTTTGGTGTTTTTTTTTTTATTTTAAACCTCTTCTCTCTCCTTTCTGTTTTATTCAAGCTTTTTAAGAATAGGCATGGCTCACATCCTCACATCTATTCACTCAGTTCTCTGAAAACAGGCTTCTGTCTCTGACGCTGCAAGACCTGCTCTTGGTAAGGTCGTTGCTTACTTCCTAATGCCAAATGCAGCTGGCTCTCCTCATTCTCCTCCTTTCCCGATCTTCTTGGGACATTTGACACTGCTGGTCACTCCCTCCCACCTCCTTTGGCTCCCCTGACTCCACCCTCTCTTGGGTCACCTTCCGCCTTTCTGAACATTCTTTCTCAGAATGCTTGCTAGATCACTTTCCTCCATCCATCTCTCACATGGTGGTTTCAAAATGAAAGCAACATGAAAATTTTACTCTAAAAACTGAGAAAGAAATTTCTTAGGGGTAGGTGAGGTATGAGTGAATGTTCTCTTGTTTCATTCCTATTGTCTCCTCACTCTACCTGGGTACCTATCTCTAGTTCATCTATATCTATCATCTATATCCATGTCCATATCCATAGCTGTATCTCAATTCCCCAAGTTCCTGAAAAAATATCTCACTTCTTATTGGAAAATGGGCATTTCCCCCACAAATGTGCCAAAGACAACTGAAATTCATTATTTCTGAAACTGAACTTACTATTTTCCCCCTATCAATACTGTGCTTCCTCCTACATTTCCCATGATGTTTGGTGACACCACCATCCACCTAGTCTCCCAAAGGAGAAACCTGGTTTCATGCAGGATTCCTTCCTTTCCTCACCTGCATCCAATCACTCTTCAAGTCTCACTGATTTCCTTCTAGCCAGCTCTTGGATCGACCCTCTCTTTGCCATCCCTGACTTCTGCCTACACAGTGGCAATAGGCTCCCAGTTGACCCTGCTACCTCCAGACTCATTTCTCTCCTTTCTAATCTGCTGACCAAATTGTTTTTGCTAAAACACAAGTCCAATTCCTCTTACAACCCTCAGTAACTCCCCACACCCTTCAAAATGAAGTCCAAGCTTTTCTGCAGGGCATGAAAAATCATTAAGAGTTCCATTTTACCTTCCTACCTCCCCATTTGTCATGCCCTGCTACTTTCCATCTACTGGCCCTTCCTTCCAACCCTTCTCACTACCCCCCGCCCAATTCCTTTGTCTAGTATACCCTTCTCTTCTCCAAACTCAGTCTATAAACCTGGATAATCCCCATCATCTCTTCACCAAATTTCTTTGTGTGCACTCTTCTTGGGTCTCTATTGGGACTATAGAGAAGGGGACACCCATATTTGCCTGGGGAAATCTGCACAGAAGAGGGTAATCTTCTACTGAGGCTTGAAAGATGAGGAAAAGCTGTATTCCATGAAGTCTTTCCAGAACCCCAAGTGTTGGTAAGTCCTCTTTGTTTCCACTGTTGTTGAATGCTTGCTTATCTGTTTCTCTTGGTGGACCATGAGCTCTTGTGTGTAGGGCCACATTGCCATCCTCGTGGTAGTCCCAGTGCTCAGTACAGTGCTGGTGCTTTGTAGGCTCAATAAACTTGTTAGACTGGATTGAATCAGAGTAGCCCAAGGCCACTGAGCTCATTAGTGACAAGTCGTTGGCTTAAGAGACGTGGTATCCCATCTTCAGGAAGACCAAGCCTGGAATTTGACCTCATTAGCACCCTGTTCCAGCCTATCCTGCCAACCAGCTCTGACCTTCCAAATGTTAACCCTACATATTGGCACGTGTGAGAAGAGTGTGTGTGCACCCAGTATCAGCATGGCATATGGATATGTGGTATATGGAGACTAAACTCGTTTCACTCACCAAGTTTGCAGCCTTTTTAAACCTCATGGGTTAGTTATGAATCAAACCCAGATTTTCTGGTGTTTGAGTTCATTTTCTTCTGGCAAAAACATCTTCCTGTTGTTAAGAAGAAAGGCTTTACAAAGATTATTGAAAAGTTTCACTGGTTTCTTGAACATCAGCTAGCTTTTATAATACAGGATTTAAATGGTATGAGTGTAAATGAATAAAAAACACATGTGTCAGTATCCCCTAGAATCCTCATGCTGTTAAAAGCTTACAGGAGACATTTGAGGAAAAGATATTTGAGGTTCCACCAGATTCCAAATGGAGAATATTTTAAGATATTCCTTGAGCTCAAAGTATGATGTTGTCACAAAATCATTTCATTGCTATGCGTGTAAGTAAAATATTTAGTAACTAGAGTTATCATGAGTAGAATGAAACAAATTGGGCCACAAGGTCCTTTTCAGGCAGAATGGCCTCAGAAAGTGAGGCAGGACTCCGAGTCAGAGTTTCTAAGTCTGATCCAACTGGTAACAAAGGGGAGTTTTCTTTCATGTTCTGTACAGCTGCCCTTTAGAGGTTGATGCCCTTATCGTTGTTTCTTTATTATTGGTGCTGGGAGTGCTAGATATGGGGAGACAGGGGACACTTGAGTGAAAGGAAAATAAGGCAGAGGTCCCACCTGTCTCTTTAATGGAAACTCTTTCTCATTATGAAACTACTGCCTCATTTGGCACAAGTTGAGTACAGAAGGGTAATTGCAGGTCATGATGATCTGGTAGGATTAGCTGGTTTGTATAAACATGTGCAAGTCCAGCTATGTTTCAGTTGAGCTGCACATAGAGAAATGCTAAAGCGACCCAGCCCTGGTTCAGAGTCACCAACTGTTTGTTTGTACAAGAGATCCCTAGAAGTCTACTAATTCAGGAGATAGTCATCTTAGGGAATTAATGGAACTCTCTCTGCAGTGATTATTTTAAAACCAGATTAAACCAGGCCCTTGAGAAAGCAGCCTAGAGAGTAATCCCACATCAAATCATCAGCGAGCAGAGACAGTCTTCTGAAAAAGAGTTTCCTATCACGAATGTCTATCAATCTCTTTTGTTCTAGAGGGATGTGAACCATTAAGTTCCTCAGAATGTGCTAGGCTGTGGCTTATACATTTAGTTAAAGAGGATTTTTACATGGGTCATTGCTTCTATGTATCTAACATGTTTCTTTCCTTGCTTGTTGAGAAAAAGCTGTAACCTATTTAACCTAGTTCAAGAAGCTCTGTTTGCATTTTCATGTATCTACTGGAACACACAAATAAATGTAAGCTACACTGGGCATAGTTTATCAAACATTTACTGAGCAGTTTCTGAGGGTCAGGGACTTGAGTAGGGGCTAGAAACAAAGATGAGAAGCACAGATAACAGAAAAACAAGGAAACATCTTCAAACAGGTTATAGTTTGAGTTCTTGGAGGGGATGAGGAGGAAAGAGACAGATATGTAAACAAACCATAAATATATAATGAGATAAGTGCTGAAACAAAGTTATGGACAAAGTGCTAGGTAAGTACATACTACACAGGAAGGGAAGCATCTCACTTTACCTGGGGAGATCAAGAAAGCATTCCCAGAGGAAGTGATTTTGAAATGAGTCTGAAAGGATGGATTAGAGTTTGGTAGTTGATCATGGTCAGCAGTAGCAATGGAAGAACAGATAGGTGCACAGATCATCAGGAAAAGGAACTTGTCCAAATGGGCTCAATGGAATCAACTTTGAATTGTTATCCTTTGTGTTTCCTGTTTAAAGAGTGGTTTGGTTCCTGTCTTCCTTATTTCTCCCATACCCTGCTTCTCATTTGGTGCTTTGACTTTTCTCGTTAGCTTATCTCCTTCAGCAATCATGATTCAGTCTAATTCAGCATTTATCAACATCTTATATTTTTCAGCACTGTATTGTCACTGTAGGAGATACAAGAGGAAGTAAACTCAGTCCTAGCCCTTCCAGAGCATGTTCTCCAAGGCTTGAATTGACCTTCATTTCCCCACTGTGCTGCTTTGGGAACAGGTTGATGAAGATTATCCTCTAGTCTTTAAAAGCCAGTTGATAGCTCAGTGTTTTCTCAAGCAAGAGGTTAGTGAAAAATGTCACAAAATATGCTGGGCATGGAAATTGAAGTTTCCAATGTTATCTGTAACTAAAGCTGAAGATGGTGCAATACAAATTCTTTCTTACAACAAACACAATTCCCAGGAGTAGGAGTAGGACCACAAGCTGATTCATTTATCTTCTGTATGTTTTAGGAGAAGCACAATTTTTCCAAAATCTGATATTACCTATTATAGGAATACATGCCTAGGGGAGACATAAATGTAGATTTTCCCAGCACTATCATCTCCTGAGCTATAAGGATCAGGCTCACAAGTAAAAAACTTGAAAACTGCACAGTATTGCATGAAGTTTTTTCACACCTCTTACTGCCTAATTGCTTTTATTTTATTGGTTGGTCAAGAAAGAGAAATGCTAACCTAGTAATTGGTTAGAATCAATAGGCTTTCACATCTGAGAAAATAAAATGACTTTCATGGGAACAATTTTAAAATAAATTCATGCTGGCAATCACTGTTCTCTAACTGAGGAACATCAACTGGACTCAGGAGAGTACTTGTATTTTGTATACTGAAAATTTTTTCTAAAATCAGAAAAAAATAAAAAGGTTCTATCATTGCAATCAAGGTCAAGAGAGATTGCATTGGGTCTGTAGGTACTATGATGGGAACAATGATTAGACTGAAGACCTCTTGTCACGAGCTCAGGACACCAAACATGGTCTTTCTTGTCTTGGACACACAAGAAACCAAGAAGGCTTTCACTAAAACAATCCATTCGAATTGTTCCAAATGACTTCCAGAATTCTTGGCACTGTTGGGCGAATAAGGTCCTACCCAAGGCATCCCAGTTAAATGCTATCTTGAATCCCAATCTTCTTCCCATTCTATTTCCAGGAACCTGAGTCAACAATGAAACCTCAAGCTATTTAACAAGTCACCTTATTATATTTCACTATTGACTAGTATAGAAAAAAGAGACCTAATCTCTTGAATTCATTCAGGTTTTTGTTTGCTTTTTTGCATTCCAGTAATTTTGGCATTTTCCAAGTGACTAATATTCTTTGGAAACATCAGTTTAGGCTGAACCCAGGACCCCTCATTCAGGGCTAGCATGTTTGTGATTATTCAGGTATTTCTGCGGGGTCAGTTGGCCCAATCACTTGAAGCTCTATATGATCCACAAAATACATTATCACTTGCTATTTCATATGATCCTCAAAATTGACCTGTGAGGTAGACTGAAAAGGTTTGATTATTCACATTTCATAGATGGGGGAAGCAGACCCAGAGTGGCTAATTTACCCAAAAGTCATATTGCTAGTAAGTAACAGACCTGAGGCTTAAAGCAAAGTTTCCCCTCTTTGGGTTCAGAGTTGTTCCCATTGTACAGGCCATGGTGTGTGGTAGAAGAAATCATGGGCTGGGTTTGAATCCCAGCTGCCAATGGCAGGCTGCCTGACTTGGTTATTTCACCTGAGACGAGATCTGACCGAGACTCATCAGTGTCCCAGGAGGAGGTTGACCAGCAACCTCTCCAAATTGATAGTCTGTAAGTATTTCTTTCTCTTTACTTAGTGAGGGCCAAGAGGAACCTTTTCTAATGATAAAAATTCAACACTGAAGACAGAAGAAGATGGTGGCATAGAGAGGCATGGAAGTTAGTTAGTCCCCTCAGAGAAACTAATAAACAACCAGGAACAACTAGTGAATGATCTGAAATAACTGCTGGAGGACAACTGTGACTGTCCACACATTGTGCACCAACCTGGATTGGGAGGAATGCCTGAGATCACAATGTGGAATCTGTAAGTAGAAACTGCAGACCCAAGCCAGGAGCCCCCTCCTCCATGGCAGCCCAAACTGCAAAGCCTCCTGTGATAGAAAGCAGCACTTTCTAAACAAACAAATACACTCAGTCCAGCTCCAACTGGGGTTTTAATTGGCAAATGTGGACTGCTCAATGCAAGCTGCAAACCCCTAACAAGCAGACAGAGACTTTTAGTGATGACTGACCTTGAAGAGCCAGGGGACTTCTCTTTCCTGGGAGGGGGAGCCCAGAGGACCAGGTGCTATCTCTGGCCAATGAGTGAAACTGAGGGTGGCTGTGTACTGGCCCTGAAGGGGGGCTTTCTGTCCCTTTTTCAGCTCAGTGGAGAAAGCCTCAACCGTTTTCAATTCCCAGCACTCTGACCAGACAAGGGTGGAGATAGCAGAGTCAGAGATACTATTCAAAATGCAAATGATCTCTCCCTAGGGGGTGTATCTTCCCTAAGAGGAAATAGGTGGTGTCAAGCTCTACTACCCACCTTCCATTTAGAACCAGACCCCAGAGCCTGGGGAAAAACAGCCACATGCCACACATCCTTACACCAGTCTGGAGTGACAGGCTGACAGGCGCCACCTGCTGGGCAGAAAAGCACAGTGGCTTGAGGCCTCACAGGGTGCATCAATCTTCTACTATTGCCTTCTTCTGAGGCCTGTGCCCATTCTAGTCTGGGAAAACCTGATTGGGGTAACCAAGGAAACCAGATGCCTAGACAACAGAAAACTACAAGCTACATTAAGAAAAATGAAGGTATGCCCCAGTCACAGGAACAAACTTACTCTTCAACTGAGATCCAGGAATTGAAACAACTAATGCTAGATCAATTCAAAAAGTTTAGGGAAGATATGGCAAAAGAGATGAAGTGTATAATGAAAATACTGGGCATACGTAAGGTAGAAATTGAAAGTTCAAAAAAAACAACAGGCATTATCTATGGAAATGAAAGGCACAACACAAGAGATGAAAGACACAATGGAGACATACAATAGCAGATCTCAAGATGCAGAAGAAAACACTCAGGAACTGGAGAAAAAGACACCTGAAATCCTACACACAAGAGAACAGATAGGGAAAAGAATGGAAAAATATGAGCAATATCTCAGGGAATTGAATGACAACATGAAACACTTGAATGTGCATGTCATGGGTGTCCCAGAAAGAGAAGAGAAGGTAAAAGGGGCAGAAGCAATAATAGAGGAAATAATCACTGAAAATTTCCCATCTCTTATGAAAGACATAAAATTACAGATCCAAGAAGCGCAGCATACCCCAAACAGAATAGATCTGAATAGGCCCATGCCAAGACACTTAATAATCAGATTATCAAATATCAAAGACAAAGAGAGAATCCTGAAAGCAGTAAGAGGAAAGGGATCCATCACATGCAAAGGAAGCTTGATAAGACTGTGCAGATTTCTCAGCAGAAATCATGGAGGCAAGAAGGAAGTGGTGTGAAATATTTAAGATACTGAAAGAGAAAAACCACCAACCAAGAATCCTATATCTGGCAAAACTGTCCTTCATATATGATGGAGAGTTTAAAATATTCTCTGACAAACAGACAATGACAGAATTTGTGAACAAGATACCTGCTTTACAGGAAATACTAAAGGGAGCGCTACAGATGGATAGGAAAAGATAGGAGTGAGAGGTTTGGAACACAATTTTGGGAGATAGTAGCACAGCAATGTAAATATTCTGAACAAAGATGACTGTGAGTGTGGTTGAAAGAGGAAGGTTAGAAGCGTGTGGGACACCAGAAGGAAAGAGGAAAGATAAAGACTGGGACTGTGTAACTCAGTGAAACCTAGAGTGCTCAACAACTGTGATAAAATGTACAAATATGTTTTTTAAATGAGGGAAAACAAATGAATGTCAACCTTGCAAGGTGTTAAAAATAGGGAGGTACTGGGGGAAAAATGCAATCAATGCAAACTAAAGACTATTAAAAAAAAAATTAAACATTTCTTTATTTTGAATATGGCCATCCCCTTGCTCTATGACTCTAGGTCCTTCAAGTCAAAAGCATCAGTGACCCAGGTAGACTTTATCAAAGACCATGTTGAACCAAAGGAGCAGGGCCACACTGCAGACTGCAGTCTGTTCCTTGAGAAAGCCCCTTCAGATGGACCCTCTTCCAAGATTTCTTTCTCTCTCTCCCTTTATTCTTCAGGGCTCAACCTTCCTGGCTCTGACAGCTTATTCTCAGGTTTTATGCCTCCTCAAGTCTCTTTCCCTTTCTTGATTGACTTAACTTTGTCTCAGCTTCTATCTCTAAACTTGCAACTTCCTTCTAAGGAATAATATAATATTTGTCAAAGACCTTTTCATTGCAAATAAAGGTTCTGTTTGGACTCAACAAACCAAATAGTCAGGGCTCAGTATTGGACTCTCCATCTTCCTTATAAGGCAGTGATGAAACATTTTTAGGAATAACTATGTATAGATAGATGATAGGTAGGTAGGTAGGTAGATAGATAGATGATAGAATATAATGTATGTATATATGTGATTTTTTTTCCTGTCATATGATTAAATTCAAATGAGGGAATAATATATGTGCTAAGTAGACATGGGGCACATTTACATTTCACCAGTTCTGTAAGAAACCATAAGATAAAATTATCCTCAATTAACAGGGACCATATTCCTGAATAATTTCAAAATATTTCAGTCTCTTTGAAGGGCTTCTGGAACCTGCCTAATGGGATTGCCCTTTCGTCGGGCTCTTCTTCTAAACTTCAGTTTCATCATCTGTAAAATGGGGATAAAACTTACATGGAGTGGCTGTGTGAGAATTAAATGAGACACAGTAATACAAAGCATCTGTTGCTGTGTCTGGATCATGGCAGGTAATTGACAAATATGAACCACCCCACCACTACCAACATATGCCCACAAAGCATCTCCCTTCACTCCAGACCCACCTCCCATGAAATATCGTGAACTCTCCTGGGCTGGGACTATGTTTTTATACTCTATGCTAAGCATAATGTGGCAAATTCTGGGCATAGAGTAATCACTCAATAGACATTTCTTATTTGACTTTCCAGATTAAAATAGATCTGAATCTCATTCATATTCCCTGTCTCTCTCTCTCTCTCTCTCTCTCTCTCTCTCTCTCTCTCTCTCTCTCTTTCTCTCCCCCCTTCCCTCCCTCCCCCCCCCTTTCCTCCCTCCTTTCCTCCCTTCCTCTCTTACTCTCTCTTTCTCTCTGGCCATACATATATACCTGTGCCCACAAATATAAACATATGCATACACATATTTTATGCTGAAAATTTTTTTGTAGTTGTTTGCCCTACAAATTTGTGTCACAATAAAATTATTATCTATAGAGAAAAGATAAGAGATAAGAAGTCTTGATTACTCAACATGTTGAGCCATTGATTCTTAAACGTGAAAAAAAAAGAAAAATACCCATGCTTGCTGAAATCATATCTATGCAAGTAGGAGCTAACTTCTTAAGATTCCACCTGGAAGACAAATGCTCCTCCTCCTTGCAGTAATGACTTTGTCTGCCCATGAAGGATGAAGGGGTAATTTGAAGTGGCAGAGATCTGAAATGCTGGTTCCAAGAAATGTTGTTGCTAGTTTTATTCTTCCTCTCTGGCTAGAGTGTAACACCCACAACTGAGTTTGCTGTCTGACTCATATATTTTATTTGACTTTATTCTTACCCATCTATGGAGTGCTTTGTAGATTTTTTTTTTTTTATGTTTTGAAAATATGAACAATGCTGAAAAATTCAAGTGAGGCTTAAAAGAAATTGACCATTGATTTGTCAAATAACATCTTCCTAGCAAGAATATTTAAATTTGGCACTTTGAGTATAAGCATTCTTGGAAGTATATTAGCTAGGTAGTTTGGCAACTCAATTATAATTATGGTCTTCTATTATTATTTTTTTACTCAAATGCCACTTTTATTTCCTTTACGTCTCTATTGTTTCACCCCTTTTTGCCATAAGCCAATCCTCAGTCATGCATTAGACATCTCCAATGTGCCCTGCACTGTGTAGACAAAGCACCCCCAGCTCTTAGCCTGCCTGCTTTCTCTTCCCAGTCCTGACTCTGTCCTACATCCTGAGGGGCCCTGCATGTGCACATGTGGACACCACAGTCTGAACAGCCAAGCTTTTATTATATGCTCTGAAAATACCACCCTTGGCCACTCCACAGTTCTAGAGGACACCTTCTTGGTCCCTTCTTTGGAGGACAGATTAAGGGAAAAGGGATTTTGACAGGGAATTCTTGGGTTCCGGGAAAGCAGAGCATGGTCTAGAAGCAGGGAACACAGGATCCCGGCAGACCCATCTCCTACACCCCACCAGCTTCTCACCTCGTGTGGAGGGGTGCTGCTGGAAGAGGGCCAGAGTGGGGTCCCTAAAGCACAAAACCCCCTTTGCCCAGGTCTAAGAGCAGTGCTTGTGCTCGAACAGGAGACATAATCCTGAATAGGCTGAAGATTATTACCTCAGAGCCCACTGAGGAGACAGACATAGATACAATGAACATGGATACCCTGTTGTCCATGCAATAACTTAAAGATGTATATTGTGCTAGAATGACATAGAAAAGCATCGTGTCATGGGGGCTGTCACAATAAGTGTCATTTGAGTTGAATCTTGCATGAAGAATCATTTGTGAGGCAGAGTAGTAGCAGGTACAAATGCATGCCTGAATATAGACAGCAAGGAAGAACGTGGTAGGAGATGCAGCTGAAGAAATAGGTTGGGGTCAGAAGGGCCTTGAGTCTGGACTTTATTTTGCTGATGAAGGGTAGCATGAGATGGGAGTAGTGAGGGGAGGCTGAAGAGATAAGAATGAAGAGACAATGTATAAGATTATGGATTTCAAAGGCAAGCTTCTGAAGAGTTTTAAGCCAGCAATTGACTTGAGCAGATTTGGGTTCTCAAAAATGATGATGGTTGCAGTGTGGAGAGTGGAAGGAGGGAGCCCCATTAAAAGTTTGGTCCAGATAAGAAATGATAATTAGCAGCCTGGACTAGGCAAAGGGGATGGTGAGGAAAAGATCAAATTCAAGTGAAATGTAGGAAACAGGATTCCAATTTAAGTATGGATTTGTGGAGAAAGAGGAAGGAGCTGAATATAATACCCAACATAAAAACATAGGTTATTTAGAAATGAGTCATCAATGATTTAACATAAATATAATTTTTAAGAAGAACTGAGCCCTCTGTTAGTTTTTTGTTGTTGTTGTTGTTGAGGAGTGGGGTGGGGATTGAGTAGGTTTAAAGAAAAATCAAGCATAAAATACAGTGTCCCCACATACCACGCCATTATCAACACCCTGCATTAATGTGGCACATTTGTTACAATTCTTGAAAGGATATTTTTATAATTGTACTAGCCCTCTGTTAGTTTTTCTTGCAATGGCATGTGCGCCCACTATTAAGCTGTCTACACAGGCACATCTACAAACGTAGCAGGCTAGCTGTGGATTCTCTGAAGGAAGGCACCATAAAGTGTTTCTAAAATTACGGACCAGCCTTATGCCAGGCACTTAACAAATGTTTTCATGTTGATGAATAACTTACCTTAGGTACAAAATTTTAATCTACCTGGTTTAATATTCTTCTGCAAAGAATTTATTTGGCTTGCACTGAATCCAGACTCCACCTCTTCTCCTTCTCTGTTTGAATCCTCCATGGAATGTTCAGGAAAACAGGGACATCCAAGAAAAATTAACATTTAGAACCATGGAACATAGTAGAAGGTTTGATTGACAAGGGGCTTATAACAACCATGGAAGTTTTCAAAACATGTGCATTTACTTTTACAGGGCAGTCCTGTCCTTCATTTTAATTGATTAAGAAGAGTTGGCTGTAACTGATTATACAGGTCATTCTCGGGGCTAATCTTCCCTTTACTTTTCCCTTTCCCTGTCCCAGAAATGATGCCAGGAAACCTTAATAATTCAGATCAATTCTTCTAAGCATATAACTCAACTTTTTGTCTCTGCTGACAACAAAGATTCATGTCTAATGATTACAAAGAAATAATGGGGCATAAATTTCTCTGGCAATCTATGAAACAATTCGGTTTAAAAACCATTCCCTGAATATCTCAGCTATCCTTAAGACTGGGTCAAAGTACAGGAAGAAAATAGACTCTTGTTCAAATTCTTGCCCTGCTTAGCAAAAATCTCTGTTTGGTGGCAGCATTTTCAGGGTAAGCCCTCCAACCTGGCTTCTCTTCCTGTTGGCACACTGTGAGATGTTGGCTAAATTGCTTAACTTGTTAGTTTGAGCTCCCCTATCTGCAGAAGAAGCATTTAATGATGATCATCCCATCAACAAGCATTCATTAAGCATCTGTTTTTGTGTGCTGCAGTACTAGGTACTATACCATGATACCTACCCAACAGAGATGTGGTAAAGATCTATGAGATAATGAAAGCTAAATGTTTTAATGTCCTTGAAGGAATGAAACTGCCAAGTAGAGAGATTATGAATTTAAAGACTTAAAGGGAAAGGGAGGGGACACCTTCACAGTTTTTTGAAATTTATTTAGTTGACATGGAGGTCAGAATTAATCTTGATAGAGAAGAATTATCATTGTACAGAGAGAAGCTGTGTACCAGAGCCTGGAAAATAGGTATAGATGGGTCATAACATGGGTCAGGATAGAGAACCTAAATGGGTGATTGCAGATTTATCATAAATGCTCACAAAAAAAATGAACAAGATCATTGCATATGAGGAACATTAGTCTAGTTATACTCCAGCTGTCCCACCAGATTAATTCTCTGTCTTTCTCCACTTTGCTCTATGTGCTCAAAAGTGACCCCTAAGGAATATATCACCTAGGCTCCTTGCGACTGGTTGAGTTTGGCCAATAAGAAGCATTAGCAGTAGAGCAGAAGTAAGAAGACAGAGGTTGGGGTATTTCTTCTTGGCTTCCCGCTTTCTTTGGATGGGTCTCTATCTTTGGCTGCAGCTTCTAGCTCTTACTGGGCTTGGGTAACACTACTTCCTCCCTTTGCCTTTTAGGTCTAAGGGTGGAAACAGCTTCCCACTGTTACTTGTTTGTGAGTGCCTCAATATCCCTTATTTGTTCCTTTAACCTGCCCATATCTCTGTGAATAGTCATTTATTAAAGTGTCTACATTGGAAACTTCTGGGGTGAATTGTGGTTCTTGACGGAACTTTGACTAATATGCATGTAACAGAAATCTTATCAAGTCCTGACAGACACTTACATAGACTCTAAGATGCTTTTTACATGAAAAATAAAAAATACCCCAGTTTTCCCATCAACCTGCCCGCAAGATGTCCCTGAGATGTTTGGTTTTTTTTTTTTTTTTTTTTTTTTTGACATTCTGGAAGATCTCACACAAGGATATTAGAATCCTCTGATGAAACAACTTTTAAGCTGAATGCTCATTATGAGAATATCTTAGAAGGGGTGAGAAACCCCAGAGGATACTTTGTACGTAGTCCTTTTCCTTGACGTGGTTGATGACATGCATTTTAAGTCAGAAGACAGGAAAACATCCAGTAATTCTGGATCTTCTTAGGCAATAATGGGTTTTGCAGGTCTGCTGGTCAGAGTGAAAATTGCAAGGATCCGAGCTCAGAGTCTCACACGGAGAACACAATGAGGTGTCATGCAATCTCTTGTGTGGGAAGACCTTTGCTTGAACCAGGGTTGACATTTTGTGACTCACTTTACCTTCCCTCTGTGCTATTAACAAACATACTAGCAAGCAGGGAGCTCTAAATGAGTCCCTTTCCTGCAAATAAAATTTTAACAAGATTCTTTAGCTGGTCATAGACCAATGTGAGATGATAAAAATGTTGATTGTTGAATCCATCCCTCCCATAGTGATGTAAACCCTTGTCAGTGTTCTTTACACAAGCCAAATTTAAGTTTAGCTTACAAAACTGTAATGGAACAGAAATTAGGTCAAAATTTGTCTGACTCTCTTGGTGGTAACAGGGGTTTTGCACAACACACAGCTGAGTGATCTCATAAGAGAAGCCCATTCCTGCTTGACCCAGTGTTATGGCAAACATAACATTTTCTAGCCGCCACGCTTCATTTGGCATGTTTTGGCTAACTAACTCTTCCCGGGCTTGGAATAAGGCACTGAGGTGTGTTGGAGGAAGGGGAAATAACATTCCAAACTTCTCTTCATAAAAATTGGAACATCTACACGGAAAATCATTAGTTTCCTCCCCATGATTTGTCTGTTCTTTATTTTTAGGTATTCATGGAAGAGAGGGATTCAAGGGCACAGACAAAACCAAGAGCCATAGGGGAGGGGCCAATGGAGGGGGAGGAAATGGGGAGACAAACTTCTTTTGTCCAGGACATTGTCTATCATCTCTAGGTAAATATACCAAGTTCTGATAGCCTTAACTCAAACAGTGACAACTTTAAATCCCACTCATTTAGAACTTAGCTGGCTGCTTGCAATATCTCTTGTTACTCAAAGGATGAAGAAAATGGAAGGAGAAGAGAAGAAGTATGAAAAAGACAAGGTTGAAAAATAAGATTAGCTACTCAATTTTTTAGTGCTAAATTCATTATTCATTCATTTAGGTATTCAACAAATATGTTCCGGGCACCTATAATCTGCAGACTGTAATATAGACACTGAGGATCCAATAATGGAACAATATTAGGTCCTTGCCCTCAAGGAACTTATTTATGAGTGAGGGAAATAGACAATAAATTAAAAGACGAATCAACACATGCTGTGATGTCTGGTGATCATAAATGTTAATCTGTGGGAGACTCTGCACCAAGAATTTACTTACACAGATCTCATCCACTCCTCACTACAACCTGGAGGGATGGGTATATTATCTGTTTTCTTCTGAGGAGGCAGATTCAGAGCAGGAAGCAACTTGTCCCAGGTCCTCCAAGGAGCGGCTGAACTCAGGTCTGCCTGAATTCACAGTCTGGAGAGAACCAGTGATTTTCCCTCTTCCTCAAACCATCTATATTCTGCCCACCCTGAAAGATGCCTTCTCAGTTTTGCCCTCTCTGAGGTCTCAGAGCACTTCCTGCCTGTAGAATTTACTTGGCAATTACCCACAAATAACCTTGTGCAAACTGCCTTCTCTTTTTTACTTAGATCTGCTATAGAAATATTTTATTTTTATTTAACTTATCTCATGTTTACAATTTTTGTCCCTAACTTTGCCGTAAACTCCTTGAGGCAGGAAACATATTTTAAAGATTTTTATCCTTTGTGACTGTCACAGTGTTCGCATCTTGCCTTGCATGCAGGGACATTTAATATGGCATTGACCCAATTAAGTCTCCAGCATAAGCAGTCTTGGGAATTTACTGAAGGATCCTCCTAATTATCTCAAGTTGTAGATGAAATTCTTGTTCTTGATTTCTCACCTCAGTGCATTTGGGGCTAAAACTTAGAGCATTTCTTCTCCTAAGTGTGCAGTCTGCCTTAAAGTACTTCTTTGGAAGTCAAAATAAACTGTTCCAAAGTACTTTGGTATAACTGGAACATTATGACACTCTATACCCCCAAAACACTTCTATTTATGGAAAAGAACCAATAACCACTAGTCTTACTAGTTAGACTGGGAATTTTGAGACATACACACATACACATGCATGTGCATGCACAGGAATTGGGAATAAAATGACCTGTCATCCAAAACCACATTACAGGAGAAAATGTTCCTCCAAAGGTTGGGTTCAAATAGTGTCCACTGTAAATGTTACTAACAACTGTCCCGAGAAACAGGTCATCCTGAGTCTGGTCGCATCAGGAAAGGCCTACTGTTTTACAATAAGACTCATCCCGCAATCTCGCTTGCATAAAATGCCATTCCGTTTTGACATAATGTTCCTTAAGCAAGAACTGCAGTGTTAAGCAGAGAGTGGGCATATATAAAAACAAATATAGCCTTTATGGATGTGTAAAGCCTCAGTTCAGCAACTCTTTACCCAGAATTCAGGCGGGCCCAAGAGATTTGACCAGACAGTGATGCTAAAAGGAAATGTTTTTGAGGTAAAATCATGTTTTATTCACATAAATGTGATCTTTCTGAGTTGTTATGCATAGGTACCCTATCATTTGAAAAAGAATATCTGGACACAGTGAAAGGTTGTATTGCAGTAATTACTTCAGGATGTGAGGCAACTCCCACATCTACTTAGTCAATCATGCAAGCTACCTCCTTTCTCATTTTGATCATCTTCTTGAGACCTGGAAGCCTGAGAGTTTCTTTTTAGGAGCAGTTTCATCCTCCTTGAAGTCAGGTTGCTCCCCTGGCTCTAGGTTGGCATGGAGTGAAAGAAAAGGGGTATGTATGCCATAGATTTACTGTTTGTACTCATAGCAATTAGCATCGTGGACATGTTGCCATTTGGTGTGTGTGTCCAGGGTGGAGCAAATGATTCCAGGTATCACTAATGTCCTGGATGACATCACTGATGGCTAGAAATAAATTTGAGAGAATTAAAAAGACTTCAGTGTGCAATACCTATCTTATAAGACCTGGCTTGACCTTGAGACAAGTGTTCAAACAATTACGATTGGGATAGCAGTGGATGATAAAAATAAAGAAGAAATAAAGGAGAAAGTGATGGATACTGATCACCAAATTCCAGAATCAAGATGATCCTTCTTTCATTCATTCATTCAACAAACATTTTTTGATAAATGCCAGGCACTCGACTAAGTTTTGTGAATAGAGAGATAAAAGATGATCCCATTTGAGAGTGTTCACAATCTAGAAGTAGAGATGGATAAGTCAACAATTGTGGGACATTGGGTTAAAAACTATGGGTGCTTGGGAAGCATAGCAGAGTGGGGACAGTCAGAGAAGTTTTCATGGAGCATATAGGGCATAAGCCAGGTTTTATAGGATATGTATCAATCAGCCTGGGTGTTCCATCTCCTGGCAGATGGAACAGGATATGAATCAAGAACCCATAGTATGTGGTGACTTCATGTACTTTTAGAACCACATCTTATTTCCAGTCTGAAAATTCAGGAATGATGTATGTTTTTACAAGACAAAGATACAAAATAGACATGTGTGCAGGTAGAGACGATGTCAAGAAGCACAAAAGGGTGTTGGTGTAGGATGGAAGCAGAAATTGTAGTTTAATTGAAGCAATGCAATGATAGGATCTGAGAGTGAAAGCAGGTCAGGGAAAAGACGGGGTCAGGAGGGGTGTGCCCAGCAACCACTCTCGGGCGCTATGCTAGTGCCTCCTGAACCAGTAGGAATTCTACATTTCACAGTCTCTTCTTTTAGCTCCCTGACACCAGGGACCTCTATCTGAGTCATTAACCAATAGGACTCACAATTTCCACTGTACGGTCTTGATGATTCAGCAGATAGAGATTCTTTTCCTTGAATGACTCTTTGAGAAGCCAAAAATTTCTGGATTTGCAAAGGCTTTGGAATTGTATTGACACACTATTGAATTAACAAAGTTTTGTAGACTGCAGTACAGAACTTACAGAGATGAGAAATTTCCTTGCTTACATTTGTGTATTATATTCATGACTTCATGATGCATCACAAGAAGCTATCCTCCATTTCCCAGCTCAGAATCAGTGACAGCACAATGATTGGAACTTAAAACCAAAATAGGATAAATTTGGAGGTTGAAGAATATGAGGAAATTATGGATTGAATCAAACAGTTTTGTTCCTCAGAGGAAATGGCAGGTGGGTAAAATGGTTCACTTGAGTTTGGTTTTGAGAATTAAAAGGAAGAAAGTCCATTTTCTGAGGCACTGAAAAATGTAAGCAGTATGTGATTCAAAGATGCCCAACATCTGGACTTGAACAGTGACATCAGAGAGCAATTCTCAACTTCTGAAGCCTTCTGAGCCCGGGAAGCAGGGAAGTTTAAAATGCCCTGAAATTAATTTTCCTGCTTTTATGATTTTAGCCAGAGTTTTCATTTTAGTATTGATAAAAGGACCCATTTTAGTATTGATAAAAGGACCCAGTTTCTCAAAGGACCCATTTTTTGCAAATCACATCAAATAAGCAAATGACACAATTCATTTACTGGAATAACTGGAGCATGAGTTTCAAAAATTGCTGGATCATGTCAAGTTCAAATGATCAGGATTAAATTTGCATACATTCAAGTCAACTATGGAACTTTACTCAAAATGATTATAACTTTGAAGTGTATGTTTAAATTAGCTGTAGGATGAAAGAGTGGTAAAATCTTGAGTCAAAAGTATGTAAATGTTTACTTTGTTTCCATTTTTGTCCATGAATTTCTCTGAGATTTTGATAATTTTCTAAGTTTGACCTAGTTTATCCATTTTTAGCTATTACTACTACATACATAAGCCCTTTCCACATTTGGCATAATACCACAACAATGCAAAGTTCAGTTAAATTTGGCTTACTTGTAAGTTCCAATCATAGTCCTGGAAGGAAAATTATACATTTTTTAGTCCATTCATCTCAGTTTACAGGAAGAAACCTCAGGTATGAAGAGGAAATCACATTTGTCAAGGACACAAAGTGACATAGTGGCAGAGATGGGCCTGACTGGACTCATGAGCCCTTCTCCCTAGCGCTTTCCCCACCCCTGCCCTTTCTCTAGAGAATTATCCCCTCTGGACTTCCGGAACCTCTGCACTGGGTTCTGATCAACAGGAAAAAAGATTCGAGTTAAGGATGGATGGAAAAGGATCCTGGGCACTATTGAGGTGTGGATTTCCCACAAATCAAAGCCAAATTCAGATGACCTTTGAACTGTACATTGATTTTAGAGTATCCATATTTCTCCTTCTCTCTGGTAGACTAGATAGTAGGCAGTAGAACCAGCCATCATTCTGGATTTTTATACTAGAATGTGAGACAAGAACTATCCTCATTTCTTTTTTTGTCACGTTTACAGATGTTATGGGCCTTTGCTTGGCCAAAGTTCCATATGAAAAAGGCTCTTCATTTGGGGGAGCAACTTCCTTCATTGAAAAAAATCATTTCTACCTGTGTGTATAAATAATATGGGTATTGTGGGGATAAAAAGGTGTATGGTGTGGTCTCTCTTCTCAGAAAGCTTATTATAGTAGAAATTTTAAGATGAAAAATGTATTTTTTCAATTAAAAAAGATGTTTTTAGGCTGGTAGATAGTAGTGGGTTGCATGTTCTCCTTTTTGCGTTTACTGGAAAGAGAAATCCTAATAGTTTAGTGGGAAAAGGCATCACTGGGGTTTTCCGCTGGCATCCTAGAAGGAAGCAGGCATTATTTTAGGCAATTCAATAATGTTCTTCCAGCAAGCAGGAACTAGTTCGGTGCCCCAAAGTGGCTCAAGGCAGAAATTCCTGAGAGAAAGTAATTTGGGCAAGCCTAAATCTAATCCTGAGGGACTAGCCTCCCTAGTCAATTCATAATGTTGAAAGAAAAGAAAAACATGAAAAACTTTTTCCCTCCCACCCTTCTCTTGCCTTTTGTTGCTGGCTCAAGGCGTCAGTGCTTCACTACTCTACCCTGACTTCTCTTACCTTTGGATGTGAGATTACTCCTGCCTCTGTAATCCCAGGGCAAAATGAAATTTTTACTTGTGAACATGTAATGAAGCATTTTCCACCAATGCTTGCCTATGTCCATTGTTCCTTCTCATTTTGTCTGGGAGCCCGAATGCTTGGCCTCTCTCAACCAAATCATGTGAAGAAGCCCATTCTTCTCAGCACCAGGCACATTTTGGCGGAGCAGGAGCCTATTTTTTAAACCAGCTCAGCATATTACAAAGGGATAGAGGCAGTTATTGGAAGAGCTTTAGAGGTGGATGAGACTTACTGTTCCATTTATTGACGTAGAAATGTACTCATGAAAACAAGGAGAGAAGCAAGGACCTGCAAGAGAAAGGTGGCTTTCAAAAGGGCTTAAGTGCATCAATACATATGCAAAGCTTTGTGGCAAGTCTGCAAAGTTGGATTTCTTGCAGACCTGCCGTTTTAGTTTGATAAAGGATAACTGTAATTATGCTAGAATGAAATGATTCATTGGAATTCTTTGGTTTCCTCTCCATACTGATTTAAGAAATTTCTCTCTTTCAGAAAGAAAAGTTTAAATGTGTGTGCCTAACGAAGCCTTTCACACATGTACAATATAAATAGAACTGATTAAATACAATCAAGGAGTTTTCTGAGTTTGTTGCATCTGGTTTTGCTCTGTTCTCAGATCACACTTAGTAAAGCTGGGGCTTTCCTGGAAGCTCCGTTGTGACCTGGCTCCAGGGCTGGTGTCCTCCACAAGGAGCATCTGAGCACAGCCTGTGAACTCATCATTTACCCTGCTTTAAGACAGCAACAGAAAGCACTGTCTGTATCAAAATAGTTCTGTTTAAATCCTGTCTGGAGAAACCACCCTGAGAGAGACTGGCGGTGGAGTCTGAGGCAGACTTTTGCGTGTGTCTTTCCTTTCCTTTCCCGGGTTGATCCCTGATGTTTAAAGTAAGAGACTCTTAAAATCAGGAAACCGGTCAGACGTCCAAACCATGTGGTGACGCTGAGACCTCTGTGAACCGGAAACAGACATTGACTGTATCCCTTTCTAGCTCAATCAGTTCCAAATATCTATCACTGATGCTAACAGGGGTTGGCTGTTGGCCCAAAGTCTAACCTGTGCAGTGGCAATGCCCGGTTCATAAAGGTCACTTTTATTTCTTGTTTTTACTGTTTAAAGAGAGAGTTGGGTGTATCATGTTGGCACTTGTACAAGAGGTTGGTAAAGGGAGAGGGAAAAGGAAAAAGTAAGACTGTTTTTAATTCATCAAACGGCTGCTGATTTAGGAATAATAAACACAAGTCTTTTTCCTTGATTATTTTATAAATAGCAAATATTTGGGTAAGGAATTTGATAAGTGCGCAGAATATAGGAATTGTTTACCAAAATGATGCGTCAGTAAAAAAAAACAAACAGTGATCTCCAAAAAGCCCTTGAGTATGTCTGTGAGATTCTGCAGTCTCGTTCCCAAGGTCCGTAGTCATCATTTCCCTCATCTTTTGAACTTGATCAAAGCAACACGGGGGCCTCTGAGGGGAAAGACTGGTTCCATTATGCAAAAGGCAATAAGGTAGTGCCCTTCCCAGCAGTTAATAGGCAGGAATGTTGTAAAATACCGTGTGGTTTTCAAATACCAAGGAGGAAGTCTTCTGGTTTATAACCTTCCTAGTCATCTTGCCTGGCCTCCTGTCCTTTTCAGGCATTGCTGAATGTTTCCATGCTCAACCGAACAGATTAGGCTGCAGATCTGCACCCAAAGTAGGCCGAACCGCTGCCTGGTGCTTAACTAATGTAGCCCTCTGAGCCACAAACCCTGGGCTCCTTCTCCAGACTCCAGCCAAAATTCTGGAATTTCCAAAGCATGGAGTTACTGTAAGAGCCTCCAGACTGAAGTCACTGACCCAAACACGCAGCAAATTGCATTTAAATGAGCAACGCAGGCCCTGAGGAGAATTAGGAGGGAAAATATAAACTGTGGTCACTACATTCTTCTGATATTTAAAAATTAAAATGAAAATATTTTGTTCAAAATTTCTGGGAACTTCAGAGTGGGAAAATTCGTCTTGGAGTTCGTGTAAGTAGGGTACCAAATTTTTAAGAGGGATAAGAGTCACAACATGATGCTTTATTTATTTGGTTGTTCAATGAGTATTTTGGGGGCATCTGTCGCGACAAAGGCTGTGTCAGGTTCTGAGGAGGTAACGGCGAACGAGGCAGGATCTGGCCTGTGGGCCATCAACAATGGAAAATACCCACCATGTGAATCATGGTTCTCTCAGGGCAAAGAAGGGAGAGAGGAAAATGCAGATGAGCCATTCAGCTGCCAGACAGCACATGAGTCTTCTATTTCTCATGGTTAGATTTGACCTTGGGGAGTTAGAGGCCATCAAAGTTCACACCCCAGCCATCCTCCTTCCAGTAGGTCCAGAGTCTCTGAGTTCCCAGAGAGCTGCTTAATGCTATTGGTTTGGGCACCTGGATTAGGGGTGGGAGAGAGCATTTTCTTTGCTTCTAAGGCATAAAATTTGTCATGAAGGAAGTGTGACTCCAGTTATCCAACAGGGGTCCCATAGCTCTTTGAGACAGCTTGGTGTGGTCAGCTCTCTTGGAATGCCTCCTTAATAGGGTTTGGGAGATAGTCATCAACCCCAAATCAAGGAAATACCTGCTCTTAGCCACATTTGTCTCAGAGTTTTGGATTATTTGACACAACCTTAATCCAGATCAAGGGTAGTCCTAGTAGACTCAAGGACTCTGAACAGCTTAAATGTGGCAACTGGAAGGCAAAAGACCACATCTGTCAGGCTTGTATCCAATCAAGGAGAAGCAGGCAGTTTCTGGCAGCCCATGATAAGATGCCATGCTAAGGACAGGTGGCATATAAAATGAATGGAAGAGGTCCCCAGGCAACAGTTTATTTTACAATGGAGTCTTTTCACATGATAGGTACTCATTACACACAAACTTAGTTAATTTGCCCAAGAAAATAGAAAGGGTTTATAAAACACTTTTCTCCTGAGTAACTCAAAGAAAACACACTGCTGCACCAGTTATGTTGGAGACCCTCCCTGTGAGCCTGACATCGTGCTAACTATTTAAGTGGAGGTCAGAGCAGCTTTCAAACTTTGTAAAACCATGTTATACAATACCTTACACTTGAGCATTTATTCTCCCAGTACTTCTGCAAAGGTTTAGGTGATTTATGGTTTATTTTATGGTAGAGAAACTGAAATGGCTAACTATTAACAGGTTGTGTTTTCTCAAAGTTACCCAGTAGGTATTCAATAGATTTAAGAAAACAATCAGGACTGCAAAGCTTCAGTTTTCTGGCCTTTCTCCTTAGACCTTTGTATCTTAGATGATCCTAAATATACTACTACAACAAGAATGTAGGAAACCTATATGAAAGACCCCAGTGGACTATCATCTGATTATATAGTCTCAGATAATACCCTCGTAGGATGCTTTGATGGGGAGTATGGTATTTATTATGTATGAATTTCTTTCTAATTCAGTACTGTTCTTAGAGTGAGGCTAGAGAGACCCTCACCCTGGGCCCTGGGCTTTAGAGGGCACCACGTATCACAAACACACACATTTATTAACAATCAGTGGGTGCTCAGGGCTGGCACAACCCAGCCCACACCCCTAAACATCTGCCTCAGGATCAACATTCTTCTAGCCCCAGGAAAATGCCCCCATCCAGCTCTATGTCTGCAGAACAAAAGAACTGCAACCAGATGCCACAAAAGTAATGGGCTATGCCACTGCTAACAATAGGGATGGGCACTGTTTTGGAATATGGGCAAGATTGATAAAGTAAAAGACAATTTAATTAACTTGTCAAGTCCTTCCTTTCAGATAGCAAAACGAAGTGTCACTTCCCAGTAGTCCTGAGGTATCCATTTGCTTGCTCCACTTCAAGTTCCAATTGGTGGTTCCAAAGGTACTCAGGAGTTAGTGTGGTGCTCATAATAGTTGCATGATATTAGACCTTTTGTTATGACTCTTAAATTTGTATATATTTATGGCTAAATATACCATTAGTGAATCATATATTGATTCTTTACTTGAACATAAATATTAAGGCATCTATCATATAAGCCTCATTTTTATACTAGGCTCCACAAATACTATATGTGGATCTGTTCAAAAGTTACTTTATTGTGGGGTCATTTTATGCGTTCAAGTATTTCACAGACCAGAAAACACATAATTAGGTTAATGTGCTACAATATGGTAGGTGTAGCAAGAGTTGAAAATGCAGAACTAGGGGCCGACAGAGAGCTGGGCATCTTATTTGTCCTTAGGAATGCTGGGCCAAGGAAGGATCTTTGGAGGAGGAAGCATCTGAGTTGAATCTTAATGATTGAGCAGGAATTAGCCCAGCCATGGGGAAGGGGTAACAGCCCAGATGGAAAGGCCAGCACAAGCAAAGGTACAGAGGTGAGAAAGAGAAAGGAGTATGAAGAACCCAGCAGTGCAGTGTGGTCTACAGTGTGGGGCTGGGATGCACAGGACTGAGCCTGAAGTAGCAGGCAGAGACAGCACTGGGAGTCTGAGATGGCGTGGACTTTATTCTGTAGGTGATAGAAAAGCTCCAGAGTTATAAATGAGGGGATGATACAGATTTCATGGTAATTGGAACATGGTCTGGCAATAATCTGGAAGTGAAGGCCAGTCTAGAATCAGAGAAACAAGTTAGGAGGCTGCAGACATAATCCGGGTGAGAAATCCTGAAGGCCCAGGGTGGGACAAAAATAGTGCGGATGGAGAAGAAGAGTGGCATCTGAGTCGTGTATTGGAGAGTGACACAGACCTACTTATGTGACAAAGTAGAGATTAAAACAAATTCAGAGATTCCACTTCTACATTGTGCCATTGGATTCTCCCAACATGAGCAGCAGGAAGAAAACGACTTGCTCTCTGTTCACAGACTTGTGTCTTTAAGATTGGACTTGCCACCTATTTTACAAGAGAGATACAAATGCAAACCATTCTCTTATCATGCAATTTAGAAGAGGAATTGGGATTCCCACCTTCCTTGAGGATTGTTTCATCAACTTTAGAAGCTGTGAGCAAATTTTGTCTAGCTCTCATTTTGTCATCACTCATCCATCCTAAGAGAGCTTTGTGGAAATGTAGTTTCCACTTTTAAACAGGATTCATGCCATCTGACACACAGGTTTTCAGTTTTCAACTGAAAGAACCCATTCCTGACCAAGAACAGCAAGCAGTCACTTCAATTGCAACTCTATGTCCAAATGAGTCAAGAGCAGGGGGATCGAGTTTTCCTTATGAAAGGCAGATGCCTTTAAATTCAGGGGGTAAATTCTTGTCCTAGCAAATGAGGTGAGATTGTCCCCCAATCTTCTGGAAATTTCTGAAGGATTTGCCAAGGTTTACCCAGCACAGGAAAGCCAGGGTTCCACCAGGGAACCAGCAGTTGCCTCTGGGAAGCTCCCGAAGGAAGTGAGGCTGCAGACCCAGCCAGAGCTCTGCTCTTCAAATGGTATTTACAGGGGCCTGTGATTTCCATGGATTTATATACAGATAAAGGCAATTTATGAAATCTGTTCCTACAATCACATTTCCTAAGAATTACTAGGGTTTAGAATGTACTATTTTCAGACACTCTGCCATATACTTTTCTGTAAACAGTTTACGCAAAAATAAAGGAGAAGGAAAGATCAGTTGCCAACTGGTGTAAGCTTTATCATCTAGAGACTCCTATGGTCAATTCCCTTTGATTTATGTACCAACTGCCTGTAGCCAGCTGGGTAACAGTCATCTTGACTCCTTAGCACTTTCAGAACACTTTAAAAGTTGGCCTTAATAAAAGGCTTCCTTTCTATTATCTCTGTCCTTTAGGGTGAGGAAAATTCTGCAGAGAAACTGTACACATTCTGCAAATCCATAAATCCTAGAGGCAGCATTTTAATGTCCTGAAGTCAGTATATCATAAAATGTCTCTTCTTATGGGTTAGAGCCTTTCTGGGATGTGTTGACCTTTGCAGTCTCTACAATGGACAGGTTTTCTCTCTTACTCAAGGCTACCATATATTGGTTTTAATATCTATTAACCCCCAAATTATGATTAAAATGCTTCTGAAATTTGATGTGGGGTTTTTTATGGCCTGAGACTGTGCTCAAGTTTGATGACATGAACCACTTTATTTTTCTAGCACTGCAGAATTGAAAACCAAATATTACATTAGAAAGTGCTTGTGTGGTGATGGTGGTGGGTATTATAGAGTGAACATGATAGAGAAATTGTAACACCCTCCAATTATAGAGCTAAAATACACACATTATTTTAATATAGTTACTTGGCTATTTCAGCCTATATGCATGTGTGCATGCATATACATATACACACAGAAGAATAAGTTTGATAATTGCTAAAAAGCATCTACTAAGAATCTTATTAATTACTAAGTATCCACTTGCTGCTCTTAAAGTTGAATTTTTGGCTCCAAAGGTGATTGGGTATATTCCATTGATTGCTGGACATAAGGGAGAATTTCAGCAAAGTCAAGGTTTATTGTTCTCTTTGGACTCCTTATACCTCCTCCAGCCAGGTACATGCACGCCCATAGAGACTTTCGAGCACCAAATTATTGCCACACACCCTGGAACAGGTCTCAGCTGCAGGCTGGCTCCTCTAAAAAGAAGCCCACACTGAGATCCTGACACTGAGTCCATCAAAGAAAGTCTCCTATGGACCTCCTGAGGGTTTAGGGAATAGAGTCAGTTTTCTCCCAAAGATCGTCTGATTGGAGCAGAAGACTCTCTCGGCTTCCATTTATTGAGTGCCTACAATGTGCTAGGCAATGTTCTATGGCTAAATACACGTGGTAGACAAGACAGGTGCCCTCCTAGAGTGGACTCTCTCATGCCTTGGAATGAATGTCCTTTGGTGCTAATTGAAAGAACATTGTTCTAGCACTAAATTTAAAAACCGAGGTGCAAAACTATATAGGGCAACCCATTTGTGTGGAACAAACACATAGAAGTAAACAAATACACATGCAGACATTTGTTTATGCTTTAAAAATATTCTAGACTATTATAGAAGAGCAGAATACTACTGTGGAGTGGGAAAGGGGAGAGAAACATTTTTATTTCGTATTTATATATCTGTACTACTCTTTGCTTTTATTCTGGGTTTAACTTATAATTTTAAAAATGTCTAGTCTTATAAACTGAGCAAGGATATCTTTTATCTTTATAAACTAACATGGCAAGGTATATTGTTGAATGGAATAAAAAAGCAATTTAAAAACACATCAAGGAGGATTCAATTCTTCAAAAAACAGTTAAATAGGTAGGTAGGTAGATAGAAAGAAAGAAAGAAAGAAAGAAAAAGAAAGAAAGAAAGATAGATAGATAGATAGATAGAGTGTATCTGTGGGAAAAAACTTGAGGATATACAGCAGATTGTTAGTAAATGACAATTACTTCTACACTGTGCGCTGAGAGGAAGGGCCCCTTCTTTTCTATGTTATACATTTCTGTTACAATTGACTATTGTTTTCATTGAACATGAACTGATACTGAGAAAAAGACATTTTAAAACTAAGACTATTATGCCAAACAGTGATCTCTTTTATGCCAAATCTCATGAAATATTATATCATTAGATCAAAGAATAAGTATTTGTTGATAAAGACCGTAAGCACAACATCCACCCAGTCATAATCTTTCCAAATCCCCATAATTCTCCTTTGCCCTTAAAAGTCATGAATCTGAGGGGATTGTGCATATTTCTTCAGCTCCAGAACCTCCATTTTGGAGCCAGTCCCTCTGAAGGGCTATCACAGGGGAAAGGATGGGGTGCAATGTGGTCCAGCAGTGGGCGTGTGGGTCCTGTGTGGGCCAACTGACCTTACAGCCAGTACCATAAGGAAAGAATAGTTAGTCTACAGGCGGAAAGGCCCTTTCTGTCTTTAACTCTTCAGCTTGAACTTGCACCCCAAAATCTGGTTGTCGTTTGGGCCTCATGAAGATGTAACAAGCAGATTCGTTTTTCATGCTACTTTCGGAGCACTCATTTGAAAGTTTTCATTTTGAATTGGCCTGAGTCTGGGTCCCAGACCCACTCAAAGTGGCAAGCTCTTGCATGGTAGAGACAGCCTAGGCGGGCTCGCCTGTACTTTCACTTCCCACCCAGATTCCTGAGTACAGACCAATGGGAGATTGCATCAGATTAGCCAAGGCAGTCCAATTAGACAACGCTGAAATCCCCTTGATGACACAGCGTGCATGAAATCCTGTTTGTACCATATCACAGTGCTAAATTTAGTTGTAGTCTGGCTATTTCACAGAAAGAGCTCTTGAAAAGAGGCAAAGAGAATGCCAGCAGATCAATCCAAGGATACAACAAACCTGCCTGGGCCAGTTATTCCTCACTTATTTTGTAATTCAGAGGAGAAGTTAATTCAGACCTCAGCCAGTTGCAACAGAGTCCTTGTTTCCAAGAAGTTACTCTGGTGAAGGAAGTGCCTTCTAGTTGCTAGGAGTTGGTGTCTGCCAAGCCCACACAAGATGTAAGCTGGGAAAGGGAACTGGTACCTTGAAAAACAATAAGTCAGTTATCCAACACCAAGCTACTGACAATATCATGTAGGTGCTTACAGAAGAGCAAATAATAAGAGTATAAATAAAACCAAGTACCCCCAAAAGGTCAAGTATTAATAGCCAAAATATTACTAATGGTACTGAGGACATTATTCCTATTACTAATGAAGTATTTTGAACACATGCATCAGATGGACCTTTTCATTCATGTGAAAAGAAAAAAACAGACTTTTAGGATATGCTGTGGTCTAGAAACTCTGAGGTTTTAAATGACTTTATTAGCCGATATCAACAGCTACTTGCTGTTTTGGAGGATGCCATAGAGTCTCTTTTCTAAGTAAAGATGCAAAAAAACTATCAGAGCATGTTACTCATTATTGCTTTTAGAAGAGTCAATTTTCCCAGGAGTCTTTCCAAAATATTTTTATTTACAGAATTATCTTTCCACTCCTGAAGGATGGGACTTGAGAGCTACACTCTAAGATGTACTTTGAGTTTTTCGTGTTAGTAACTCACAATGCTTCACATGATGGTGATTTGATAGATCTGGAGGGAGAGAAGCAGAGATAAGGGTAAGAATACATGTGACAGAGTAGAAGACTGAATGGAATTCCAGAGTAGCTTGTGAAGGTAAGAAAATCCAATTTGCCCTAAGAGAAGACTCATAGAAAGAAACATATAAAAGAATAGAAACAACAGCATTAAAAAATAAAAATACCCCAGGATTTTGATAAGGATGTCAATTACTAGGTTCCACTTTCCCAGCTATCAGTGAAGAATTCACTGTCCCCAGCTGAAAACATGTCCATTCCTGAACCCGTAAATTATCTCAGATTTAATCTTGAACAAAAAGCACTGAAATGAATAACACAAAGAGGGAAAAAAAAAGTGAACCCCAAATAGAAGAAAAAGAAATAAGATCTATGTGAAGTGAAAACCAGACATAAAAAGAACTGTCATGATAAATTGGATATAATTTTGTAGGTATGTGTGTGTTATTTTATGTTAATTACAAAAATATAATGCATAGGTAAGTGCTCTTATCAATATCTCTTAGTTTTATGCACAGAATTGTTTTAAACATCTATCCTGAAATATAGATTTTCAGTTAATATCCCTCCTATGCTGTTCTGATTTGTCTTCTGTGCCCCAAAGTCTTGAACAAAGCTTTGGGTTCCACCTGGAGTTCTGCTGCTCCAGCCACATACCTGAAGTAGGAAGAAACCAGCAAATGGTGGAAACAGTTTGAAAATGAATTTTGCCAGTTGAAAAATGCTGTGCTTAAAAATATGAGCTGAGTCAAAGGGAGGTGTTGCCCGGAAAGAAAACATACACGTACAACACATTGAAGAAAAAAAAAATTTTATCATTAGGCAAGTTTGTTCACTTTCCAACAACAAATGAGTCATTCATCTGTTCATACGCCATATATATTACAGGACTTGAATGTAAAATGATATTTAGCTTTCAACAACAACAGAAAAGCCCCTAAGGTTTCACATTACTTCAGTTTTCCCCTAAATTTCTGAACATGCTAAACCAGCCTATTACCCTTCATAATAGCTGATATGAGGAACTTCAACAGACAAGGGAAAACAACCAGTTATTTTTCTCCTTTCCACAAATAATGGCCACAATTGCTCCTTTTGCTGGAGGCCCTTTCTCTTTTCAGTTTCACTCGGAGCAACTAATGAAAACAGAGTTTGTAGAGAATAATTATTCAAAAACCCCTTGGGGAACAGGATTTGAACCAAGTCACTACCAATGTTTTTAGAAGAAAGGTTCTAGAAAACGCAGCAAATAATGATGCAAAAATTACCTCAGGAAAAGACGAGCAGCATTATATTTGAGGTCTGTGGGGGTTTGTTGTACTTGGGGGAGGAGCTTGTTAGTAACTTAAGCTTTTTCTGTCAGGGATTTTTCCTCAAGAGTGGAAAGGCACTTTCTGCCTTCTCAAGATCTGCGTGAGCTCACACTATCTGGCTTCTGGGTCAGGAGATCTGGGTATTTGTCTGAGTTCTGCTGCTAACTTATTGTTTGATCTCCGGCAAATGTCTTAGCTTCCCTGCGTCTCAGTGTCCTTATTTTAAAATTGGGGATGATAATGCCTTCTCGAACTAACGTGCTCAATTTTTGCGAGAGAAAAATGGAATGTGTAAAACTACTTTCAAAGATCAAAGGATCAAAGCATTGTTTGAATGCTAGGTAGTTTCCTGAAAAAATATGGTGCCTTCTTCTGATTTCCTTCTTTCACAAATGCCATCAATAAAAATTATGGCTGAAGTGAGACTGGCATTAAAAGCACATTCCTGATCCCTGCATTTCTGATTACAATGCCTTGGGCATCTGGGCAATTCGTGAGTTTTATGTGGTGATCAGGGTCTACCTTCACACACAAAGGAATTCACTCTCGTGAGGCTTGATTCTAGAGTGCCTTCCTCTTACATGTTGGGGTTTTATTGCACCTGCCATCCAGATGGAAGAAGGCAGAATGTTCCAGACATGTTTGATAGATCTACTTTAAATGTGATTCCAGTGTGTGGCGTTTAGTGTCCTGTATGCACTTCTATCTAATCTGTAGTCTATTGAATTGGAAGTGGTCTTAACCACATTCCACTTGGTTCCTTTTTTATGTAAAACAAACTCATATAGTAAATTTGAATTGGCTAAATTGTTCCATGGGCATCTCAATCATAGACGTAGGGAAGTATCCAAGTTCTCAGTTGAGTATAGCGGTCAGTTCACTTGGGAAAATAGTCAAGTTAGGCTGTGATTCATGTTGGAATAATGCATTGCTTTCTAGTAAGAGATTCCTTGGAGTTGTGTCTGCAGTTTAATAGCAGACGCCTCTTACAAGAACATTTTGCTGGCAAAAATTCCCTTCATAATTTTTGGAAATTGAGTTTGTACCAGAGTATTTGAATAGCATAAATGTTGCTGAAAGTGGCCAAATCCAACACAGTCATCTCTCATAATTGTCCAACTATTGAATAACAGTATTCAAAACCAAGGTTGAGATTCCATTGCTCTTAAATGTGGTTTCCTAATTCTGAGGTGGTTTATTTTCCTCCCTGCAGTTTATCACATTTTACATCCTGGGAATGGAACCACTGACCTCCACTAAGAGAACATTTTTAATGATCTTGGGGGTTCTTGGGATGCTTTATGTCTCATGACTAAGCAATAGACTTGAAAACACAGGCACCGTGGACTAGATTCCCAGATATTCCCCTAAAGTGCTATGAAAGTTTAGGCAAATCATATGCCATACCCATGCCTCAATTTTCTTATCTATAAAATTGGAGAACAGGACTAATCTACGACACAGGGTAATTCTCTAACTTTAGGGGGGAAACATTTATCAGTACAAAGTGCTACTAGATTAGTAAATCCAAATAGGTGATTTTGTGGGATCAAACATTTGTGGGATCAGTTCTAGTTTTTTGGTACTTTCATTTTGGAGAAACATTATTATTTAAAAATGTGAAAATATATCATTTAAAATTTCATTTTAAAAAAAAAGAAAGAAGGAAAAGGAAGCTCTTTTTCTAACCTCTGTCGGCATTAGAAATCAGTGCCCCTATAGGAAACTATCTTTTGAGACATGTCCTGGAGTATTTGTGCCTCACATCCTTAACAGTGTCTCACAGCGCACTGAATGTTCTGGTGACACTTGGTATCTGTAAAAACTAAGGGGCTTTGCCTTAGTTGGGGGCTTCGTCTTAGTAGATGATAAACTGTGTATGGAATAAAACCAGGAACAAAATTTCATTTTCCTGTGTCCTAGACTTGTGTGCAAATCCCCAAAATTGGTTATCACATCGGGTCTCCAGAAAACATCTCCTGTAGCCTTGGGAAAGAAATTGTGTTTCCTTAGACACAGTTAAGAACGGATGTCGCCACCCAGCTGCAGTTGGATTTCTATGATGTGATATACAACATGGAATTATTGTATCCTACCTTACATAAAAATGTCATTTTCAAAGACTAATACATTGATAAGTGATCAATGTATTAGAAGCAGGCAAAGCTGCTGCGCAGAAAATACAGATCTAATAGGAGATGTAAGCCGTGAATTCTGCCCTGATTCTCCCTCTTCATATGTTGGGTTCAGTACCTTCCCTCCGTATCTGGGAACTCCCAGCACATTGCTCCACCATCTATTCCTTTAGCATTGTTTGATAATGTTGTGCCTAAGTATCTATTTCCCTTACTAAATCAAGAGATTCTTACCATAAAGCCATATGAAGTTTGCATAGCAGATATGCAAACATATATACATATATATGGTCTCCTTTTTTCCTTTCATTCTCCTCTTTGATTAATTTCTTCATTCATTCCTTCATCTGACAACTATTTTTTGAGCACCTATTATGTTCCAGTCACCTGAATACATTATCTCATTTAATGTCTACAACTCTATGAGTTTGACATCACACTTCCGTTTTAAAGATAAGGAAATAAGAAGTTAGGTCACTAACCCAAGTTCAGTGAGAAAAATAAATACATAAAATTGAATTCAATAAAAAGGAAACCAGGATTTAAAATTAGATCTCTCTGACATCAAAGTCTATGTTTTCCTCCCATTATGCTATTTCCCAGGAGTAGTTTGTTATGTAAACAGCAGTGGAAATGAAAATGATGTTTAAGGAGGAGTATTCTGAGTGTGTATGGGCTCTATCTGGGAGGGGCTGGATGACAAGCTGAGATATCATGGAAGGTTTAGGCCCACTTGGTGACTAACACTAAGTGACATATGACAGGGTACGCACTGAAAGTAATTTGCAAATCTTTAAATAACCAGCATGGCAGATCAGTTCTGTTAAGTGGCAGCCACTAGAGGAATAATGGGGACTAAGCAATGAAAGAAACATGAAAATGCGGAGCCAGGGGAGAAGGCTCAGATCAGGACTGAAAACCAGGACATCGTTTCGGGGGGAAAAGGGTTACAAGTAAAAAAAAAAAAAAAGGACAAAAAAACAAAACAAACAAAAAGAAAAAAACCAGAAAGACCCTTAAGGCTGATCTCTACAGCTGGGAAAGGAGAATTCAAGACTTACAGGAACAGGTATCAATTAACATTTGGCAGGAAGGCAAAAAAAAAAGCCTCAGGAAAATGCCAAGGATTTCATCAGGATAAACTTGTACAAGAATGCTAAGTTCAAGCACACCAGATGGCATTTTCTGAGTTACTGGGTATTATAAGCAGAGATTTCTGATACAGGCATTTCCTCAGAGACAGAGGAAAAGTCATCCGCAGATTTTTATTTGAGGACTGGTAAGTGGCACCAGAGGAAGCCACACACACAAAGAACCGTGTCCTTGTGGAGACGGTGAAATGAGCCAGACGAGGAAGTCCATTCCCTTCTTCTGCCTGGATTTGTTTTTGTTCTCCTTGAGGCTTACTGGTAAGATCCAAGCTAAAAATAAATAAATAAACTTTTCGAATCTCTTTTAGGAAACACACTTTTCATGTCTCTTTCCAGAAATCATCTCTTTAAGAGACTGGAAACTCGTTCTGCTAACGTTTTGCCTATCAGAGAGAGAAGGTTAAGCTTTTCTCCTGGCTAATGTACGGCATAAGCAGAAAGCTTTGGTAGTGCTTTGAGTTATTTGGAAGAAAGCAATAGATAAATTTATTTTCAGTCTTGCTAATCAATAGGCAACATTTTTTAAGATTTAAAAAGTAGGCCATTTGTTTCTCTCCTTTATACACAAAAGTCTCCCGTCTCTGCTTCCTCACTGATTTCCTTTGCTTTCTGCTTCCCCACTTACCCTCCAACCCCTCACCCTGCCACGGCCAGGAACATCTTCTATCGTCTTTGTTCCTCTTTTAACTTCCACCTCTGTGTATTCCTTCTTCCATATGGCTCCATGTGCTTCAAATAAAACCGCATTGTCCATCCGACGAGTCACTTTTCTCCTGTCTTTCATACTGCTTGCTCCTCATGAGTCACTTCCCTTGGAAGTCCATCTTCCTTGTGGAGTGTCTTTCTTTCTGAACCACTTCAGATCCTGAAATGAGGAACAGATTCACAATGATACCCTATTTCCTGGCTTCTTTGGCACGTAAACACTCTCAGAAAACTTCCCCTCAGAACTTTTCCATCCTTTTCCTTTTATGATTCCTTTTGAGGGACTGTTGTAGTAAGTCAGAGGCAGGGATGTTTTGGGACTTTGCTTTGTGGACTTCCTAATAAGCCTGTTAGAGTCTTGAATATTACTTAGTATATGATTGTAGAAGTAATAGAAAAAAGTAAGAGTATTGTTGATGAGCAAAAACATTTATTTATAAAATACATTGAGAAGTCAGAAAGTATCTATCATATTTCTGAGCACACATGCAGTGAGAAGGACCTAAATTAGACTTCTCCTCCATGAGGGGCCACGGACCCTGATGTAGACTAGACTTGTCCTTCTTGTGGGTGAACAGATAAAAGACCCTGCTGTAGATTACATCTGTCCTCCAGGAGGAGAAACAGACTCCTTTGTAGACATTCATATAGCTGAAGAAATGGTATAGCCTAGCAGTTATGAACATCTCCTCTGGAGTAAGACAGATCTGGGTTTGAATCCCAGCTTCATCACTTCCTAGAGGTTAACCCTTCAAAGGCTTAGATTTCTCATCTGTAAAGTGGGCATAATAACATGACTCATTGTCTTGTTGTGAGTTTTAAGTGAGATAATGCATGTGAATTGCTCAGCGTGTGTACTAGTAGTAAATGCTACAAAGTGAGAGTTCAATAAATGAGAACTATGATTATTCGATGCCAAAAGGGCATCCAGAAGCTGTGTAGATGTCTGGGGCAGGCAGACAGCAGCACACAATGCAATACAAACAAGCAGGTTTTAGAAACAGAAAGGGATGTTTCTCCAGTCTCTGGTAGTGGCTAGTGGAATGTCCCAACTGCAGACTAATAATCTGGAAGGTGGAACAAATGCAGAGCTTCTAACAGCCCTGGGTTATGACAGAGGGAACAGGCAGATTACAGAGGGTGACAGATTCAGCACCCAAGTCAGGTGGGGGCCAGGACTTAGTGGGCAGAAACCCGTGTAGCAGAAGAAGTTGTTGGGCATTAGGATGCTTTAATGCTGAGTTCCTCTCAGCTCCTTAGGTCCTTCCTGGCTGGGACCAGGATTGGTTTCAAGACTGGGGTGGGCTGGCGGAGCTTTGTAGTTTGCTGAGCAGCACCTTTCCTTAGAAATCTGACACAACTCTTTCTTTTCTCACACAGAAAAGATGTAAACACAGAATTATCATAAAGTGAATCATTGAGAGAGGGAAGTTTGAATTTCCTCCTGGACAGCTATGTCTGAAAAGACTCTTTCCTCAGAGGTAACGTCCTTAGGTTTCAGTACTAACTTCTTCCCAGCAGCTGCCAGAACTTTCTTTCCTTTATCTTGTTAGCTTGAGCTTTGCTCCACAAATTCTCCCGCTGGCTCTGCTGGCAGGTTTTACCCTCACTCCAGTTTTAGGTTGCTCCCTTAAATTTCCTTCGTATTTAATTCATTGACCTTTTTTTTTTCTGATTCAGAAACATAAAAATGACAAACTAATACCATTTGTGTTCCCCTAAGTGTAATTATTCCTATTAATATGGCAGAGAATCATCATATTTTAAAAACACATATACTTAGTATACCAAGTTTTTAATAGCATAGCCTTGGTGACAAATAAATGGGCACCAAGTCTTATGTGCTTCTTTTTATGTTAATACACGGGTAGGTAAGTCATAAGAACATTCCATTGAACTATTATACCCTGGAATATGCAGGCTTATGGTGAGTGAATATACTAATATGAAGTGTTTAAGGAAGATTTCTCTTGTCACATAGATGATGTGGTAAATGATTGCCTTATGAAACTGTGACACAAATTTTCTATTCCTGAGTGTTGTTATTGTTGTTTCTTAATCTCCAAAGGGTACTATATTAGTACAGGGTTCTCCAGAAAACCAGAACAAATGATCAGAATAGATTAGATATAGACATAGATATAGATACATATATAGATATAGATATAGATATAGATGATATAGGTGACATAGATATAGATTTATTTTAAGGAATTGGCTTATGCAATCATGGGGACCTGTAAGCCTGAAACATTTGCAAGGTCGGCTGGCAGGCTGGAAATTCCAGCAAGACTTGATGTTCCAGTGTTGAGTACAAAATCAATGGGGGATACTGGCAGACTGGAAACTCAGTCAAAAGTTAACATGGTAGTCTTGAAGTGTAGCTTCTCCTTCTGGAAGCTTTAGTTCTTTGTTCTTAGAGACCTTCAACTGATTGGATGAGGACCATCCACATTACTGAGGGCAGTCTCCTTAACTTAAAGTCAATTGACTGTAGATGCTAATCATAGCTACAAAATACCTTCATGGCAACATCTAGGCTAGTGTCTGATCATATAAAATTAACCAACAAATGTTCCTCCTACTGGACCCTCTTAGCATACTTAAATTATGGGTAAATTAGCAAAACATGAGCTGAATATCCATAATGATTTACTTTTTATTGTGTGAGTACTTACTGTCAATATTGGGGAAATAACAATTTCACATTCCCCTATAAAGGAGAAACATCTGTTACTTGTAAATCGGGGGAAGCCCTGAAAAATCCATAAAAGAGGAAAGGGCTACGTTAGGGCAGGGGAGGAGTCAGGCTCCACAGCCAGGATATTGGAGCAGCGGAGTTGTTTGGACACCCTTTACAGCCATCACCTTCGGACAAAGAGTGGAAAGTTTGTTTCCAGGAAGTGGCCAGTGGAAGTTCCCAACCGCAGACAGATAATCTAGAAGGTGGGGCAAAAGGAGAGTTGCTTACAGCCTCTGGGCTATGACAGAGCCTCTGTAAATCAGGCCATCCTGCAGGAGGGGAAACGCTGGGCTGAGGCCCAGGTAGCTCCTCGGAGATTGCCGAGGGATTCACCTCACTGGACAAGGCAAAACCTGCTCTGTGGAGGGAGCCCAGCAATACCTCCAAAAGAAATAGTAACCCTTAAAACCCCTACAGATCTTTAGAGAGGAAAAAAAAAAGCGACAAAAACAAGAAGAAAAACTAACCAAAGACAAAAAGAATTACAACTCAAAAACAAGGTCAATGGTGTCTGTAATAATGGAAAGCAAAGAACTCCCCTTCTTGCATCATCTATTTTTCGTGGCTCTCTATTTCATGCTTTGTCGTGAAGACCAGTAAACTTTAAAGCCTTGGTAGACTTCATTTATTGAGTGGGGGATGAAGTATGCAGGCTTTCAGCTTATTTCCTGTTTTGTATGTTTGGACGAGGGGCTGCGTGTAGAGAACTTGTTGCTGGTGCTCCAGGCCCACAGCATCCCGGGCTTACCTAGCACCACCGTCTGAGCCCCCCGGCGTCTCTGCATGCAGTGCTAGCAACAGGAAGCCCACCGCCTCTCTGGAGCATGGAGTGCCCCTTCATTGGAAGAATGGCTTCCCAGTGTGGGGTGGCAGGGGGATTTAAAATACTGAACTTCTGCAATAGACAATTCCAAATAACATACTTTCTCAAGGAAAGGAGAAAATAGAAAAGAAGAATGAAAAAAGTCTGTTCTTTTCCTCCTCTAGAAGAAATAATAATTAAAACTGTTTCCGAAGTCTTGAAGTTTCATTCCACAGTCCATTTTCCCCAAACTGCCTATTTGTGCAAATCAAGGGGAAGGAAATTCATCTGCAAAACAAGTTTCACAAAGAGAAAAGATGTTTTAGGATTCCACTGCCAGATAAAATTCCCCATGAGCAACTAAATCTGCATATTTGGATCTTCAATGGTCATTAAAACATGGAGATCTTTGAATAGTGATCTCTAGCTCCTAAGCATATTGGACCCTCCTAAAAATTCTTCCCGGGTTAATCATCTTAGTGAACCCACTGAATTTTCACCTGATCCTTTCCCTCCCATGGCCATAAACCCATCAAAAAGGCAATTATTTTATTTGATAGCAGAGGCTTAAAATAAGGCTTTCTTGGGAAACATATTTGTGTGGATGGGAAGCCTCTGGAATCCCAACCCTTGCTTTCTTTGGCTTTAAAGCTCCTCACTTGGCATTTTCAAGGTGGGCTCCTGTCTCTGCCTTTGACCCCAATGAAGTTGGGCCAGGATGTATGTAAACAAAACCTCTTATCCTTCCGAATAGCCCAATATAAATCACTATTTCATGCTTTGCTCACTCCTGAGTTTACCTCATCTCTTCCCTCCACCTTCCATTTTCTCAAATTCCTTAACCATTGTTCTTGATACCTCAGGCTTTCCATCTCTCTCCCTACCCCCACCACATTTCTTAACATCAATAAATATCTCAGTATCATGTAACTCAGTCGGCTGTGATGAAGAGCTGCTTGGTTGTCTCCCCGCCTCCATTTTCCCCATGAGAACAGAACAGCAGAACATCGTGGGCTTTGCTTTATAGGAACCAGGGATCCCAAACCCACTACCCCTAAAATGTTAATACTATATTGCACCATAGAAAGAGAAGGAAAAGGGAATATAACCCTGGGGACAGAGAGCAATAGATCACTCTTTCTAGCTGAGACAATTTATATCCCCCTCACTGAAGAGATTAAATATATTATTTTTAAAAATCTCCAACTATCTTACCATATGGCACACTAGAATTTTATAAAGAACCTGTATCCTCAATGTTCATCAAGGTTTGTCCCATGTAAAAAATATTCAATGTTTTCCAAGTTAAAGCAAAGAAAGCTAAGTTTATTTGATCTGCAATCTGCTACACTAATCTGTTCAACCAAGATAATCCTTGTGCTAGTATATATACTGTGGGTTTTTAATATATCTTCCAACCAATTAGCAATACATTCTACCTACTAAGACCATAATATTTTGCTTCAGTTACGAGCTATGATTTGAAACTTTCTGTTCTCTGAAGAGGATGGAGGAATAACTGGGCAAATCTTTGCCAGTCTTATAAAAATTCACAGATGCTGCTTTGAATAAAACAGTTCATAATGGTTTAAAGAGCCTGTCTGCTTTAACTTTCATCTCAACATATGTAGTGGGTGGTAGGGGAGGAAGGAAGTCGATCAATGGCCAAAATCAAATTCTGGTCCCAGCTCTAACCCGAGCCCTGCCCACTGGTCTAAAGCAAGACCAGTTCTCAGTGCTTCATTCATGAGCATCATTAAGATTCCACAATTCATTTATGGCTTCAAAGGTTTATTTTAATAGAAATAATTCATATGGGTCTTTACTGTGAAGAATCAGGAAGGTCCATTTGGTGCCTAGATTCCAAACACTGTGGTCTGAATGCATTTAGATGCTGCAGAGTCAAAAGCTTGCTGCAGCCCCCACTGAAACGGATGCTACAGATGTCACACAGAACCCAGCAAAATGAAGAACTTGAATGAATTCAGACAGAAAGTGAAGAGGGATGTTTTCCCTTCTGACATTCCTCTGACAACTGTGTCTAACCTGAAAATGTGGCTCCAATCGTTTTTTTTCAGAACTATTATTTTCTTTATGGTGAAGTTCTAAAAACTTGGTTTCTTTTGATTTCTCCCCCCTGGCAGGAAAATGGCGCATTTGGGGCCAAGGCATTAAAGCATGGTCTCTTGGGAGAATGCGGAGTACTATTGCTTTCGAGCCCACAAACAGTTGCAGGTGCAAAAAATGTGTACACGAAAAGTGGAGGTCTGGTGGAGGCCCCCTTTTAAAATGTTGCCTTTTAAGTTCAATAAATCTCTTTTCTCTTTCCTTTGTGAGCCGTGCTTTCCTCCCACGCTAAAATGCACATCCCCGGTCTTCAATGTGGCTTCCAGAAGGAATCTGCATGTTTGTTGTGAAGTTTTCCATAATTACATAATCATTGAAGTCTGTGAGTTCATGTTGAGGTGGCCGAAAAATGCAAGCCTGAGGATTACGGTAACATAATTATATTGCTTCCTGTAAGAGCCAAGTGCTTTTTCCCTGGGTCAGACTTTGATTGGCTGCCCTTGGAGGCCTTCCCCTTCATCAGTGAGTCACAGCTCGATGGGCATCTCTGCAGGCCAACCACCCGCAGGTGTCTTACGGCATCTGTTTGTGTCATGGGTGCATTCTACATACACACTCCGCACCAATTTGATTAAGAAGGCAGGGGCAATGCAACCGGAAGACTGCGGTTTCTTGGATGCCTTTGTGTCTGCGTGGTGACAGAGCCAGGGCTTAGCTTGTCTGGGCTGCGACACCTTGACTCATCGGCAGTGTCTAGAAGCCTTTATTCCTTGCCTTGGGGAGTTGGAGGCAGGAAGAAAGAGAAGAAAGGAAAGACCACAGCTGAGTGTGGGGTGTGTGATCGAATTTGGGACCTGGTACGCATCATTTCTTGTGGATTTTCTCTTAGTCAGCTGAATAGTGAGGATTATATATTAAAAACCAAACAGAATCTGAAATAGCCTTTCATTTTTCATCCCCTTAGAATCCACTTTCCCAGCACCTAGCAGTTCTTTGAAATGATTATTCATATGCTCTCTGCTTCCCTGCTTTAGTCTAATCCTGGAACATGCAGAGACCTTAGAATTTTTTTTTTAAAACACAGGCAAAGACACAATGGCAGCTGATCATCTTCTAAATGAAAACAACTGAGTCATTTAGGAAATCTTTACATAGCTACCTGTTGTTTAGCTGATTTCCATGGAGTTTCAATTGAAGCCATCAACTGTCCATCAAAAGTTTCAAGCCAAGGCTGTAGCTTTGAAAATAAGAAATTGCCCCCCTTTGATTTGTTCTGAAATAACCAGATTTTATATTTGATGACAGAATATTTGATTAAGAAAATACACACACACACATAGACAATGAAAACAAATGAGAAGACAGGTGGATCTCAAGTGGAAAAAGTCTATGTCTAATTTCTCAGGAGTGTCAAGACCAGTACTGTTGCCAATTATATTCTGCAAACACAAAATCCTCTTCTGGAGCAGACAGTTGATCAGAATTTGGATCCTCTTCTAGGACTTCTTCATTCTATTGTCCTGAATCTGTTTGTCTCTGTTTTCCAGGACTGTTGTAACAAATACCACAGACTGGCTTAAACAACAGAAATGTATTGTCTCATAGTTTTGGAGGCCAAAAGTCCAAAATAAAGGTGTCGGCAGGATCAAGAGTTCTGGTAGCTTGCCGGCAATCCATAGCTCAATCTCTGCCTCTGTCTCCTGGCCATATCTCTCTCCTCCTCCTGTGTCTAAGTGCCCTTTGCTTATAAAGACTCCGGTCATACTGGATTAGGACCCACCCTGATTCAGTTTGACCTCACCTTAAATAATAACATCTTCAAAGATCCTTTTTACAGATGGGTTCACATCCACAGATCACAGATCACATTCACAGATCCTTTTTACACAGGGTTCACAGATGTGCATTACAACTTGAACAAGTCTTTGTGGGGGACATGATTCAATCCATAACACATGTCCAAAATCAACCTTCAATTCTCCCAATCACCCACAGATGGTTACTGATACCACCATCTACTAATTGCTCATGCTGTCTGTCAAGCTTTTCCTTTATGGTCCTGCCTTGAGCACACTACTCAGCTGTCCCACGCAGAGATTCTATTTTTCATCTAGTGCTTTTATGGTTTTATTTTTTGCATTAAGGATTTACTTATCTTGACTTTATTTTGATATATGGTATGAAGTATGGAACTAACTTGGTTCATTTTAAAAATATTTAACCACTTGTCTCAGCATCATTTATCAAATACTTCATCCTTTCTCCTTTGGAATGAAGTGCGACTTTTATCATAACACACATTTAAATCATTCATTTTTCTTTCAGAACATCCCGTATATACTGTGAATTTTTAACATTTGCGAGGATCTATCCAGTATTTTCTCCTCTTTAAAAAACTGTTTTGTCTTTTTACCCTGTTTTTTTTCCAGCTGAATTCTTCCTCCTACTCCCAAAACAATGTCAATGAGAATTTCATCAGGCTTGCATTATATTTGTGAATTATTTTGTATAAAACAGGCGATTATGTCTTCCCACTCAAATTTAAAATGTGCCTTCCCATTTATTCAAGACGTCACTTAATTTTTTGGAATTTTTCTCATGGATTTTGCAAATTTCTTAAGTTTATTTCTAGGTAATTCTTACTTTGTGTTTATTATGAAAGGGATCTCTTTTTCTTCCTTTATATTTTCTAACTAATTTTCGCTGATTTGTGGCAAAACACTTGTTTCTTAAGTGTTTGTTTTTTATTGCCTATGACACTGAACTTTTCTACTGATTCAAATGGTCTTTTGAGTGTATTGTCCAGGGATTTTGTCATATTGTATTGGCAAGCACTTCCATATCAATGTTATTCAAGAGTTGTGACTACAGGGATCTTGCCTTGCCCTTAATTTCAAAATAAAAATCTTTCTAGTGATTGATAAGATGAGTTATTTCTAATGTTTTCATATATTAAAATTTCCTTTCATTCCAAGAAGTTGATTGTGAAGTATTACTACTTCTATACAACGAATACTTGGTATAAAGTGTTATTTTTTAATACTCTAAGAATATTATTTTTCTGGTATTTTATTGTGAATTTTTGAACCTCTTTCCATAGTGGCATTGGTCTCTAAATTTCTTATATTTTGCTATCATGTTTCATGTCAGAGTTATTCTAGCTTCATAAATATATTAGGGAAAAATTCTCTCTCTTTCTATGTTCCCAAAGAGTTTGAAAGAACCTATTTTTCAAAGATTTGAAAGAATCTCTTGGAAAGCAAACTGAGCCCTGTGTGTTTGAGAGGTAACTCTTCAACAACAAATTTAATTCAGTCCATTGTTATACTACTTTGATTTCCTACTTCTCAAGATTTATGTTTTCTTAGAAAATAATCCATTTCATTTCAGTTTTCAAATTTTTAGCATGGAAGTGAATATAGTATTGCCTTGAAATTGTTACTATCCATTCCTAATTTTGTATATTGTGTTCCCTCTACATAACTTTTATTAATTAGATTTGTTAGAGGTTTGTCTTTTATTACTTTTTTCAAATAATTAATTATTGTATTATATATCAACTTGTTTATTAATTCATTGTTTTACTTTTATTATTACTAATTCTTTCTTTTATTTAGGTTTATTTTTGTTCTTGCATTGAAGGCTTAAATTTTTGCATATTTAATTACAATAGCATTTTAAGCTATCGATTTTCTCTTGAGTCCAGCTTTGGCCACATTACATACATTTTGATACATAGTAAGCTCATTCTTGTTATTTTCTATTTTGTCTATAATTTCACCTACATGCTCTTTAGAAGAAATTGCTTAAAAATTTTCTAAATCTTTAGATTTAAATTTTTAAAAAATTTTCTTATTTACTTATAACTTTGTTAGATTATAGTAAAAGAATTTGGGCAAAGTAATTTCTGGTTTTTAAAAATTTACTGAAATTTTCTGTGGAATTTATATCTACTCAATGGGCATTATTAATTATTTTATTCGGATCTCCTACACAATCCTTAATGTTTGCTACCTAATCTATCTGTTATCAAAAACAAACAAACAAACAAAAACTATGATACTACTTCATCCCCACTTTAAAGCCCATTTCATAGCATGGAGATGTTTTTAGGAGAAATATAATTTCAATTCAAAAAATCTTGAAGAAATAAAATACAGCTTCACTGGAGGATTGCTTGAGGTACAGAGGAGGAATGACATAGCAAAACTCACTGAAATTCTCTTTTGATATCACTCTCCCCAAAGCCCCGACTTCAGGAGAGCAGCTAAAATGCTTGTCTCCCTCTCACTCTCCACCCAGGCTCACTCACATCCTTCTCTTCTTTTCTGTACAGTCCTCTCACACATGCCACCTGCCAAAACCATCACTCTAGACCTGCCAGGAAGTCACCTGACCCTGCGCCTCTCCAACAGCCCCTCTGAAATTTTTGGCTACTCCAGTTCTCCATCCAGTTTCATGCCAATGCTTATGAGAGGTATTGGTCTTTCCCCACTCGTAGGTCACTATTTCTTTCTCCTGGTGTCTCTAACAGTTTTCCTTTATGTATTAGGTTGTTATGTTTTTTTTTGGCTATAAGTGTAACGGCTGTTATGTCTTCACTGGAAATTACACCAATACAAAGTGACCGTCATTCAATTCCATTTGAAGCTTTTTGCCTTATATTGTACTTTGTCTGATACTAGTATTGAGATCCTGTTTTTTGTTTGCATTAGCTTGAATGCTATTTCCAATATTTATATTTTTAATCTCCTGTTTACACTTAATTTTCATTGTGTCTCTTTTGAACAATACTTAACAGAAGTGTGAGACTCTAATCTGAGTTTTGATCTTGTAATGTACATTGTGTTACATCCATTTGAACATACTTCTGTTACAATGTTCTGTTTCTTCATGCTTCCACTGCAATATCTGTTGTTTCCTATTGTCTTTTTTTTAACTTTTATTTTTGTCCAGTGTTGTGCAAGAAATAAATTCTATTTTTAATCCCACCAATGGTCATCTTTAAGTTTCAAAAGAAGCATTCTTTAATATTAATTTCTCTGTCAGAACCAAAAGAGAAATAAAATCTTTTGACACCATCTATATAAAACAGAGCATTTAGCACATTTTTATTCTTTCCTCTTTCCCATCACTAGTCTATTCTCTTGGATGTTTTAAAATATAATTTGAGATTTTTGATCCAGATTTTTACTCTTGCATTTTTAATACATTGTTCTCCCATTTCAAGGATAACTTTTGAGAATTAATTATTGTGATTGTCCTGAATTATTCAGAAATTCTTATTTGAATTGGCTTTGTTGAAAAGTCATATTTTAAACCATGGTTAATCTCCTAATTTTGGTTTATCCAATTGGAATAAGTCTTCCAGAATTTTTTTACTCGAGCTTGTAAAGATAGTAAATTATTGGGTCCTTACCTTTCTCTTTGTAGTTGTTGTTCATTCACAAATACACTCTGCCAGACACTGTACTAGTCACTGAACTATACATGTCAATGAAACACACTAAGTTCCCAAACTTAAGTGCATGCATTCTAGTGAGGGAAGCTAGAAAACACACCACGCAAGTAATAAATGATAATCAGAGAGAGTGAAAAGGGCTGTGAGGTAAATAAAAAAGTGGATGTGAGAGAGGGTAACTGACGCCTCTATACAGTATGGTAAGGACAATCTCTGGGAGATTATGACATTTGAGCAGAGACTTAAAGGGGAGGGGGAGCCAGCTGAGTTAGAGACTTAGGAAGAGTTTGCAGACAGTGCTACCTGGACCTTCATGTACAAACTAGCTTGGCTCATTGCAAAGTTCTTGGGTTGCTATAGTGTCAGAAAATGCTTCATTCTCTTCCAGCATTTGATGTTGTGTAGTAAGCCAAGGTCAGCTGATTTTTGTACTTGTGGTTCCTTTGTTGGTACTGTGTGTTTTCAGGTAGGTCTTATAGGATTTTTTTTTCCTTTATTCTTATAATTCACGTTTTGACAGCATGTCTATATGTGTCCGTTTTTCATTGATTTACTTGGAATGTGGCCAGCCCTTTCAAACAGCATCATTCAGTCTTTGCTCACCTTAGGTGCAATATATAAACCATCACCCCAATGTCACCTTGTTTTTTCTCTTTTTTATTTTTGAAAACTCTTCTTGATTTTGTGCTTGCCAAATCTGAACCCCAGATTAAGAATCATGAAAGTATTAAGATGTCTATTACACCTAAACTATCTGTGGGTTTCCTAAATGGCCGTTAGGTAATATAAAGATATGCTTCTTTGCTATGTAAAAGTAAGGATGATAGCAATAATTAGATTTGTTTGGAATTCCCCAAATGGTAATTATCTCAAAATAATGGCAATAATTTTCTTGTTAACTGAATCTAGGATAAAAGAAACAAAAACCTGACAAACCAAATGAGAAGTCCAGCATTCCTGGGCTATAGTTAAATAAAATTTGTTACTATAAATGTGTTTCAGGTTGAAAAGAGACATGCTCATGCACAAAGACTGGAATAATAATTGTCAACAGAATAATGAGAAAAAAAGATTTTATCTTTGGTTTAAACAGCCTTGTCAACTGGTGATATTTATAATACATTTTATGGGTTGAATTAGTGATTTCTCAAGGTCTTCACTGTACATCATAAATCCTTCCTTCCTGGATAATCAGTGACTGCATCCTTATAAAATTATGTATAAAACCTCAACAGAAGAATGTACTCTCCTCCATTCATATTGTTAATTATTATACAATTAACCAGAACCATTTAATCTTATTGTATTAGTTATCTTTGGCTGTGTAATAAATTACCCCAAAACTCAGTGGCTTAAAACAACAAATGTTTATGACCTCACAATTTCTGTGGGTTGGGAATAGGGCCGTGGCCTCGCTAGGTACCTCTACTGAGAATTTCTCGCAAGGATGCAATCAAGCTGTTGGTTGGAGCTTGATTGGGGGAGGATCTCCTTCTTAGCTATTGGCGAGATTCAGTTCCTCATGGGCTCAGGTCATTGCTGGCTCTTGGCCAGAGACATCGTTTCTACACCACATGGGTTTCTCCACAGGATAGCCCACAATGGCAGGTAGCGTCCCTCAGAGTAGGCCAGCAATCAAGAGAGGGTGAGCAAGATGGAAGCCACATTCTCTTTGTATCCTAATTTTGGAAATGACATCCCATCACATTTGTCGTATTCTATTAGTTAGAAGTGAGTCATTGGGTCCAGCCCACACTTAAAGGAGAGAATTACACAAAGTCATGGATACCAGAAAGGGGAGATAATTGGGGGCCACTTTAGAGGCTACCTACCACAGTGATCACCCAGGGGTTCCTGATTCTTCCTTGGAACCACCCAGGGCCTCTGTTATAATCAGGAATTGAGTCTTCCGGAAGAAACAATAAAAGACCTCAGTAATGGCAACACTTTAGTTTTCTGCAAGGTCAAGGTTTTAGGCTTTTAGTAGACATTCTGTTCAATCGTCATGGTATTCCCAAAGCCATTACCCTTTACAGTCAGCAGATACAGGGCTAAATCCATAGATGCATGTCTAAATTAAATGGAAAAGCCACTTGATGTTACCAATCTATTGTACTAATTATCTATCTTGGTATTAGTTATCTATTATATTAGTTATCTCCTGCTGCATAACAAATTATCCCAAACCTAGGGACTTAAACAGAAAGCATTGGAAACGGCTTAGTTAGGTGGGCTTTGTGTCTCTCAGGAGGTTGTGATCAAGAGGTCAGCCCAGGTTAAAGTCATCTGAATATTGAGGATCCTTTTTGTGAGTTGGCTCACCTGCATACCTGACAAATTGATGTTGGCTGTCGGCAGGAAGCCTCAGTTCCTGACCGTATGGACCTCTCCACAGGCTGCTTGATTATCCTCATGGCATGGCAGCTGGCTTCCCCCAGAGTGAGTAACCCAAGAGAGAGAAACCCAAATTGATTATGGGACATACAGAATATGTTTCAAACTTTAATAATGATCCTTATCTTAGTGTTTGTCCATGTCGCTGGCAAAAAAATATGTGATCTCCACAATATCAAATTCTACTACACAGTAGCTATCATGCCAAATGATTCAACAACTGTTCATACCCCCTGAAAGAACGAGAAGCCCTATTGCTTATAAATGCCAAAAAAAATCCTTAAAACAGCAGTGCAAATTATTGAATCTAAATCTGTCTCCTGTCTTATGAACCTCTTAAACACATCACAGTATAGTCAGTACACAAGCAAATAGGAGAAGCAGTAGCAAATCAATACTTGGCAGAATTTTATCAAGAAAATGAGTACAAATCTAATGAAATAATAAAAAGTCTTTGGGTACATTATTCCTTAGCCAAACAAAATAAATCCAATTCTGAGTGGCTCTGTGAAATATGCAAAGCTCACATTCATTGTGAAACTTGGCTGTCATGGCAGGCAAAGTGGTCTTGAGCAAGTGGAGACTGAAGGACTCTCAGGTGTGGATGCTATTACCAAGTTCAGTGTCCTGGTCCACAGAAGCAAGGGTCTCAGTCAAATCTTAATAGGATTTCAACTTGTTAAAGTCCACTGTCCAAAGACCACCAGGAACGCACTTGTAGGTAAAAACAAAAACAAAACCAAAAACAAAAACTAGGTTGATTTAGCCTACTGCTTGCTGCAGCATGGGAGAATGTTAGGCAGAGGGAATGGAATGAGTTAAAAGAGGAGATGCTTAGGATAGGGTACTAATAGGATTGGGGGGATGGGGGTGGGGCTGTAATTATTCATTAGGATGGTCTTGGCATGGATTGATCAGAATCTGTAAATGAGGCAAGTTGTTGGAACATCCAGCGGTCTCATTTTGACATGAGTCTTGACCAAGTTCCCGTTAGATCATTCTTACAATGGTTCTATTTTGGAACATTTGCATCTGAACAAACTGGTGTTATGCAAGTTCAAACTTGGATTACTAATCTGTTTTCCTACATAGTGCAGACCATTTTGCAAGCTATGGTTTCTGCTTTAATTTTCATCTTCAACCTCCATAATGGAATCTAAACTAGCCCCATCCAACTCCTCCATGTTCTATGAGGAAGTCTCTAACCAAGATGTATCTGGTGGGAAAATAAAAAACTTCCACCATGCTGTTTGCATTTGTTAACAAGACTCAGGTCCAAGTTTTGTGGGATGAGAAGAGCTTGAATCTGGAGCAATTCTATCATTGCCTTTACACATGGTGTTTTCTCTAATCATAACTCCACCGGTGGAATTTTTTTTCTTTAATACTGTTCAAGATCATATCCTTTAAAAAGCATTTCCAATGTCTCTCCTTCCTAACCACCCTAGCTTCACCCCTCTACATGGAGGGCAAAATCTCGCTGCTTCTTCATATTCCTGCTACTTTGTGGAGTGCTTAGTGCATAGCAGATACCCAGTAAATATTTTTGAATTGCACTAATATCTTATTAGCTTGGCAGTTGGTATTATGAAAATACTTTGATATTTTTGTTATTTCCGTTCTCTCTAAGTAATCCCCTCTCTGAATTTCTATTGCATCATCTGGCATTGTTGTTCTCTGACAGTTTTATGAATGTTGGATGTTTATTTTTTTAATTCCAACTATTTATAGATTGTGAGATCCTGGGTATAGGAACAATTTATTTATTTGGTTCCCTTCTACCCTACTCCCATGGCCCTTAAGACTTAAGAAAATTTCATACTTTCTAAGTATTTGTGGGTTTTGATTACATTTTGAGATATTAATTTACATTCTCCCCTGTATTTCCCCCACCTCTGCAGTCAGCTCCATGCTTCATTGCCACAGGGAAGGGTTGGGGCAGGCATGAAGCAGGGATAGAGCATCAGTCATTGTGCCTTTTGTTTTTCAAAGGCCTAAACCCCTAGGTGAGTGGAAAAAGTCTGGTGAGATAAATGAAGAATGGGATTCCCGTCTATAGACAGAGCAACTGCAGAAGCGGAGAGAGCAGAGGTTCCCCGTCCCTACTCCCAGATTAAAAAAAAATATATATATATATATATATGGAGAGAGGAAGTGAAGAGAGAGAGAGAGATTTGGGGATCTGGGAGGGGTGTGGGCTGATGCCCTGCAGGCAAGGAAGCAAAACCTCAGTGGTATGGTTGCAAGATGCATCTAGCCAGATGGACCAGAGACAGTCTTACAAAATCCCCTCAACTCCATGGCATTATGGAACATTCCAGAGCAGTGTATGATACCTTCTTGGACTTTGGGATAAGGGGGTTGGAGGATGCTGAAAAGATTGATATGAACAGGGCTTAGAATCAGAAATAGGGTTGCTGTAATTCATAGAGAATGTGCTATTTTTTTCACAACTGAGTATATGGAAGGGAATTCTTACCTGCCACGTTTGTTTAATTGATTAATTTGTGTTAGTTATATAAACCTGGCAAAATATTTGCCTTGCATATCCTGGAAGGGGAAAAAAGTTCATGTCTCAATGTTAAAAGTGAAGGTATAGAATTTTAACTCCCACTTATTAACTGTGTGACTTTGAGAGAGTTATTTCACTTTTTAAAGTCTCAGGTACATCATATATTTTAAAAATAGGTAAAATAACATTATCCACCTTGATAGGTTGTTGTGAAAATAAATTGAGATAGTACCTATAAAATGCTTAGCAAAGGACCTGATAAATGATAGCTATCATATATTAACAGTATAGAATTTTTTTATAGAGAACCTTAACATTCATGTAGAATTAGTAATGACCTCCTTACAATATTCTAATTTTGACAATGAAAAATATATTTCTCTAACTGTATCCTTTATTTATCATTCATCCAGAAATTAATTAATATTTCCAAAGAAAATTCAACAATATTTATAGGACAGACAAATATAGTTCACAAGTTCTAAAAATTTTTAACTACAAAATATAGAAAGTCATAAATCCAGACACTTTTGATCATTAAAAAATACTCGTAATTTATATACCTATACCAGAAAAGGAGTCTTCTTTATTCCAAGATGATTTTATAAACTGTACATCTATAAAATTCAGTTTTGTGATGATAGATGGAATGCCATAGATAACAATGAAGACTGTGCTGAAAGCAAGAGCAGTAAATGGCAATCTTCTGACTTACTGTATGTGTCACTAGGAAGAGTGATTATTTCTCACAAGTAGAGGTGAAGTCAGGGACTATTATCGGCCATATTTAAGTGGTTTTGCTCTTTTCTGCCACATCACCCAACATGATTAAATAATGATTTGGCTCACAAGAGACTTGAGCTCGGTGGCTACAAGTTCATTCCCAGTCAAGTTTATAAATGTCTCTAGTGTCCAGCATTGGAGACAGACATGTGATGTGCAGAGATAAGGAAGGGCACAGCTAAGTGACCAGATAGGGTCACACCAGGGGGGATGGAGAACTGAAGACTGTCAAGAAACACGAGTGATCATGCCAAGTCTGCCCTTAGCAGGGTATTTTGCAGTCTCCAGCAAATCCTAATGGAGGGAAGGGGTGTGCCATCCTTTAAGGAGGAATGCTTTAAAACCATCTCAGTCTGACTAGGGAAAAACCAGAGCTTGATGAAAGAGTTCAGTGGTTTCACAAGATAATCAAGAAAGATAATTATCAGGTGGTGGTTGATCAGTTCTTCAATGAGGGTCGAATGTATTGGATTCACATTCTGATCCAGCGTATGTCAACAAAAAATAAAAAATAAAAAAAAAATGAAACACCAGGGAGTTAGTACTCTAACACCTGTGATTCCAACTGGCATTTTAAATTGGTATTGGGAATGGGCTGGAGCTAGAAAGATATCTTTTCACTAGAGGAACAGAATATCTTAGTTTGGACTGAAATTAAAAAACTTCAGAAAAGGTGGTTGTCTGAATGCCTTCTTTTTTTCAAGTTACAGTTATTTACTTTGCTTCTAATTCATTTAAAGTTAGGCATTAGGGATCACAATATTTAATGCCAGGTATTCATTCTGAGTTGTAACTTCAATTCCTCCTGCTTCTTAATAAACCCAGTCTCATAAAACAACAGAGGAAAAGTCTACTTGAGGAAAATGAGCAGATTTTGAGAACTCTGCTCTGTGTCAAGAACAAAGGTAGATGTTTTAGATGCATTATTTGCATATTCTCATGTAATCATTATAAGAACTTCATGGTTTGCAAATAATGATAATTGTCTTTAAAAAAAGAAAAGCTGTGCCTGACATCTAGGAACTAGCCTGGTGCTATCAGCCAGACTTTGGTGTTCTGTTAAACATAAACAATTTCACAACATCAACACCAGACAAGGCCACCCTGTGACCATAATGGATCTGGACAAAAAAAAGACCATTCCATAATTGTGTCTGAATATAGACATGAACTGTTTCCCATCAACTAATACCAAGCATAACCCTATCCTGGGGTGAGTTATTGTTACATTTTTACCAATTATAGCATTAGTCTTGTTCTAGTCTCCTGTCTTTCTAGATAAGATTTATTAAGATACCTACTTACAGAGTTACCCCCACTTCATGACAGCATCCATCCATGGCAGAGCCCTGCTTCCTTAAATCCTTCCCCAAATCACTCAACACAAGCCCAAATCATATAACAAATCCTTTCTGATACTCTGTTACTGAGACTCCCCACAATTTTTCATGGGATACATTCCCACTTGCTGTAATGAGTAATAAACCCACCACTTGCTCAGCCACAGGGGTGTTCCTGGCAGTCTTTGCCTGAAGGACATTGACAATTGCTTGCCATAAAACCTTTTTTTCTAATTTCTTTTCATGTCTTATTACATTGGCCAGATTGGAAAATGGAAGAGAATAATAATAGTAACAGCAAACATCCTTGTTCAAAGAGACTGACTCATATTTTACCATGGAATCAATATTTGCTTCTCTTTTAAAATGAGGTTCCTTTATCATATTAAGCAAGAATAGTTTTATGTTTTGAAAAAATGTTTTACTTTGAAATTGTCACAGAATGTTAATACTGACTTTTTTTCCTCTGTATTTTCTTTTTTAAAATATTTTAATAGGACATTATTTTGATAGATTTTCCTCTCGTGGATTTCTGGGATAAATCCTTTTGGTTATGGTAAATTGTTCTTTTAGTGCATTCTCAGCTTTAATAAATTACATAACTCATTAATTTTATTCATTCAACAAATATGCGTTAGCTGTCCAAAAACTTTAAAAAATGTGTTTTTTTGTTTGTTTTCATGAGACTTTTTAGTATCTCTCAGGTTTTCATAGATAAAGTAAATCTTCTCATGGAAATCTTCTCATAAAATACATTGGCTTTAGAATCAATGGAGCACATGTTCACTTGGAATTTACTTAACCTTGGTGAAAAAGTCAGCAATGTACCACTTTTTGCCATACTGTTTAAAGACCTCAGTCATTGCTTCAATCATCACTGAACCAGTGCGGGGGTGCCATAAAGCTACACAAGCTGGCTCAGTAGGATAGATGATGAAATAATCACTGAATGTGGGCAGCCTCCTCTTCTCTGATATGTCATCAGAGTCCATGGATTCATCATCCGTTTCAACACCACAGTCTCTTCTCTCTCCTCTGCAGGCCCAGGTTATAAAGATCTTTGGTTTCTCTTGACGTGCCAGACAATTTTTATTGTTAAACATTTCAAAAATGTCTTCCAGGCTGGCTTTCTCACCATCTTTCATTTTAGTAAAGACTTTTTCTCCGTGAGACATAAGAGTAACAAGCAAATTAACAAAAAAAATGATAGAGAGGGAGGGAGGGAGGGAGGTGACCGTGGCTATAAAAGGTAGCATAAGGGATCCAGGTGATGGAACTGTTTTGTACCTTGGCCTTGGTAGTGCTCACACAAATATACACATGATAAAGTTGCATTTAACTAAACACACTCACACACAGAGTGTGTGTAAAACTGGTGAAATCTGATTAATATCAGTTAGTGGTAGCAATGTCAATTGCCTGGTTGTTATAGTGCCATTGGAGAAATGGGTGAAGGCATGAGATCCCCCTGTACTATTTCTTACAATTGCATGTGATTCTATAATTTTCTCAAAAAAAAAGTTTAAAAAATTTTAGAGTCTCTGAAATAATGTAGAATACAATCTTAGAGAAAGATTGTAAGGAAATAAACACAAATAACTGTAAAATAACTATCATAGTGTACTTAAAGGAAAAGAATTGGAAACTACTAAGAGCTTATTACAGATGAACCTAGTCTGTGCTCAAGGGTCAAGAAAGGCCTCCCTGATGTTGTAACATTTAAAGTGAAGCCTAAAAATGAGTAGGAATTGGTCAAACAAAAAGGAAGAGGAAGATAGAAGAAAATTCCCACCTTTGAGTGGGTAGAGTCTCAGTGTGGATGGCAATCATAAGGAAGATTGACAGAAGACAACACTGGAGAAATCGTTTGGGGACAGGTCATACTGGACAATATTGATTACAGTAACTTTATTATGAGAATAATGAGAAGCCACTACAGTGCTTAAAGCAAAGCAGTGAATCAAATTTATTTATTTAAACTATTACTTTAGTATTTAGGTAATGAACCGCTTGATTGGAAGGATACCAGTGAATGCTGGAAAGTTAGGAAGCTATTGTAGGAGCCCAGGTTAGTGACGGGGATCTTTGCAGTTGGGAGGATGCAGTGAATATGGAGATAGTTGAACAGATTCCAGAGATAGTGGACCAGTTTGGTTTGGTTTCGATGTGAGAGGTTATTATCAAAGATTACACCCAGATTTTTGGCGCTGGACAATGCAGTCGATAGAGAAACCATATTTCTGGATGAGGAACTTGGAGAAGACCAGATCTGAAGTGTGGCAGGGAGATAGTTCAGTTTAGTTTTAAATTTAAGATAAGATGTCACTGAAACTTCCAAGTAGAGATTTTAAGTAGGTAAGTAGATACCTCCATCTAGAGCACAGAAAAGTGGTATGAGCTGGGGAAAAAAGTTTTAAGTCTATGGCATATAGATGGTATTTAAATCAAGAGGGTAATTGCAATCATTAAGGCAGAGAGGGAAGGGAAAGAAAAGTGGTTCAGAGGAAATTCCTGATGAACTTAAAGGTCATGGATAGGAGAAGGAGTCAGCCAAGGAGACTGAGAAGGAGCAGAGAGGGAGAGGAAACCCAAGAAATGTTGGAGAAGCAGAGGGAAAAGAGTGTTTCAAGAAAGAAATTGTAGTTAAATGCTCTGCTGAGGGGTCAAGTCAGAGGAGACATGCAAATGACCATTGGCTTTAGCACCAGGGAGACCATTTGTAACTAGGGTAGAGAAGGACAGAGGAGTACAAATGGAGGTATGCTTGTAAATTCAGCTGGAGGAAGTAGGAGCTGTAGTTTGGTGGCATCTATTTTTTCTACAAACACATAAACATTGAAGAAAGGAATTTGAGAAGGATGAGGAAGGTGTGAAATAGTCACTGCAAGAGAGAAGAACAGTGAACAGACTAAAGAAACATTTCAACTTCTGGGTTAGATTTTTTTTAAATTTGAATAAATGGAAATTATCCAAGTGTGTTCTTCAATAGGAAGACTCAGTATTGCAAATATGTTAATCTTCTTCATGTCTATCATTACATTTGATGTAGTTATAGTAATTATTAAAATTACAATTATATTTCACACTTCTAGAGGGCTTACGATGTGCCAGACATGGGGTTAAATGTTCATAAAACCCTAATCAAAATCACAAGTTCTGGGGAACTTGCAAAATGACTGTAAAGTTTATCTGAAAAGTAAACATGTGAGAATAGCAAAGAAAATTCTGGGAAAGAAAATAGCAAGTGTGGTATAACCAACTGTAATTGTGGTTTGCAACAATAGACCACTCAATGAAAAGAGTTCAGAAATAATCATGAGTTTATAATAGGATAACCTAGCTGAAGTTGAAGCCTCCAAGCAGTAAGGAAAAAAAAAACAGGCTTTAAAAGTCTGTGGATACCTGGTTAAACATTTGGAAAACAGTAATTTAAAAAATAATAATAATAAATAATAAAAAATTAAAAAAGCTATATCTCTACATAACTCCTTATCCCCAAATCAGATGCATTAAAGATGGGAATGGAAAAAAGGATGGGAAAGACCTTCTAAAATTTAAGATAACATTTAACATTGAGTTGGCAAAAATACACACAAACACCACATCCACACACACACATAAATACATACACAATGTCAAAAGACAAGTGTTAAACTGGGGAAAATATTGTCAATTTTTAGGACAAAAGGTTGAGCTCTCATAAATCATTTAAAAATACAAACAGCCCATTTTTTAATGCAATTTTATGGAGATATACTCACCTACCATATAATGCACCCAAAGTATACAATCAATGGCACACAGTATCATATATAGTTGTGCATTCATCGCCACAATCAATTTTCAAGCATTTTCATTACTCCAAAATAAAGAAAAAAAAATTTTAATACTAAAAAAACAAAAAAGAACACTCAAACCATCAAGCACCCCATATGAACCCCCCCCCCCCCCCGGTGAGTGTACCTGCAGAGTCAGCTTAGAGAGAGAGACCACATCTGAGCAACAAAAGAGGTTCTCTGGGGGTGACTCTTAGGCATAATTATAAGTAGGCTTAGCTTCTCTTTTGCAAGAATAAGTTTCATAAGGGTAAGCCCCAAGATCGAGTGCTTGACTTATTAATTAGGCTTCCCTAATGCTTGTTGGAATATTAGAATTCCCCAGGTGAGGAAGTTTAATATTTTGACATTTTTCCCCAGTCCTTCAAGAAGATGTTGAAAATACTTTTTTATTATCTGACCAAAGTACAGTGGGGTATCATATTAACCAATTCTGAACCAAACAAACATCTCTTAAATAACAGTCAAAAGTCAGGAATAGATGTGACTACTGTAAGAGCTTACAATGTATGAACCTTTACAACAAGCCTTGTTGAACACTCTGCATTCCTGCATCATCAATTGCCCTAGTCTCTGTCCACATTCTTTCCCCTGGTACCTACGCAAAGAGCCCATTTTTAATAAGACAGAAAGACAGCTCTGAGAAATAGAATTACACATGGTAAATAACATATGAAAAGATACCCACATATTGTCACAAATTTAAAAAAAACAAAAATTAAAATAACAAAGTGATATTATTTTGCACTTATGAGATTAATTCATCCAATCAACACATTGTCTCTAAGCACCTACTATGTGCCAAGTTCTTAATATATTTTCTCACAAGCATATTTTCCTTAGTAATCTACCACATTTTAATCATATGATCAGCAGTTTGTATGGAAACAAATGCCTCAAAAGAATTTGATAATGCTTAATGGTCAGTTTTTACTTGTCAACCTTTCTTTTAGCAATATTGTTTATGTGATTACTTTGACGAGCGCATTCTGTTTCATAAAGAATGCATAATCGTCAGCCTGATTTCTTTTCCAATGCTCAATATTTATGAATTATTTCCCTTTGGTTTCATCGTATTTCTTGAATTGACAATATTTCTGAGGGTGCAAAGTTAACATTGGAATGCTGAAGGCAAACCTGGACAGAATGACGCCCACTGACCCTTCTACCAGCTGGAAGGAAAAAGAGTAGTTGCAGAGGCTAGTATTTTATCCATTTATTTATTCTTTCATTCAACAAATATTCAAATGTTTAAAGCATACCAGGTACAGAGCTATATACTGGGGATAACATAATGGACAAGAGAGAGGATCACTACCCTCAGATTTTACCATCTAATGAGGATTATGGAGAAATAATCCAACAATGCACCACTGTGTTATAAACAAGAACTTGCGTTTGTATTAATTTCTTGAAAGCACCTTTGCCTCCATTCTTCCAAACCAGGAGACATTATAGTGCTTCCCAGAATAACATGTTACTTCTCATGTCAGATGATTGAAGCATCTTATTTAAAGTATTTTTCTATATTGTGTGTGGCACCTAAATGTAGCTAGGTCATGGACTTCCTCCAAATTAATAAGACTAAAACTTCTTGGCAACATGGGAGACTATTTCCAGGTCTAAATGAATCATTAGCAATGAGTAGATCACAGACATAACAAATGTTCTCTAATTAAGAAGATAAAGTTGTATGTTAACAGGCATCATAAATCTCAGAATAACCCCAAAATATGTGTATTTGTCTTTGTCAATAAATACTGGAAGGAAACAAAAAGAAATAAACAGTTAAACATGTAAATTCAAATACTTTATGCTTTTAAAATCCCCAGGGAAAAAAAAAACAAAACTCCGTAGTATACACTTATGAATTGAGATAAATTCACAATTTCTGATTATATTAGTTTGAACTATATGAAATTGCAAATGTCTGATTTTTTAATCTACAAAATTGGAAATTTCATATGATTCAGCCTAACAGCATGTCATCATTTCAATTCCTAGAAGAAAAATTTTGAGTAAAGAGTAATTTATAGTGCTCTCCCTATGAACTGCACACTATGCTAAGCCCTGTATGACATCAATCCAGAATTTTACCCTAAGAGGTCTGAGGATAGAGTTGAGGAGGGTCTTTGAACTTGGATGGAAACAAATTTGCCTATTTATTGTCATTACCCTTAACTGGAATTTAGCATTCAAATACAGATGCAAGCAGCAAACTCTAATCACATTAGTGATACCTTTTTTTATCACCAATAGAAATCACAGATGTTTTCATATTACATTTGTTGCAGATATCTCAAAATACCATTTATACCCATTACAAACTTTAAATGTATTTTAGATATTAGGCTCACTATTGGATCTTATTATTACATGCATTGACTACTAACCCAAAATTTGTCTTAAAAATATTTTAATAACTTTAATATGATCAGTTTGCTTGAAGTATATATTTCATATTATGTATTTAATATATTACTCTGAGGAGTTCCAAGGACTTCCCGAGACTGACAAATGGATCCATGGCACAACAATATAAAAAACCCCAATGCTGTTTGATTCACTCTATATCGTAGGTATTATCAACCCCAGATGATACATCATCATACAGAAAGGAAGGGTTGAATGACTTGCTGAAGGTCACAGAGCTAATAAACAGCATGGCCAGGCATCAAATGAGTCTGGCTCCAAAAACCCTAGTCTTGACCAGAAACTGCACCTCCTCTAGGAAATTTCCAGGTGATCAATGATGATCATAGTACTCAATAAGCTGATGATGATAAAATAATATTTACATGAATCTGAGAACTATTTCTCCTGTGCTGCACCAAGGACTAAACAACAACCCATTTAAAGACTGTTGTTCACGGCAATCAGAAGTTTATAATATAAACAAGAGAGCATTAACTAAAGAAAAAGGGTACACCAAAAACACAAGCATCAAAGAAAAAAAACAAATTTTACTTCATCAAAATTTTAAATCTTTTGGGCTTCAAAGGACACTATGAAGAAAGAGAAAGACAGCCCACAAAATGGGAGCAAATATTTGTGAATCATATATCTGATAAAGGATTTGAATCTAGAATATATAAAGAACTCTTACAATTCAATAATAAAAAGACAACCCAATTTAAAAAAACGATGGGTTAAGGATGGATATAGACATTTCTTCAAAGAAGATATGCAAATGGTCAATAAGCACATGAAATAATGCCCAACATAATTATTCATCAGGGAAGTACAAATCAAAACCACAATGAAATACCACTTCCCCACCAGCAGGTTAGCTATAATTAAAAAGACAAGAAGGATGTGGAGAAATTGGAACCCTCATATATGCTGTTAGTTGGAATGGAAATGGTGCCGCTGCAGTGGAAAGCAATGTGACAGTTACTCAAAAAGTTAAACACTGAGTTACCATAAGACCCAGCAGTTCCACTTCTAGGTGTATACCCAAGAGAACTGAAAACATGTGCTCACACAAAAGCTTGTACATACATGAATTTTCATAGCAGCATTCATAGTAGCCAAAAGACAGAAACAACCCAAATGTCTGTCAGCTGATGAATGGATATCTGTGTATCCATACAATGGAATATTATTTGGCAATTAAAAAGGAATAAAGTAATGATAGGTGCTACGACATGGATGAACCTTGAAAACATTATGCTAAGTGAAAGAAGCCAGTCACAAAAGACTACATATTATACATTTCCATTTATATAGAATGTCCAGAATAGGCATATCCATAGAAACAGAAAGTAGATTTGTGGTTGCCTAGGGCTGGAATGTTCAGAGCTTGAGGGGACATGGCTAAGGGGTGCAGGATTTCTTTTGGGGGTGATAAATGTTATCCATGTTATCCAGATGAAATATAGGCTTATAGATTTACTCATTTATTTGAGCTTTCATTAGCTTTTACCTGTGATGGAAAGAAATAACAGATACAAAGTAAGGCAGACATTTCCCCTTCTGACCGGGAAACCACTAGGGATTCCACACATACTCTTTCTTCCATTCTTCATACATGAGCCATTATTACTAAGCCATGTGCCAAGCCCTGGGGTAACTCCAGGGATTCCCAAGTGTTCTTCAATCTTACCATCTAATGGAGTTAACACTACTGAAAAATACCACACTCCCAAACTACGTCTTTTATTTATGTAATAGTAGATGTAGATATGATAGCCCCATTCACTTTATTTAAAGGACAATGAGAATCCCCAAGACACTTCACCATTTCATGGATACCCTGGATGGGAAACAGCCCACTTGCATTGCACACTGGGGAGCACCTACTGCAGCTTCTCTTTCTCTTAATTCACTGCCTATGGGCTCCCAACAGTGTGGAGGCTTACAGACTAGGCTCTGGAGTCAGATGACCTGCGTTTAAATTCCCACCTCCACATCCCTAGAGAGATGACCTTGGGCAAGATGGTTACTTCTCTGTGCCTTAGTTTCTGCATCTGCAAAATGAGTTGACAATATTACTCCCTTCATAGGGTTGTTATGATTAGAAGATACGTTTAAAAGTTATCCTTCTACATCATTACTAATACTAAAGCCATCTCTCTCTGTGCATCTTCTTTCCCTCTTCAATCCCCAAGGTACAGGTGGACTCCCTTCAATGAGGAAAGGAAGTATTCAGGGAGGGATGAAGCTAATATTTCTCCTATAGATGAAAGGTTTGTTGTGGCAGAGGACATTGGTAAGCAAACTTCCCCAGCTATTTGGGGAAAAGTAAAGAATGAGTAAGGAGGACTGATTCTCTCAGCCATAGGAGCACATGTTTCCAAAGAAAGACACCTTCCAAAGTAGTATGACGGTTCTGTTTCCAACGCATTGTAAGTTTTTACAATCATGTTAACATAATTGACCCATTTCAAAGCTATGAATATTTGGGCTTTGCTCTCTGCCATTCTTGAGGCTAATTCTCTAGAATCACAGTGTATAGTTGAAATTGTATAGTAATGACGAATTTCTGAAACTGAAGCTCCTTTGATGGACCCCAGATGGAGAGATTGGGAAAGCCAACTTGTAAATGAATACTTAACTATGTGTCAAGTTCTGTGTGTAGGAGCTTTTTACACATTATCTCATTGAATTGTCACTACATCTCTATGAAATAGGAATTGTGGCTCCATTTTAATAGATGAGAAAACTGAAGCTTGGCAAAATTCAGTAATCTGTCAACAAGGAAACACATCCATAAGGAGGAGGCAGCATCAGGATTTGAATGCTAGTCAGTTTGAGTGCAGGACCTGCATTCGGTCACATTCACCACCCACCCTGGTTGCTTGGTGCATTAAATGTGCTGCTAATGTAGCTGAGGACATTAGCTCCACATTTGAAGACAGTCTTTTTTACCTCCTCCAGATCACACAGTAGTTCGTGCTTGTCATCACTGAAGTTCACAAACCCATAAGAATTAAAATCACTATTAATTTTAATCATTGCTAAAACTGCCAAAAATCCCTGGCCATGTACCAAAGTGCTATGTTGAAGGTTAAGCAAAAATTAGAAAGTGAGGGATTCAACTAAAAAGAACATGATGACTCTTCGAAGTCTCTGGGTAAGAGTAAAGCGATTCCAGTAGACTCAGAACTTGTCATTTGTCAAAGTCCACAGGAGGGAAGGTGTTATCTTTTTTCTGCCCAATTCCAGGTTCACCAGACAAGGAATATTGCAGAAAAAGAAAATCAAGAGGTTATCTCCAACAAACATTAAGATACTCTGAATACTCAGGGAATGGTGTTTTGGGTGAAATTCTCAAAGATATTATCACAGAGCTAAGGGCTTTAAAAGTGAACTTTTTCCTTCTATTTGCCATTCATGAATCATACCATAAATGACTGCCCAGGATTGCATTTAGCCTTGGTGTTAACCATTTCATAGCTCTGTGCCTATGTTTACCCTTGGTTTGCCTCTTTTCAGAAACTAATTTTGCATACTTTATGTACTACCCATTGACTTTTTTATAAAATTCAGTTGAGCCTTGTAAACTACCTTGTGCTCATTCAATAAATCTGGATCTCGTGAAGTCAACCATGGATAAAAATGCATGGCCTACAGTATTTATCGTCATTGATGATATACAGTGTTTTCCAATCTAAATTCTCTACCTGAAGATACTTTCCTCCTAGGCAAGCAGGTTCTACAAGAATGCTTATTCATTTTTCATGCAGTCACTTGTCTGTGGCCTCCTGGCAACATTCATGCCAGATGGGTTTACCCTTTGAGGTGGAATGGACGTACCATCAGTGGGAGCACCCAAAGGCCAGCTCCCAGTTGGACCACCATGATGAGAAAGAGCCCTGAAAGGAAGTGTGATGAGTGGTTGAAGTTGCCACTGAACCTTTCAGCTGTGAGTTTGAAAACCCTGGGAACACTTTTCCTGGGAGGTGAGGATACACAGAGATGCTAAATCATGTTTCACCGAAACAGTAACTAAATGTTCAAAATAAAAATCTCCCCAAGGTAGGTAACCAAAGAAAGGCCATCTCCCTCTAGTCATTTTGCCTTCTGTAAAATGAGGAGCTGGGATAGAAATCCCCAAGAGGCTCAAAAGTGCTGTTTTTGATTTTGCCAGGATTACAGCTGACATCAGAGTAATCCAATCCCAGAGCATTTGGAAGACTTCAAGACAAATGAATAAGGTGGGAAAAGGAAATTTTTAAAGATATAGGAATTTTCTGTATCTTAATTCCATCCCTCTGGAGATGCTTCTGGGGGCCTATTCATTCTTTGCCCTCCAATATGGATTTGGGATAGCATAAGAATCATTTTCTAAATAATAAAAGCTGGGGAGAAAGGCCAAGCTAGCAATTGAGTATCACTCAGCAGACCTTCCAGAAATCACAATAGCCAATATCATGTATTCTTTCACCAATGCCTTTCTTTTATCTACTAGACTATGTGCATAGAAATAAGGTTTATTGAATCATGACTTTTTAAAAATGCATGCAATTTTATCTAACAAAAGGAAATAAATAACAGAATTTTCTTGATTTGTAAAATCACTCTATAGTCTTTCTAATATTATTATTTTTTATATCATGCAGATAAGAGCATACAAACAAAAAATGCATCATTTCTCAAGGGAACTTTGAAGCAAGAAAAGATCATAGCCTCTAACTCAAGTCATGTGATGATCAACATGTTGACCAGTGGCTCAACCATTATTTCAAAGTCTTCACCCAGTTTTGAAATCCCGAAGGGCCACATGTTCCTTAACCTTCGCATACCATTCTCATTAGTATGAGTGGTATATATTCTTAAAGGCAAAGGGCAGTTCACAGCCCCAATTCTGCAAGCAGAAAACATGATTCACATCAACATTATCTTAGGTCCTGGCTTCTCATAAGCTAACTTATCTTATCTGTTATGCACCTTAACAAGTTTTCTGTTTCTACCAGTCTGACTACACAGTCTAAAACCTCTGAGATGATAAGGGCTTCTACTCTCAGAAGGTTTTTGAAAAGCTGTAGTTAATGTCAAGTAAATCCAGGTGAAACACTACTAAAAAAAAAAAAGTGTTGAGCAGAGAGTGGAAATGTTTGTGGAGCAATGGTGTTGAACAAAGAGAATCTATCTCAGGAAAATAAACACTGACCCTCAAATGCATCAGAAAGCTGCATCCACAATTCACCTCCTCACAGCTCAGGGGTTTGCTTGCATCAGTACTTCTCTACATTTTCCATCAAAGAGTACCCCATTCGTGGACTAAAATTAATGCTGTGGGGGAAAAGAGTGGTAGATGATGCAATGGAGGGGGTCCTTTGAAAAGATTATCCTTAATCATAATAATAAAGTGAGAGAAAGAAAAGAGAGGGCCACAGAGCCCAGCAAATGTGGTAACTCATCTGCCTTAGCAACATCTAACTCACACTTTCAAAGTGAGTTAAAGTGTGTTTCAGGAAGATGGAAGGAAGGCACGGTAAGGAGGAGAAGGGGATGCTTCTCAGGCAAGAGATGCTCTGATGGAAGGTCCTGGGGAAGAGGGGTCAGAGTGAAAACAAGACTGTCAGAGCAGGATAGCTTCCCCAGCTTACTAACTAGAACATCTGAGCCTCCACATTTCTGGAGAGTGATAATTGCGATGCCCAGGAGAACTCTCTGGAGTTCATACGTGCTTTTGCAACATTGTTGCAAAATGAACTACTATGAATTCTCAACATAAAATGAGGTATGAAGTAGGAGCTATTTATTCCCATCTTAATAAAAATCCTAAGAGGATGAATTAGCAACTGGCCCATAGTCAAGCAACGAGGAAGTGGCAGAGCTGCATTTCAAACCCATCTTTTTTGTTTTTTTTAAATTCAGTTTTATTGAGCTATATTCACACACCCTACAATCATCCATGGTATACAATCAACTGTTCACTGTACCATCATATAGCTGTGCCTTCATTACCCCAATCTATTTTTGAACATTTTCCTTATACCAGAAAGAATCAGAATAAGAGTAAAAAATAAAAGTAAAAAAGAACACTCAAATCACCCTCCCATCCCACCCTATTTTTCATTTAGGTTTTGTTCCCATTTTTCTACTCATCCATCCATACACTGGATAAAAGGAGTGCAATCCACAGGGTTTTCACAATCTCACTGTCACCCCTTGTAAGCTACATTGTTATACAATCGTCTTCAAGAGTCAAGGCTACTGGGTTGGAGTTTGGTAGTTTCAGGTATTTACTTCTAGCTATTCCAATATATTAAAACCTAAAAAATGTTATCTATATGGTGCATAAGAATGTCCACCAGAGTGACCCCTCGACTCCATTTGAAATCTCTCAGCCACTGAAGCTTTATTTTGTTTCATTTTGCATCCTCCTTTTGGTCAATCCCATGATGCTAGATCCAGATTTATCCCCGGGAGTCATATCCTGTGTTTCCGGGGTGGGGGTGGGTGGTGGGGGGTTGGCAGCGAGATCACCCGCCTAGGTGGCTTAGTTAGAGAGAGAGGGCCACATCTGAGCAACAAAGAGGCACTCAGAGGGAGATTCTTAGGCACAATTATAAGTATCAAACCCATCTCTTTTGATTCCATACCCCATGTTATTTTCACAAAACCACAGTTGCAACAACTTATTTTGTGACCCCCTCTAGGGTGTAACATTGACATGGAAAGAATTCATACAGAATCGTGAATCTAGCATCTAAGGCAAGTAAAGGGTAGGAAGTGGATGTTAGATGAAATTTTGTCTTGGAAACTGCATTATATAGTTACCTTATTCTAGCCATGTTAGATATGAAATAGTGGAAGACAAGTCACTCACAGCACCCCCCACCACCTATCTCTCTGACCCAGTTACAAACAAAAAGAGTGGTGGATCAGATATTGAGGAGGAAAAGAATCAAAATATGCAGAAGGCAAGGAGGTTTGTGTGTCTGTGTATGTGTCTATGTCTGTGCCTGTGTGGATTTTTGCTTGTGTCTGCCTGTGTGCTTGTGTGCTTGTGCGTGTGTGTGTGTGTGTGTGTGTGTGTGTGTGTGTGTGTGGAAACACATGCCCAGAGCTATTAGCTGAGGCCGTGTGCTGGCAACAGGCAGACAGGAAAGAGTAATGGTGGTGTTGCAGCCCGTGCCGGCTGACTTCTAAAGTTTCCTGAGAGCACACTCAGTGACTGTTGTAAAACCCCTGGACATGTACTTGGGGAAAGTTCTCATGGCCACAATAACACTCTACGTGCCCAACATTCTTTTCAGCCAAGTCAGTGGCATCAGTGGTAAAGTAAATTTGCTTCTTGGGAAAACTTGAAGTAAATGCCAGTAAAATCAAATACGCATTAAAGAACCACATTAAAAAAAAAAAAAAAAAAAAGCAATGTTAATACCAGTAACTTTACTTGCTGTTATCAAAATTTCCTCTTCTAGGGCTCTCAGTAAGTGATTTTTCCAGTAAGGGAGATATGTTTGGATTGTCATTTACTATGAAACTTCTTAGAAGAGAAGTCTACATTCGAGAACGGTGGACTACTGCACGATCAGAAAACTGACTGTTGGTTCTGAGGGGCTGGGATGTGGGGAGAGATTGACTACAAAGGGGCATGATTATGGTAGTGGTTACATATATTTATCAAAACTCATAGAGCTGTCTTTATCAGACCTCATTCATGAAAAAGGGTGAATTTTCCATGTAAAAATTATACCTCAATAAAGCTGACACAAACTTTTGTTTGCTCACGATTTCAGGGGTTTCATGAACCCCTAAATATCAAGTGGTCAAGGATGCCAAGTTAAGATTTCTACCACAAAAACTTTGCCCCCTTTTTTTCCTTCCTTTCCTCTCACTCTAGACTCCCATCTTCTCTGTGGCTTAAGACAATCTCCAAACTGGTGATTCCAAATTTTATCTCATGATTTCTGCTGGCAATTTAAAATCACTATTTCCAAACCTACACTATTCTGACTAGTTTCCTTCCAGAACTGAACTGTCTTCTATGTTTTTTACATACCTTATATAAATCTCCCAGGCTCTCAGGCTACTTTTATTGGAGTCATCTTTAAGTCCTCTCTCTACACTTATACTTCATCAGGCACTAAATCCTGTTGATTCTACATTTTAAATCTCTTTCAAGCAGCTCTAGCTCTTCTTTGTTTCCCAAGCTACTTCCCAAATCCATGCTGTCATAAGCTCTTCCTTATGAGGTAATAACCCTCTCTAAAACTAAGCCCTTATCTCTTCAATCCACACTTTATTAACATGATTCAAAAGTTGGGTTACATGTTTCTTTTGCTCAAAAACCTGGGAAGTTTCTCACATCTTACAGGATAAAGTACGATCTTCTTAGCCTGGTTTTTAAAACTTGCATGATTGCGTTCAAACAGCTTTTCAAGTCTCATCTCCTACCACCTTTATCCATGAATGCTGTCTTCTGGAAATATTATTAACATACTTGCAGGCCCTGTAGAGACCACAGGCATATGTTCTCCTGGTTTGTGCTAGTTCTCTAAAATTATTTGGCTATGTGAAGGTTAAATTCATGTCTCAACTTGTCAGTAGGTTATGGTGTCCAGTTGTTTAGTCAAACAAGCCTTGGCATGATTTTGACTATGAGGGTATTTTACAGATGGACTTGCAGGTATAGTCACTTGATTCCATCTACAGTCTATTGCATCTACAATCAACAAAGGAGATTGCCCTCAGCAACAGGGGGAATCTCTTCATTCAGTCAGTTGGAGGTCTCAAAGTCAGACCTGAAGATTTCAGAAGTCATAAAGAATTTCCATGTCTACTTCAGCAAGCCAGCTTCTCCTGGGGAATACAGCATCACTTTCATCAGTTTCCAACCTGAGGCCTATCCTACGGAATTCGGATTTGCCAATCTCCATGGCTACATGAGTGAATTCCTATAATAAATCTCTTAAGCTATATTACAAGCATCACACACACACATACACACACACACGTGTGTGTATCCTATCAGTTCTGTCTCTCTGAAGAACCCCAACTAATTAATTTAGTGACAAACTTTCCATGCTTTGAGATGAAACTTGAATATCACAATTTCTAATGAGCTCATCACCTATCGCTCCTCTCAGAATTAATCACTCCTTTCCTTGGCACGACTGTGGCATGCATGTGTGTGTGTGTGTGTGTGTGTGTGTGTGTATCTTAATTGACTTAGTGCAGAAATTGAAATCATTTATGTAAATACTTGGCCCTACTAGAGAGTCAGCTCTTCAGGACAGGAATTGTGACTTATTTGTTTTTTGTAAACCCCAGCTGATGAATAAAAGACCTTTCCCAGAGAAGATACTCAAAAAAATATTTGCTAAAGTAAATTTAACTTATATTATCTTCTAAATTTTTTTTTAAAAATCCATACAATTAAAATAATGTTTAAATCAAGTATGCATATTGTTTAAACAAGACTTTACAATAAGTCCACTATGTAGACCACTCCATCCCTAGCTGTGATTCAAAGAATGTGAAAAGACCCTTGCCCCAAAATTTCTTCCCTTTCCGCCTTAAATTCTGCCATGTGCAATCGAGGCAATAATGTATGATATGGCAGAGAAAGGCTTCTGTAGCCCATGACACCTGGGACTGGCCCTCTTCAAGGGTAAAATTAAAATTATTAGACCTTCTGGATTTAAATCACCTTTAGTCCTCCATAGAACAATCTCTTTGTTAAAATAAAATACATTTGCCTGAGACTCAATACTAAAAATTTCTCTAATCATTTCAAGTAAGGGAAGGGGGATTAACTCTCTAGTATATGGTCTCTAAACATTAAATGAAAAAAAAAAAAAAAAACCCTCATCACTCTTTCAAGTCTGTGGTCAATCAAGAAGAAACCATCTAGTACTTTCTATGAAACTAGCACTGTTCAAAGCAGTCCAGCATATATAAAGGTCATTGAGATATGCTCTTCATTCTCAAGTAATTTAAAACATAGAGCCAAGGGAAGGGGTCAGGACCAATGTGTGCAATGGTTAGAGAGTAACTGACCTCATGGTAAGACATTATGGAGCACAGCTATGTTGAGAGAAGGAAGAGATGGCCACGGGCTAGAGTCACTGTCTTGTTTGAGAAAAGTGTCCAGTGAGATAGCACCAGTGTAGGAGATTCCTAGAGAAGTCACAAACAACAGAAATGTATTCTTTCACAAGTCTGGGGGCTAGAAGTCTGAAAACAAGGTCTCGACAGGGCTGCATGCCTCTGGAAGCACTAGAAGAGAATTGTTCCTCATCTCTCCCAGCTTCTGATGGCTCCAGATTCATACCAGTCTCTGCATTTGTGATCACATGGCTTCCTCCTCTTCTCAGTCTTCTCCTCTGTGTGTCTGTTTTATAAGGAAGTGTGATGGCATTTGGGACCACCCAGATAATCCAGGATAGGCTCCTCCTCTGAAGATCCCTAACTTAATAACATCTTTTGCCAGATAGGATAATAGTCACAGATTCCTGGGGCTAAAACATGGAGCATATCCTTTTGGGGCTGCCATTCAACCCAATTCGGCCAGCTACATAATTTTTGGAGTAAGGTGTAAAATGAAAATTCAAATTCAAAAAAACAAGGAAAACATGCCTTTAAAAGTACTAAAAATACAATTATTTTTTCTTTTCTTGGTGGTCTCTTTCTCTTAATTTGACCTGTTTTTTTATTTGCTATTTTATGTCATTCTAAGTAAAGAAAAATTAAAATTTTAAATTATTAAAATAAATTTTACCATTCATCTTTATATTGTACAATGCCATTTTTAAAATGCAAATATAAGAGTTTTAATTCAAGCGGAATCACCAAAATTGCACATTTCATATTTCATAATTCATTCATGCATATATATGTATTTCATTATTACCACAACAGTGGAAATGCCATACAAAACTAGCTCAATAGTTTTCATTACATTTATTGTTACTCACACGTTCTACCAACACTTTTTCTTGGGTGAAAGAGAAGGAAGGACTGAAAGGATAAGTTGTCCTATCTTTCTCTTTCCTTCTAAGTCATCATTTTCGGTATTAAGTGGTTGGCTAATAAATAGAGAGTAAGAAAAGATATGGTAAGGTTGCTTGTTCATTTGTGTTCTAGAAAGCATTGTCTTCTTTCTTATTCAAAGCAAGTTCTGGCTTAAATTGAAAGTATAGCCTCTAAAGGCTGAGAGCACTCCCACCTAGTCAAAAATGCAATGCCCTTACCTTGTACTCACTTTGAATCTCACTGAATTCCTACACATTATGGATTCACCAGAATTCTATGCTCATGGGCAATGGGAACACTATATGTGAATGAGCTGGCAAGGAACTGTGGACATGCAGAGTACACATCTCTGCTCACACACGTACTCCCTTGTCCCACTGTATTTCAATTACAAAACACAGGTTCAAAGGTAAAATTATTACAAATTTCAAGATGGTGACAGCAGAGTATTAAACCTAGTATGGGGTCCTTCTGAGCAAGGGACCCCATGTGACTTCATAGGATACACGCTCAAGAAGCCAGCATGCAATGAAGGACCCTGTGGTATATTGCAGTGCCTTTCAAAGACTGGTTCATGACTAATTTGTGAATTGTGATCCACTGGTGGTTGTGAAATCAACATACACACACATACACACATATACACATACGTAACAGATACAAATACACACATATATAATTTTAAAATGGGAGAGATTTACATATAATTAAAGATAAGCATTATTTTGTGAAATTAGTAATTCAAATATGAATATCTCTGTCTCTCTTATGGTGGGTCATTGAAACCACTGTTCTTAGGGGGAGTCCATGGACTCTTGAGTTCGAACGCAGTGGTTTTCGTTCCATTTCTACCCATTATTATCAATGACCTTAAAGGGCATCACTTAAATACCTTGATCTCAAATTTCTTCGTATCTGTGAGGTCCAAATGGGATAATATAAGTGAAAGTGGTAGATAAACATTAGTTATTAATTAAGCTATTTAGCCTAAGCTGATGTATTATTCTAATAATTTCATACAAATGGCTGAGTAAAATTGAAACTTGGATGAAGCATTCTCAATCTTATCATCAAGCATGGAATGAATTTTTGAATTTTTAGTTTATTTATTTTGCTTTATTTAATAAAGCAGTATTTCCTGGTTTGCTCAGAGCACTTAAAGAGATAGAAAGTCTTTCTGTTAGAGTAAATGCAGCTTTACCTGTATAGGTGGTTCATGTGTAAGTCTTTCAAAGTTAGATTTTTTTAACTTAACATTTATATATGATAGAAAAAAGCACCACCCCTAAGTATCTACATATCCACCCTATCCGTAATATTTTACTGAGAGAACGGATGCTATATAGTATTATAGAGATCAACTTCTCCCTCTAAGAATATGCCTTAAATAGGCATGATTAGAAAAGTACTTTGTAATTTGAAGAGCCATATAAAGGGCTAATTAAATACCCAAGTTTACATCTTAAGCAGTGTGATGTTGAGGGACCTAACTACTTTCATTAAATTGCTATAAAATAATTTTCTAAATACTCTGTTTGAAAAGAATGGAAGGCACTATTTGAGAATTAAGAAAAAGAAATACTGAGCAATTAGCATCCTCCCACAGCCAGGAAGTAAGATAGAGAACTGGTCTCCAGAAGGATTTATAAAACATCCTTTGGAAAACTTTAATCATTGTTACTATAATCCTCCACATGATCTTCAACACTGAAATGGTATAACGGGGCCATCCATTTTTAAAAATCACTTCCACTTGGAGGAGGAACCTACTGATTGTGGTTTAATCTTATTCACATTCTGTACCATATTTGGGTTTGGCTCATGAAAGAAAAATGCCTATTTGGGAGATACATAAGTTAGACTCTTTAAAACCTTCCTAAAATGGATGATTTGTTAAAAAAATGTTTCTAATGGAACAAAGCCTTATAGGTTTGATGTCAACAATAGTGTAATATATCCAAAGTATTTCCCAAACTTGGGTATTTTTGCTCTTACAGACTATATGGATTTTCTGTTTTACGTTCACTTCATTTTTTTAAATTAAATTCAGTTTTATTGAAATATATTCACATACCATACAATCATCCAAGGTGTACAATCAACTGTTCACAGTACCATCATATAGTTATGCATTCATCACCCCAATCTGTTCTTGAACATTTTCCTTACATTAGAAAGAATCAGAACAAGAATAAAAAATAAAAATAAAAAAGAACACCCAAACCATCCCCCCCATCCCACCCTATTTGTCATTTAGGTTTTGTCCCCATTTTTCTACTCATCCATCCATACACTAGATAAAGGGAGTGTGATCCTCAAGGTTTTCACAATCACACTGCCACCCCTTGTAATTTACATTGTTATACAATCGTCTTTAGGAGTCCAGACTACTGGGTTGGAGTTTGATAGTTTCAGGTATTTACTTCTAGCTATTCCAATAGATTAAAACCTAAGAGGTGTTATCTATATAGTGCATAAGAATGTCCGCCAGAGTGACCTCTCGACTCCATTTGAAATCTCTCAGCCTTTGAAACTTTATTTCATTTCATTTTGCATCCTCCTTTTGGTCAAGAAGATATTCTCAATCCCACAATGCCAGGTCCAGATTCATCCCTGGGAGTCATATCCTCCGTTGCCAGGGAGATTTACACCCCTGGGAGTCAGGTCCCACGTAGAGGGGAGGGCAGTGAGCTCACCTGCCGAGGTGGCTTAGTTAGAAAGAGATGTTCACTTCATTTTGTATTCTGTTCACAAGCAAAACAAAACAGAACAAACAAACAAACAAAAGCCTGAGATCAAATAGCTACATCATTCATCAGGAAAAGACAACAAGGACATGATTTCGTTGATCACCAGAGGGTTTGTAGTTTTAACTACAGACGGCTTGACAAAATGAAACTCCAATCTCTAGCTGGGATGAGAAATGAAAAGTGGGAGGATCTAATGTGAGCAGTTCAATTACCCTCCCCCAAAATGTAAGGACTTAGGAAACATTTCAAACATCCTTACACCAGGTTGCAGATTTTTATGAGTGAAGAGAAAGTGGGATTCCTGAAAACACCAAGTAATTTAGACACATCTTTGGCTGCCAGAACACACTTCAGACAAAAAAGGTTAAAGGCATCAAGAAAGCAGGCAATGGAGTTCCCAAAGCACCAGATGATGTGGTGAAAATGCATCTTGTGTGGATTTTGCTCCAGACATAAATGCACACACTGAGCATTTGGGGAGGTGGGAGAAAAAATAGGAATTAATGATTTCCAGATTCAAGGCTTCAGGGCACACCCCAGTCCTCTGGTGATTAGTCAGTCTTTATTTTCTCTTCCTGTTCTGTGTCTGGGTTAAATTGTGTTTGTAAAATTTGTTTAAAGCATCTGTTGTTCTATCCATTATTCTTTTGAGATCAGCTCCTTTTCTGTGGTGGTAAATTGAGCATTCCCTGTGAATTTGGTTTGTATTTGAGGGATAACAATTTGAGGAGTGTTGGGTTGAAATTAGTATCAACACTATAGAAAACAAACACTGTGTTTGATGATTCCTAGTAAAAACACAGAATTTGCCCACAAGATCTCTCAAGCCACTTACTCATAATAAAACTGAACAACAGAATCGTAAGAGTTTTGTACATACCTAGAAATTTGATAAGCTATATGACTCCAATAGATCAATTTGGCAACAAAAGTCAGTCATCAGCTATTAGTATTTTTATTATTTCAATTAATGGGATACTTCCATCAGGAAAGATTTTGAGGTGCTTATTTTTAGCATAGTCAGGAGTAAGCCACGGACCACAATTCCTTTTATTTATGCTTAAAATAGTGGGGAGGTCTATATTGTCTTATCATGATCCAAAATGTTAAGAAAGAAAACCAAAATCCCCAAACAAACAAACAAAAACTACTGCCATGTTCTATTTGGCTAGCATAATGTTCTTAGATGAATTTGAATACCTCTAGTTTGCCAAAGACCTTCTTTTCTTTATTTCACGTTTAATGTTACCCTTCTGGCCAGTAAATGCATTTTGAGTTTACTACCACTACCCATACCATAATAATATAATAGTAACAAGAGTCTGATTCTTCTTATTATTATAAATTAGTGGGGATGCTGAGGGGTCCATTGCTTAAAGACTGCTGTTGTAATATAAGTAGAACCCTTATGCAATGAGACTGATAGAAGAATTTTAGAGTGGAATAATCAGAAGATATGACACAAGGGAAACAAAATCACCTTCACAAAAATGAATTCGAAGATTATTCCAGAGTCAGGAACCTTGGTCCAAAGTAAGCTTACACTCCAGCAATGTACAAGAATATATTTTTAAAATACTTTTTGTTGGGCATACACCTGGCAGGACACTGTATACACAGCACCCTATATGTGCTTGGTAAGTAAAGATTTTTAAATATGATTTTTAGTTGTAGATTGGCCAGATATTTATGTGTAATATTTGAAGAAATTTCAAATGAATAATTTTAGGATGAGAGGTGACTGATAGGTGTTCAGTTCATACATTTCTAGATTATTCCTGACCATTCAGACACACTTGCTCTATGCTAAGAAGTGAATGTCTATGAAATTTTATTTGTGATGTCAAATTATTTGCATTTTAATTAAAAAATACAACCAAGGATGAAAGGGAGGTATCACTGTAACAATAAAGAGGTTCCATTTTAATGTGTGAATGGCAAGAGTCTCTAGACCAGCTCCTATTGTGAATAGAAGACTGTTCAGCAGTATTAGGGATTTTTCAGAAAGCTTTAAAAAGCATTTTTATTTTCCTTCAAGTTTTGTTTCCTGAAACTTCAAGTTTTCCAAAACATTTTCCTCTTAACTTAAGCCTTTGTTTTTTCAAAGGAAATTTAATTTAAAAAACATGTTTTTTCTGACTAAGTTCAAACTTGTACTATACAAACAAGACAGTTTTTTGTTTGAAATTAATTCTTGTTTGCTCTTAGGACTCCCAGGGAAATCAAATTCAAAAGGCTGAGCTGATGTATTTTCAGAGTTGAATACAGCACAAGCTAAAACATTTCAAATCTTGTTCTCCACTCAGATCTGAATCATTTCATTTTAATTATTACTTATTTTATTTCCAGGATATGAGTGGAAAAACATACCAATAAGTAACAATCTGGAGCATATGTAATGAGAACTTAGTTCAAAGTCACTTTTGGAAATATAACTTAGCAAACTCTGTCCCTGTGCTCATCTCCAGATTTTCTCTTTGGAGAAGGAGCAGAAGTAGCCTGATGCACTGCGGTTGAAAACCCCTGCTAACATGGAAACCCAGCTCTGCATTCTGGGAACAGTGATGAATGTATGTCCTGCTGCCTCTGTTATTTTTCCTCCTATTTTACTGTGCACCATGGCTGCAAAAAAAATTAGGCATAGCCCTGGATCATAGTAGAACTGCTCCAAAGAAAATTTCTTCTCAAACTTAGACCCTTCCAAGGCTGTTTAATAACTTCCCCTCTTCCTAGGGCCTCACCCTCAGTATCAATACATACACAATGCTTCTTATTCATCCATTCACTGATTCATCTGACATGTGCTGGGCGTCCCAAGTAAGCCAGGTACTGTCCTAGGTACCGGATATAGCAAAATAAATGAGACATCCTCCAAGGGAGAAGTGGGAAATAAATCGTAGCCTCATTAGAAGGTAAAAGTTAACCAATCACTGGGTACATTTATCTCATAAACACAGGCATGTCAGTATTATTTCAAAAGCAAATGTGGCAGTGTTGGATTGGGACTAATTAAGATTGTCCCGTTTGTTTGCATATGTGCAGATACCAGGAAAACTCACACTCGGCAGCACTTTCATAGGAACCATCAGCAGAAGCCCTAACTCTTGAGCATGGTTTCTGCTCTGGTCTGCTCACATACCTTGCCCAGGATGAAAAAGAACCACTGAACACAGCTTCTTTTTGTCCATACATAGAAGAAGACAAATTGAATCATCTCAAGGGCAAAAGGCAGAACAGGAGTTTGTCTTTGCTTTTCCAGTCTGCCATTTCTACTCCTTTTTACTCATTATCCAAATCAGGTCCCCTTGCCCCTTTAGGGTGTGCACACACCTATTCCTCAACCGTCACCTTATACAAAAACAGGAAGGAATACAGCTTCACCACGCAGTAGAGATTTGTTAATCACCACCCATAGTGGACAGTTTTCATTTTTGGATGCCCACCATCTGAAGACTTTCCTGTGATGGGAGAACACTGTTTTTTTATGACTTTTGGGGGAGGAGAAGAGATGGATTAAAACCCAGCTACTCCTTCTCTCCACCACCTGCTGCCCAGAGGCTGGCATGAGGAGTGACACTGTGATGCAGGGACAGCTTGTAGGGTCCATAAGTGCCACCAGGGGCAGCATGAAGCATCCAGTGGCTGAAAGGCCACAGGTGGTGCCTAACCACGTGCTTCCCACAGTGTGAGTGTGACGCCTGCCCTTTTACCCAACCTGGTTTTCCAGCCTTTCTGACAGTCTGGTGAGCTATCCAATGTCCTTCTAATAAATTCCTTTCTTTCTTTAACAAGAGTTAGCCTCTTGATTGCACCTGAGGACCCTGATTGATATCTGTTTCTGTTAACCATTCTCCTTTTCCTACTTTCCAACAGCTCCAATTTCTACTCTAGCATCCATTTGGTTCTGGGAAAACTGTCATAATCCCAGATCCAGAGTAGAGCACATGACCTTTGCTAAACCAATCAGCACAGTGACTGGTTCTGGAGAAGGCAAGTCACTAAGGATGGCTCAATCACAGTGAAATGCCAGACACCTTCTCGGAATTCTAAGGCCAAGAGCTTCTCTCTTCCCTGCTGTATGTAAATGAAGATGCAGGTATCCTAGGGATTCTGGCAGGTGTCAGCTGCAGAAGGCAAGGAGGAAGGAAAGAAAGAAGCCCAGTCTTTGGTGACATCATTGAGCCACTGGACCAGGACTTACCTGAAGCCAGCCCCCCACCATGGACTTCCCAGTCACATAAGCAAATCAATTCCCCCTATTTCAATTTCCTAAAGCTGCTGGAATGCAATATACCAGAAATGGGTTGGCTTTTTCAATGGTGATTTATTAGGTTGCAAATTTAAAAGTTTATAGTTTAAGGCATCAAGTGGTGGATACCTTCTCTGAGGAGAGGCCAGTGGCATCTGAGGTTCCTCTGTCACATGGGAAGGCACATGGTGACGTCTGCTAGTCCTTCTTTTCCTGGGTTCTGGTTACAAAAATGGCTTTCACCCAGGGCGTTTTCTTTCTAAGCGTCTCCGAGCTCTCTCAGTTTCATATGTTTTTTATCCTCCAGCTAGAGGATTAAGACCCACCTTGAATGGGCTGGATTATATCTCCATGAAAACAACCTGACCAAAAGTTCCCACAAGATTGGATTAAAAGGACATGGCTTTTTGGGGTACATAACAAACCCAAACCAGCACACTTTCTATTGTTTAAACCATTTTGAGACAGACTTTCTGCTGTCTCCAGTGACAAGCATCCAAACTTGCACACCTTATTTAAACTTTTTCTAAACATCATTCACGGACATTTGATAAGCCTCTAAATCATATGTTTAAAATACTGTATCTGATTTTAATTTTCCTTTAAAAAACATTTTGATCAATGTTAAGCAGTTGGATGAGATTTTAAGTGGGAAAAGGCATTATCTTCCAATTCCTGTGATGATGATATCAACCTTAAAAGAAATAGTAATAGTAATGATAATACAGTTGATAATGATGTGATAGCTTTCATTTCTCGAGTGCCCACTGTGCAAAGAGAACTCGAAGAAGGTTTTGCAGAAACAGGGTCATTGGATCTGGGACTTGAACAGTCCCTCAGAGTTTGCCAAGCATTTCAGGCTCTTAGTAGACTATCGGAGTCTCCAAAGCCAAGACCAAACTCCTGTCTTCCCTGTGTTTTGCCTGCCTGTGCCTGAGGCATGCAACACAGGTACAAATGGTCCTGTCACCACAGCCATGTCTGTAAACTGGAACAAGAAGACAATAAACTAGGAACCCCATCTGCCCCAAGGGAGATGGAGCTGGCACTAATTTCCTCTTCTCAGTAGGGTTTACACTGTGGCCTGGCTACTCGCATGTGTACACTGAGTCATCATTCCCTCCCTCATCTTCTAGAATTTGTTCCTTATTTAATGTGGCTGGATTTGTACTACAGTTCTTTATTCTTCTCTGAACCTTCAACCAGCTGCCACTCTGGAAACTCCCCCTTAGCACAGAAAAACCTCCTTGAATCTGACCATATGACCTGCTGGAAAATAAGCACAGCACAGCCCCCATCCAAAGATTCCTGCAGCTTAGTCTCTCCCAGTTATCAGGTTTGACTCTCAGCCCTTGATTCTAGCCTGACTCAAGTTCTGAGTTTACCATGTCCCCTTGGCTGCTGTGATAGGGAGCTGCTGGCCACCCTTCTTAGGAGCTAGCCCAGCTGTTAGAAGGTTCTTTCACCTGGTACCTGCTCCTTTAGGTGTGGTTTAGTCCTTTCTCCAGTTAGAACTCCACCAAACATCCCAGGTGAAATCACATGGAATATGACATTTCTTTCAACAACAACCCTCTTGTAACTTTAGCTCTTCTTAACTAATGTTCATTCTCTTGAGTCCTCTCCATTTCCCTCAACTTCCCTCGTAACATAACCACTAACCTGGGTCTCCTTTTTCAGAATGGTCATCAAACATGTAAGAGTCATGGTTTCTTCTGCTTTAAGTTCCCATCACCCAGATATTTACCACTGAATTACAGGGCAAGAAGCCATGAATATTTTGAATCAGAGAACAGACCAAATGAGAAATGAAGATGAGAATGAGACACAGGGATCCTCAGTCTAGGGGAGTAACAGCAGAAGTATTAGAAACAAGGAAAACACCAGATGTTGGGGAGTAAGATACTAGCCCTATGTGAGAATCACCATGTATAGAAACAACCACTACCTTTTAGCAGTGCACAGTAGCAGGAAAATCTTCAACACTGGGAATGAATAAGGGAAAAAAAGAAAAGAAAAAAAAAGCATCACACCATTTTCATGTTAATTAATTTCATTTGTATAAGTCACTTTATGTCAAGATATCATTAAATGTTTCTATATTAAATGTAAGTTTTATTATTTATAGAAGCTTATAGTATAGTCAAAAACTCATGATTTTAAAAAATTAAAGGGACCCATTCTTCAAGAAAATTTTTTTATATTCCACTGATAAAGAACCATGCCAGGTATTGCAGAGACAAGCGAGGTTGTCTGCATGGAACTCAAAAGTATATGCACACACATAACAATAGTATAAGGCAGAACACAACTATGCATCCAGGCAGTAGAAGTGCTGTCGGGAATCAGAGTGTAGAGGTCCCATCCAGCTGAGTCAAAGAAGAGTAAGCATCTGAGCCTAGACAGTCTTTAGACAGCAGTCTTAGAAGAAAGAGACAGCGTCACTTTAGTTGCACAGTAAGTGCACTGGTTTTTATGCTATTCAATTTGCCTTCATTTTTTTTTCTTTTTTATACGAACAAGCCTCAAGATCGAGGGTTTGACTTATAAAATAGGGGATTCCTAAGTTCACATAGCATATGTTGTATCCACAATAATCCATCCAATGCCCTCACTTTTTCCTCTATTTTTAATCTATTTGGAGCAGCCTATTGTTAATCCATTTGGAAATAAAATAGAAAATCTCAGTTCAGAACTTTGGGTTGAACAAGTTTCAGGGACTCTGAGGAGACTGATACTTAACCATGTTTGGCCAATTTTCAATGTGTTCTGTTCCCATACTAAACATGCAGAATAAAATAAATGTTTATCATTGACAGAGCCCCCTTTCCACTGAATTCATTTTTATAAACAGTTATCTAACTTGTTTTCTCACTACATTTGGAAAATGGCAAAGCCCATGCTTTTCTTCATTGACAGCATTTCTGCTAGGAAGTCATTCCAACTTTATTACAAAACGGAGTGACATTTCCCAGAAAGAAGGAATGTATTTTGACCATTCCGAGCACTGCCACCTTAGCAGGACATCTCATTCTGTTTTTGCAATACCCATGTCTGGGTCAGGGCTTGGACTCGTGGGCCCCTCACCAGGGAAAACTCAGGACTAGACTTGTAAGTTTTCTTGTGCTGAATCAGGAAACAAAAATGTCACTTTTTGTAACTCCCAGTTTATCCTATTCTCTCCTAACCAGATGCACATACTTTGAAAAGACTCTTCTTTTTCAACAACCATGAATGTGAAGACAATGGCTTGCTTAAATGTCATTAAACAGAGAAAATTGAGTCTGTTAAGGGTGTTCCTTGATGTGGTTAAGACTTTCTGATGAGTGGTCACTAACAGAGAAGCTGCAGAAGAAAACCTTATTTTATAATACTGGAAAAGTGTATTGTTAAATAATCTGTGTGGGTTATAGGTACTTCTGAACCCAATGCTCATGTTGTTATAGGTGTAGTAGTTCTTGAAAAGTTTTTCTTGGCCCTTCTGACTCAGACTTAGAAATAGAAATCCACTTTGTTGTACCTCATTTCCCATAGAAGTACTTGCCAAGTCTAATCAGTCCTAAACCAGTGCCAAACTCTTCCCAGATTCATTTAGTGGATTGGCCACTGCTGACCAAAAGGATGCTTCTGAATCGCAGGGCTGAGGGGCTGAAGAGTTTTGGATGATTCTGGATTGAGTTGGGTGATGGGGTGGTTAGTGGGGCCATTTACTGAGAAAGTGATTGCAGGAAGAAAAGCAGATTGTGGTGGAAGAGAGAGAGTTGAATTTTGAAAGTATGCATGTAAGTTGCCTGTGGGTGGTAAATTCTGGCAAGCAGTTGGGAACACTGGTATGGAACTTCAGTGAAGAGACCTAGACTAGAGATAAGAATTTGTGTGAGGGAAATCACCCAGTGTGAGCACGTGAGGAAGAAAAAGAGTCAAGGACACTGTCCTGGTAAACACAGACCTTTAAGGGTTGGACAGACAAAGAGGAACTCTGATAGATGACCAAGAAGTAGAGAAAAAAAAAAAAAAGGAAAGATTGGTGTCATAGGATCTTAGGGTGGAGAGAATTTCAGGAAGGAATACATGGTCAATAGTGTTAATTGCCGTAGAGAGTGACTGAGATGTGTCCATTGGGTAGTCTTGACACAGACAATTTCAGCCGAAGGGGTGGGATCAAAGTCAGCTTGTAGGTATGGTAAGGAGTTAATTAGAGATGAGGAAGTAGAAACAAGAAGTGCAGGCTTTAGGAAATGAAAGAGGAGTTTGTATAGGTTTATGTGTTTACGTTCTGCAGTAAAGTAATCCCCCTCAAAATAAAACAAACAAAAACACTGTCCTTTCTTTTATTGCTCTGTTTTAAGAGTGATAGAATGATGTTGGCACCTAAAATTGTGACAATAGACATCCAAATATTTTCAATAGTTCCATCTCCTTCCTTCCTTTCCTCTCTCCCTCCTTTATTTCCTCCCTCCCTTCCTTTATTCCTTCCTTCTTTCCTTCCTACCTACCTTCCTTTTGTAATTCAAGAAGAGATAAGAAATTACCTTTAGTGACCAGGAAGAAATATAGTAATGCAAAGGAATTAGGTATAGGTAAGTGCAAAATTTTCGAAACAAATATCTAAAGTTTCAGATGACAGCAATAATACTATTTTGTAATCCCAGATACAAGCACCTCTGCTTATTTCATTTTGAAAAGTTCTTATCTTTTAAATGGAGGCCTGTGTTTTGAAAAACAGAAATCTTTTAGTTATCTTCTCAAGGAAATGAACAGTAGGTAAAGTAAATCAGAAGAATGAGTGGACAGTCACTTCTTATTTGTAAAAAGGCTAAAAATGTTCTTTAAAAATTGTATTTTCATGTTGACTATCTCTGCAATGGAAAGAACTTTAGAATCTATTAGTCCAGCTTTCTCATTTTACAGATGGAAAAACTGAGGTCCAGAGAGGTCAGGTGACTTCTCTAATGATAGGACCAGGATACAAACCTTTAATTCTTGACATCCCACACACTACCACCCTGTGCTGGTTTGGATGTATTATGTGCCCCAAAATGCCATTACCTTTGATGCAGTTTTGTGTGGGTAGGAAATGTATTGATGTTGATTGGGGTGGAGACTTTTGATTGGATGTTTCCGTGGAGATGTGATCACTCAACTGTGGGCGAGATCTTTCACTGGATAATTTCCATGGAGGTGTGGCCCTGCCCATTTGGCATAGGCCTTGATTAGTTTACTGGAGCACTATATAAGCTCACATAGAAGGAGCAAGTTTGCTACAGTCAAGAGGTTCACTTTGAAGAATGCACAGAAGCTGAGAGAGTAGCTGCAGATGAGAGACCATTTGGAGACAGCCATTGAAAGCAGACTCTTGCTCTGGAGAAGCTAAGAGAGGACAAACACCCCAAGAGCAACTAAGAGTGACATTTTGAAGAGGAGCTGCAGCCTAGAGAGGAACATCCCGGGAGAAAGCCATTCTGAAACCAGAACTTGAAGCAGATACCAGTCACGTGCCTTCCCAGCTAACAGAGGTTTTCCGGACGCCATGGGCCATTCTCCAGTGAAGGTACCCAATTATTGATGCATTACCTTAGACACTTTATGGCCTTAAGACTGTAACTGTGTAACCAAATAAACCCCTTTTATAAAAGTCAATCCGTTTCTGGTGTTTTGCAAAAAGGCAGCATTATCAAACTAGAACACATCCCCAAAAGATTTCCTCTTTCTAAACCTATGCAAGTTGTTGTTTGTTATAAAGGAAATGTAATAATTCTGCCCATTTAACTGCTAGAGGTTTCTTGCTAATACTTGACAGGACACACAAAGCATACTGAGCTCTAGAAAAATAAACTGTATCAATTGAAGGCATTTGTCTTCTATTAATTCTACACCTTTGTGTTTACATTTGCACTTTCATATTTCTTTCATTGCTCTCTGTACTATTATTGTACAGCTATCACCTAGTTTCCAATAATTTTTGTCCCTCATTTTCCCATCCCTTCCTTCCTACCCACTCCTTGTCTCTTCAATTTACTCCCCTTTTATTAAAGCTGTCTTCACCCTGCCAGGTCAGGGTTTGTGTTCTACCTGGTCACCATGCGACGTGTGTGTACACACATGCAGATGGCCTAGCTTCTTCACACAGTGACAGTCCCTGTCCCCAAGACTTGTCCCCAGAATTCGTACAAAGGCCAGCCTCAAAAGGTCACTACTTAAGTGTTCTCCGTGAGATTACAAATAGGAGGTTTCACCACATGTGTTCTGTACTGGTTGCATTTCTAAGCGCTCCTTGCACATGACATTAGAAATGGAGCTCCTCAAGAGAAACAGAAAGAGAGAAAGAAAGAACAACTTTAAAGTTAGTCCTGCTATTGACAGAAAGCAGAATTATACTTTGGAAAGTGTCCACTTCTTAATATTTCACATTGCTCTCATTTGTAGCGTGAAATGATGCAACTCACATTGTGCTTTGTCCAGTAGTGCACTTAATCCCCGTGAAAAAAAGAAATGAATCACTGCAGTGAGACTCTTGCCTCCCAAATGACTCTTTCTTGAATTAGAAATGAGTAATTATTATAGGGATAAATAACTATGAGTTTCTCAGAATAGATAAATGTCCTCAAGTCATGAGACAGTGCTCACAGGATTCCCCCATCCTAAATCCTGGAAACTCTAAGCTTCCGACACCCCCATTCTTGCGTTCAGGAACTGAGACATTTAAATGTGCATGAGTGGAAAAATCCACGTTTGCTCACAGGATATGAATACGGTTTCCTTACTTCAAGTGGCATCTTAATGGGAATTGTACTTCGCACTCCAATTAAACAGGACGAGTCCCGGAGAAAGCCTCTAACTTTCAATAGCTGTGTATAAATAGAGTGGGAGAGTGGACAATTGAGTTGCAACTTTCCCAGGCCAGCCGTCAAGGGCATCGGAGCACAGCACCAATTGCACGGGAAATATCACTCACGGGCATTGCCATGGTGGTTTCCGTCTTAAAAGCTGGTATTTACCTTTCAGCCAAGAGTGGGCTATAGCCAAAAAATGAAATTGCTATTTAACATGATAACGTTAGTTCAAAGGAAATGCCACCTTTTTTGAGAAAAGTTACTCTGAGGAAATTCAGATGTTTTCAAGAGAAAATTAATTTATCTGGTTTCTTGGTTCTTATAAAAGTTCCACTGTCTCCCTTGTGAGCTTCAGGTGTCTCTGGAGAACTTAGCAATGTCTTGAAAATTAGGCAAAAATCTATAAATCAACAGGCTAATGTCAAACAAATTGTTTTCCAAGCCATGGTAATAATCTAAGAGTCTGGATGAAGAATGGATCTGTCTGTCTTGCATTGTTCTCCTTGGCCTTAGCTTGATGAGTAAAAGCTGAGTAATGGTTTCTTGGCTGAGATCAGCCTGTCTCCAGGCCCTTGAGTAACTGTCTCCAACCCACCGTGTACAGAGGGAGAGTAGAAGGGCCTCGGGGAGGCTAGAATTTAGCACCACACAAGATCGGCTTCCTTATCGCCTGTTCATCTTATACAGCAGCAAAACTACAATTGAAAATGGACCAACGACTTTCCTCTGAGTAAGACCATTAAAATTTAAAAAAACACCAAAAACAATACCATGTTTTGTGGGAGATGCTTGCCCTCTATTTTAGTGACCTCAGAAGATTAGAGATAAGCCACCAACATTCTGATTTCCCTCAGAAATCCATATGGATCTATCACCCCTGAATTTAGCTAACTTTTTGGGAAGTAATATTTCAGTCTAAAACATCTTTTGAGGATAATACATATACTACTCACTGCATAAAACAGCTTATTCTTATTTAAGCTGAATTTCTGTCTCTTGAATTGTACATGTCATTTTCCTCATCCTATTAAGTCAAATTTAGTAAACAAACCTATATTATTTTTCTTCAAACTTTCAGTGATTTCATGCATTTTATAGATCCCTTCTCAATCTCTGGCTTTTCTGACTGAAGAGCTTTTTATTTTATCTTATTTTATTTTATTTTATTTTATTATTTAGCAATCTCACTAGCAATATCACTAAGAACATCAAGTAAATCTATAAATGTCAGGATCTGAAAAGTAAGACACAGATCCTTTTTGCTCATTTCCTGATTGGTGCAATCTTTGTGGTGAGCATGGAGAAAAATGGTTAGAAGGAAATAAAATATATCGCATTGTTTGTGAGGAGCATTTCCAGGAGGCAGGGCTTATTTGGCTCTTTACTATACAGGGGAGGAAAACTAAGAAAAGAGCCTAATGTCACACAGTTAGTAAGTGGCGAAGCTGGGATTCAAACCAACTCTTTCTGAGTGCCCAGATGAGTAGCTGAAATTGCTTTCGAGTACTGCTATTGGATGGATCCTCATTTCTTTAAGAGGATCCTCATCTTTAAGGATGTGAGTATATTCTGAAATTCACAGTTCCTTTCCACCAGCTGTGCAATTTGATTATCTTAGGCAAAATCACGACCACAGGAACAGTATCTGCTTTATCTGTCTCTGCAGCCCTGACTCGGTTTGGCAGTCCTGTTTTGAATGAGATGATAGCACATCCACTAGCACTCATCCCATGAGTTGCTGTGATTGGCAGTCATGGTATTAATTAGAAATGTGAAATGCTACCAGTTTTCAATTTGGATGGCTGAAATTGTATGTATGGGTATTTTCCACTTGCAAAGGCAATCTTTTATCCCCATGAAGCATCTGAAATGAGAGAAATAAAAATACTGCTGCTAAAGATTTGGGTGATTATTCTGTAAGGCAGTGAAAAGAGAAACCTTTCATTTGTTTCACTAATGGTGGGAACAATTTCTTTTTTATTTTTCTGGGTAGATCCCCTAGGAATGAGTCCACTTAATACAAAATAATATTCCTTTATTTTTATTTCCAAAAACACTATTAGTTCCACATGGTGACATCCATCTCTCTTTTCAGAAATGCCCCTAGACCTCCCCAGACTGGCTCAATACAACTCAAAAACATAAGGGGCAGCTTGTTTTAACTTCTGTGCTAAAGTCTAAGGCAAGACAATTCTTTTTATAATACACATGGTCAAAATTGAAAATTATTTTCTCCAAATATTTTAGAAATCGAAGCAAATTTCCCCACTTCTTAGGACTTTGACTGTGAAAGTGTGAAAATTGAAAATTATTTTCTCCAAATATTTTAGAAATCGAAGCAAATTTCCCCACTTCTTAGGACTTTGACTGTGAAAGTGTGAACTCACCAGGGTAGCTGAACTAAAAAAAATCAATGTCTCGTTCCTCCCCTCTGCCAGGGAGATTGTGGGTACAAATTCAGCCAGTAGCTAAATCAGTATTTTGAACTATCTAACATCTACTAAAACATCTGTACCCTTTAATAAGCACAATATAGGGCAGTTTCCCCCCTACGTGTATTCATCTGTATCTGACTGGGCAAATAAGCTTAGGGAATATTTGAAAAAGAAAAAAATGATCCTGGGCAAGTAAGCTTAGGGAATAATTGAAAAGAAGGAAAAAAAAAAACACGAAAAAATCTTCTTTGAATTCACACACATGCTGGCATATTCTGCTCTAGAGAAAACCATTTAACTTTCTTTAGTACTGTTTCCCACATTCTTTGACAATGGAACTCTGGAAGCTAACATTCTGTGGCACAACTTTGAGAAATATCGTTCACAGGCAAAAGGGCTCAAGATCTAACTCAGAAGGAGTTCTAGCTAAATTCCTGCATCTTAAATTTACAGTTGATCTATCACTTGGACAAATCACAAGGCCTCATCTAGTAAAAGAGGGTAGTGGTGGGGGAGGAGGGCAAATCCTGGTTCATGCCGTCTCAGAGAGAGATGGGGGGAAGAAAATGAAATAATAAAGGGGAAAGCATTCCTTAAATAGTAAAGTTGTGTGTAAAGCAATTACTATTTTCATCCATTTAGGGTTTTTTTTTTAGGAGGAAAAAACGTGAGCTGTGGCATGACAGGCTCCTGGTTCAGTGCTTGCACTGGCACCCAGGACAGGAGCCTCTCTGGGGTCAAACTTAAAAATTCTGAACCTTGCCTCTCTAAGGACCTCAACATAACTTTTGCCATCTACTCTATTTCTCACCATGTGCCTGAGACAGGATGCCCACATTTTCATTTTTTACCTTAGAATATGTGTGAGCTGAGGGTCAGAACCACCAGAAACACAGGGGGTAGCAAGACCTCCATCCATTAGCTAAAAAAGAAAGAAAAAAAAAAAAAAAAAAAACCCAGGGATCACTGGCTAAAGCAAAGCAGGCGGATTTCCAACAGGATAAATAAGAAAACTAGTTACTGAATAGAAACTTTGATATCTGCAGAGTTACTGATAAACATTATTTTGGTTACATGGCCTGCGAGCTGCAGCCTGTTTTTTGAATTATTTTGAAAAACACTGTTAAATGTGGCTTTCCTTTAATTTGTAATGACAAGTTGTCCACGTTCTCAGAAAATGAATGAATCATAAATGAACCTGTAATGATGACTTGGTATAATTACCTTCCTTGGACCTCTCTCATTGCTGATTTTCATCCTCTGTTCTTTGAGTTTGAAAAATATTTTTCCACATTTGTATTTAATAATACTTTATACTTTTGTCTTTATACTGGTTGGGTGCCTTATTAACTTAAAGTCTTGTAACAGTTCTTATAATGGAGATATGTAGAATTATTATTGCATTTCTCAAAGTGAGATCCAAAGAGATTTAAGATATCCAAAGATTTTAAATATGTGCCTGAATCCTTAATGGCAATTGACATGACAGCTAAGATGAAGTTGAATAATAACTAGTATCTGTTTAAGAAATACTATATATCAAATACTGTACACCCATTATTTTTGCTCTACAAGATAGGTCTTATTTTTCCCACTTTATAGATGAAGAAACTGAGAAATTTAAAAAAAGGATTTAATACCTTTAATAAGTTCAAGCAGTTAAAGAGATGGAGCTGGGATTTCCTCTAAGACAGATCTTTTTTCAGTGAATAGTACTGCTTCTCAAAATTACCAGTGGTGTAATTCTGGTTCATTTTGTAGCATTTTATCTTTTTAAAATTATGTTTCATAACCTTTGTTGTGAGAAAATAAAAGAGCAGATTTTTCAGCATACAAATTTGAACCTACCCCTAATTTTGTCCAGAATTAGTGTTATCTAATTAGGCACTTATTCTTTTCATGGCAAAATCCTTCTCAATTCACGGATTAAAACAACCATTCAGAGAGCACATTTCTTTTGGGTATCCACTGCAAGTCTGTTCTTTCTAAGGACATGTTTGCACTATGACATATTTTTTTGGTATAAAAAGTACCTTAGAGAATATATGGATGTCTGTGCTTCCCTTGCTGATTTTCTAAGCAATTTTAAAATAACATCACACCAGTTTTTTGTTCAAACTTTTTTGTATTCAAATACAATTGTTAAAAGTTATTTATCTTAAAAGTAGCCATAACGCAAATGAATAACACCCCTCTTTACGGTTTTTGGAATTCATGCATCCATATGTTTTGAGGACCTTCCATTTGCCAGGCATGCACATGGGTACTAGAGAGAAATTGATTAATATGGAGGTGCCCACCCTCAGGAAGCTTACAGTCCAGAGAACAGATGAGTAAATCATAACCACCATACAAACCAAACAAGAGTGCTATGTTAGGTTAAGTAGAAGATGCAGCTAACCAAATCAGAAGTATTAGGAAAGAATTGCTAAAAGCACAGTACCTAAAATGAATCTTGAATTATGGGTACCTGTGGGTTAGGCAAGTAGATGGATAAGAATGAGACAAGCCCAGGTAATCATTAATTTAATATTTGTATGACACGTGGAATGAATGGAAAGGCTCTGCATCACTTGGAATATAATTTCATCAATTCTAAGTAATTTTCTTAGTTGCAGGTTTGGTGGCAAAACTTCAGTATTCCAATGAGTGCCATCATTCTTTTATAGCCTTTTCTAGGTTAAAAATAGAGAGAATGGTGGAGTTAATGGTGGCAGGGTAAAGAGGAGGAGTAGCTAAAGTAACTGATTATATTAGGCTTTCCTGGAATCAAATTCCAATATTCAGATCTGTCACATCAAGACACACATAGCATCAACAAGAACGGATCCCACTGAGAGATTCTGTCTGATAGTCTTTTTAGATTGCAAGATTTTGTACTTCTGTTACATTCTCCTTTCTTGTGTGTCTGGGTCACATAATAACTTATCTGCCCATTTTTCTACTGAGAATGCACCTTTGAATCATTATTTTGAAGTGAACATGTATTTTTCTGCATAGCACTTCCATTTTAATAGAGAAGTTATAGCAATAAAATAGAATGTTCAAGTGTGACGAATTATGAATTCAAAATCTTCAGTTCTCTATAACTGCAGGAGGTTCTCTTCCCTCATTACTCCATCCAGTCTGCTCAAATTGGCTCAGAGAAACATCAGATCATCAATGAGCAATAATGTAATGCTAATTCTGCTGCCATTTAATCAGTCATCAAATAATGGAGGTATTCAGTTCCTTTATAATTACTTAAGAGGAAATGTAACTTGATGGGAGAAAGTGTTGAGAGTTTTTTTTTTTTTTTTAATTCCCCAAGGATGTGGTCATTATTTTTTATATGTATAAAGAATTGAAAACAGTGTGGGTGTGAAGCTCTTAAGAGAAACAACTCAGTTAATCTGCTTTAAGTCTCAGTCTCACCCAGTTGTCTAGAAGCCAAGTATTTCTTACCTGGAAATTCTGATGACAGCTTATACAAGTTGGGACATGGTTTGCTGCCTTTCATTTTTTTTTCTTTTGTTGTTTTTCATATTAGAGAAGTTGTGGGCTTACAGAACAATAATGCATAAAATATGGGATTCCCATATACCACCCTGTTAATAACACCTTGCGTTGGTGTAGTATATTTGTTACAACTGATGAAAGCACATTTTATAATTGTACTATTAATTATAGTCCATGGTTTAACTTGGGGTTCAGTGTTTGTGTTGTGTAGTAACATGGATTTTTAAAAAAATGTTTATTTGAGTACCATATTTATAACCTAACACTTCCCCTTTTAACCATATTCAAATATATAATTCAGTATCCTTAGTTACATTCATGTTGTTGTGCTACCGTCACCACCATCCATTACCAAAACCTGTCCATAATCCCAAATAAAAATATGAAGCCGTAACTCCCTATTCCCTACCCCCACCCATGCCCCTGATAACGTATTCTAGATTCTGACTTTATGAGTTTGCTTTTTCTAATTATTTCATTTCAGAGAGATCATACAATATTTGCCCTTTGTGTCTGGCTTATTTTACTCAACATGATATCATCAAGGTTCATCCATGTTATAACATGTATCATAATGTCATTTCTTTTTATGGCTGAATAATATTCCATTGTATTTATATACTACATTTTGTTGGTCCATTCGTCAGTTGATGGACACTTTGGTTGCTTCCATCTATTGGGTATGTAAATAATGCACCCATGATCATCTTGTGTAAATATCTATTTGAGTCCTTGCTTTCAATTTTTTCAGACATACCTAGAAGTGGGATTGCTGGGTCATATGGTTTCTACTCTTAACTTCCTGAGGAACTACAAAACTGTCTTCCACAGCAGCTGCACCATTTTACTTTCCCACCAGCAATGAATGAGTGTTCCTACTTCCTTTCATTTTAATCATAAGTAACTTTCCCAGGAAGAACTAGCTGGTGATCCATCTGTAGGACCACTCCCTCTCCTTTGTTCAAAGAGTGGATTTGGTAACTGCAGTTCTTCAGAACAGTCATTTAGGGCTGAATATTTTGGGGAGTTGGAATGATCTTATATCTATTGTCTAAAACAAGATTTTAGTAATCACATATGTCATTCTGGAAAGAACAGTTTGCTGTAGTCATTGCCTTCAAATGTTATCCAAAGAGCCTTAAGATATGGCCAGGTTTTGCCGGATTTTAACTCTTTGGGAAACTCTCAATCAATGGCTGACTCAATGTAATCTAAATAGAAAACTTGCCCAAGGAACTAAGATCTATAATTAAATAGCACTAGTTCATAATTTTGGTTCTGTCACTAACGTGGTGAGAAATTATATACCACAATCAATTAAAATATAAAAACAGTATTAGAGATTCAGGATAAAAAAATGTGAAAAGAGTTCTATGTTTAAGTAATATTGTATTATCAGTCTTAGTATAAATGATTAATTGATTTGTTCATGATATTTTGAGGCAAATGGACAATAAATATGAATATCTTAAAAGGTCAATAATTATTACCAGTTAGGGTCCTGATATAGTTACATTACGGAGGATAATACTTTTTTAGCTTTAAGAAATACCCTTTACCATGATTACAGTAATTATAGTATGAAAATATTGAGTAAAGAATTCCTGTCAGGAGTTGCCAAAATATGAAATTAACCCACATTTGAGAAATTTAAGCACATTATTGAAGACGGTGATGAATTTAAGACTTCAGTTCAAACCAGATGATTGCAATGAATCAAGAAGCATAAGCATTATCCTAATTAATGAATGTGTCTTGTCTTTTGTAAAAGGCATTAGCTAGAGGTTTGTCTTCAGGATTAAAATATAATAATGATGATAAAAATAATTATAACAACCCATTATAATTGCTGACATTATTGTTATACCTAATATTTTTATATAATTTAATCCTCAAATAAATGTATAACATATGAGGAAAGTATAGTATAAAGCAATATTTATATATCTATACACATATACTAGGAGAAATGATGGAATGGTTAAGTGTGACCAAGCAAATATTTAATTGGTTTACAGGTTTGGGTTGCATTTTTGGTTTTATTTCCTCCTCCTAATCTAATATAAAAAAATTCACTGAACTGTGTCAAATTAATTCCCAAAAATAGCTGTTTTTTTTTTTTTTTTTATGTCAAGTTGGTTATGGTAAAAAGTGAATATAACTAGTTGTGACTGAGTATGAATATTTGAAACAATCTTATTTGTAATAGAAAAACTAAATAATTAACATATTATTCTCCTGATAATACATATTTTCCAAATATCTTCAACAATTCAGAGAAAAGTCACTGGTTACAAGAAAAATTAATCATCTTAATTATTCTAATGGCTATTTTCCATGAAAATAGTTTACATCTAAACTGTGTTGCCACTACAAAGTTAGAGACACAGGAAACTGGCACATTGGTCAATAGAGACTGTAGCAAAAACTAAAATTTAAATATTTTTTGCTAGAAATATTTTATTTTATCCAATGTATTTCTGTTATATGATAATCCAGAGAACTTTTATTTGGGTGAACTTTATGGAGACCACAGTGCAGTTGACCTAATACCCTGGGGAAACCACAGGTGTGATCATGCTTTAAAGAAAAATGAAAGTGGTATGTTATTTCCATAGACCTCCTATAGAAGCCAGGCAGAATGATTCATCTAGTAAAGTATGAAATTATCAGACGTTTCCTGAAGTCCACCTCTTCCATGAAATTGTTTATATTAATTAATTGGAAAAGATGGTAGTTTCCCCAACTAAGCCCTGTAACTTCTTCTGAATTCACTTTCTCCTTTAGCTTATGTATTATGACACACAGTCTTCATATGTAGTTGCACAATGATAGACCATTAAATACATAGAGACAGACAATCGGAGTAAATTTTAGCTTCTTGGGCTATTAGTCTATAAGGAGCAAAACTCTGTTTATCTCCTTGTTTTGATTCAGCCTTACTTTACCCTATGGGCATTCATTTCAGAATGATGAGATGATGGTGACGAAGATGGTTAAAATGTCTGTGCAAATAGGCAGTGATAATAGTGCACTTATTCAGAGTCCTTTTTGTGTGAAAAGCATGAGGTATGGGAAAAACAGGTAAGTGTTTTTAAAGTTGTGAGGGGCTTTCTTTGACTTGTGCACTGAGGATTTCTCTCTCTGAAAGGCCATATAGTGGAATTGTTTAGTCATTTCTCATTTCTTTGAATTCCGTTTATTACCTACATGACTTTGGGCAAGTTATTTAACCTTTTTTGAGACAAGCATGCCAGTTTGAATGTATTATGTCCCCCTAAACACAAGCAATCTTTGATGCAATCTTGTGTGAGCAGACCTATTAGTGTTGATTAGATTGTAAGTCTTTGATTATTTCCATGGAGTTGTGACCCACTCAACTGTAGGTGATAACTCTGATTAAATAATTTCCATGGAGGCGTGGCCCCGCACATTCAACATGGTCTTGATTAGATCATTGGAGCCCTACATAAGCTCAGACAGAAGAAGCGAGCTTGCTACAACCAAGAGAGACACTTTGAAGAATGCACAGAAGCTGAAAGAGTAGCTGCAGATGAGAGACAGTTTGAAGATGGCTGTTGAAAGCAGACACTCGCTCCAGAGAAGCTAAGAGAGGACAAACATACCAAGAGCAACTAAGAGTGACATTTTTGAGGAACTGTAGCCTAGAGAGAAACGTCCTGGGAGAAATCCATTTTGAAACCAGAACTTTGGAGCAGATACCAGCCACGTGCCTTCCCAGCTAACAGAGGTTTTCTGGACGCCATTGGTCATCCCCCAGAGAAGGTACCCGATTGCTGATGTGTTACCTTGGACACTTTATGGCCTTAAGACTGTAACTGTGTAACCAAATAAACCCCCTTTTATAAAAGCCAGTCCGTCTCTGGTGTTTTGCATTCTCGGCAGCATTAGCAAACCAGAACACTCAGGATCTTCATGATGAATAATATCAATCTTATAGGATTGCTGTGAGGCCAAGGATTACCTATCATTAGGCAGATGACTAAAATAATGTTTGTAGTATGTTTGGTTACTGGGTCTGTCACATGGTTCGCACTTAATAAATGATACCAACTGTGACTGAGACTCAATAAACCTATATTTAATGTCATACACAACTACATCTATTCAGAGTTAGGTTCTAATTCTCTCAATTCTGTGTTCACTTCATGCCAATCAATGTATTATTATAGGTGTTATCTCACTTACCCTTCATACTAACACCCTATTACATATTTAGTGGGTTGCACAGTCTGGCCATCTAGTACTAACTTACTGCCAAAGAGCTCTCATGTTTGACTGAAATCTAAAGCCTTTGTATTTCTCTTCCTGGTGAATTATGTAGCACTCATTCTTCTAACATTGTCTTGCTTTTCAACATCCTACAAATAATTCATGATAGGCAAGCAGAAAGTTCCAGTCTGAATTCTGACCAGTTATGTTTTTCAAACACTATAGTAAAAGAGGTATTTGTATATCTCTCAGAAATGGATGCCTTTTACCAGTAAGGAAACTGTTCAGTTCCAGGAAAATGAGCCCCATGAAGGCAGGTGACTCTTCTACCACTAGAACACAGAATAGTGCCTGGCACCGAATATGTATTCAATAAATATGTTTTCTGGTGTTCCAGCTGTGTGCTATTTTCTCTTCTTTTCTACATACTATTCTTATTCATCCATCCTCACAACTTCCATGCTCAATGCATAAACCCTTTGAACCTCAATTTCCTTGCCCATAAAATGGTGGAAATAATTTCCTTCATAAGTTTTCTTGAGATGATTAAATGAGATGATAAAACATTTAGTATTCCTTGAACAACAAATGCCTAGTGCATGGTTGGCAACCAGTATTTGGAACTATTATTATTGTTAACAGCCAATTATGTATGGATAACTTCTAAATGTCATCAGCCCAGATTTCTTTCTGTCTCCACACACATCTATCTAACTTCCTATGAGACACTTCTACTTGGCTTTTCAACAGAAATTTCAAACTCAGCATGTACAGAACCAAACTCAACATCCTTACATGACTCCTCCTCATCCCATCACTGTATTTTCTCCTTCCACTAAAATCCCAGTTGCCCAAGTCAGAAATCTGGGAGTCATTATAGACATCCTTCTCCTGTATCCAAAGTGTCACAAAACCTTTATAATTTCTCCTCCTACTCACTCTTGAATCAATCTATCCTTTCACCACAACCTGCATTTCTCCATGAAATGGTTTCTCTTGTGACTTTTCCAAGAAACCACCTTTATGTTGCCAAACCTCTAGCCTCAGTCTCCTCCAATCCATCCTCTGGGTTCCTTCCAACAAGAGGCTGTTTAGATGCAAATCAGCGCATGGCACTCCTTTCAAGCTGAAGTCCTAACTCCTTACCTGGTCCACAAGATCCTGGCTTTAATCTTCAGCCTCATCTCTTTTCCCCTGTGATTCAACCAGGACAGACTTCATGCAGCTCCTCAATGCTATGTGCTCCCAAGCCTTTAATTCTTTGCACGTGCTCTCCCTTTTTTGCTACCTAAACAGACACAGTCTTCAAAACTCAACTCATATGCCACTTTTCTTGTAAATCTTTCTCTCCACACCATCCACAAACCACCAAAACTGCCACCTCCCCACACACACACTCCAGGCTGAGCAGTTCCTTTGCTAAGAGCTCACATAGCATCTTGCGGACAGGTCTGATAACCCCTCTGATTCTGCATCTGTCTATTTGTCTGTCTCCTCCGCTAAGCTACAAGCCCCTTAAGGGCAGTGATCATTGTTCTTTATATTTATAGTACCCAGGACATTTTCAACGATATAGCCTGCACTTCATAACTATTTTTACAAAAATGAGTAGGTGCCTCTTTATGTTTTCTGTTCTTTAGCGTCCCTTTTCTATGAGTAGAAAGAATATAGAATTCGGAGTTTGAAGACCTACATTCAAGCCCTGACTCTGCTACCTACTAGTTGGAGAACTTGAACAAATTACATAACCACTTTATACTTGTTCAATCATGTGCAGCTCAGATATGATCATAGACGTAAACCTTGTAAATAGTAAAGGATCTTGAAAGTAAAACAAATGGCAAGGTACCGAGATGAAATACAATGTAACTCAAGAGAAAACTATGTCATTGAGATGAAAATAAAGCTGTACACTCCATTGTGTCTTTCTTGGGAGTTATGTAGCACAGACACCTGTGTGAAAACACAGTTTCCACTATTAATACTTATTGGTTGTGTGTATTGTATGCTACTTAAACTCCTTAGGTCTTAATTTTTTCATCTGTAAAATGGGAATGGTAATAGAATTTCGTTAGAGGATTCCTCTAAGGAAGATAAGATGCATTAAGACCTGTAAAACACAAATGTAGGCCCTCTAAGATGTTATGATTTTAATCATTAAAAACACTACTTTACCACAAAAAGTTAAGTATGTGGGGACCATAAGGTCCTGCAACCTCATTATGGGGTATGTCATTTGAAGATCTGAGAGCAGAGACATGAATGGACATTTGCACACTGGTGTTCATGGAGACAGTAATCATGATTTGTAATGGGTGGAGGTGACCTAAGGGTACATTGACTGAGGAAAAGAATGGTGAACTGTGGCGTATGCATACAATGGAATATTGAGCAACTACAAGAAGGAGTGAAGCTATGAGACATACAATGAGGTGAAAGGATCCTGTACACAGTATTTGAGTGAAGTATGCCAGAAATAAAGTCAAACACTATAATGCCTCCCAATATGGACTAACTACAATGTGTAAACTCAGAATTGAATCTTAGAACATAGCCTAATGTGGACATGATTATTGTGATAGTCCCTAGATTGTAAGCTCTTACAGCAGTCAACTCTATTCCTGAATTGTAATGCCTATCTTTAAACTTTGAGATGCTGATCCCTTGGTGTATATCCTGATTGGTCTCTGGAACAATGCGTATCTCTGAGAAACCTGAAACTCAGAGCTAGAGCTCGGCAGATATGAATGTCAGTATTAGTGCATACAGCCACTGTTAACAAAAATCTGAAAAAGAGCCCAGACTTCAATTAGTGATATAAATGAAGCAGATCTGGTTAAGACTAGGGCAAACCAGGCCAAAGGGTAAAGGTCAAAACTGACTGTGTTTTAAAACTTTAACTTCCATGTGAGACCAAGGGAAGAGATGTCTATTTGGTGCAGGATCTATATTTTCTAAACAGTATAACTCTACAGTCGGTTTGTTCAAACACCACAATTACAGGGAACTTTGAATAGGAAGTGAGATACAGTAGGGTAGTACAGGTTAGAGTGAAATAGTGACATATCCCAAAGTAATTTGGGCAGAGAATAAAAAATATATTTACAGCCCCCTCCCCCTGCTCCGAGGATCTGGGGGAAGGTGTGGATGTGTTGGACATCCTCACCTGGACTGGTATTGATGTTGTCACAAACATTGGGACTGGCAGTTTGATTTGCTGAGCCCTTGATCATGGGACTTACCTTTATGAAGCTTGTTACTGCAAAGGAGAGGCTAAACTTGCATATAATTGTCCCTAAGAGTCTCCCCCTGAGTACCTTTTTGTTGCTCAGATGTGGCCCTCTCTCTCTCTCTAACTGAGCCACCTGGGCCAGTGAACTCACTGCCCTCCCCCCTACATGGGACCCAACTCCCAGGGGTGTAAATCTCCCTGGCAACACAGGATATGACTCCCGGGGATGAATCTGGACCTGGCATGTTGGGATTGAGAATATCTTCTTGACCAAAAGGGGAATGCAAAATGAGATGAAATAGTTTCAGTGGCTGAGAGATTTCAAATGGAGTCAAGAGGTCACTCTGGTGGACATTCTTATGCACTATACAGACAACACCTCTTAGGTTTTAATGTATTGGAATAGCTAGAAGTAAATACCTGAAACTACCAAACTACAACTCCGTCTGGACTCCTGAAGGTGATTATATAATAATGTAGATTACAAGGGGTGACAGTGTGATTGTGAAAACCTTGTAGATCACACTCCCTTTATCTAGTGTATGGATGGATGAGTAGAAAAATAGGGGTAAAAACTAAACGACACATAGGGTGGGATGGGGGGGATGGTTTGAGTGCTCTTTTTTTACTTTTATTTTTTTTACTCTTATTCTGATTCTTTCTGATGTAAGGAAAATGTTCAGAAATAGATTGTGGTGATGAATGCAAAACTATATGATCGTACTGTGAACAGTTGATTGTATAACCATGGATGATTGGTTATCATGTTTCAATAAAACTTCAATAAAACTGAATTTAAAAAAAAAAAAGCACTGCTTTATTCTATGAACTCAATAATAATTTTTCTGTTTAAAATTTTTAAGTTGTAAGAAGTTAATGGTCACATGTTCCTGCCTAGAATTACTGAATACAGAACCAGATTTAAAATGTAATGGATGAAATACCCAGGACCCAGAAAATGCAAAGATGGCAGAATTGGTAGGACAATGGGTAAGTGTACTTACGATAACCAATGGGCACTGATCAGTGGTTTTACTTATATTATTTTCCCCATGCTTTTTCCAAAGAATTTGAGCTCCCTGTTATAACCTGACCCTTGTTAAGTTCATCCTAAATTCTGCCACATTATAAATCTTTCTAAAAACCTACTCTTACCTTGTCATTTGCTTTAAAATTTTTAATATAAAATTTTTTAAAAATAAATGTTTTTTATTGTTTACCCTAGTTGCAAGATGAAAGCCAAACTTTTGACTCGACATTGAAGGGACTTGATCCCTGGGCCATCCCTTCCTTTTACACTTTATCACACCCAACCTGAATCTTCTGCTCCTGACACAATCCCATGAAAATGCTCTGTGCATTCTTCCTTCCTTTTCTTTTCTTTGTTCATGCCATCCCTCCCCCACTAATCCTCTCCAGGATTCCTTTCTCTCTCTTTCTATCTTTCCAAATACTACCCATAATTCTGTGACCCCCCCCCCACTAGTCATATTGATAAGTTGTTCCTCTACAAAACTCCACTACTGATAATGACGATGATAATAATAATAACGATGATAGTCATTAGCGTTGAACATTACTACATTCCAAGAATCATACCAAAAACTTTAAATATGTTATGTCATTTAGTTCTTATAACAACTCTGTAGGATATGCACTACTATTTTCACCTCAATGAAGTTAAGGTACAGAGAAGTTCAGTAATCTGACAAAGACACACAGATAGTAAATGGGCGGTATGGCCTGGATTTGAAGGAATACCTGCCAACCTCCAAAGTCCATGCTCTTAACCCCTACTGCCATACTACAGATTTGCCATTTGCCATTTACTGCTTTGTATCATTAGCTCTTCTGTGTATGTTCCATCTCCTGTCATAAAGGTTATTCTCCATTTCCCTCTTCAGATTGATTCTTTGCTTTGCTCTGAGCTTGCAAAGGCTGATCTTACAGGTCCAGCATCCACCCCTTGCCCTCTGGCTTCCAGGAATGTTGGGCCTGTGGAAGGCATCAGCAAGAGATCAGATGGTTGGGGAAAGAGAGATGGGGTTTCCCCTATCCCCATCCTGCTCCTTCCCTGCCTCTCCAAGTTCCTCTAGAACCACAGTTCCTTTCTGGGGCTTTGTCCCAGAGCTCCAGGGCCTGCAGGTTTTGGTAATACTGCCCCCCTTATTCCTTCAGGCTTGGAGGTGATAATAGTTTTCTGCTGTTCCTAGTTCCTTGGGGTATTGTCATTTCTTTGCTGGAGTCCTCTATCTTGACCACACTACCATAAATAATATCTTCTTTAATCCAGCTTCAGTTGAAATTTTCAATAAGCCATCTGATTTCTTACTGGAACCCTAACTAGTCTACTACCGTCTCAAATTTTGAAGGAGAATCATATACAATGATGCTATTAATCACCCTTCCCTGGAAGGCAATTCTCATGGTTAGTTTTTCCTGAGCCCGTCCTTCCTGTCAAATAGAACTTCATGCTTCTTGTGAAGATCTGAGGTGCTTCTCCCTTTCCAGTTCCAATTTCAGTGACATTTACGAACAGCCTATGCAAACTAAGCTCAATTTTTTCCCCATCAAAAAAACAACCTGAATTTGGAAAAATCATCAATGGCAGCAAATGAACACAATGTTTATCTTTGGAATTAAGGAAGGATTTCCAGTTGGTTGATTTTCTATTATAAAAAGCATTTTAATTGCATTCTTGTATCTAGACAGGGTTATTAGCGTACAAAGAAACAAAACCTATCAAAAGAAAAATAGTTTCTGATATTTGTGACAGTAAAACCTCCATCTCTCTCTCTCTCTCTCTCTCTCTCTCTCTCTCTCTCTCTCTCTCTCTCTACCACTAGGCAATTCTATTTGTATTAATCCATTGGAAAGTGCAAGTGAAAATTTTCAGGAGAGAAAGCATGTCACTCATTATGTGCCTCAAACTAGTCTCTGCCATTTGAGAGAATATTTGCATCTCAAAGATATGGGAAACTGACTATTTTACATGGTCATTAACATAGGTCAATACAGTTTTTCCTGTTTCTTCTCCTTTTCTCAAAGTTTCCAAGATATCAGGGCCATGTATTAATTAGAGCAACAGCCCAAAAAAGGAGAAGGTGGCAATGAAAGGTCTACTGATCCAAACACAACCTTGTCTGGTTCAGAGGTCCCTGCCCATCTCTGGCAATGATAGCTTTGAATTTGGGTTTTTTTTAAATTAGAGAATTATTTTTAGATAACACAGAAGACAAAAAAGGGGTGGTTTTCAGCATATTTCCTCTTCCTATAAGAACAAAAATAAAACATAAACGTTGAGGGTGATCATCAGAGACATTATAATACATTCATTTATTTCCTACTTTACAATTAGGTGTCTAATATTCTATATGAAATGTATTCAGCCACTTCATTTGTCCTCATCATTGTGGAGGAGCTGAAAGTCTGTTTATTGGGGGTGGGGGTGGGGGTGTGGGGCAGCAACAATAGAAGAACCTGTTCCAGACCAGCATTTCTCAGGAAGGATAGAAAGGTTGGTGCAATCAGTAATGCTTCTAACATAATAATTAGTCAGGAATCAATCCAGCTTTCTACCTCATCTCCTAGATAGCTTGCGGTTATGTATTAAAGGTTCAGACAATCATGATTTTGTCAAAGTCAAGACAGTGAGACCTGACAGGTTGATTAGAGGATCCTCATGGGTCCTGCATATTAGTGAACATACTTGGGGTTGAAGATCTGACCCTCAGTTCTACAGGCCTGGATCTTCATGAATTAATGTATCCAGGAGTTGTCAGATCTGAGGATAGCAAGTCACAGCTCAGATTGTGCTACAGAATCTATCACCAGCAGAGATTTCAAAATGTTTACATGCCCTGAAGTCACCCCTTGAAATTCTGAATCAGTTGGTCTGGGGTTGAGCTTTGTTGAGCCTTTCTCTAATTACAAAGCTTTTCAAGTGTTTCAGACCAAGCCAAAATTAAGAACCAACATCTGAAATCATACTGCTTACTCTGCCCAAAATCATGAGAGCAAATGTTTACTAGGAAACTAATTTAACCAACCTTTCATTTCTTCTCTTCCCTACCCTTTTATCCATCTTTTCTTTCTTCCCTCAAAAATGTATTAAGCATTTACCTTGTTCCAGATACCTAAGAGGACTATCTCTGACAACAGTTACATACTCAAGTCCATAGTCAACATATTCTCTTTCCAAAAGGGAAATTTACTTGGAAAGATGAATTAAGATTAAAAATTTGCTTGGTAAACAATGTCATTGATTCTTTTAACAAGCATTTGTTAAGTCTTTATTATGCACTCAGCAGAATAAAGTGATTGAGTGATCATAAGAGAGGTCTGATGTCACTACATTTGCTAGGCATGTCTTTCTTTACTATCCTAAGAAATTCCCCACCTGCCAACTCCATCAATGCTTTATGTTTCTAAGTCAGAGTAGTTCTACCTCAAAGAGCTCTGGAGAAATACTGAAACTCATTTTCTGTACACTTTTACCAGACTGTGACAGCTATTATTCCTTTGTTTGCATTTATTATTATACCATGTTCCTCTTTATTTCAAAATAATTGCATAGTTTAACTTTCCTAAGTATACAAGTCTTATTGTAATTACCTAAAGAGAAACACACCTTAGTCATTCAGCCATTTGCAAATCATATTCTTAGATGGGCACATCCAGGAAGGTTACTTGTACCCAAATAATCCTACCTGAAGGATGAGAAATGCTTGTGCCTCAGTCTGAGAGGGTGGCCCTCCCTATCTTGGATGGTCATTCTCAGTTATGTTGGGTTGGGGAACTTGGGGCCCTTGACCCTTAGCATTCTGTCCAGTTGGGCTTCTCCAGAAACATGTTCTACAATAGAAGTGACCCTGTGAGCCTTTCCTCCTAGAAGTCAACCATGACTTTCAGTCACCCCAGATATGAGTTCCACCCATATTTTCTCTATTTTAAAAATGCATTCCCTTTATTTTAACTATCTCCTATTTGATGACACCTCCCGATATGAACTCCTACCCCAGAGCTCTTTCCTGACCCCTAGATTCAGATCCAGCTGCTTATTGTGATCTCTACCCAAGTGACACTTATGACACAGTACCACAGGGCACTTATGTCCAAGATGGGATTATCTTCCCCCAAATGTGATCTTCATCCCATATTCCCTACCTTGGTTAGTGCCAATGCCAAACACCCAATGTCTAAAGCCAGAGACCTAAGGGTCATCGTATGTTTCACTTCCTCTATCTTATTTCTTCTCCTACTCATCCCACTAAATAAGTCATCCAGTACTTTGAGTCCATCTTTTTTTAACATCTCTATCCTATTTATAGATATCCTACTTATAAAGCACTTAGCAATATGCTTGGTGTATATTCAACAATTAATAGTTACTAACCTCATTTTATAAATTTTTTCCACATTCTTAAATTTATCATAAAAATAAGTTTTTTTGACTAATTAAACAAATATGTTTCTAATGGCCACCATGTTCTAGGTTCTAGAATTAAATAGTGAATAAGACAAACTAGTTCCTTCTCTTCGATATTTATATTCTAGTAAGAAATATAGGTAATAAACTAATAAGTAAATAAACAGACTATATAATATCAAGTACTAATAAATACCACAAAGAAAAAGAAAACAGGGTATGAGATAGGAAAATGATTCAACAGAGTGTAGATTCAGTGCTATTTTAAATGTTATGATCAGATCAAGCCTCGATGAGGATTTAAGCAAAGTCCTGAATGAAGTGAGAGAATAAACTGGGAAGATATCAGAAGGGAAAAGTCTCCTCAGCACAGAGAAGCACAAGTACAAAGGCCTTGAGTTGGAGACACACTTGTCCTGGTGGGGGAGCATCAGGACGGTGAGGATGCTGCAACAGAGTGGTAAGAAATGAGGTAGGAGAGATTGGCAGGGGACCAGATCATGTAGGGCCATATGAGTAATGGTGTGGAGCTTGGATCTTATTCCAAATATAATGGAAGTCTTTGGAGCATTTTGTACAGGAGAATGACAGGGTCAGATTCATGTTTTGATAAGACCACCCTGGATAAGGTATGGGGAACCGACAATGGAAGGGGAGAAAAGTTAGGCGAGCAGGAAGCCAGTTAGGAAGCTATTTTCAACCTAGAGAGATATGATAGAAGTTTGAGCTAGGGTGGGAGTTGTGGAGGTGGCAAAAGGGGACATGATTTGAAAGTAAAGTTCACTGGATTTGGTCCTAGATTAGATTTGGATGTGAGGTGGGAGAGACATAAGGGAGTCCAGGACAATGAATGTCTAATATTTTGGGCTTCACAACCTGGGATAAATGAATTGGGAAAGATTGAGAGAGCACTGAACCTGTTAGGTGAGGAAATCAAGTTTTGTTTTGTGTACATTAAATTTGATTTGTCTATTAGATATATATATATTACTGGAAATATTCAGTAGGAAATTAGATACCCATTTGTCTGGAACTCAGAGGAGTTGGAGATAAAAATCTGAGTCAGAAGTATATGGATGGTTTTAAGGCAATGAGACTGGATGAGGTTACCTAATGCATGAGTATAGGAACAGAGGCAGGGTTCTGAGATTTAGTCTCAGGATGATCCAACATTTAGAGATTTAGAAACTAAGAATGAGAGCTCAATGAGTGGGGAGGAAGAAATGAATATTAGGGTATCCAAGGAGCAAATTGAAAACAAAAAACATATTTTTTTTTAAAAAAGGGTTGTGATCCACTGCTTCAAATGCTGCTGAGAAGTCAAATAAGATGAGGGTTAAAAATTGACGGTTGTACCTGGCAAGATGGAAGTTGTTTGTAGGAATGAAAACATGATTGGGGAGAGTTGAAAGGAGACAATTAATATTGACAACCCTGTTGTGGGGTTTTATTATAAAAGGGAGCAAAGTGATGGAGTGCTAAATAAATAGGGAAATGGTATCCAGGAGCATTTTTTATGAGATGACTGATACTATACCATGTTTGTATATTGATGGGCATGATCCAGTAAAGGAGACATTGATAATGCAAAAGAGTGATGGGTGAAACTTGTAGGATAAAAAAAAAAAAAACCCAAATGGAACAAGGAGGATGGAGTCCAGAGCACATCGGACAGGATATTGACCTTAGAAAGGAGCATGAACAGTTCATCCATCCCTCACTTTATTCAATTGCCTTCCCTGAACATACTCCCTAAAATCCTACCCTATCTCCTGATTATAGTCTGTGCCTTTAATCTCCTTTCTTTTCCTTCATAATACTCTTCATGTCTAATATTATATTAAATATGTATTTGCTTATTGCTATATTATTTGTCTTTTACCCAAGAATGTAATCATCAAAAAGGAAAGGACTTGGTTTTGTTTGCTATTCCCAGAATTCATAACATTGCCTGGTGTATAGTACCCATTTAAAATATACTTATTGTGTATTAAAGGAGTAAAACAGGAATGAAAATAGAAAAAATACATAAATAAATGCAGGTAGACTTAGTGGAGGGAATGATTCCTTCTATTTTCTCAGTGCAAGAAGCAGAGTCATCAGCTTTGAAGTGAAATTTAATGCCAAATTCTATGGTATAACCATGGAAGAGGTTGGCAGGATGTTGGGAAGGAAAAGAACATCAAAACTGAGGTCCAGGAACTACAAGGACAGTACATTAACTGAATCATCCATGAGGATGTTAAAGTCCCTAACAGGGATGGTAGATGGGAAAGTAATGAGTCATGCACTAAAATCCTTAACGAATGAGAAATAAGGACCAGATTGTCGATTAATTACTTCAACAAGGAGGGATAACAACACATAAGGCATATATGCATCAAATGAACTGGAGATTTTTGAGGGAGAAGCAAGAAAAATATACCTACCCACTTCCAAGTACTGTGAGAGAGGAGTATGAGGAAACAACAACCTCTTCCTAATAGTATCCTTCCTTAGGGAATATTTAGGTTTCCCTTAGAACAAGGATGTTCCGAGCATAAATTGAAGATGCAGGGGATTCTGCTAATGACGCACAGTGGAGGGGTTAGGGAAGTGGTCAGAAGCAGTGGGAGACTGGAGAATGTACACAGCCCTGGGGGATGACAGTCTGGGAAGAGAAACGGCCAGGAGACTTCTGGAGGTCAAAGAAGAACACGGGACAGCACAGTCTTCCAGTGTAGGGACAGTCCGTAACTTGAAGTTAATCCTTCTCTTAATTTGGGGCTTGTGATAGTCCCTACATTCTCAGGAGTAATAATCCTGAATAACCCTTGGATGAATATTTTGTGCTTCCTCCCAAGTGCTACAACCATTATACCTTCAAAAAGTATGTTGTTCACTATGATTATTAATAGCTGCCTCTCCCTAGAATGTGAGTTGAGGGCCTTGAAAGTGGAACCTGTGAATTTTCCAACTTTTATAGTCATCGCACCTTGCGCATAGTCAGAGTTTTAAAATGGCGGCATTGGTTATGACTATTTTGAAAATCTAAAAATAAAAAAGTTTTCATTTCTCTTCCCCCATGCTTTCCTTTGTCTTTTTTTTTTTTTTTTTTTTTTTTTTTTGGCGGTGGAGTGGGGGAGTACAGTGTTATGTTAAAAATTTTCTCTACCCTTGTAATAGTCTTGCAGCCTGTTTACTTGCTCAGGGCACATCGTCACCACGTGACAGGACGTGTGTGCTCTAACATGACAAAGTGTATGGATCTTAGCCAGCAGGGTCAAGAAAGTACTTCATAAACAAGGCTGTAAATAACATCTGGGCTGTCCAAATTCAGGAGGACCTGGTAGTTTTTCCTCTGAGTTGTTGCTTTGTTTGTTCGTGACCATCTCCCTGTAGACCCAAACAAGTTAGGGAGCCACAGTTACAGCCTCAAGCTACTTCAGGCTAATTCTTGTTGTCGAGACTATGTGGCAGGCCGTCAATGGGAAAACCAGACCCTGCCGAGTGAAATGACAGGAAACCCGTGAATCACAGCATTGAAGAAGAGAGCCAAAAGGTCGGAATAATCAAGATAAAGGCTTTGAACCATGAAAGGGAAATAAAGCTTATAAACATTTTTCATCTCGGAGTCCAGAAAATATATAATGGGAATAAAAATAATAATTTTAAATGATTGCAGAATTTGCATCTAAGTACCTCAAACCAAAAAGTTACATGGAGACTTGAATCAAATTTTAACTGTCCAATATTCAAAACATTTTCTTTCCAGTACAGTTGATTTGCTTTTTATTAAAAAATCATCCTTTAATTAATGGAAATTATTTCAATAAAAGATAAAAGTGGTTTTCAATATCTTGTCAGAAGACTACTGTATAAATATGCACTGCAGAAAATTCTGCCTTAGTCACAGGTGCAAGCTTGATTATTCACATAGCGATTGTGCCTTTTATGGATGGTGTAATTTGTTCAGAAATAAGAGTGTGAGCACTACTAAGGAAACTATTACAAATGAAGGCGACTTCAGGAGAAAAACAGTAGAACTTTATATGGTGGCTTTTCCCTTTCTCTAACTTTAAGGGTTGGTCCAGAAAAGGATTTTTTGCCGGTAGCACACTGCATCTTTTCTCAGACTGGAACAGGAAAATAATTGCTGGCAGCACTGGAATAGAGCTCCAGCATCCCGCTGTTGGCTATAGCCTTCACCTAGCTGTGTTTGTGGAGTAATTGCCTGTGCACCTCAACGCCCTGCCCTGGGGGAAGGTGTCAGAAACGCAGCTTTCTTCACCAGCCCTCTGGAAGCACGACTTTGTCTCTAATTCAGTTCTACTTAGCAAATACTGATTGAGTGTTTGCTCTGTGCACTGTAAAACAAAATGGAAAGACCACTGGACTTGGAGTCAGGAGAGACGGATCCATAGCCAGGGCCTATGGCCATAAGGCAAACACTTCTCAGTGGTTCTCCGTATCTGTGAAATGGGGTGGCAGTGCGGATTAAATGCCTTAAAGCAGGTACTATATATGCTCAACTCTTCTTTTCAATCCTATCTTCTTGTAGACTAGGTGTTGTGCAAAACATAAAATAAGTTTCCATTTGGCTGGGGAGACATTGGTCTATTTCCCAGGAGATTTTTGCATGTAGCTGGAGGCAACATAAGGGACCTCGCCCAGTCTTGTGAATGTGGATCTCCATGGTGGACAACCCCCCCCAAGAATCTTCTTTTTCAACAAGCTCCCCGTGTAATTCTGAAGCACTCTATTGCAAAGCTAGTCTCAATCCTCTTCACCCCTGTGAATGCTAGCATTTTAACCAGACTCCATAGACACAAGGTGTTTCAGAAATTGTGTTAACATCTCATGCTTTAGAATTGAAGGTCCGGAGATAGGGAAGAAGAGAGAGGGAAACTTGCCTCACAACTACCCTTTGCATTATATGATACATGAGCTCTAACCACAAAGATAGCAATTTTTTGCATTTTTCTTTCAAGATACTAATTACTTTTTACTTTGCTTAGGAAATTACATGTAATTATTTCTCTCTATGGTTCACCTTGTATCCCACAAAGTTCTTGACACATGGCAATGAGAAGGAATGGTTGAGATGAATTAATCAACGAACAAATACAATAATGTATCCAAAGGCCAGGAGGGATGGGAGTAGGAAGAGGAAAGGAGTTGTCTCTGGAGATACCCTGGCCAAGAGCAAAGCATTTTATTGACTCACAGAGACCATTTCCCAAGGGATGAGGGCAAGTGTACATTTCCTTGCTCTCCAGGGAAAAAAAAAGAATGCTGAGATCTTGAAAATCTTTTGCTGAATTCTACCAGACTCAAAAACACACCATATGAGATGCTGGTGGAAATTACTTTTAAAGAAAGGAAAGTCAATAATAGAAGTGAGTTGTCCCTTTGGTGATATTTAGTGCCCTAAAAATCCAAGCAGTCGTTTTCTCAGGACTTTCAGCAAGCTGCTAAGTGCCCTTGTCTCCTGCATACAATTCTCTCTAGTGGGGAGCTCTACTAAGCTGATAAACTGAGTTTGATAGTGGAGGGATTTCTGCAACCAAGAGACTGTATAAACATAGAAACTAAAAGGGGATGAACCAAACGAACCAAGAGCTTATTCTTAATGCCCCATAAGGCAGGAGGGAAGTTCCGAAAGTTTGAATTGCTTGTTTGGAATCCATGTTGGCATCTTTCTAAAGGCAGCTGTTAAGGCGTCGTTCCTTGAATCCATTTGGGAGCATTGGTCCCATCAGTCAGGCAATTTCAAAGCTTAGGTTGACTAGGATCTCTTAGGATTTCACAGTGGAATATGTTCTTTCAAAGGCAAGAAAGCAAAGCAGGGCCTCAAGTTGTGAGCATGGAGAAGTCAATCTGTTAGAGTCAGAGTCCTTGAGGGGTCTACCCAGATTAGCTTTTACTGGTGTAATAAACTCAGGAGAAGCAAGTGTTAGTCACTTAAGTCAATTGTCAAGTGAGTTCTTCAGATGGGTGGTTCACAAGGTTCACTCCCAATCTAAATTAAATATAATCATACACCCAGACTGATGTCAGCATCACTTATACAAATATATAGATATGTGTGTAAGTATGCATATGTATATGCATGAGCATGTATGTATAAATGCATGCATGTGTGTTTTTGCCAACGCCATCCCTGAAGAGTCTGATTCTGTAGGGCTCTGGAGTGGTAGGGCTCAGGAATATATACTTTTAACGCTACCAGATGATTCTGAGATCCAGCTAGGACTGGGAACCACTGGTGTCCATAATTCACGTTGACCAGGTATAGCCCAGATTTGGAATAATCCAGAGGAAGCTTTGCAATAGTTATCAAATAGGAAAGACATTCTCTTTCCCCCTGAATTTTTTTCTTCTTTTTTTTTATTGTAGAATAAAAATGATAACTTTCCAAATGCAATTTAACAAGTAGTTAGCAAATTTCAAAGAATGCTACGGGTTACAGTTCCACAGTTTCCCTTATTTCCTTATTGTGAAATATAACATATATGCAAAAAAGATAACGATTTAACAAGTAATTATATAGGAAATTTCCAAGAATGTTATGTGTTACAGTATCATAGTTTCAGTTTCTCCCCTGAATTTTTGACTTTGAAAACTACTTCAGGGAGTGAGTTAAACTTTGTGGAAATACTTGTGTGCTTTATGTGTGCACGCACACACATGCACGCACACACACACACACTAGTGGTAGAAAGAAAAAGTCTAGATTTGGTTTACCCAATTGCTCGCCAAATTCTTTCCATCCACTGGACTTCCTCAAAGCTCTTTGAAGTCAACAATTACTTTGTTCTCAGAGGAGTCATTCTGTGGTGAGGAAAATGTTGAAAGTTTGGCAGCATATTAGGACTTTCCGTATCTGGATCATTTCAAAATATTTATCTGTAGGTGGTTTATCCTTTTTCAGTATTTAGACTTCGTTCATTCTAATAACCTGAGGACAATCTACTGATATTAGTCACCTGGAATGCATAATAAAGGTAGTAAATTCGCCAGTGGTGGTAACAAAAAGCAGCTACCAATGACTGATTTCTTTATTAATCCATCCCATCCTCTTCAGAAGCACAGAATTAAAGAATACAGTGCTTCACAAAGTGCCTGCAACAAAATAGCTCCTCAGCAGATACGAGCTATCTTCATTATTCCTTATTTATTTACTCATTACCCAGCACCACTCTTCCTGACAAGTCACCATCAGAGAGAATCTTTCATACACACCCTTTTTCCCATCTTCTAAAATGACCGTTCTCTGACCTACTGCTTTATCCCCCATATGTTTGTCCCTGACACTTAGAGAAATCTTTGGGTAACATCTTCACTGAATAGTTAAAATTTGTTGCTTTTCTTTTTTCTCTTAGATTCCCCATTTGCAGGAAACCACAGATCCTAATGTCAATTTCCTGTATTGCTGTAGAATCTCACGATGCAGGAATTTCACTTTTTAATGGTCTCTCATCTCTTTGCGTGAGCCTGTCCGTCCAGCAGTGCTCACTGTTGTGTCTGAGCGCACAATGACTCATAATTCCAGGCACAGCTGCTCTCATCCATTTCCACTCTCCAGCTCCACTCTGTGGTGCTATCTCTACCCAGCCCTCCACCTCCGAAAGGTATGGAATTGTTGAATTAGACTCAGTCCGGATCTCAGTTACTGTGATTTTACTGTATAACGGATTAAGTGTAGATATTTAGAGTAACTTATTGATAACCCTGATGACAAGACAGCTTTGGTGTCTCCCAAACCATTTATGTTCCTTCAGTGAATGCTTTCACTGGAATCCCTCATCACAGCACCCCATCATTCTGGCTCTGCCTATCACATGGAAATTGGCAAAGCCAGAGCATGTGTGTGTCTGAGACTTTGGAAGAGATAAGTAAATTACAATAAAAGGGGCATTTTTGTCTGTTTTGATTTTACTATCCTTCATCCTTCCCAACATACACACATGCACACACACACACACACACACACACACACACACACACACACAGCTCCTGCTTTTCCAGAGCTTTTTGAAATTTTGCTTGCCTTATACCCCTAAGGCCAAAGGGTAGGAAATGAGAACTGGATACAAAAGGAGCTGAAAACATCACTTGCAAATTTTTTGTTCTGTAGAGTATGATAATTTTCCATTAAAAATATTTTAAAAATAAATTTACCAGGAAATATTGCTTTATACAGTAGACGGTCATTCTTTAATATTTGTATATGATTATTATTATCACTACCAGTTATAAGAACTCTTTTAAATAATGACTTTCATTTGACCACCTGAAAAGTTGAGAAAATAAGAAGATAATGTTTTTTCAATATAATTCCAGGGATTATATTTTAGGAAGTCTTATTCTATCGAAGGAACATGTTCCATGGAATTAAAGTCCTTGGGGGGAAGACCTTTTTTAAATCCTTTTTAAACTTCACTTACTATAAAGCAATAGTTTCAGATGATTTTATCAAAACATAGAAAGTAACTCTTCTAATTTTATTTAAGATTTAAAGATATCATAATTCCCTCTGTCTTCTTTATAATTTATTCATTCGCTTCCAAATCTCTCTCAAAATGGGGGAAAAAAAAAACCAAAACAATATAGTGAGTTTTTCATAAAGATCTGTTCTTTAGTTTGAAATTATGTTCCCTTAGTATTTTGGCATAAAGTGTCCTTCCTTTTTTGAAGTAATGGACATAACAGATGGGAGTTTGTTTCTTGTTTCTCTTGACAAAATAAAAAGTCAAATGCTGGTCCTGAAAATGAATTTTGAAATTTTACTTATTAATGAGATTCAAAACTTCTGAAATCAGTGTCGTGCACCGTTACAATTCCGTGATCGTGGAATACTCTGCTAAATGCCACGACAGTGGTGGTAACGAGCCAGACATGTAGGGAGGCCTGCAAGAGACTTTGCTGCTGTAATTGAAGAAATAGATTAGGTGATTGTTGCTGGTGTCCCAGAGGTCATAATTCTTCTTCAGATATTTCAAAAGGATCAGGTAATTAAGTTAATAATCCCTGTTGTTATAAATACTAGATGTGGCATTGTTCGTTTATTGCCTGCTAACATCCGTGATATCAATTTACACAAGAATAACTTGGGGGAAGTTCTGGTATTGAAGACTCTAGAAAGGAGCTAGGATCAAAGACCCCTAGATTAAAGGGTTGATTTAGAATAAATGTTAAAAGGCATAGTGTTAACAGCACACTTATTACAAACAAGAAATCCCAGTCTTACCCACTATTCTATCTTGTGACAGGGATTTCACTTCCTGTAAAAAAAATAAAGAAACTTAATTGAGTGAAGTAAATTGTTACTTGTGCAATAGAAGTACTCCTATTTAGAAACCTTAAATTTACATTTAAAATGCAGTTTAATAGTTAATGTAGGTAGGGCCACACAGGATGAAAAATTTGACCTGTAAATACACACATATTTGAACAGTGTGTATGATTGATGTGCACATATGTTTTACAATCCTAACAAGTTCACTTATCTGCCTGTTGTAATTTTGAGATCATAATATCTAAAGTCTATTTCTGGCCTTGTTTGAGAAACTCAGAGAGTTCAATTTAAACAGTTAGATGGTCCTATTTCATAAACCACAGACATGTAAATTAGCATAGACTCATAGACTCAAAGACAGAGATAAATTGGTATGTGGTCAAAGAAGAATTCTAATAAAACATGAAAATACAACCTACACCAGCTGTGCAGTATTTCTGCAGGCTACTGGTTCTCAATGTCTGGTGAAAAACTTCTAGAAAAAACTCAGGCAGAGTAGAGGCATTTATATTTTAAAGAGCAATTTCTTGAGGAACTACAGTCAAAAACAGAGCTTGCCAGTCAGGGGGCTGAGTATGTGAGTTATTGTCACATCAAAGCTTTGATCTCCATCAAGCAGCCCCTGGGCCCATAGCTTTCCAGGGGCAAGCAGCCTCTCCAAGGTGACACACAAAGTTTATGTTTTTCTATCATGTCATGAAATGAAATATGTTAGGAAGCACTCATTTCTAGGAATGAATCATTATGTATTTCACTTACTCCAAAGGGGGAACAAGTCTTGGGAAATCAGTTATTGATGACATCTTTATATTTCCTAGAAAGTTAGAAAACTCTGCTTATTAACAAATCAATCATCTATAGATAAAATTAAATGAAGTCCAATTTTAGGTCACTTACAAGTCTCAATCAAGAATAAAATCATGTTTTCCTGATAAGCTGATTGGGTTTGTACACTGGTTATAAGAACGTAAGGTACAAATCATTGAGATCATACAATATTTGCCCTTTTGTGTTGGCTCATTTCATTCAACATGAAATAAATAGAATAAGCAAACTCATAGAGTCGGAAACTAGAATACAGGTTACCAGGGGATAGGGTGGGGATAGGAGATGGGAAGTTAAGGCTTAAAATGTACAGTGTTCCTATTTGGAATGATGGAAATGTTTTGGTAATGGATAGTGGCACAACATTTTGAATGCAATTAACAGCACTGAAATATATATCTGCAATGTGGTTAAAGGGGGAATATTGGTTGTATATATGGTGACAGAACAAAAATTAAAAAAAAAAAAAAAGAATCCATGGAACCACACAAAAAAAAATCCTAAGTTAAACCATGGACTATAGTTAATAGTACAATTATAAAAATGTGCTTTCAATTGTAACAAATGTTCCACACCAATGCAAGGTGTTAATAATAGGGTGGCAAATGGGAGTCCTATATTTTACATGATTGTTCTGTAAATCTACAGCTTATCTAATGAAAATATTAAAAAAAAATTTTTTTTTTAAAGAAGGTAAGGAACAGAGGAGCAGCAAACACCTCTGCCCTCTTCCCCTGTATCCTTAGCACCTGGCCAAGGCCTCATCCAAAGAAGGAGCACAGCATTCTATGACCTTGTTTCCCCTAAAGTGATCCACGGACCTGCAGTATCACCATCATCTGAGAAGCAAAGAATCTCAGGTCCATCCTGATCTCTTGATTCAGAAGTTGCTCTTTAACAAAATCCCCAGGCGATCCTTGTGCACTGGGAAGGATCCTTGACGCACTGAGTAGGAGATCAAAGGAGATCAAAGGAGACTAGAACCTCAAATAAAATCTGGCTCTTCCATCTGAAATTTGGAAGATGTGAAGTTAAAAAAAAAAAAAAAAAACAGTTTTAGGAAAGATTAAAAATCAAATGAATTAATGTAGAAGAAAAAAATGTTTTTTAAAAATAAAATTAAAAAATTTTTAAAAGTAAGAAAGGTTCCGTTTTGTAAACTCAGTCAACCCTGGGACAGGTTCTGTCTACCAAACTGCAGTGAGTTCAGCCTGTAGAGAGTTAATCAGAAATCCTGACTTGGTCCCAAATGTGTACCATGTCCTTAAAAATGCTCTGGAGTGGTGAAACCCTGACACGTGGAGCTTAGTCTAGGCTCTGTTTTTCCTGGCAGGGAATTCCGTCAGCTTCAGGCTCATGTGAAGGGCTCAGGTCTTATAGCAGGAAAGCTCAGCAGGATCCAGAGATGGTTTAATGGACCATGCAAATTTCCAAACTGGAGTCCGCTCCTAGAATAGAAACCAAACACCTGGGATTCTCGGAGCGCATTGTCATAGGGCCAAAAGGAAAGATGAGCCTCGCTATATTTGGTGAATTTTTAGATGCTGTGTGTTGGGTCACCCTGACTTCCAAAAAAAAAAATTTTAAAAGTCATTGCCAAGATGAAATGGAAAGTAGAATTGCCTCATATTTTGGAGAAAAGAGTCATATTTGCGACTCTATAGAACAGGAGACATAATTCTCACACTTGACTTTCATCCTTTGCCACCTTTAAAAATAAATGTTTCTCTAACCACGGGGCCAGAAATAAACACCATGCTAAAGAGAACCATACTCTGCTGTGTCCCTTATATGCAGTAAAATGCTTTGAACTTTTCCAGGTATTATCAGGAAAATGTAAAGCCAGTTATCCTGACCCTGTGAGAAGCTCATGGGACATCCTCTTTTTCGATTTTCCCCCATGATAAAGGCAGAATCCAAATAAAGGGAAAGAATCATGGAGATTGCCTGCAGTCTGAGGCATCCTTGTGATGAGCTTTGTTAGAGCTGGTCCCTGCATCTGAATGAGTCAAGGCAATTAGGGCCTGTGCAGAGACAGGGCAGTTCTAGATGCTAAGGTGGAGAGAAGAAGCTTCTAGAATCCATAGTCTAGAAGTATAAGCCAGCACAAAGCTTCAGAAGTCCCTCTTTAGCCACCTTGGCAAGTTGCTGATGGAACTTCATAAACTGTTCTTAACCTTTCTTTCCAGCCTCAGCATAGGCCACCCACCCTCTTTCCAAACACAAGCTACTGCCCTTGCAATTTCATCTCTGACACGTCTTTCTCCCTCCCCAGCACAGTGAATTAAAAGACATCTTTCCAAACTCAGCTCCTAATGTATTTCCCCACAGTTACCTTCCCAATCCTGCCATGGCCAGAAAGGCGAATTATATCCTCAGTCATTGGGTTCCTACAGCACATGTTACATTATTGTCTTTCAGAACTTACTACGTTGTCCTTTAATTTCTTATTTATAGCCCAGACACCCCAATGTGATGCCTAATGGACACACCATGTCTTTTTTGTCCCTTACATATACCTAATGCTTGGGATAAAGCATGGCACAGAGTAGGCAATCATCAATGTTAACCACAGTTGAAGAAAATTATTGTTTTATTTCTGAATAAACTTGAAATAAGCTCTCAATCTCTATAAATTTTTTTGTACAATAGGGGTGGTATAGAATCACTTGGAAAATTAATTTGGAAAGCTGTGAAATGCATTAAATGTCCAAAGTCCATTTTAAGTCCTTGATCTTCTTTATGTTTTGTGCTGACAGCTCTGATCCCGAGGGCTGTCTCTCCTTTATCCACAGGGCAGCAATTATCAACAGAAAGACCCAAGGTGTGTAGTCTTTATTGCTCTTTAATTGTTTAATATCTATAAACCTTATCTCCCCAGGTAGACTGCAGTTGAATTCAATTCAAATAAATTCAATTCAGCAAATGGTTACTGAGTGACTGCTGTGCTACCTGAATGCTGGAATCAGTTCTTGGATTTATTTACTTGTTTTAATTCATTCAACAAATATTTATTGAGCATTTACTTACACACATGATCACTACTCTGAGAGAATTACATTTCCTTTAGGCCTCCGTGCTTTAAAAAAAAGGCCAATATTGAACAAGGTCAAGGGCAAATTGACTAGACTACAACAAATGATCCTGAATGGAAAGCTCGGTGGTCCCAAGCTCAATGCACATTCACCTGCAGTGAGCTCACAGGTAGCCCTTTGCATCAGGAGGTCCCATCCAGGAGGTAAAGCATAGCAGAAAGGGACTCTAGACAGCCGTCCAAGTCAGGAGCCAAGTTGTCCATAGGCTATAGGACTCCTACCAGACAGAAGAGGCCTGGAAAACAGAACCCTCCCCTTGGGTCATGGTCCCAATCCTAGAGAACACCTAGAAAATTCTGAAGAAATTAACCTAGGCAGAAACTTCAGGGCCCTTAGCTGAACCCTCATAGACTGTGAACATCTAATGGAAATGTTGACAGGAAGACAGTGCATACCTAAAACTCCAGAACCCACACCTCCCAGGCTGCAAAGGAGGCTCGAGGGGGCATCTAGGGGACTGGAAGTTATGACTAAGCCACTCAGTTCCAGATTTGGAAAGCAGAACTCAATTATAAGTTCACCCAGATGGTGACCCTGAGGCTGCTGCCCTTTCATCTGCCTCAGTTCAGGGTGGGAGTGAGTCTGCTGGTGGGGAACTCAGAGGAAACAAATATCAGCTGAGTAAGGAAGAGAAAGAGGGACCAGACGATACCAGTAGCAGAGCAGGAAAGACTAGAAAGGCTCAGGACCAGGAATTCAGCAACCAGGTACTATAAATAGCTCCTGGAATAACTGTACTTATTACATTGCATTGAAATTTCCTTTTTAACTGTCTGATTCCCCTACTCAATACTAAGACCCTGGGTCTTATCTTCTTCATCATTATATTCTTAACATAAAACACAGTTCCTAGTACAAAGTGGGTACTGAAGATGTATTGCCCAATAAGAGAATGATGAGAGAATATCAGACTCAAGGTCAAGTCAAGTCAGCCAAGTAATGTCAAAGTGCTGAAGGTGGAGAGATACTGTGAAACAGGAAAGTGAGGGGTCCAGCCTAGAAGGCAAACCGAGTCAGTATTAATATTGGTTACTTGTCTGGGCTTTGGAGTAAGTCCTGGGTTTGCATTCTGGCTCTGCTTCTGATAGTTTCTATCTTGTGAGCTTGGGCAAGTTGTTAGACTGCTCACAGTCTAAGTTTCTCTCTTGTGAAATGGCAATTTCTAGCAGCAATCACATGTGAAGATTAAATAAGATAGTATTCAAAGAGGTCAGCTCAATGCCGGATCATGTACTCAATGAGTTGCTCTTAAGGCAGGAAGGCAGGAGCAAATCCTGTCATTCCAGCAGCTAACAGGAATCATCCAGGTTTGGGGAAATTGGAGTCCAGAGAGAAAAAACAAATTTAGTCTCAGACACTAACAAGTGAGTAATGAGGAACTCAAATGGAAACTAAAAACAAAGACCAGAGATTGAAGCATCAAAGAAAAAGATTCAGGTAACAGATCTTGTTTAACAGATACGGAGGAGTAACAAGAAGGGTTATTGCTTGATTCTGTTCCAACAGCTTTCTAAAACAGGGGGTCCTTACATCAGGACCATTCACAGCAAGTGGGCAGCTATGAGCCCATCTTAAAGCTAATAAATATGCTTGGCAGGAGCAGGGACGAGAAGGGGTGTGAAATCGGAATGGATCTGGGGCTTTTACCTCTCTGAAGGCCTTCTTCTTGCTCCAGCCACCTTCACTTAGTAAACGTGTGTCATGATTTTGCCCACAAGGAAAGTGGTGTCTCTGAAATTCTAGTGCTTCTTCAAACCCTTCCTCAAACATGTAGCCTTTGGGGGTCAGTTTGGGTTGGATTCCAGCACCACCCTCACCCTGGCCCCCGAGTAATGAATCTGTTTCTGAGCATGAGAGCCACAGGCATCACACAGAATGCAAAGTTTTCTTGTAAAAATGTCAGTTGTAATAAAAGGAATCTGGAGCCAGCCTGGCAGCCCAGGGGCTGTTACAGGATGAAGTCAGAGCCTCCGCTTGTGTCTACATGACACCAAATATCCAGTTAAAAAGTGATAACTCAAGCAGTTATCCAGATGTTTTCTCTGCTTGATGCCAAACACCCCAATGTTTTCAATTATCCAGATGTTTGACATCAGGCAGACCAACATCCAAAATTTGGAAACATCTAGGTGTTTGGTATCTCATAGACATAGCCTTGGACTGCTGGACAGTGAAGGCCAGGAGCTTGAACATCATTTTTCCTAATAGTAGGAAATGTGAATCAAGTAAGACCTTCATGAGAGTAAGGCTATTGAGTTTAGAAAGTGAAAACCACTTGGAGTCAAACACCTGGGTTAATCAGGCTTTGCCCGAGAAACCCATACAGAGAAAAGGAAAAATTCAACAAAGTCCACTGCAGTTCAGATGACTGTGCAATCTCACCACTCAGCCAACACTTGTCTTTATATGGCCGTTCTTCAAACCCCTGGAAGGGGCAGCAGAGAGCTCAGCTCTGAAGGAAGCCAAAGTTTGGGTCTAATCTTGTGTGGATTTCAGGCATTACTTATTGAACTGGGCCCCTGCATCCCGAAGGTGAACCTGAATTTCTCCACTGACATCAGAACTTGTCCATCTTTTCATGACTGGCCTGATCATGCTGAATGAAGTCCTTTAACCTTCAATTGATCTATTTCTGGATATGCCTTCTTAGTGTGAACATTAACAAGGGCTGAAGTGACCTCTAAAGTGACGGAGGAATAAACTGGGTTTTGTCAAACCATATTTCATTCTCTTTTCTAGGAGGACACGATTTGCTTCATTTTGCAACTCTTGATTCTGGCTCATGATCTATGCCCAATCCTCCTCTCTGTCTCTTCTCTCAATAATGCTGGGAAATGAGAAATGCAGCTTAAAAAAAGGAGAAGAAAGGAAGGAAGGAAGGAAGGAAGGAAGGAAGGAAGGAAGGAAGGAAGGAAGGCCCGTGAGGAAAGCATGTACAGGGGAGTTTTAAAAACAACAGCACTACAATATAAAAGGAACAATAAGCACAACTTAATAAATGTAGGATGAAAAGTGGTCATGTGACAGAGAAGAGGAGTTGAGCATCTGCACTTTTTCTTATTTATAACCATGCCAGGAAAACAGGAAAAACAGTATGAAAAACCTCAAGAGGAGTTTTCCTTATGTCCCTATTTTGCTAGTAGATGCCACTAGGAAGAAATTCACCATTTTGCTTCTCTTCTGTAGGCCTATAATATATAATTCATTATTGTCTCATGCATCCTATGATTGTGTGTTAGTCATTATTACCCATTGTTGTTGGGGGAATTCTCCCCTACCCACATCTGGACTTATGCCATTACAGCAAGGGATAGAAGCAGAGCCTGCTTGACTCTTTATCATTTCTGGATTCGATGCATCCTGTTCTTTTCTAGGATGGCTCTTCCCTATTGTTGTTTTTGTTTGTTACTAGCTGATCATGTCAGTCGTTTTATAAATTGTACTGTGATAATAGTAAAGGCAGTGGTTGTACTCAGTCCAAATTAGCTCCTCAATAACATTATTATTAAATCAATCAGGAGATTAGCCATAGCTAATATACACATAATTTGGTCTCCTTAAAGGAGACACACATCTGTTTTCGTTGGCAGCAGGCTGTTTTCAGGCCCTTACTTGATACCATGTGCATGTCTAACTCCCGTTCACAACAACAGCTTTTATCCTTGGGGGTTTGTAGTATAGTTAGTGGATGCCTTTATCTTTTCATGAGAGTTGCCAGCTCACATTAAAAAAAACAAAAAAGGAAAGGGAAAAAAAAAACACACCAAACACACTACAAAGGCTTGGCTTTGTATCTGGTGGAAATAGAGAACCTCAAAGCTGGACTTCGTCAGTAGCAGAGGAAAATAAAGATTGTTTCCGCCCACATTGCTGAAAATTTTGCCTGTATCCTTTAATTTTTCCTGTCATCACTGAGAATTCAGGGAGCATTTGGGTCTGAAAATTAAAAAATCTAATTTTCGTGTTGATCAAAATAGAACAGAGGAGGGGCAAGATGTATGTTTACTGAATAAGAAGGAATGAAGCCAGACAGGTTGACCATTTCACATGGAGCGCTGGAGAGTGACTAGGAGGCCATCTGCCTTCTCCAGAAAGAGCAGAAATGTACATTTTTATGAGATTTGGAATAAACAATCAGGTTTGTTTTTTTATTTGTTAGAGTGCTCTGCAAACTGAGATACTTGGATATTGAGAAAATAATAACTGTCATGTCTTAATATCTAAAGAAAAATCTAATTCTTTAGCAGATGATTCCGTGTGCTCAGAGGAGTATGTAGGTTTCTTGTACAAAGGAAATCGATGCATTAAAATTATGATCATTTATTCATTCCCTCAAAAAGCATTGCTGGAGTAGGAATGCAGCATACTGTTGGCAGGAAAAACTCCAGACCAAAAAAAATGGGATCATTCTGGTCCAGTTCAGTCGGGAAAATAAAATAAGCACACAAAACATTTAAATGAAAATAAGAGGCAATACACAGTTAAATACCTAAATGGGCATTTGTTAAGGTAAAATCTGTTTAAAGGCAAATAAAGCTTTGCATTTCCAGGATGAAGAAGCAAGAAACATTATTGAAAACGTGTTATCTTATTAATTTTCATTATTAATCATCATCATTACTACTACTTAGTCCCAAAACCCAAATCCAGATATATTGCCTGTGTGAACATGAAAGCAAGTATGGTGATTTAGTTTTTAGATAACCACTTCACCAATAGCTTAAAGGATCTGCTTTCTTTCTAATCCAACTATTTACAGATACATTTTATAGCTATATTTTCTTTTTATTATAAATTATTACAGGTATTCAAAAAGAATAACCTAATCATAAACACTGGTGTATGTACCCAGCTTTGTCAAATCTTACTATTTTTCCCTATTTCTTTCTAAGCTTTTTTTAAGGGAAAAAAAGGCATTCCAGATTCACTTGAAGCCCCTTCTTAACACCCTCCTCCAAATCTCACTCCTGTTCCTCCACCTCCTCCTAGACTTAATCACTATCCTTAATGTGGTGTTTCCCATGCAAGTTCTTCAATTTTTACATTATATGTTCATATCCATAACTACTTTTGCATGTTTTTTATTTTTTATAAAAGCTATCATACTGTATTATGATAATGCAATTTGAATTCTCACTAAATGTCATGTTTTTGAGATTTATCCATGTTGATATTTGTATATGGTTGTATATGAATATACCACAACTTATTTATCTATTCTCCTGTTCACAGACAGGAGATTGCTTCCAAAGTTTGCTACAACAAGCAAAGATCGCATGAATAGTCTTGGACAAGTCTGTTTGTGCACATGTGCTTGTGCTAGAGTTTCTCTAGGACATACACCTAGGGGCAGAATTGCTGGGTTGTATGATATGTGCATCTTTACTGTTCCTAGATATTGTTAAATTGTTCTCCAAAGAGGACCATATGCCCACCAGAAGTACATGAGGAGTATATGAGAAATTCTGTTTCCCTTTGTCCTTGACAGCCCTTGCTATTGCAAGTACACATTTGAAAAAAGAATCATTACTGTTACTACATTCAAAATATTACTACTAAGAACAAATGCACAATTGCTTCATTATTGAAAATAACATTTTGTACATTATCTCTGATGTCATAAAGGGTATTCTGGTACTTACAAACCTTCTCACTGGATTGTAAGTACAAAAGATGTCTCTTCCTGTGATTTTTCAGGGTGTTTATCCAAGTCATAATCAAGTTTCAGAGTGAGAAAACAGTTTAGAAATCATTCCATCCAGCAGCATTATTAAAGCATAAAGAATCAGAGGATTTATGTCTAAAGTCACAAAAATACAAGAATGAACAATCATAGTAATAATTATTGTTCATTTAGCACCTACTATGTGCCATTCTAAGTGCTTCACAAATACTCTTAATCCTCATGACAATTGACAGGTAGAATCATAAATAGTTTATTCTTCCACAACGCACTTACATGACCACCGTGAGCAAGACACCATGGTATTTATTCTAGGCAGAAAAAAATTATACCAGATGTAGTCCCTGCTTTCAAAGGTTTATCATGTGGAAAGGAAGGTGAGACTCTGTATCAACAAGTGTGTGAGGAAAGTCAGGTGATGGCTAAGACCAAGGCAGGCTGCTGGGAAAGGATCTTTTTCCAACTGGAATCACTTAGGAAAATATCCTGAAAAACTGGTATGGGAGTTGGGCTTTGCAGGAGAAGGTAGACTTGGTCGGGTACCGTCTCACCTTTGCTATGCTGCCTGGGCATTGCCTACTTAATGACAATGAGGTAGGCAGTGAGGGGGATACAAGGGTCTATAACCATATCCTGCCACTGAGATGGGGTGCATCTGGGGAAAACCCAACACAACTATTTCTCAGGAAGCACAGCAACAAGGTCTCCCAGCTCAGGCATCTGCTGACCTCATTTCTCACCACTCTGTCCTCCTTCACCTTCATCTGTTGGCCTCTCTTCCATTTCTGGAGCATGCCTGGCTGGCAACCACAGGATCATCTTTCACTACGGTGTCCTCTACTATGAACACTTTTCCCCAGCTTTGCACATGGCTGGTCCCATCACTCAAGTATCACAAGACATCACAATATTTTCTGTCCTCCCTTTCATCCATCTCAGCAGTCATCATGGTCTTTCTCGCTCTCTGAAATTATCTTGCTTATTTAATCACTTGCCTCAATGAGGGAATGAGCTCCATGAGAATAGGAAATGGTCAGTCTTCTTACGTGTTATATGCCCAGTGCCCACTACATAGGAGGGCTTCAATAAATACCTATCAATTGTTGAATGAATGAATCATAATAATCCAGTTTCCAAAGAGGCAGATAAACGTCAGAATGAGCAATGTCTTTGGAGAAGGTGGAGTCTCAGTCCCTGGGATGCAGTTTAGAGGGGAGGATTATATCAAGTGAACAACGAGCAAAAACTAAAAAGCAGGGAGGACACCAAAAGGTTCTTGGAAAACTCAACTGTGGCACAAGTTCAGATACCAAGACTGGAGCCTAATGTGGGCCCTTAGGACCAAAGCAGAAAGCGAGAAGGCTGAACCAGTTAACTGATTACAGAGAGACTTTCTACCAAAGCCAGAGCGTTGGGCTCCAGGCTCTTTAAATCCCTCTTGCACAAGGTCAGGGCAGGAACTGGTCAGGGCAGCAAGACCAGGAAGGGAGATGTACAATCCATGACCTCAGCCATTGGCAGAGGCTGAGAACTCGGTAGTGGCTGAAAGCAGAAATATGGGCTTGAGGGAGAGGGAAGAAGGGCATTCCAAGCAGAAGGGACAGCAAGAGCAAGGCAGAGAGATGGAGAAAATCATTTTATGTTGGGGAGTATAATGGGTAGTCTATAGTAAGTGCAGAGTATGGCATATTTTGATGAAGAGAAAGAATAAAAGTGCAGATGAGGCCAAATTTTGGAAAAGTTGGATTTTCAAACCAAGATTTTGAAATTACTTTGCTAAGAAGTAGGAAAACAGTAGATATTACTTTGCTGCTTTGGTTTGCTTTAAGTAATTAAGTTATATAATCATTGTGGATATTTTAGTGAGCTTCCTTAGGGAATTCTTGTTTACTTACTCAGTGATTTGTCTCTAGCTTAGAACAGTGCCTGGCACATAATAGAACACACAAATATTGTTGAAGGAATTGACCCTCAACTTCAATCTACTTGCTAGATTAAGAGTGGCAAGACTGGAAGAGGAAAGTTGGAAATTTATTCTAAAAACTGATTTAGAAAGTTGGTTTATTGTATAGGAATAGGTAGGGGGAGATACAGCAAAGAAAGAATCAACAGGACTTGATGACTGACTGATTGCTTGAGGAGGTAGTTGAGGCAGGGGGCAGTGCAAGAAAGGGAAGTAAATACTTACCCTGAGCTTTAGAATCTGGGAAACTGGGTGATGGGGATTGACTCATGTCCCATACAAAGATGAAGCCAAACTGAATCAGGGTGGGCCTTCATCCAATGTGATTGGACTCCTTACAAGCAGAGGAAATTCGTACATGGCATGAGACAGTAGGAGACAGATGAAAAGAAAGATGGTGTCTCACTTTGCCTGAGCTGCTATCACAAATACACACAACAGATTGGCTTAAATAACAGAATTTATTTTCTCACAGTTTCAGAAGCTAGACCCACCCTCATTGAGTCAGCCACTCCTTAACTAAAAATAACATCTTCAAGAGGTCCTATTTTCAATGGGTTCACACCCACTGGGAAGTGAATTAAGATTAAGAACATGTTTTTTCTAGGGCACAGAGCTCAATCTACCACAGATGGCTATCACCAAAATGCTACAGACTTCAGAGAAAGCTTGGCCCTGCCAACACCTCAGTTTTGGACTTCTAGCTCCAAAACTATCAGACAATAAATTCTTGTTGTATAAGCCATTTGGTCTGTGGTATTTGCTGCAGCAGCCCTGGCAAACTAAGACTTAAGGAGACACCATTACAGAGATGGAAAAGTCAGAAAGAAGGGCTGCTTTGGGCTCAGGCTGGAATTTCAGTGTAGATAATTGAAAAGCATGACCATTCAGCAGTGGTGTTTAGGAGGTGGTCAAAATGTGCCTGGAGCACTGTAGAGGCCTGGAACAAAGATATAAACTTGGGTATAAGCGACTTCAGTCATTTTCACAAAGAGGCAGAGGAGGAATAAAATTTAAAAGATTTGGGGACATCAACTGCTTAGTAAGAATATAGCAGGGCCTAACCTCTCTGGCCTGCCTCATTATTCAGTAGCAGAATGAAACCCAGGATCCATCTCTAAGACTAAACATGGCTTCTTTGGACCACAAATTAATTTGTACCAGGCCTTCAGTACCTAACATACTTGAATCTAGGCAGTTTACTTTTCTTAGGCAGCAGTATTGCCAAGTGGCTAAGAGCATGGTAATGGAGTCAGACCTCCTGGGTTCAAATCCTGACTTTGCCCCTTAATAGCCACATGACTACTTAACCTCTCTGCACCTCAGTTTCTTCGTCTATAAAATGGGAATAATGATAACAACCATGAGGTTGCTGTGAAGATCAAATAAATTCATGCACCTAAAGCTTTCAGGGTAGTATCTGGCAGAGGAAACCTCAATAGGAGTTCCTGAAGCTTTGTACTGAGGACTGGAATATATCCTCTTATTCTCATCTATGAATGGGTTACTCTGGGTGTGTCTTAGTCTCTGGGAAATTGTAAAATGTTTTCAACAAAACAGAGAAAACCCTTATCCATGTTCATTCCACCAAAGAAGGCCACTTCCCTATACATAGATTCAGAAATACACCACTTAGGCAAGCTGCCACTGTATCAAGTTTTATGCCTCGCCACAATGTAGCAACTCAGGTGCACAAAATTCTCACAATTGAAAAAGCCCCGGGGAGAATTTCAATGCTATTGTTTTAGATACTTCCTTTTACCCTGCTTTGAATTTGTCCACGTTCCAGTTTTAGACAATAAATTATAAACCTTTAAAAAGAGATCTCCATTCAATATTGAGAAATGGGAAAATGAATCCCTGAACTGAAGTCAATTATCAGTCCCTGACTTGGGCAAAGTCTGAACTCTTCAGCTAGGTAAATTCAACCCTGGAGTGGTGTGTGTGTGTGTTTGTGTGTGTGTGTGTGTGTGTGTGTGTGTGTGTGTGTGTAGTTTGTTAATTTTTAATAAAACAACAAGGTTTGTTTAAATTGAGCTCATCTTTCTTGTTTTATTTTGTTTTTTATTTTGTTTTGTTGTTTTTTGTAGTTGTCAGACCATCACAGCAGTGAGGCAGTAGAATTTCTTGGAATTGCCACCCTTCATTACCGTTCAAAATTAAACCCTAACAAAAATAACTTTTACAAGGATAATCTACCAGCAAGCATCAGTAGGCCAGACATACTGGCAGTCCCAGTCAATCTGTAACTGAAAACTAAAAGTGTAGCAGGAAATCCTAATAATGAAACTTGCAGGATTATAGAGCTGATGAAGCAGAAAACAAAAAGTAGGTGATAACTGCTAAGAACTGCAACCTTGACGGTTGTCGTATCTTTGAGGATTGTCTTAACACGTGGGAGATCTTCATCTATTTTTAAATTCACTTTAGCCATCCAAAACAACTCTTGGCCCTGGGTTATTTTCCATCCTCTTCCAAGATAACACCACATAACTATAATCAGTGGAACTATTCCAACAAGCATTTTTTTCTTTTTCATTTTCTTTTTTTTTTTTTTTTGCTCAATACTCTTTCCCAAAGTAATAGAGAGTTCGGGTTATCATATCTTAGTGTCATGCGGTACTAAATAACACTCCAAGGAGAGATAATGAGACTGCCCAAGTTGGGTGGGTGTGGTGGGGTGGACTTTGTCCCAGCCAAGGTCTCTTTCTCCCCGGGGGGCTAAGTATTTCCAGCTTAAGTAATGGCAGGAGGTATCAGAGCTGCATGGGGTGGAGTAAAGGAAATAAGGAACATAATTCTGCCATTGGCTCAAAAATGCATAGGTCCATCTGAGTCCCACAGTTGGAAACTGGGTGGCTTTTTCTCGTTTTGCCAGTGAATCACAAAGTGGCCTTGAGCAATCATGTGCTGCTTGCATGCCCTAGCTTTCCCTCTGAAATAGAAGTCTCTACACTGAAGTCAAGTGTGGAAGGTAGGGATTTGCCAGGAAGGCCACATCTTCACCCTGGTCCGACTGATATAGTTTTCCACGGTTTTCTACAGCATGTCCTAGACCTCCACTGCACTGCTCCCAGTATCACAGACCCCCAGATCTGGGCATGGCAGCCCACATAGGCCCTGGCCACAGACTCCAGAAGTAAAATGCAGACTGGACCGAGACCTGTAGGACACACTTCCTGGATTTGCTAATTTACTTTGTGTCAGCCCTCATGTCACCTCCCAATGACCTCCACACATGTGCCCAGCCAGGTCAGGGTCTGTCCTGGTCTCTTACTGACCAAAGCAATATAAAACTCATGGCTTCCAGCCTTGTTTGGGAACCTCAGAAGACAGAAGGCATATCTATAACACCTCTTTCAAGGTCAGAGAGAAACCACTTGGTGAAGATTCTCAGGCTTTAGTGAAGACATTGCAAGTACTTAGCACAAAACAACCCTTTTAAGAAAATTTGAAGCCACTTATATACAATTGGAATCCCTCTCACCCACCTGCCTACCGATGCTTAAAATTGAAGTGAAGAAAGTGTGGCAATTATTAAAGGAAAATATTTGTTTCTAGGATTAGAAACTGCTGCATTTTTAACATTTTATCTATGTATAATAGCTTTGTGTCTATTGAGTTAATATATAAGAAGACATTCACAAGGCCTGCAAAATGTGTTCCTATGCCACCTCTTAACATTGCCAGCTTCCATAGAAAGGCAAGTGTACCTTTTGCAAGTGAGGGAAAAACTCTTAGCAGCAAATGGTGCAGGTGATGCCGACTACCAGAATTCAGATTACTCTCGAATATCTGGGCCATTGACAAGCTGTGGTGGCTTGAAGCTGTATGTACCCCAGAAGGGCATGTTCTTAAATTTAATCCATTCCTGTGGGTGTGGACCCATTGTAAGTAGGACTTTTTGAAAAGGCTATTTTGGTTAAGGAGAGGCCACCTCATTCAGGATGGGTCTTAATCCTCAGTTCTATAAACAGAATGTATACAGAAAAAGAGAGAGAAAGCCACAAAAGCAAGAAGCTGAAAGCAACAAAACCCAGAAGAAAAGTAAGAAACCAGCAGATGGCTCCATGTGCCTTGCCATGTGGCAGAGGAGCCAGGGATCACCAGCAGCTGGTCTTCAGGAAGAGAGCATTGCCTTGACGATGCCTTGATTCAGACATTTTTCTCAGCCTCAAAACCATAAGCTAATAAATTCCCATTGATAAGCCAACCCATTTCATAGCCTCTGCTTTTAGCAGCCTAGGAAACTAAATCACAAGCATAAGTCAAAACAAGTGCATGTAGGTTTTATACCAAAATCCATTCCACCCTTAGCACTCCCAGCCCCTGGGATACAAGGTTGTTTGCAGAGCTAATAAATAGGGTGCTGGAGACAAGCCCAGAAGAACTGCTGAATCTGCCTTGGAGCACCCAAAGTTGGACTCCTAAGGGCTCCTTCAGGCAGGGGAGCCATTTGATGTTTGTACTAGAACTAGAGAAATCTGACAGTACTGCAGAATATGTGTAGTGTTCATATATAAAGGGAAAAATCCTCTTGAGTAAGCACCTCTATCTGATCTTCCTATGAAATAAAGATCTGGAAATAAAAACATTAAACATTGTATGAAACATATTAGTAAATATTAATATCTGAAGTACTTACACAATATAAAATGTATCATATTTTACTGCCTAATTTACATTTTTGCCCCTATATTTAAAAAAATTTTTAGATTTTCTGTTAACATTGTTCTAAATCAGATTTTTACCTTCCTATCACATAGTTGGGTTTGTTTCTGTGTTTTCCACCTGAGAAGGTACATATCACAGTAGGCCTCATTTCATTACTCATTTTACATCTTTCTCTAAACCCTGGTGAAGACATTGTGTGATTTTGGGATAAGGTTTCACTTACACTTCTCAGTTGATCATTTCATAACTGCTTCTTGCAAAAAAATAATCCAAAGTGACAGAATCCTGCAAATCCTCCAAGTTCAAATCGGTTTCTTTTGTAACAACTGTGCTTTCAGGAGCATCCTTGAAAAATAAAAGAAAAGAGAAAAAAGTTATTCCTTTGATGTCCCTAAATATGTCAGTGCTCATTTAAACTCTTTTTGTACACTAGCCCACTAAGTGCATTTTAATGTAAATTTAAATTACAGTGACAGTACCAGTTGTCCTGCCTGATTTTGCAGGAGCTCATGGAGAAGAGTCTATACGGGCATTCTAAAAAAGTAGGCACTCACACCTTTACCTGAGTGAATGATGAGACATAACAACATTTCAGTAGAGCTAAATATCTGTTTGAGTCATAACTCAGTCCATATAGTACATGGATCAGAAGAGCCTCCTGATCATTCATCAGTCAGCACAGCAACATCAACATGAGATCTTTGTGATAATCTGTGTCCCTCAGTGTGTGATAAACTGTGTCTCAGTGTGTACACAGCATGCATGCTTAAACAAACATACATGCCTGCCTGATGCCACATTTTAAACATCATCCACTCTAGATATGATGTGACTTCAGGAGCACTTGGAAGGCATTTTGACTCCTCTAGAACCTCCTTCTACAACTAGAGACTCATTCCTTTAACTGACAGTTTCCAGTTCTGTTATGATACAAATTGCCCTGGGAGTGCTAACATCTAAAACCATTCCCCAGTACAAGTAAAGTTTTCTGATTCTCGGCTTCGAGCTGGGTTTGATTTCCAGGAAATCACAAAGGACAGGTGTTACTGACAGCCCTGGGGAACCCAAAGATGGGGAGAAGGGTGTGCCAGAAGAGAAGACAGGGTTGCTCCAAGACAATTTTCACAGCTCTCCCTAGGGCCAAAATGGCAGACATTTTTCAAAACAGAGTTGATACAACTAGTGAAATCAAAAGAGACCTTTAGTCACAGGAACAAGAGAGAAGGGGAAAAAAACACACACACAAAAAAGCAGACATGTCAATCAACAGGAGAATTATGTGTTTCTTATAATGAACCTGCCCCTTCTCCCCTAAAGGTGTCTACGTTTCCCTGACTTACTCTTGTTTGTGGGACCCCAGAAGATGTGGTTGCCTTTTATACACTCACATTGGCATTGACCATGACTTCAATGGCCCTTGGTAAGAGTGACTGGGGAGTTAAGCCCTGGATTGTCAAACATATATGAACCAATGAATTCAGAATAAATTTTCAGAACAAGTCTTTGTGACAATTTTAGATGGTCAAGATGGTGAAAGTGAAACCAAGCAGAGCAGAGAGGCAGAGAGGATAACAGGGTGGAAGAGAAGCCCCCAGCCCCAGGTCTCAAGAAGCCTGTCCACTAAAGATGAAACATTTGAGCTTGGGCCTGTCTAATGTTTCACCATCTGAATGACAGGTCTCATCAGCCCGGTTTATGCGAATGAAGTTGATTGCAATTTCTCCTTTGGAAGCATGAAGACCCCTTGGCTTTTGGCAAGGTCACCCGACGAGGCATCACCCCCTGGCCTTGGAGAATTCTCTCCAAGCATTTGTGAGAGGCAGAAGGTATGAATGGTAGTAAAGCTGGGACAAGCTGCTGAGTCCAGGAGAATTCATCTATGGGGGCCTTATTGTTGTCAGTATGACTGTTTTTCTTCCTCACCAACATCTTTCGTTCCCTTGCAGTGTTTTTGTAAGACAAAAGAACCCAGCTGAGACTTCAACAAAGAAGAATGCAGGGAAAGGGAGATAATACCTTGAGCAAGAATAGCTTGGAAGGAGCCAAAAGTGGAAAAGGAAGTCTAATTCTGTCCTAGTCCTGGGGAAAAAAGTTTTTTGAGAAATGTAAACAAATCAGGAAATCCTGGCACTTACTCCAGTTCCGATCGGGGGAAATGCACAGGTCCTTTCCCTAGGAGCGAGCTGCTGTTTGTGAATGAAATCCAGATTAAATTATTCATTGAGCCCTGCCAGCCCTGCAGTTTCCAGCTTTCCTCTTGCCCATGGCATAGCTTAAATCTTAAAATAATAATAATAAAAAAACATATGCATGTTATTAACTCTCCATATTCAAATGGAAATACAATGCTATCATAAATCTCTCTCTTCTAATGTAAATTCCTTTCTCCAGCATGAAGCTGCAGGAAAGCCATTGTATCTGAGTAATCTAAACTTGAAAGAGAATTTTTGCTAAACCAGTTATGATAGGGGAAACATGTTTTTCACTGAGTCGAAAGATTAAAGTTGGTTGTAAAAAGAGGTGGGGGACTGAGGGAGAATTATTGGTTGCTCAGCTAATGATTAGATACAGAACTTCAAGGACAAATTAAGAGGCACAAAAGAGTCATGCAGATAAGTGAAAACAGTTCCAATGATATTAAATAAAAGATGCATTGTTTATCTTAGATTGTAATCTCCATTCACATATTCATTTCCTTCTAAGCAATCCCTCCCCATCCCATTAGCTACCCCCAAGTAGATTCCAAACTCCACCGTACAATCCATCTTCAGCTTACAGTGTCTCGGAGTGTCTTAGGTTCCCTTTCTTGCTTACCAGAAGGTAGCGTCTCTTTTTCTCTAGTTCTACCATGTCTAGGTACCTCTTTTAATGAGACTTTGGTCAAGAAGTATGTGGGCATAAAGTGTAGAATAGAGTAGAATTTATTTTTCTGTTTGAGAATATGTTGTGAACCCTTTGGCTCATTTCAAAGAATTTTCACCAATTACCACATGCCCCTCATTTGGAGTTGACTCCACCAGTTTTGATTCTTTTCACTCTTCTCCCACCCTACCTCTTTTCCTCTCGTGCCCACAATGCCCCACATCCATCATTTAAAAATTCTTCTTTTTAGTGTAGACTTGGCCGGGGCAGGCAGTCACAAGAATATATCCATGTATTACAGAGCTGTGAGGAGCATATTTAAAGGGCTTCCTCAAGTGCGTATGTGAATAGAAGCTCAAGACAAGAGAGGAGCTCCTCTGGGAGGAGGAGATGGTGGTGGTTTTAAGAAGGGCAAAGGCCCACACTTGTCTCGCCTCCAGCCCTTAGCTCCCTCACTGCATGCGTTTGCATGGAAATCTCCAGAGCAGGGATAGCACTTTGCTTCCCAAGGCAAAGGCTTTCCCATATGAGATTTAGGAAGACAAGCGCAAGGATGTTCCGAGAAAATATATACCTCTATATAAATGTGAAGTATAAACTTCATCCCAGAGAGACATTTGTAACAAAAAGAAACATTGAAACTGGAAATAAAAAATATTAACAGAATAGAGCTTGGCTCTTAATGAGCCAAAGGGTTCACAATATATTTTCAAATATCAAAAATAGATATTCTATTAAGGGTTGTAATACACAGGCACATGGACTACAGTTGATTTATTACTAATCTTTAGTACTGAAATAATATAACTTACAATCCTTTAATAAGAATTCCAGAACCCACCTCTCTGGCAGTCAGTGCGGATAGCATACTCACCTCCCCCCCACGGGACCAATTTCTCCCTGATGTCTTATTTGATGCTCAGCATACCAGATAGAAGATTTGACGTTTTTTCTGGATTGTTCAGAGATTTATGGCACCTATAGAAATGTTCATAAAATGTGGCATCTGTCTCATTGTTATCAGAACCCTAAAAATCATCACCCTGTTGTCTGTAGCCAGTCTTGTCTTTCTAGATAACATAAGCCAGAGTAAAATAAAGTTATCTCTGAGTGTCTCCTCCTAGCAGGCTGTGTTGTCAGTTGTGCATATGCATGCCTGCATCGAAGGGATGGTGGTGGCAAGGAAAGGGAAGGGAGAAAGAGAACAGCAAATCAAACTGTTTGAGGAATGTTGTGAAACTGTTTCCCAGGCAACCCGTTTTAGCTGACAGAAGGATGTCGTTGCAGTACCGTTCATTTCAGCTTGGTTCTCTGGCCTTGCCGACCCAGGAGCAGTAGTCTCTAGGGTGTAGACAGAGAAGGGAAGGAAGGGAAGCAGGTGCTTCAGCAACCCGGCATCTGGTTCAGATGACCACAATGCTGAGAACACCTGCAGTCTGCATTGCAGCCAAGTCTGGCCTCCCATTGTATTCAGTCGGACTTTCTGCCTTCAGCAAGAAAAAGGCATTGTTTATCAGATTTGCTAAAGGATCTCCGGGGAGGTGGAGAGAGACTGGATAAACAACCCTAAAACAAAATGCAAGTGTAAGCAAAGCACTGGAAGACCTTGATTATTTGTGACTATCCAAGGTAATCTTTCAACTCTGACACAGAGTAAGTAAAGCTGAAAGACAGAACCAAACATAAGCGTGGGCAAAGACCCAGTTTCCCAATGGTTTTATGAGACAGCTGACATGGGAGAATCTTGTCCCAACTCCAATCCCTGGGCTGAGGTAAATAGCAAATCCGCAAGATATGAAAGGCTCCCAAGTCAAACAACATTCATTAAGGATCTATTTTGTGCAGGACTTGTGCCATGGGGTTTAAAAGATGAATGGCTGCTTCCCTGTGCTAGAACAAGTTATAAAGAAGATGGCTTTCCTACTGATGTACCGAATGTTCCATTTATGCACTTTATAACTACATATTTTATAATAACTGTGCATGGGTTTCATTGGATCCCCCCAAATCATACTAAAAACAGCAGTCTTTGCTTAGAACATCTCTAACCAAGGTAAGCAAAATAAACTCAATTACACTCAGCTGATTCTACAACACGATACAATCTCATAATTTGTATATTGGAACCAAAATAAAATTAACAAGCTTACTTCCAGGGACTCAGAAAATAGTTTCAGGGGACTATATATATAGTCCGTTTTTTTTTCAAGTCATTCCACAGGGGCTCCTTAGCTTTCTTTCCTTTGTATAGAGCCCCAACTAGTGGAAAACTGGAAAACTGCACTTAAAAAAAGAAATTTAAATGGGAGAAAACCACCGGCTTTCCCACTAATAAGAGTTCATAAAATCTTACAGAGGTTGCTCTTTCTGGGGTGTGGATGGGGAATGAGGTGCTGAAAGGGGGTGCAGAGGAAGTAGTTTTATTCTTAGCTTTCTACAGTGGTAAAGGGCAAACTGGTACTGATGAAAACATGTCCAATCTACGTTTGAAATGAGTCAATATGCCGTATCTATAGCTAATTTAAGAAAGGAAAATGTTTCTTGAGTTCAGAACTTCTTGAAGACATCTTTTCAAAAGAAAAGGGAAGACACACTATGATACAAAATTGCATTCATTGGAGGAAAGAGACCTGGTTTCACAATTTAAATGAAAATGCAGTTAGCAATATTGCCCCACAAGTGTGGAACAGAACAGATAAGAATGTGCCCGTGCTGGGGCTGGTGAGGGGGCAGATAGAAGAGCAGGTGGAGGCAGCCAAAAGAAGGAGGAAAGGATTCAAACTCCCACCAATCAAGAATAAAATCGACACCTGGAAAAGTGATTGACAGTACAGATTTTCCTAATGGAATTGGATCTTAGGGGCTGTTTGATTTTTTATTTTGTGTCTTTCTTTTTGTTCTATCTACCCCTTCAAAAAACATGTCCAAATTAAAGAATCTCATTTATGTGGATTTCGTAGGGAGTCTTGGCTCCCTTACCAAAAAAAAAAAAACAATAAAATGCAGGTGACCTGGAAAGGTTATAAAAATGCAGGATGAATTCATCAGTCAGACAAAGTGTAGTCTGTCTCTGCAACAGGGGGTCATGGGCAGGCTTCAGGTACTTCATGGAACTCCCTCCCAAGATATGCAACTTCTCCGTGTGTGTACATTTCTGGGGGCTTTATAGTTTTTATCAGATTCTCAAGGGGGTCCTTGACCCAAAAAAGAAGAATAAGAACACAACTCTTCAAGAATCCACACATAAATGAAAAACAGTTACATTTTGGTGAATACCCCCTTAAGTGACCTCCGACCTCATGAAATTCTGTCCTTGGAGAAGCCAAGCCGAGATTCTTTGGACAGACATTTGCAAAAACTTTCCCATTGCACTTGGTGCTGGCCTGATGGCACAGGGGCAGCCTCTGCAAACCTGAACATAACATACGTGCTGGCTCTGGCAGTTCCAGGACAATTAACTTTCCTTAATCGGCTTTCTTCAGTATGCATTAGACAAATGAGATGACTTGTCCTTGAAAATCCTAAAACACTAGCAATATTTTTCCCCAATAGTTAAGCAATGGAAAACTGGAAAGAAAAAAAAAAAAATGCTTAACTTTAGGTCTTTGAGGCTTACTCAGCACATTCAGTTGTTATCGAAATTAAGTCATGAAAGCAGTTTTTATGCAGCTTAATGTTTGTGGTGGTTATTAAATAAACTCCACAGTCCTTCACTTTGTTTGAAAAGGCATTTGTTTAAATACTACTTATTTGAAGATCGTTAAATCTCTAGAGTTCAAGGGTAACCAGGGTGATAATACCACGGTGAGGCGATCTATCGAACTTATTTTATGGCACCAGCTTTCCCATAGCTTTTATTTAACAAATGACTTAGTTGTAAAGAAAAGCTGTTATATTAATCTGTCTGTCCTAGCCTTCACCTTGCAAGCAGTCAGTTAATCTTACAAGGGGAATTTGTGGGATAACTAGAGAGCACACATCATTTTTAGTAATCCCCTTGTCAGTTGGCATGTGGTCCTATGTCACTAAGACTTTCCTTCGGAGCTGTTCAGTCACACCCCCTGTTCTTTCCACCCCAGATAGCCATAACCGTGTTTTTAAAATTCATGAAAAACAAGTTTTGTGGCTAATCTAAGAAATAATGCAAAACTTGCGTTTCTGGCTTTCTGTTGCCTCTGAGACTATAAGGAACTACACAATTGATGTAAGTCCACTGGCCCTTATTGGAATAATTAGACAGGTAGAGGGCTTCAGGAAAAAGGCTTTTAAAACTTGAGGTTAGGCTGATTTGCTGTTGTTGTTTTTTTGTTTTTTTGTTTTTCTTTTTTTACCCCCTTACCAAGACCATTTACAAAGTTTATTTCAAATATTATAACCACAGACTATTCAAGTAGACGAAAATGAAAGTAGGCCACTTAGAGGTTTCTGTCTAAACTAAAGCAAAACGTCCTGAGCTAATAATTCTAACCAAAAGGAGCTCACTGGCTACTAAAAGCAGTTACTTTGAAATGAAGATGGAAGTCTTTTAAATATTACATCCAAATTTGTAATTTTTCTTTTGCAGGATGTACAGAGAATAGTATTTTGGTGTTTGGGTTTGTTTTTTTTTTTTTCTTCCTTCCCCTTAGGATTAAACTGACCTTCCTGCCCAAGCAGTGAAATCCCAGCCTTGGCCTGGGGCCAGCAGCCTTTCAGCACCACATCATTAAGAGCTCTTAGAGGTGCTGTTCAAATGTAAATTTTCCAGCACTCCTGCACCAGACAGATAGGCCAAGCTAACCAAGTCCAAGTCGGGACATGTTTGACACATCCAATTTTAAAAAGGAAAGAAAAGGGAGAAAGCTTTCAGATATGTGTATAACAAAATGAAAGTTAGTGAAAATGAGGCCATTCATCTGACTTAGAGGTGTCAAAGAATCAGATGCAAGTACATCTTACAAGACTTCCTAGGAAAAAGCAAATCAATGAGTCAATTTGGAGAAGGATGAGCAAGCCTTCAAATAAAAGTTTTTCATGCTTTCTCAAGAAGGCAAGCAGCCCAGAAATAAAAGGAGACTACTTAAACCCCCGTGTCCTAATAATGTATGATTTCCTCAGGGATTGCAAGGTCCAGTGTGCATGGTTAGCCCAAAGGGAATTATAATGCACATAGATATAAAGAAAAAAAAAAAAGGAAGAAGAAAAAGGAAAAACCGTATTTCCAAAAAGCTAATACATTTTAAGCCCAATATAGCTTGAGATATGTATGTGTGAATGATAAGTCAACTCACGACAGCCTACACCACCACCATGGTGTATAAACACTAAACTGTACTTCAGCTAGCAGGTCTAGACTTCTTTAAATAATATTAGCCCCTCTTGATTGAAACCTGTGATGGCGATTGAATATCCAGCTATAAAATTAAGCAGAAGTAACAGACAATTTAGGGACTTTTTCCCCATTTCACATAACCAAATTATACCAAAATGTACAAAAACACCATGAGCTCATGTATACAGTCCTCTCTCGATGACCTATAATTATGTTCCCACCTCTACTGATAACCCAAAGTGGTTTCTAATTGATTTTGGAAGGCATTTCAAATTATTATACCTTCTAATATTTATTTAGCTTAATCTCATATTACTATATAAGCACATTCTCCTGGGATTGAAGGTCTAAATCATGGTGAATAATGATGACTGAAGAAATGGCCTGAGATGTTTAAAGTAATCATGAAAACTTACAAAATAGATGATCAACCCAAAGATGATAAGACTATGCAAACATTTTCTTTTAACCGTTGTCTTTACTTTCCATTCCCCCACCCCACCCTCATGGCTGCTTAACGTTAAATATATTTTTCAAAAAACTTTCCACTGTGATTTTTCTCTCTGATTTCCACACTGACTAAATGCGCTGAGTAAAACATTAATTCTAATGTCTTCCTGGCAGAATTATACATCGTGGGAGTATTACTGTTTTTTAAAATAACTGATAACTTTTTATACTTAGAAACCAGGGTTGAGTTGGTGACAATTTTTAAAGAAATTGGTTTTTCACATATTATAGATTTTCTTAATCACTCACCCTATAAACATACTTGACTTTTGGGACTTCAGACTATTGCACCTTACAAATATACTTGGCCCATGGGATTTCCCTTCAAAGAAAAATATAGTCAGAGTAAACACAAAAGAAGAAAATACAGACAATACTAATATGACTTTTTATCCATATATTTTTGAATGTTTCATTAGAATTGATAGGATAATTTTATGTTTCCTCTCTTACAACTTGTATAAAATCTTAATGAAAGGAAAAAATGTGAATCTGAATAAAGTTCACACGTTTGAGAATTTTGAATTTTAGCTGTACTTTTTGTCAATAGATAACTTTTAGCAAAAGTATTCAAACTTGCAGAGAAAACAAAGGATTGGTTTATCAACAAGTTATCAACAAAGATACATGTCTAGAAGAGCAAGTTGCTTCTCCATAAATAAATTCATCTTGGCCGTGGTAACATCTCTGTGTCAAACCCACACTGGATATAAGTATCATATATGCTTTTGTTAAGAGCAAGATTCCAATGTTAAAACTTTGGTCTCCAGTCCCGTGTTCCTTATACCTATTTTTAAAGAAATATGCCATTGTTTTCTGGTCTCCAGACTACATAATTTTTTTAATTTTAAATTTTTTTACATATTTTTGCAATTTACTTGGAAAGGATACCAAAACATTAACATTGGCAGCAATAAAAAATAATGTGAATGCCTTAAAGGAAAGAGTGAGAGAAAAGAAGGAAAAGAAACTATTTCATGACTGTATCCATGTTATTGTCATCATTAAAGCAAGGGTTACAGTAAAAGTAGGAAGAGAGAAAAGAATGGCATACATGTATTCAATCATATTTATCTCAAAACTATGCCAATTTTCCATTTAAATGTTCATGGTATTTATTATTTTGAACCCATCTACAAATTGCTCTGATCAGGGTTTTGTGAACTAGGCACATGCAATTTGAATAGCTGTGTGCATTAATTTGTCTAATATGAAAATTCCAGTATTAGTATAGCCATATACTAATACTCTCAAATTTCTCTTCATTTTCACTAAAATGTATAAAGTTTGATACTTTTCTGAAAACATAAAAATAGACTCTTTGTCTATTGCAATGCAACAGTCTTTAAAATAATTTTCTTGTTACTAAAATATGTCTTATAAATTAAGATTTATTTAAATATACATTGAGCTAAAATTGGCACTTTGAAACCAGTCTCCTGTTTTAAGGGGCACATGTTATAAAAGTAAATTGTTTCCAAAAGGAGTAAAAATAATCATTAGAACTCTATATTCTTGCAAATAATATTGCAAAGAATTTTTCTTGTGGAAACTGAGAAAAAGGAACTTTTCTGCTTATCTGTTTCTCCTCCAATTTCTGAAGACAGAAAAAACATTACCTAGTAATATTAATATTTCATTTGAGAGCCGGTAAACAGTTTCAAAGTCCATATACCAATAGTTGAAACATCTTAGGGCAGATGATTAAATCACTGATTAATTTTTCTCTCCTAGAGAAAAGAGAGTCCCATCGGAATACAGACAAAAATGGAATCCATTTGTAAAGATGATGGCAGGAAGAAGAACCTGGAAGTTGAAATTAACTATGAGATTTCTTTAAAAAAGTGTATAACATTAGGTTCAACTATATGAAATTACAAAAGAAATACAATGAGTTTTGACCTATAAAAATGGCACATTCATATGTTTCAAATTAATATATTAATGGAATGTAAAGAGAAACACGGAATGTCGAAGACAGTAGGGGAACAAAGAAAAGACGGTGTGAATAGGAGCTAAATATGACGGGAGGGAATAAAATTTTAAATAAAACAATTCCTTACCAACAATAATTGTTATTTTAACCCTTATATTTTGTTAACAAAATGTATGTATCAATGTCTAAAAGCATTTTTTTATCACAGAAGTTGTGGGAGCAAAATAAGCAAAATAATAATATTTTGCTCTGTGGGAGCAAAATAGCCTCTCAATTAAAGATAAATGTTCAAAATTCCAAATTTCAGAGATACTTCCAAGGAAATTCCAAAGACATTCAGGTACATGTCTGTTACTAAAATATAAAGTTAATCTAATATTCAGTAGGAAATAATACTTTAGAAAATATACTTAAATTATGTACACCTCAATTCTAAAAGCTCACTATTTGTTTAAATAATATATCTTAATCCTGATAATAGGAACCATGGATAGTTGCAAATGTATTTTTTCTTTCTCTCAACTTGGATTTTGCAGCAGGAATATATCTAATACTTTTGTATATAGTCAGCTGATAAATAAATGGGATCAAGCATTTTAATCATGCTTCCACAGGACCAATTATCTATTTACACGCAAATAAAGAAAAAATTTTCAGGAGCAAATAAATGGTTTTCATGTCTTTAGCTGTGCTGGCAGTAGGAAAGGTCCCACCTCACTGATTTCACAGAGAATCCTAGAAGGTGCTTAAATTTGAGGACTTTGTACTCAATTCAAGTACCACACTTTCATAGACATCAGTAAACACTGGATTTGAACAAAAATAACTTTCAATATCATTATAATGTTATTCCTTTATTGCAAGTGAGAAAAACCCAACTTAGAAGCACTACACAACAAAAGAATTTACTGGATTATATAACTAAACAGTCCAAATAAGACTTGAATCAGGACTCAAGCAATGTCACTAGGAACCAGTTTTTTGTTCTCCAGTTCCAGGCTTCACTTCTCTGTATTGGCTCCGTTCTTAATACCACATAACTGCGAGATGACTGACAGCAGATGTGGGGACATCATTCTTGACTGGGTTTAAATCTCTCCAAGAAAGCAAATATCTTTGTCCCAGCCCTGCCAGCAAAAGTGCAAAATTTAATCTGATTGGTCCTTGTTACATCGCAAGTTCACCTCTGAACCAATCACTGTGACCAAAGGAAAACAATTTAAATCTGTGCCACGTGCTCTTCCCTTAGGATCCTATAATGAAATTGGGGAAGGAGTGGATTCTAAACAAAAAATGACACCATGGCCAGAAGAAGGAATGCAGTGTGGAGAGGCAAACTATGAATACTAATTAGTTTGAAACGCTACCCAAACAAGTAAAACTATAGGAATCTCAGTCACAAAGAGAAATTGCATTCAAATCAGTTTGGTTGTTTTAACCTAAATAATACTTTTATTTTGCTTTTGGTTGTGAGGATGGTAAGTCCAGTCAAAATCAAAATGGGCTATTTAGGGAATCCCAAAGGTTTTACTCAAATTGTCTTGGAGCTGTTGCGTAAACACAGTCCCATCAGATCACAGAATACCATCTGCACAGCTGGACTCAAGTGCCTTCAGACTACGTGGGAAGAGATTTCTGACATAGACAGGGCTGCAGAAGGACCCATAAATGAGGCCATTGATGCAAAGCTCTATGGATTAAGTTCAACACCTTGAATTGCATGGGAAATGAACGGGAGCAAGGGCAGCAAAGGGAGCACAGGTGGAGCATGTCCTTGGGAGCACAACGTTCTTCAGTCGACGGGTAGCCATATTCCATTCAAGCTGCTTTCCCCGGGTGGTCCAGCTAACAAAGCTTCCTGTCATAAAGCTATCACTCAGTACAAGGCGAGTGTATTGAGGATGCCAGGTTCAAAACAGTTCATTGAAAACTTCTTGGTTAAGTAATTAAAGCAGGCTGAGCTTTGGGAAATTCTCCAGGAGGGAGCTCATTTGGAGAACAGCTTTCCAATTCACATGTTTCATGAGCCAAGGGTGAGTTTAGTTCAGATGAATAACACACACATAGACACACACATACAATTCTGCAAACTGTGGGATTAAAAAGTAGAACTGAGGTCAGGGCTGGACCACAGCAGAAGCATATTGGCTTAAAGAAAACTAGGTATTTTGTCTCCAAAACCATTTGTTGATTGGACTGTTTTGCTTGACTGCCACTCCTTGTATCTCCAGATTCAAATCTATATTAGAAAGATTGCAGGTGAAATTGCCTGCCGACCAACTGCACAGCTCAGGTTTTTTTCCCTCTTTGGGCAAAAAAAAAAAAAAAACTAAATGGTATGTGTTTCAAGTGAATGAAAGCCAAGCAGAATTTTATCTTTTACCAATCTGAAAATAAAATAAAATAAAGTGAAGTCATTGTTCTAGAGATTTTTATAAAAAGAATGGACAAACATCCACCAATTATCATAAAGACTATCATTTCCCTCAGGGCAAGTAACCAGAAAGGATCATTTCCAAAGTCCCTTCCAATTCTATTATTCAATGTTTTGGGCATATATCTGGTAGTATATTTTATGGATATACTTTTCACTTTGCAGAGTTTATATTCATGGTTCTTCTTAGTCTCCTATTTGTGTTGTACCAAAGTACCACAAATTTAGCAGCTTAAAATAATACAAAATTATTCTCTTAGAGTTTGGGAAGCCAGAAGTCCAAAATCAGTTTCATGGGACTAAAATGTGTTGCTAGACTTAGTTTCAATGAGGGCTCTGTAGGAAGACTCTTTTTCCTTGCTTTTTTCAGCTTCTAGTAGCCACATATACTCCTCAGATTGTGGCCCCTTCCTCCATCGTCAAAAGATGTCACTCCACAATCTCTGCTTCTGTTATCACATCGCCTTCTCCTCTGATTCTGACTCTTCTTGTGTCCCTCTTCTAAGGACCATTGTGATTACAACAGGCCCAAAGGAAAATCCAGGATAATCTCCCCATCTCAAGATCCTTCATTTAATCACATCTGCAAGGCCACCTTTGCTATATAAGGGAACATTCACACGTTCCATGGATTGGGGCGTGGGTCTATTTGGGGAGCCATCAGTCAGTCTACCAAGGTACTTCTTCAGGAAATTGGGTTGATATCATTTTATGACATTGTTCTCTGCTTTCAAGTAAAAAACAAGCCTACATATGCTAAACACCGCTAAGAACTGTTAAGATCTTCAAAATAATAGGGTATGGTTTCTGCCCATGAGGAGTTTGTAATCAAGTTGGGGAGATAGGCATATTTATAAGCCAGTTAGAGTCATATTAAATAGTAAATGGGGGTGATAGGAGCTGTTACTGGGTAATCGCTATTCGTCAGCCACTGTGTGAGATGCTGGGTATGAAAAAAATGAAAATAATGATCCCTGCCCTGAGTTGAATAGAAGTCTAGAGAATAGAGAGATAAATCAGTGTTTATAGAGAAAGACCACAGATTATTTTACAGATTGAATTGATGCAAAAGAAAAAGCACTGGCTTGCCATAATCCAGAAATCTGGCCTTACCAATGACTTGGTAAAAAGTAGCCACACATCCTTGGAAAGATTATGTCACTTCTCTGATTACTCTGAGTTTTAGCTGCTTCCTGGTTTTAATGGTCTGTGCGTTTCTGAATACCTTTGAGAATTTTAATGGAGAACTGCTGTCAGTACCGGAATTGATGGAAACCACAACCCTAGGAATTAAGAAGATACAGGGAAGGATTCAAGAGTGTTTGGAAAAAACTGGAAGGCAACAGGAATTGCTACAGATACTGAGGCAGTAAAGGACAGAGTAGATTCATAAAGACTGACTTTATGGAAAACATTGCCTGGCCACCCATAAAAGAGCTTACTTTTCTGGAATGCCCAGAATGTGTCCAGTCTGCCCTGCTTGGTTACTGCCATCCTCCTCAGTGTGAGATTAATCTTTGTTAAACTTAGCACTCTGGACTGTTGAGGTGTGTCAGGAACTTAAGGTCAGTTGTTCCTTGGAGAGAAAAAATGACTCCTGACTGACAGCTAGGACTTTCTGGCATTGGGCACAAAGTTTTGTAGCTAAAGCTTGAATGTTCCAGAATATTCAAGAGAAAAAAACAATAATTAGGAACTGCCTCCCCAGTCAAGGGAACTATGAGAAAATATATCTTGATCTAGTTTGATGAAAGCCTTAACTTACAACACCCAATGCTTATCATACAATTTAAAGCTTTTAACTTGTGGATAGCCCAATTTTAAGTGTCTCTGAACACTCTTACTCTCCTTGAAATAGGGTTATGGTCAGTGAATGGGAAAACAAGCCCTAAAAGAAAAAAAAAAAAAAAAAAAAAAAATCCTGTCTCCTGAGGCAAAAAAGTGTTTGTTGTTACTACTGGAGAGTTGTGGCTGTCTCTTGCCTTCTGGTTTTGAAAGGCCACTGTTGTTGGTTGGTAGTATTAATGTGCTTCAGGAGAAAAATAAACAGCTTTCCACTGACCTGTGGATATTTATGAAAAAGATAGCATGGCTTTCTTTTTCAGCCTCTTCAGAGAAAGGAAAAAAAAAATGGTGCATTGGAAGGGAAGGACATAGTTTGTAGCTGTTTTTTAAGTTATGGATTTTTTTTCCACAGTTGAAGAAATTAAGAAAGTACAGATTTTACTGAAAAAATAAATAAAAATTAAGTGGAAATGTCTGAGCTGGGGAAAACGCCTTTTTTCACTCATCTCCTGGAACAGGCTACTTAGCATCAGGTGAGATTCAAACACAAAGAAACACAGTTCCTGGCGTGAAAAGAGGTGGAATAAATACACATAAAATTTGTTGGTTTCATACAATGCTCGCTGCAAACCTGGAATTGGAAGTCCTCAAACACAAGGCCATTTTTTGTTCTTTTATAGTTGGCGTCCTTTTAAACACACAGCCTTGGAGTACAATAAATCCCCACTTTCCCTAATGGATTTAGTCTTCTTAAGTTCTTTATGTAAGAAACATTACACCATTTGAACCAAATGACATGAAACCGTTGAAGAGAAGATTTACTCATTTAAGAGGTTAAATTCATGAAAGCGTGTTTCTAATTGTTGCATTTGGCAAGTGGAAATACAAACATTTGAATGGTGTTACTCATTTCCTTGCTTAACAGAAGGTTAAAATAGACTGATATTTTTCAGACCCACTTTCATTTCATGGGGTTTACTAGAGCAATCAACAGCTTTTGATTGATGGTGACGCCAATTAATTCAAGTGGTCTTTTCCCACAAGTTTATGGAATTTATCATTACTGCTCATAAAATTTACCTTCAAATTTAGATTTTTTTCCCTCTTTTCTTTCATAGACTTGTCTTAAGGTATTTCTAGGACCAAGCACCCAACTAACTAGTGGTAGGTACCTTTGCTAATGTTAGATGATTAGTAAAATTGACATTATCCTCTTATATATGCTAGAACTATATTCTATTTTAATATTCTTATGTATATTCTACCTCAGTACTATTAGAGCCATAAAAAAGGTTTTAAATGGGGAATCTTTAGCTACTTTTTCACCTATACAGTCTGTTTCCTAGATTACAAAATTCTGTCTACATCAACAAATATTTGTTGACATATAAATTCAGTGAGGCATTTTACATGTTTCTACCAATTTTTTTTACCATTTGTAAAGCACTTTTGTATCCATTATGTCATTTATTCCTCAGAACAAACCCAGAAAGTGGAGAGGGCATATCTTATTATCCCTGTTTAATCAGTGGGAAAAGATGGAGGTTAAATGTCTTTCTTAAGGCTGTGCAAAGAACTATTGGCAGAACCAGATCTCCAATACAAGTCTTCTGGCTTTCAGTGCAGGGATCTTCTCACTCCATCAGGGGTTTTCAAATTATATCTTGAAGAACCTCCTCAGAGGCTACCTTTAGTGGGGAAACAGGGGCACTGGACCCTATTTTGAATTCCCTCAGAAAATAAAAGACTTACTTTAATCTGCTTTACATATTGGGACACTGTGAATTTTTGTATGAACAAGGAAATCTATGGCAAAAAGAAAAAAAAATTAGAAAACCTCTGCAATTGCCCTATTTGCTACACTGTCTTAAAATGCCTAGAAAATAATGGCACATGAAAATGTTAGTTTGGTCACTGTTTTTCTAGTATTAATAACTGATTTAATCAATGTGAGAAAAAGAGACTACTTATAACAAAAAAAAAAAGCATCAACAGTATCATCCTTAAAGCAGTATGAGCCTGGTTGTCTGTTAACACCATATTATATAATTTTTTAAAAAATTATATGTGTGCCTTCTAGAAACCTCACAATTAGTAATTGCAAAATGGTGATTTGGGTGAACACAGAGATGTGAACAATAGACATGAGTAGTGTCAGACTAAGGCAGGGAGCAAGGGATGGGCCTTCCCCTTTGACATTGCTGGCATTTATCACCCAGGCCAGTACTGTGCTTCTTTAGGTGGCCATATTCTAAAACAACTGAATGGTTCACTCTTCATTCTCCAAAGAGATTCATTTTGATACACATTTAAATCAGTTGACAAATGAGATTTTAAGAGATAGCACATACATGGGGGCATAAAAAAATGACAATTTCATTACCATCTTTTCTACTGTGCACAAGTGAAGAAAAAGGCTTGGGTTTCTTGGTTTATTTAATTTTTACATCAGATCTAGTCAATTCACATAATTTTGAGGTACAGGAGCAGTATAATACAGGCAATATTTTAGGAGCTTATGGCAATGTTTTTTCAGCCCTGGTTTGGGCTAGAGTTACAGAGTTGGTTTGGGTTGTTTAACCCAAAGAAGGTTCTATATAGTATTTGAATGACATTTTTTACTACCTCCATCATTTAGACTCTGCTTTCCAAAACAAGAAAACCACTGAGTGAAAAAAGTACAAAATTTAAATGCTCTCCGGAAATTCATTGCACAATATTCTAGGGGTCATACTTAGTTTTGACCTGTGGCCTTCAGTTTCTCTGCCCATAAAATGGACATACTTCCTACCCATTCCACCACAAAGCAGTGTAAACTCAATGACCAGTAAATAATTCTGAGCACTGAGTAATTTAGTGAACCAAAGTGGTTCCTATAGGAGCTCTTGCCTAGATCTTTATAGATTATAGAAAAACTGTGTTTCCTTAGAGTCATAAGAAGTTTAACTCCTTAAGAACACAGCAGAAAGCTTTTCCCATTAAACTTAAACCTATACCTATCACTACTGTGATTTGATAATTTTCAGATAATGTATGCTATGACTCTGATCCACACAGTTACTGCTCGTCTCCTACTCAAGTCTACAACTTGAACATCTTCCTATCAGGGGCCCAGCACCAATCTTTACTCTCCAGGAAATGAAATAATAGGACTAGTTGCCTTCTAAAATAAAATATTATCTCTAACAGGGTTAGGCCACAAAGTTAACTTAAAGTGCTCTTCCTCTTTAAGACATACAGATTTTATGCAAGGAAAAGGATTTTATAGTGTTTGGAAAGAAATATTCCTAGCACCATGGGTTGGTGCTCAGGACTGCTGAACTCTTTGCGTCTTTAGTTTAGAGTCTTAATGATGTTGATGCTTTTACCTTATTTCCCTTAGCAAACAAATGGCTTTCAATATTATTAATAAAGATATAATCTCTGATTTCTGTGCATTAGAGAATACCTTAGTGTGGTGGTCTGAGGCTGTATGTAACCCATAAAACATATTCTTAACTCTAAGCCATCCCTGTAAGTGTGAACCCATTGTAAGTAGGACCTTCCGATAAGGCTACTTCAGTTAAGGCAAGTCCCACCTCAGTCAGGGTGGGTCTGAATCCTATTACTGGAGGCCTTTATAAGAGAATGAAATTCAGAGAGAGAGACAGAGAAAGCCACAGAAACAAGAAGCTAAAATCAATGAAACCAGGAGGAAAAGAGAGAGACCGGCAGATACCACTATGTGCCTTGCCATGTGGCAGAGGAGCCAAGGATCACTGGAGCCAGACTTTGGGAACAAAGCATTGCCTTGATGATGCCTTGATTTGGACATTTTCCCTGTCTCAAAACCATGAGTGAATTAATTTCCATTGTTTAATCCAACCCGTTTCATGGTATTTGCTTTGAGCAGCCTAGGAAACTTAAACATTTAGGAATACAGAAGCATCTTTATACAGAACATTTAATAATAAAAAAGCTACCTTAATTTCATATAGCACTTCACGTTTTGCAAAATACTTTAATGGTCATAATTTCATTTAGAAATACACAACAACCAAGTAAGGAAGGATAGCCCGTTATCATCATCTCTGCTGTACAAATAAAGAAACTTCAGTTCAGAGAAATGAAGTAATTTGCTCTAGAGCACACCTAATGAGTAGCAGAACTGGAATTTGAACTCTCATCTTGTTTCTTCATAGCCAGTGGAATTCCACTATGCCATTTGCAAAATCCATAATAAAAAGCCATAATAGCAAGCTTTATTAAAATAATTATGACAAACACTTATTATAGTGCCTATCATGTGCCAAGCACTATGTGCATTTAAACTCATTCAATCTTCACAACACCCTATGAGGTAGGTGTTATTTTCTCTCCATTTTACAGATAGAGATATTGAGCCATAGATATTTGGGTAACCTGCCCAAGATCACACAGCAAGTGGTACAGTTGGAATTTGAACCCAGGCATCTGGATCCAAAGTCCAAGCTCTTAATACAAAATTTATTGCCACTCAGTATATTTCACATATTCAACAAAGGTTGAATAAAACCAATTATTTGGGCTTCATCCCAATCAATATTTAAGTTCTTATTGTGGTACAGGTTTTTTGGTCTGTTTTTTCCACACCTTTTAGCACAACCTGTTCCACTGTTGAGTGGGTAGACATGGATCCAGGTTGAATCAGTCACAGTAGATCATTCCCCTTATACATTGTTGATCCAAGGAATGGGCAAATGACCCAGACTCTTTGTATTGAAAGGGTAGAAATAAACTCTAACCTCTAGAGACTTGAAGGAGGAAGGACTGGGTGTGAAGCTGTTGGTGTTCACTATGCATGCTCCTTCCCACTTCCCCTACCCACCCACCCCCTTACACATACACAGAAGAACACTCTTCAGCCGGAGAAAATGGAGCTAAAGCAGAGATGGATCTGTCCTTGCAGCCTCTTCTCACCAGTTCCCATCACTGATGTTCACAGAACCCTGGCTCTGTAGATCTTCTGTTATTTGATAGGTCCCAGGATTCTTCCAGAAAATTCTTTCTTTTAGCCCAAGCTGTGTTTGAGTTGAATTTCCATCATCTGTGCTGGAAAAAGTCCTAATATTACAGCAGGTTAGAGTGGTGGAGAAAACAAAGAGTTTAGAAACAAACAACTATGAATTTGAATCATGACTATTCCAGCCATGCAAAGTTGTGCAAGTTATCTAATTTCTAGAAGCTTCAGTTTCTTCGTAAGTGGTAATATTAATACCTCTGTCATAGAGTCATTGTGATGACTAAATGAAATCATGTGCATGAAAATCTCCAGCTGCTCTTTCCTAATGTTATCTTCAATGGTTAAGAACATTTCCAGACCCCCAATACCTTAGTCATTCATTCATTCACTCATTTTACACTTATTGATTAGTCAGTTGTCAACTATAGGCCTAGTATTGTACCTGCCATCAGAGCAGGAAGGTTTAAAAATGATAAAGAATAATATAGGGTCTTTAACCTCAAGAAGTTTGTGGTTTAGTTGGAGAAACATAGAAATTATGGGTGAACCGGTATCACAAAAATTTTTAACATAAATATGAATCAACAAAACATGAGGGAGTGACCAGGGCGAGGTGTGGTATGTCAAGGAAGTTTCTTAGAGGAAGTAGAATTTGAGCCAAGTCTTCATAGTAAACACAATGATGCGATAGATTGCCTGTGAGACTCTTACAATGAATTCTCCTTCCTTATCTGTCAGGTTTTTAGATTCCTCATGTTTCTGAGGAAATTTTAGTATCAAATGGCACTCCTGAATTATGATTTGACTCAAAGTGGCTATAACCATGGGGAGTCAGCTATTTCATTAGGCAAGTCAGATTTAATTCACACCCAGTTACCTTACATGGCTTTTTATTTTTCTATTTTTCTTTCCAGTTCCTTACTTTCTAAAAATCACTTGAACAGATAATTCTATTCTTAAAAAAAACACAGGTTATGAGAAGGACAAATAAAAGAGTGTTGTTTAGAAATGTCAAGGAGAAATTCTATTTTCATTTTATTTCTGTGATAATAGTAATTTTTTTCATTTTACTTTGTTTTGTTTTAGAGTGTAGTTATTTACTAAGTACAAAATATCTTTTTCAGATTTCCTCTAATAGCATTTGGGTGTAACACTCCTATCAAAATCCTGACAAGATTTTTTTTGGCAATGTAGACAAACTTATTCTAAAGTTCATATGGAAAGGCAAAGATTTAGAATAGCTCAAACAATTTTGAAAAAGAAGAATAAAGTGGGAGGCATCAGTATACTTCATTTCAAGTCTTCAAGACTTATACAACCAAAGTCTTCAAGACTGTGTGGTACAAGGAGAAGGATAGGCATATAGATCAATGGAACAAAACAGAGTACTTGGAAATAAGCCCACACAAATGTGCCCAATGACTTCTGACAAAGATACAAAAGCAATTCAATGAAGGAAAGACACCCTTTTCAGCAAACGGGGCTGGAACAGTTGGATACAAAGTGACCTAAGTGTCACACCTCACACAAAAATTGACTCAAAATGGATCACAGACTTAAATGTAAAGCATAAAACTATAAAACTTAAGCAAAAACATCAAAGGAGCAAACCTTTGGGATCTAGGGCCAGGCAAAGAGTTCTTAGACTTGACACCAAAAGCACAAGCCACAAACAGAAATATTGATAAGTTGAACTTCACCAAAATTTAAAACTTTTGCTCTGTGAAAGATACCATTAAGAAGATGAAAAGACAAGCTTCAGACTGGGAGAAAATATTTGCAAACAACATATCTAACAAAGGACCAGTATCTATTATATATAGAATATACATATATTATATATATTATATATATAGTACACTAGCATCTATAATATCTATAATGTATAAATATTGAATCTCCAAACTCAATATTTAAAAACAATCCAATTAGGAAATGGGCAAACTATAGATGGAAAATAAGCACATGAAAAGTCAACAATTTAACATCTTTAGCCATTAAGAGAATGCAAGTCAAAGCCGTAGTATGAAATATTACTACCTACCTATCAGAATGGCTAAAATGAAAAATAGTGACAACTCACCAAATGCTGGAAAGGATATGGAGAAACTGGATCACTCATACATTGCTGATGGAAACATATGCAATAGTACAACTGTTCTTGAGAGCAGTTTGGCAGTTTCTTTAAAAATTAAATATGCAACTACATTATGAGCCAGAAATAGCACTGTTGGCCATTTATTTCAGAGAAATGAAAATTTATGTTCACATAAATATGTGTATAGGAATGTTTATAGTAGCTTTATTTGTAATAGCCAAAAACTGGGGGGTAGGGGGAAGGACAAGATGCCTTTCAACAGGTCAGTGGTTAAACAAACTTTGGTATATCCAATCCATGGAATACTGCTTAGCAATAAAAAGGCATGAAATAACTGAAATTATTGATACATACTACAACCTGGATGAATCTCTAGAGAATTATGCTAAGTGGAAAAAGCCAATCCAAAAAGGCTACAAATTTCCCTCTCCTTACTCTTATAAGGTCATCGGTCATTGGATTGAAGGCCTACACTATATCTAGGACGATCTCATCTCAAGATCCTTGATTAATTACACCTACAGAGACCCTATTTCTAGATAAGGTCACAATCACTGGTACCTGGGGTTAGGACTTGGGCATATCTTTTTTTTGGTGGACTACAGTCCACCTTCTCATCCCTCCAAATCCATGTCCATCCTATTTGCAAAATACATTCACCCTATGCCAACCTCCCCCAAAGTCTCAACCCATTACAGCATCAACTTGAAGTCTAAAATCTCCTCTAAATATCATCAGCTCAGAAGTGCCAAATCTCATCATCTAAATCAGGTATCAATGAGAATCAGAGTTTGATCCATCCTGGGGCAAAGTTCTTCTCCATCTATGGACCTGTGAAACTATCAAACATATTATCTGCTTCCAAAATACAATAGTGAGACAGACATAGGATAGCCATTACTGTTCCAAGAGGAAGAAAATGGAAAGAATAAAAGAGTCTCTGGTCTGAAGTAAGTTAGAAACCCAGCAGGACAAACTTCACTAGGTTTCAAGGCCTGAGAATAGCCCTCTATGGCTCCAGGCTCTGCCTTCTTGGCCCGAGGCAGCCCTGTCACTTCTGTGCAGTCAGAGGTGGCTCTGTCACCCTCTGTGCCCTCTGCATCCTCTGTACCCTCTTGAATTCCCTGTTCAAAATTTTTTTCAACTTTCCTTTACGGTACTCATTGACTGACAATCTGTGCAGGAATTTACCACCCACTTTGGGATGCATGCTCAAGCACTCCGACTCCAGGAAAACCCAGGCCTGTTCCCCACAGGCTGCTTCCAGATTCACGCAGTCCACAAGCACCTCTTAACAGTTTCATCTCATCTTGGATTTTGTTTTCAAGACCATCTAGTCTCTGTCTATCACGCACCTCAAAATTTGTCCAGCCTCTACCGATTACTCAATTCTAAAGCTATTTCCACATTTTTAGCTATTTGTTACAACAGCACCCCAATTCCCAGTATCAAAAAATCTGTATCAGTTGGGTTCCACCTGAGAAACAGAACCAGTGGGATACACACACACATACACACACATGTAAGAAATTTATTTCAAGAAATTGGCGTACACAACTGTGGGGGCAGGCAAGTTCAAAATCTGCAGGCTGGAAACACTCAGGCAGGAACTGACACTGCAGTCCAGGCAGAATTTCTTCTTCTTCCAGGGAAACCTCAGTTTGGCTCTTAAGATCTTTCAAATGATTGGCTGGGGCCCATTCAGAGTATCAAAGATAATCTGCTTTGCTTAAAATCAACTGATTGTAGATGCTAACTACATCTGCAAAACATCCTCACAGCAGCACCTAGATTAGTGCTTGATTGAATCTTTGGGTACTATTGCTTAGCCAAATTGACACAAAAGACTAACCATCAGTGAATTTGTTGTGTTTTTCTTTTGTTGTTGTTGTTTTTTTTTTGTTTTTAACATATTTTATCATTTTATTAGGAATAATTCCAGATGGGTTATGAAGAAACTTACAGAATTTGTGGAGTTTCCTAAAAACTCTTAATGAAGATACATTCACCAATAAACAAAAAAACATCAGCAGAACTATCATATACTGGACAAAGAGTCAGGCTGATACCAAAAGAAACACGCAACATTAAAAAAAGATATAATATAAGGGAAGACAACCCTTTATGTATACAATTTGTATATATTTTTATTTTATCCTTCTAACAATCTTGGAAGATTGGTATCTTTATTCACACTCTACCAAAGAGGAAAACTGGATGTTTTCCTAAATTCACACACTAAAAAAGGGAAAAATCCATGCATAGAACAGGAACAATATATAACAATGTGTTAACCTTGGTTCGAATGAATAAAAGTCTAAGTGTTTAAGTTTTTGTTCTCTTCTGTAACTTTTTATATGCACTTCTGGAATGAAATGTGTATTTTTTTAAATTTTTCAAGTTTGACAAAACTAAAGCAAGGAATTTTTGTTAGGGACCAGGAACCAGTCAGAAGAGAATATAGTTGACCTAGCACACACAAAAATCCAGATTAATATAAACTATGTTCTAATTAATATGTCTAATTGCAAGAGAGAATTAAGCATTAATAATATTTAAAGATTGCTTAAAAATCATAATTAGTCATTACAAAGGAGAAACTTGGTAACATTTGGGAAACAACTGAATAAACACAAAGTTTTTGGGAAGGTGGATTTATAATGACTAATTACTTTTGTTGTAATTTCTATCCAATTGAAGAAGAAGAGACAGGAAGCCCTGAAGCCAAGTCAGAGATGCCACAATCTTCTAGGAAAAGGGTAGCCAAGGCCTGGATTTGGGTGATGGCAAGTGGGAAAAGCAAGGAAGGGAAAGAGATGAGAAAAGCTAGGAAGGAAATGAATAAGACTTGGTGATTAATCAGCAATAAAGAACAAAGGGCAGAGGAAAGCCAAAGTGTGATGTAATGGGAAAAAAAGACTGGTTAGGGTCTTGATTTTGCCACAATCCAGCTGTGGATACCTGGGATAGTCATCTAATACTCTCAGCTTCATTTTCCTCATCCCTACAGTGAATGGGTTGCTTCTAAGGTCCCTTCCAGATTGAATATCTTGAGGATGGGTGATCACAATAATGGAAACAAGAAAAATTCCAAGGAGACTATGATTCTAATTTAATTTAATTCTGATGATGCCTCAGTTATGGGATCTTGAGCAAATTACTTAATCCCTCTGTGTGTCAGTTTCCACTGTAAAATGGTAGTACTAATAGTGGTGCCCATCTCTTAGAGCTGTCCCACATAAGCCTTAGGGCAGTGTGGGGCTTGCGGAAGGTCTCAACTGATGTGAGCAGTTAGTAACAGTGCCATCCACTCTAACCATTGATCACAGCTCCATCCTATGGTCCTGGCAGAGGGATCCTAGACACCAAAATCTTTGCCATAAAATTCAACGACTATTACCTTTCTTCTTATATTTTATGGAGGGAAATGTTGGATGTATACAGGAATATGACATGTAGGCATTTGGGATTTGGAATGGCTGAATCAGCAGACTTTAAGAATTATAGGCTTCAGATACTACTTCCTAAAGTGAATGCTAGTTGTCACGTCCACCCTTTCTAACCAGCATCATCACTTCCTAATATCTGTCATAGGTATTACCCTAAGGCAACAGAACATAAAGATCTGAGTCATTTTGAAAAACGTTAAGTGTTGATCCAGCAGCAGTAACCGTAAGAAACAAAGTACTCTGAGTACAACGGATGCCTATGCACAAATTGAGAGTGTGGCTGACCTCCCACTTCTCTGTCCGGTTGACATCACTTGCCTTAGATCACAGGAGGCAAGAACGGGGTGAGATGGCAGATGTACACATGTAATTTGTTTCCCTCCCTGCCTGAGCCTGTCCTTACCTGATTCTCACATTAAGCATGACAGCTCACATAATTTCTGGTAGAGTCTACCAAAGCTGTCAACTGAAAAAATAGTAATTATTTGCCTAAAAATGCAGAAGAAAAACCAAGCTCAAAAGGGTCAAGCTTTTGGGAGAGAGGGTGTCAATGAGGAAACACTGTAAGTACATATGCCTTGAAATTAAAATAGTAGAAGATGTAGAGAGAATGTTGTTATTATCATTTAAGATTCAATTGACCGCGTTATGTAAAATACGGTATGTCAAAATGAACTTTCAATTTCGGCTTACAGGAATCAGGCACTCTCTAAGCCACTAGCTAGACCAGTGCTAAAGGTACTTTCCAGTCCAAGTCAGGGCAATTATCTTCCATCCAATTCCCTCAAATTTACTTTAATGCACACCAAAATCGATGGTTTGGAAATGCCTATAATGTAAGGGAGAAATGGTAGTTAAATATTTTTTTCCTTGTTTCACTCCCTAGTAGCAAAGAATTTTTGTTTTGTTTTGTCTTTGTTTTTAAAATCATTTTCTTCATTTGTACAAGTATACACTGTCCCAGCAGAGTGGTTATATTGAACCTTAGTGTCTCTTGTTAAACAGGTTCATAAATAAAGAAAATAACTCAGGGTTTGTGTCTTCCGGACCACCTAGAACGCAGTCCACCATCACCTCATGAGATGAAAACCAACATCAGGAGCAGGTCCTGTTCATGTGGAACAATCGCTTTTAGTGACACATTGAAATTTCTTGTTGTCTCTCTCTCTATGGGCATTAGTAGAAATGATCTGTAGTTTTCATTTTTTTAATCTATTTTTCTTTTGCTGAATCCTTTGATGTCAGGGGTGGAGCCGAAGGTTAAATCAATTAACAGACTTACATTTGTTGATCTTGGACTTTCTGCCAAGCAAGCAAGTTAGGTGTGGTAGACACAAATATCAATAATAATAATAAGAAGAAACACCACAGACTTTGGCCTCAAGCAGTTGATAGTCTGGATGAGGGAAGGGTAAGTAAGGACACATGACAAATGATGACTGATGAAATGAAAATGGTACCTGCAGAAACACTTCCAGGGCATCTTCATCTGGAAATTTTAGAGAATGATTTCTGAGGTCTTACTCTTCTAGTAAGTCATCTGATGTGTCTGTGGTGTGTGTGTGAGAAGTCCGTGCTGACATTTGTCCGTGCATCTTGATGTGTGACAATGATCAGCAAGGTCTCCCGTGGCTCTTCTTCCTGAAGGATATGCTGACCTCATGGCCCCATGCTCCCCAAAGCACTGAAACCACTGGTCTCTTGCTTTATGGGGCCTTGTGGTAATGGCCACATAGACACCATAATTTTTTTGGACCCTCCAAAGCAAAGCCAGAGGACGGCATTTTCCTCTCCCCGGAATTCCTCTGGTATTACTTTTTGCTCCCATAGTTCAAAACTTACCTTGAAGTTTATATTATCTGGGATTCAAAAGCATGGGATTGGCATCATTTATGGATATGGCCATTACTCAGCATCCATGACCATCTTCTTCTGTAGAGGTTGAGGAGCAAAACCCCACATTATCTAGACTTTCTTGCAGGAGTCTATAGATATGTGAATTAGAGTCTGCCAAATAGAAGCCTGCATGCACCAAAAGCTGCATAGCCACAGCTTTCCAACAGCTTTGGGATTTTTCTACTGCCCTGAGCAAGGTTATGGAGAGACGAGTGTGTGTCAGAGGGCCCTGCAACACAGGCCGTTGATTCTTGGGCTCACTACTTTAAGTGGTGTCCTCTCAAGTCGCTCCTCCAGCCCTTCCAGTGATTTTTAAAGCACTTACTTCCTTTTATTAAACCTGTTTCTTCTTAAAATACCTGGATTTAATTCTATTTCCAGCTCTGAACCTGGATTTATAATTATTAGAATTTGTCTAAGACAGATGACCCCTTAGAAATGAACCATCATGGCATTACAAAGCCAATTACTTTTTCTGACATATAAAAATATGTTGGATTGATTTTCTGACTACCTCACATCACAGAAAAATCCAAGTTGACTTGTTCTTATTGGTGTTTCCATTATTCCTGCTCCTAATTATTGAAGAAATCAGTGGGATAAACATAAACAGCACAGCCAGGAATTCTTGGCTGAAGAAATGGAATTTCTCTTTATGCTCATTTTCTTGTCTACCAAATAATTGAAAGGATAAGGATATTCATGAATCTCAGGAAGATCATGGAAATACTTGGCTAAGAGCAGTTAAGTCAAGGGTAAAATGTTTACTACTAATAAATAACTTGCCTAAAATATACAGAGCTCAACATGCTGCCAGTTCTCTGTTTTTATGCTGGGTTCAAATATAAGAAAACTAAAATTTGGAAAGTTTTAATCAAGGTAAAACAGCAAATGGCTGAGCAAGGACTCAAACCTCAGAAATTCTGGCTCCAAACCAGTGCCTTCTTCTCTATACCATGCTGCTTCTCTGTGGCATATTCCAGATTAGACTTAAATTTTTTTTTAGCAGTTTTTTTTCTTAAAATATGTATGTGTGTGAATGTATATGTGTGCGTCTGTGTGTGTGTGCGCCTGTATATTGCAAATGACACAAAACTCTTATCCTCAATTGAAAAGGATTCTTATTTTTTTGGCCACATTTCTTACTACAGTGAGATTCTTACAATATGAAGATTTGTTTTAATCTTGATTATATATGTGTATATATGTATGTGTGTGTGTGTGTGTGTGTGTGTTTATACACACAATGAAGGAGTATATCACAATGAAGGAATATACATATATATACACACATTTTATTGAACTTTGTTTTTCTTTAATATGGATTTTTTATCTTTGGTAATTGCAAGTTCTTTCTATTTTCTTCTAGTTTCTTTCTAGTTTCTTTTTTTAGATTATCCTTATATAAATTGGGTCATATAAAGCCTGATGCTCATGCTCATATTTCTCTTTAAAACTCTCTTCCCTTCTCAGGACATCAGTTTCTTTTCTTTCTTTCCCTGTCTGCCCCATACTTATGCATTGTTCTTTTGTATCAGGCATGCTGTTTTGTATCAGGCCATCCAAAGCCTTCCTGAAATAATACACATTTAGTGTTTCTTCCTTAGTGACATTTCAAATCCCTTAAAGGACTCAGTTGTCTGAATACTACACACCATCCTTAACTGTTTGGAAGATGTCTTAGTTTTCCAGGGCTGCTAAGTCAACACACTGGTTGGCTTAGAACAGGATTTTTTTCTCTCACAGTTTGGGAGGTTAGAAGTTCAACACCAAGGTATTGGCAGAGCTTGCTTTCTCCCAGCATTTATAGCATTCCAGCAATCCTCTGTCCCATTGTGCTGGTTTGGATGTATTATGTCCCCAAAAATGCCATTATCTTTGATGCAGTCTTGCGTGGGCAAGAAATGTATTGATATTGATTGGGTTGGAGACTTTTGATTGGATGTTTCCGTGGAAATGTGATCACTCAATTGTAGGTGATAACTCTGATTAGAAAATTTCCATGGAGGTGTGGCCACACCCATTCAGCATGGGCCTTGATTAGTTCACTGGAGCCCTATAAAAGCTCAGACAGAAGGAGTGGGCTTGCTACAGCCAAGAGGGACACTTTGAAGAATGCTCAGAAGCTGAGAGAGTAGCTGCAGATGAGAGACAGTTTGAAGATGGCCATTGAAAGCAGACTCTAGCTCTGGAGAAGGTAAGAGAGGACAAACATCCCAAGAGCAACTAAAAGTGACATTTTTGAGGAACTGCAGCCTAGAGAGGAACATCCTGGAAGAAAGCCATTTTGAAACCAGAACTTTGGAGCAGACACCAGCCACGTGCCTTCCCAGCTAACAGAGGTTTTCTGGACACCATTGGCCATCCTCTAGTGAAGGTACCTGAGTGTTGATGTGTTACTTTGGACACTTTATGGCCTTAAGACTGTAACTGTGTAACCAAATAAATCCCCTTTATAAAAGCCGATCCATTTCTGGTGTTTTGCATTCCAGCAGCATTAGTAAACTATAACACCCATAGTGATTTCTCTCTCCTCGTGTCTGCTCCTCATGTTCCACTTACTTCTGACTTCTTATAACTGACTGTGTCTAAATTTTCTTTGCTTATAAGGACTCCAGTCATACGGATTAAGGTCTACCCTGATTCAATTCGGCATCATCCAAATAACTTCACAAATGAGTCCACACCTTAACTAATAAAAACATCTTCAAAGGTCCTATTTACAAATGGGTTCACACCCACAGGGCTGGGGATTAGGACTTGAACATGTCTTTTGTAGGAGACATGATTCAATCCCCAACAGAGGATCTTCTGACAGAACCCCTTGTGAATTTTATTGTATTTTTTTTTCTGCTGTATTTGCAGGCCTGACACAGGCCTAAAGAGAACCCAAGTTGCTAGAAGCAAAGTCAAAGTTGAAGTTGTGATGAGTCAGATTCTTGACCTCAATTTACCTTAAACTTGAGAGAAAGTGGATGAACAACAGCAAAATATTAATTCTCCTGTTCTATTGTTTCTTTCCTGCTTGAGAATTAGTTGAAACTCAAAATCTTCATCATCTAACAAGGAGATCAGCTAGCTAGATCTCCTGCTTGCTACATGTGATTTTTTTTTAATTCTCATTACTAGTATTTAATTATGACCATCAATAAATAACATTTTAGAATGTTTTTAAGTATGAGGCACTTTGTGCTATATAGTACAAAAGAAGTTTTTATCTACCGATACAGGGTTTTGCTTTAGATGTATCTTCCCTTTCCATCTCAGACTTGGACATGTGAAGAGGTAAGAAAATGCTGTTGGAAAGCCAGTTGACAAATTGGGGGCCTGCACACCTGGGAAGACTAGCAAACATTTGGATAATGAAACCCGAGCCAGAAAGATGACGAACTTGAACTATAGACGAGAAACAGGCAAAATCTAACAGTGATTCAGGTATTACGCACCTGTGCACAATAAAGCAACTGTTGAGAATGGGAAAGGCTAATATTTACTTTGGACCTTCTTGGTATCAGTCTTTCTCCACTGCATTCACTTGCATTGTCTTGTAAAATAGAATAAAATCGCACCATAATGCTATTGTGGGATGAGTTAATGCAAGATAAATGAGAACAGATGCTGGATTGGAGCTAACTGCGATATATGTGAGTTCATGTTAAAAGAAAGTGCACTATCTTCAGGTTTTATTGTAGTAAGTGTGAGAAAATGCAGAATTTTTGGTTTTTAGTAAGACTTTCACTGTTGAAGTGCTGCCATAATTGAACTATAGCATCTAAAACTAACAAGATGACAATCACACAGTCTTTGCTGCTGGGACAACAAGGAGAGCTCTGTCTCCAACTCTGAAGACTGTTTCTAAGTGAAAGAAGGGCAAACAGGACCACCTGCAGAACAGAATAAAGCCGAGTCCCTTTACAGGTGGTGCATCAATTCGAAAGCCAACATATTGAAAGTAATTTAGAGTCAAAACTTTATCTTTTCAAGCTTCTAAATCAATTTTATATCATCAGGACCTGAGGCCCTTAAAGGGCAAAAGGCAAAATCAACTTCTTTTGTTTCCCTGTGTATGCTTTCTGTGAGTTCCGCTTTCCTGTTACACTCTGAATTGAGTAGGAATGATGAGTGCAAATGGGGAGGGGAGGGCAGAGGGGAGGAAAAAGGGATTCTCTCCCCACTTTTGTTGCTGCTATTATTGTTATTCGGTACAGCACAGATATCACTGAATTTCTGTAAGTTAAATGAGCTTTTGATGCAACTCTAGTATTATCAGGAGGGTAAAGAAGCCTCAAAACCGTGTGCCACAAGGAACAGCACAAGAAAGCAAAGATATTGAGCCTTGGAACAACATACTCACAGGAGACATCATAGCCATGTTAAAATGTTTGAAGGTCTGTCCAAAGTAAGAGAAACAGACCTGGCCATTTTCAAACAACTCCTGGTAATGGTTATCTGGAGCTCCAATTAAAAAGAATGAAAGTCAGAATGGAAGAAAATATTTGGAAATCATATATCTGATAAAGGTTTAATATCCAGATTATATAAAGAGATCCTACAACTCAATGATTAAAAGAGAAACAATCCAATTTAAACATGGACAAAGGACATGAATAGACATTCCCCCAAAGAAGATACACAAATGGCCAAAAAGCACATGAAAAGATGCTCAACATTATTGGCTATTAGGGAAATGCAAATCAAAATCACAATGAGATACCATTTCACATCCACTAAGATGTTTTATTGAAAAACAAACAAACAGAAAATAACAAGCATTGGCAAGGATGCACAGAAATAGGAACCCTCACACATTGCGAGTGGGAAAATAAAATGGTGCACCCACTATGGAAAATAGTTTGGCAGTTTCTTAGAAGGTTAAACATAGAATTACCATAAGGCCCAACGATTTCACTTCTAATATACGTATACACAAAATAATTAAAAACAGGGACTTGAACAGATATTTGTACACCAATAGTCATAGCAGCATTACTCACAATAGCTACAAATGATGAACATTATTTACAATAGCCCAGTGTCCATCAGCAGATGAATGGATAAAGAAAATGTGGTATATACATGCAAGGAAATATTAATCAGCCACAAGAAAAGAATGAAGTTCTGGTATATGTGACAACATGAATGAAACTTGAAGACATCATGATGAGTAAAATAAGCAAGAGACAAAAGGGCAAATAATATATAATTTCATTTATATGAAATATCTAGATTAAGCAAATTCATAGAGACAAAAAATAAATTGCAAATTGCAGGTTACCAGGGGTTAGAGCAGAGCAGGGGTGGTAGGGAGGGGAGTTGGGGAGTTACTGCTTAATGGGTACAAGAGCTTCTGTTTGGGGTGATGAAAAAGTTTTGGTAATGGATGGGGGTGATGGTAGCACAATATTGTGAATGGAATTAATTTTACTGAATTGTACATATGAAGGTGGTTAAAATGGGAGAATTTGTGTTATATATATGGCACCAAAAAAACAGAAGAAGAAGAAGAGAAAGAAGAAGAGTGTCAGGCAGCATCTAAGCTCAGTGAAAAGATTCTGCTTGACCAATGATGTCTGTCCAATGCTTAAGAGCAAGGAGTGGCAGCTTCTGCCCACATATTGGCAACAGAAAGATTCTAGTTGACATATTTTGAGAACTTGAGAGGGAAGTTCAAGTGGGGTTTCTAATGCCGTTTTCTGTCTTGTACACTGAGAAATCAAAAAGTCAGTCTAAAAAAATGAAAGAGAGAAAGAATAGCACAATTTTTCAGAAATGAGAGACCATGAGAGCCCAAAGAGTTATTTGCCTTTACTCCTGCCAAGTTTTCACTTGCATGTGCATTCCCTCATAAATAAATCCAGGTATCTTTCTAATAAACTTGCCTTTTTTTACTTTAGCCAGCTATCTAGTTTCTGTTTCTTGGGGGCATATTTCAGTCCCATTAAATTTAATCCAACTAATGTTTCTTGAATGACTATTATGCCTTTTATGACTGATAATCTGGATACAGTTATAAGCCTGGCCTATGGCTGGAACCAATGGAAGATCTAAAGGGAATAGTAGGTATAGATTATGATGAGACAGTAATAAATTAAACAAGGCAGTACATAGTATAGAGTCTTTTAGTTCTTACCACAGACATGGCCATATGTTCGAATTCTCTTTAACCTTCTTTCCAGTAAATGGTGGTGGATAAGAGATGTGGGTGCAGTGGCTGAGATACAGCCCCTCTAATCGTCTCATGTGCAAACTTGAGGGATGAGAGGAAGTTTGACACAGGAAATAACAGTCAGCAGCCGTTCTCTCTGACAGCGAACACCAGTGAAGTCCTTTAATTAAGCAAGATCATTTGCTTAAATTTGCTCAGAAACTATCACCTTAATCTCTGAAAATGATAAACCTCATTTCAAGCCCTGAATTGTGACTCACTGTCCACAATGAATGAGATACAAGTTTAGCTTTTATCCTCTACAAACTGTTACCAGGACACAACTGATTAAAGGGGTAACCAAAGTCACCAACCCAAGTTAGAACTCTTACCTCCAGGAAGAGCTTAAGAGGAATAATAAACACACAGCCATTTTCTGTTTGTGTTCTGACTGCAAGGCCCCTAGCAAAGGAAACCCAAACCAAGTCAAAAATTGGGAAGAAGACCCACATTGGAGGCTGGCTTGCCACTATCTTCCTGGGGGCTCTGAACCACTCTTCTCTCACTTGAGCCATGGGAGGTGGTCTGCCAGGTGAAGGTGTGGAGGAGGCAAAAGGATTAGCTGACTGGACACAGGAAGGTGCCTTTTCCAGAAACTCATTGGACCAGACACTCCCAATTTCCCAGGAATAGAGGCGCTAAATAGCTAGTAGGAGCCCCTGTCCCTCACAGACGCCCTCTACAGGAAACTGGGTGTCCCCCTAATGTCAGCTGTTTCATCTGCTCAGGACCCCAACTCCTCAGTAGTGGCTAGGGCAGGGCCAGTGAAAGGAAAAGAAGAACCCACAGCCAGGCCTGGAGTCCAGACGCTTGAGCTCCTCCCTCAACCTCAGCAAGGGCTTGCCCCTGCCTCAGTTTCCCCATCTTCCCAATGTGGATAAGGCTGCCACTCCCCAGCAGGGCTGTGGTGCTAGGCCATGGGAGTCTCCCATGCTCACAGAATAGTGAACTCCAGCCCTCCAAGCCACATTTCCCTGCCCAGGGACATGGCTGGGGGCTCCCAGGCTGGGCCTCTCCCTCTGGCTGTGGCTCCCTGTGGGCTCTGAGGAACAGGAGGCACAGGAAGGAGTGCCTGGCTTGGCACCTGGCACAGGTGGGCTGTCCACTCACAGGAGGTGCTCTGCAATCCACAGTGGGCTCACCAGGAATGTCTGAGGCACTGGGGGTCCCAGCAAAACGTGCAGAGCTGGGATGCATCAGCTCAGCCATCCAGAGCTGCAATGGCAGGAGCTGGAAAACAAGAATGAGGCTCCAATATCCACGCGCTTCCATGCTGAGCTGCAGGACAACAAGGAGAACTGACTGCACTGTCAGCAGCAGGAGGCTGAGCACAGACTGCCCTGGTGCAGCTGGCCGGGCAGAGCTGCAGGGTCCGAGTGATGTGGAGAAGTTGACCACACTGCAGTGAGGTGCCGGTGAGTGTGAGGAACACAAGCTGACCCAAGCCACCATCCACAGTGTATGGCCCAGGAGATTGAGGCCACCACCTCAGCTGGGAGACTGTGCTTTGAGCATCCCAATAGTGGCTCAGGAAAGGCAACAAAGGATAGGCAGCACACAGGCTGGAGCAGTGGGAAGTGCTAGAGCCAGAATAGGAACAGAAGGCAGAGGCCCGGGAACCAACTCCGACCCCCATGGGCACCAGCCGAGATGTGACCACAATGACACTCCTGCTGAGGGCCCCACCGGGGGACACATCCAGCTCTCCCACCTTGCCTGACACTTCACCCATTACTGCCTCCCCTGAGCCTCCACTGGGGCCTGCCCAGGCCCAGTGCCCTGCAGCTGAGGGACCGGGTAGCCTGGAGGCCCCCAGCCCACCCAGGGCTGCCAGCCTTAAAAACCAGGGTCCACCAGCCCACACCAGCACCGAGGGGCAGGTAGTCAACAAGCTCCTTGCCTGTCCCCATAGAGCCCATTGCTGCCCAGGTCCCCACCTAAGGCCCCTCTGACACCAAAAGAACAGACCTGGTTGGACCCTGTCCCTGCCAATGCGCCCTATCTGTGCTCAGCACCCCACCCCCAGCCTACCTACAACCAAGAGTCCACTCCCCTTGCCAGTGGACCTTCCTGGTTCCAGCAGACTGGCTCCCTATGGAACGCCGCCCTCAAGTTCACATCCAATTCTCCTAGGGCCACAGGCTCCAGGACAGCCTATGCTGGACAGCCTTCAGTCCCCAGACCCCACATGGCTCCCAGGCCTCTCCCTGTCAGTACCACCCCTGCCTCTTCCTCCAGCAGCTCCTACTCAGGAGGCCCCAGTGACAACTCCAAGCTCAGCAATGAGCAGTGAGGAACAGCCTGGACCCTGGCCCAGTTTTGGAGCTGCCTCTGGGAGGAGGGCCATGGGGGCAGGGCTTGGCTGCCAGACCCCTTGTAAACAGAGCAGGGGGACCCATGGCCCACTCAGAGGAGCCTAGTGCCTGGCTGCAGGTAGTCATTGGTGCTGCCAAGCCAGGAGGCAGCATGAAGACCACATTCACCATCAAGATCAAGGGTGGTTATGGCCAGACCTCCATGGCCAGGGACCACTGCCCACCAGCAACCGGGGGCAGAACTGGCCCTGGGGCTGTAGGCACCCCCTACCGTCCTCAGTACCAGCAGTGGGGACACAAACACCGTCACCCATGTCAGTGGCTTTGGAATCTTCAGTGTCACCAGCTTCAGCCATGTTCCTTTGACAGATGAGGAGGCTGCGTTAAGCATTAAGATGGAGCCTGAGCCAGCAGAACCCCACTCTGGCAGGAAGCAGCCAATGGTGCCGAACAGACCCAGGTGGACAAAGCACCAGATGGGTGGGGGATCCCACTGAGCACCAAGGAGCTGAGGGTCATCAAGGACTTGGGCATCCTAGATAAGACACTGGATCAGACCAGGGACTTTGAGGAGTAGGGGCCCATCTGGGGCTGTGCTACATAAGCTCCCGCAAAGGAAGACAGACTAGCAGGACATGGAGCAGGAATGGTGGCTGCAGGAAGTATGGGCCAGCCAGGGAACAGCTGTGGCAACACAGCCACTGAGACCACCATGCTCAGCAGGCAGCCAGTGACTCAGCTGTCAGCACTGTCACCAAGACCAAGCAGCTCACCCATGTGAATGATGGCACATGGAAGGCCACACCACCGTGGTGGGGTCAAGCTTCTTGAGGCACCGAGAAAATAGCAGCGGTGGCAGCATAGTGCAAACCACATCCTTCTTGTCCAAGAAGATGAGCAGCATCTTCCACTGTGAGGACGACATCTGCCCTTGCACGGCCCAGAAACCTCACAGCACTCGAGAAACCCAGGCAACGAATAAAGAGCTGATGAAGGCACAGAGCATGCCTGAGTTGTCTGCCTCCCAGGCACGCAAGGCCATGATCGAGAAGCTCGAGGATGACGCCCCAGGTAGCCCAGGCAGCCCTCGCACAGCTGTGCAGTACTCCCCCCATTCCAGGGTCCCCTGGGCCAACAGCATCAAGCAGAAGCTGCTGGACTGGTGCCAAGCCAAGACTCATAGCTAAGAGCATGTGAACATCCAGAACTTCTCTTCCAGCTGGAGTGACTGGCTGCCCTTCTGTGCCCTCGTGCATAACTTCTTCCCTGAGGCTTTCCTCTACAGGCAGCTTTGCTGGTAGAAACGGCCCCAAAACTTTGAGGAGACACATCTGGACTGTCCTCTGAGACACATCTGGAGTGCGTGCAGCTCTTGGACACAGAGAACATGGTGCAGCTTCCAGAGCCTGAGTGATAGTGAGTGTACACATACATCCAGGAGTTCCACCACTGTCTTGTCTGGAAGGGGCTGGTTAAAAGCCACCGAGTACTAACTCCTGTTTGGGGCTCCATGGATGCTAGTAGATAGCCACTCCCGGTACTGGTGGAGGACATGACGATCATGGGCAAGAAGTCTGACCAGGAGCCTCCTCATCTATGTGCAGTCCCCCACAAACCACTGTGGTGTCACGAGCTGCACCTGCGCTGCAAGAACGTCTAGGCCTCCCCACACACACTGCAAAGTGTCGCCTGGCACCCACCCCCGGGCACTGCCCCTCCCTCCACACCTGCCAGCAACTATCCTGTCTGTCCTGATGCTCCCACCCCCATACATACACAGCATTTTGATAGATTACTGGTTTTCAACAACAAAAAGGAAACTCTTTTAAGTGGCCACGAGCAACCAAACTTCCTCTTTTGGCTTATCTGTACTTAAATAATTGAATTAGATTGACCTCATCTGAGCAAAAGAACCCAGGCACATATTTCCTGAAGTGGTGGTTTTCAGGTATCTTGAAAATCAGGGTGTCAACCTTAACTAAGAACATCTAAATCTGTACTCCTACTAGTATAAAGAAAATACTGATGCCAAGGGAGAAAAAAAAAAAAAAAAGAACCTTAGCTTTTCACTATCATACCTGCCCACATTACGGAATTCAAACAATGTGTGGCTCAAACTAACCATTCCACATTGTAAATAATATCAAAATGGCTCTAAGTAGCAAAGAGATGGCCAATCATGGGTGTCACATATGAGCTGGTGCTGCTGGCAAAGCCTTACACTCTCTCATAAATGGAATGTATTTTGAATCTAGCCTAAAGGTGGCCAAAAAAAGGGAGGGAATTACTCTTCCTCTAAGGAGAAGGTTTTGTCTATTTATGGTTAACAGAATGTGCTAATGCCAACAGCTACTCTCTTTTAGAACAGGGTACAGTGGTGGATTCAATTACCGGCTTCTTTGGTGAAAACGAGTCATCAATTAAAGGCCATGCAGTGATTTATCCTCTTGTATCTTTTCATCAGGATAGCAATGCTCCACAGTGTCTGGTGCTTTTGTTTAAGCATTGGTATCAGGAGTGACTAACAGTATAAACGAGTAAACAACCCTTGAGGGTGATTTTTTTTCTCACAAAACCTGGGCCCCTACACACGTGGCTCTCTTTGCTCTTGCCATCCATAGCTCAGGGTGGGATTGCTGATTTCATCCTTATTTCCAGTTCTGCCCCTAACACTTACATGACTCAGGGCAAAAGTATGATTGGAGGGTCACATCCCAAATGTCTAAACATGTAAATGTTACAAATCAATATTTAAAAAAAAAACAAAAAACTGTTCAAGGAAGTTCTATCCTATTCTGACAAATATGCCTTCAAAATGACCTGGGGCCTGGTTCAATTTAGAATTTTTGGACTCCTTGGAATTTTGCACCAGAATGTTTACCTGTACCCTGCTACCCCTTTTCTTTCCCCTCCCAGCTCTGTACCACAGAGCCAGGGTTCCAACATGCATTCCTACAGATGGACACTCCAGTCCACACTCCATCCAATTGCCATGCCTCAGCCATCCTCAAGCTTGGAGGTCAACACACCCAGGTTGCAAGCCATCATTGGGATAATGGCCCAAGCGAAGACTTTGTGAGGCCTTGAAATTAGGTTGGGGCCACTGAATTGGGGACATGGAATTCCAAGATCCTGAGGACTTGGGGTAAGCTCCCTTGAAGGAAAACAACAAAGTTTGTGTTATCAAGTGAATTACCACTTGGGCCACTGGATCTTAATGCCACTGGGGATCTCTGAAAGGCTGTGTAAACTTTATTTCTGTTACCCTACTCAAAGGCCAAGGGAGCTGGGCTGTCTGCACAACGACTCCTTCTACTCAGTGGTTCAGGGCTATTCCCATGACATGTTAATTTCCTGGCACTTCTGGCCTGCCCTGTGCATAGGCAGAGTGAGTTCTGTTGGTTAAAAAAAGCCTTAAAGCAGAATTGCAGATGCTGGCAGTTGGAAATCTAGCTGGCATCCAAGAAAACAGTAAATACTAAGGGAATATAGGTAGGACACTGACATCTGCTACAATCATCTCTTGCACTGTTCAGATTGTGTCATGTTGCCTCATTAAGCCTGCAGCCACTGATTATCCATGATAGTGAAGAAAAATAAAAATTACGCAGGAGGGTAGTACATTAGTAAGACAGCTATAGTCCCTAAGGCTGCAACTGGCCACAAGGCTATAATTGACATTCTTGATTTCTTCCTCCATCACCCAAATTCACTCTCACCCTCAGCCATACTTCTACTGGTCTGGGTTGCTTGCCTAGCAGAGTAATTCAGACCTTCACCACTAAGGAATCCAAGCCTCTGGTTACCAACTTTTGTTGCTGCAATGGCTCATTCATGATTCTCACCAGGCATACAGACCCCAAGAGGTGCCCCACAGAATCAATGAGTTTCAAATATTCTGTTCCCTGTCCTCATGTTGTAGCAGCAACTCTATCTCCAAATAACAATCAAGGTTAATTAAGTCTGCCAATATAGTGATTCCTTCTTTGCCTATTGATCTGCTGGCCAGAGGAATCCAAATTGACCAGACAGCAGCAGTTTAGATTTAGTGACAATTTTATTGTGTCCACTGTATGAAGCACTCTTATGCTGGAAACCAGAACTTCCAGTCCAACAAAGGCAAAAGTTGCTGGGAAAGAAAACATATATGAATAATTGGGAATGTTGGTGAGTGGGGCAACTTTCTACTCACCACCCCCAAACCTACATCCCAGATCCATGTGCTCTAACTATAATTGTCAGCATCATACAATGGCTGATGACTTAAAGTATATAACACACCTTCAAGGACAGCACCCCAACCCCACAGAGAGGGATCCCCAAGCTGAAACTTTAGCTGCTTCTTAAGGAATTCATTCCAATGTTCACCAGGCCAGCAGCTACTGGGTGATGCTATACGGTGGTACCAGTGGGTCCCATGATCACGTGCCCGTGGTTGCATCTCCTTCACCAAGTGGGTCCCTTTGTCCAAGGCTCTGTTAATGCAGCTCAGATACTCTGAAAGCCTTCAGAGAGTGGTGATGGTCAAAGCACTGAAAGTAGTAAAGGCAAAGTCATTGTAAGAATTAATTCCAATGAAGACAAATTGCTGTCTCCTCCAAAGTGAAAGAAATTTGATGTCATCTCTTTGGTTTTGTTTGGTTGGTCTCATTTGGAATGGTGTCATATTGAAGGCTGCTGTCAGGTTTGGCATTCCTTCCTTGGTGAGAGGGAGTCCATGCTATTAGACACTTGCTATCCTCTGTCCACGCCACCAAAGGTTCCCTACTGATGGGCCCATTGTGCAAGCACTGGTATAGAAGAAAACAGAGGCTGGTTGACTTCAGCTGGGTGACTCATCTATCCTGTTGTTTAGTGCTTCCTCTGCAGTTGAGACTCTGTTGGCCACTAATGTGAGATACAAAGAACTGTACCCTTTATGTTCACTCCCCATACTTTTTCCTAGTTGACATTATTCAACCTTCCCATCTGGCCCCTTGCAGTTAGCCAAATCCTTTGCCTAGAAGTCAATGTATATGCTTTCTTTGGGCCTTCTCATTCTAGATGTACTGCCTGAATTTCTGCACACTGGGAAGACAATATGAATGAGTTCTCATCAATGAGATGTGAGGGGAAAAATTGTATCTATAGCTCCTGGATTTTCTTCTTAAAAATGAAGCTGATTAGCCTGAACTTCCTCTTTTGTTTTTCTTTCTGGCATGGCAATGGCATCAAATGGAGCAGCTGCCTTGGACCCATATGTTGACAACAACAGAAACAACCCACCAGCCTGGTTCCAGGATGACCTTGCAGAGCAGTGGTTCCTGGGTGAACTCATGGGCAGTGCTGCCCCACAAACCCTATTAGAGCACTGTTGGACTGTTACCTGAGAAACTACATTTATCTTATATAAATTGATGCATTTTTGGATCTCTTTGTTACAGAAATTTAGCCTCTACTGTAACTAATATGCTTAGTCATGCAAGAGCTAGCAAATATATTTGTATGCCTCTAGAGATGCCTGAAGTTCTGGGGAAAGGTTCATTGACTGCTAGTATTCTGGTTGCCTTCCTAAACCATGCACAACAAATAGGAATCCTGGGGTAGGTCTAAGTGAAGGTCAGTGCATGAAATATAGTAGGCACTTAATACATGCTATTTCTCTGTGCCCTCCTTCTCAGGAATCATGACAGCCAAGTGTCCTAAAGGAATCATCTGGCCTAGCCAGGCCTCAGAAAATTTTCAAAAAACTCTAACAAAGAAGATCATCAAATAGTTGTCATAGCTGGGTTCCAGCTTAAATTTACTCTAAGAACTTAGCAAAAATGAGGGAACTGGAAATGTGGGAAGATGGCAGAGTAGGAAGCTTCAGGAATCAGTTCCTCCACCAGAACAACCATTGAACAGGCAAGAACTGTCTGAATCATCTATTTCAGAACTCCAGAGTCCATTAGAAGACTACAGCATCCAGGGAAGAGCAGGAGGAAAATGCTGGCAAATTGTGGTCAATACCAGTGAATTGCTCTCTCTGCAGGCAGCTTCCACTGCCATCCCCTGGTCTCACATCTGTCAGCAATGAGGCACTCAAATTCAGCTTCTGGTGTAGTTGCTGTGCCAGCATGGGACATAAAGACCCAGTTCCCCAAGATCAGGCCTGTACGGTCCCACTGCTGATCACTGCATTTGATTAGCTACTTCAGATCACTGTGGTTCCAGCTGTGAGGGCAGCCATTGCTCCAACCCTCCCTGCACAAAGCCATTATTCCAATCCTCTCTGGCAGAGGAGACTTAAAGACAGGAACTTCCTCAGAGAGGCGGAGGACAGTTGAAGGGCTGCATTTGCTAGGCAAGTACTGAGTCAAGAAAGTACAGCTTTAGGGAGCTGTGAGAGAAGCTCCTGGCACCCGTCCTGGCCCCTCTGTCATCCCCTCCTCAGGGAAATTTGGAGCCAACTGGTTCTCCTTTTGTGGGTCCCTGGCCTTGTTCTGGCTGGGAAAGACTGACTTGGAAACTCCTCTCTGGCTTGCTTCCCATGCCCAGGATTTGCCCTCCAGGCAAAAGCAGCTTGAGACAGTGAAAGCACAGTAAGAAACAGTTGAGTTGGCTGGCATGGGGCAAAGGCTTACCTGCTTTAAGTCTTGCAGTGGAATGCCCCAGGAGAGGGAGAAGGTCTGTTTCCTGGGGAGTAATAGGGGGCATTCAAATTCCTGTAAACAGGTATGTGGGACTTTGTCAAAATTTAAAACTTTTGTGCATCAAAGGACTTAATCATGAAAGTAAAATGACAACTTACATACCGAGAGAAAATATTTGGAAACCACATATCCTATCAGGGTTTAATATCCAGAATATATAAAGAAATTCTACAACTAACAACAAAAAAGAGAAACAACCTATTTTAAAAATGGGCGAAAGACTTGAATAGACTTTTCTCCAATGAAGATATAAAAATGGCCCAAAAATACATGAAAAATACTCAACAATTATTAGCCATTAGGGAAATTCAAATCAAAACCACAATGAGATACCATTTTACATCCCTAGAATGGCTATTATTAACAAAATGAAAAATTACAAGTGTTGCAGAGGATGTGGGAAAAAGGAACACTCATTCATTGTTGGTGGGAATGTGAAAGGATGAAGCCACTATGAAAGACAGTTTGGCAGTTCCTCAGAAAGTTAAGTAAAGAATTACCATGAGACCTGGCAATCCTACTTCTAGGTATGCACCCCAAAGAATTGAAAGCAATGACTCAAATAGATATTTGCATGCTGATGTTCAGAGGGACATTATTCACAACTGTCAAAAAATGGAAGCAACCCAAATGTCCATCAACTGACAAATGGGTAAACAAAACATGGTATATACCTATGAGGGAATATTATTCAGTTGTAAAAAGAAATGAAGTTCTGATAGATGCAACAGCATGGATGAACCTTGAAGACATCATGCTGAGTGAAATAAGCCAGACACAAAAGGACAATTACTGCATGATCTCACTAATGTGAAATAATTAGAATAAGCAAACTTAAAGATGCAGAATCTAGAATACAGGTTACCAGAGGATAGGGTGGGGGTAGGGCTTAAAATATACAGAGTTTCTATATGGAAAAATGGAAATGTTTTGGTAATGGACAGTGGTGATGGTAGCACATCATTGTGAATGTAATTAACAGCACTGAAATATGTATCTTAACATGATTAAAAGGGGAAATGTTAGGTTGTATATATGTTACTAGAATAATTTTTTTAAATCCATAGGGGTATAAAAAAATAAAGAACTAAGTTTGGGTGTGATCCTATAAATTCCAAATATATATATCATGTTTAGGTGGAATGTATATAAAGATGGTGTGCCTGGTTAACGTTTGAATCCTTTTAGAAAAGAAACATTTCTACAATCTTTAAATTGACCCTAAACAAGAAAACTGCTGAGTTTTCCATTCACATTAACAAAAAAAAAAAACTTGCTTAGATAAGGCTAGTGGAAGAAGGCAATTCCATAGCATCACAGGGAAAGGATAGTGCTGAATGAAGGAGAGAGGAAGTAGAGACCAGACTAAGGAAATTAGGAATAAAAGGGACCATCAAGAATGGATGATGAGGCTCCTTAGCAGATGAGGCTTCTATAATTTTTTGCAAATCTGTTCTACCCTGCCCCACCACCTCTGTTGGGGATTGAATCATGTTGCCCACAACAGGCATGCTCAGGTCCCAACCCCTGTTCTAAAGGTATGAACCCATTTGTAAATTGGACCCTTGAAGATGTTATTCATAAGGTGTGCCCAAACTGATTGAGGGTGGACCTTAATCCAGTATAGCTGAAGTCCTTATAAGCAAAGGAAATTAGACACAGAAAAAAGTCACAGTTTATAGCTAGAAGCTAGAAGTCAAAGGAGCCCAGAAGAGAAAGAAGACAGTACCATGTGCATTGCCATTTGATGGAAAAGCTAAGGAATACCAAAGGTTCCTGGCCAGCCAGAAGATACCAACCCCAGGAGGAAGAAAGCCTTCCAGCTTCTGAAACTGTGAGCCAATAAATTCCTGTTGTTAAGCCAATCCAAGGTATGGTATTTTTTTTTAGCAGCCAAGAAACTTAAACACCCTATCTTAGGTTGAACATCCATTCACCCATCCATCTGTTCATTCATTCATTAGTTTAACAATGTTTACTGAGCACCAACTATGTGCCAGATATTGTTCAAGGCTCTGCGGACATAGCTGAGAATAAAACAAAATCTATAAGTTGTATATAGAAAACGAAAGCAAGGATAGGAGATGGTGAATAGCAGCTATCTTAGACAGGGTGTCAGGGAAGGCTCTGCAAGGAGGGGGAATCTGAACAGAGATCTGAATGAAATGAGGGAGGGAGCCCTGAGGCTGTATATCTGGGGAAGGAAGTAACAGGTAAAGGGAACAGTAAAGACAAAGGCTCTGAGCCCAAGCTTTCTTGGCACTTATAAGGAACAGAAAGTAGGCTGGTGTGGCTGGAGCATAGCAAGGCAGGAGGAAAGTCATTAGAGATGCAGTTCAAGAGGTAACCTGGGGCTAGATGATACAGGTCTTGTCGGGTCATAGTAGAGGACCCAGTCTCAGTTTTCTCAGAGGAGAACATTCCCTGACCACTGAGAGCAGGATTGGTTCTCACGCAAGCTCTGTTTCCTGCAGTGCCTAGCCCAGTGCTTTAACACCATGGAAAACCTACACACATTTGGTGAAACAAATGTCAAATGGGCACATTAAGTACACTCAGCCATGGAAATTATCCATGTAATGTTTACTTAGAGATTGGTAATTCCCTGCACAAATAAGCTTGTCTTTGGCAACCCACCGGTTAAATCTCCTTCAATAAAAAACTATTAAATTTTAATTTTCATTTAACTTTTGACCTTGGCACTTGCATTTACTGATCAAGATAACAGGTGGCTGAAATATAAGTTCTGGAGCAGCACGGAGCAGCAGTGGTGTGAGTCTATTTTGGTAACCATTTTGGCAGATTCAACAGAAATATTTGTTGAACAATCTACTTCAATATTTTAGGAAAATTGGATCATGAGTTGATTATCCTGGAAGTACAAAGGAAAGCTGCCTGCATGAAAAGTTCTACATAATGGCTGTGCTGGTTTGGGTATATTATGTCCCTCACAAAAAGCCATATTCTTGAATGCAATCTTGTAGTGGCAGATTGATAATCCACAGATTGATTAATCTTTTTGATTAGGGTGTGACCTCTTGATTGAATGTTTCCATGGGTCTTGATTAGTTTACTGGAGTCCTTTAAAAAGAGCCACACAGACCCAGACGCTTGCTGACTCTAACACTAAGAAGGGCTTGGAGATGCAGACAGAAGGACATTTAGCTAAGAGGTGAAGCCCAGGGTTTGCCCCAGGATACGCTAAGACAGAACCCCCAGGTGCTTAGAGAGAAATGTCCTGGTAGAAAGAACCAAGAATGCACAGGAGCTGAGAAAGGAGCTGGAACACAACCCAGGGCCACCCACCTGCCTTCCCAGCTAACAGAGGTATTCTGGATGCCATCAGCCATCCTTCAGTGAAGGTATACTTGTGTTGATGCCTTAGTCTGGACACTTTTATGACCTTAAAACTGTAAATTTGTAACTTAATAAATCCCCTTTATAAAAGCCAATCCACCCTTTGTCCAGTGTATGGTTGGATGAGTAGGAAACTGGGGGCAAAAAAAAAAAAAAAAAAGGCACCCAATGTTCTTTTTTACTTTAATTGTTCTTTTTCACTTTAATTTTTATTCTCATCATTTTTGTGCGTGTAGTAATGAAAATGTTCAAAAATTAATTTTGGTGATGAACGCACAACTATATAATGGTACTGTGAACAACTGATTGTACACTTTGTATGACTGCATGGTATGTGAATATATCTCAATAAAATTGAATTTAAAAAAAAAGCCAATCCACTTCTGGTGTTTCGCATAAAGGCAGTATTAGCAAACCAGAACAACGGTAAAAATAGTTTTCCCTCCCAGATTCTCTAGGAGAAATATGACATTGTTTAGTCTAGAAATTTTCTCCAAGATACATTAATTTAGTTTTTATTTTAAAAATATATCCCTTCCTTTTTAAATGAAAACATTAAAATTATGGGATTTCCTTTATTCAGAGGCAAGAATGGCCTTTGACTCAATGTTACGTGAAGATATTCTATAAAAGACATTGAGGGCTTTGTAATGGCAACAGGAAAAGCCCAAGAAAAGAGAGAACCTTGCTGAAGGATATATGCCAGAGAGGGAAGGGTGGGCTCTGGTTGGGGAGGAGGGAGGAAGGCAAAGAGTGAAGAAGATGAAGGAGACCTGGAAGCTACTATTATTTCAAGAGATGGCCCTGATAAGCTTATTGTAAAGCATGGAGCATGGGCAGTGACCTTTAACTGGACTCAGGTTACATTAGCTGTCAGTATTCAGTTGTCACAGAGATGGTCCCATACTTTTGAAAGATCCATACAAAATATAGCTCAACTGAAACTGTGTAATAGCATCAGGGTTTTCACTCCATTCTGTATAAAATCCACATAGGTATTTAGGGCAACTCTGCCTTCTAGCACCTACTAATTGTGGTCCCCAATTTTAGCATAATAGTGGTGGATGTTCAAATATGGAGATAAGATAATCGCCCTGGAGGAGGGGGTCTTATGAAGGGAGATAAGGGATATATTTGGGGCGGTTTTCATTTATTGAGACAATTTCTCAGGGATTTTATTTTCCTTACCTAAGTTTTTGTAGTATTCCGAACACACATAGTCTCAAAGTTGTATTTTTAATAGTTTCTTTTTTTAAAATTAGAGACATTGTGGATTTACAGAACAACCATGCTTTAATCTCTTTTTAAAAATTTAATTTTATTGTACTATAAAGGCCAAAAATATGTCCATTTTGTGAGGGAAGATATTTATTATTTCAGAACATCCACATTTTGAAAAATAAACATGTTTCTTTTCCTCCTTGGTCAATTTGGCAGCATAAAGTACTTATTTGTGGCTGTCATTTGTCTCCGCAATTTCCCTTAATGGTAGGTTTCACAGTCTTTATATTTATGAAGCATTTCCTTATGTCTGGACCAGATCCCTTTCTGCTCTAATTTGAGACTAGCAATTCTGTGGAGCTGCTCACAATTGTCTATTGAATGGACAAACACTTGGAGTTTGTTTTGAAAACTCATTTCAGCTTTCTCTTTTCTGAGTAAACAATCCTGATGTCCATAGCCTTCCTCAATGGCATTATAATGCACACATGGTAATGTACATAGTTCAACAATTTAAGAACCAGTTCCCAAAAAGGCAACACAAAACTTATTTGACTTAATTCCATTATCCCTCATATTTGGATAGTATTTTAAATTGACAAAGTACTTTTACATACAGTAACTCATTTTATCCTCATAACAAACCTGCGAGATGAAATATTACTAAAATAGCTTTTTTTTTTTTTCTTTTCAGACGAGGACACTGGATCTTGAATCACTGCCAGTTAGAAGAAAGTAGAGATGAAAGTCTCACTCTTCTGAGAGAAGGATCGGGGGTATTTCCACTACCCAGCAGCTGCCTACTATATGCAAAGCCCTGTATTAGGTGTTTCAAAGTATATAAAGATAAGCACCCCATCCCTCACAGCCTTGTTTGCAGAGGTAAAGAAAAAGGACTTGGAAAGGAAATGGAAATGAGTTGGGCTCTGAGTGTTAAGTAGGGCTTGGGTAGTGGAGAAGGAAGTTAGGGACCTCCTGAGGTGAGGGGATCTGCTTAAGTGAAGCCATGTGGTACAAAGTCATTGCATGCCCTGGGCATGCAATCTCTTTTATAACAGAGAGTATCATTTATGAACTGATAAAGTTTCATGGTTAAGAACTTGGGTTGTGGCATCCACAAGTCTGGATTTGAATTGTGGTTTCACCAATTACCAGCTCTATGGTCCAGCATAATTTGCCTCAACTCTTTTGCTTCAACTCTCTTGCTTCATTTCTTCATTTGCAATATGAGGGGATGAAATAAAATAATTCATGTAAACACGCAATCAAAATGAGCTTTTCCTTCACACAGAGCTTCAAATGTGGACTTCTAGTGGTTTTCCCCAAAGTCTCAGTGATACACAGACATGACTGAAAGACATTCATCAATGAAATTTAAAATTCTATTCCATTATAGGCATCCCACCTACCGTGGACTTTACATTTAAAAATTTTTAATAAATCCTATAATGATCTTATGAAAAGATAAATTTTATTCCATTGATTTTGTATTAAAAGCATTAATTTTAAAACCAAAACATTTAAACTATGCCATAATTTTTTATAACCCTGTTACAAAATTAGGAAGTGACCTGGGCCTCTCTCAACCTCTGGGAGGCTCTGTATGTATCAAATCCTGTCCTGGCGTCCTAGCCTTTCAGTAAGAACCCGCAGGCTCCCATGTATGCCACTATGCCAGTGTCATAAAAAACAGGGTCTGCCTTTATTGACCCGATACTTTGATGGCCTTTGATCAGGTCATTGTACCAGAGCAGTCAAGATGTTGGGCAAGATGTGGCCTTTCAGTAACCTTCCTTTTTTGTATGAGAGTAAGACAAGTTAATTGGGCTTGACAGTACAGATGACCCTTTCAAAGTCAGGTAAAATGAGACTGTTGTGCTTATCACAGGTAGATAACCATTAATATTGCTTGTACTGTCTATGGGAAGAGAAAGGAGCTTGTTTGTTTTAAATGTTTTTCAAGGAAGGCAACAAAGATTCCCGGGGGTTGCCTGGCCAGCTCCATCTAAGGAGACAATGGTGCCATTTGATGGGTTCAAGATACATTGAAAGGTAGAGAACACACTCCTGTTGATATATTTTTATTATAGATAACCTCTTCTTTGTCCTTAATTTCACATAATTGTGGAAGTTCAGACTGAGGGACCAAGTAGACTCGCTTTGGATCTCTCTTGAGAAGAGTGTATCTGCAAAGGGAGCACTCTTGAGTTTTGGTAGCTATTCAATGTCCAGGGCAATCTGCTGCTGATACTGTTTATACTTTATTACACAATTTCTTTTGCTCACAGTATATTTTGGGTCTGTTTTTCCTTTATATTAGCTTGATTCTCTTTATGATTGGCAACAATGGCCATACATGTGTGCACTGAAGGAGAGTGAGAAGATGGGATTTGCTCTTTCATTAGGCAAAGTTTCCAGTGTTAGAAGACCACACTATCCTTTCCTCTCCCCTGGAGAAAAAAATTACTGGCTATTCTCAGATAGTCCTTTGGGGAAGTCTGACTTTGGTGCCCATCATTCTATTTTCACTAGCGTTGGTCCTGTTCCAGTTTTGGAAGCTCAGAATCTAATTTAGAAAGAAAGAAAAGGTAGGAGGGAGGGAAAGAGGCAGGAAGATAACCGGGCTACTTTTGAGGAGGTGCTTAGATGGCCTGCAGTGAGTTTTGAGGTAGGCTGCTGCCTCAGAAACATTTCCTGGAGCTAAGGGCACGATCTATGGATTGATGTCACGTGTCTTATGTTTCTGAAGCGCTTTTGTCCAAATAAGTCCAAGATTTCCCAGTAAAATAAGAAATTAATCTGAGTTGTATTGCCTAGCACTAATGGAATTTCATGACTTCAGGAAAAAAGTTTCATCTATTTACTGTTCTAAGCTTTGTGAAGTGCTAGCATTCCTTTTGGAGAACAATTTGCAATGTATACCAAATTTCAGACAATAATCATATTCTTAGGAACATATCTTAAGCAAATAATTCAAGAGGAGAAAATCATATTATTAGAAAGTATTTATTGCCAAATAATATGCTTAGAGCAGCACTATATATAATATCCAAATCTAGAAAGACTCTAAATTTCCGACAATTCAGGATAGTTGAAAAATGAAATATCAATACTATGGTCTTTTAGGCTACCATGAAAATAAGTGTGAAGGGTGAACATGGAAAAATATTTAAGAAACATAAGTGAAAAGCTTATGTAAAATTCTGCATATGGAAAGGACTATAATCATGAAATAATTTCTATGTATATTGAAAGGGTCTATAAATAAATGGAAATAAACTCTATGGAATTATTTTTGTCTTTTAGAATTTCCTGGTACAATACTTCAAAGCTGATTTAATCATAAACAATTTTCAATAAAATTAATTAATGTTTATTGAATAAGTGCTGTTGCCAGTGGTACATTTTTGTGTATCAATATTATAGAAGGGGATTCTAGGAGATGCGTTTAGTTTAGGCACCAAACTTATGATTCCATAGAAATTCTTATCAGAAAAGGATTTAACTGTGGTGTACTCAATATGCTTGAAGAAGTTAAAATGTTAGATTCAGTGTCCTCCCTTCAGGGAATGATCAATGGATAAAATCTTTTTCATCATCTTAAAAACAAGAATCAGCACATGCAGTTTCAGAAAAATAGTGAAAGTGTCTTATTGAGATCAACAGAATCAGTTCTCACTCATTTTTAAAATTACTTTAAGGCTTTTAATCTTGTTCCAAATTTCTTAAACTGAGTAGACTAAAATATAGTATGACTCAAGCATAATCTTATTAGTAAAGTAAAATTCGTTTTTCTAAGTTTTGTTTGTGACAAATGTGCTTGAATGAAGAAATTTGTTTACTTTTTCTTAATTATGGAAATCTGTCTCACTCTCTATTGTAAGCTTCTTTGAGGACAGAAAATTTACTTTTGGATCATTTATATGCTTTCTTATCTCCAGCATCTAGCACATAATTACTGTTTAAAAAATATTTGCCTAAATAAATAACAAATGAACAGGCCAAGCCAAATTTTAAACAAATATTTTCCCCAATTAATTTCTACATTTTATGTTATATTAGAATTTATTTAATAAAATAACACTATCATCTCTGATTAAAAAGCCCAAAGGAATTCATCATAGGCTGAATGAACCAGACCATATGCAGAATCAGGAAGGACTTCTACTTTATATTTTATATACGTTTGGATTGTTTTAAATTGTTTACTACAAAAAAAATGTATATATTACTTCTGCAATTTAAAAAATAAGAGAAAATGAAAGGCTGACAAATGTTTTGTTTGGGCATGAACATTCACACTTCAGGAATTTGTTCGTTCCTAAAGGGGTAGGGAACAAAGGAAGTTTCAAGGGTGCTGAAGGAGGGAACCAGTTTAATATAAATTTGAAGATTCCCATAGCTAAAAGTTAGAAAAATGGTATTGATCCAGATCTCCTCAATCTTTTCCTAAAGCGATTAAAAAGAAGCATGTTTTCCTCTTCATTTAAAGTAATAGATTATTTTTACTAGAGTTGGGGGGGGAGAGTCAAGTTGTTTTTCACTTCTTGAGAATAAATTTATCTTTTAACTTCCCTGAGGAGATGGGAGGAAAAAAACATCAAAAGGGAGGGAGAAATCCGAGCTCTTCTCTTTTTTCCTCCAACAATATCGTTCCTTGTCATACCTGAGTATGTCAGATCATCTGCTGCCAAACTTACCTGAAGTTTCACAGCTGTGACTAAACATTGTGGAAATTTTGCTCTACAATTCAATTTATGGTGAATTGAAAATGAGTTAAATCTTCCTACCCCTTTAGTGTGGGCTGCACATAGTGACTTCCTTCCAAAGAGTACAGTATGGAAAAGGAGAAAAAGAGTGAAGACACCCCCCCCAAAAAAAACACCACCTCATTCAAGTGATCAATGTATACACCAACTGTGATAATTCATGTTGATAGCATGTACCTTTGATATGATGTGATGAAAAAGGGCTCTTTCTCCCCAAAATCCATGTGTCGGTTTGAATGTATTGTGTCCCCCAAATACCATTATCTTTGATGTAATCTTGTGTGGGCAGACGTTATCAGTGTTGATTAGATTTGAGTGTTTCTTTGGCAATGTGCCCCACCCAGCTGTGGGTGATGACTTTGATTGGATAATTTCCATGGAGGTGTTGTTCCACCCATTCAGGGTAGGTCTAAGTTGAGTCACTGGCGCCATATAAATGAGCTGACAGACAGAGGGAACTCAGTGCAGCTGTGAGTTACATTTTGAAGTGCAGCTGTGAGTGATGTTTGAAGAGGAGCCACAGCCCAGAGGGACTCTTTGAAGAAAGCACGGGAGCTGCAGATGAGAGACAGTTTGAACATGGCCGTTGAAAGCAGACTCTTGCTCCGGAGAAGCTAAGAGAGGACAAATGCCCCAAGAGCAACTGAGAGTGACATTTTGAAGAGGAGCTGAAGCCTAGAGATGAACATCCTGGGAGAAAGCCATTTTGAAACCAGAAATTTGAAGCAGACGCCAGCCATATGCCTTCCCGGCTAACAGAGGTTTTCCGGACACCATTGGCCATTCTCCAGTGAAGGTACCTGATTGCTGATGTGTTACCTTGGACACTTTATGGCCTTAAGACTGTAACAGTGTAACCAACTAAAATCTCTTTTATAAAAGCCAATCCATCTCTGGTGTTTTGCATTCCGGCAACATTAGCAAACCAGAACAATCCATAAACCCAATCTAATCATAGGAAAAACAAACAATTTCCAACTGAGGGACATATTACAAAATAACTGATTGGCACTCCTCAAAACTGCCAGGGTCAATAAAAAATAAAGTAAGAGATACTGTCACAGCCAAGAAGAACCTAAGGAGACATAAAGAACTGTAATAAGGTATGCTGGGTGGGATCCTGCAACAGAAAAAGGATGTTAGTAAAAAACTAAGGAACTACAAATAAAATACTGACTTTAATTTATAACAGTTTATCAAGATTGGTCTATTGATTGTGACAAATGTACCATAATAATGTAGGATGTTAATAATAGGAGAAACTGAGTATAGGCTATATGGGAACTATCTGTACTATCTTTGCAACTTTTCTGTAAATCTAAACCTACTCTAAAATAAAAAATTTAATAAAAGGAAAAAGTAAATAAAGTAGGGATAAGGGATGTGCAATTTAATATTCCAATGTTAGGGATTAAAGATTTCTTCAAGCATGGAAGTGCTGATAACCCAAGAAATATATGCCAGTCTTTGTCGATTGGTATTCATCTAAAAAGATTCTTTTATTGCATACTCTTGCCATCAAACTTGAATAAAACAAAAAGGAGTTATATCTGAAGATTGGAAGAGACCTTAGAAATAATCTAATCCACTATTTTATAAGTGATCTAGTAAGAGCTGACATGCAAAACCTAAAGGCAAACCCAAGCTCTCTGATGCTAAGCCCTCAAACTACAAAAAACCTCTACAACAAAATGCCAATTGAGCACAAATAATCTATTTCTCAGACATCTACCAGCCTGCTGGCTTTTGATTGGTTACCTCCTGTTCTGGTTTGCTAATGCTGCTGGGATGCAAAACTCCAGAAATGGATTGGCTTTTATAAAAGGGGTTTATTTGGTTACACAGTTACAATCTTAAAGCCATAAAGTGTTCAAGGTAACCCATTAACGTCGGGTACCTTCACTGGAGGATAGCCGATGGTGTCCGGAAAACCTCTGTTGGTTGGGAAGGCATGTGCCTGGCATCTGCTTGCTCCGAGGTTGCTCCAAAATTGCGTTCTCCAAAATGTCTGCATCAGCTTCCAACGACCATCTTCAAAATGTCTGTCTAAGCTCCAGCTAACTGTGAGCTCCTTCTGTCTGAGTTTTTATAGAGCTCCAGTGAACCAATGAAGGCCCATGCTGAATGGGCGGGGCCACACCTCCATGGAAATTATCCAACCCGAGTTATCACCTACAATTGGGTGGGTCATCTCTCCATGGACACAACCTAATCCAAAGGTTCCAACTTAATCAACACAAATATGTATGCCCCTAAACGAATGCATTAAAGAATACGGCTTTTTCTGGGGGGTATAATATACACAAACTGGCACACCTCCTAAGGAGCCTGCTATAATTGCCCAATATTTCCCAATGATTGCTTAAAATTTAAAGTGAACAAAATACTTTTTATATTTCTTGATTCTTTGCTTTAAAGTTGCTCTACAGGGGTGACAATGGGATTGGGAAAGCCATAAGGACCAAACTCCACTTTGTCTAGTTTATGGATGGATGTGTAGAAAAGTAGGGGAAGGAAACAAACAGACAAAGGTACCCAGTGTTCTTTTTTACTTCAATTGCTCTTTTTCACTCTAATTATTATTCTTGTTATTTTTGTGTGTGTGCTAATGAAGGTGTCAGGGATTGATTTAGGTGATGAATGTACAACTATGTAATGGTACTGTAAACAATCGAAAGTACAATTTGTTTTGTATGACTGCGTGGTATGTGAATATATCTCAATAAAATGATGATTAAAAAAAAAAAAAAAATAAAGTTGCTCTACAGCCCTGGAGGGTCAGAGCAGATATAGCCAGATATTTACTAGCTCAGTCTGAGCAAGTTTTCAACTTATATCCAGAAACATTCCAGAGAGAGGGAAAGTGCTTACCATCCCTTCCTTTCATGTATGCCCCACCTCTGTGACCCCAAAGGGATGCTTCAGGGAAAGAACAGTCTTCTTTCCTCTCACACCACTTAGAGTGAGTGAGTATCTCTGTTGATATAACTAAAATGCCTTAATTGGAGCCACCTTGCATGGTTGTACAGATCATACACTGTACAACTAGCATGGATGGCCATGCATGACTGTCCTGATTAGACGTGACACTAAAGCCAGGGATGAATAAGATTGACGTTTACCATGCAAAGAGGTCCAGATGTTTATATTTCTTCTGGCCCTTGTGATAGCTGAAACTCCTTGCTTACTTACCTTTTCAACATGCAGTTAGTAGGTAGTGATTGCTTTGAAATACTTACATAACGCAGTGGGGAGTGCACTGATATTCCTCCTTAATTCTCTAAGTCTGGTAAAGTTTTTAAACCCTTTCTACTGTCCCAAACATAGGTGTATGGACATCTCAATGTTACTAGATTTTATATATCAGCTAAAGAGCCAAGATTCCCAGGTTTCTTGACTTTCAGTGGTAATCTGAATTGTTGGCATAATTTTTATTATTTAACCTGATATTTCAAACAACTTAAAAATAAAGTCAGCCATTGTTAGGTGTCATGAAAAAATGCATAGCATCAAGTACTGGAGCCAAAGATATGCTCATTATGAGCATATCTAATTTACATCATCAACTTTGCTACACAAAGAGAAACCAAAATACAAGAATTGCCATCCAGCAAAGATCTATTCATCCTTACTGGGAGCTTTTCTCTTAAGTTGAGACTATAATAAGAGGACAACAGTGTTCTTTTAAATCATGTTTTAGAATACCATGCCAACTGTTGTGAGTTGAATCGTGTCCCCCAAAAAGACATGTTCAACTCCTAATTCCCAATTCTGTGAACGTGAATTTATTTGTAAACAGGATCTTTGAGAATGTTATTTGTTAAGATAAAGCCAAACTGGATTAAGGTGGGTCCTAATCCAATATAATTGGCCTTATAAGCAGCCAAACTTTGGGCGCAGTGAGAGAGAAACAGAGAGATGGCCACATGACAGAGCAGAGATCTGGTTATGCCACAAAGAACATTTGCGGATCACCAGGCATCATCAGAACCCTACAGAATTCAGAGGAAGCTTGGCCCTGTAGACACCCTAATTTCAGACTTCTAGTCTCCAGAACTGTGAGACCATACGTCTTTTATTTAATCCAGCTAGTCTGTGATACTTTGTTACAATAAACCTGGCAAATTAAGACACCAACACAAAATAATGCAGTAAATATTTTCAGTGGGAAAATCTACTTAAATTTAACATGTTTCCACAACTCCAGGCCCTTTTAAGGAGAAGGAGTTACTGCTTTGAGTTGGCTGATATCACAACTTTTTAAAAGTAGAAGTAGTCACATTAATAAGATTCATTTATAGGTAAAGGACCAGCTATCACCTGGGGTTCACTACGATTTATGTCCTGTGCCTACACTTCTTAAATTTAGGCATTTCAGACAGCCCTAGGTGAAAAGAGTCAGATATTAACCTGTTAAACTATTGCTTATTCTTTCTATTTGGTGACACGCCTATCCAGTAATAGCAAGATAGGTACAGTTTATCAGGTCCAAAAGAGAGTAGTGAGACCCCTCTAAGTAGAAGAAAAAAAAATCTTCCTATATTAGGTCATGAAACAGTACCTTAAAAAAGGATTTTGTCAAGAGACATGATTTTCTTTCAAGAATATCATGATATTTCATTCTTGTTAAGTATTCCAGCCATTCAAACAATAATTTACATCATCGACTTTGCTATACAAAGAGAAACCATCAGTTGAGAGCAATTCGAAAACGTGTACAGTTTCCTTCAAATGCGTAGTTTATATTTTGCCAGTTGAAGAAGCTGGGCGGTATGGACAGGAAAAATGACATCTGAACACATAGTGTTCCACATTACGGATAAGCGTTGTCAATAGAACTTTCTGCAATGGGGGAAATACTCTGTATCCGTGCTGGCCAATCCAGCAGCCACTAGCCAGCATTTGATGTGTGGCTAGAGTGACCGAGGAGTTAAATTTTAATTGCATTTAATTAAAATGTAAATAGCCACGTGTGCTAGTGGGTACCTTAGTGGGCAGTACAGCTTTAGACAATGGGTTAGATCCTCGCCAGAAAAAGTGAGAGAAATACGGCATACGGACCAGAGCTAGTTTAGGTACCAAAAACAGAAACAAACAAGCAAAAAAAAAGAAATGAAACAGGTATTCAGATAAATACATGTATACTCATGTTCATAGCAGAGCTGTTTACAACAGCCAAAAGGTAGGAAAAAACCAAATGTCCATCAATGAATAAATGGGTAAACAAATTGTGATATATACATACACATATGATTCCACCATAAAAAGGAATGAGGTACTGATGCTACAATGTGGACGAACCTCCTCAAAAACATAATGCTAACTGAAAGAAACCAGACACAAAAGGTCACGTATTGTATGACTCCATTTCCATGAAATATCCAGAATTGGTAAATTCAGAGACAGAAAGCAGACCGGTGGTTGCCAGGGGCTGAGGGAAAGGGAAATGGAGAGTTACTGCTTAATGGGCACAGAGTGTCCTTTGGGGGTGACGAAAATATTTTGGAACTAGACAGAGGCAGTGGTTGCACAACATTGTGAATGTACTAAATGTCGCTGAATTTTTTGCTTTAAAATGCTTAATTTTATGTTACGTGAATTTTGCCTCAATTTTTTTTAAAATAGTTTACGTTTGTTTGTTTTTTTTAATGAGAAGTTTGGAGAGGATGGGACTTTGTGCCAGTCATTTCACCATTAAATCTGTTCAGCTGTAACACAGGAATTTGTGACTCATCCGAGAAGGAGGTAGTTCTACAAAAGCTTATGAGTATTCTTCAGATTTTTATATGAATCATGTATTCCTAATTGACTAACAAGAATCATATCTTTTCTTTTTTTTCAGTCTTCCTCAGTCTATTGGTTGCTCTGTAATCTTGCTGATCTGTTTGATATGGCTGATTTAAGCTAATAGGTTGGTTTTTTTTTTTAATTTAAAGAATCTTGTAAAGATTCAAACATTGGCAATAAATAATGTGATTAAATTTCTGGATCAAGGGACCTGATTTTCTTAGTCAAAGTTACATGTTCATATAAAGTTCTCTTTTGTTCATACTAAGTCTTTAGTTCTGCTAGATATTAAGCAGTTGGATGTGCAAGTCTATAATTCAGGGGGTGCTTAAAACTATGGCTTACATACCCTCTCTTTAATTTTCATAGTAATATTCTATCTGAGCATTTACTTTATTAAAATTGTGCATTCCTTTAGGAGACTCTGCCCCATTTTAGCTCCTATCTTCAAGAGTCCTTTCCATAGCATTTTGGGTAGTTCAATATATTTGTTTTATTCACAATATTACATAAAATGAAATCAAATGGCATAAATGCACTTCTATTGACATTTAATAAATTATCCATACATATTTTAAAAAATTAGAATGCTACCTCATCACAAAAAAACATCTGGATAGTATAAATTTCAAAGTTCCAGTTAACAGCCTATTCATTTCAAACATCAAAATAAGCAAATTAGGTTTTTTAAATGTTTTAAGTTCTTTGGAATTCATTATGAGATATGATGTGATAAAACTGAATGATATTGTAATGTTGCTATATATATACACTGTTTTCCAACACATTTAATCTAAAAGTGCCAAATTTACAGAATATTTAAAAAGAAATTCCTGACATTCTTACTCCGTCCGTCCACATCTTAGTCCATCTTTCCACATCTAAGTTAAAAATAAAGTTATAAAAGATTAGTTGTGAATATCATTATATATGGCAGTTTTAGTATAAGACCTTTGACCACATTCAAAATGACTGGGAGGAAGAAAAGTACTAAATTCAATTGCTTACAAAACATATTCTTTTGTAAAGCCCTACTTTTCGATTCATTTGAAAACATTAAATATTAGCAGGGCACATTTTCTTTCCATTTCAAAGAATCCTTAAACACATAATAGCTTCTAAGATCTTGTTTTCTTCATTATGTTTAAAATGAGGGAATTGACTTGTTCTCCACTCTTCCTTTTAACTCTGAAATTCTGAAGATAAATAACAAGCAGTTAGCTTTCCCGTTTCTCAGCTCACTGAAGAGTAGGTTTTTGCTGCCACCTGTTGACAATAATTGCAAATAGTAAACTTCTCTCCAGGAAGGGAGGATTTAACCACAAATCACAAACGTCTATAGTTGAAAAAATTCTTGGACAACCATCAACTACTTGCTTCATTTTATACCTGAGAAAAGAGACAGAAAGGGTTAAGTGATTTCCCAAGGTCACCCAAAGAGAGACAGACCTAAGACTACAATATAGGTTTTACCTTGGAGTTCAATGTTTATTTTACTAGACCAGTTGTTTTCAAACTTGTTTAAGTGGCAGAGCACCTGAAATGCATGGTTTTCTTTGTACAACACCATGAAGTACCAATGTGCTTAAATCCATTATATTAACTAGTAATGTTTGTTACTGTATTAGGGATGAATAAGTTTATGCCTCTCCAAAAATATTGTTGCAAGTGTGTCCATTTGATATGGCACTCAAACAGGTATGGGCATGTCTGGAAGATGTGTCTGTCTGCATGAGTTATTGAAGTGCTCATCTTAATGAGAGTTATTGAAGAACTAATCTTAATGAGAAAAGAATTGAGGCTCTTGAGTTTGACACAAGAGTACATCAGAGATCGTGAGTGCAGGTTAATGGGTGTCAAGGAGGGGCTAAGTTCTCATGTTTGAGTCTGAAAGAGAAAAAGCTGAAATACAAGTGCTAATAAAAACTAACAGAGCTCTTCACGCTTCCATGGGTCACTGGGGTGGGGTGGGGGCTGGCTTCCCAAGAGACTGGAGAAGCTCCTGTGAGGCATCACCCCATTTCACAAGTGCAATCATCCCCCTGGTAGGGACGTAAGTTCCTTCCTTCAGCACAGATACCAAGGACTTAGCAGGGGCTGTCATAATGGAGAGTCAGAACAAGAACAGAGGACCGGGGAGCACCATATGACACCTGGCTGACCTATTTTAATAGCACATAGGAAATAGCCCCTGCAACTCCTGGAATTAGTTGGGAGGAGAGACTTTGTAAAGGCCTAGAGATCTCCCAAGTGCTGATGGCAACAAAGCTACAGGAATGTTATCTTGTTTCTATTACTCTGAGCACCAGATTAGTGTCACGGTATTGGTGCTTGTTAATTCCAACATTAAAAATATGACGTTGTAAAAATCTAGATAATTAAAAAGATTTGACAGTCATGACAACCCAATCTAGAGGGAAAATGTTGATCTTCAAAAAATTACATAATCTTATTAAGTCTTGGTTTCCTTCTATGTAAAATGAGAAAATTAACAACCTGCTCTGTCTAATTCCTTGGAATGTCTGAAAAAGTGCTTTAAAAACTATGAGTTACACAAATAGAAGGTACTGTTGTTGATTTAACCTATCTTTAGCTTCTTATTTGATTTGCAGTTAGATGTGATCACGTGACTTTCTTTGGCCAATAAAATGTGAGTAGAAATAACATTTCCAGCAGAAGCTCTAAAAGCCAATGACTGATTGGCTACGCTCTCTTTATCAGGATATCTGTCAGTCTGGATCAGGTCATTCAGTGACTACACATGAACAGAGTCCCCGACAGTCCCATGTTGGACATGAAGCCAGAGGGAGAAACAAACTTGTTGACTTAAACCACTGAGATTTGGGGGGTTATTACCTCAACGTGACCCGGCATGTTCTGACTGATCCAGGGGCCTTGTCATATCTGGGATACAAACAAGTAAAAATGAAAAACAATATAAGTGAAGTGAAACTGAATGAAGGAGGGCTTCTTGGAAGAGATATTTGGGGAGAGATTTTGTTTTTATGTTTTTTTGTTGTTTTTTAAGACAAACAGAATAAGCAATGGGCCTTATTGATGAAAGAACTGCTATGTTCATATATCTAGCTTAAGTTGAAATAAGGCTAAGAATCAGGTGGTCAATAATAACCATGTGGTTTTTTAGATGGTATCAAAATACTAATCTTTTCACAGATTCTAATGCCTAAATTGGCCTTAAGGAAAAACATTTTTGCCTGCATTTCTGTGAGGAGTGTTTAATAAAGGAGAAGAGAATAAAAAGCCTGACATGCAAATTTCCCTTTTCTAGGTAGCCCTATGTTGTTTATCATGCCCAATCAAAGGCAGATGACTTTTTTAACATCTGAATTTGGACAGAGTCAAGGAGCAAACACAAATAAAAACACATTCTTCATCAACAAATTCCCTGTCCCTCTTCATCTTTGCAGGATGTCAGTTTTAAACTCTTGACAAGAAGTATTTCCAAATCCTTGTTTTACCACTTTCGTCCACACCTAAACAGTGTTATGAAAAATGACCCAGAAGACACTGCTGAGTGAAAGGAGACCTTACCAGGGTGACACAAGTGAAAGAAAGGGCCAAACAATGAGGCCTTTGATAGAGTCCTGGGGTTTCCTAACAGCCAACAAGGCTAATCCGTGGTTATGAAAGAAGTTACTCCAACTCCCATTAAAATAACACACACACCTCTTTCTACAACACCCAAAGAGAAACCCCGGGGGAGAGCAATTCACAGAGCTCTCCAAAGCAGGTGGGTTGAACCCTTTGCCCTTCCTAAAAGCAATATGAAGAAAGCATCGACACAAAGGAAATATTTCTGTTGGCAGTCAGTTCAGAGCATGTTGACATCCCTGTTTTCAACAATCCTTTGGTCAGTCTGGGTGTGGTTGCTCTTTTTGAAAGTTTAGTCTTGAGGAAGTAGGTCAAGTGAGCCAATGTTATTGTGTTCTCCTGAGCGTGACTAAATCCTTGCACTCATTATGTGTATGTTGCTTCGGAATTGCTGTCTTGCTGACACAGAGTGCCACGTACTGATTCACCAATCAGCATTTCCGTTTACCTCAACTGACCAGTAGGGTTGGACACTTTCTGTAAAACAGGCTGAGCTGGGCAAGCAAATGGACTATTGTGCCAAAAGTCACAGGAGGTAGATCAAGGCATCATATATAATTAAGGAAAGACTGGCAGCTAGGGCTGAGACAAATAATCCAAAGAAACCTATTCCATTCGCACAGGAAAGCTAGGAATTGAAAGAAGACAGGGCTATGAGATAAACAAAGGCAACTGGGCAAAGGGCTTTGAGTGGAAGATGTGTGCCATGGTTCTGCTCCACAGTTCACCAGCTTTTTCACCATCACTGTGGCAGGGATTGCCAGCCATGTACGAAAATCCATTTCCACTAGTTTCTAGGTACATAGATGGGCTCCACTTTCCAGGTTTTCCTGCAATTAGGTGTAGCCACATGACTAGGTTAAAACTAATGGAATATGAGAGGAAGCAATATATGCTACTTTCAGGTCTGGCCCATTAAAGCCACCTTCTCACATTCCCCTTTTCTCCTTCTGGCTGCTTGGGGTGGTGACATTCGAAGCCATGGGGTCTCTGCAAGGAAGAGAAACCACCTTTCCCCTCTCCTACCCTCAGCTGTTGACCTAAAACCACTTGGCTCTGTAAAGTGAGCCAGAAAGAAACTTCTTGTTCTCTCAGTCACTGAGTTGTTAGGATCTCTTTCTTACAGCAGCAGGGCCTATCCATATTCGTATAACTTTTATCATTCTGATGACATCTGGTTTACATCCCGTTAAATCTCTCTTACTATAAAACCAGTGCACAACTCTCCTTCTTCTCTTCTACAATGAATAAAGGAAACCTGTATGATTTGACCAGTTTGCTTCCCCAGCTTCATCTCTCCTCACATGTGCTCCAACCATACTGAACTTCTCATGTTTCCTCAACTGTGTCCCTCTCCCTCAGCTTTAGCATCTCCATAGCAGGCTCCCTTGAACATTCTTCACCTGTGTCCTCCACCTCACCCCCTCCCTCCTCATTGGGCCTGGTCAATTCCTACCCATTCTTCAGATTTCAGTGTAGACATCCCAACTTTGAGGAGCATTTCTCTAACCCTCCAAGACTGGGTTAGGTGACCACTGTACTCCAACAGCACACTGTCCTATAGCTCTCACTGCAGTGGATTTAATTAGCTGCCAGTCTCCCCTCCTGAATCCATGCCTCTTGAGAACATGGACTGTGTTTGTCATATACATAATTTAATGTCCATCTCCTAGCATGCTGCTGGAATATAGCAGGGACTCAATAAATATGTATTAAATGCAAGATTTCCTCCTGAAGTGGTGATCAAAATCCTAATATAATAATCTGAGATAACATTTGAGAGCACAACCACTTCTTTTATACCTTTTTATAACCCCACTGTTTTATCCAGACCCTTACACATACATAGCTGTAACGTGTTCGTATTTGTTAAATGACTATCGTCTTTGAAAAAGACTTATATTTACATTTTGTTATTTAGGGGGAAACAGGGGATAAGTTTTGAAACCTCATCCAATATTTGCATTTTATCCTAAAAATAGTTCTTTTATCTGTTTTCCTAGTTGTACTTCCCTATGCATAGGAAGTCTAATGTGTCCTATAGCGATAGTTGAAAAGAATCTAGAGAGATTAATATAAATGAAACAATTAAATACATATGAGAAATAGACATCCCTGATAATTTACACAGATGCAAAAGACATACTTCAGGCAAATAGAGCACATCGGAGCAAGTTTATAATTGAGCCTAAAATGCTAATCTGAAGAACAGGATTTTAGTGGGATGTCAAATCCTGTAGTCAGTGTGGTGGTTAGGTTAGTGTGTCAACTTGGCCAGGTGATGGTGCTGGGTTGTCTGGTCAAGCAAGCATTGGCCTATTTCTTGCTGCTAGGACTTGAATCATCAGTACATTGATTGCAACTATGGCTGATTATATCTGCAGTCAGCTGAGGGGAGTGTCTTCCACAATGAGAGACATTTAGTCTAATCAATTGAAGGCTTTTAAGGGGGAGGTGATAGCTTCAGCCATCAGAAGATAGAACTTTCATCCAGCCCCTCCTAAGGAACTCATCAAAGACCTTCACTGGAGTGCTTGCAGCCTGCCTGACAGAATTTGGACTCATGCATCCCCACAGTTGCATGACACCCATTCATAAAACCTCATACTATTTACAGATATCTCCTGTTGGTTCTGTTTCCCTAGAGAACCTTGACTAATACAGTCAGCAAATCAAAATCCAATTAGGACTTCTTAGGTTTGTGAAAGCCTGTTGGGGGGGAAGCTGACTTCAATGATGAAAAGGTATAACCTTTATAACTACACACACACACACACACACACACACACACACATAATCAAGTGCTCTAAGAGGATGGATTCTGAAGAGCTAAGTCTAGGATGGTCAAGAAGAGACAGAAAAGAAAATCCTGTTCTTGTTATTATGACAAATCTTGAATTGTTGGGCAAATTCTCAAAACACACCTTGTCCTCATACTGTATTATGATAACAGATTGCCTTATTAGATTTTTTTTTAAATATTTGCATATTCTTTCTGGAGCAGACTGGAGGCAGCCAGTTCTGGGCTGTACACCTAGGATAAGTTGTAGGTGGTATGCATACGCACTTTCATGGGAACGATCCTAACCAGAATAGACTGGAAGGGTGTCACTGCAAAATTCTAGGGTATAGTACTTCAGGGAAAGTGCTCCATTTTAAGGTACTTGCAGTATTGCTGAAGTATTGGTCAACATACTCGAGGATCAAGAGAGGTTCAGTGAAAGTAAGTAAAGTAAGCCTCAGACCTTAAGCTTAGAAGAAATTGTCACTGCAGTGATTAAGCCACGAGCAGATGAGCAACCACAAGAGGGAGCCTCATGCAACATTTGCAGAAATAGTCCAAGAGCATAAGTGCTTCCAAGTTCTCTAGGAATTGGAAACCTCAAAAGATAAGGAAAGGGACCCATGGGCAATAGGATTTGGTGAAGCAACTGATCTAAGGTGACGGACGCTCTTGCAGAAATCTAGTACTTAAATAGGAGTCAGTCCAGCTTGGAGCAGAAGCAGAACTTCCAGCAGAGGGCAGAGCACAGGACTTTGAAACTCCGATGGCTAGGGCTTAGGAGAGCTTGGTAGGTGCAAGTATGAACTGGGACTCAGAGACTGTATGTGAATAAGGGGTGGGAGACTGTACGTGAGATTGGGAGCTGCTCTGAACAGATAAAGAGACAATCAGAAGTGAGTTCACACTTCTGATGAGTAGGTTTTAGAAGTTTGGCAATTAGGAATTAGTCCCCACTTCACTTCAAAGAATGAGGGACTAGTAGGCAGCTGGCCCCTGCTTCTGACATCAGAGACAGGAGAAAAGGAAACCGGGCACTCTTCCAGGACACTGCAGCTTCTCCTCATCTCCTTCTGGCCCAGATGAAGTCCTGACACTTGGACCCCTTCTCTCCTACACACCCCTTCTTGATGTAAGCTTGGCAGGGGCTTGTGCAGTGGTGCTGTGGATTGTGAGAAGCCCTTGCCCCACATTTACAGCCGGCCACCTGGATGGGAGAATACCAAACCTGTCCCAAGGAGTAAACAGTGTGAAGACATTGTTGGTTCCTTCTTTATCCACTGCACTCCAAATCATCAGACTTCTTTTTTTTTTTTAATTGAGATTGTTCAAATACCATATAACTATCCAAAGATCCAAAGTATACAATCAGTTGCCCACAGCATCACCATACAGCTGTGCATCCATCAACACAATTAATTTTTTTTCAATTTTTAGAACATTTTCACTACTCTGGAAAAGAAATAAAGACAAAAAATAAGGAAACTCAGATCCTCCCATACCCCTAACCACGCCCCCCTCCATTAGTGATAGCTTTGATTATTCATAGTTTTGGCATAGTACATTTGTTACTGTTGATGAAAGAATGTTAAAATACTACTAACTGTAGTATATAGTTTGCAATAGGTATATATTTTTTCCCTATATGCCTCTCTACTATTAACTTCTAGTTATAGTGACATACATTTGTCCTAGTTTATGAGAGAGATTTCTAATATTTGTATAGGTAATAATGGACATTGTCCACCACAAGATTCACTGTTTTATACATTCCCATCTTTTAACCTCCAACTTTCCTTCTGGTGTCATGTGTGACTCTGAGCTTACCCTTTCCACCACCTTCACACACCTTTCAGCACTGTTAGTTATTCTCATAACATGCTACCATCATCCCGTCCATTTCCAAACATTTAAGTTCACCCTAGTTGAACATTCTGCTCATAATAAGCAACCGCTCCCCATTCTTTAGCCTCATTCTATATCCTGGCAACTTATATTTCACATCTATGAGTTTCCATATTATAATTAGTTCATATCAGTAAGACCCTGCAATATTTGCCTTTATGCGTCTGTCTTATTTCACTCAATATAGTGCCCTTAAGTTTTCTTCATCAACCCATTTCTTTTAAGATGGTTTTGTTCACACACTATACATTCCGTCCTAAGTAAACAATCACTTCCCTGTATAATCACGTATTTATGTATCGAGCACCTTCGCCACTCTCTTTAAGGACATCTCCATTTCTTCCACAAAGATGGAGGAAGAGTCAAAGGCAGAGAGGCAAAAGAAAAAGAGAAAGACAGAAAAACAAACAAACAAATGAAAAGAAAACAAAACTTGATAGCTAGAAAGCAACAAAAGGAAAGATAGCATTAACCTAAAGTTGGATAAAGACTCAGACAACATCACCAATGCCAAGAGTCCCATACCCTTCCCCTATTCCCCACCCCCCATATGCATTTAGCTTTGATATATTGCCTTTGTTACATTAAAGGAAGCATAATACAATGTTTCTGTTAATTCTAGCCTCTAGTTTGCATTGATTGTATTTCTGCCCCCCCAATCCCACCCTATTTTTAACACCTTGCAACGTTGACATACATTGTTCTACCTCGTGTAAAAACATATTTGTACCTTTTATTACAATCGTTGAGCACCATAGGTTTCCCTGAGTTACACAGTCCCAGTCTTTATCATTCGTCTTTTGTTCTGGTTTCCCACATGACCCCAGCCTTCCTCTTTAAACCATATTCACAGTCATCTTTGTTCAGAGTACTTACATTGCTGTGCTACTATCTCCCAAAATTGTTTTTTAAACCTCTCACTCCTGTCTTTTCCTTTCTGTCTTCAGTGCCTCCTTTAGTGTTTCCTGTAGAGCAGGTATCATATTCACAAACTCTGTCATTGTCTGGTTGTCAGAGAATATTTTAAGCTCTCCCTCGTATCTGAAGGATAGTTTTGCTGGATTTAGGAGTCTTGGTTGGTGGTTTTTCTCTTTCAGTATCTTAAATATATAACCCCACTTCCTTCTTGCCTCCATGGTTTCTATTGAGAAATCCACACAGTCTTATCAAGCTTCCTTTGTACGTGATAGATTGCTTTTCTCTTGCTGCTTTTAGGATTCTCTCTTTATCTTTGATGTTTGATAATCTGATTATTAAGTGTCTTGGTGTAGGACTATTCAGATCTATTCTGTTCGGGCTCTGCTGCGCTTCTTGAATCCGTAATTTTGTGTCTCATAAGAGATGGGAAATTTTCATTGATTATTTCCTCTATTATTGCTTCTGCCCCTTTTCCCTTCTCTTCTCCTTCTGGGACACCAATGACACATAAATTCTTGCTTTTCATTTTGTCTTTAAGTTCCTGGAGATGGTTGCTCATATTTTTTCCATTCTTTTCTCTGTCTGTTCTTTGGTGTATAGGCTTTCGGGTGTCTTGTTCTCCAGTTCCTGAGTGTTTTTTTCTGCCTCTTGAGATCTGCTGTTGCATGTTGACATTGTGTCTTTCATCTCTTGTGTTGTGCCTTTCATTTCCATAGATTCTGCCAGTTGGTTTTTCGAACTTTCAATTTCTACCTTATGTACATCCTGTGTTTTCATTATATGGTTCAGCTCTTTCACCTTATCTTCCCTAAACCTTTTGAATTGACTTCTTATTAGTTGTTTCAATTTCTGTATCTCAGTTGAAATGTAAGTTTGTTCCTTTGACTGGGCCAAAACTTCATTTTTCTTTTTGTAGGTTGTAGTTTTCTGTTGCCTAGGCATGGTTTCCTTGTTTACTCCAATCAGGTTTTCCCAGACCAGAAGGGGCTCTGGTCCCAGAAGGAAGAAATATTCAGTATCCAGTTTCCCTGAGGGTGTCTTAGAAAATTGGTACACTCTGTGATGCCTCAGGTCACTGTGCTTTTCTACCCAGCAGATGGCACCTGTTAGCCTGTAATTCTTGACTGGTGTAAGGAGGTGTGGCTGTTTTCCCCCAGGTCCTGGAGTCTGGTTCTGAATGGAAGGCAGCCAGATTTCTTTTATTAATTGAATTCATATGTTATGAACGATCTGTTTGGTTTGTCTCTGTAAGTGGGTTGGAGAGGGGCACAAGTGAGACATTTTTACTATGAACATTTTTCTTTGAGCAAGGTACCAGTCTAAGCTGTGGCAAGAGGTCCCGGGAGCAGCCAGAGTTGCTGTCCCTTGAGCCCAGTAGACAGGAACTATTGAGAAGGCAATGCTAGAACTCTTGGATAGCAGCACAAACCCAGAAACATCATTGGACACAGACTAGCTCTTGAAAAGAAATGCATGCTGAAAGGCATTCTAAGGCTCTAGGTGATGATGGCTGAGGGATGGGTCCATAGGAGCTTTCTATTGGCAGGCTATAGAATACTCTTTGTTTATAAAAATGTAAATTTCTTTCATAACACTGCAGACAGAGTGCTTACCAGTGGTTTACCCCTGAGCTTTTAAGCCCCACTGAACTACGCATGCCCAGCTCTCTTGCTGGCACTTAAGTAAACTACACACAAGTACTAGCCTAGTGTGACTGTTCTAAGTACTATAAGCATCAAGTGATCATTCAGGACCTTCTCTGTACACTTTTCTATTTTACTGGTGATGATTCACACAAGCTCTGATCTCCTGGCCTCAAATTCTGGTTCTCAAACCTTAACTTGGAGGTCTGTCTTCAGCACCTCTCAGATATGGCAGGTTTCCGTCTCTAAGCAGGTTCTTGGATCTTTGTCTTTCAGTAAGGATTTAAATTTTGGTCACCCCTGCAACCTGAGCGTACGAATTGCCTCTGAGGAGGGCTCCCCACCTTCCCTCTGCCCTATGTGACCAAAACAGCCAGACGAGGCCAGCCTGGCACCAGCTTGTTGGGCTGTCCAGGAAAGAGACTGCATCTGCTATCTGCTAGGTACATTGACAAAACAAGTCTCCACACCTGTCTTGGGCCACTGGGGTCCCTGTTACCAGGGTTATGTCAGGAAATTCAAGAACAGTTAAACATGAATTTAAAACAATTTTTTTCCACTATGACTTTCAAGTGAATAGACAGAGAGTAAGAAATCAATAACTACTGTCTGAGGTTTAAATTTGTAGTTAAGAACATACACACACGGGAATAATCCATAAAGACTCTGACATCTTGATTTTTTTAACTAGCATAAATTTTTTACTGAACTGCTGCCTTTGCAAAAAGAAGGGAGCAAATGCAAGCCTGTTGATTTTTTCATATTCCCCCCTTATCTTCAGAGGGTTTTTTGAGAACTACTGTCTCTATAGTTTTGAAGAAATGTCTATCTGAAGTTCACCAACCCCATTCATTGTATTTTCTTTTTCTTCTGGTAAAGTCAAGTAAATATTAATATTAATATTTTTTATTTTATATATTGTATATAAGCCATTGTTTGCATATACAATAAGTTATTTATTCAATTGATGGGCATGTATATCATGGTGCACATGTTCATTTCTCTAAAGAATACCTGAGTGGAGCTGCCAATTATAATATATATGCACACTCATCTTTACCAGGTAAAGCAAATCTGTTTTCCAAAGTAGTTTTACCAATATACACTCTGCCAAGTAGTATACCCCAAGATCCCCTCACTTTACAGTCTTATCTATACTTAGTGATTACAGAATTGTTTAATTTTTCTAATCTAGTGTATTTGTAATGGTACCTCACTGTGGTTTCAATTTGAATTTCTCTCATTACTGTTGAAGTTAGTTAAGCACTTTTCTTTCCATGTGTGTTTTTATTGTTTGTTTTGTTTTGGGTCATTTGGATTTCCTCTTTGTGAAGAGCCTATTAAATCTTTTACCCATTTTCTACTGAGCTGACAAATGTTTTGCTATCTATTTCTCAAAATATTTAAAATATATTCTACATAGGAAATTTTATTAGTAATATGTGCTATAAGTATTATCTCCCTTATTCTGATTCTTCTTTACACTTTCTTAGTGGTGTATTTTGATGAACAGAGGGTCTTAATTTCAATGTAGTAAAAATGATCACTCTTCCTTTATGATTGGTGCTTTTGTTTAAGAAGTCTCTCCCCATCCTGAGACTGACAGATGTTTTCTCTGTTTTACCTTCTAAAAACTTTATTTTTTATCTTTTGACATTAATTCTTTAATCTGCCTGGAAATTGTTTTTATGTATAATATAAGGTAGGAGTCCAATTTTATTTTTTCCACAGGAATGCCCAATTGTTTTAGCAGCATTTATTGAACTGCATGTAAAATGAGCTTTTATATATCCATTTTGTGATTGGCAGGTTCCAAATTATCTTTTAATTCTCATAATTTATGCTTAGATAGTTTGAATTATATACACACATAATTCATACTATCTTTCTTTCCAACTCATGAATAGTTCTAAAACTTGTTTCTACAAAATTAAATTATATGCTTCTAAAAATGTTTCTAAAAATGTTAAGATAATCACATGGATTTTCTCATTTATTATCTTAATGTGACAAATTATATTAGCTGATATTTTATGTCAAACCAGTATTGCACGCCAAGGATAAATTCAACTGGACCGTGATGGATTATCCTTTCTATACATTGCTAGCATTTCAGGATTTTAATACCTTGTCTGTATACATTATGTTAACAAATAACTTTCTTTTCTAGTACCGTTCTAATCAGATTTTTGTATCAAGGTTATGTGACCCTAATATAAGGAGTTGGGGGATAATCCCTCTTTTCCTATATGCTGGTCTATTTTGTGGGTGATTATTTGTTCCTTGGATGTTTAGTAGACTGAAAGCCATCTAGGTTTGCATTTTTTTTGGGGGGGGGGCAGTTTTTTATTATTGATTTATTTAATGGTTTTAAGTCAATTCCATTTTCTTTTATTCATGTCAGTTTTCAAAAGACGCGGTTTTTGCCTAAACTTTCAAATTTATTGGCTGATATTGCTCATAATACCCTCTTGTCTTTGTCGCCACCATCTGTAGTTCTGTCTACTATTCTACGCTGACTTTGCTTATTTGTTCATTCTCTATTTTTCTTTTGATCAATCTTGCCAGAGTTTTATCAGTTCTATCAACTTTTTCAAAGAACTACCTTTTGGCTCTTCATATACTCTCAATGTATTTTTTTATTTCATTAATTTTTTATTTCATTTATTTAATTAATTTTAACTCGTTTTTCTTTCTTTCATTGGGGGATGTTTTGCTGTCCATTTCTGATTTCATGAAACTATGCATAAATAACTCATTAACCTGCAGCTTTTCTTCTTTTATAATGTAAGTATGTAAGGCTATACATTTCTCTCTAAGATCAGCTTTGCCTACATACCACAAGTTTGGATATAGTTTTTCAATGTTGTTCAGTTCTAAATATTTTTTAACATTCTTTTTTTTTCTTTGATCCATGAGTGTGTAGAATTTTTTTCCTAATTTCTAAAAATGTTGGGCTTTTCTAGTTAAAAACTCCAGCTTAATTTCATTGTGGCAAAAAAAAAGTCTATATTATTTCAGTTCTTTGAGACATTTTGAGACTTGTCTTATCGTCCACATGTTTTAAAAAAATTTCTAGTTGTGCTTAAAAGGAAAATGTAATTTGCAGTTGGTAGGGAGAACCAGTAAATCAAGTTGGTCAGTCATTTTTTTCAACTCTTCCACATTTTTACAGACTTTCTCTTCAATTACTGAGAGATTAATAACTCCTGTGATGATGGTAGATATACCCATACTTTTTTCTTCATAGATAAAGATATTTTTGCTCACTCTTTATTAAGTAGATCCTCATTTCCCACTAATGTGCAATATCACCTCAGTCACATATCAAAGTTTCCTGTATTTGTGAATTTGTCTTTTGGCTGTTATGTTAGTCAATTTTTCTATCCTTGTTCATACCATATATTAATCCTTAATAGGACAAATTAATTCCCTTTCATTCTTCAGAAATGTCTTGACAGTTCGTAGTCTTTTACTGTTCCATATAAATTATAGAATCAGTTTGCCAAATTCCACTTTTTAAAAAAGTGTTGAAATTTTAACTGAGGTTGCCTTGTATCTATAATCAATTTTTGGACACTTGGCATATTTTCAGTATTAAATATCACAATCCATAAATGTGGGATATCTCTCCATTTAGGTTTTATTTAATGTCTTTCAGGAAAGTATTCTAAGCTTCTTTGTTCTGGCCTTGCACATTACTTTTTAGATTTATTCCTAGATACTTTATCTTTTATTGTTATTTTAAATGGGTCTTTTTAAAAATTAGTTTTAAATTGTTTGTTGATGGTGTCTAGAAATGCAATTGACTTTTATATGTTGATCATAGATCTAGCCACCATGTGCAATTGCAACCAAGAACTTAAGAATAATTATCATGACTGAGTCATTATAAAGCATATTACTTTCTAGTATATTGTAGAATAGGCAGAAGGAAATATCTGAAATCACTGAACTATAACCCAACTGTCTTGATCTTTGATAATGATTGTATAACTACATAACCTTTATCTTGTGATTGTATAAACCTTGTGACTAACCCCACCTGTACCCCCTTATCCTGTTTTACAACTTTAGAGTCTTATGATAATAAAAGAAAGCCCCTAATGTTTATTAATGAAGGAACTTGATTCACCCAGAACTAACCCACCCAGATTCCTGAACTATCTTACTAGATGATGCTATATTTAACCAAAATTGGTACACACCTGACATGTGCAGTAGCTTAAACTTTAACCTGTAAGTGACCTATACCTCTATAGGTATATACATATTTTATAATACTAAAAATCGTGTTCATCATCATATTAAGTCTGCCATTTTCTTACATAGGTTCTGTGACTAAGCATGTAATCAATACGCAATGCTCAATAATTAGATTATCTCTAACTTTGCCATCTCAAGCCATTAAACTCATTATCCTAAAACCTGCCCATCTTGTGATATATAAAACTATCAGAGTTATAGCAGTTCGGGAAGACAGATTTTAGGCCTATAAGATATATCTGTTCTTGCTTCGCATTGCAATAAACTCTTTCTCCCTTTGAAATCCCAACATCATAGATTGGCTGTTACATATTTCAGGCTGAGAACCCTGGGTTTGATCAGTATCACTAATAAGTGAGTTATCTATGACAGGGAAAAAAGATTCCTCTATGACAGGGAAAAAAGATTCCTCTTTCCTTATCTAGAAACACTCATAACTAGGGAACTTCATTAAAAATGGTAAAAATAAGTTCCATGAGCTGAGGCGAAAAACACTCCAGATGCATTCTCTATCTACTTGCTCTATTCAAATTCCTTCTTATCTGGATTGAATTAGTTCTGTCCTCTTGCTCCAGTTTTTAATTCAACCAGTCGGAATTAAGTTGATGGGAAGGAGGAGGTGGAGACCTAGATTTCACAGCTGTAATTCCAGACACTTCACATATCCTTTTAACCATATGCCTATAGTGAGAGATGGGTATTAGAATTCAGATCTATGAATTCAGTATGCATAAGACAACAGACCCAGAAATGGCTGTGAGGGCCCATCTGCCCTTGTAGATGGTTTGAAAACAGAAGAACAGTAGGAAAAAGTCCTTACAGTTGACAATCACCCCCTACATTCATATCTGTCTGTCTATCTCCTTCCTTCATCACTATCTGTCGATTGCCCTGAGGATAGCACTCCCCAGGGCAATTTCATTCTTAATACCAGAGTCAGTTGTGAGGCTGTTTACTAACACTTCCACTTTAGTTCTCACTTAGGACAAAAGAATCTTAGAGTTCCCTGAACTCACGATCCAACTCTCATTTGATAGTTTCAAATACTGATGATGTAATGGATTCATTCAAAGTTAGGGAATCAGTTAGTAGAAGAGCCAGGAAGAGAACCTCACTCTTATTTCAGGTGCTATTTCACACTTCCTGATGCTTCTCAGAGACCAAAATACAGAAATAAGTTAAGAATTTTGATGAAAAAAAAAAAAAGTCACACTGGAAAAATATAAGTCTTGGGAGAAAGTAGTCTGAAATGACTGTTCTCCAGAAGTTAGTCAGTAGGTTAACTGGCTATCTGAAAATCTAATTGAAATTAAAGGTGGATTATACAGAAGCAGCACCAAAGGGATCAATCTCTAAGGGGAGCCAACAAGTTGGCACTTTTGTGTGAATTACAGAAATATACCTCTTCTGGGCAGAGGCAGCCCCACCCAATGTAGGATTTGGCAGTGGACAAGGCAAAGACACCCCTTCTTCCAGATAGATGCAGCCAATGTCCCTGTGCAGTGTTACAGGTAGACAGTGGAATGGATTTCTGTCCCTGCTTGCTTCCATAGCTGAGCATCCCTGCGCATTTAACAGAAATCGTCTCCCTTACAACAGGGGTTGAGACAGCCAAAAAGCAGTAAACGATCACAAGCCTGCTTCCTTAGGAGATTACTCTGATTAACTAAATTAGTGTACAGTTTGAAATCACTGCAATAGAGGAGAGGTTGTAGGCTGCCCTGGAGGTCCTTCTGTGTCCCTCCCACCCACTGTCCCAAAGTTCTAGGAGTGGGTTGTTCTAAATTAGAGCAGGAGATCTCACAGTGCTAATACTATAATTCCCCTGGAAATAGTCTGCTGTGACAGAGGTCAAAGAGCCCTCTGGTGTTTATTCCAGAGGTTGCATTCCCATTTTGGAGATGGTTCAAATATGTGCACAAGGTAGAGAATGGGCTTTGGATCAACTGATGAGTTTGAATCTTGGCTCTGTCACTTATTACCTGACTTTGTGCAAATTCTATAAGGTCACAGGGATTCCTCATTTATAAAATGGGCTTTGTTATGAGGATTAAAGGAGACCAAGAATATCAACTACTTGGCAAACACAGGAAGTGCACAGTTACCGTGGCCAGAGGGAAGGGAATGGGTACTATCTTAGTTTTCCTCCCCACTAATCCTCAGGCCCAGTTGTGGACAATCTATTGCGAGTAGCCTATTACAGTGTCTGTGTCACATACATTGCTTTGGCTTTTAGGGCCAAAAAGAGCAGGACACCAGGTCTGACTAAAGAGGAACACAGGATGGTACCTGAGGTTTGTTTTGTACTGTGGGTACAACGCCCATAATTTCTTCTCAGGTCCTGCTAAAATCGAGTCCTGAGGAAGTTCCAACAACTAATGGGTACCCTTGTAGACCATAGAGTCCCCTGACTTTTCTATGAGGAGGCTGACTGTCAGAGTGGTTAAGAATGAGCATTGGCATCAGAGAGATCTGGGTTTCAATTGTTGCTCTATTTTTCACTAGTTGTGCAGTTTTGGGCATGAGTCTCTTTAAGTCCCAGTTTTCCTTACCTGCAAAATGGGGATAATTTTAGTTCTTATCTCAGAGTGTAAATAGGAAACTTTCCTGGCACATAATATGCACTTAATAAACATTAACTATTCTTATTATTAGGAGGTCTGCTGGATCAAGTGTCCAGGGTTGCTCTTAAAGAAACCCCCACAAGTGGCAGAAGGAGGAAGCAATGTCTGGCAATCCCTGTGGCAGGTGATGGCCAGGCAAGACAGGAGGGTGGCTGAGATCAGGAATGCTGGGCTGCAGTGTAACATGTCCCTGTGTTTGTTTGCACCAAGTGTGGCACCAGTATGGGTAGCTCTCCTAGAACTGAGGATTCTCAGGTGGCCCAAGGAGGGTGATCCAGGGACAGATGTGCAAAATGATCATCAAACATCTCACCATGAACAGAAACACTGGACCAAATGTGGGACATGGGTTTGGGACAATAAAAAACAAGAGAAGACACACGTTTACAATAGTTACTGTGTCCACTTAAAATTCAGGACAAAAAGGACTTTCTGGCCACACCCATGCCGTCTCCCAAGACTTTTAAGAGGCCAGAGGTAAGAAACATTCTGAGCACACACTACAGCTCTGATGATGGGACTATATATAAAGCCTCTTTCAGATGGTCCCAGAAAGCAAGACTAGAACACATACTACCACTGGCTCTCGGATGAAGTCGCATTACTATCAAATTTTCATGAGCTTAAGGTCAAGCATCTTGTCTAATATCTTTATTACCCACAGGCACAAGAGTAGATACTCAATAAACAAACATGCTGACAGGAGGGTAAAACGAAAGAGGCAGGGTAAATAAAAGACACTAAACTATTTCCAGCCCACCCGATTTAGCAGTTGATAAATCGCAAATAAGGACGTATTCATTATCCTATCGACACTCCAAAGCACCTTCAAAATCTGGATGCTGAACCACCCGATGCCCACTAGGGGTGTTGGGTGAAGGGAGATGGTTTCCTTCATCGCCGGTCAGCATGACCCATTATTTCTTCCCTTCCAAGTCCAGAGGCGCAGGCAGTGGAAATGGGGCCACCTCAAGCTTCCTGCTCCTAGAACTAGAGAGAGGCAAGGTCTCTCGTTGCCGCCCGTACCCAGCACCGCAGCAGCAAGGCTGGACAAGATGGAGAAATCAATTAATAGGCAACCCTCCAATGTTACTTCTGGAGGGCGGCCCCTGGAGCGCGGCGGTGGCGAGGCGGTCCGTGGAAGGGCTCGGGGGAGAGCGGGAGGGAGGAGGCGTGGTGGCCCTGGCCGGCTTGACTCGGGTCTCCGGTGTATACCGGGCGCTGGGACGCGGCTCCAGCGTGGGTGCGGCGCCTGTGCGGCCTGGCCCACGTGTGCCCGGCCGGCGCGGGCGGAACCGGCGCTCCTGCAGAGGGAGCTGTGCGCCCAGGCTGGCGCACGCAAGGCGCCGCCCGCTCCCTCTTGCCGCCGCCGCGGCCGCTGGGCCCGCCCGCCGGGGAGGGGCTCCCGGCTTCGCCGACAGCTGCTTCCTGCTTCCCGCACGTCCTCGCCGCGGCGCCGCCGGTCCAGTCGTGCGAGCCTTGCTTTCCCGAGAGCCGCCAGCCGCCGCCGCACGCTCGGCCCCTGCGCGCCCGCTCACATCCGTACCCGGAGCCCCGCGCCCTTACGTTTCTCCCTGCCCGCCGTGGCCATGCTGTCGTTCCAGTACCCCGACGTGTTACCGCGACGAGGACCGCCGTGAGTACCCCTCCCGTGCCCACCCCGGCTTCACGCCGCGGGCACCACGCCTGCCTCGCCGGTCGCCGCCTACAGTTCCTCTTCCCGCAGCCCCTCGCCCCCCCGCGCTGCCTCCCTTCCCCCCCACCCCGGCCTTTGTTTGCGAGAAACGGGCCGGGGTCGCGGGGGCTCCTCCCCAGCCGCGGGGCTCCCGGGGGCCGTCACTGCCTCTGCTAGTTGGAGCCTGTGGTCAGCTGTCCCTTGGCCGCTGTTTAATATCAATGAGGTCAAGGGCAGACGCCCTGGTAAGAATGGGCATCTTAAGGGAGTGGGAAGACGGAATGTGTCACTGCTTTTTGACTAGCAGTGGTGGAGGCTCATGCTTAAATATAGTGGTAGGAGAAAGTATGCCTGCTGGTATGTGCAATTGTAGGTGATGTAAAATTTAAAAACACAAGCAAACTTTTAAAACTTCCAATTTTAAAGCCCTTAGGATTCAATCTCATTCATTCGTTATGGAAGCGTTAATTGAGCGCCTGCTTTCCCCTAGGCCGGGTGCTGGGCTTGGGGCACGGGGGATGTCGTGATGAAGACAGAGCCGCTACCCTATGGTGTGGGGAGTGCTGATCCAAGTTTTCTTAAAGGAGAAGAGGAGTTGATACGGGGTGAGGGGAGGCCTTCGACGGAAGAGGGGGATAGCCTTTTTCAGAGTGAGTTTTGACTAGGAGGGGTTAACCGTCTTGTACCCAAGCTGCAGATGAACTCTGGGTAACCTTTGAGATCCGCTGGGTGGAATGCTGGGCAAACACCTTTTATGTGTAAAAATTAATTTGGCATCTTAAGAATTGGATTGAATCCAGATATTGCAGGGGCATGATTCTCTTACTAGTAGCCAAATTCTCAGATGACTTGGAATCAGAATAAAAATATTTTTGTATAATGTAGTTTCAGTTTTTCTGTTTACCTTGACCCGATTCATGCCAGAAACTCTGTGCTTTATAAAGCACATCTCACTTTGGGTTAAAGGTGCTGAGGCCTTACTGTAAAGGACATGATGTTTTAAATTAAGACTTCCAAGTGGCACTTCTGCATTCATAGCTTCTTTGACCAGTGGCCATCTGGTAACCACGTTTTCTCAGTCTGTTCAGCTTCTTGCTTGTTAAATTTACCCGAACAGCACAAGAAACCTTATACCTATGTTTCAAAAGGTTGCTTCCTTTATGTATGGGAGTAAAGTGATGTTGCTGGAGTGGAAAAGAGGATAGATTAAGAAGACCTAAGTGCTAGTTGTGGTTTTGCCACTCATTGGCTGGGTGACTTGGTGATCACTTACCTGATATAGGCCTTTTTGCTCATATATGAAATATTAGGGCTGGCTTGGCTGACCATAGACATCCCTACTACAATAAAAATATTTTCATTCATTCATTCACACAACAGTCTAGCTCTGCAGTGTGCCAGGCTTAGTAATGGGGATACATGCAAATATCTTGGTTTGGGCTTGAGAAACTTAGAGCTTTCAGGATAGACAGAATATAAAAATTACCCATTATGTGGTTTGATAAGTGCATATTTCATTTTTGCTTTGTTTTGTTTTTTAGGAGGGGTGCTGCTTGCTTAGCTTTTCCCCACTGGCTACCAAAATTCTGTAGTTCATTTATCTATTTTTAACAGTTCCTGAAAGGAGTTAAGTGGGGATTTTTATGAAGACATCAAAAAGATTAGCAACAATTAACTCTAAAGGGGATACCATGGATTTTCATCTTCTCCAGTTCCTTGTCACCAAAGAACTTGAGCTAGCCCTAAGCCAGGATAGCCAAGGAGATGTAGCCCTGGTCCAGACTGGCTCTTTCTCTGTGGGATCAGTGCACCTACCCCAGCACTGATAGCTAACTGGAGTATTTTTTTCCTGCTCCAAACACCTGATTTCTAGGTCCTAGGCTTGGCTTATGTATTCGCTCAATCCATGGCCTTGGATTTCTGGGAGGGGCTTGTTTCCAGCATGTCCTGAAGATTGCTGTAGCTCTCTGTCTCTCTTGTTTGAGTATCTTTCAGGCACATGCTCAGCAGTCTCCTGCTGAATTGTGAGGTTGGAGCAGAAAACCCTTTTGGTGGATACTGGGCTGAAATTTGGAAGCCATGACACTTATATAACACCATTGACCATCTGCTGAGAGCGTTGTTGTCAGGAAATTCAGGCTGCTTCAGGGAACTCCCCACTCTGACAGAAGGGTTGTATAGGATGAGATGAGAGCACCGAAGAGAAGGGGTTTCATTTCTACCAGGAAGAGATGAAATATGTAAATAAAGCCTGGATATGACCAGTTGAATAAGGGCCTTGTGACTAAATAAAGCCATGATCTGCAGGCTTGGATGGTTGTGGAATTCCATTTGTTTGTAGAATGGCAGGAAGGCCAGTGTGACCAGAGCGTCCTTTGGAGTGAGGCTTGGCTGGGGGCTGGAAAGATGCGGCCCTGCCCGCTGTGTGTAGGTGTCTGTACTTGATCCTGGATGCAAAGGGGCAGCCCTAGAAAAGTACAAGTAAATATTGAACAGTATTAAACAATACAGTGCTGATGAGGGCTCTATTTTTTAAAGGCCCTTGAGGTTGCAAACTTAAATCAGATGGAAGTATTAGGTACTGCATAACTTGAATTCAGGGGATGTCACCATGAGAACACACCATTTGTAGGGCATGGTTCTGTAAAAGGTGGGGGCGGCTCTTGGGATTATCTTTGGGAGACTCAATTTCTTGTCCTGGTTAAAAATGTCTGGTCAGTCTGCTTCAGATGGTTAGTGCCAGTTCTGGAAAGATGGGACTGTTTCCTTGGGGGTGAATGCCATTCAGGAGGTGGCATGGCGAGGACATACTGGATTCTGGAGTCAGAGTGGGGTGCACCAGCTGTGCACCTGCCGTTTTACACCTGGCCCTGCCCGGCTCGGCTGAGTGATCTGATACAAGGTTAAATCCACAGGCTTTGGGATTAGGTAGAAGTGGGTTACAGCTCTACCACTTTTATTAACTTTGTGACCTTTGTCAGTTGCTTTAGCTCTCTCCAGCTTCAATGTCCTCATCTGGAAAATTAGTTAATAATAACCTCAGGGAGAGAGGCAAATGAGCCAAAGTGGATGAAATCTAAACTGCAATGTTTAGCTCCTGGGGCTTTTGGAGTAAAGCAGATCTGTTGGCCTTTACCCTTACTAACCTCTCTGAGCTGCATTTCCTAATCTGTAATAGGGGAATGTCAACAACCTTCTTTAAAGCATCAGGCACCATGTGGATATTCAATAGATGTTCATTGCTTTGAGTTTAGCACCTGGCAATACCGTCACGTATTCATATGATTGCCATGATTTTTGGTTAATCTGCTTCCTTTTGTAAAGTTAAATTTCTGGGTATACCTCTTTGAGTTTTAGTAATAGTACAATCCAGGAGCATTTTTAAAGTGTCTAATCTGTCCCCACTAGAGGACTATTTGGTTTGGAAAGCAATGGGCAGATTCTTTTGAGTCCCAGATCTGGTTCTGAACAAGGTCTGACTGCAGACATAGTATCCAGTCGTGTCCTTGCCATGACTCCTAAAAATGTTGGATTGGGATATCCTTTGCAATTATACATTTTTCTGATCCTTTGTTGCTTGGGAAAGGAAAGTTGTTACTTTAAGCATTTTTATTACCTTCAACGGTGTGTAAAATGTAAAAGACTTACAGGTGAGAAGGAAAAATAAAAAACTTTTATTCAGTGGTGATATTGAGCTGAAACTTAAAGAAGATTTAGGTAAGGATTGAAAAATATTAACTTTATGAAGACCCATCAGGAGAGGCTTTAGTCTGGTTTTATTTACCCTTGTTCTCATCAGCCCATTGTTTAATAACAGCAATTCCCGAATGTTCCACCTTAATTCCCATTTAGCCAGTTGTGCTTTCCAGGTGTTCTCCCACCTAGCACCAGGTACAGACAGATGCAGACCCCTTATGGAATACCTGGTGTTTTCCATACAGGGAGATTGTTCTCACTTGGGCAACAGCCACACTGAAACTCTGACTAGCCCCAGAGGCAATGTTCAGTTTTTCCATTTCCGAGACAGTGTTTTCTTTCCTCAGGGAATAGCCCCCACCTTCTGGTATTATAGAACAAAGCAAGAAGGAGACTTTAAAAATTCATCTGAGGTGGAGGCAGTCTTCCTGACAACCCACAGGAGAAGCCTTAAACTTGGATGATAGTTGCTGTTTGGAGGAGACGATTGATTGGAAAGATGTGTCTATGTGGTTTCCATTAATTATATTAAGCTTGATGGTATAAGATGGACAGGTTTTGTAACATTTCTACTTTGGGATAATTTCTGTAATCACTTGGAGAGTGGTGAAAAACTGGTTCCCAGATCTCTTTCCAGCTCAGTCACCCAGTCTCTAGGTCCGGTGTCCAGGAGTTTGTGCTTTTGAGAAGCTCCCCAGGTATTTTCTGTTGTCACCCTCTCAGCCAGCCTCTGCTTAGCATACACTGAACTATTTTATTTCTTCAAATATCATGTTAGTCCAAAAGGGTGGTGCTTTCATGCCTTCTTATAAAAAGCGAGAGAAAGCATTTCATAGGATGTTCTTTGCATTCAAGTCAACTTTTTCAGCTGGATTCAGTTAGAGTCATTATACTGGACATTAGTGACTTGATTTTTTGGCAGTTTAAACTTAAAAATACAGTTGATCATCTGATATATCGTCGGATTGTTTCCTAATCGTTAAGCTTAGAAAGAACAGGAAAATAAGTATGTGTGTGGTGGGTCCCTCACAAACAGGGCATTCGTGCATCTCCACTGCATTGTGTAATTCTGTGCTTTGTCCTGACAGCACATTTTCAAGTTTCTTTAGCGCAGCAGCAGGTCTTTGTTTTGTGCTGTACAAACAGAACAGTTTCCTCTTCTGACCTTTCATCTTTCTTCGCTCTCCAGCTAAAACATTCTTTTCATGAAGGGTAGCTTAACACCTTTGGGAACCTGCCAACTTTGGTTCATGTGGTAATTTGGATAGATGTGCTGCCAGTGAGCCAATTGCAGTTTTTTTGTCTGTACCTTTCCTATTTTTCCAGCACATGCAGAAAATATTAATTTCGGTTGGAGTTGGACACTAATGGTCTCATGCTTCATTTTGTCTTTTGCAGGTGCAAGATTATCATGGCCATAAAATCTGTGACCCCTACACTTGGCTTGAAGACCCAGACAGTGAGCAGACAAAGGTTTGTGACTTATAATTAAAGTTTAGTCAGCTTTAGTAACTAAGGCCAAGCCCTAGACATCAGTAACTACCTGCAACTTTTCCTCCTTGGTGTCCTCCTTTTCCACCAAATGATGGTGAGTGTACCTGTTGGTGCCACAACTTTTTGCCAAATGACTTATGGGAAAACAGTGAAAATAGTTTAAGTACCGGAGAAGATCAAGTATCTGTTTTTTGTAATGTTTATGGCTTATAGTAAAACTGATGGACCAACTATTGGACATGAAAGTATTAGAAAGAGAGAGGAGGAGAACTGATTTTTACCAAAGAAAAATGAAAATCTAGACAAAATTAATGTAATGGAAAAAATTGCCAAAAGCATTTTTTTCCCAAATAAAAGAAAACTTCATATACTGAACAAATAAATATCAGGTCATGAAAAACAAATGTTGGTTCTAGATTACTTATTGATTTTAAAGGAATAATGAAAAAAACAGCTAAATTATTTTTTAGAAGTAGTGGGGAGAATTTTCTTCTCTGTCTAAAAACCTAAAGCATCCCTGTTCTTTTAGAGAAAAAGTATTTTGAGGACCCAGGTGAAGTCTCATTTCATTTATGGAGCTATCCTTAAGGGCTGTGTCCCTTGGATATTTTTCCCTTTTAGAGTGCCCAGGTCTTTTTTTGACATTTGGGGCTTGTCATTGATATATGCTTGGTGTGGTTGATTAATTTCCCTTGGGAGAAGGAATAGTGTTTCTCAAGTTTACCTTAAGTTCTTTGACTCTTTTATTTATGTAATCATACTTGCATATTACTTAGTCCATAAGAACATACACACATACACATATATATAAAGTTTCTAGTATGCTTACTATTCCAGAAGTTTATTTGAGCATCTTTAGAATCCCAGAGTACATTTTCCATTAAAGAAAAAAAAAAGTTAAATCCATTCTGAGTAGTTTTCCAGGGCAGCCTCCAAAAGCCTGTATCTAATCTCTTTCTGTACCTTGTAGTTCCTTGCTACCATATATGTCAGTGTTTCTTTGGAGAACTGAATTCAGATTTCCAAATTATAATGCCAAGAAAACATTTGCTCCTGATGTGGACTTGGCAAACGGGATTTGGACTCTTACCTCCTCTCCCCCACTTCCTGGTCAGTAGGGTTGCAGATCCTATCACCTTTATATCCTTGGGAAAGAGCTTGACAAGAGAAGAGCTTATCCAGGGCACAATGCTCTATGCAGGAGGGGAACATGGAAGGAGGAGGAGGTCTCCTGCTCAAGTATAATCCTCCGTCCCCACTTGCTGGCTGGCCTGCTTCCTTTCTACCCTCTGTGACCTGCTGTTTTTGGGGTTTCTCTCCTGCAGAAGCGCTTGCAACAGCGTCGTGCCCTATCCTTTAGATCACCTGAAGCAGGCAACAACGCCACCTCTGAGATTTTTTCCCTCATGGCTTTTACTTCTTGCACAGTCCTACTTTTCTCCCTCTTCCTAATTCCCTTCGAGTCAAGACAAAGGTTTCATGGGTGAAAATGATTGGCATTTGAGTTTTCCCTTTTAAGAAGCATTGAGTTATTAAAGTGTATGACGGGTAGAGATTCAAAATGAGAACCATGGGTAGCTTCGGTCGGGAGCAGGCAAAGGCTTATGTAGCACTCCTCAGATAAGGTAGGAGGAGCGAGGCGCTGCCTTCCCTCCTCAAACTCTGCTAACAAGACTGACTTAACAAATCACTCAGCATTGGGACGGAGCTGAGAAATGAGGGATTGAGCCTGGGAGTGGGAAGTCACTAGCAACTGCATAGACTCTAATGGATAAAAAGCACCAGGAAAGGGAATGAAATTCCTGTGCATCTGTTGGAAAAACTGTCTGCAAAGGCGATCTGATGATTACTTTGTCTGAGGTATTGGATGCAACCTGATTTCTTCAGCCTTTGATGGTGATTTTCTGAGTAATACAGCATGTCAAATGACCCAGCTTTGTTGACGTATTAATAAATGGACACTGTGTTGTCGTTGATTGATAATAATTGGTCCCATGGGTGACAAGCCATTTATTAGTGGATGCCAAGCTCCTAGTTAGTGATCTTACAGTTAGCACTTGATAGAAGCTAATAACATTGGCACATATACTATTTTTTCATGGTATACATTTATTAGAGGCTTGCTATGTGCCAGAGAGCTTATTTTAACCAAGAGCTTTGCCTACCGTATCTCATTTAATTCTCAAACTCTGAAATAGGTAGTTTTATATTCACCCCCATTTTACAGATGAAGAAATTGAGGTACTGAGTGATTGAGAACTTATCCGAGGTCACTTAGCTAGTAAGTGCGGAGCCAGGGGTAGAACCCCAGTAGCCCAGGTAGTTATCATCCTCACCGTTAAATATAAATAAAAGAACAAGGACTGCAGTGTAATAGCTTTAGGGATGCAAGCTCTAGGGCGTTATTCATGTCCGTGCTTTCGTGTGACTCTGTAGGCCCTCGTGCATGGACCGTGAGCTGGCCCCCTACTCCTACCCCAGCCTGTTCAGACAACATTCCTCAGCTGTCAGAGGGGGTGTGAAGCTTATGCCTTCCGTCTGCATTCTGGATACATTCCTTTCTTACTCCTTTCTAAACAGGCTTATAATTGACAAGGGCCAGTTTATCATCTAGGAGATAATGAATTAAATTTTGGTCTCATGTTGAAAAGGTAGTGTGTGTTTTTCTAATAAGATGAAAAGCTGCATGAATATTTTCTACTCATATATATAATATACACAAGGGCATATTAATCATACCTTGGTATAGGAAGAGAAGCTTCATGTAGCCTCCAAGAACAAAGAAAATTCTGCTTGTTACACTGTCGATAAAAACCAGTCAAAAAGTAAGAAATATCTGTGGCTCTTTGATACTAAGATCTAAAATGCTATCTTTGATTTAATCTGGTATTTAATATAGGTTATCCAATTCTGACAGTGCCTGGCATTTAAGGTTTTATCCTTTATAAAAGAATGTCAGAGCAGACTTGTAGTTTAGAAAAATCTCAGAAACGCAGATGGAAGAAGAATTGAATCTGGGTGGGTCCTTTCAACCTGTCAAGGTCCATATAACCCTGCTTCATAGCAAATGTTCCAGATTGTAGAAGATCACACATAGCTCAGTTGATTCTCTGAGGTAAATCCATCCCTGATGTGAAAACAGAGATACTGTTGAGCTATCTTCCCAATAGATATATGCTGCAAGCCACGTATGCAATTTAAAATTTTCTAGTTGCCACATTAAGAAAAGGAAACAGGTGAAATTAAATTTAGTAATGTATTTTAAAATCCAATATATTAAAAATTTACTGCCATGTCAAGATGTAACCAACATAAAATATTGTTAAGATATTTTGCATTCTTTTTCTTGAACTAAGTTTTTTGAAATCTAGTGTATATTTTACACTTACAGCACATCTCAATTCAGACCAACCACATTTAAGTTACTCAATAATCGTATGTGGCTAGTGGCTATCTGATTGGACAATGAAGATATGGACCAACCTTTCTTGTGAATATAGACATAAAAAATAGAAATAAATATTAGCAGGGAAAAAAAGCAGAATTTATCACAGGAATTCAAGAACAGTTTAATATTAATAATTAAATACAGCTATATAATTACTCTAGTTGATATTAAAAAGACATCGGAGAAAAATCCAAAACTAAAAGTAGGAATAATGTTTTAATGTCTTGGCACATCTTCAAAACAGCTTAAACACTAGGCTCGAATATTCTCTGTTGCTACGCTACTATTTTTATATCTTTTGCAAAGCTTTGACCAATACAATAAAACATGACTCAAAATTTGGTAGAGAAGAAAATAGCATTATCATTAATTGTAGCTTATTTGATTATGTATCTAGACAACCTAAGGGAAACAAATGAAAACTTATTAAAATTAATGAGTTCAGTGAAGTGACAAGGTACAGAAAAAATGTAAAATCAGTAGCAGCCATTTGTCCTGTCAGTACTGAGATAGGAACTCATTTGGTAGCAACAACAAAAAGAGAATGAAGAGGAGATTTCAAGCCTACTGGGAGATTAATAATGTCACTGTCAGGAATATGGAGGTGTAGAAAAGAAGCAGCATGGAGTATTATTTGTAATAGTGAAAATTGGAAATAATATGCATTTTCAGCAAATATGAAGTGATTAAGCAGAATATGAGTCTGCTTGATGAAATATCGTGTGTCTATTAAAATGATGGATTATAAAGATTGCTTACTAGCATGAAAATCTGCTTATGGTAGAATAGTAAACAAGAGAAGGATCACAGTGCTTCAAATGATTACAACTTGAAAAAAAAAGTCTTTATAGAAACTATTCTGGAAGAATCTTCACTGTATGAAAATTCAAATTGAAAAAAAAAGATTAAGGGAAAGCTCTGGGTTAAAAGCAACTCTAGTTGTCTATTAAGTATGGTAAGGACCAGAGTGAAATCTCACTGATGTACATGGGACATCAGGGTAACTCTGGAAGTTTTTTCAGCATAAAGTGCCTGAGAGGGAGATTTGCAGTCATTAAAAATGACTGTGGAGATGAGGTGTGATGGTTTTAAGCTGTGTGGACCCCAGAAAAGATCATGTTCTTAAATTTAACCCATTTCTGTGGGCGTGGACCCATTGTAAGTAGGATCTTTGGGTGAGTAGAATCCTAAGTTGAGATGCTACCCAACTCATTCAGAGTGAGTCTTAATCTTCTTACTGGAATCCTTTATATGAGGATAAAAGACAAAGAGAGAGAGGAAAAAAAAAAAAACACACCCAGAGAAGCTGAGAGGACACACAGGAAACAGAGAGGAAGCCACTGAAGCCAGAAGCTGGACTCAACAAATTCCCAGGGAAAAGAGAGACCAGCAGATGTCGCCACGTGCCTGGCCATGTGACAGAGGAGCTGAGGCTTGCCAGTAGCCAGTCTTCAGTCAGAAAGCATCGCCTGTTGATGCCTTCATTTGGACATTTTCACCGCCTCAGAACTAAACTTGTAAAGTCATAAATCCCCATTGTAAAAGCCAACCCATTTCTGGGATACTGCATTCCGTCAGCTTCAGCAAACTAAAACACTAGGCAATAAAACAGGCAGGTCCTGACAGCCATTTAGCCCACATTTCCCATTTAGCAAGCATTTCCAGCTTGTCCTTTGCAGAGTTCAGAAGGAAGTTGGCAGCAGTCTGGCTGCACCCCGACATTTTGACATTATGGTAACTTAAGCCTTCAGTCTACTAATAACAAGGCTCTGCCCACCCCACCCCTACTGTATCCCCCACCCATTGGCATTCACCTGTGCATGTAGACTTCCTAATCTCTAGCTTCCTAAATTTCCCTCTAGTGCATGTACCAGTTTCCCATGGCAAACAAACCTGCGAGCCCCAAGTCCCCACGGTATGCCTTATCTCTTCACAGCCTTTTCCCCTCACAGTCTCCTGGCCTCTTCGAAGATTCCCTGCTCAGATCTTATTTTATCATGGCCTCTCCCTTTGCCTGTCGTAAGCCACTCTACGTGACCCTCAACGTAGCTGAAACTTCCTCTCTCTCATATCACCACTCTCCAAAAGAGCTCCCATCTCTGTGAACGGTTCTCTTTGAGATCAGCAGTGCCCAATTGCCAAATCCAGAGACTTTCAAAAATCAGTGTATATTCTTTGTTGGGAAATGGACTCCATGTCCAGAGGGAAACTTTGGTGTTTAGTGGCAAGGGGGCTGCTCTTCCCTCCAGCCCTGCACTGACCCTCAGGTCCTTGGAGTTTGCTTCAATGCTGAGGCAGCAGTGCTCTCACTCAGATCTCTCTGAGAACAGTAATATCAGCATTATTCTTTCCTGGTCTCTTCACCCATTGTGCTGCCAGTCAGCCCACATTATACCAGTTGCCCCCTTCCTGATTGTTTTAGTTTCCTGGCTTCTGAAACAGATAGCATGCAGTGGGTTGGCTTCAGTAACAGGAATTTATTGACTTACAGTTTTGAGGCCAGACGTCTAAAATCAAGGGATGAGTAAGGCCATGCTTTCTCCCTGAAGACTGTGGCGTTCTGGGGCCAGCTGCCGATGGACGGTCATTGACTCTTCTCTCACGTGGTAATGCACATGGAAGCGTCTTCTTTCTCTTCCGGGTTCCACTGATTTCCAGCTTCTGGCTGTTCCCTGTGGCTTCTCTCTCTTTCTGCCCCATTTCCTTTGCTTATGAGGACCTCAGTCATATTGGATTAAGGCCCACCCTCGTTCAGTTTGGGCACATCTTAACTAACAACATCTTCAAAAACCCTGTTTACAAACAAGTTCATACCGTTGGGACCAGGGGTTGGGCCTGAACATGCCTTTTGTGGGGGGCATGATTCAGTCCCCAGTAGTGATAAATTCTCTTTACCTCTCTGAGCTTAGTTTTCCAATCCCAGGGTCCTCCTGTTATAAAGCAATGTCCTTGAGACCTCCTGAAGAATCTCCCCGTGTTATCCTGTCTTATAATGGCTTCAACTTATTAGCTGAATATTCTGGAAGTTGTTACTGAATTACTGAAGGGAAGGAAGATAAAGAAAGGAAAAATTTACACTTTTCATGGGATAGTTGTCTTAATTGTCCTTAGTTTTCAAGTCTGGCTTTCACAAAAGCTCTCTCTCCTGGGGCCTTGGTACATGAGTTAACCAAATACAGACTATCAGCTTCATATGTATCTAATGATTAAATTTATTTCTTTTTTCTGAGCACTTCCCTGGGCAAAATGAGAGTAACAGCAGCTCCATTTTCCCTTTTGAATCTTGAGAGAAGAACTCTAAGAGGAACCAGCAAAAAAAAAAGTATTCTGTGGATGTTCATTCCTTCTAAAATAAACATAAAATCACCATTTCAGAGAGGATCAAAGGAATACATAACAAAGGTATTCTTTTCTAAGGCATTATTTGCCCTCCTTCCCATTCTCCCATTGGCTGCCTGGTTAGAAGTAACCCATTCATTCCACCTGCTGATTAAGGGCTCTAAAGGGTAGAGAGAACAGATGTCCTTCGTTCTCACAGGGCAAGAAACCTAGAAATGTCACATTCCTTTTCTGTCCCAACATTTGACTTCCTTCCTTTGCAGGAAAGATTTAAATCCTAGTCAATTTCTAGCCATTTCTAGGATACTTTAATATCCTAGGATTTCTCTGGAGATATTTTTTTAAATTCATTTTTATTGAGATATATTCACATACCATGCAGTCATACAAAGCGTACATTCAGTTGTTCACAGTACCATTATATGGTTGTGCGTTCATCACCAAAATTAATTTTTGAACATTTCCATTACCACACACACAAAAATAATAAGAATAAAAATGAAAGTGAAAAAGAACAATTAAAGTAAAAAAGAGCACTGGGTGCTTTTTTTTTTTTGCCTCAATTTTTTTACTCACTCATCCATACACTGGACAAAGGGGAGTGTGGTCATATGGCTTTCCCAAACACATCCCTCATAAGCTACATCTTTATACAATCGTCTTCAAGATTCAAGGGTTCTGGGTTGTAGTTTGATAGTTTCAGGTATTTACTGCTAGCTATTCCAATTCATTAGAACCTAAAAAGGGTTGTCTATATTGTGCGTAAGAGTGCCCAGCAGAGTGACCTCTCGGCTCCTTTTGGAATCTCTCAGCCACTGAAGCTTATTTCATTTCCTTTCACATCCCCCTTTTGGTCAAGAAGATGTTCTCCATCCCACAGTGCTGGGTTTAGATTCCCCCTGGGAGTCATATTCCGCGTTGCCAGGGAGATTTATGCCCCTGGATGTCAGATCCCACGTAGGGGGAGGGCAGTGATTTCATCTTTCAAGTTGGCTTAGCTAGAGAGAGAGGGCCACATCTGAGCAACAAAGAGGCATTCAGGGGGAGACTCTCAGGCAAAATTATAGGCAGGCCTAGCCTATGTCTCTGGAGATCTTTTAATGTCACAGTGGTCAGTGGAGAACAAAGTTTGGAGAGTTAAGCACCAGTTTCCCTGGTGCCCTTCCTTGTCTATCTGGAAATCAGATGGTTTGTTTTTGTTTTTTAAGGTTAACCCTAGAAATGTGTAGCATGAGGCGTTTCCACTCCATTCTGGTGTTACCCTGGCCTCGCTCTACCTGAACAATGTACTTTCCCTCATGTGGATCCAGAGCCAACCTCTGGGAGAACTAGTGGGGAGTGAGGTGAGCAGGGGTTCACCTCTCTGCTTGCATGTCCCCAACGGGCCACCATGTTGTTAGGCCAAAGAAGATACAACAGAGGGAAAGCTTGCTCCCAGGACTTGCAGAATCTTGGCATCTAGGCAAATGCCTCTAAGCAAAAAGTCAGCATTTATAACTTACTTCTGGAGCTGAGGAACATCTGGAATAAATTGATGGTATGAAAGGCTGTTTTGGGTTTGTGGTGGTCTGTGAAGACTTTGGGGTAAACTGGGAACATCTTCTTTGTGGGTATTCCCTTCTATGTGTGAGTTCACAGGCACTTCTGATGTGTCTTCCATTGGGAGGCAGCAAGGAGGAATGGGATATTAGCCAAATGAGACTAGAAGTCAGAAGATACAGATTGTCATCCTTGGTCTTCCATTTTCTTGTATGATCATAGCAAACTACCTAGCCCAGGCCTCAACATCTTCATCTATAAAATGAGTAAAATCATACCCAGCTCTTCTAGCTCCAAGGTTGTAATTGCATCCAAGTGAGGAAATGCATGTAAACTTCATTCTACACATATGGCAAAGCTCTATGCAAAGATGATGCAGTTGGGTACTGATGCTTAAATGTATTGGGACACAGGAATTTCAGTTCTAGTCCTTTAAGGAGTACTTAACTTTAAAGGCACTCTTTTCTTTATTTCCATCCACAAACTAAGCAGAATTTCTCTTTTGAACTCTAGGTTGTTTGTTTGTTTGTTTCCTCAGAAAAAGATACATTCTAAACATTGAATTTCAGCAGAACTGTGGCATCTAAGTGGTTTCATTGTTCTAAAGTGCAAGGATTAAACTGGGCCAAAGATTACTTTAAAGCCATTTGGTAGCATCCCTTTTAATTGGTGCCTTGTGAACCTCACTGGTAAAACTGGCCTGGGAAATGACTTTCCACCCATTCATTAATGTTTCATGTAGGGACCTGGCTTGAGAATTAAGACTGTAGGCTATCCCTTCTCTAGGGAAAATGGGAAATGCTTTAACGAAATATATTACCACATATTGACTTAGTCTCTAAGACTGCTGAGGTCTTAAATGTCTCGCTCCTCCTATGGAAATGTTTAGCCTTATTACAGTTTATGGACATACTTCTCATAAAGCCATAATTGAAGTAGGTCTTAAGGAAATGACCTCCTTTTGATCTCTGGATGGGATCAACATCACGAAGTATGAGGAAGTTGCGGGAACCAGGCCACCCCTCTTTTCTAAGTGCCATCTTTCCCTTTTCTTTTTCTACCTCTTTTCTCTTGCTTTCGGTAAAAGTTGGTGTTTTTGATCCAAGCAACAGAAATTGATTCTGGTTAAGTTAAGCAAATAGGGAATTTATGACAAGGATGTCAGGGCAGGACTGCTACCTGGAGTTTCCATCCCACTAAGAAGGGAGGACACTGGGGAGAGAGAAAGGGCTCTGGCTCCCTAAATGCCCAAGACCCACTGTGGTTCTATTCTCTCTTCTCTCTCCATATGTGCCCTTCCCTTCCCTGCCTGCCCTAAGTTTGCCTGGGTGCCCCCTGTGTCAAATAGCAGGTTAAGTGAGGGGACATGTTGTCATAAACAAGGCAGATGTGGTTCCTGCCTGAGGAATTTACATTTCATCGGGGAAGGACCAGAGATTGGAGGTGGGCAAGCCACTTAACCTTTGAGCAGCTAGAGGTCAGGGCCCAAGAGGAGGCTGAGCCACTTGGAGGCTGGGACTTAGCTCCCTCTGTTTACTACTAGAGAAGACTCCGTTTTAGAAAAGAAGAGTCTGTAAACCATTTGAAATGCTTAAGTACTTGTCTACACTTATCATTGAGGTTTAACTTGTCCACAGTTACTCAGCTTTGGTTTCAGTCATCTACAGTTTTTCTATGAGAAATGCCCTGCCAGACGATCCCTGGGGTGTCAACCAAATCTTCCCTGCCCCTGCCAAGAGTGAAACACATATCAAAAGCTTGGCCAATCAAGACTCACTTTCCTGGGACTCAGTCTCCTGAACGAGTGACAGAGGGTTGAATAACCGGAAATCAAAGGTACCATTAGCAGTGCTAGGTGAAACGTGGAAACTCCTGCCATAGAGACCTGACATCAGATATGGTATCTTTGGGAAAAACAGTTGTTAAAGAACTAACAACTGGAGAACTAAGATAACTGAGTTCTCCAAAGCTGTCCCCCCACCCCTTTTTCATACTTTGGTACCTAAAATCTGTTCATCGCCCCCATTCTGCGATATCCAGAGAGAAAGCTCACAGTCAAAAAAACTACCAAGGGCACTTGTTAATTCAAGTTTTGAGGCACTTCTGGATCTCTATTTCCCAAGCACTGCAGGTGATTGTTAAGAACTGGGAGGTTTGGGAAACTTCTCTAGAGAATGCTTAGGCACAATTAGAGAATGATGATAACGGTTTTAATTTATATAAGTCTCACTCTCAGGGAACTTAAGTTCTGCTAGATGCCTCAGTGTTGTTGATAGCACCTTTGTGAATTGGAGGGACAGTATTTGTGGTTCTACTTTTTCTTATTGCAGGAAATCAAGCTACACGTCATCATAAAGGTGTCTGGGACTCGTCTCCATAATCCTGTGTGGTGCTCTGACCATTTAATCCAGTTCTTTATGTACTCAATCATGTACACAATTCCCTGGAACTCCAGTTCTGCTTCTGTAAAATCTCTTATACTTTTCTCTTGGTTTCCATTCCTGCTGATGCTTCCTTGGCTCAGGAATGCATTGGTCACTGAGCTAGACTTTCAGGTACTTCTTAACTTGTCTCCCTTCTTTTGGCCTCTCTTTCTGTCCAATCATCTCCAGCAACTCATGCAACCCCTTAGAGATCTTGGAACCTGTTTATTCACGGGACGTCACTAATATATAGTCAGTTAAATGAGTGGCTTTCAAGTTAGAAATTTAAGTTTGAATCTTGGCTCCCCAATTTTTCTAGATGTGTGACATTGATCATGTTTTTTAACCCCTCTAAACTTCAATTTTCTGATTTGTAATTTGATGAAAACCATCTTATATGGTTGTGGTGAAAATTAATAACTGTTTTTGAACCATTCAGCAAAGTGGTAGGCACACAGTAAGTGCTTAATAAGTACTAGCCGTTGCACTTACTATTGAACAGTTTAAATAGCATGAAAATTACCTGCTTCTTGAGAGTTTGAAAGAACTCATCTTTAGAATTGTCTAGTACAGTTTCATGTTTTGCAATTAATTCTTGAATTCTTTTCCCGTTTTCTTTCATGGCTATTGTTCTGTTCAGAAATTCTCTCTTCATAGATGTTAAAATTTATTAGCATAAGGTTATGTGTAATATGCTCTTATAATGACTTTACTCTTCCTGTCTGTGGTTTTTTTTTTTTAATCATTTCTCATTTTGACTATCTGTATTTTCTCTCTTTTCCTTCATTAGTTTAGCCAGAACTTTGGTTGAATGTGCGCTTTTTTTTTTTTCTTTTAAAGAAGCACTTCTAGGATTTATGTTATACTTTAAAATTTTTCTAGTTTTTTTTTTTTTTTTTTAACTTTAAAACCTTTTCATTTGAACTTGTAGTTTGATTTCACTCCTTGTTATTCAACAATAAAATACCTGCTGGGAAGATACCTTCTTTGGGCTTCCCTGGCTAGCCCTTGAGCAAGCTTCTATCACCTCCTCCTCTTGCCAGCCTGATCATGTTCAACCAACTTCACCTCTTTGCTCAGCAAACTGAAGAAGAGCTGTATTAGTCAGGACTCTTGATTGGTGGTGCCTGAAACTCAACTCAAACTAGTTGATATAAAAGAAGGAGTTGATAGGCTCATGTAATTAAAGCCCAGGGTATGTATGTGTCTCAAGGCACAGCTGAATCCAGGCGTGCACATGGTATTCTTGGGAAGCTCTCTTTTTATCTCTTAGGTCATCTGCTTTTCTCTGTGGGTTTTGTTTTCCAGCAGCTTCTCCCTTTTGGAACTTTATAGACCCAAATCTCCAATGTCACCTTCCAATGTCATCTCTGTCCTTGAAAAAGGATCACCCTACTTGGATACACAACTACTTTGTTGACTATTGCCTATGCATAAGAATCAAGGGAAAGATGCCACTTATGGAAATCAACAGTTTACTTATATTAAGGAGGTTAGAAGGGAGTTAGCATAGCTAGTTTACAGACAGAGGCGTCAATAACATTATCTATGACTGAGGAAGGTGCAATCTACCTGTTTCTAGAATCCTTACTGGGAATGCATGATTATAGAAGATAAAATCTGACTGAGAGAGAGGGTGACCCCAAACTTTCTGAACCCTGTCACTTTCAGACCTACCCTTTTCATTTAGATATAAAGCCCTTCACCTGGGCTAGACATGCTTCATCAGTCCTGGTGTGATTGCTGTCCTTCAGGACATGCCTCTCCCAGGCACCAACATTCAGTCTCCCAAGCTGACATAGCCTTTTCCAGGTGCACTCCTGAACTCAGTGCTGCAGAACTGGAACAGATCAGTTACCCTGGTGTGTGGGAGTCAGGCTAGCAAGTCCTTAGACTGGCCATGGACCACTTTCTGCCCTGGGTCTGGGTGGAGGAGGGGAGATGGAAGGGATGTTCCTATTCCAACTACTGTCACCTGCCCACCCACCCTCTCTCTATCAGTGGCACTTCCCAAAGGTACCAAAAAGAAACAGATGTCAACTCCCAACAGTTTTGTCACATCCCGTAAATTTTAGTGGATAATTTGTCTTGTTTTTCTTATTTTCTAAATATTCTTGTTGTCATTCGGATTCTCCCATTGATGTAAGAGTTATTCGGGAGAGGGTGTGTGTGCGTTTGATTTCTGCATGGTTGGGTTTTTGACTGGGTTTGGATTTGAGATGCAAATCATCCCTCTCCTCCCTAGGTTTCCGGTCAGTAGGGTGGACACCAGAGAACTGAGCCAAATGGGGTTAAAGTTTTAGTTTTGTACAGGCTCTCTGATAATGACTAGATTTGAGAGCAAGGCTCGAATCTAAGGTAAAATGTGGTTTCTGCTTTTTTCCCCTTTGGGTAACCATATAACCAGCCCCAGTGAGGACCCAAGTTGATTTACCCATACAAGGGCTGGCAGGTGTCTGGCTGGGCCTCTAGAAGGCTCTGCTTGATTGTGCACACAAACAGGGATATGTCTACAATTCCTTAGCTTCCACTGAGCAGTCACTCTTTGCTAGGAAAATATGTTCAGATTAAAATCTAAAGTGTTGATCCTCTTTAAAGGCTCAGTTTCGTGTACCATTAATAGACTTTCATGTTTTAGTCATTTTAATAACACCCTGCCTGGAGTGTCACTCTGGATGCTGAAACTTCTTGAAAAAGAAGAGAATTTGATTTCTCCCCACCCTGCTTCCTTATCATTGTGTAATTCCTCCAGTGTTTTGTTTTGTTTTGTTTTGTTTTTCTCTGTCTTTGCCTCTCTTCTCCCTTTGTCCAAAATCTGTTCTAAATTTTAGGCCAAGAAGCCAGAGCTGGTAAATCCATAAATGATCAAAAAAGTATTTTCTGGGGTAAAATATCATAAACATTATTGGCATTCTGCCAAAACCTAAATTCAACAAAGCCTCTCTACAGAAAATTTACCACCCACTTTCATGAAAAGAATTTTCTCAAGTTACTAAGATGTGTGTTACAAAAGAACTTGAGACTTTTAGGAATTTGAATATTTTTGGTATTTGCATCTCAATATTTGACTTGGAAGGGTGCAGTCCTTCAGTATTGCTCTATTTGAAGTAATTCACTAACAGTTCTCAGGTGGGAGGTGACAACATTGGATGTATATTAGTCCTAGAATTATTTAGTAGCGTTATTAGGCCTGGGGTTTTATGAACATTTTAAATGAGGAAAGCCAGTTGTGTCTGCTTTAGTGTGAGATAGATTCTGCTGTGGGTAGTTGTGATTGCACCATGAGAAATCTAATAGAAGCAAAGCAAAATAGAAAAACAATTAGAGGACACAATTCTACCTCTTTATAAGAAGAGTGAATTGAGCAATCTGTTGAGCAAACTGTAATGCTTGAGCCCACCATGGGCCTCCTAGAACCAACATAAGGCCTCAGTAAAGAATTTATTCTGATACAAATCAGAAGGATTATGGAAGTGAAGTCTTCACAGTGAACTCCTGAAAAATACAAAAAATAAATAAACTAAAAAGAAAACAAAGTGACCTCCTGAGAAGGACCACCCAGTGGAAAGGAAGAGACCAGCCAAAACCCTCAGCATGCTGGGGTCTCAGGCTGGGAACCCCTACTAGCTAGAAATAGTAGTGAGGCCCTTCTGGGAAATTGCCATCAAATCTGCAAACTAACACACACCATACCCATTTTCTCTACTCCCACTACCATGGACGTGTCCCTGCTCCCTGTAGAGGCCAACCACTCCCCTGGTGGCCACCTGGTAAAGCCTCCACTGCTGCAGTTTCTGCAGTTACCAGCTTTGATTAGTTCTTCACAGGTATCTTCCTCAGCTGGCTGGTTCTCATCAGCTTCCAGCCCACGGCTTCCTTTACCATATTCCTCCAGAGGCCATCACTCTGCTTCTCTCTTCCTTTGGCTTTAAAGAAAGAGTAGCCCATGCTCATTGCCCCCATTTCCTCACCTCACTCTCAACCCCACTCCTGGCTGGTGTTTGGCCCAGCCCATCACCAATATCCTTCTTCAAAAAGGCACAGATAATTTGCATGTTTTCAAATCTTGTGCTGTTTCTTTGTCCTCATCTCACGCATTTCTCAGTGCAGTCTCATCACTAACATTTGACACATTTTCTTTCTCTTTCTAGAAACATTTCTTTCCTGGCTCCTCTGATACCACACATTTCTGGTGTCTCTCCTGCCTGCTGGCCTCCTCAGGCTTCTTTTCTTCTCTTCTTTTCCTGTTGAGCTCAGTTACAGTTTTCCTTTGCTGGCTGTGAAACAAATTACCATCAAATTAGCAGCTTAACACACACAAACTCTGTCGCACTGTCTCTGGGAGCACACCTTAGCTGGGTCGTCTGCTTAGGGTCTCACCAGGCTTTAGTCTCAGCATCTGCTGACTGTGTTCTCATGTGGAGGCTCAACTGGGGAAGCATCTGCTTCCAAGCTCATTCAGGTTGTTGGCAGAATTCATTTCCTTGTTGCTGTATGAACTGAAGACCCAGCTTCTTGCTGGCTGGAGGCCACCCTCAGCTCTTTGCCATGTGGACCTCTCAATATGGCCACTTATGTTTCAAAGCCACCCAGAGTCTCGAGCATGAATCTAGCTCTACCAACCATATTCTTGTGGTTAGAAGCAAGTCACAGGCCCATCCTCAAAAAAAGGGAATGGTATGTGGGTGTGAATCCAGAAGGCAAGAATCATGTACCACTCCAGGGTAGTTGGAGGGCTTGAGCTTGAGCCCCCATCTCATCTTTATCAACACTTTTCCCATAGGCAGTTTCATCCAGGCTCTGGCTCCAAATGTCTGTATGATGGTGACTACCACATTGCCAACACTGACCCTTCTAGTTTCCTGTGTATCCATCTGCTTGTCCAACTTAACAGGTTCAAAATGGAACTCTTCATTTCCTCCTTCCCCCTACCCTCATTCCAACTTGTTCCTTTCCTTCTATTTCCTGTGTGATAAATGGCATCAGCATTTATCCAGTTGTGCAAATGAAAACCTAGGAATCTTCCTTCCTTCTTCCTTTTAACTCATCCCCCACATGTACCATATAGTCAATCAACAAGCCTTTTTGATCAGTTCTTTCCCCAAAATACACCTTGTCTCCACCCCCCCCTTTTTTAATGAAAGATTATATGAGTATATTAATCTTAGGAAGCAAAAATGGTAGGTATTTAATGGAACATACTTAAAGGCTCAATCCACAGTTTCAAATTTTAAAATCCCCAGTTTCTGTAACCATTTATATCCTTGGAATTTAACATTGATCAAGTATACAATTTCTGAAATATCACAAAATCTGAATTAATAGAGACTGTATTTTCAAGTATGTTTTAAAGGTTTAAGTCAAGCCCAGGTCCTGCACTCAGTTTTCCATCATGTGATTAAAGCATTGTCTGTTTCCTGATATCCCCACTGCCACGTGTGGCCCCATCTCTTGCCTGGACCACTGGCCTCCCTGCTTTCATTTTTGCTCCCCTACTCTCCATTCTCTGCCCAAAGCAAGAGTAATCTTTTAAAAACTTAAATGAGATCATATAATTGTCTCCTTATCCAGTCATTTCTTATTTGCACCTAGAATAAAGATTCAAGCTTCCTATCTGCCTAGCTGGTGCTGTAGCCTGATTCTCCAACTTCAGCTGGTGCTTCTTCCTAATCATTCCCGGCCACACTGACCTCTTTACTCTTCTTCAGTCCTGTGGAGCTCCTACCCCTACCCAGGCCCCAGTGCTGGTTGTTTTCTCTGCCTGGAATACTCTTCCCTGGTCTTTGCCTGGCTGCTCCCTCTCAGCTCTCAGGCTTCTGCTGAAAACCTCAGAAGGACGCCTCCCTGACCATCCTACTTAAAGTGAGGTCCTCTATCCCAGAGCTTTCCAGGATCTGTGGCAAATAACCAGTTTTACATTACATTCACAGTCCACACCAGAATGGATTGATATTTTGGGAAAATATATTAAAAGTGGTCGTGGCAATGTGAAATTGCCATAAAGGTTTTAGACCCTGACTCTCAGTTTTTGTACTTGTGTCATCATGAGCTGGTAGCAAACAGTTTGGGGACCAGCACTGGTTGGCAAATGCTACCTTGAGTAGCATCACTGCTCCAGCCGATTATCCTGTGCTCATCCTCAGCACTAATCTCTCTGCAATCCTCTGGTGTGTCTCCTCGTTTTGTTTTTGGTCTCCCGCTGTAGGATGTTAACTCCATGGGGGCAGGGATTTTTGTCATGGCCTATTCCCCTCTCTAGCCACAATGCCATGGCCAATGACTAACGTACACCAGGTTCTTATTAAATCTGTTTTGATGCCCCAGCCACCTGACTTGCCTGACCTGCTCAGCCCAAGCTGGAGGAAATCAAAGAGGCCCCCAATTGCCCACATTTCTCCTCCAGGTGGATCCAGTTTGTCTCCATGTTTACTATCAGGCATGGAGCCAGCCCTCAGTCAGGTTGCAATGACTGAATAAAGTAATTGCATTCTCAGTGTTATTACCACCCCATTGCATTATCTTGATCAGGTGATGTTCCCACCGTTTCCATATCTGGAAAGTGGGTGTGGTGTTACCTTCAACCCCAGAATGACATCAAGCTCTTGGACACAGTTGGTGATTTCCGGAATGCTGCTCTGGATAGCTTCTAGACATGCGTCAATTTTCTAACTAAAAATCAAAAGCCAGTTGCCTCGTTGACCATTCTTTTTAACTTTTAGGTAGAGTAGGGTCAGCAAACTTTCTGTAAAGGGCCTGTATAGTAAATACTTTAGGTTTTGCAAGCCACATAGGTCTATGTTTCTCCCCCCACACTTTAAGAATGTAAAAACTATTTTTAGCTTCAGGACTGTAGGAAAACAGACCAGGGTGAAGTTTGCCAACCCCTAGAGCTAGGCAGTTGGAATTGTATTTCTGTGGGATTCAAATTTTATTTTCTGTTTGAATGAAATAAGAATGTGACTCATACCAGTTTTATTTTCTTGAATTGGTCCTCTTAGAAAAAAGGCTGTTCATTGCTGTCTTCATATGTTATACTCTTGTTTGCTTGTTTTCAAGTATGTTATACACATTATTGAGTTGTAGAACAGCTTCCTCTTTAACACAAAATCATAGTTCTCCAGAGCAGGGTTGGAGGTTGGGGTATAGGGGAGGCCAAAGCATATGACATCTTACCCATTTAAAAACCATTCTTAAGCTTCATGGGCCCTTAGACTTGATGATACATCCATAAGTAAACTCTGACAGTAATGCATCTTTATCTGCCCTTCAAAATATATTATGTCCTTCATTTCCTGACATTTTCCCTGAGATTTCACCTGCATGTACATATCTGATTAAATCTTTGATTGAATTTAGAGCTGGATTAAATCTTTGATTTACCCACACAAGGGCTGGCTGGTGTCTGGCTGGGCTTCTCGAAGGCTCCACTTGATCACGCACACAAACAGGGATTAAGAGTACAATTCCTTAGTTCCCGCTGAGCAGCCACTCGTTGCTGGAAAATGTGTTCAGATTAAAGTCTAGACTGTTGATCTTCTTTAGAGGATTGAATTTAGAGCTGATACACTTATTCTTGTTTCATTACTTACTAATAGCCAGATGTGAATTACCATGAGGCCAAGTTTTTCTAACTGCTTTGTTATAAATAGGGTGTGTTTGGATACAGCTGATCTTTCGTTAAAAAATGTCCCTTTCCCTGCCTGTGCTACCAAGCCCTCCTGACTCCCTGCAAGCCATCTCTTGGCCTTCCTGATCAGCTACTCTTGATGTTCTTATTCATTGCCATCCTTGTTCCAAATTTTTTTTATCTTTTTTAATTCCAAAGTTTAGCAGAATTCTCTGAACTGAAATTGACAAGATGATAGGTGTTAGAAAGATAAGAAATCTTAGAAAGATAACAAGTCAAAAAACAAATTGACAAAATATTGCCTAGGTATTTTTAACTTTATTTCTTTAAGCCTGACATCCTTTGGGACCACTAGCTACTGGATAAGAAGCCTAGAACCTTGGCACTATAGATGACTAACGTTGCTTGATTGGAGTGGCAGTGGAATGTGTTTGCTAAAAGCATAGATTTGGGAGCCAGCTCTACAACTTACTAAGCTGTATGCTGGGCAGATTTTAACTACTCTGTGCCTCGGTTTACCCATCTTTAAAGTTGGGCTAATAAAAGAACCTTCTCATACAGTTATTCTGAGTTTTAAACAAATTAATACTTGCCTAGTACACAGTGCCACATATACATTAGTTTTTATTTATTAAAGGAAAATATGCTTTCCTGATACATATTAGCAAGTGACATTTCTCGTGGAAAATTCTATATTTGACTTGCTTTTTCCATTTTAATTTTCTGCACAGGCTTTCGTGGAGGCACAGAACAAGATCACTGTGCCATTTCTTGAGCAGTGTCCTATTCGAGGTTTATACAAGGAGAGAATGACTGAACTGTACGACTATCCCAAGTATAGTTGCCACTTCAAGAAAGGGAAACGGTATGTGAGTTTACTTTCATTTACTTGTCTTTTTACTTTTTAAATGAAATACTTTCTTAAATTATACAAATTCTAGCTAACTTGGTTTATAAAATTGATTCATTACAAGATTAATTCATTTCTTTGCTTAACTATGTACAATAGTATTTTTTGGTCTTATTGACTATTATCCAAATTCTTAAATAAGTGTTGAGAAATATGATAGCGTGATATAGCTGATGAAGAAATCTAGATCTGTAGGATGTCATTGACTTATGGCTAGTAATTGGCAAGCTAGGATGATTCCTAGACAGCTGTGGAGATCTGTTTGGCTCTAAAATGCATTATCTTTGGCTTATACTACTTGAAAACGTTTCGATATATGCATATCTTCCATCCAAGAATGGAAATGGGCAGGAAGTGACTTCTGTGGATTCACCTCTCACTTTAACGTCCACTTAAACATTTTTTTCATCTTTTCTTCCTTTTAAAAAGTCTCTTTGAAGCCACTATCACAAATTTATTTTAGAATTTCACAGATTTCCTAACACAGGGATGAGCAGACTGCAGTCTGTGGGCCAAATTGCTTGCTGCCTGGTTTTTGTTTATAGTTTTTTGTTTTTTTGTTTTTTTTTTTACTTTTCAAAAATAATTTTTAATGAGAAATTTGAACTTGTTTTCATGAACTTTTCTTTTTAATATCAGATTTTCTATTTGAAAAGAATGCATATCCTTTTTTTTCCTTTCCTTGCCTGTTTTTGTTAGCACACAGCCACACCCATTCATTTACATATTGTCCATGGCTGCTTTCCTGCTACAAAGGCAGAATTGGGTAGTTGCAATAGAAACTGTATGACCTGCAAAGCCTAAAATATTTGCAGTCTGGCTTTCTGCTGAGAAAGTTTTTTGACCCCTTGCCCTAGCAGCCTGGCAAGGAGAGGAAACCAGCATTTTGTGTTAGAAAATTTGCTTTCTTCATTTAAAAGAAAAAGTTACAGCTTGATTTGAATATCGGCTTTAATTTTAGCAAGCAAAACTATCTCTATTTGTCTTTATTTAAAGCCAATGTGCATAATTACAGTAAATTATTCGAAGACAGAAGACAAATCCAGTAGCAAACTCTAGGTACCTTGCTCCCTAAACAGACAGCTGGCAGGACCTGACCCTCCACCCTACTCCTCTGTCCCTGTCGGGGCCTGATTGTTGTACCATTGTTTGGCTTTTTTTCCTTTCTGCTTATATATGTTTGGTTTTACTCCACAAATTAAAAAAAACTCCACAGCTAAATTAAGACCATCTCTGTTCTCCAGGTATTTTTATTTTTACAATACAGGTTTGCAGAACCAACGAGTATTATATGTACAGGATTCCTTAGAGGGTGAGGCCAGAGTGTTCCTTGACCCCAACCTACTCTCTGACGATGGCACAGTGGCACTGCGGGGTGAGTGTTACACACCCACGGGGGTCCCAAGGCCCTCACTCAGAGCTCTGAACTTGGTGACCACCACCTCTGACACCTCTGAACTGCCGGGCAAGGCGTGGACCATATTGTAAAACAGATGCACATGCAAGATCAGGAAAGCTAATTTTTGCACTGTATAATTAGAGCACATGCATAGTCACATCCCTCTTCTACTCAGATGGCATGAAGCAGAACTGGAGAATAATTCACACTGGATCCAAATTAGCTTCTAGGGCTTCTGGAATCTCGAAGTATCATCATCATTCCCTGGTAACATCCCTGAGACCTATCTGTGATTGGGGGGAAAAAAAAGTCCTCTTCTAAAAGATATTTAAGCTGTACAAAGAATGTTCCAACTATGAATATAAAACAGGAAAGAATGTTTATGAAATCTATTTTTTCCTGGGGGGAAAAAAAAAGATCAGAGTTTTAAAATCCAATTAATTGTCTGTATATTATAATTAAAAGTACAAAGCAGAAACAATCCTGTAGAAGTTGGGTAACTGGATACCTTGTCCACTGGGGATGCAGGTTTAAAAGTTGAATACGTTTTGCCTGCAGTTGCCATACATCTCTTAAATAATGCTGTCCCCAAGATAACTTCCTCTGCAGGCCATAGAGAAGATTATCCCAGGCTTGTACCATAAGAACCAGTTCTAGGTTAAGGCAGTAAGTTCTTCTCCAGTTTTATGGGTTAATAATTGTGTACTCTGAGAATTATCTCTTGACAACATCCTGGATGTTCCTTGGGAAGCTGGGACATCATTTTCTGTTTTGTAGAGTAAGCACAGACATAGGTTTGGTGCTCCAGAATTAGGACTTGGAACACTGAAATTCTCTAATTGATTAGCTGGGCATTAAAGAGCCCTGTTCAATCAGATCTATGCACAGTCATCTCCCTGCCCCCCATAAGCTGTGCAGATATGTACGGGATGATCCTTTATTTACCAGTCAGTATTGGAAGTAAGGTCCCAGCCAGCTTGATAAGAGCACTCTTCCTTGAATTTGAGCCCAGAGTTTTCATGAATTTAATGCATTGTTTCTGTGCAAAAACATACCCTGTTGTAGTAATGCACTTAGTTTTAATAGCGATCTATCATGCAACCCATTCAGAAGGTCTTCATTATAACATGGTCTCACCTCTCATCCTGATAATTCATTCCAGTGACTTCTTTATGGAATGCTTACCCTTATACAAGGCCCTGATGGATGAAAAGGTTAGTTAGGTATGGAACTGGGCCTCCGATAGTCCTTGGATTTTCTGAGAATTTTTGTATAGGGAAAATACAATAAGGTAAACATTCAGCTTCTTTTGATGGTTATAATTTTTTAAAATAAATATTTCCGATCAAAATGGTTTATTTAATGTTTTCCTGAAATAATTCTAATTTTATATAAACAATCCAAATACTACAGTTCCATATAGAGTAAAAAGTGAATATCTTTCTTCCTGTCACCTTCCCGACTCTTTTTCTGCATTTATACACATATCAGCCTGGATATGTTATAGGAGTTACAAGTGGTTAATAAGTAGGTTTTGTGCAAATTTAAACTATTTTCCCATTAATAGAAATTCCATGTGAAATAGCAGAAAGTCTCTGAAAATAATGAGATTTCTTAGGATATTTTTCAACTTCCAGTAGACTTTAGCAAACCTTTTAAGAGGAGATCTGTGTTATCAGAGCTCTAATGAGAGGTATGGTGTCAAATGTTCTGCATACTTCATATTTATAAAAGCCAAAATTCAGTATGTAAATTTTTGTCAAGAAATTCCATAGTGATTAGAACATTCTATCTGTCATGACCCTAAAGAATTGGATGTCATATAACAGTCTATAGATAATGTTACTTTATTTTCTTTTTCGTGGTCACTTTTGGTTTGCACACTCTGTGAGCATTCATTGTAAACCTTCAGGCTTTACCTTGGGCCTGTGGTGGTCAATGAATGTCAATCCTTGAGTGCCAGTAATGCTCTGAAAATGAGTTTGCAACAAGGGATTTCAAATAGTTTGGAATCCATTCAAGAAATTACTTAATGACTATCATTTCTTTCTGTTGCTTGGTATGTGTCATAATTCAGTCATTACTCTAAAAGCCATTTCCTTACTTCTTCTTCCCCTTATTCCCTTTAGAATATAAATAAAATATGTCAAAAGTCCCAGATGAGCTCTGCTTTTAACCGAACTGCCTGTTGAATCATAGAAATTTCAAAAGGGAAGCATCTTGGTGGTCATATAATCCAATACTACATATTACAGATGAAGCAATTGAGGCCTAGAGAGAAGAGGACATTTGTTCAAGGTCTTAGGACTAGTTCCTATAAGATGTGGGCTGAGCTTCCAGGGTTCCTCACTCCTGCTCCGTCTGTTGCCACACTCTGCCTCCATGTATGAACAGAGCTCTGTCAGTCAGCACAGACGGCAGTGGGCAAGGCTGGGAGTTGTGTCCCCATGTTCATTTGTTGACAGTTTCTCTGTGGGCCCATAGGCTATGCATTCAGTGAAGATGGTGAATATTTTGCTTATGGTCTGAGTGCCAGTGGCTCAGACTGGGTGACGATCAAGTTCATGAAAGTTGATGGTGCCAAAGATCTTCCAGATGTGCTTGAAAGAGTCAAGTTCAGCTGTATGGCTTGGACCCATGATGGGAAGGGAATTTTCTACAACTCATATCCCCAACAGGATGGAAAAAGTGATGGTAAGTTAAGACTTCAGAAGAAGCACTTCTTTCACAAAAGGAGGTATGACTTTACATGCCTAGAGAGAGAAGCTAAATCCTACATAGAGGTTGTTTGATCCAGAACCAGGGTTCCTCAAAGAGTGTTGTAACAGTTAGCTCTGCTGTGTAACAGGCTACCCCAAAATGTAGTGACTTAAAATAATAACCATCTGCTTTTTTCTTATGGGTCTTTGGGTTGCAGTTGTTTTGGACTTAACTGGGCTCTGTCACATGTTTGTGATCAGCTGTGGATCGGTTGATTGATCATGGCTTGGCGCTCTCACATGTCTGGGGCCTCGATTGGGACAGCTATGCTGTCTCAGCCCTGCTCCACATGGTCTCTCATCTTCAAGGAAGCTAGCCTGGGCTTGCTCACGTGGCAGCTCAGCCGAGTTCCACACCTCTTTGAAGCCTAGGCTTGTTACTGGCACAATATCTTTTCACTGCGTTGTTCATCAAAGCAAGTCACAAGGCCAGTCCCAATTCAGAGCTGGGGGAATAGATTCTGTGAAAAATTGGGGCCATTACTGCCCATGTGTTGTGCCTCCAAAGGTAATCATGGGGAAGATGGATTTTTTTACAAAACCAACCTATTTGCTGATGGTGTCAAGTGACCCCACTTTCCTACTGCAGTAATCACATCTCATCCCCTGATCAGAAGTTACAGGTGACCTATTGTTCGCAGTTAACTTGTCACTTTTCTCCTTGTTCCTCCCTGGACACATCTTTGTTCTTTTCCCTTTCACATGCATGAAGCTCCTGTTGTCTTCAAGTGGTCCCCTTTTTCCCCTCTTTACCCTCCATCCTCCCAAACAGGAAGGGCCATGGCTTTGTCCCCTTACTGTGTTTCTGGCATCTTCAGCATCTTCCTCTGCCTCCCCATTTTCCCACAGGGTGTATATAGCATTTTCATGTTATCATGTTCAGTATTCACAGGCTGGTTTTCACTATCCCTGGGTTAGAGATGAGGAACTGGCATGCAGAAGAGAGTCTTGGTAACCTGCTGGAGGGCCTGGGGTTGGCAAGAAGCAAAGCTCCTCCAGTGCTTTTACTGCACATGCTGTCTCATCATGACTTGCTGTACCTTTGTTGTCTTTAGATGTTCTTTCTTTTCTGCCTCCCTCTCCCCGCTCATTTGTGTTGGGAGTAAAGCTGTAATGTTTTTGATAGCTTTTGTCTTTATTTAGCTTTTGCTGCCCTTTGATTAGACTACTGCAATGCCTTTTTCTTAAGTCACCAATGAACTATGAGAGGAGCTGATGGTAGGATTTTCATTCAAAGATATTGGCTAAAAAAATACATCCATGCTCTGTACATTTAAATAGCTGCCTGTGTTAAAAAGTACACCAGCATTAGAAAATGTTGGCTGATTTCAAGTTCTGGGAGATAAAAAACTGTATGATGGGTCAATTCTTGTTAAAAAACAGTGTTATTAATTATTAAGTTAACTTGTGAAAAATATGAGTTATTGTTTACCACCAGCTTTAAGTGATAGAAGTAGTAATGATTAGTAATTGTGATTGATTGATTTAAGAAAGCCAGTATCTCCCAGCCATAATTATGCTGCCCTCTTCTTGAAAAGACCTCAGCGGTCTCTCAGGTGTGTGATGGAGGGCTTATGAACTAAGCTAAGCAATTCAGACAGTATGCTTTTTACCCATGTTTCTGGAAGCCTCAGTAAAGATCAACAAGGGTTGTAAAACTTTTTACATCATGGCATTATCTTTTTTCCTTCATTGTCCTGAAAACTTGGTATTTTTTCATAATTAAAAAAATTGAATCAGCTCAATCTCATAACAATCTCCAAAACCAGGAGATATATGTGAATTATTTCTAGGGTGATAACCTGTTACTAGCTTTTCAAATGTTTCCAACATTGTACACTATGGGTGGAATGGTTTGGGGTTTTCTTGTTTGTTTGTTTTTTGTTTTGTTTTTTTTCATTTTCAACTGCATTTCAGTATAAATTTTTTAACTCCTTCAGGCACGGAGACATCCACCAATCTCCACCAAAAGCTCTGCTACCATGTCTTGGGGACTGATCAGTCAGAGGATGTTTTGTGTGCTGAGTTTCCTGATGAACCTAAGTGGATGGGTGGAGCTGAGGTATTGTACAACTGTGAAATTTTACCCACAAAGACTGTGTCTCATGGGTAGAGTACACAAATATTCTTATGTTATATGATGATCTTTATGGGTGGTAGGAGTCCTTTGAGTGAATATTCTTGCATGAAAAGTACCAGTTTTTAAATTGACTCATAATAATGAGGGTGATAAACTGCAACCTCAACATACAATTTTTTAATACTAAAAACAACACATACTTATGGTAAAAGAAAATGTAGAAATATATAGAATAATATAAAGTAAAACGTGAGCACTGCAAAACTCTTGAGAACTACTTCTCAGAGCTAAGAACTGAGTGTCCTTCCAGAAATTTTCTTTGTATATACAAATGAGAATGTGGAGAGAGCAGTATGTGTGTGTGTGTCTTCTTTTCCTTTTTTACACAAATGTGCTCTTTTCATATATATTGTTCACTTGTTTTTTTGCATTAAAATAAGTATCTTTTATACATTTTCCCCATCTTATAATTCATACATTCCTTAGGGGTTTTGTAAATAACCAACCTCTGCTGAAGTAATGCTTCTTTGAACTTATTGACCCAAATTTTCTTCTGTGTCCTGATAATCAATTTTCTTTACAGGTTCTTGGAGTAAGAATTTGACTCTTGCTAGTTCATTTCTGGCTACTAAAAAATATTTTTTTTAGAGAGAAACATTTGAATGTTTTAACATAGGTGAAATTTCATCCTGTTTTTAGTGGGAATGGGGGGAATCTAATTAGAAACTTTGTATCTCATTGAGCCAATTACCTTTTCTCTGAGAGACTTTGTAGAAAAGGAACGTTTGTTATTTTAAATTTTGTTCATGGGTCTGGTTCATTAAGGGGCAGAACAGGAATCCATGGTCTATTAGTCCATGTGCATTGACACACCCTATTCCGATTGTCCTTTTATTTATTTATTTTGTTTCTCTAGACCAGAGGTCAGCAAACTATAGCCCTCAGACCAAATCCAGCCTGCTGCCTGTTTTTGTAAATAGAGTTTTATTGGAACTCGGCCACACTCATCTGTTTACATACAGACTGTAACTGCTTTCCTTCAACGACAGCAGATCGTATGACCCACAAAGCTAAAAATACCTACTTTCTGGCCCTTTATAGAAAAAGTTTGCCAGCCCCTGGTCTACTCCTTACTAGAGTGTGTCTAAAATGAATGTATAGGCCTTATATTTTATTACCTGACAATGTGGCTGTTTTCATGTTTTCCCTCCTCCTAACTCCTCACCCTGCTTACTATTATCATTTTCCTCACATAACCTGTTTTTTGATGGTTTTTCTCACTCTATAGTTTGCGTTTTGTAGATTATTTCTACTAAGTTTTCCTCCTAGGTCAGCTTCTCCTCATACCTAGTGCTTATAGGTGTTTATATCTAAAGTAATATACAATTTTACCTTTACCTGAATGGAATATAATTAGGGAGATAAAAACGTTACTGGTAAAACCCAAAACAGTCACTTCTTTATACCTTTTTATTGGGGGAGGGGAGTTGTGGATGGGGAAAGCCTAAAATAGTACATTTTAATAATCAAATTTTATTCCCTCTGGATTCTTCATAAAACCAAAGACATTTTCTCATAGAGAAACGTTTATGCTTCAAAAGCTAATAATTTTGTTGGAGCAGACTTATTTTAATCAAGGCAAAATTATTTAGATGAGAGAATGACATATATACTGAAAATATATACCAGAATATCAATACATTTTAGCATTTAGGTGTAAAAGAAAGACAGCTTCGTCCGGACTTTTTCAGCTCTGAAAGTGTCTGGATGGAGGATTTATCACAGCATCTTGTAGCTCCCGAAGCAGGCTTCCAGGGTGAGGACACATTTGCTGGAAGTGAGGGAAGTGGAACGTGGAGTTTAGATCTGAGAGAGGATATGGTTGGAGGGGCACAGTGGGGGCGAGCACCTGGATATGTTTGGGTCTGTTTCCCTGCTTGCTGCTGTCCTCCACCCCTTCGGTTGCCACATGTCCAAATTCACCAAAGACTTCCCTTTATATCCTAGATGCTATCTCCTTGTGACTCATCTCTTTCCTTCACTGATCCTTCCTCTGCCTTCCTGCATGAACAGGTCTTTCTTGCCTTGGTTTTTGGAATAGCAGAGCTCAGTAGGTTACAGTCAGGAAGCAACTGTAGTTTTCCTACCATCACGTTGAGCTGTGCCTGCCAATGAGAGCACCGGTTCCTACCCAGTAGAACTTATAGCTGTTTGGACTTTTTGCAGTGTTAAAACTGTTATTAAATGTCCTTTTCAGTCCTAAGCAAAATATCAGTCTCTCTGATTCACGCCGTCTTTCTTCTCCCCAGCTGAACTTTGGCGAGTGCCTGGAGAGCCAACAGGTGGGGTGGGGACTCTGTTCACTCCCCCTCCTTGGTCATTCTGCCATTTTGGTTTCTCCAGTGGCCATGCAGGGGGAGAAGCCGGAGAAGGGGTAAGGGATTTTTCTTCATCTAGAGCTGTTTGTCCTTCTCTCCTGGATACCTGCAGTCATGGTGTGTGCCCAGATGCCAGCTCTCTTGTGGTATCCCTTTGTAGTGAGGCCCCCCCTCCACTGGGAACCTCTGCCCTGTGTTGCTTCCTGATGTGGAACATGAATTCTCTAGCTGACCTTTTTCACTCTCCTTCTGCCCCAGAGCTTCCCAGCAGCACTCTCTTGAGATCCAGTCCCCTCCCTGCACCCCATCTCCTCCTTTTTCGGTAGGGACCTTTCGAGATAATTCAAGGGCAGCTACCTTCCTAGTGCCTCTCGGCCCAGGGGACACCACATCATTGGGTTGCCACATCCTGGAAGTACAGGCTTTGTTCACCACTGCCCTTCTCACCTGCCACCCAAGCGTGTCGGGCCAGCCTCCTGCCCTCAGTCCCTCCCATGCACCTCCAAACTACTGGGCTTACAAGAGCAAAAGAGCTGTCTCATTTTCCTGGGTGTAGCATGAGACAGAGCTCTGCCTTTGGCTTGGATGGTCAAAGATGATAATTATCATTTCATATAAACAGTTAGACTTCAGTTGAAGGGTAGGATTGTCAGAGAACAGAAATCACCATGCTCTAGAAAGTACTATTGCTCCGATAGACAAAAAAACACCTCACAAAACTCTTTATTTTAAAGTGAATTGTAGAGCATTTGAATGAAACCCACAAAGCAACATTTTGAGGCACTTTTCCCAGCAGAGGGTGCTCTAGAATGAAGAAACTGAACATGTATCAAGTCCGTTTATAAAGGATTGAAGAGGAAATGCTCAACCACTTCTAGCTGAATCCAATATTGAGAATGTCATTTTACTATACCTAATTCTTTACAAAAGGATTTTTTACAAAGGTAATCCTAAATCTTAAAATTTATCACATATCTCTATGAGCCATTTTTCTGATTTCATTTGAGATCCCTAGTAATGATATACTTACATCTCTGTGTATGTATATATACAATGTAAATGCATTGCCTGAGGCTTGACTCACAGTCGAGCAATAAATGTGACTTTCCTCCCTCTCCCACCTTGCACGGCTGAAGTTCACACACATGAGCACCAGCAAGGCCTCAGATGCGTGCCCCCTCACCTCACAGAACACATACAGTCGCTCACGTCCAGTGTCGTTCCCGAAGGAACTCTGCCTCATCTGCCCCTTCCTTGTTGGATATTTTTGAGTTGGCACAGTTATTACTCACAGCCCTCTTCCTGGTAAGCACAGTTCATGCATCCATGTGTCAGACTCTGACCCTTACGGAGGATGTTTCTTGTCACAGTAAACTATCCTATCTAAATATTTCTAAATGATACATAGAGGCGTGAGGCTCATGACAGAATCTCCCTCGTTCACTTTGCCTGTCATTTTTAAGATGCTGTCGTCCTCTAGAGCTTTCCTTCAGTAATTAGCCCGAGGCTGCCGGCATTCGTTCCGCTTGGTGGCCTTCAGTTCCTTGTGCTGTCCAAGTGAGGCCTGCATTTTCCACTGGCTCCTGGAGACTGATACCCTCTGTTCATCACGGAAGTGGCCTAGTGGCTTTCTCTACAGTGATCCTGGAGGACCCATTGGCATTGATTGCCCAGAGCTCATCGCGTGTGACTTCTCCTTCCTTAGCACTGCATGAAGTGATAATACTCATCATGCTAATTAGCATCCAGGAAAATCTCCAAGTGAAAAACTGCCTGGCTGGGAAGGCAGAAAAGTCAGGGAGGCAACGTAGAGACCCGGATGTGAGTAAAGCCAGGAGGCTGTGCTGCTCTTTGCACAGAAAACAGCTCCTGGCTGGGGAGCGTTGTTCTTGAAGTCGTAATGATGGATTTACTGATCAACCACATAGCTCATCTGACCCTTCTCATTGCTCAGCAGAGGAGAAAGGAAAACAAACAGCTATTTGAATAACCAAGTTTATCAGCCACAGAAGGAGCCTGGTAGAGTAGGAGCAGTAGTTGTTACATCATGTAAAGAGCTACATTATTTATTTTACTTTGAATGGGTTTTCTTTTCCTAAATTTTTTTATTATATCTGTTTCTGGCATACCAAGCAATACATCATATAGTGTTTGGATTGATTTCTTTTTTCCTTCCGTTGCTGAGGTACAATGCTATATTGGGAAAGCTGCGTAGTTTGATTTAATGGCTGCCTGTTAGAAATGCTTATGTTCACGCATGCTATTACATATGCTTATGGCTACCCTCTCCTTGTGTTACTGAAACTGTCTCTTATTTTAATCACAAACCCATGAATGAGTCCCATAAATGAAAAAAGCCACCATTGTAGGTGATTAGTTTGACATTTAAAAGTTTTCCTAAATTAACTTTTTGCAGTGTACCCAATATTAAGGAACATTGTTATGATTCACAACAGTTATGAAAGAAATCCAAAGAAGTATATGAAATACATTTGATAACACTTCCTGCTCCGAGAGTAACATGATTA